>NC_050444.1:52392917-53692829 GCF_903995425.1 Onychomys torridus
AACTTCTGAGACATCCCTCCATACCCTGTAATAAGATTTTTTAATTCAGAACAAAATATCAATTGAGCATTATAAAATTTTCTATTATCTGAAATAAAATATCTGACACATAAATACAAGTGTGTATTTAACAAGGCAGTTTTTAACCCTATATTTTAGGTGCAAAGACTTGAAGTTATTACACTTTTCACTATATAACTCTAATTAATGAGTTATCATGCCAAATAACCTGAGCTGTATAAGGTATTTATCAAAGAAATAATTGTTTGTCCCACTGTTTATTAAAATCTGTGTACTTACAACTACCACACCTGCTTGTAGAACTCTTTTATAGAATCAGTAACTCAATGCTGCTTTAATAAAAGTTTTGGAATGTCAGCATATTAGTACTTGCAGTTGGCATTTGCTTTATTGTTCCATACTATTCTAGACACATATACTTAATTATTTAACACATTATTATAGTTAATCTTGTGATAGATTGCTAAGTTTTTTTGGTCAATATCACAAGATACTAATTTATTAAGAAAGAACTTTACAAAGGCCTGGTAGATGCATAGCATGTGCTTATACCCAATTCACCCAAAAGCATTGAAACATGAAAAACAGCATACACATGACCCTATCTTTACAAGTTACACAGAAAGAAATTGTATCTAACAAAAAACTACAATGAAAATGTAATGCATCATGTAGACATTTATAGAATTGGAAGTCTCTTACTCTTAGAAAATCAGAACATCTATACTAGTAGTTGTAAAAATAAGTTTGGAGAATAGCATCTCCTAGGAAAAGAATTGCAATTGTACAATATTACAATTCAAAGAATTTATTATAAAAATACAACAAATAGAGCTTAAATAACTAGAAGTAGTATTTTGTATCCTCTTTGTTTAAAAATATCATTTAAGAGTTGGAGAGCTATCTCAATGGTTAAGAGGACTTATTGCCCATGTAAAGGACATGGATGTAACTCCAAGCATCCACATGGAAGAACACAACCATTAATAACTTCAGTTACAGGGAATCTGATATCCTCTTTTAAACTTTGCAGGCATTAGGCATGAACCTGGTGCACATACATATATGTAGGCAAAAGACTCAAACACATAATAATAAATAATCAAATATAAAAAATTCAAAATTTATAATTGTTGACATATATGTGTATATCTATATATACACATATATATGTATATATATAAAATACAATAAATATCTTTAGCATGTTCAGTTAATTCTGATCTTAACATTCTTAGAAGCATATTCCTTAAATTAAGCACCTGATAATAATTGCTTGATATATTTACTTAATCAATGAATATATGAATTTTGGATACTATTTTACTATTTTCTATCCTAGTGGTAATTAAAATCTTACAAAGCTATCTAACAATATTTTCAACCTAAGCTAATTACAAAATAGTTAATATCACAAGCAAATGATCTTGCCTATTTGGGACAATTTTTTAAGCAGCAGCATTACAAGTTGCACAACTATAAAAACAAACTTGTTACTTCTACAATGTGAATTCTGAAAGTAAAGGACACTTTAAAGGTACACACTCATCCACACTTTCAGCTGTAAGCTAGGCTGCTCAATACTACAGTATTGATGATCTATAAAGTGTTAGCAATACAAGCAATAATTATAGCTAGCTTCAAAATTCAATGATCCACATTGATAATGCAAATCTCTAATAAGTGATGAAAAGGAGAAATCAGAGACTTCACAGTTCTGGTCTTATAAATAATATCCCTGCTGTAAGAGAAAAAGAATATAAAAGTAAGTATTTGAAAACTGAATTATACATGGGGTTGGTGAAAATCTTTTCCAATTTTGTAGGCTATCATTTTGTCTTATTTACTATGTCCTTTGCCTTATAGAAGCCTCTCAGTTTCAGGATGTCCCATTAATTAATTTTTGCTCTCAGTGTCTGTGATACTGGTGTATTTAGGAAGTGGTCTCCAGTGCCACTGCATTCAAGTCTGCTTCATACTTTCTCATCTATGATTTTCAATGTATCTGATTTTATATTGAGGTCTTTGATCCACTTTGACTTGACTTTTGGGCATAGTGATAGATATGGATCTATTTGAAATCTACATGTTGATATCCAGTTAAGCCAGCATCATTTTTTGAAGATGCTTTCTTTTTTCCATTGTACAGTTTTGGCTTCTTTGTCAAAAATCAGGTATTCATAGGTGTGTGGGTTAAAACTCCACATCTGACAGAGGGCTGATCTCCAGAATGTATAACGAACCCAAGAAACTAGACATCAAAATAATGAACAATTCAATTAAAAATTGGCTATAGAGTCAAACAGAGAATTCTCAAAGGAAGAATTTCAAATGACCAAAAGACATTTAAGGAATTGTTCAGCATCTTATACCACTCTTGGACATATACCCAAAAAATGCTCAATCTTACCATAGAGACACATACTCAACTATGTTTATAGCAACATTATTCATAATAGCTAGAAGCTAGAAATGACCTAGATGCCCTTCAACTGAAGAATGGGTTAAGAAAATGTGGTACATATACATAATGGAGTACTACTCCACAGAGAAAAACAATGACATCATGAAATTTGCAGGCAAATGGATAGAACTAGAAAATATCATCCTGAGTGAGGTAACCCAGACTCAGAAGGACAAACATGGTATGTATGTACTCATAAGTGGAAACTACAAGTAAAGCAAAGAATAACCATACAACAATCTACAACTCTAGAGAAGCTAGCTAACAAGGAAGATCCAAAGAGGGACACTTGGATCTCCCTGGGAAGGGGAAATAGATGAGATCTCCATGAGTGAACTGGAGGTAAGTGGTAGGCAATGGAGGGTAGGGGATTGAGGATTAGAACATAATGGAATGGGATGGTAAAGCTAGAACAGGGATGGAGTGGGAAAACATTGAGAGAGATACCATGATGGAGGGAGATAACATAGGGATAGAGAGAAACCCAGTGCTAAGGAAGTTGCCAGGAATCCCCAAGGATGACCCCATCTTGGACTACTAGAAATAGTGGAGAGGGTGCTTGAACTGAACTGGCTTACCCCAGTGATCAGATCAGTGAATACCCTAACTCTCATCACAGAACTTTTCTCCAATAACTGATGGAGATAGATGCAGAGATCCACACCCAAACACCAGGCAGAGCTCCAGGAGTCCAGTAGGAGAGAGAGAGGAGGGATTCTATGATTAAGTGCATCAGGATTATTGGTGAAATTATTAAGGCCACTCCATGTAGTTAAAAGGGAGGTGTATTTTGTGGGGTAACTTACAAATGAAGGGATAGGTAGGTAGGTTGTAGGGTCTGGGAAAGGTATGGCATAGTCCAGTGGTATTCTCTGGAGAACTCTGCTCAGTCTACCTCCAGCATTCAGGGTCCAGGCACCAACAGATCCCTCTCATTTGGATCCTGTGTCTTCTGCGTCCTCTTTCGGCCCCACCTTGTAGGCATGACCATTACCAAAGCTTCAGTGGGGGTTGGAACTTCCAGGCCAAGGCTAGAATGGCTACCCACTACACTGGATCATTATGGGGAAAACTGTAGAGATGACCAAACCATACTAGTGGGAACTCATGAAAGTTGGATCAATGGCTGTGGAGCCTTCCTGGGACTGGGCTAGGCCCTCTGCATGGTGAGATAATTGTGTAGCTTGATTTTCTTGGGGGCCCACTGGTGGCAGAGCCAGAATCCATCCTTGGTGAATGAGGGGTCATTTTTTATCCCAATACCTATGATGGGATACTTCATGCAGCCTTGAGACAGGGGGGAGGGCTTGGACTTGCCTCTACTGGATGTGCCTCCCCATGGGAGTCTGCCTCTTGTAGGGAGAAAGTTGGGTGTGGGTTGGGAGAGAAGGCTGGGGAGGGCGGGATGAGGGAAGAGGGGGAATCTTTGGTGTGTAAAATAAAGGAAAAATTTTTCTTAATAAAAAAAGTAAAATAGTTTTGCTTTCTTTATGAAATTGCTATATATAATTTAGAATTTCTAGTAAATATACTTAAAATAATTTAATTTTATTCTAATTATTAGCCCTTATGAATCTCCAACAGCAAAGGTTTAATTTTGTTCAGTAAATTAACTCTTCTGAGTAATATTCATTGTTCTTTGTCCACATAGTTTGCACATATGAATGCAGTGCATAAAATTTAACTTAAAATGCATACAGAGTGCATTGAGCATTATAATTTTCAGTTACTACTTTAGTCCTTTTAACTCATGGGGAGTCTATATCTCATGTGGTGAATGCTGGTACTGTTATTATTTTAAGCAAATAACTTTGTACCTGAATGTTTATTTACACTTGTGAGACTAATATGCATTATGCATATAAATCACTTGTCAAGATACATTGGTATTTTACACTTTTTCTATTGTTATTAGTGGTATTACTATTTTTAAAGATCTTGAAATTTGGCTCTATAGTCTCTTCTCACTTGATCCCATTTGTATTCTGCATTTAGGGAGCAAGTTACAGCAAGTTGACAAGCAATTCAAAAATCAAAGTGAAAAAATAATAGTAAGAAACAGGAAAATAAAGCACCATTCCTTTAAAAAGTACAGAGCCCATGTTTTGCTACTCTGGTCATTCCATCAGTGATAACATTCAATAATTAAGAACTTGCTTACCTTTGCCATAGAGAATGGGTAAAACCCTGACAGTGTTTAATGACTTCTAGAGAACAATTTCCAGCTGTAAGCTACTTTTCCATCTTAGATGCCATTACCACAGCAAAGATTTTGTATATGATAAAATGATAATGCTATGAGCAATGAGCAGAAGCACAAATGTTGGTGATCGTCTGTCCAGCCTCACCCCCATCAGCAGCAAAGCAATGCTCTTGGTCCTCTAACAAATACACCGGCTGCTGGAACTGTAAATAAGAGCAGAAAAAAGTGACTGTCTGGCAGACATTTTTGATATGTGCAAGCAACTGTGGTGGTATTGTGTCCCCATAATACTGTGTGTTCCCTGAAATAAACTTATCTGGGGTCAGAGAACAGGTTGGCCACAATATTAAACATGACAATAGGCAGTGGTAGCACATGCCTTTAATCCCAGCACTCTGGAGGCAGAGCCAGGCAGATCTCTCTGAGTTCAAGGCCATATTGGAAACAGCTAGGCATGATGACTCACGCCTTTAATCCCAGGAAGTGACAGCAGAAAGTTGAAAGATATATAAGGTGTGAAGACCAGAAACTAGAAGCATTTGGCTGGTTAGGCATTTGGCTGGTTAAGCATTCAGGATTTGGAGCAGCACAGTTCAGCTGAGAGTCATTGGGATGAGGACACAGAAGCTTCCAGTCTGAGGAAACAAGATCAGCTGAGGAACTGGCGAGGTGAGGAAGCTGTGGCTTGTTCTGTGTCTCTGATCTTCTAGAATTCACCCCAATAACTGGCCTCAGGTTTGTTCTTATTAATAAGACCTGTTAAGATTCCTGCTTCAAGTAACGACTATTCTGTGATAATTTTAAAATATTTTGTCAAAATGATGAGTTATTATAATGATATTCAGGGAAGCATCTCATAGCATAAAATAGATTAAAAAGAAAACTTAAAATGATTATGTAAGAAGTCTTGTATCATTTTATTTTAATGATTTTAAATAAGGAATAAAGAAAATGCACATCATTGTGGAACAAGCTGAAGACCAATGAAAAGGAGAAAGTAATCTATTTAACACCATAATGGCAAATATGAAAATATGGACAAATATAAAATATCAAAATAGGTCACAAATAAATTCAAATTACATAGTTCTCCTCAATGTTCATTTACTGCTAGAATATTGTTGAAATATTTCACCAGAAACTTTAGAAAATACACAAGTTATATTCTATTTTCAAAACTAAAATAAATTTTCATTTTAAGTTTGTGAATGATCATTACATTTTAGATGCTGCACTATTATGGTTTAGAAACATAATGTGACTGGTATTTTGATTTTTGTTAGGTCATCTTTGGCACTTGCAGGGATCCTAATCAGCTAAGATAGAAAAGGTCAATAAAACCATAGAATCACAAGTAATCAAAAGGCAGAATTATGGATTCCAGTACCAGTGGTTTCATCTACAGATTGCTTCAGCATCTTAAGGCCAGAGAAAATTGCAGAAGAGAGAACAGAAAGATTTTAAGAGCCAGAGAACCAGGAAGTTTGTTATAATACTGTGTCTTCTAGTAACATTGCCAGCTACATCAGCAAAGTCTCACTAACATGTAGCACAAATATGAGCTGAACAAGGATGGCACTAATGAACGATCCAAACTGCATGAGGAAAGCTAACATGGTCTTAATCTTACACAAAGAAGTATAGACAACTGAATAAAGCTGGGAGTGGGAGAGGTGGCTCTCCTCGGGGAAGAGCACATAATTTAGTTTTCCAGTGCAAAATGGTCAGTACTGAACACAAACATACAAGTAACATTATATGCACTCAATCGGTTATATTTAGGAACATATATGTACATGTATATCATATGTACATGTACATATATATATATATATATATGTATATATATATATATATGCGATAAAATATAATGGAAAAAAGACCATGAATTTGAAGGAGAATGGGGAAGAGTAAATGGGAAGTTTTGGAAAAAGGAAAGTCAAGGGATTAAAATATAGTCTCAAACATAAACAAGAAGAAAAATGAAGATATATGAAATATTTCCTTTCAGTGGGAATAATTATTTGTTTACAAATTAACAAGAAATTTCAGCATTTTTCATTAGAAAAAAAGTTCCTAAGTGTGAGAATCCTTCCTGAAGTTTGTCCACTGCAGAGGATGTAGAAAATGTCAGTAAGTCCCCATTGATCATGTAAGAATTACAGTAACAGTTTTTCATATCTCCATGAAAAGTTGTCTGTCAACTTGTAAATATCCTTAATATCCTTAAATGAATTAGCAAGATTTTATTGCCTTTTGTGAAAAGTGAAGAAAAAAAAATAGATATAATTAGATCCCCTGACAACATAGCCCACAATAAATACTTCATTGGTAAAATTTACCACAAGTAAAATATGTTCTTTCTGAGAAATAGAAGTTCTTTCTGATCAGTAGTAGTTCAAATTTTTGTAAAATCTGTTCTTTCCTAACATTTTGCAGTTTTGAATGTTTAATTAGGTCATTTAAAATGGTTGACTCTTCTAATAGATATCATTCCTCCACCTACTTCCAGATTGAAAGAATTATGCAAGATTCTTTGTTTGGAGGATTATAAAACAGAATGAATAAATTTAATCAAAGGCAAAAATACACATACATTTACATATATGCATATATATTCTTATTTCCCAACTAATTCTTACCTCAGTATTGGTGCAATATTTTATCGGCAAACCTAAATATCAAGTTTGGCTACAAGTTGTAATATTCATCCTGTTTTATCAAGAATGCCTTTAATGGCAATGTTTATTCACCATTTGTCCACAAACAACTAGAATGTCATCTAGTAGATACCAAACTCACTACAAATGAGCTTAACACTAAATTATCCCATAGCCACATCTGTGCAGATGTATCCCCAGACCATTGACTTTACTTGAGATCTTATATACTAGTCTATTATCACAAACATAATGGACCCTATTTGGAAGAGGATGAAGTTATTTAAGATGACTTTCATACCAGAGTAGTGAGGGCCTCAATCCAATCTGAATGTTTTATTTATAAAATGTGAAAACACAAGAAAAGAATGCCAAATGAAGATAGAGACTGGAAATGCATGTCAATGACAAAAGAAGCGTCACACCAGAAGCTGTGACAGTGAAGTCATCATTTTCCTGGAGGCACTGGATGTGGTCCCTCTAATATCTTAGTTTCAGACTTCTGGCCAACAGAACTGAAGAACAATAGGGCTACATTATTGCAATGTGTTTCATTTGTCTGGTTTGCTGTGTATAATAGCACTAGGAAATTGATATGGCTCTATAAAGCTAATTATTTACCTGGATAATGCAAGAAGGACATTGCAGTTGGTGGCAGAAATTTGACTTTAGATTACTATTCTTGATGGTCAGCAATATTCAAAAGGATAAATAGTAGATTTAATCTGTCAGTGAAAATAGTATCAGCATAATGGTCCTGTATTTTACCTTTTTCCCTCTTTCCACTAAGATATGATGTATTGAGGGAGCTAACAAAAATAACTTTGCAGGAGTTCTCATGATATATAACAATATCATATATTAGCTACCACCATTTCTTGATACAGAAAATAAAGGGATCTCAGATAACTCAAATATTATTAGAGAAGAGTAAGGTGTAAATATATGTCGCTCACTCCAAATTTTCCCTATTCATGATAGTTCAATGTCAATTAACCAGTAGTATCTTTTTATTTTAATTTAAACATAATTCTTTATTAATTCTTTGAAAATTTTATATTGTATTCCTTAATCCCATTCATCTCCCCGTCCCTCTGTTTCTACCCATTACCCCTGCAGTATGCTCCCATCCAAAAATCAATTAAAAACAAAACAAATAAAATAAACAAACAAACAAAAGCCGCACTTCACTCATCCATCTTTCTAAAACCTCATTCATCTTAGTGGTATTGGGAACTGTAATGTGTCACACAGTGTATCCCTTTTGTTCAATCAATCCTACCCACAAAATATTCATTGTATTGAGTCATTGGTCTGGTTCAAGGCCTCTGGTTTATGGTACACAATTATCACTGGACCCTCATTGAATTTTTTCTCTGACATCCTGTGGTTGCCCCTAGTCACAGAACAACAAGTATCTTTTGAATATATATTGGACATAAGTGTCCTATTCCTTGTTTTCCATGAAGGAGGGTAACTGGTGTTTTTACATCCCAGTATTTCTGGTCTTATTGAGATATATGCAATGGTGTGTCATTGCCATTTTTTTATATATTAATGTGTTCTTCTCAAATGATGTCTTCCTATAACTTTTTGTTTTTGTTTTGTTTTTTTGTTTGTTTTTTGAGACAAGGTTTCTCTGTGTAGCTTTGTGCCTTGTCCCATATGCAGGGGATTCCTTTGCACCTGGAATTCACTTGGTAGCCCAGGCTGGCCTCAAACTCACAGAGATCCACCTGCCTCTGCCTCTTGAGTGCTGGGATTAAAGGCGTGTACCACCACCGCCTGGCACTCTGTAACTGTTTTGTAACTGGAGAAGAAATTCTTTTAAATTCAATGAATTCAGGTTTATACATTATTTTTATGAGTATGTTTATTATATACAGGATGGAATAAAAAAGCCCAATTCATCTACATACACTTCAATGTTAATGTTAACAGGAAATCTATAGAGTTTGTAGTTTTAACTTTATATTTGTCTTCTCCAGTTAAGTTCACTGAAGATGACAAATGAGGTCTGTGTTTAGGTCATGGTTATCACTTGGATTCCACAGCTCTTCTCTTTCTAACCTCCCTCCTCCCACCTGTGGTTTTCACCATGCCCACAGACTCCAGCAGGCATCTCCTACTAATCCCACAGGTCATACCTCCCATAAAACCAGATAGCCTGCTAGCAGATCTTTTCTGTCTCTGTTCTCCCAGATCCAATCTGCCAGTCTCATTCCCAGCTCTGCAGCTAATACCTGAGGTAGCCTTCCCTTAACCCTGTCCCATATGCTGGGGATTCCACTCATTGCTTTTTTCCAGACCCCAACTCCAACGGGATCCCATTGCTAAAGCAAGAGCTGATCCTCCCAGGACAGCAAACAAGCTGAAGGTAGATATGCACATCTCTTACTGCTCCTGAGATCCAATCCTTCCAGTCTCATCCTCAGCTCTGTAGCAGCAAAACCAACATACAGTCAACATCAGAGAGAAATAAACACACACGGGTCTGCTCCCTGATGCTCAGGTTAATTTCTAGACTGTTAACTGTTCGTGACACTCTGCCCACACAATGTTATTGTACAAAAGAGGCTGGATCTTCCCTCATCAACTTATTGAATTAAGCAATTTCCATACCAACATGTCAACAGATAAGCCCATTATACAAAAATCTTCACATAGACTCTTGTTTGTGGTGGTTCTAAATTGGGTGAAGTTGACAAAAATAAATAAAACAGCTAACAGTTACTTTAGGGTCTCCATACCATATTTAGAAAACTGTGGTGAGAGAGGATATTCCCACAATAGAAAGAAAATTCCAAGTTGCTTACTATTAAATGCAATGTTGTTTGTAATGTTTATTTAGTTATATATAACTTATAGAGTTGAGTGAGGTCTCTTCTGTTCATAGACAATGAGAGTTTTTAACCATGAATTTCATTTGATTTTCTCAAATGATTGCTTTTGTTTATTTTGCATCTATTATAACCATCTCAAAGATTTAATAAAACAACTATGTTATGAGAAAAGAATAGTTGTCATAATTAAAAAGAATTCTTTTTTTGCTAACATTAGCTTTCATGTTTTATTTCTCTCTCACACACAGAAATGTGTTTGCATTCTTTTTTTAGTTTACTTTTGCAACAACACTGAAGATAAGAAAATGTTTAAAACAACAAAATGCACTGGTAATGTAGTTTTTCATAAATCCAAACATAAAACTAATTACAGAATTACAAAAAATAAATTCCTCAATAATAATGAAGTATTGACAAGAAAAATACAGGAAGAAATAATAAGAGAGGGGTTAAGAGAATTCCACCCAATAGGATAGTTTACATTTCTGCAATTAAAAGCACATTGCAAGAAACAGTTCCTCACTGATGCATGCATCATCGCCATGATTCTCTCCTGTGTTTGGAATGCTCAGAAGATGACCTGTGCGTACTTCCATGAGTCAACTCGAACCAGACCCTTTGCAAAGATGTATTACAATTCTTTTTTTCTCTAAAGCAAAAACAAAATCAGGTGTTTCGTTATGACAATGAGATGTGTCTGCTCCTAGCAGTACCAATCTACTTCAGAGAAGATGATGAGCACTGAAGAAACTCCATATGGAGTTTACTTTCTTTGTGTCAAAAGTTACCAACTGGGCAAGAAAATGCCATTGGATTAACTGCTGACAGTATGCTGTCCAAATTGGACAAGCAGGACACAAAAGAGAGTGACTGCCAAACTTTGCCCAAACAAGGCAGGACACTCTTTCTAAAATCCTCCTCTATAGAAAAGTCTGTCAGATATTCTAGACCGGTAGGGTAAAGATATACGCCCCAACATTGCAGAGGAAATGGGTGACTGTCCAGGCAGCCAGCTGTCATTTCTCACACTTTTTTGGAAGTCACTTGCTTGTACTTCCTACTTACTCAAGTAATGTTATTTCTTTCTCTGTTGAAGAATTTATAGTTATAGTTTTCCTTGTTACCAGATTCAGAAAAGAAATCCACTAAAGAAATGCAAAGTGTATAGGGTTGAGAGACATTAAAGGATCATTTTGGTAATGGAAGTTAAGATAGAAAATGAATTAGGTACAACATTTTGGACTCACCAAGATAGGATAAATAATGGAGTATTTTCTCTGAATTTGTCAGATGTTAATGGACTAGACATTATTAATATATTTATTGTCTGTAAGTATTATATATAGTTATTGTATTTATTGTATATAGTTTCTCTTATGTTAGTTATAGCCTTTTTTAATTTGAGAAAAAAAAAAGAGGAGAAATGTGGTGATATTTTGTTTGTGCTTTAACAAATAAATCTTGTCTGAAGATCAGCGTCAAGAGCTAGGCATTAGAGATCAGGCAGTGGTGGCACACACCTTTAATCCCAGTACTTGGGAGGAGGAAACAGGAAGTGATATGGTTGGGTACAGAGAGAAGTGACAAGCAGGGGTGGAAACAGGAGCTTGGTCCTTTCATGTGAGGATTCAGGAGAGGTAAGAAGTCTCTTTAGTGGTTGGCTGCTCTGCTTCTCTGATCTTTCAGCTTTCACCCTGATATGTGACTCTGGGTTTTTATTATTAAGACCAATTAGGATTAGTGCTATGCTTCACCCAGTATCTCATGAACATATTTTTAGGATTGCTCTTATTTGTGAGCATATGACTACTAGTATTTAGGTATTTTTATGAGGTCTGGAAGACATACAAATAACAATTCTAGATGTGCTGCCTTCTCTTAGGTATATATTTCTAGATTACATTCTAGATCCAGACAGGCTCCTCAAACAATGCTTGTTTTTGTTTGTTTTTTTGTTTGTTTTTGTTTTGTTTTTGTTGTGTGTGTGTGTGTGTGTGTGTGTGTGTGTGTGTGTGTGTGGTGTTCAAGTACTTTTTCATTGTGAAGGCATGCAGTTTGGGAAGCCTTTTATTTTCTGTGTATGTAGGGCTCACACACAGAGAGAGCTCTTAGTAAAACTCTTCTGCTCTTCTGTTCTCTGCAGGATTCGGCTCCACTGTGCAATTTCCCTTTTGATCACTGTCCTTCAGTGATAGCATTAGTTGCTGCTCCCACCTCTTCTTACATGAAAGTGTTGAGGAAGGGGTCTCTGGGCCTTCCTCTCATATGACAGCAATGGCTGTTTCCTTTTAAGATTTCTCAAATCTTTTTTTTTTTTTTTTTTTTTTGTATATTTTCTGTTCTGATGTTTTGTTTTAACTCTTATCACTTGCATCCATTTTCTCCTGTTTTATCCTTTTCATTCTGATCTTCACAATACAAGCTTGGCCCATTCACTTCTCACATCTTGGCCTGCTAGTTGCCTGGGTCTCAACTCTGCCAGAATTCACATGGTGGCAAAATGTTGACAATTCCAGATTCTCTAAACCAGCATGCATGTATGATGCAGCCAGGGTCTCTGCCACTTGTGATTGTATGCTCTTGCTTTTAAGGACAAAATGCTTATACCTTTTTCAAAAGTTCAAGTACAATTTGTAGTGTTGACTTCTAAATAGCTAAGTTTGTTTACTGTCTCAGAAAACTGAGAATTTTCAATATGGTGGGAGCTTGTTTTCCATGAATAATTTAAATAAAAGGGGAAAAGAGAACTGGCCACTACCTCATTCTCAAATAGCATTTCCTTCATAGGAAGAGTTGGAGAAGCAAGTCCACTCCAAAGCATGTTGTTTGACATGGATCCATACAACTGCTGCTTAAGTTTTCATTCCCATGCATACCCTCATTTATAGATATATGTATCTATGATACTATATATGATGTGAACATGGATATATAGAAATATTCATATTTCTCACTTAACTTTAATAACTAAAAGACAAAAAAATATTGACTAAAGAGCACCAAGTTAATAAAAGGGAACAGTAATGGACAAGCTTATGATTGTGGACCATGTATATAGCTTTGTAACTTTTTTTGTAGTTTTAAATAAACAATAAATCTACTATACATTTTCATCTAGATTCATGGAGAAAATCTTCACAGTACTTTGAACTTCCCCAACCATTACTAGCTAATAATTTTTACAAGTTATCTTAAATGAGTAAGATAACAGAGTTATAATATATAACTCTGAGGAAAAGTAGTTTCTATTTAAATAGCTTTACTGTGAAGGCCATGTATTAATGCAATGGATGCAGTCAAGCACCTCAAAATGTCTGTAAGCAAATGTACCTTGTTAATTCTCTACTGTGTTTATAGCTGGTGATACATGTCATATGTTCTCAAATTAAACAAAATATCAGTTTTTACTTTCAGTATCATTAGTAATGTTATCATATAGTTCTTTTAATATTTTTGTTATTTTATAGCCCTTTCTATTGTTATCATATAGCTCTTTCAATATTTGAAGGTACATATTTATTCAATTAAAAATATGAAATTAGGATATTTCATTATCATTTAATGTAGGCTGATATATTTCTTATGTTCTATTTATGTATTTATGAGTGATGATGTGCTTATAAATATAAAATAACTCTAAAGTATTTTAACAAGATAAGAAGAATAAAATAAATGTAAATGATGTGAAAATATTGTGCAATGCTTAAGTTAAAGTATAATTTTTATCTTATGTTTTTAGATAAAATCTCACCTTCAGTAATATCTAAGGTTAAAAGAAAACTGATAGTTATGAGATGACAAAGATCTAAATATTGATCTCATCACTTAATACCTGAAAATATCCTAGTTGGAGAATTTATTTTGAGTACATAAATGACTTGCCTTAAAATTCTGTAAACTTACATAATTCCAAATATTAATGTTTTTTAATTATATTTATGAATTACTATTGAATTGTTATTTTAATTATTTTTATGAAATCTTAAAAAACAAAGTATTTCCTTATACAGGATATAAGCATTATTGATTCTAGAAATATTTAGCCTAAAGGGCCACAGAGAAAAGACTCCCTGTGGTATGGTAACAAAAGGCTCTCCTTTGAAGTTACTGTTTTGTGTAAGATTTTATGGCCTGAGAAGGAGCACATGACTTTCTTCTTCCTCTGTGATAGACACATCATGTTGTTACCTCAGTCTGAAATTCTTTAATATGTTAGACCAATAATCTTATTTCTACCATATATATATATATATATATATATATATATATATATATATATATATATCGTCAGTACAATAAAATTTTATTTAATGTCTTCAGGTATAGCTGAATTAGTTGATGTGCTTTGTTCTGGAATCCTACAGAACTAGAAGGAATATATATGATAAATTAACATCTAGACTGCAGTTCTTAATTGAATGTAACATGTAAGCCATCCTCCTTATTTCTTTGCAACTAAAACCTGTTGTGCTTACATTTCAAATGTGAAAATATCATTTGTACTTATGGTATAGAAATATTCATCATCTCTGGTAATGTTTGTTGCCAATATTTGTCACCAATGGTATGATGTTTTTCCCAAATCCCTATGAACTTGAACATAAGGGGGATTGTCTACCTTATATTTTAACAAATATGTTAAGTCCTTAATTTTAAAAATCACTTTTTTTTTTCTGTGATATGAGTTGGACTCAGATCATCCTGCTAAAATTTCAGTTATGCTCTTATCTTCTTAGTTTGAACAATAGAAATAAAGGAACTCTATGTAATTACCTATATTTGCTTCAATATTTTAGTTTCTTATTTCTCTCAAAATTTTAAGTTGACTAAAATTTGTCTTTATCAAATTTAGCATTTCAGGAACAGGGATAACTAAGCATATGTTTTAGCAGTGAATATTGAAAAATAAAAAGTAAATATTATTCATACATGAAAAGAGTTGGCTATAGCTCATTTTGGACAGATGGCAAATAAATACCTTTATGTTAGATCTTCAAATTTAGTCTCATTTAAAGCAATTGCCCCTTCCTATTTTTGTATATCACTGTCAGCTACTTTGGGACAGTGACAATTAGAAACAGCAGGATCTCCAGGTGTTCCACTGTAATGAATTGATTGCAGAATATTTACATCAGCAAATCACTAAAGTGTCTTTTTGTCCAATAGTAAATAATACACACTGGACATACCATTTACTAAATAAAAAAGTAAAATACCTAATTAAAACAATTGGAATGTTTTAAATATTTTCAATCATTTAAATTCCAAAGATGCATTGAAGGGAGAGCTGACTATAGAAATATATTCCTATAGCCCAATAATTGGGGAGCTGAAGGAGGATGATCATGAATTGTACCTGAGCTACAGCAAGTGCTGTGTAAGAAAAAGAAAACACCATTGAAAATATTGTTTTTTGTTGTTGTTTTTGTTTTGTTTTCTGAAGCATTATGAAGTCTAGAAAATTGGAACCAATCAGAGAAAAAGCAATCAACATTGAGAAATGATGTCCAAAACACACACCCAGGGAACAGCTCATGTGCATTCTTTAATGAAAAGACTACACCTTATTTTCCACCCCCTTTTTTTTTATTTAATGGTCTGTGATCAATAGAAAATGTAGAGTTGAAATGTAAAATGCATTGTTCCTACCTACCTGTTTTTCAGAAATCAAACAGGTTGTGAAGATTGTTGGTCTCTCTTCATTAAAACTTGTTTTAATAAAATCCCAGTTAAGACAAAAGCTTATGGGGCTGGAGAGTGACCAGCTAAGTGAGAACCCAATGGAGAAGCAACTTCTACAGATCAATTGTGCATTCATAAATCTTACTGTGAAGGCCGATGAGGTGAAGTGGAGAAAAGTCTCAGTCATTAACTCAAAATTGCTATCCACTCCCTTAGAACCATTACTTTAGTTTCCAGTCCAGATTCAATAGGTGATATTTCAAGATTTCATACAGGAATTATAGTATTTTAATTCAGGAATCAAAATATCAGCTCATAATGATTGTTTCCCAAATTCTAACAGTCAAACATATATCTATAAGTTGAAATGTTTAGAAGGGGTTTAGGAAAGCTGTATTGAATTATAGTAGACTATAATTCAAATATTGATAAATATCTCTGTGTATTTAATCAACCAGCCATTTAGAACACCCATAACAATGATGAAGCACAAGAAAGGAATACAGATAAAGGAAATTCTGCACAGTTATAAAACCACAAAATTTTGTTGACTTATTAGATCAAGAAGAAATTTCTTAGGTAGTCCCAATATAGAGGAAAGTAAAAGTGTGTTGAGTTTAATGTCCTATGTTCTATTCCATCATCTTAACAAATATTAAAGAATAACTGTTAATACACTTACATATAGTGTGGAAATATATTACCACTTTTCATTAATGGAATATTTGAATTGCCTTCTTTTCCTCTTCCACTTACATATATGACTGTGTTTGACAAGTATAACAAATATAACTTTCAAGGTCAGAGTGAAGATACCATCCAAGTTATTCTGTTTTGATTTGTGTTTCCTTAACTTTAAGTTATTCAGAAAGCATATGCTTTTGTGAAAATAAAAACAAATTTTAAAATATTTGTTGTTGTGTTTACCAATGCCTAATCCTTTTTTAATGGAGCTGATTGAAGAGGATTAAGCACATGAGAAATGAAATGAATATTTAGCACTTGGTGGAAAATAAACAGTTTTGTCAGTATATGACAGAACAATACAGTTAATGCACTGAAGTGGTGGGAGTCAGAGCACCGTGGCAATGCTTCTCAGTTCAAGCCATAAGGTCAGTGTGTTTCACCCCAGGCTTGTAGAAAGACTTGTGACAGAGTAGTAAAAAGTAGCTCAAGGATGACATTTTGAACATTGTGGGGAAAAATACTTCTCAACTAATTGGCCTCAATTAGCTGAGAAAACTGCATGTCAAATTCTATCTCTGGCTGAATCTACTTTTGCATGCCTTCATTATTTAAAATTGGCAAAAGAGTAAACAGATTTTTCCCTTGATGATTAATTCTGTAATATAATCAAGGCTGTCAGCTGATCTGCTTACATTTTACCTTAATAAACCATAAGGAGAACTTTGAACTTCTTACTATTAACTTTTTCAACTTTATATAAAGATAAGCAGTCATCACCCTTAGTGCCTCCTTTTTAAATATCAAAGACTGTAGGCAAAACTATTTTGTACTCAAGATTGTGAAAACTTTCATGACTACAGAGCCCTCATTAAGTCTAGCACCCCATTAACTAGTTTCACCCAGTTGTGAACGAAATGGATGATAACATATTGGGATTTGATTGACAGTTATCTCTTATTATTTTAATTTATCTTCTTTAGTTTTGGATTAAGGTCATATGTAGCCCAGGCTGATCTCAAACTGTTTATAAATTCTAGGTTGCCCAAGAATTTTGGAGCTTTCATCTGCTAGAACAAAACATAAGTATTTGCTTCTCATTTTAGAAGAGCCATGTAGTGTATATTCATCATCTCTTATGTAATAAAGACTAATAATTAACCCCTGAGTTTGTGGTTCACTGTAATTTTGATTCTAGGAAGATACTGAACTAAGAGATTTCTGAACTCCAGTAACATAATGAAAGCAACACGCTGCATTACTGTAACTAGGCTTGTGGAAAACGTGTAGGAACATTTAGTAGATAAATTACTAAATATATTTTATTCCCAAGGGATGAAAGAATAGCACCAATTAGCTTTGTTTCTAAAATGTATATGGTCATAATATTGTAGGCATTGAAATGTGGTAATAGCTACAATAGGGCTAAAACTAATATTTAGTGCTTTGCTGTATTATCTTACTTAGCACAACTTCTCTTTGAGAAGGGAGCACTGTTGACAAGGACTGGTAATCAACTGTGGTTTTCATAACTTCTATATTTGAAACAAACTCACTGATTTGTATAGAAGCCCAGCCATATGGATGGAAGAGCAGAATAATGCCAAAGGAAGTCAGATGACTGTGGCATCCTCCTCTCCCTATGTTCAGATAATCTTAAACATTTTCTGCACTTTTTGGTACTATTACTACTACTACTACTAGTACTACTAATAATAATAATAATAACAATAATAAAGAATGCTGATAATAATAATAAGCAATCTTCATTTAGAGCCCAACACAAAACCAATCTTTCAATTCCCTGGCATTGCTTTCTCCAGCCCACTCTATAATTTTAGTCATAACAAACTTTGAAAATATGAAATTACTATCATCACTTACTTAAATCAAATGGCTTGCATGTATTTAAGACAAAATGTCACTTGCTTTTATAACTTGCTTTACTCCCTTTCTCCCGCTACTTCCTCTTTCCCTCACTTGTTTTCTTTCATTTTTATGATCTCATTACTATCTGTGTAGCCCACAGGAGATTTTATTTGTTGTTAACCCATTTTCTAGCCAAGTGCTCATTCTGCCTTCCTTAGGCAATAAGTTTTATCTGCTCGGCATGGAGTCTTTCCCTTTTAGAGGCCTCATCACAAACTATTGCAACCTGTTCTCACCTGAGGTTTCAGAAGAAGGCCCTCTGTGACATGTCCTGGCTCACTCTGTCTTCTACACTGATAAAAGTGCTTAATATACAGCTAAGCCCAATAAATAATTGTGTAATAATGAAAAGAAAGAATGTGTCTGACAAATTACAAGTAGTATAACACTGACTATTTGCAACATGTATACAAGCGCAAAAATGGGGCCAGCATAAATACAGGTCAAATTGTACAAAGACATCAGAATTAATCATTTGGAAGAACTATATATTATTTCATAGAGTTGAAGTGGAGAGAAAACAGCAATAGCCAATGACATCAGTTAAGACATAGTTAGGCAAGGGAGGCTTTGGTCCACCTGTGTTGACTGAGATGATCATAATTATAAGGACATCATAAGACAGAGGATTGTTTTTATTTATGAAAAATCTTAAGAATATCCTATGTTATACTTTGCAGTACATGTCCTCAACTCCACAAGAGAGCCTCAATAAGTAATAAGCCTTGAATTTTCCAAAGATTTCCCATCACAGACTATAGTTTTTTTTTTTTTTTAATGACATTTTGTATGTTGTACCTAAACCTGATGGGAAGAATATGTTGCTATTTGAAATATCCAGACTGTGTTGTGTTTGATGCATTACTTGCCTTCCATTTATCTCTTATCCAGCTTCTATCCTGGAAAAAATCCAACTATCCTAGGACACTTTCTTGTAAGGCTAATTAACCAGTCTTTATAAATGAATACATCCATTGTTAACAGAGAGATCCCTCTTTTCACCACTTTTTGATCCTGAAATAACTTCCTAAATTCATGGTCTGTACTGCACCAAAACTTATAAAAACAGACTTTCTTTAATGTCCCTGTTTTTTTTTTTTTCTGAGTATTTTAGGAAAAAAGAAAGTCCATGTGTTGTCCCCCTCCTTTCTCTCAATGTCTTTGGCTGACCTCCAAAGTGCAGCTGTCAGCTAGTGTTAACTAAATAAGTATGAGCCATGGCCCAAGGCCCACTTGCTGTCAGTCATTTGAATGAGAACGTGCCCCCTCTAAGAACATTGCTGACTGGCAGGGGTAAGGACCATCAAAAGGCTTCTCTGTATGTTGCCTGAAAACCAAGGAACTATTGTAAAAACAGAGACAAAATCTCCATAAGCACATTCTTACCATAAGTGTCTCACTCAAACACAATTAAGTCTTACCTTATCAATGAAGTCTTTGGTGACTGACTTCATCTACTATCTTTCCTGCTTGAGCTCCTCAGCTTGTATTTATTCATGTTTAAAACAATTTTAACTTTCTCATTTGCTTATTTTGTGCTTTTGCTTTTCCTAATATCTTAAACTTTTTGTTTGAGATTTGTCATACATGTATACTGTGCATTTTTATAATTCTCAGCCCAGCCTTCGTACTTCCCCCTTGCAGACTGTTGAGACAAGGTGCTGCTATATAGCCTAGGCTACTCCCTACTTTCAGCCTCCCAAGTGATGGGAATATGAAGGGAAGGTCTGTCTGGATAGCAGTGCTAAAAAACAACATAATACAGCAACAATAATAATCATTATAAAGATAATCTTTTAAATGATTGAATCTTAATTTAGAAATACAAAGTGTACAATACTTTCTAATTACAAGCTTATTTCTTTGAAGGAAAAAAATCATTCAACCTAGAATGATTGTTAATCACTGTGACTTTTAATACATTCTAAATGTATTATATATTTCTCATATTCTTTTTTTTCTGAGACAGGGTTTCTCTCTGCAGCTTTGTGCCTTTCCTGGAACTTACTCTGTAGACCAGGCTGTCCTCAAAACTCACAGAGATCCACCTGGCTCTGCCTCCCGAGTGCTGGGAATAAAGGCATGCAACACCACTGCCTGGCTCTCATATTCTTTTTAAAAAATTGATTCTTTTGTTTTATGTTTCATTTTTATAAACTAATTGGTTTCTTTCTTCAAGTCCAGTACCCTTTCTTCTGAAAATAGTCCCTTAGTATGCCAATAACAACACATTAAATTTTTATTCAACATTTCAA
Organism: Onychomys torridus; assembly: GCF_903995425.1. Taxonomy (NCBI): domain Eukaryota; kingdom Metazoa; phylum Chordata; class Mammalia; order Rodentia; family Cricetidae; genus Onychomys; species Onychomys torridus. The sequence continues at coordinate 52,413,659 of NC_050444.1, forward strand.
ACACATTCATTTGCACACAACTTTGATTTGGGTAATTATTGTACTTTCTGTCTTCCTAAGTAACTATCTTTATACTTCTACTACCTGTTTAAAATAATAAATGCCTTTAAACAAGTATTTTAGACTATGTTCTTTTCTGTTAATTCTTCAATGGACAAGTTTCAGTTTGTTGATCTTTCTAATTATGGATCACAATGTTTTATTTATTTTGTGTTGAGCTTTTTATCAAATTCCAGACACTGAAAATTGTACCTTATTAATTACTATAATTTTTGTATGACTATAAATATTATTAAGTAACACAGTTTAGCTACTTGAAAACATCTTTATCTCTCTGGGCACTTGTTCTCATGATTTTTCAGGTAGAACCAGAGCAGCACTTAAGCTAGGAATATTTATTTCTCCTTGTAAGAACTTTCTGAGGATTCAAGTTATACACATGTGTGTCCACACATGCATGTAAATATGTTTTCTAAGTCAGACTAGTAGGAAGTTGCCATTCCGAGTGCCCTCTGAACTTGAGTATGTGTCTACTGATCCCTGTGTGATCCTTGTCCCAGTGGGTGGTTTGTTCATAGACTTGTGCACTGGTGAATACCAAACAAGATTCTGGTTGAATCTCTAAAAATTCCTGTGATTGCCATTCTGTCCTCATGGCAATTCTGCTCTGGTTATGACAAACTGATTAAATTCCTTCAACTCTGAGAGCACACTTAGCTTCACTGTTGCACTATATTTCCTGACCGACATTCTGCAGCCTTCACAATGCTGTGCACTTGCTTGCCTGTATATTTCCTTCCTAATTTATCATCTGCTTCCCTGGTATCACTGTCCTTTGATCCTTGCTATGTATACTCTCTAGAAACATTGACTGATATGTCATGTATGGTTTATTAGGTATTTGCAGTAGGGTGGTGTACCAAATCATATTATAGCATCTTGGAAAAAAGCAGAAACTCCTTTCAAAATATTTGATATATTGATCTAATAGGATGTGTATTGATGATGACATGAAATCAGAAGACATGAATATACTGAAAAAGTTCCAGTATCATTTCTAAAAGATAGAATATTCTGGTTCATTTCCTAATATTGAAAAAAATGTATTTACAAGTATTACCCTTATGTAGATGATTTAAAACAAGGAACTGCAGAGTATAAAGTCCCTGAGAATCATGGTTGTTCACTTAGATCAAACAATTGTTCTTATTAATTTCACTTAATTTATTTTCCATTTCTAAGTGCTCTTTACCAATGTATTAAAGTGAAGATACAGCTTTCAACATGATGACATCATCAGTCAAGAGTTTCTGAAATATAATGATACTAACATACATAACATTCTAATAACAAGTCAGACAGGTTAATTCCAATAAATGTCATCATTTTCTATTTTCTCACTAAAATAAATGAAGCATTTGGAAATTTATTAGGCTAAATGTAAACTTGCATTACTACTGAAATGCTAACATGAAATGTAAAAATGTTCAATGTTAAGCAGAAAATACAGGTTTGGTTTTTTTGTTTTTGTTTTTTGGTTGGTTTTTTTTTTTTTTTTTTTTTTTTTTTTTGGTAATTTTTTTGGTAATTTTTTTTGGAGCTCAGGATCAAACCTGGAGCCTTGCACTTGCCAGGCAAGTGCTCTACCTCTGAGCTAAGTCCCCAACCTGGTAATTTTATAAAAGCACAAATTTTGTAAAACATGATCTTTTGAGTATAAAAGTTCCTTTACTGAATTAAGAAACCTGAAAAACAAAAACATATGTGGAATTACTTTTGCCTCCTATGTAGTTCATAACCACATTCACAAAGCTCCAATAAGCTACTATTGGGAATTAAAGTTGTTATGAAAACATAAATATTTTATTTATGCAGTTATGGAAATTAGACTGTTAGATTTTGGTCTCAAAGATGGCTTTGAAAATCAGATAAGTATGGTATTAAATGTTTTGGGGTTTTTTTTGCCCAGTATTCTCAAACACACTTTAAAATGTCTTAGTCCTTGAAGAATAAATTTGTATTATTCAAGTTAACTATACTAAATTATATTACTCCTTTGATTTATAAACACAGCATTTAGGGTTTTATTTGTTCAACATAAGTTGAAATCCTGAGTTTGGTACTAATGTATGGGGCATTAATTCAAATATTCATTATATTTAAATGAATTGAAAGTATTTCAAAATGAAAAATTATTGAAGGTCTTTAGATAGGCAACAGATAACTATGAGATATTGTCACACGGCTGTTAGTATAGTCCACATTCATGGGACAAAGTGTTGACGAGGAGTGTGAGGTAAAGCTGAAAGATACCAAACACAGCAGACATTGTAGAAGATGTTTTCACTCATACAAAGCTCTACATGCTCCCACCTTACTATCAATTGTAATTTAGTGTGTACAATCACAAATGCATATACAGATAATTTGAAAATTTACATTTAACATAATATTGAGCAAGATGTTCATGGTAATTTGATCATATTTCCAAAATCTTGAAGACACCAAGATGTTTTTCAGTTAGCAATATGAGTGATAAATTGTTGTATAGCTCAATAGTATCCAGGAAATAGTTTTCATGCAGAGAGCCTCACACTAGAATAAGAAATGTTAGGTCACCTGTGTTTCTGAATGAAAGTACTTTTAATTCACCTTGCCCATTCAGACAGTCTTAAGCAAACTGGTTATTTTCTTTTGAAGATAACTATTAGAATAGCAAGGGAGAAAATCAGACTGAATGGAATGTAAGGATATTGAACCCAACGTAAACCAGTGCACAAAATAAGGGGCAAACATGAGCAAGATTTCTTCCTGTCCTGGACCTTCAAAATGTCCAATCAGATGGTCAGAGAAAGAAAGCAGATGGAGGTGCTGAGATCTGGTGTTAGAGCTTTTGTAGCAATTGACTTTTAGGCTCCATGGCCTATCCTCAGGAACCTTGAGCAGGTGACTCAGGCAGCAAGAAAATTGTTCTTGCCCCAAACTATCAAATGACTAGAGATATTTGAGACCATTTCTGTGCTGGACTTGTGTACTTGAAAGGTGACCTACAATAGTCAACTTGTCTCTAAGTCAGCTAACTGCCCTCTGGTTCTTAGTCATTTCCACTGGCAGGAAAGGAATGAACCCTACAGTTGGGGTACATGAGCACCAGAAAGATCCCCTCACCTGATTGGCAATTCCTGAATCACAAAATAAGGACCACTCAAGTTTCTTTCTTTTTAAATTTTTTTTTAATTTTTATTTTTTTCATTTTACATACCATTCATATTTCCCCTTCCATCTCCCATCCATTCCTTATAGGGAGTAATTCCTCCCTTGGGGAGTCAACACAGGCTGGCATACCAAGTTGGGGCAGGACCAAACCCGTCCCCTACTGTATCAAGGCTGAGCAAGGTATCCTATCACAGGGAATGGGCTCTAAAAAGCTATTTCATGTACCCAGGATAGGTACAGGTCCCACTGCCAGGGACCCCACAAACAGATCAAGCCTGTCATTCACATTCAGAGGGCCTACTCGGTCCCATGCAAGTTTCCCAGCCGTCAGTCCAGAGTCAGTGAGCTCCTGAGGGATTATAAGAGCAAGGAGAATCAAGATCATGATGGGAAAATCCAGAGACTATTTAAGTTTCAAGCAATGCTCAGAAAGGGGCTGGAGTCAGATTGGAGACTGCTGGTGCAAAGGACCTGATTCACAAAGGATGTAAAAACTAGAGAGTTTCTGGGGAAGCTATGGAAAATGCCAGCACTCAGCAACCAAAGACCCATATGCTGATGTTACATTTATTGAGTCTGAAACACTTAAATCTTTCAATTAAAAATAACATATGATAAAATATCTAAAAAACAAAGACCTATAAGGTGTGCTTATCTAAGACATGTATAGACTCATGACTAAATCTGAAATGAACCACAGGCTCACTACCCCTAGATTCTGCTCCTGAAAATCTTTAAGGAATTAGAGCCACTGGTTTTTAAGAAAATTATCCAGTGTAAATCTCACAGTTCTGAGATCCTTCAGTCAATTTCTTGATTTCATTTTCTCTGGTGTCACACAGAACATTTACCTGTTCTGTTCTGACTGCTATCATATCAGAAACAGTTGCCCTGTTCTTTGCTCTTCCAGCAATAGAAAGTATTTTCTCCATTCCAGCAGCACACTAGAGGGGAAAGAGTGAATGAAGCACACTCAGAACAGAGGGTCCTCCACTTTTGAACAGTCTGTTACTCTAGGCCCAAACAATGCTCACCATCATCAAACAGGAATCATCTAGCAGTAAAGGAAGCATGTCTCTTGGCTGTTGTTGTTTAAATCTGCCTAAATTTCTATGAAGTTATTTCAGCTATTATTTGTTGTGGTATTGTGTTCCCCAAAATATTGTGCACCCTAATAAACTTATCTGGGGTCAGAACAGCCACTAGATACAGAGGCCAGAAAATGGTGGCACACACACCTTTAATACTAGCCCTCTGGAGGCATGGATCTCTGTGAGTTCAAGGCCACATTGGAAATAGCCAGGCCTTTAATCCCAGTAAGTAATGACAGAAAGCATAAAGGTATATAAGGCGTCAAAACCAGGAACTAGGTTGGTTAAGCTTTTAGACTTTTGAGCAGCACAGTTCAGCTGAGAGGCATCCAGTCTGAGGAAATAGGATCAGCTGAGGAATTAGCAAGGTGAGGTGGCTGTGGCTTGTTCTGTTTCTCTGATCTTCCACCTTAATCCAAGACTAGGCTTCAGGTTTGATTTTATTAGTAAGTACCTTTAAGATTTGTGCTACAATCATTGGTAAGTTTTTTTTTTCACTCTGATAGGCCTTTCAGCTGATGCAGCAATCCAAATCAGACCAAATTAGGAAAAGGCCCAGTTTAATGGGTAAAGTGTTCCTGGGTGATTCCCCATCCAAGTAGAAAGGATAGAGAGGAGACAGGGATGAGAGGCCTGAAGAACTGCTTGTCTGTTTTCTGGGATGCAGCTTATATTCTCTGTGGGAGTGTTCTTGAGCTTCTCTGGGGGAGGAGCTGTATTTGGTATGATTTGAAGGGGGAAGGGGGGGGACATGGAGGAAAGGAATTGAGGTGGATCTTCTACCAGAACATTCCAGATTCTTTGGGTATAGGTATGCCAGGGTGCCAGGGGTTGAGGTGGAGCTCCCACCCAAACATTCCAGACACTTTGAGTATGGGGGGACAGTTCAAGTCTGGCTACTTCCTGTCAGCATGGAAGATGTGGAGAAGGGGGTAGATGGGAGTTGGTGGACTCACATTCAGCAGGAGGTGTGAGGGGAGGGGCATTCAGTTAATTGTCATCCTGGAAATATCAGGCATCTGTTTCTTGAGGAAGTAGAGAGGGCAACTTTCTAGGGGAAAAAAATAGCTTATTAACATCTGTCCTAGCTCTACTGCAAAGATGATTGCATAGAGCAGAGAAGCAGGCAGGCCTTTCATTGGGACATTTTGGAAAACTGGACGTTGGAGGGTCCCAACTGCTTGACTGACCATATATCCTGAATAGGTGCCCACTTGAGCCTGGAGAGATGATACCACCATGGAAATCCCAGGAGCTTGGCAACCAAGGAGGTGGTAAGGATCAAAATATAAGGTCCTGTCTATCGGGGCTCAAGAGACTTAAGATCTAGCTGTTTGAAGAATACTCTCTCTCATGGGGAGACTGGGGCAGGCTCAGGGGCAGTTGGGTGTGTTGCTGTTGAGGCAAGAAGATAGCTGTCAGTATGTGAATGGAGAAGGGACCTCAGAAGAGAGAGTTAGGGGAGATACTTCGCCAGTGGGGGAGTTTGGGCCAGGAGGTGGTGATTGAGGAGGAAGGACCTCCCATAAAGGGATCAAAAGGACTCAGGCCTGTAGGAGACCATGGGGTGGCCCAGAGGCAGGTAAGGGCAATGGGAGAAGAGAGGGCCAAGATAACCCATGTTCAATGGAGAGCTTGGTAAGCTGTTTGATGAGTCCAATGGCCTTCTCAACCTTTCCTGAGGATTGTGGGTGATAGTGAATGTGGAGCTTCCAGATGTTGAGAACATCTGACATGAGATGCATGACACTACCAGTCCTCTTGGAATTGGTGTCCTCAAAGCTGGTGCAGAGGCTGACATATCTGGAGGGCCTCCTGTAAATGGACCTGTGAAATACTCAGGAGAGTGTGATAGCCAAGATGAGTATGGCTCTAAAGCAGCTGAGACTATTGTGACCAAGCAGGGGTGCAGGGCAAGCAGGTATAACCAGAAAAGAGTGTGAGAAAAACCACTCTGCAAGAATGTATGGAAGTGTCAGAGTCTTAAGTGGGAAAGAAGGGATCCCACCCCCTCCCTTGCTCCTCATGACAGAAATTGGTGAGGGAACTATAGGACCCCCAAGTGAGATGTCAAACTGAAAAGTTAGCTCCTGTGTCCAGAAGTAAGTCAATGGACTGACCTGCCACCTGCAGCATCACCCTAGGCTCAGAGAGGGCAATGGAAGTCTAGTCCATGTCAGTTCTCCATCAGGTTTAGGCTGGAAGAGTCTCAGTTGCCAATGTTGGTGAGGCTGGACCTTCATGGCATGACATAGAGGACAAGCCTACACGGGGGCATTTAGATCTCCAGTGTCCATGCTGTTGGCAGACAGGGCATGGCCTCCTGATGGGCAGCTGGATGCATTTCTGGTGGAGTCGACTGGGGCTGAGCTTCAGAGAGATGGAACCTCATGATCAACTTCCCTTGTTCCCCTTGAGGGGGCTCTGGTAGCCTCAGGGAAGCTGCTAAGGCTTAGGCTTGGAGCATATTCTGTTGCAGCATTGCCTGTCGGGATGACTCACCTGTCACTTTTCGAGCATTAAATGTATTAAAAGCCATTTTCACCAATTCTTGTAAGGAAGTTTGGGGACCCCTCCTCAACCTTTTAAAAAATTTTTAGTATCTGACACTGACTGAGAAATGAAATAGACGAGAAGGCAGGAGTCTGGCCAGACTGAGTATGAGAAAAATCCAGGCAAGAATTAGAGGCCTTAGGCCAGTGTGTAGAAGGAAACCAGGATGTAGGTTGAGGCATTGAGAGATAGGGGGGAGCAGTGGGGGGAAGAGGAGGACAGGAAGGAGAGTAAAGAGGAGGAATTTGGTCTTCAATTTGTGGCCTGGGAGGAGGAGGGTGGGAAGGTAGAGTTTATGGGAAGTACGGGAGGAGTCAGTGTCTCCACCAGTGAATGGAACAAGTGGCTCTGTAGAAGGGGGTTGGGCAGGTAGAGTTCCAGGGAAGTGGGGGAAGTGACCAGTGTCCCTCACAGCATGGTCAGAGTAGAGTTTTTAGGATCCCAATTCCCAGATAGGTGGGTATCTGGAGGTTCCATGACCCTAGCCAACAAGACCAGTGCAGTGAGACATTGGACTCTATAGGGAGGGCAGGAACACAAAACCCTAAAACTATGGACATAGGGCAGTTTTGTTGAATTGTATCAGATAGCTCCAATTTGAATAGATTTTGTAAAAGACCCCACAGGAGCATTTGGGGATCAGGCTTGGGATGGCAAGTGCCCTTTCTCAAGTCTATGACTGGGAACCAAAGCCTAGCACAATGCATCCACTGTCCTAAGTCTTGGGTCAAAAAATGGGGAGTGGGGGGTGGGAAATTCCCTTCAACAGAACGTCCTCTGGAAAAGGAGTCCCATGGAACAAAGGCAACCCTTTGCTCTGGAATAGGTTCAGGGCCTGGCATGGCTGCATCTTTGGCAGGACACTCCAAAAAACGAAGAGGCCCTAGCCTGCCTAGGCAATGACTTGGAAAGGAAACTTACCCAAATAATCATAATTATTTTACAATTACTATACCCAAATGTCAGAAAGCACTAGTTTTTCACTCTTGTGAACCATTACACTATTCATGGTGTCAACATTGAATAGTGCATTCTAGAAATAGAGTATATTTTTGAAGTTTTGCATTATTATTAATATTTAGATAAAATCTTGTGCCATCCTTCATGATTCTGTTCATTACTCATTCTTTACCCAACTGATACAGGCTGTATATGCTATGCTTCAGTTATTCATGTAGCAACCATCATGGTGCTTAATTAAGGTCAAGCAATAACCTTTAACTTAACAATAAATGCAAAAGACAATATAATGTTGTTAGAAACTCAGATATTCTGAAGAGAACTGGAAAGTAATTCCAGTTAATGGAAAGGGAAAAACACAATATATATTAAGTATAAAAGAAACTGTATTTGGATATCAATTATTATAATATGTTATTATAATTATGTCATTATACTACTTATAAATCATATTTTATCATAGTATGTATATATAGGAGAGGAAAGTATATCTATAGTTCAGTACAATTGCTTGTTTCAAGAATCTTTTCAGTGTCTTGAAAATTATTCCACAAAAGCAGAAGAACTTCTGCAGTTATGTTTTCAATAAAAATGTATTAGGTACCCTGGTCAGTTGAATGCACTTATGACATGTAAGTACAAATTAATGCATCATGTTTTGTTTTTGTTTTTGTTTGTATAAATCCTTTAATTGATAGAATTATTTTCTTTTTTTATTATATTTGTGTTTTAATTTTACACATCAGCCATGGGTTCCTCTGTCCTCCCCCATCCTGCCCCCCCCCCCACCTTCCCCCCCATCCCCTCCCCTCCATTCCCATCTCCTCCAGGGCCAAGACTCCCCTGGGGATTCATTTCAACCTGATGGATTCAGTACAGGCAGGTCCAGTCCCCTCCTTCCAGGCTGAGCAAAGTGTCCCTGTGTAAGCCCAAGGTTCCAAACAGCCAGCTCATGCACTAAGGACCAGACCATGATAAATGAAGACCACATGAGAACAGGAATAGGCAGAGTGCTGGAGAGGTCCCCAGAAATCCACAATGATACATCCTCTGTAAACTGCTGGCAACTGGTTGAGAGAAAGCCTGATCTGACCTAGTCTGGTGATCAGATGGCTAAACACCCTACCAATGCAGCTGGAACTCTCGTCCAATAACTGATGGAAGTGGATGCAGAGATCCTCAGCCAGGCCCCAGGTGGAGCTCCAGGTGTTCAACTGTCAAGAAAGAGGAGGGACTGTAAGAGGGTGAATTGTTGAGACCAAGATTGCAAAAAGCACAGGGACAAGTATCCAAACAAAGGGAAACACATGAATTATGAACCAAAGGCTGTGGAGCCCCCAGCTGGGTCAGGCCCTCTGGATAAGTGAGACAATTGAATAGCTTGAACTGTTTGGGAGGCACCCAGGCAGTGGTACTGGGACTTGTCCTTAGTACATCATTTTTTAACCTAAACCTAGTTTATCAGTTTTTTACATGAGATTAAAATTGGACTACACTGTATTGTACAGTTAATTTCTATCATACAGTCTGTTGATTAAAGTATATTAATGCTGGGCTAGTAGCCCACTTTCAGATAGGCATGAAGAAAGATATAAGGAAGGTTTTTCCCTGTACGCTGTGAGCTGATTGGGGAAGAATATACTCATTAAGAGACTTACCCATTCTGTGATCTGTGTTCTTCATTCCCCAGATTCTGGAAGAGTAATTTGAGAATGATTACATTATATCACAAAAACCTTTGCTGTACATTTTCTTAAACAATGTTTATGTCTTAAATGTCTTTAAATTTTTTATTACATTTATTGATTTTTGTGTGTGTATGTGTGAGCATGCGTGTGTGCGTGCATGCATGCGTGTGTGTGTGTGTGTGTGTGTGTGTGTGTTGTCCATTAGCACCTAAGCCCCACAGCTTATATATGGAATTCAAGGGACTGATCATTTGGAGGAGTCAATTCTCTCCTTATACCCTGTGGATTCCAGGGCTCTAATTGGGTTCCCAGGCTCCATGCAAGGTGCCTTTATCCAGCCTATTAGGCCTTAAAATTTTCATGTTATAATACAATCCATATCAAAATCAGAAAACTAATTTATATAAATTATATGTAAATATATAATTATATATAAATATTCAAAATTGGTCTGCTGTTTCTTCCCCTAGTACTTGCAACTGAAACTACAACTTCATAGATCATTAGCAAATGAACTACCACTACAATACATGTGTGCAAGTATGTATGATACATGTTTATATTGAGATTGTTTTTCACTAAGTTGCCCAAGCTAACATTTAACTCACTGTTTGGCACAGGAAGGTCTTGAGCTTATGATTCCTCTATCTCATCATTCTTGAGTAGCTGGAGTTACAGATCCATGTTGCCACATCCAGATGGAATTATCCTTTAAATTATTATTTTGTGGTCTAGAATCCATTCAAGAAATGGGTATTGCATTTCATAGCATATATGTTTAGTAATATTTAACAGGCAATAGTTCTTTTTACCTTATTTGTCTATGGATATCTGTAATATATATGAAGGAAAAAAGTTACTTTCTAGGAAAGAGATTTGGACTTGGATACTAAAGGAGAGTAATGGGATATGAATATGATAAATAACTCAGACTAGAACAAGTATTATTTATAATAACTTATCTGTGATAATATACTTTTTTTTTCAAAAGAGTAAGTACTGGAGAATTCCATGTAGTGTTTAATTTAAAAATAGTCTGTTATCCATATATGTTTTATAAATATAATACAGTGAAATTGGAGAAGTTTAGAGATGATGGACTTGGTTCATCCACTTCTTTTGTTGATCTAAATTCTAGATGATTTCTGAGCTATCATTTAAAGCATGGGTCTAATTATATTTTCCATTTGGGCACAGCACACTTAAAGATAGAGATGCATAGAAAAGAAGGACAACGAAGGAGAAAAGAAAAAAAAAAGTACAGTTTTCATAGGAAAAATCACAGGAAGAGTTTCCAAGCTTATCTGAGAATTAGCCTGAAGGAATTTTTACTGTTGAAGATATTTTAGCAAACACTGAGAGTACCTCCCTTCCCTCGAGGAAGTCGTCAGTAAACTATGGTCCTTCAAGTCTCCCTAACACACTACAACAAAAATATTCCTCTTGGCTATCCAATCTGATTCTAAGAGTGTTCCCTATAGCAATATTGGTGGGGAGCAAGGATATAAAATATTCTTTGTTATAATCCACAGTCTTTATGTAAGTGTAACTAGAGCTGTGCTTAGAAATGTTAGGTTGCCAGCAACACCAAGTACTACTGAAAAAGAAAACAACAGAATTTATAAAGACTCTAGTAGTTTATTGAAAAATCAGGCTTTCTTATGTCACTGAAACATCTATATTAGAAAACAATAATTGTTACATTAATAGAGGTCACTTGGAATCTTCATAAAACATCTTAGAAACAAAATGCATTAAATTCACAGTCCTTTGTTTCAACAAAAGATAATTAATACATTCTTTCAACTATTGAGACAATAGAATATACAAAATATCTTTAATAATTTAAAAATGAGTTATGAAATCATTTTAATTTTCTCTATCTCTTTGACTCTCTCTCATTACTGTACAACTCTTTCAGTCAGGGTCAAGACCAGGCCACTAGTTCAATTCTTTATCTTAAAGATTAAACATGTTCCAATTATCACTGAGAGAAATTAATTTTCTCTGTGAATGGTTATGAAAATATTTCCTACCTAGTTCTGTTCTTGTCTTACTTATGTTTCCTGTCTTAAAAGTTACTTACACAGTGAATAGCCATTTTGTTAATATATGCCATTTCCCAACTAATATCTCTTGAGGACTCTACTCAATATATCATAATTATTTTTGTCATTTTCATATGACAAAATATGAAAAAGTAGAATACATATTTAGTGCCCCTGAAATATACTGTAGGTGATTTAAAAAAACAAACACTGATAGTTATATTTCTAAAATTCCACAGAAATTACAAGTTTTCCTTCTGTGTGCCTGATGCCCCGGGTATGTAAGCATAAAAATAAAATCTCAAATTTGATTACTAGCATTGAGGATCTCAATAGAAGGTACAATGACATTGTTCACCTTGTCAGAAAGGCAGCCTTGCCAAGCTTACAGTGGTTAGTTCTCAGAAGCGCATCCTGTTAGCTCAGAAACACAGATCCAGCAGGGACTCTGGAATATCAGTGCAGGGATGTGTGGGCTTGACAGAGACAAATAGAATCAGGGCTTTCAGCTGATCAAGGACAAAGGGACAGTGAAGCTGAAGCCCACTTAGCTTTCTCCTGTATCTCTTAATGATGTGAGCAGAGACTTAATTCTTTGAAGTTACTGATTTAAGAAGCAGAAGAGCAAAGGGAGCCTTTTTTCTTGATCTGATCCCTGTTATTAAAGGAAGCAGAGGAGATAAAACACTTTCTATTTTTATCGATTGATGTATTTTGAGGTCAGTGTTTTAGTCTGTTCATCTATATCTTGCCCTTTGCCCTCATTTCAAAGTTCTTATTCACTTCTGATTAGAATTTCAATTAATTTGCTGAAATACCCTTTAACTGATTATAGTTAACTGTTTCCAACCTGAGGGAAACTTTGTCTTATTTCAATAATTTTCAATATTTTGCACACCAATTGATGTCATAATCTAAAAGTCCCAGAAAAGTTTTTGGACTAAATTAATCTAGTGTGACACCTGTAGTGATTTAAATAAGAATGGCCCCATAGGATCATAGATTTAGATACTTGGACATCAGGGAGTTGCACTACTTGAGAAGGATTAGGAGGTGTGGCCTTGCTGGAAGAAGTGTGTCACTAGGGGTTGGCTTTGAGGTTTCCAAAGACCAAGCCAGACCCACAGGCTCACTCTCTTCAAGCTGCTGGCAAATCTGCATGTAGAATTTTCATGTACATCTCCAGCATCATGTCTGCCTCTGTGTCTGTATGATCCCCACCATGATGTTAGTATATTAAGTCTCTGACACTGAAAGCATGCCCAAGTTAAATGCTTTTTTAAAAAGAGTTGTCATTATCATGGTGTTTCTCCACAGAAATAAAACAGCGACCAAGTCACACCCTTTCCAGTAAGTAATTAAGAAACATGGACACTTTTACATGGGAAAGATTAACATATTCTCTAATATCACTTAAGCATTTTTTTTAAAGGGATGTGTTTTCCTCTTCTTTTCTTTTACTTTCCAAATGTTCTTGTCCTACTGCTGTTCTAGGTGACAATGAATTAAACCTTCTTGTACACTAAGACTTCCAGCAACTTATTGTCATTTCTATGAGTTATCAAGCCCAAAATGAGGTGTGCCTTCTGGTCCCCTCTGTCTTCCACGTAATTTTTTAAATTTAATTTGTTTCGCATCCTTTGCATGTAGCTGACATGTTTAAGGGTATCAACAGAAATGCATACACTCATCCATAAATATGTGAGTCTCACATGATACTTAGGTGAAGGAGTTACATTTGCTGAATATTTGAGAAATGGGTTTTTCAGAACATAGCTGTGTTACTGTGCCAAGTTGTCAGCTATTTTGTCTTAAAAGTTTAGTATCAAAGACCAATACCTCTCTGAAGCCAATTTCCAAAATGTTCTCATTTCTTCTTACCCTGTTCTGTCTTCAGACAATTGTATAATTTTATCATTCAGAATAACCCAAGGATCTTTTTCTCTGTATTTAGCTCTAAATTATTAATTCTAACTGGTGCCTCAGTTACTATCACAAATAACTTATTATCATTAACACTATTCAACAGTGACTTATTTACCTAAAGCAGCATATTTAGAACAAATATTAGCTTTGGAACAATTCTTTAAAAAAGAAATACTATTCCTTGTACTATGCCCAATATTGTCAGATAACATGCAAGGTTATTTTATTCTTTAATATTGGTTTCTTATTTTAAATGGCCTTTAATATAAATTAAGTCTATAAAAATGCATGTGTAGTAATTTTTGTTTTCTTTATTTGCAGTATTCATTTGACTTTTAACCTGAGAGACAGAAACACCTTTCTTTTTTAACATTGCTGCTGAATTTACAACACAACTACCAATATTATTAGCAGTATCATCCATGAGATACAGTAAAATAGATTCTCACCTGAAGGAGAATGAGACTCCAATAAGTATTTTGAATTCAAATTCATTGTATAAGAGAAACAGTTGGCTCTGGAAGCAAATATGTATTTTCTAAATTAAGAATATATGTATATTCCCAACTCACTGTTTTATTCTGTTGTTTCTCAGAATTGTTCATGTTTTTTATCAGGTTACCACTGATGCTTCTACATCTGAAATGCATCCTAAAGGAGTGACCTGTTGTTACCAAGATATGAAAAGGGCTCATGTTAAGCACATAAATCTAAAGTCCAATGTCCATATTTTAATATAATCTTTGGTTTATTTGTATCCAGCTGTTAACTTGGGGATATGATAACTCAAATAAAACTAGTTATATATAATCACATGATAGAATAAACAATTTTGGTAATGGAATCTACATAATTTAATCTTCAACTTTATTGTACATGCACATATGACAATAAAGGAAAATGCAACTGTCTAACAGCTCAAAAGAGTCTTATGTAGGAGTCCAAGTTTAAAGGGATGTATAGGGAATAAAATGTTCAATGTATAATATAAATTTATACAAAATTAAATACATCTAGTTTAGAAATTTCTCAGTCAATAATTTCCAAAAATTGGAGAATTATATTTTGGAATTAAATACAAGTCATTAGAGTAACATTTGGAGCATTATTTAATATCTAAACATTGTTTCTCTTTTTATTTTTTTATTTAATTTAATTTTATATATCAGCCATAAGTTCCCCTATCCTTCCCCCTCCCGCCCCAGAACTTGCCTTCCCCCCAGGCCAGCCCCATTCCCATCACCTCCAGCGCAAAGACTCCCCTGGGGATTCAGCTCAACCTGGTAGATTCAGTACAGGCAGGTCCAGTCCCTTCCTTCTATGCTGAGCAAAGTGTCCCCACACAAGCCCCAGGTTCCAAACAGCCTGCTCATGCACTAAGGACAGGTCCGGGTCCCACTGCCTGGGTGACTCCAAACAATTCAAGCTATTCAATTGTCTCACTTATCCAGAGGGCCTGATCCAGTTGGGGGCTCTACAGCTTTTGGTTCATAGTTCATGTGTTTCCATTAGTTTGGCAATTTGTCCCTGTGTTTTTTGCAATCTTGTTCTCAACAATTCACCCTTTTACAGTCCTTCCTCTTTCCCGACAATTGGACTCCTGGAGCTCCACCTGGGGCCTGGCTGAGGATCTCTGCATCCACTACCATCAGTTATTGGATGAGAGTTCTAGCATGCCAGTTAGGGTGTTTGGCCATCTGATCACCAAGCTAGGTCCAATCAGGCTTTCTCTCGACCATTGCCAATAGTCTACACTGGAGGTATCTGTATTTCTGAGGACCTCTCTAGCACTTTGCTTCTTCCTATTCTCATGTGGTTTTCATTTATCATGGTTTGTTATTCCTCGTTCTCCCTTTCTGTTCTTGACCCAGCTAGGATCTCCTGCTCCCCTAAGCTTTCTTTCCCTTGAATATGGCACTTCATTACTCCCACTCACATCCAGGTTGTCATGTAGATCTCATCCATTTCTCTGTCATTTGGTGATCCCTGTGTCTTTCTTAGGGCCCTGTTTTCCAGGTAGGATCCTTGGAGTTGTGAGTAGCAGTCTAGTCATCTTTGTTTTACATCTAGTATCCTCCTATGAGTGAGTACATACCATGTTGTCTTTCTGAGTCTGGGTTACCTCACTCAGGATGATTTTTTCTAGATCCATCCATTTGCCTGAATACCTCATGATGTCATTGTTTTTGTCTGCTGAGTAGTAATCCATTGTGTATATGTACCATATTTTCTTTATCCATTCTTCAGTTGAAAGGCATCTAGGCTGTTTCCAGGTTCTGGCTATTACAAACAATGCTGATATCACATAGCTGAGAAAATGTCCTTGTGGTATGATTGAGCATTCCTTGGGTATATGCCCAAGAGTGGTATAGCTGGATCGTGGGGGAGAAGGATTTCCACTTTTCTAACTAAGTGCCATATTGATTTCCAAACTGGCTGTACAAGCTTTCATTCCCACCAGCAGTGAAGGAGAGTTCCCCTTGCTCCACATCCTCTCCAGCATAAGCTGTCTTCAGTGGTTTTGATCTTAGTCTTTCTGACAGGTGTAAGTTGGTATCACAGAGTCATTTTGATTTGCATTTCCTGGATAATTAGGGATGTTGAGCAATACTTTAAATGTCTTTCAGCCATTTGAGCTTCCTCTGTTGAGAATTCTCTGTTTAGTTCTATAGCCCATTTGTTATTTGGACTGTTGGGTATTTTGATGTCTAAGTTCTGGAGTTCTTTAGATATTCTGGATATCAGCCTTCTATCAGATGTGGAGTTGGTGAAGACCTTTTCCCATTCTGTAGGCTGTAGCTTTGTCTTGTTGACAGTGTCCTTTGCTCTACAAAAGCTTCTCAGGTTCAAGAGGTCCCATTCATTGTTTGTTTCTCTCAGTGTCTGTACTACTGTGCTTCCTATATTTAGGAAGTGATCTCCATTGCCAATGCGTTCAAGACTACTTCCTACTTTCACTTCTATTTGGTTCAGAGTAGCTGGATTTATGTTGAGATCTTTGATCCACTTGGACTTAAGTTTTGTGCACAGTGACACATATGGATCTATTTGCAGTCTTCTACATGTTGACATCCAGTTATGCCAGCACAATTTGTTGAAGATGCTTTCTTTTTTCCATTATACATTTTTGGCTTCTTTGTCAAAAATTATATGTTCATAGGTGTGTGGGTTAATGTCAAGGTCTTCAGTTCGATTCCATTGGTTCACATGTCGGTTTTTATGCCAGTACCAAGCTGTTTTTATTACTGTAGCTCTATATTAGAGCTTGAAGTCAGGGATTGTGATGCCTCCAGAGGTTGTTTTATTGTACCAGATTCTTTGGCTATTCTGGGTTTTTTGTTTTTCTGTGTGAAGTTGAGTATTATTCTTTCCAGGTCTGTGAAGAATTGTGTTAGTATTTTGATGGGGATTGTGTTGAATCTGTAGATTGCTTTTGGTAAGATCACCATTTTTACTATGTTAATCCTGCCTATCCATGAGCATGGGAGAACTTTCCATTTTCTGACATCTTCTTTAATTTCTTTTTTCAGGAACTTAAAGTTCTTGTCATATAGGTACTTCACATGCGTAGTTAGAGTTATCCCATGTATTTTATATCATTTGTGGCTATTGTAAAGGGTGATTTATCTCTGATTTCCTTCTCAGCCTGTTTGTCTATTGTATATAGGAGGGCTACTGATTTTTTTTTAGTTGAGCTTGTATCCTGCTATGTTTCTGAAGGTGTTTATAAGCTTTATCAGTTCCTTGGTTGAATTTTTGGTGTCACTCATGTATACTATCATATCATCTGCAAATAGGGAAAGCTTGACTTCTTCCTTTCCAATTTGTATTCCCTTAATCTCCTTATGTTGTCTTATTGCTCTGGTTAGAACTTCAAGTACTATATTCAATAAGTATGGGGAGAGGGGACAGCCTTGCCTTGTTCCTGATTTTAGTGGTATTGCTTTGAGTTTCTCTCCATTTAATTTGATGTTGGCTGTTGGCTTGCTGTAAATTGCCTTTATTATGTTTAAGTATGTTCCTTGTATTCCTGATCACGCCAAGACCTTTATCATGAAGGGGTGTTGGATTTTGTCAAATGCCTTTTCTGCATCTAGTGAGATGATCATGTTGTTGTTTTTTTTTTTCCTTTGAGTTTGTTTATATGATGTATTACATTGACGGACTTTCATATGTTGAACAACCCTTGCATCCCTGGGATGAAGCCTACTTGATCGTGGTGGATAATTGTTTTGATGTGTTCTTGGAGTCTGTTTGCCAGTATTTTATTGAGTATTTTTGCACCAATGTTCATGAGGGAGATCGGTCTGTAGTTCTCTTTCTTTGTTGCATCTTTTTTTGATTTAGGAATCAGGGTAATTGTAGCCTTATAGAATGAGTTTGGTAATATTCCTTCTGCTTCTATTGTGTAGAACAATTTAAAGAGTATTGGTATTAAGTTTTCTTTGAAGCTTTAGTAGAATTCTGTGCTGAAACCCTCTGGTCAAGGGTTTTTTTTTTTTTTTTTTTGGTTGGGAGACTTTTAATGACTGATTTTATTTCCTTAGAGGTTATTGGGATATTTAAATGGTTTATCTGGTCTTAGTTTAACTTAGGTATGTGGTGCCTATCCAGAAAATTATCCATTTCTTTCAGATTTTCCAGTTTTGTAGAGTAATGTTTTTTGATGTATGACCTGGTGATTCTCTGATTTCCTCATTGTCTGTTGTTATGTTCCCCTTTTCATTTCTGATTTTGTTAATTTGGATGCTCTCATTCTTTCTTTTTGTTAGTTTGTATAAGGGCTTGTCTATATGTTGATTTTCTTAAAGAACCAACTCAATGTTTCATTAATTTTTTGTATTGTTCTCTTTGTTTGTATTTTAGTGATAATTTCCTGGCGTCTGTTCCTTCTGGGAGACTTTGCTTCTTCTTGTTCTAGAGCTTTCAGGTGTGCGCTATGAATTTCCCTATTAGCACTGCTTTCATAGTGTGCCATAAATTGGGTATGTGGTTTATTCATTTTTGTTGATCTCTAGGATGTCTTTAATTTCTTTATTTCTTCCTTAACCCATTGGTGATTCAGTTGAGCATTATTCAGTTTCCATGAGATTGTAGGTTTTCTGTAGTTTTTGTTGTTGTTGAAATCTAACTTTAAACCATGGTGGTCTGATAGAACACAGAAGGTTATTCCAATTGTTTTTTATCTGTTAAGATTTGCTTTGTGGCCAAGTATGTGGTCGATTTTAGAGAAGGTTCCATGGGGCGCTGAGAAGAAGGTATGTTCTTTTTTGTTCAGGTGGAATGTTCTGTAGATATCGATTAATTCCTTCTGAGTCGTAACATCAGTTAAGTCCTTTATTTCTCTGTTAAGTTTCAATTTGGCAGATCTGTCCAGAGGTGAAAGTGGGGTGTTGACGTCTCCCACTATTAATGTGTGGGGTTTTATATGTGATTTAAGCTTTAGTAATGTTTCATAGATGAGTGCCCTTGTGTTTGGGGCATAAATGTTCAGAACTGAGACTTCATCTTGGTGGATCTTTCCTGTGATGAGTATGTAATGTCCTTCATCATCTCTTTTGATTAATTTTAGTTTGAAGTCTATTTTGCTGAAATTAGGATGGCTACACCAGCTTGCTTCTTAAGACCATTTGATTGCAAAGTCTTTTCCCAGCCTTTTATTCTTAGGAGGAGTCTATGTTTGAATTTGAGGTGTGTTTCTTGTACGCAGCAGAAAGATGGGTCCTGCTTTCATATCCATTCTGTTAGTCTGTGTCTTTTTATAGGTGAATAAAGCCCATTGATATTAAGGGATATTAATGACCAGTGATGGTTCATTCCTGTTTTGGGGTTTTTTTTCTTTTTCTTTTTCTTTTTTTTTTTTTTTTTTTTTTTGGTGGTAGTGTGTCTGTACATCTTTTCTTTGGGTTTTACTGCTGTGGTTTTAGCTATTGCCTATGTTTTCGAGGGTATATCTGACTTCCTTAGATTGGAATTTTCCTTCTAGTGCTTTCTAGATGGCTGGGTTTGTGGATAAGTATTGTTTAAATGTGGCTTTATCTTTGAATTTCTTGTTCACTCCATCTATGATGACTGAAAGTTTTGCTGAGTATATTAGTCTAGGCTGGCATCCACGGTCTCTTAGTGTCTGCATTATATCTGTCCAGGTCTCCATTGAGAAATCAGGTGTTATTGTGATGTGTTTGCCTTTATAAGTCACTTGGCCTTTTTCCTTTGCTGCTCTTAATATTCTTTCTTTATTCTTTGTGTTTGGTTGTTTAATTATTATGTGGCGAGGGGACTTTTGTTTTGGGGGGGTCTAGTCTGTTTGGTGTTCTATAGGCTTCTTGTATCTTCATAGGCATTTTGTTCTTTAAGTTGGGAAAGTGTTCTTCTATGATCTTGTTAAATATATTTTCTGTGCCTTTGAGTTAGTATTCTCTTTCCTCTATCCCTATTATTTGTAGGTTTGGTCTTTTCATGGTGTCCCAAATTTCTTGGACATTTTGGGTCATGACTTTGTTGGCTTTAGTGTTTTCTTTGACTGATGAATCTATTTCTTCTACCGTATCTTCAACACCAGAGATCCCCTCTTGCATTCTGTTGGTTATATTTGCATCTGAAGTTCATGTTCACTTACTTAGATTTTCTATTTCCAGCATTCCCTCTACTTATGTCTTCTTCATTTTTTTTATTTCCCTTTTCAGGTCTTGGACTGTTTCCGTCATCTGTTTCATTGCTTTTTCATGATTTTCTTTCAGGGACTTATTGTTTCCTTCTGCTTTATTTGTCCTCTCCTCTAGTTTTTTAAAGCGTTCTTCCCATTTTTTGTTTGTCTGTTCTTCCACTTCATTTCTGATTTCTTCTATATAACACTCTAGCCTCTTCATGATATTATTCCTAAGGTTTTTTTTTTTTTGTTTGTTTGTTTTTTTCTGCTTCTTAGATTCTGTGATGTTCAGGTCTAGCTATTGGAGGAAGGCTAGGTTCTGGTGATGCTGTATTGCTCTTTATTTTATTGTATGTACTTCTGCCCATCTCCTTGTGGATTCCTTCTAGGTCTTATCAGTGCACTTGGTCCAGACAGAGCTGACAGATTTAGGGAGCCTCTCTCTGGTCCAGATGGAAGCTCTGGGCAGGATGGGAGCTCTGGTCCAATGGGAGCTCTGGTCCAGATGGAGTGCTGGCCCGAGGGGAGTTGGGGGCTGGTCTCTGAGTCTCAGGAAGTGCCTGGGATCTCAGGCATATGGGTATGGGGGCAGGATCTGGAGATCATGGGGTCCACGGTGGGAGGGGGAGGGCTTGGAGAAGGAGACCCTTCCCAGTGGGGGTGGGAATCCTGCCCAATGGCCAGAACCTGAGGCCAAGTTGGGTAGGTCTTCCCCTGAATGGCTTGTGTCCAGAGCTGGGATCTAGGGGAGAGTGTCTCTGCGTGTGACCCCAGGCACTCACCTCTGGTCCATATGGGAGTTCTGGGGCTGATGGGAGCTGGGGGCTGGTCCTAATTTCAAAAAGTTTTAATTTATTCAACTGTAAAACTAGACAAACACATTTCTAAGGACTATCTTATATGTAAAATATCTATCTAATAAACTCATATATAAATAAAAACTGGAGTTTGGGACTTTTGAGACACACAATATTCCAATCTGTATTAAAATATGTTTGCTTGATCACAAAAATATTGAGAAGAAAAATCTATCTGAAACTTTTTGTTACAAAGTCGTTTAATTTCAGGGAGTTCCAAATGTTTGTTATATTTAAAGTCATGTTTTCTTTTACCTTCACTGTGTTATGTTGATAATCGCCACCTTGTGAATGGCAACAATGCATAAAACAAAGATGATTAAAACATTAACTGTGTTCTTAAGGACTGCTGAATTTCCTTGGAGACATATAATTAAATTATGAACAAAGGAATACTGGAAGTGTGAAACAGTATTTCTATGCACATTGACATCATCATATAATGACTTCTATGATAATATATTAAAAGGAAACTTGGTGGGAATGCATTCAGATAGCTCTTGCACATAAAATATGGTATCTGGTGAAAAAAAAGAGTAAAAGACTTTTTGCAACAGATATGATAGCATGTCATCGAGTTTATGCTCTTATGTATTACTAATTACATAAGCATGAAAAATGAATTCTGGAACCACAAGTAAACTAGATAAATGCTTACCTGCAGTCTTTAATTATTCAGCAACATTTTGAGCTCCTTATAACTTTACCAAATATTTAGTCACAGCATTGAAAATAAATTTAATGGATGCTTTATTATATTATATATTAACTGTAAAAACATTAAACTGACTGTGTCTTAATAAGATTCAACAACATAATGATGAGAGAGTTCTTTAGAGGTAATCTGTTACTATGACCAGCTTTATCATCTCATTTACACAAACACTCAATATTAGTTGTTTTTCTTGATTCTGAATGGCAGATAGCTTTCTGTTGAGGTCTTGTTACCTTAGCTACATACATTTGTAATATTCAGTTATTTTTGGCCCCACCTATTCGTTCAATTCATTCTAAATTAATGTTTCAAAAACACAATCTTAATCCTATTATTATCCTTACTTATAACATTTTGTCACATCCCATTCTAAAGAAAATTTAAAATAAATAACTATAAGATAAATAATGAGTCCTTAACAGTGTTGCCCCAGTTATGTTGACAGAATGACCAAACTGAGAGAATCTAAGGTATGAGAAGGTTCGACCAGCATGAGCATTGGTACAGACCAGCTAGTACCATCTGGATTTCAGTGACAATTTGGGAGTCAATTTTGTAAATCTTTAACAACTTCCTAGTGTTTTAAAATCATGACAAACACAACTAATCACTCAGCCTTTTTATTTATTAAAATGAAGGACTGTGGTAGAAATTCCAGAAAATATATGTTCAAATTGTTGTAAACTTTACAAGGGTGGGACTGTTTTGATAATATGTACCATTCAAGGAAACCAAGGCAACTAGCTGTGTCTCCCAGTGGTAAGAATCAGTTGTTGTTACTAAACATCCTGAAAGCTGAACTCAAATGACAGGGAATTGTGCCAGAGTTCTGCATCCTCAAAAGACCCTGACTTCATTATAGTATCATTTGGTCCACTCTGAGGGCTTTTTAAGAGGAGCATGGAAAGAAATATCTAAACTGTTCATTGTTTAACATCCTTACAGTCACTGATCCTAACAAGTTCTAACCCACAATGATAAGGGGAAGTAAAAAGATCACTTTATTTCAGTAATGTACCACTGCTCCTCATTTCACACACACACATACACACACACACACACACACACACACAAACATACACACACACACACACACACACACACACACACACACACACCCCTTTACAATCCACAAAACAGAAACCAATTGAATATCCACAGGTTGCCTACTTCTCCATGCAGTGGTAAATCTGAGCATTTTCGTATTGTACTATCATTTTCTTTAAAGCAAATTTATATTGCCTGTACCCTTGTTTTTTGACAAAGATGGAGGGGAAAGATCTTGGCAATAGAGTCAGACATGATTGAGTTGAAAATTTTTCACATTAGAAAAAGAGAAAATGTTACCCAAGAAATCAGAATGCCAGGAAGAATGCAGAAGAGTGCAGCCAACATGTAAGAACTTAGGAGAGTATGCAGGAGAAACTTGAAAGGGAGTGATACTCGGTGCATATGATTAAAAAAAAAAAAAAAACACAACTGGACTGTGTTTTATCAGGAGGAAATGATTTAGAAAAGAAATTTATTGAGATCAGAAATTTCAAAAGCAGATAAATGGCACTCAGTTTCAGTCATTGGATTTGAAATTATAGATATAAGTAGGATGGTCTTCCTATCCTACCTTATGCATGTGAGTAAACCTGCTCACACTGCACACACACACACACACACACACACACAAATCAATAATATTTGTGTCAAGTGAAAACGCTACTCTTAGATGTTCTCAGTGTGGACACTATAAAGAAATGCTCAGTATAGAAGATTTTCTTTAAACCCACAAGTATGTACACGCACACACAAATACAGTCACATACATGTACACACACATTCACACAAATAGAGTCGCATTTATGCATGCATATACTTATATGCAGTTCCAAACTGGAGATCAGTAATAAATATAACATTTTCTATGATCATATTTAAGAACATTTATACTTAATTAGTTTAACATCCTTTCTTTTACCCCAGAGATGTTTATCTAGCACCACCTTATAAACATGTACATTGAGCAAAACAGAATTAAAAATAGGAAGTCCTTATGTATAGAACTATAGGCATTAATACAATTAAAACATTGGTATAATTAAGAAATTTAACTTAAGAACTTCATGTTAAAACTGCATATCCTTAATCATGTGCCATCTTACATATTTATGTAGTAGGAAAAAAAATAAAGTCATGTGTATCAAAGAAAGACTGATATATCCCAAAGCTAAGTAAAAATAACTACAGTTGTATCCAAATTAGTGCATACAAATTTGAAAATAAAATAAAATATATAATGGAAGCATTTATTTACTAGGTTGATTATTCAATTGTGATTCTCATTTTAGAAGATGTTTTTGTTGTTTGTTGTTGTCTCTGATTTGTTTGGTCAGCCCGGGTCGGAAAATCAGAGGCATATTTCACTGGAAGAGTCTCTTCCACATAATGCTTCCTATATAATGGGCTGGTCCAAGGTTACTAACATGGATACAGGGTAGCATACCTGACTTACAGGATGACAGGGTAGCATAAAT
Organism: Onychomys torridus; assembly: GCF_903995425.1. NCBI lineage: Eukaryota > Metazoa > Chordata > Mammalia > Rodentia > Cricetidae > Onychomys > Onychomys torridus. The sequence goes on from NC_050444.1 coordinate 52,437,887, forward strand.
AGCTAAATACAGGTTAGCCAAGGCATTCTAATATAATTCCAATGAATAAAGAACATTTTATTTCTTAGTAAAGGAGAATGTTTAATAAAAATTTCAGTTTATCATTACATCTAAGAATGTATGCTACCTGATAAAAGAAAAATATAGGAAAATAAAGATAAAAGACAAACTGAAAAGAAAGAAGAGAGGAAGAGGCAAGGGCATAAAGGGAGACGTAAAGGGGAAGGTGTCAGGTTTGGAGGGGAATGATAGGATTAAGAGGGGCTTTCAATAGCACATCAGACCTGCAGAGGCATTCATTGCTATTTTATATTTTCTTATCAGTCCTTATGTACTCGTATACAATCACAATCATTTTAAAGTCTTTAAGTGGTCCTAACACTTCATTGGGCCTTTATGTATTTATAACAGGAAGATACTATGTACCAATAGAACAACAGCAACCTGTGTTCACACAGTATTTAAAAACTTGATTAGAAAAGTAATAATTTTAATTGACCAATAAGCCTGTCCATAATAATTATTTGGACATTGATATAGTTCATTAGCTATAAATTCATTCACATATTTCATTCTCCATGAACACAATTATTGCTAAAGGATAAATTACAGTGAATGTGTCTTACTGAAAGATCAATATACCTGACTCTGTTGTAAATAGAAACTTTCTCAGGGGGATTGGTTTATGGCATCCATTGTCTTGTGCAGGGGTCCTTTAAATCTTAGTCTTTTAGTTGGGAAGGAAAATAGAGAGAAGGAATGGGAAGAATTGAGTTGTTAAAGCTAAGTAGAGCTGATTCACTAACTTGCAAGCCTTCTGGTCATTTGATAATTATTGAGCTATAAACAGGACATTTGCTAACAGTGACTTTACTTATTTTAGATGTCAATACTTCCAAATACGTGAAGTTGGGGTTCCAACTAAATGAAAAATATAGTAATTCTGATCCTGTTTGGAACATACCTATAAATATCTGGAATTATATAAAATGTTATATAGATGAACTGTGTAAAATTGCTGATAATTTAAGCTTTCTTACTTGTTTTTGTTTTTGTTTTTGTTTGTTTGTTTGTTCTTTTGTTGTTCTTTCAGAAACAGGGTTTGGTGTCTGTCCTGGATCTCACTCTGTAGATCAGGCTGGCCTCAAACTCATAAAGATCCACCTGTCACTGCCTCCCGAGTACTGGTATTAAAGGCATGCACCACCAACGCCTAGCTTGCATTCCTAATTCTAAAGGCTAAATATGTGTGGGTTAATGTCTGAAGGTAGTTAAACTATGATAATCTAGATAACATTTAAATGTGATTACTGCCTAACCATCTCTCAAATGTGAACCTAGACCCTGGATTAATTTGAGAAGTTGAAAAACAATTTTTCAAACCTCATCCACATCCACAATACATCCCCATATTCCATCAAAGCATAAATTAAAATAAATCAATACAAAATATCAAAATCTTAAAAAGCAACTATATCAACTATCCCTATTTTTCTAGTCCCCAACTTTCATACAAGAAAATTCCAAGTACGTATAGGCTAGTGCTGTCAAACTTTATGGACATGTTGTTTTCCTTAAGTAGAACCATATTTCCTACTCTTTTCTTAAAAATTCTTAATAAGAAGCTATTCAGTGCAGTGGGGATAGAATGGCCCCTTATCTGACTTTTCATCTCAGTCCTGCTTTTTTAAAGCCTCTCTAAACCTCTGTTACTGTTAACCAAATTTTCAGAGGCTTAGCTTAATGCTGTAGTGAAATAATAATCACAATTTGCATTCTGTTATAAGAAATGAAGAGATAAATTTATTGAATTGTTTTTATTATGACTATAAACTTAATACAATCAATCATGTTCACCTTTTACAATAGCCACAAATAACATAAAATGCCTAACCAACCAAGTGAAAGACCTGGATAACAAGAACTTTAAGTCTTTGAAGAAAGAAATTAAAGAGGCTATAAAAAATTAGAAAGATCTGCCATGTTAATGAATAAATAGAGACAACATAATAAAAATGGCAATCTTACCAAAAGCAATATACAGATTCAATGCAATCTTCATCAAAATCTGAACACAATTCTTCACAGACCTTCAAAGAATAATACTAAACTTCATATGGAAAAAAATATCCCAAGATAGCTAAAACAATCCTGTACAATAAAGCAACTTCTGGAGTCATCACAACCCCTGACCTCAAGCTCTACTATAGAGCTATACTAATAAAAACAGCTTGGTGTTGGCATAAAAACCAACAGTTGGGTCAATGGAATCGAATTGAAGACCCTGACATTAATCTTCACTATTTTGAACACCTGATTTTTGACAAAGAAGCCAAAACTGTACAATGGAAAAAAGAAAGCATCTTCAAAAAATCGTGCTGGTACAACTGGATGTCAATATGTAGAAGAGTGCAAATAGATCCATAGCTATTGCCATGCACAAAACTCAAGTCCAAGTAGATCAAAGACCTCAACATAAACCCAGCTGCACTGAGCCTGATAGAAGAGAAAGTAGGAAGAAGCCAGCCATGAATGCATCAGCACAGGAGACCACTTCCTAAATGCAACATCTGTAGCACAGACACTGAGAGCAGCAATTAATAAATGGGACCTCCTGCAACTGAGAAGCTTCATAAGGCATAGGATACAGTAAATAAAACAAAACAACTACCTTCAGAATGGGAAAAGATCTTCACCAACCCCATATCTGACAGAGGGCTGATCTCCAAAATACATAAATAATTCAAGAAACTAGACATCAAAATACTAAACAATCCAATTTAAAAATGGACTAAAGACTGAAACAGAATTCTCAACAGAAGAAATTCAAATCTATAAAAGATATTTCAACATCCTTAGTTATCAGGGAAATGTAAGTCAAAATGACTCTGAGATACCATCTTACACCTGTCAGAATGGCTAAGATAAAACCACTGATGACAGCTTATGTTGGACAGGATGTGGAACAAGGGGAATACTCCTCCACTGCTGGTATGTACTCACTCACAGCCACTTAGGAAATCAATATGGCAACTTCTCTGAAAATTGGGAATCAGTCTACCTCAGTACCTAATGATACCACTCTTGGGCATATACTCAAGCCATGCTCAATCATACCACAAGGACACTTGCTCAACTATGTTCATAGCAGCATTATTCATAATAGACTGAACCTAGAAACAACCTAGATGCCCCTTAACTGAAGAATGGATAAAGAAAATGTGGTACATAAATAAAATGGATTATTACTTAGCTGTAAAAACAAAAAAATGACATCATGAAATTTGCAGGCAAATGGATGTAAAGTATCATCCTGAGTGAAGTAACCCAGACTCAGAAAGACAAATATGGTGTGTACTCACTCATAAGTAGATACTAGCTGTAAAGCAAAGGATAACCAGACTACAATCCACAGCTCCAGAAAAGCTAGATAACAAGGAAGACCCTGAGAGGGAAGCATGGATTACCTTGGGAAGGTAAAATAGAAAAGATTCCTCCATGAGTAAACAGGGGGACAGGGGAACAATGAAGGGGAGGATTATGGGAGATGAGAACATGACAGGAAAGGATAGTCAAACTGTGGGAAGGATGGAGTGAGAAAGCAATGAAAGAAATATCTCAACAGAGGGATATTATGGACTTAGGGAGAAACCTGGTGCTAGGGAAACTCCCAGGAATCCACAAGGATGACCCACGTGTAGATTACTATCAATAGTGAAGAAGGTGCCTGAGCTATCTTACCCCAGGAATCAGATCAGTGAATACCCTAACTGTCATCATGGAGCCTTCATCCAGTGACTGATAGAAGCAGAAGCAGAGTTCCACAACTAAGCACCAGCCAAGCTCCAGGAGTCCAGATGAAGAGAATGAAGAGGGATTGTATGAACGAGGGGCATCAAAATCATGATGGCGAAATCTATAGAGACAAACAAACCAAGCCAGTGGGAATGCATGAACTTTATATCAACAGCTGTGAAGCCTCCATGGGACTGGACTAGGCCCTCTGAATATCGGAGACAGTTGTATAACTTTTTCTGTTTGAGGGGCTCCTGCCAGTGGGATCAGGATTTATCTCTGGTGCATGAGCTGGCATTCTGAAGCCCATTATCTATGGTAGGACACCTTGCTCAGTTTAGATGCAGGGTGGGGGTTCTTGCCTCAACTAAAGGTACTAGGCTTTGCTGACTCCCCATGGGATCCCTTATCCTTTTATTCCAGGGTATGGGAGAGTTAGGGGAAGGCTGGTGGGGAGTGAGAGGAGGGATGGATGGGGGATCTGTGGTTGGTATGCAAAATAAATTTTAAAAATCTGAAATTAAAAATGAACAATGATGTTTATATTTTTATCTTTAAATTAGAAGTAACTATATATCCTCTTCTTGTTATTGCTTATCTTCTTTGATTTGTTTGTGATGAACATATGTGTGTACAGTATGCATACCCATGAATGTATGTGTGGGGAGTGGAGGTTGGTATCAGATGTTATCATCTATTGCTTTCTATACTTTTATTTTAAAACAAGATTTTTACTGAACCTGGAAGTTGTGGTTTCAGGTATATTAGGTGGATAGCAAGCTTCAGGGATCCACCTGTCCCCAAGTCCCCTGAGTGAACGTCATATACATGTGTCATTGAACCTGTACCACACTTAGACATGGATGTCAGGGATCTAAATTGGCTCCACAAGCTTCTGAGACTGGCGTTTTACCCACTTATCCATCTCCCTAGACTGTAACCCAGTTTTCCACATCATGATTTTCTTTATTTCTCTGATTCCAAATTCTGACTTAAGGAATAATTGAAGACAGTGCTCTGGGCATCATTAGATTTAAGTTCTCTAATTGTTCCCAGTCTTGTGTTTATTTCTTCTCTGCTTTTATTCTCTTCTAAAGTTATCTTACCTGCTTTAGTCCACATAAGACATAACCTTTGACTAAAAATCTTTTTAATTTGAAAAGGAATTCTTCCTATCTTTAGAGTTTGCTTTTACAAATAGAACATTTAAATAAAGATGAATTTAAAATAGATGTAAGAAAAATTAGCTAGATTGTCATGCAGACTCCTGTATTGACTGCCCCATATGCCTATGTTAGAAACACCTTTCTCTGATGAATCTTGCATTGTTTTTGACTAACAATTGGAAAGGACATCTTTTATTTTCCAAATATTCAGTTAAATTTCAGTTTTTGTCAGATGTCCGGATCATCAAAATGAACTTTAGTGTCATGCTAATTAATTTTATCCAAAGGAAAATACAGTGTTAGTGTGCTAAACAGCATACTGCAGAACTGGAAGAAAAGCAGCATAAACTGTTGTAGATTTCAAGTAACCCCAAATAAAACATTTAGCATGATGCTTTTGTGACTGGCTATGCAAGAAGGCAATATGAATTGATGGGCTCATTTATCTCTACCTCTTCAGAGACCAATTTGTGTTTTTTTAACCAACTACATTAATGCATTCTGTATTTTTGTCTATGAATAGTCACTGCTATGAGATACCTTCCAACAGCCCAGAAGAGTTTAATATTATCAAGGTTACAGCTGTACTTGTTCATAAATAATTCATTTAAAATACATTTTTTAATTAAAAAATAGGTCATATGATTCATTTTGCAGTCCTGTGGGTCATCAGCAGATCATCTGGGGATGATTCATTAATGCTTTCTCTATAATCTGCAGTCTGCTATCCCACATTTGTTCATAAATGTACTGAGGAATACTGCCTGTGACTCCTCGTCTTTCATTGCAAAATTCACAGAGGCGCCTTTGACTAGCAGCCCCATGGATTTGAAAACAATATGGGCTCATCTAATTCTAATATACAAATACCACCCATGTGGTGCTTGGAAAGATACAAACATTTGTCAGGTTAAATGATAGTTCAGATTTGGAAGAAAATAAAATAGGGCATCAAATCTTTACTTACATATAACATTTTCCACAACTTTAAATTGAAAAAAAAAAAAAGGAAGAAAATAGCATGAGGTATCTGTGGTTACATAAATCTGTTCCTGAACTCATAGCCTTTAATGATCATGATGAAAATGGAATGGTTGAAGCAAGGCCTGTTTTCACAGATATTTCCAGTTCACTTTCCAAAGGTCATTGAATAATAGCTGACAATACTACAGAAGAATACATTCCAGGATTTTCTTTTAATTTGAGAATTCACATAAACTATTTAGAAATAACTATTAGCTTGCAGTCCACTCTTGTTCCTATGGTGCTTTATTGGTACATTTTGATAATATCCTTGGACACCAAATATCACAAAACTCAGAGCATCAGACCAATAACTTTATTTCTTAAAAATACTTAGGCCTTGGAGTCAATGTTTTTGCAACCACCTTCTCTCTACAAAGTACAAAAAAGAAAATTCCAGTTAAGGTCCAGAGAAACACATACTTACCTAATAAGATGACCTAGCTTGGTAAAGGTGCCTATAACTGCCAATCTTATCTTTTCTTAGCTAAATGGCAAATAATGAGGCAGGAGGTGCAGGAATCTGAGAAGGAAGGGAGAGTCGCCAATCAGATGCAGAGGAAACAGGACATATAAGAGGACAGGTAAAAGCCTCAGGCTACTTGGTGGCATGTAGATTAATACACGTGGGTTAATTTAAGTTACAAGAGCTATTTAGAAACAATCCTAAGCTAAGGCCAAGCTTTAGTAATTTATAAAAAATCTCCTTGTTGTTATTTGGGAGTTGGCTGGCAGGACAGAGAAGGACTCATTACATTTAGGTTCTCTCTAGCTAGATATGGTAGGGTGTAGTATGAATTGTTAGAAGGTCTTATTAATAAAAACAAACACAGAGCCAGGTATTGGGGTGAATGCTGGAAGATTAGAGAAACAGAACAGGCCACAGCTGAACTCATCTTACCAACTTCTCAGCTGATCTCGTTTCCTCAAACTGGAAGCCTCTGTGTCCTCATCTGAATGGATCTCAGCTGAACTTCTGCTCAAATGCCTAATAGCTTAACAGCTTCTAGTTCCTGGTCCTCACACCTTATATACCTTTCTGCTTCCTGCTATCATTTCCTGGGATTAAAGGCAGGTGTCACCATGCCTGGCTGTTTCCAGTATGGCTTTGAACTCATAGAGATCCAGATGGATCTCTGCCTCCAGAATGCTAGGATTAAAGGTGTGTATGTCACCATTTTCTGGCCTCTATGTCTATCTAGTGGCTGTTCTGTTCTCTGACCCCAGATAAGTTTATTAGGGTGCACAATATATCAACCACAGTGGGGTGCCAAGTTCACCATTCCCCAGGCACAGGCTGCTTTTAGCCCAATAAAATCATAGGTGTTCCATTTCTTCACACCCCAAGATTTCTGCTGTTGACTAATAATGAACATGTCCTTCTAAGATGACGTTTAGATTCTCAGGAAATTTGAAAAGGAATGATCTAAATGCAAGCATAGAGAACTCTGTCTAATGAAGATATGTGTGTAATTTTCCTTCCTGCCGAATGGGGGATTAGTCTGAGTGCTAGCTCTTCATCAAAGGGGGTTTCTTCAGCAAATGTTTCAACTTCGTTTGATAGAGAATGTGTTTCCTATCATGTTGCTTTACTTGTAGACCTGAGATGTTTCATCTGTGAACTTGATACAAAAAAAGAATTACTCCGGAAGACCCTCAATTAAAGAATTGCCTCCATCAGATTGGCCATGAGCATGTCTGTAGGACATTTTCTTTATTGTTAATTGCTGCAGGAAGGCACAACAACTTTGTCTGGAACCATTTATTAGGCATTTGGGCCTGAGATATGTAGGAAACATAATAAACAGCCATGGTTCCTGCTTGAATTCCTGCCCCAACTTCCCTCAATGATGGACTGTGATCAGGACCTATAAGCCAAATAAACCCTTTCTTCCTCAGGTTGCTTTGAGTCATGGTATTTATCACAACAACAGAAAAGCAAACCAGAATAAAGTAATTTCTGTGGACTCGAATATTCTCTTCACTGATCCTTTTGCCTATCCCATTACAGAAAGACATAAAATTTGTCTGAGTATCAAATTTCTTTCAGATGTCCTTCCTATTCCTTCACAGATAATGACACTGGATGCTTTGTGGAACTCCATGTTGGATATCATGTTACTAGGGAAATTGAGGTTCCCACTTTGGGTTCCTATTCTTGTTTATAAATTTAAGGGTATACAGTAGGCATACAATGAACACTTTATTAGAGATTGAGAGAAAAGAATGGGAATGCAAAATACAAATTTTGGCAGAGTCAAGGAGGAGGGAGATAGAGAAAAAGACAGAAAGTAAAAAGAAAGTCATGGCTTTTGAATAGGCTGCCTATTTAGGAATGGTGTCTGCAAGCAGCCTCATTTTAGTCATGATGGGGGACTTCAGAGAAAGAATGAGAAAGTCCAAAATGTCAGTGAAAACAGGTTTAGGCTTTATTTGGCATCTGAAAGAAAGAGAGTAGAATGGGGCGCACCATGCTTTTCAGTGTTAAGCTTCTGAAAAGTAGACAGATTTTGCTGAACTTTGAGTTAGCTGCTTAGTTAAGTGATTGCATGGGGCAATAGTTTCTGAGGAGGGAAAGTACATTATCTTACTGAGGAAATAATTATTGCTTCCAGCTTATTATCAAGGCTATAGGTGAATTACACATCCTAAGGAGTAGTTTCTTGACCACAAGACACTCCATATGGAATTTTATCTTCTTGGCAAAAAATGGCCTGCTGGCCAAGAACATGACCTTGTCTCAGCTGCTAACAGTTTGCATGCTGTCCTTTCCAGACAAACAGGACACAAGGAAAAGTGACTGCTGAACCTTTCCAAGACAGGGTATGATAGACTTTCAAAATCCCTGCTTCTGAAAATTATCTGTCAGATATTCTAAGCCTGTAGCCAACCTGGATGCCCCAACTATGCTGAGAAACATTAGGTGTCTGGCCAGGATGCTAGCTCTCTTTGTTAATTCTTACAATTTTTCAGAAGTTGCTTGCTTGCTCTTCCTGTTTACTCAGGTAATATTATTTTCTCAAGTCTTTGATGGAGTTGAAGACTAAGTAGTTACAGTTATAATAATCTCAGATCTCAGTTAAGAACATTTTAGGAACTAAAGTTAGATTCTTTAAGATAGGACAACTATTAGAGTAATCTCTGTAACTTGCTGTTTACCTATGGTCTGGACATTTAGTATGTGTTTTCTGTTTGATATTGTTCTTGTTGGTTGTATTCTATTTTTGTTTATGTTATTACCATTCCCATCTCCTAGACAGTACTTGATAATTGTTCCTATTGTATATAGTTTTGTATTAACTAGGTTAGAACTTTCCTATTAAAAAAGGGAGAGATGTAGTGGGCACCTGTTCCACTTATGATCTTGAGGTCTCAGACCCTAGGGTGTGGCCTTGGGACAAGCTTAAGACCTGAGGGGCATGTATGCCTCCACTTTTGTTCTTCCTCGTTGGCTTGGACATTGTGGACTGTCTCAGGTGGCAGAAGCAGTGTGGGACCAGCCATCAGTTATCCAGGACTCTGTGATGATTTTGCCTATCCTGTTTAGTGAGTTGTTCTCCCCAGTTTATATCATCATAAATTCCCTTATACTGCTTAAGCAGACTCTCTTGGATTTCTCATTGAAAGCCCAATATATACAGCATCTTAAAGAAGGAGGCAGTGAGGAGTAATGTTCTAATACTTAATGCAGGTGGGAGTGCCATGTCTCCACACAGGGTCAGGGCAATATTCTATCCTCAGTGTCACTTAAGGCTTCTATAACAAGCAATAAGTGAATCCAGAACCAGTCCTGTGTTTTTAAAAAAGTGAGTGGGAATAACGTAATGTCCTAACCATACCTGGCTCTACTCTAGTTTCTATTTTTGCCATTAGAAGTTGTGGTTACTATTAAAAATGGAGAAGATATTTACTTATCCACTGTTTGACCCATATGTAATAAAATTTCTAAGTGGTCTTATTAAAAAAAAAAAAAAACCCACAGAGCCAAATATAGGGATGAAACCCTTAGAGATTAGGGAAATAGTGAGAGCCACCAACCAACCTTATTTCACCAGCTCTGCAGCTTCTAAAATGTCAAGACTTCCTGTCTACCCAGGATTTTATTGCCTTGCTGTTCCATGCTCTCATTGGCTCTTAGCCCAGCTACCTCACTTCCTTGTCACTGCCTGTCTGTACAGACCTCCAGATCTGTTGGTCCTGGGATTAAAGGTGTGTGCCACCACTCTTTGCTCTGTTCTCTAGTGTGGCCTTGAACACACAGAGAACTTTCCTGCTAAGTGATAGGATTAAGGGTGTGTGCTATCACTGCCTGTCTTTTCCATGTCTTAAAATGGCTTGCTATTTCCTCTGATCTCCAGGCAAACTTTATTTATTAACATACAAATAAAATATCACCATATTTCAGTACAAATAAAATATCACCACACACATATGTCTTTGCATAATTGTACTCTGTTTTACCTAAGATCACAAAACACCCACCAAAAGTCATGCACTCAAACAGCACCAACTTGTTATTACCTATACAAAAATCATCATTTGCTCTCTATGTGAAGAAAATGATTCTTATGTACTATGTACATCTTTTCTTAGTCTTATGATGTATATATGGATATTCAAAAATTAATTCACATGAAATATTAGGCATGCTAATTGTTCACTCAAAAATTGTTTTATTAATCTGCCAGAGGCAACTCCATTCTTAATACAGCAATTAGGGGACAGGGGACAATTCATTAATCATACACTCCAGAGGAAATGACTTCTGTGGTCTGTTTTTGTTTATGGGGAAGAAAACATCAAATGCAAAACTGAGTGTTGGAAAATTCGACTTATCATGTGAATGTAGAAAATGGGACGTAAGCTTCTGATAATTTCCATAGAATCTTACTTGTTTTGAAACTCTCTTTCTCAGATATCTGTGTTTCTTTCTGGTATGCAAATGGACTTCCAGATGACATAGTGAAAGAGCTTGAACCATGGTGACATAAGAGGTTGAAGAGCAAAAGCCATGGTTATGTGTTCCAAATAACCAAATATAAAACATATCAGCAGGATACACCAATAATATCCAAAGAATTAAAAATTTGTTACCAAATTATTTCAAAATAAAAGACTGATTCTTGTCTTAATTTTTTTTTATTAATTATTGGAGATTTTCATTCATTGTATTTTGATCATGCTTACCTTGCTAATCTTCATATTCACTTTTCTGAATCCAACCCTATCCTCTACACACTTTTCTTTTCTTTTTAAGATATATTCAACAGGTCATCAACTGCAGTTGTGCTCTTCATATATGTCTGGGTGTGGTGCAACCCACTGGAGCATGTTCAACCTACCAGGTGCACACAATTAAAGAAAATTGAATCCGTCTCCCTCAGAAGCCATCAAGTGTCTATCATTCTTCAGGTAAGAGTAGAGAAACATGAACTCCTTCCCACTTTACGCTAGAATGGTGACTGGCTTGATCTTGTGTAAGTTGTGTGAAGACAACCACATCTGCTATAAGATCATATGTGCATGTATCTTATCATACCCAGAAAACACCATTTTGCACCAGTCAGGTATGACTTCTGATTCAAAATCTTTGCGCACCCTCTTATGATAATCCCTAAGACTTGGTGAGGAGGTGTCATACAGATGTCCTATTTCTTTGGTCAGTTGAGAGTTTATGCATTAACTGCACTCCACTACACAAAGAAACTGAGGATATCAGAGAGCTGCACTAATCTATAGGTAGAGAGACAAGAAGTTACGTGACAGTTACATAGTATGACCATTTAGCAAAATAATGGTAGTAGGTTCACACATGTGTCCTGTGAGGTCCTATACCAAGGGATATTGGCCATTTCAGTAAAAGTCCCATGTTTCTCTTGTGGAGTAGGCTTTATATGCAATCAGAATGCAGTTGGTTACTTGCATGATATTCATGCCACTATTGCAGTCATGGGATATCTTCCCACAGCCATTATTGAAGTTCACTGGGTTCACAGAGGAATGAGACTGTTGATGACTTCTTCTCCCAGAAGTGTACCTTGTACCTACTAGTACTATGAGAGCTAACCAAAAGAGAGTAATTAACCTGGTAAGTACCAAGTTGATTTCTCCATATCCTGTAACAAATGTGCAAAGTGTTTCCACTGCATTAGAAGCTTACCATTAAGTTATGGCAAACCACAAGAGCTCTGGCAGACATCTACAACAATAACTCAAGGGGAACTTGCCCATGTGTGTACCTACCCTGTTTGGGGACTGGGATCCACAGATGGTTTGGATAGTTGGGGAAATTCAATTAAAAAAAATACCTCTCTTTGTGAAAGGGGTGGAGGAAGGGAATAGTAAACCAATATCAGGTGGTGGTGCCTGGCAGGGGGAAGGGAACATGCACTATCATTTCTATCTTCTTTTTTCCTTTATTTTCTAGTTGATGATTCCTATTACTGTCCAGTATCTGGACTTTCCTAATTGGAGTTTGTAGGCCGTAAACTGGCATTAACCCCAGGCGATGCTCTTATGCTCTCTCTTTCTTCCTTTTCTTTCCACCCTTAGCCTTTTGTAAGCCAATTCTCAGCAATAAAGATCATTTGTCTGTATTAAAAAATAAAAAAAAGATGGGCTGGGGATTTAGCTCAGTGGTAGAGCACTTTCCAAACAAGCACAAGGCCCTGGGTTCAATCCTCAGTTCCAAAAAAAAAAAAAAAAAAAAAAGAAAAAAGAAAAGAATTTCATGTTTCATCTCCATCAACGATCCGTATGTAGGTCCCTAGATTTTACAGATATTTGAAATTAAGCCCACAAATCTAAAGATTTCTTGCTATGGTTCACAAAAGAGTGTAACATGTGACATTTTAAAATACAGGATCTGCGTTAACTTTTTTGCCTAAAAATTACACAATTTCCTTTTTAATTATAACTGAATAAATTTCAGTTCTATATAGGCACCATATTTTAATTATCTATTCATCAGCTGATGACTATCTAGGTTCCCTAACTATTATGAAGAGAGCAGCTCTGAACACAGATAAGCAAATATCTGTGCAGCAGGATGTAGAGTCCTTTGGTAGATTCCTGTGAGTGCTGGTTGCCTTATATGGTAGCTCTTCCTACAGTTTTTGTTTGTTTGCTCATTCATTTTCTTGTTTGTCTGTTTTGAGATAGAGTCTCTGTGTATAGTCCTGGCTGTCCTGGAACTCATTAAATAGACCAGGTTGTCCTCAGACTCACAGAGGTTTTCCTGTCTCTGCCTCTCAAGTGCATGGATCAAAGGGGTTCACTACCACAGCTAGCCTTCTTAGAGTGTTCTTAAAAGAATGCCACACTGACTGCCACTGTAGATGTACCGAGTTATACTCCCACCAATAACAAATCATGATGGTTTCTCCTTCATCACGTCCTCATCATCATTAATTATTGTTTGTTTCTTTAATCTGAGCCAGTCTAACTGGGGTTACATGGAATCTCAAAGCCATTTTAATTTTTATTTCCTAGATGACAAAGATGGTGAACACTTTTTCGTAGATAGTTGTATTTTTTTCTACGTAGTACTTTCTGTTCAGTTCTGTAGTCTGCTTTCTCATGTGTATACATTGTGTGTGTGTGTGTGTGTGTGTGTGTGTGTGTGTGTGTGTGTGTTTTGGTGTGTTGTGTGTGTATGTGTGTGCTTCATTATTTACAGTTTCTTGTAATTCTAGACAAGAAATGTAAAATTGGAAAATATTTTTCTTATTACTTCAGTTTCCTCTTTAGCTGAGTAACAGTTTCCTCTGTTGAGAAGTGTTTTAATTTCATGGTCCCTCTTGTTGATTGCTGTTCTTAGTCTCTGGGTGATAAGAATCTTATTCCGATAATCCTTAGTTGAGCTCAGATCCTTAAATGGACTCTTTCCTCTTTCTTCTAGAAGGTTTTCATTGATTCTGTACTACAATTAGGATGTTTTATCCATTTGGAATTGATTTATGTTAAGGGAGGGGGCCATGTTTCATTTCTCTACATGTATTATCTAGTTTTCCCAATTATCTAAGACATTGTCTTTTTTACAATACGTGTTTGTCAAAAATCAGGTGAGGAGGGAGCCACAAAGAGATGGCTCAACAGTTATGAGTACTTGCTGTCCTTGCAGCAGACTGGGATTCAGTGCCCAAATCCCAGGGTGACTCACAAGTGTCTGTTATTCCAGTTCTAGGGGATCCAGTCCAGTGCCCTCCTCTGACCTCTGCTAGCTCTTTTTACACAGGTGGTATACTTACACTCACTCATACATACATTCATGCACATAAAATAGAATAAGCAATATTTTTGAATTTAAAAATCAGGTAGCTATAGTTGTATGGGATTATATCTTGATCCTCAATTCTATTCCATTGATCAATATGCCTGTTTTCTATATGTCATGTTAGTTTTGTTAGTAGAATAATATGAAGTCAGATATGGTGGTCCCTCAGCAGAGTTTTTGTTCTTCAGTATTGTTTTAGCTATCTGAGATTTTTGTGCTTCCATGTAAACTGTTTCTCAATTTATGTGAAGTAGTGCATTGGAATATTGATAGGGATTGTAATGTATCCGTGGCTTGCTTATGGCAGCATGGGCATGGACATTTATATTTTTACAATTATAATTCTAAATATCAAGGAGTATAGGAGATCATTCTACCTTCTGGTGTTCTCATCGTCCTTCCTCCTTCCTTCCTTTTTCCTGGTTGGTGTATATAGTGTTGTTGTTTCTTTTTTAATTTTTTTTCTCAGTGTGTTTGTCAGCAATATTTATGAATGTTCCTGAATTTCACGTGTTTATTTTCTATCCTATCACGGTTGTCCTTACTCCTGTTCCTTAGGGACATTTGTCGTTATCCTAGCATATAATTACTGTTTGGAAAATCATTCAGTAAGCCTGCTTTGATAATCTCTTTAAAATTGAAAAGCAGATGAGTCAGTGATGAGTGGTGTTAGGGAAAGGTAAAGATTCAGGAGTTTAGAGGGAGAGGAACTCAGAAGATGTAGTGTGTATATAGATAAACCAGCATGCAGAATCCAAGGTAGAGAAGTCACAGAAGGATTGTAGCTTCTATCTTATTTACTTTAATGGTATTGAAAGAAATCATTCAGTTTGGAGCATACACGCAGTTTCAGAGAATGAGTTCATGACCATCATGGTGGGGCGCATGGCAGCAGGTAGGCAGGTCTGGCACTGGAGCAGTAGCAAGAACTTACATGTTGAGTGAGACAACAGCTATTAGGCAGAGAGAGAGAGAGAGAGAGAGAGAGAGAGAGAGAGAGAGAGATTTATAAATGGTATGGCTTTTGAAATCTCCAATCTTGCCTGGAGTACCACAGCTCCTCCAACAATCTCATACTTCCTAATCTTTCCCAAACAGTCTCATCATTGGGCATCAAACATTCAAACCTATGTGCCTATGGCAGCCATTCTCACTCAGTCCACCACAGCCTCCATCCTGATAAAATCTATAATCTCTTTTGGAAAGCATAAAAATGACAAATTTTTTTTTTTTCTGGTTCTGGAAAACTATGTATGGAATCACTATCAAACAGCGGCTCATCGTGTCTGGTAACAACAAAAGAGGAGAGAGGAATGCAGAAATCTGTAATGATCTAAACTGAGCAGATTATCTAAGCCATTGTAAATCAGCAAATGGTTTTCTTGAAACTTGAATTCTTGCCACAGATCAAAATGAATTAAACAACAAAGACAAAACAAAGAGAAAGGAAAAAGAGAGAGACAGTAAGACCATAAAAATGCTGAAACACTGCTGCGGAACATCAGCCCTTTTACAATACTGAAGGCTTTTCTGGTGACTTCTGTCTGCATGCATTTTCTAAGGGAAAAAGTGAACGGAAGAAAGAGCTGGGAGGCAGTTAAACTTTAGGGTTACAAAAACATGGCAAAGGCTAGAAACACAGTTACCTGTGCTGGATGGCTTCTGCAGGCAGAAGGCTGTTGTCAGGATGTAAAGGCATAACAGAGAAAATCAGCATGAGAACAGCAGGCTTGTCCACAAAGCCTGTGTGGAAGAATAGCCTTGGCTTGTGAATAAATTCTCTTTGTGTTCCTGGCTTGGCTTTGCCTTGTCTGCTACTTGATTCAGTCACATTTACCTGCTGGCTCTTGCCTTTTATATACAGGCTTTCACTATTCCTTGGCAACATTCAGTTGTGCAGCATTACCATTATAGTGTCAGTTTAGCTGGATAAAACAAAATGTTCTATAATCTAAAGGACTGGTTGGGGGAAGAGTGTTGAATAAGGTTATTTAGCTTTTTACAATATACCTCTGTTCCTTGGGGCCTGAGGCTGTCCTTACCTGCGCCTCTTAGGGACAGTTGTGGTTGTCCTAACATATAATCACTGTCTGGAAAGCCGTTCAATAAGTATGCTATTACATGAGGGCAGTTTTAGGAACATAATGCTGTGAGATGGCCTATTTTTGTTCCCTAACAGTCATATTTGGTGACTTGTGTTCGTTTATGCTGCCTAGATGCTTCTTGGAAATACAGGTGTAAACCTATCACCTTGAAGGAGTCAAGTTTAAAGAACAAACCAAATATGGCAGATCTTCTATTTAATAGAGATTCCCAATAGAGCATGTAAGAGAAGGCAAGATGAAACAACCACAACCAACTTTGAAAGTTGCCAATGGCCTTCCTAAATTTAAACAGAAAAAAATAGTCTCTGAAACTAATTTTTACTCCAAAGGCAAGGAAACAGTAGATTAGACACAACTACAGAAATCTTCAGCCAACACTCAAAGACTTGTCAAGAACATAATGTCCATAGTTGGATTATAAGGACAGAATATAAATCACACAGGGTAGAGTAATAAGTTTTCTTGAAAATCCTACCAGGAGCTGCAATTAGAGACAAACATATGGAAGAAGTTGGAGCTATGTTCTAGGTTATGAAAGTCAACAGGAAGTGCCTGGTTTTTCTAAGTATGATTATATAGAATGTGTATGGCTCAAGCAATATGTATTTGTGGCAGATACAGATGCAGAATGTAAAATTGATAGCACAAGTGGGTTTTCATGAAGGCCATTTTCTATGACCAGTCCCATGGCAGAGAAACTGAGTTTCAGACATTTTGTCACATCATAAGCTCAACAATCGTGCCCCCATCCCCAAGACCTCACTTTAGTTGAATCTGCTCCCAAACTCCCTGTCTTCTGATGAAATTGTGAATTAATTCTTTGACATTAAATATTTGTGGAAAACAAGTAGTTAATAACAGACATAGGTCTTCATATTAGAGATTACTTAATTCTACTCAAAGTAGAAACATGGAGGCGTCCTGTGATGACATCAAAAACCACAAAAAAAAGGTAAATGAAACAAGGCATAAAAGATGGATTGATTACAAGGGAAATCAACTAAAGGTAGCAAGATTTTGGCAGGATCAACAAAAACTTGGTATTGAAATCCAATTGGCCAAAAATAAAGCAGATAAGTTATCCAAGTAAAGGTGTGAAAGAACATCTTAATCAGACCCATGGCAATCTGAATTCCCATAGGCTAGAACACATTGCTTAAGAAAAAGGTCTGTATGTTTACATCAACCTTCCAGATATATTAGATACAGAATGTCAGGTGAAAGAAAGGAAAGAGAGGAATTGAGGACAACTCAATGAGTTTTGGCCTAAAAAAAGTCTATGAAATTGTTTTCAAATGTGTTGAAGGTAGCCACAGTGACATCCATTTAGAGGAGAGCATACTAACATATGATTTTAAAAAAGTTTCTCTAATTAGTTTTAAACACAGAGTGAAGTTTTTACATGTAGGGAGGTCAATTAGTCTTTTCTTCTATCATTTAACCCTGCTTCACCTTCTCAGTAGCTCCTTCAATCACTCTTTCTCAGTTACATCATAATTTTGTTTCCGATAGGTCTATGCTTTTGCTTCCTATTCATCTGTATTCAGTATTGTAACTGAATGATTGATGAATAGAGGAATACAAACTACTTCATTTTCCATATCCTATGTATTGAATTTTTATATTTTATGAGTGGATTTTCAAAACTGTACAGTAATTATAGTTCATCAGTACTAGGCTATTTTTTTTTAATTCCAGTGTAATAACCTAAAATTGTAAGAATAATTGTGAATGAATTGTACATGTTCTGGAGAATTTCTTTGGTTTGCTCTTTTGTTTGTATTCTACCTTAGACTGAAAAATCAACAATAACATGTCTAATTGCATTTCTATTAAAAAAGAATTGTTATGCTAGAACAAAAGTCTAAGCCTGAAGATAAAATTAACTGACTATACTAGTCAGGGTTCTGTAGAGGAACAGAACTGATAGGTAGAATGTATGTAAAAAGAGTATTTGCGGCAGGCGGTGGTAGTGCATGCCTTTAATCCCAGCACTCGGGAGGCAGAGGCAGGTGGATCTCTGTGAGTTCGAGGCCAGCCTATTCTACAAAGCGAGTTCCAGGAAAGGTGGGAGCAAAACCACATAGAGAAACCCTGTCTTGAAAAACCAAAAAACAAACAAACAAAAAAAACTAGTATTTGGTATTGCTAGATTGATTTGGAGGATGCAGTCTGGCTTGTCTAAGTGGCTGTCTTCATACTGGAGAACCAAGAACACAGTGGCTGCTAATAGCACAAGGTTGGTTCTTCATCAGTCCAAACTGGGCAAGAAGGCAGGAAGAACCCCAGGGAAGCCATTGGCCTTCAGTTCATAACAAAAAAGCGAAAACTGGGTTCTGATGTTAAGCAAAGGTAGAGGCATCACCAGTAGAGAGGGAAGATACTCCTTAGCAAGAGACAAGGGCAAGCAGACAAAAGCAAAGGGTTCTGCTAGGACCTCCTTATACCTTGGCCACAGGAAAATAATGTCCACTTTTAGGGTACACTTCACTTAACCAGTTCAATAATGCCAGCATAATCTAACACTCCTTCCCAGGTGGGCTCATATGTTTATCTCATGGATAATTCCAGAACCTGCCATGTTAATCAATAATTCATTAATCCAATCAGTATTAACAACCACACTAAGAGAGATTTTCCTGTGAAGACTTACAACTTAGAAAAATGGATTTTTTTTTAAAAAATGTGCAAATTGTCAACAAGCTTTATTGACTTGAAATGAAAAGCTAAATAAAGCTAATGAATATCGAGACTCATCAAGATATAAACTTTTTTTTTTAAGTTTATCTGGAATTAACCCACACTTCTGAGCATGTATCTCTTCTTCTCAAGCTTAAGTCACAATGCACTATTAGGTAAAGAGGAGGTTCCTATAATACCAGTCACCCAGACACTGCTTATATTTTAACACCTATTCAAACAACAACTCTTACAGACACCATTCTTGATAAAACCTTTGCTTCACACAACTCAGAATAAATTAAAGTGAGAAGTAAAAACAAAACAAAACAAAACAAAACACTTTTTAGAACTACCTTTATATTGGAATTTAAACACCCAAGTGAAAGATTTACATAAAAGAATCTGACCTACAGAATATAATGTACATAAGTGAAAATTGCTTTTCAGTTCATCATAAAAATTTCGTTTGATTGGCAGGTACAATGCAAAAAACAAATTGCATCCTCTGCTTTCATTTAGGTTCAGCGATCCCATGTCATGTTAGGCTATATATTTATTTAATGTATTACCACCAAAATAATCACTTCACAGCATATTAGGTCTGTGCCCTTCTGTGGTATAAACAAACAGATGGCAGAACAAAGGTTTTTGTTGTTGTTATAACCTGAATCTCTCATGCTTTAATATAGTTTTATTTCCATACTTTGAGAGAAATAGAGGAATTAGACACCACACCTCAGCATCTCTCTTCACAGGAAATAGATCTGCTATCAATGAGACTAAATCAGAGAAATGTATAAATTATTTGGATGCTCTAAGAAAGGGATCTAGTGTATTTAATTAATAGCACATATTTAATTATATAATGTATATTTTTTAACATCTACCAACTGCCTATTATATATCCAATAATTTACTGCAACTAGTGGAATCACAGATAGATAACCTTTCACACAACCTAAAAAGGTAAAATCTTTAACTTTTTAATCCTCAATTTCTGTGGTAGATAATAGGTATTAAAATAGATACAGGTGTACTGGAATCTGTGGCCACAGATAAGACCTGCTTTAACATACATGGTACTTCAAGAGAATTCTTTTTGGAAAAGAGGTTTTGATATTATTTGCCAAAATGTCACATCAAATAGAGCAGAGTTAATTAGAAATATAAAAAACAACACTTCCTCTGGAAGAATGTGTTTTCCAGATTATTAATACCTTAACAATTCATTTGACATCATTTGAAAGAAAAGAAATCCTTTTTTTAAATGTTTGGGCTTGGTGTCACAGGTTTATTATTATTATTATTATTATTATTATTATGTTCTCAATACATCCCACTTACAGTTTGTCCTCCTTCCATTCCTCCCATTCTTCTGACCCCACCTCACCTCTCCCCCAGATCCATTCCCCCTTTGTTTCTCTTCAGAAATGAGCAGGCCTCCCCTCCTAGGAATATCTCCATATGACAGCTGGGTATGGTAACCCAGTAGAAGGAAAAGGTTCTTAAGAGTAGATGAGAGAGTTAGAGACACCCCTATTTCTACTATTAGGTGTCCCACAAAAATGTCAAGCTAACAACCATAATGTATATATAGAGGATCTAGAATAGACCTATGCAGGAGCCAAATTAGCAAAGCTATTGAATTAGCACATGGATGGGAGAGTGTGCATGATCAACAAAATAGTGGGGAATAAACAATGGAAGTACTGTGATGCCTGGTAAACCTGCATAGTATTGCTGAGGTCAAATGAATGACTCCCAGAAGTAAACCAACATTATTCTTTGTAGAAGGTAAACTCAACAATGTTATATTAAGGAGTCACAGGAAACATAAACTTTAACTTCCAGAAGTGGAAATGTGGGAGTTAAGGCTAGACTCCAGCTAACAAGAAGTGTACATAAAGAAGGACTAAATGAGACAAAAGTAAGTCCTTAAATACCTAACACTGTAGTGAAAGAAACAAAGTTAAATAGAACAGTGTTAGTCATCCTTTTGCCTAGTTTAAGTGAATTATAAAAAGCTGTGCTGTTAGCAGGATTCTCTGTGTATTTAATGAATAATCTATAAAAAAGAATAAAATAAATCCAGGATCATGGTAAAGGCTGGTAGTCCTAATGCTTGGGAAGTAGAGGCAAGAAGGTCCAAGTCATTCTACACTTCATAATGAGCTTAAGACATCTTTGAGCTATATAAGATACTATCCAAATAAATACACAAAAAAGTAGATATAACTAAAATGGCTCTGCCATAACAACTATTGCCATGAAGAGTGGTGACCCGGGTTCTAATTCCAGGAACAGCATGTTTGGAGGAGAGAACAGCCTACTGTAGGTTGTCCTCAGATTTCTACACATGAACCATGGCACCAAAACCCCACCCCTGCCACATACACACACAGTAAATGAATAATTGTAATGATAGTGAGTTATTCAAATGAATAAAATCAGAGAATTGAGATTTATGGCATTTGAAATACTGCTGTGAAGTTGAAGTACTTCCCTGTTCTTTGGCTCTCTGAAGACGTCAGCAACCTGAGCTCTGACACATTCTGTGTTTGAGAAACTATTTGAAATTTAAAGTCTGAAATGGGGAGTTTCAGTGATAAATCTTTGTTGGGAAGGAAATTTCTGCTGCTTATATTCCACAGCTCTTAATGTTATTCCTAAAGACTTTTTCTTTCTCTGCATTAAACCCATTTTTTTCTAAAGGACTGTTTAAAAGCCAATTCAAAAACAGAATAGAAGAGTGTAGTGAGGCTTTGACACAACTACCCCTGCTTCTGTATAGAAAGAAAGGTCATGTTTGTGCATTTTAATTTCTGAACTAGAAATTTAGTCTTTGAGGAAAAAAAAACTTCTTCAAGTACATCTTTTCTATCATATCTACTAATCCAAACACAGAATCACTAGCTTAGGTTAGAAATTAATTTAATTTAGTAATAATAAGAAGTACAATTTCAAGAAAAAAAAAAGCCTGTAGTAATTCATATCTAACAGTTTGGATTATATATTTATTTCAAAAACATTGTTCACTGATTCAGATATCCAACATATAAGAATGAAGAAACTACATTTTGTAGAGAAATAGGTGAGGAGCAGGGACTTTTGCATAATATCAAGTAATAAGCACAAATGGTTAGCTAGCAGAAGTGCTTCACGGGAAAAAGTGAGCTGCCACGATCACTGCCCTGAGATGTAGACTGAAAAAGCCGCAATGAAGAGCGTGGATGTTCTCCTCTCAGTTCATGCACTCTCCTCCAGTTTAGCATCACCTACAACTTCAGGTGCCCCCTTTCAGCACTCCTCAGACCCACACCTCACTGTACCTTGTTTACCTGGCTAGCGTTTCCATTTGTCTGTCTTAAAAGCATCTTAATAACATCAAAATTCAAAGGCAATATTTACACCTAACCTTACTCCTCTGGATCCCTCTATTACTATTAATGGCATCACCATCAATTCCTTTTAGCAAACCAAAGACCCCTCTGCTGTCATTTTCACTGATCCTTCTGTCATAAAGTGTCACTGTTGTTTTACAACAAAATGCACTGACTATGCTGCCCCTTGTTCAAGGTCAGGTGAATGACCACCACGCACATTCTGTTTTGCCACTCCTCAGGCTCTCTTGTCAGGACTACACTTCGACACTCTCAGTCACCAATCTTCTCTCTCCCTTTCTCTCTACCCTCTTTCTCTGTTCTGCTTTTCTCCCAGCTTCTTACTGTTTTCTACGGTTTCCATATGTTCACTTCCTCTCCTTTTTCCTCCGTTCTTGCATGTTTCCTTCGCCTTCCCTTATTTATTTTCTATTATTTTAAATTTTTGAAATGGATAGTAAGGGACAACTGCACGTATTATAGATCTATCTACTTGTTCCTACATGTAAAAACTATGTATTGGGCACAGTTTGCTCACCTACCTTATTGATAGCAATATTCTTTCTTATTCTTTCTGCATAAATTACACCAACTCTGCAACTGTTCTTCAGTCACTGTATGAGCTGCATTTTAGAACTATGGTTGAATAGACTTCCAGACGAACAATTGAGGATGTGCTTCTAAAAAATTACACTGGATGGTCTGTGGATACGTCTGTGAATTGGGTTTGGGTTGCCTTTCTAAACACACTGTAGATTCATTCATTTATTACCATAAAGATGGGAATTGTATACAAAAATTATTAATGTATTGAAACTAATGATAAATATAACATAAATAAGAACTATGTTATTTCTCAGAGAAACTGAACAATCAAAAACAAAAATAGTGAGATGTTTGCTGTGTGATCACAAAGTGGACAGTACTGAGGGTGATTAAACATTCCCTGGATTAAAAGCAACTGAGAAATCACAGCATTAAGGATGTCCTTTCTACTAATAACTTACACAATTTTTCAGGAGATCCACTTGACCCCCTGAGTGGTATAGCAATACCATTCTTTCCACAATCCACTGTAAATCTTCTTCCTATTCTAGTCACTTAGATCAGGAATGTAATGTTTTTAGAAGCATCTCTTATGGTATATTTTCTTGTATTTCAGTAAGGGGTGAGTTAAATTAGAAAATAAATATGGATTTTAATTTTCCATAATTTTTTTCATTGTAGTACAGCTAATTTGCATTGTATTTGTAGTATCATTTCTACTACCTATATTGGGAATATCCAAGGATAAAATTAGGTATTATCCTATAAATCACTAAAGAGAAAACATTTAAAATATGGAAAATAATTACCTATTATAATTGTCATCAGAAATATGAAAATCATGTTGAGATGTAGAAAAGATGATTCCTGAGAAAAAGTTATACAGAAAAGCAGGGAACAATTTAAGTAGGTCTGCATACAAAGTCAATGCTAAGTTTAAAGAACAGTTGTAAGTTGACCAAGCCAAGATTAGTATAGTCAAGATCACTGTTGAAGAGCCAGGTTACACAGTCTATATAAAAATGATACCTATGTACACATATTCACCCTTAGAAATCACCTACTTACTAGATTTTGATGACTTCCTGAGATCAAATCAATGAACTTTGTTAGTTATGTTTTTAAAATTAGTTTGATATAACTATGCAAGTTCCCATTTTCAAAGATGAAAAATAAAATAATGTATTACAGATTTAAATATTTCACCTCATGTTAGCAAACCAGCATTCTAGTTATTGGAAAAACTTAAGGCCAATTAAGCTTCTGAAGGATATTACACACCATTCTATCTATTCTGTAACTTTAATATTCTGTTAACATTTAGATACAGAGATGTTACTTACTAAATATTTCATCCCTCTGACAGATAACCCAAGCTACTCATATAAAGGATGACAGAGATACTTCATTTTGAGGCTTGAATTTGTATTCTATTGTTGGTAGACCCCATTGTGGTTAAACTGTGAGGGAGTTTACCATGATAGGATCACACATTAGAGTAAAAGGTTCACTTGGTTTCACCCAGGAAGCAGAGAGAGAAGAAAGCCTAGTTCACACATCCTTCAATAATGTACCCACAAAGATCTAAAATCATAAAACTAGTCCCTACCTCCTATTGTTTCTTCCCCCGAAAGCTCTATAACCAGGACACCAAGGCTTCAATCCATGAGTTCCTAGAGGTCCATTTATGATCCCAGTTGTGACAGAAATGAGGAGGCTTCAAGAAGGTCATACATGTAGCTAATGTTGAAATGAGGATGGCATTCTAGAAACCCTAATTGTCAGAGTGATTTTACAAGAATGCCATTCTACTGTGAGAATTCATGAATATACGTACTTATTACCGTGATATAAACAGTCTTGAGATAGTCAATCCAATTGCCTAATTGATGAAATCTTAAGGAATCTGGAAGATGGATATCTGGACATGCCTATGAGGATCACCTTCATTACTTTAACTGAGGTAGGAAGATATGAACAGTCTGGATGGCACCATTCTCTGAGATAAAAGAGAAGAAATTGATCTAAGTTCAATTGTTCTTCTTGCTCTCTGTTTCCTGACTGTGGATATAATGTAACGAGCATCCTCTAGACCCTACTATCATGGATTTCTAACATGACAAACTGTATGTTGGATGGGTAAGCCCAAATAACCCATCCTTCTATCCTTAAGTTGTGGCCAGAATATTTTGTCACACCATGAAATGTGACTAAAATAAACCTAAGCACTAAAAACTAAAACTAAAAAAAAATAATTTCAATGACTGAAACCATAACTAATCGTTTAGAATGTGAAAATGTATCACTTGACAATTTCATATACTAGGGAATGTTTGTGGAGAAATATAAGTATAAAATGTAAACTTGTATTTAGTTAGTAGTCTACAAAGTACAACTTTACCTGTTTGCATTTCTAACATTGTATGTCTGTGTGATTTCCTTTTTTAACAAATACCCCAAAAACTATGATAGCAAATAATGTTTTCATTATGTGAACTTAAAAAAAAAAACCTTAAAATAGAAATAATGATGAAGAATTGAGATGTAAGTCTCCTGTCTTCTAAAGCATTGTGTTCTCCAAGTGTTCAGACTGTGAAGGAAAGATGCAAATAAGGAGAGAGATGTTACATGTGAACTTTACCTCTTGCTGTCATCCTGTTCTTTCATGAGATATGACCCCTCACCTGCTAGCAGCTCTCAGGAAGGCAGACAAAAGAGGAGAAAGCTCAGTTGAAGCTGCTGCATCGTGACAGGTGAGTCTGAGTGGCACTTACAATGCTGTTACTAATTTATTAAATATTCCAAAGTTAGAATTTAATCGAAATATTCTTGTCACATTATCCATCACCAATGTAGAAGAAAGTGACTTTTCTTAAAGAGCCATTACGTACAACACCTTAAGGCAGGTTTTTACTTATTTAGGTATGTCACAATGGACTAGTTCCATTTTAATGACATGGATAATTGTGTGACAAGTTATAAAAAATGTGAGTGGCCCAATGCCTACTCTAAGGAACATGCTAAGGTCTACTAGCTAGGTGTCTGAAAAGCATTTGTGCAGGCTAGATTTATGTCCAGCAAGTTAGAGTCATTTTGAAAGAGGGAACTTCAATTCAGAAAATGCCCCAGGAGACTGACATCTGAACAAAACTATAGAATGTTTTCTTGACTGATGATTGATGTGGGAGCCTAGCTCTTTGTGGGCAATGACGCCCTTGGGCTAGTGCTGCTGGATGCTATAAGAAGCTGATCAAGCCATGAGGAACAAGCCAATAAGTAGCCCTCCTCTATGGCCTCTGAACCAGCTCCTGCCTACATGTTCCTGCCTTGCTTGAGTTCCTGCCCTGACTTCCTTCAATAATGGAGTGTGACCTGAAAGTTGTAAGGAAAATTAAACTCTTTCCTTCCCAAGTTGTTGATATTGACAATATTTTATATCACAGCAGTAGAAACCTCAACTAACACATGTGTATAGAAACTAAAACATGTTTCTTAATTCTATTTGCTCACATGAGCCAACTGGTACCTGTTGTGGAGACTGCTGTGGCAGATCTGGCCACATGTTTTAGGGAGGATTGTGGTAGCATTTGAACTTTGGGTTGAAGAGCTGTTGACCAATCAGAACTCAGTAGGCTGTTCTGTGATAACTTAAAAGATAACACTGAAATCACAGCAGGTGGTAGAGGCCAAGCTCATGAAGTTGCAGAAAGAAGATTAAGAGTTCCTTAAAAGCTATCATCAGAGCCTTTTAATATTTTAAATTAAGAATTTGTGGTTCTGATTAGCTGGAGGTGATGAGTCAGCTGTAATTAAGAAGAGACCAGGACCATTAAAGGAAAACCTTTGCTTTGTGGGGGCATTCAATGCTGGTTAACTGGAACTGAGAATTATGGACAATTAAGAAGAAACCTGCATCACAGGGATGAAAGTATTCTGAAAGTATTGCTTCAGGGTAAGCATACGGAAGCTTTGCACAGAGGGTGTCATGGCTGCATCTCATGTGGACAGCTGAACTTTGCAACATCTAAGCCAGGTGGTGCTAGTTTTGAAGTGATGAGATGGCCATGGGAAGCAGTTGAGGCTTGGCACTGTGTGGTAGAACTGGTGTCCCTGAAGAGAAGTTTGGAGAGGCCATTAGTGAAAGTGAAGCTTCAGTTCCAGTGTAGGGTCCAGGACTGAAGGGGACATGGAGAGAGGCTGGGGCTTGAGATTACCATACCATGAGGCAGTGCCAGAGTCCCTGAAAAGCCAAGAAAAGGTTACCAAAGAAGGTGCAGCCCATTTACAGAGACCGCAGCATTTTGGAAATCCCGGTTCCAAGAGATGTCAGTCAAGAACATACATAGGTATGGAGTGAAGCCAGCCTGGGCCTATGAGATATTGTGTGTGTGTGTTGTAGAAGTCTTTTGGAGGCTAGAAGATCATAAGACTCAGAAGACTGACATTGAGCCTTACACTGTTGGATGTTGCTTTTGCTTTGATCTAATTTTGACTGCATCATGTTTCTTCTCTCTTGGAGTAAGAAAGAAGGAAACTTATTCTGGCCTTACAAAAATCTACAGTTAGGAAATTTTGGATGTTTCAGAGAGATTTCGGTTATCTTAAAGAGGCTAGATTTTCAAATGTTTGAATTATTTTAAAAATTGTTACTTTTAAAATTTGAAACATGTTTTTCTTTATTGTGTAACTGATATTAACATGACATCTTCGGGACAACAAGAAAGGAAAGATATGGTTTGACAGTGATATGTTTGTGTGTCAAGCTGACAAGAGAGCAACTTTTACTGGATAGTTCTATGGCAACGTTAGAAAAGCCAGAGCTATTTTAGACTATGGAAGCTCAACTGAGAAAATGCACCCACTAAATTAGCCAGGGCAAGCCTGACATGCATTTTATTAATTGATTATGATTGAGAGAAGGCCCAGCTAAACGTGGGCAGTGCCGACCCTGGGCTGGTAGTCCCAAATGGTGTAAGAAAGCAGGCTGATCAAGCCAGGGAGAACAAGCCAGTAAGCAGCACTCCTCCACGGCTTGTTTATCAGCTCCTCCTTAATATTTTTACCCTGTTTGAGTTCCTGCCCTGACCTCTCTCAGCAATGGCGTATAAACCAAAAATTTTAAGTAGAAATAAACACTTTCCTCCCTAAGTTGTATATAGTTGTTGTATTTTTTCACAACAGTAGAAACACTTACTAAAATGCCACTTCTTTCTAACAGTAAGCAATTGTGTCTACCTTTACCTCGTCCTTTGTAAATTTCAACTTCCATATTTTAAACAAAAGCCAAACTATAAAACACCTGTTCTTTTATATTATGACAGAGTGAATATGCATGAGTCACATTAGCAGTGTGTATCACTGGGTAAAATATCACATGATTTAGATTAAAATATAAGTCAATATTGAGAATTAAAGAAAAGAAAATGCAGAGATATACTTAAAAACTCTCCCTTTTAAGTTCCAATTTGTCATTCTCCACAAAAGAATTAGTGTACTTAACAGCACTGAGTTAGGGTATGTCTCAATTATTCAGTTAAGGTGAAATATTACCAAACACACACACACACACACACACACACACACACACACACACACACACACAATCTTGTTAGTTACTTTCTTCAAAGCAGTAAATATATTTAATGCAATTTGACCAAAAAGTAATAAATAAATGGCTGATAATATAACTTCAATGTGAAGATCCTGTTTCAAGCAAAACTTCTGCCTAATTGAAATATTGCATTAATCTCTATGGTGGTTAAATCAGAAGATATCACCCAAGTGTGTAAGTAATCTATGTGAGCTTTGACTTCTATGTCAGACAGTTTGTATGAAGATACTTTCCTTACACAATTATTGCTGAAAGGAAATACAAATTTGGGTAAAAATCAATAAAATAGATCTCTCTCTGTTCAGCTACATGTTATTCTGAGTTTTTTTTTTTTTTTTTTTTTTTTTGCTTTGCTTTGTTTTATTTGTTTTGTTTTAAAACAGTATGTCAAGTTCCTCCAGCTGGCCTTAAACTTAGTTGTAGAGTACACTAAATTCTGGGTCCTTCTGTTTCCACATCCTAAGAGCTGGCACATATTATGTGAACTACACTTGATTTATACTTGTTCGGATAAATATGGGACATGAGACATTTAGATAGCTGAGGCAATTTTTCTGACATATGAACAGAATAGGAAATAGGAAGCAAGCATTGAAGACCTAAGGAGTGTAACTTGTAACATGTGGTCCTTTAATGGTTGTTGGAGAAGACCACTGCACCACAGAGAAAAAAAAAAAATTCTACTGATGTCTCAAAGGATATTATATTCTAAACAAGAAACAACTATGAGGCCCTTTATTGAAGTAGCAGGGAAAGGGATTAGGTGAAAAACTGCTTACTTTGTTTCTTTATTTTCATAAGGTTTGGGCATTCAGCACCTTAGCACCCTGTCCAGACCTGTAAATGAAACAAATGTGAATAGAAATGCAGTGCCTTAAAGCTGATGGTAACCTGGTCATAATGAAGCAAACACAGCATGATTCTGTGACAGTGACCAACAGCCAGTGCACAGGGCAGTGTGATGGTGACACACAGTCAGTGCACAGGGCAGTGTGATGAGAACCCACAGTCAGCTCATGGGCAGTGTGATGAGGACCCACAGTCAGCTCATGGGTAGTGTGATGGTGACCCACAGTCAGCACATGGAGCAGTCAGCTCATGGTGTGGACAGTTCCCATCTCAGTGTTAGAGAGACATGCTTAACAGCACCAATAAAACACATGCATGCTAGCTAACATCTTTAACCACACTGTGCATATGAAGAGGTTAATGGCTGCTGCCATTTCTTTATACTTTCTTTCTTAAAAATTTAGTGCATTTTTCATAGAATTTATAAAATTTCATGTGCAAACATTTTTCCCTTAAAGCATAAAACCACTGTAGAGGAGAAAGGTTTTATTGCTTAACTTTAATGCGATTAAACTAAAAAAATGTTTCAATTTATCTTACAGAATGAACGTGTTCTCCATAAATATAATAACAAATACATATAACTTCTATTATTTTTTAGAGTTCACATAATATTTCTCCTAGAATGAATTTTTATATGCCCAATAAGTTAATTCTTCAGACTGTTATGTCTGGGTAGAAAATCTGTTTCCTTGGCACCTACAAAGAATCCAATTTCATTGCTAAAACTTTATTGAAACTCATTTCATTAATTACTCTTAATATTACACATTCTCTTTACAGCCTATTTACAGCTGGTTTCTCTTCTAAATTAGTTCAAATGGCCAGGTATGATCCATTTGTTATTATCAATCAATCAACCTCCTACATATTGAGAACATTCCAGATGTGCTTGTTTATGCCTCATTTATACCCAGTGGCCAGGAATCATGTGTTTATGCACCAACTGGAGCATTGCCATATAATTATTAATGATACATCTCTTCCAAATGCTTATGCCCTAATCACTTCTGAAGGTTCCAGTCACCTTTAAGTCTAAATGTAAGGTATTTAAAAGTAAAGATAATTGCTTTGTGGAATACTTTATATCTATAATTTCCTGTTTTCAAAGTGATATGGTTAAACTATTGAGGGATACATTTAATTTAGCCTTTCTTTCTGGAAATCATACAACTGTTCCCATATGGCTCACATCTCCTTCAGATGATAGGTCTGAGCAAGAGACTTCAGAGACCTTCATAGTTCACAGCGCTTTATGTGATCCTGGGAATAGCCACTGAAGATCACTGCCCAAGTCATGAACTCCTACTTCACCGCCCCCCTTCTGAATCCCATTGCTATACACAGTATTTATAATCACAGACCATGCAGAGATACCTTCCCTTTTGGCATGCTGGATAACATAGAGCCATTTCATTAGAGGAATGGCTATGAGGGAAGAGGGAAAAGGCCACTTATGTTACAATCACAAGTGCCCAGTATCAAGGGCATAGGGTAAAGGGGTGTGTCTGGTCGTGTGTCACTGTCAACATCACACTTCTTGTAACTTACCTTGTTGATGTATGCCCATAATTTTCTAAATTCTCAACTCTACCAAATAATGTTATGAGGGAAAATAAGTTTAGGTATTAGAATTTTCCTAATGCAAAATCCAAAAGAAGAATTCAGCTGTGTTGATTGTAAAACAAAATAAAACAAAACAGAAATCACTCTAACATCAACACATATCTGACTTTTATGTAACAAGAAAAATCAGTTATAAAAAAGAAAACTGTGCACATCATCTTAAGAAAATATTAATTACCTACATTACCACATGACAATATTTTCCATGCTCCCACCCCTTACCCCTTAATCCCCCTTTCAAATACATATTTATTAGTGTTAAAATTCCTCTCCTTTTACTCCACGTAGATGCTTAGTATGATAATTCAGTGGTTCTCATCATCCTAAAGCTAGAACCCTTTAATACAGTTCCTCATATTGTGATGATCCCCAACCACAAATAAATAAATACATTATTTATGATATGTCATGAAAGCCCCCACAGTCAGAACCATTGATTTAGGGCTAACTCAGGGGCAACATGCACTTCCCTTTAACTAACACCCAGGCAAGACTCAGTGTCCATGCTCTATCCTCATTCAAGAAGCAAGCATTCTTTTTTATTTTTAGAATCTACAGTACTATAGTGCTGGTCTCAAAAAGTTTTTGCCTAGCTGCATCAGGCCCTCTTGATAAGTGAGACAATTGAATAGCTTGAACTGTTTGGGAGGTATCTAGGCTGTGGGACCAGGACCTGTCCTTAGTGCATGAGCTGGCTGTTTGGAACCTTGGGCTTACACAGGGACACTTTGCTCAGCCTGGAAGGAGGTGACTGGACCTGCCTGTACTGAATCCACCAGGTTTAAATGAATCCCCAGGGGAGTCTTGGCCCTGGAGTAGATGGGAATGGAGGGGAGGGTATGGGGAGAATGTGGGGGTGGGTGCGGGAGGGGGGAGGACAGGGGAACCCATAGCTGATGTGTAAAATTAAAACACAAATATCTAAAACAAACAAAAAAAAGAAACAGAGCCAAATAGAGAGTTAAAGCCACAACAAAAAAGTTTTTGCCTAGAATCTCAATATAGTTACCATAAGATATAGAAAAATATTATCTTTTTTTGAGCTGAGGATCAAAATCAGGGCCTTGTGCTTGCTAGGCAAGCGCTCTACCACTGAGATAAATCCCCAATCCTAAACAATGTTTTTGTTTTGTTTTGTTTATATGTATTAGAGACAGAGTTTCTCTGTGTAGCTTTGAGCCTTTCCTGGATCTCGCTCTGTAGACCAGGCTGGCCTCGAACTCACAAATATCCACCTGGCTCTGCCTTCCAAGTGCTGGAATTAAAGGCATGCGCTACCACCTCTCAGCTATATTATCTTCTATAATGACTTACATTTTATATATATGACTAAATAACTTAGGACCATAAATTACACTTCATTATGCTTCATAAAGTTAACTTGAATGTTTGACCTAGGATTTAAATAGTAATAAGAATGTCTTAGATTCTCTGGTAAGTGTTTTGTTATACACTAGAAAATAAACTATTTGTGGCTGGGGCTCAGTGATACAGATCTCGTCTAGCATATGCAAGTCCCTGGTTCAATCTTTGGCACAGGGACAAAAAAATAAAAACAACAGAAATAGTGTAATCATTCTTACTTCACTGTAGTAGCAAAGTCATGAGAAAACTTAGGAACTAACATGTAGTTGGTGTTGAAAATAGAACATCTATGTGAAGAGCTGAGAAACAGGGAAACAAACATGATGACTTCTGAAAGTAGGACTTGGTGCTGCAATTTCTGAGGCTACTAACATCATTCTGTTTCAGCATCTTTTCTTTATTCAGCCAGGTAAGGACCACACTGGGGCTACTATCCAGATATCACTGTGCCCTGAACTAGTTTCATTAGTTCTTTTATGAGAATTAAAGCTGAAGACTGGGTACAAAATAAAGAATCCCTATACTTGAATGGAAATAACAGAGAAAAGCAGTTCCTCAGAATTCCATTTTCAAGTTCATATAATTAGACTGGCAGAAGCATCACTAATATTCTAATGGACTTGGTAGTATTCTTCATACAAAATTATACTTCAGTTGTAGATGATTGTAGACTAAATCACACAGCTGCCAGATCTTAAATGTCAAAATTAGAATGAATTTTGAGAATGTAATCCATTGTCAGACTTTGCACTTTTGGTATACACATCTACTCTTTAATTATTAAAAAAAAAAGCATGTTAGGAAGAACTTCAACTGGATACATAAGTAAGAATAACATAAGAGTGAACAGTTTTGATGAGACCATGGAGGAAAGTTGAAATTATTGGCAATGGTAAGAAGGCAACCTATCTTGCAGCTACACAGAAACCATGGATCATTACTGAGTCAGGAGGCTAGAAAAATAAATGTATTAAAGAAGAATAACAATTGTTAGTGATTTGGAAAGAAGGGGAAATAAAATTCTTCTTATCAAAGGACATTTGTGAAGAGTCCCTGATGATGTTGCTATATAGTCACTTGGACATTCATCAGAAATGTTGCAAGGGCCAAGTCCCTGAGAATGAATATCAACATGCATGTGCTGTTAAGGATCCACAGGCATATTTATAATGAAATATGTGGGGCAAGAGAGATGGCTCAGTGCTTAAGAGTACTGGCTGCTTTTCCAGAAGACCCTGGTTCAATTCCCAGCACCCACATGGCAGCTCACAACTGTTTGTAACTCAAGTTCCAGGTGATCCAGAATCATCACACAGACATACATGAAGGCAAAATACCAATGCATGTAAAATAAAAATAAATAACTTTAAAAAAACATGTGTATTCATTTACATTTCCAAAAGTTAAAATAACGTCATTATTAAAATTCCTGAAAAGACAAAGAATGAGCAAAAGAAAAACTTCTGGCAGATGCTGATGAACATTGCTCTAAATAACTCTGAAACTTTTGATTAATTTAAATTAAATTCCACTATTAATTAAAATCACATTAATAAATGAGTTTTTCTTAGAGTTTTTTAAAGTTTTAACTCATTAACTCTGGTTCTATTAATTGCTAATTGAAATTTTATCTGCCCCCATGCAACCTTATTTTTAATTAATAGTGATGTATCAACTAAGGAAGTAGTCAAGGTATCAAAGGAAGATAAGACACATAAGAGATTTAGATTAAAAGGGTTTTCTTAGCAGATCTAGAGTACAAGCAAATGTGAACTAACATGGAGTTGTCTGTATGCTTATTTATTCGTTAAATTAATGTATTCATATTAAATTATATATTCATAAAACTTTGTATTTTCATGTGATAAATCTTCCTACAGAGCTGGGCATGGCATTCAGGTCCTATTCCAGCACTTGGGAAAAATAGGGAGGAGATTACCATGAGTTCAAGGCAGCATGATCTGCCTTTTGAATTTCTCAAAAACCAAAAATAAAATCAAAACTCTCTTACAATCTCTAAGAATGAAAAGTAGCAAAAATATTTCTTCTTGAGAACCCCTGTCCTCCACCTTCCCTGGACATTGTGTAGCTGTTCTAAATTGCTTTTGCTTTTGCCCTGCTGATGCCACATCTCCCTCCTTGCTGTAAGCAGGTTACCGCATTGATAAGACAAAACTTTGCAACCAACGACAAAAACATCCTTGAAATATTATAGTCACCATTTATGAAAATGTCTTCTTCCATCAACTTTTATTTTACTTCTACATTATAGAGAATTTTAATTTCAAGATTTGTTTTAAAAACAAATTCACAAAGAGATGTCTCAGTAATTAAGAGTTTACTGTTCCAGTAGAGAATCAGTGTTTGGTTCCCAGCACTTATGTTTGGTCACTCTCGACTTCCTATAGCTGCAGTCACAGAAGGCCACCAACACTCTCTTCTGATATGTGCAGGCCCCTGTGCACACATAGTACACATACAGACAAGCAGTCAACCAAACATCCACACAAACTAAAGTAAATAAGCACTTAATAGTTCATTTTAAAGTCAAAGTATATCCATAATTAATAATTCTTCATTTTATCTTCCGCCAGTTCCTAGAAATCACTCCTCTACTTTCTGTCCCTTTGATCCTGACATGCTACCTCATACTACTGGAATTAGACAATTCTAAATTTTAGGCTTAATCCTTTTTCCCATTTCTCTTCATGAAAACCTCTTGTAACTGTCTTATTTCATTCAGCATAATGTTGCCAATATTTGTCTACATTGTAGTATGAATCATAATTTCATTCCTTTTTAAGGTCAAATATTTCATTTTCCATGTATACCACATTTTGCTGACCCATGAATCTGTCAATGGACAACACAACACATACATTTTGTCTGTTATGGACAATTTTTCCCTGAAAATGAGTATGCAAATATGAGTTCCATTCTTGCCTGAAATTATTTTGTTATATCCCCAAAGGTAGACTTGATAGATACTTAATTTTCTGAGGAACTGTCAAGATGCTTTCCATAGTGGCTGTATAATTTCTGTGGATGTGTATTTTTTAACCCGAAAAGTTTTGATGATTGGTATGTAGTGTTTCTAAACCTGCATGTTTCTGACCAGCCAGTGTCAGAATCTACAAGACTTGGTGCTTTTGTTGGTGGAGACTGGACATTAAATTTGTGAGAGGGTGATTATTCAATGTTTGGAGTTTGGGATGATTGATAAGAGGGTGATCAGAAAAGAAAAAACAACTCCAGATTCTTTTTCCTCCTTTCCATTAGGTTAATTGTCCCTGTAATTAACGATGGTCGGTACAGATTTTATCTATGAAAGAATAAAGCCAGTCTTTTTTTTTTCTATATGGAATGATTAATTTTCTGCTTGTATAAGTTGGATAATAATATCTAAAACTAATATTAAATTATAAGAATAATTAAAAAGTAGATATCAAATACATGTAATGTGATTAATTATATCTTGTCATTCATAAGACATTCTCATCTATTTATCTAACATTTACCTCTAGATTTATATTTAATGAACATATATCAACATTAAATCCAAGCTTTGATTATAAGTTATTTGCAATTACACAGTTCTCTCCCAGCCCCTCTTTTGATATCCCCTTTTCTGCTATATCTACTTTACTTACTCCTGAGTTTATATTTCCTTTCTTACAGAGTGACAGTTTATATATATATATGTATATATATACATACATACATGTATATGTATATATATATGTATGTATGTATTTAATTTTAGCACATGTGCATATAAATGTTCATATGTTTACAGATTAAATTGATGTATTTCATGTATGTGTTGTATGTGTAGTTATAAATATACGTATGATTTAATAACAAGTATAAGTTTTCAGAATGCATTCTAGGTCACTGGCTGTATATCAGACTATATATACCCAAATCTATATCATATACATATCCTACTATATGCTTAGGTGCTATTTTATGTGATGTGTACATGTATATATGAGTGTTGAAGGGTATGGGTAACAGAGAGAAAACAATAATTAAAATATACATGGCATATTTCTCCCAAGGTCATGAGCAAAATGATGTGAGATAATATCACTGTTAGGAACAATCAAGAGATTTGTTTACTATGAAATGTATGTGATTATTGCTGCTTAGACAGTCATACTGTTTCACAAAATTTCTATTTCATAAGAAAAATAAACTTTAAACAATGTTACAAAGCATCTTAGAGTTATTACATAGGCTTGGTGATACTGTGTATTTATTAATGTTACCACCACCATCAGCATACAAACAATTTCATGTTACAGCACTTCAATGGCTGTGACATCAGTAGATGATAAAAAGTTTTCATATTTTATTAAGCTTTAATGTGAGAAGAATTTACACACTGTTCATTTAAAAGTCATCACATGACACAAAACTATATATATATACAGGACTATTTCAGTTATTACATATGAATGTATGTGTAGAATATATATTAGGGATTAGCAGTTTTTTCTTGAACCAATCTGGATTTAACTTTATAGACAACATAGTTTCTAAATGACTTGTCTCTTTGCTATAAGGGTAAAACAAATGAAACTGTGTTCCAACAATTATGTATTCTACACACTGAAATATATTTAAGTTATTTAAATATATAGAAACCATTATTAACTCTAGATCAGCAATCCAAACACAGGAAATGAGTTGCTGTTAAATGATATAAACATAAACATATTTACCTTATTTTAGGATTAAAATATTAAAGACATAAAGCTCTGTTATGCTTTGTCTATATTGTTTTATTTTTCTGAGACAAGATCTTGCTATATATTCTTTCAGGATGACATGAAACTCACTATTTTGTCAGTGTCTGTCTTAGATTTCCTTGTATGACACTACACCAACCATGTTTCCCATGGATGAATAGTTGGGAGCCAGGTAACTGGCATCTCAGACTCCTGAGCCTCATTGAATGTGTGCCTCCCTGTTAGCCTACAACTAACACATGAATCTGATGTATCAGGTTTCGTTATATGATTAACTTATACACTTCCCACTCTCCAAAGTTCTATTGATATTCCCTGGCACATAACTCCTTTATTCTTCTACTGCTTATTTGCAGTAAATAATTTTATTCCTTTGAGGCTAATTTTGAGGAAAGAGTATACAGAGTAAGCACGATTATTTTACAACTTTTTAAACCTTCTTTTATTTTTTAAAATAGTTTTGTATCACAATCTTACCCTTTCTCCAAGCCCTCTCAGGTCCTTGATCTCTAACAACCCTACTTCATGCTAATTTTTTTCTTTAAAAAAATAATGACACTCATAATATCTGGGACCAATTATTCATTTATTGGTATTATTACCACTATGATGTTCACCTGGGCCATTTCCTGCCTCTGTTCTTTTATTTTTTTTCTCTAGTTAGATAAACATTAATGAGAGATGTCTTTTAAAAAATGTTTTAGAAACATAAAAAAAGCCATGAACTCCAACTTGTTGATTACTCCTGCACACGAAGCATCTTCTGGATGGTGGTTGATATATCCACTATCACTGTTGCTCGATTCTTAAATGGGTCTTATAATAAAACCCTAGAAGCTGATATTGGGATTATAGCTGAAAGATCAAAGAAGCAGAGCAAGCCAAAGCCACCACTTCTTACTGCACCAACTTCTCAGCCTCAAAGAGCTCCAGCCGAAAGGACTTGACCCAAAAGAGCTTCCTTAGCCTAAAAAGCTTTAGTTCCTGTTTCCTCACACTTTATATACCTTTCTCCACCCTGACATATTACTACTACCTGGGATTAAAGGTATGTTTGCTTTCCAAGCAAACCCATGAGATCTCAAGTGCTGTGATTAAAGGTGTGTGCCAGCACTATCTAGTTCTGTTTCTCTCCTAGACTGAGTCAATCTCATATAGTCCAGGTTGGCTTTGAACTCAGTGTTCCAGACAGATCTCTGCCTCATGAGTGCTAGGATTAAAGGTGTGTGCCACCACTGTCTGTCCTTTATGTTTAATCTAGCAGTTTATGTTGTAGGGTGTCTTTCTGTAGGCTGTGAATATGTGTTGCTCTGATTGGTTGGTAACTAAAGCTACTTTGGTCTATGGCAGAGCAACTTAGAGGCAGGCAGGAAACACAAGCAGTTATAGAGGAAGAGGAAATGGAGAGGAGAGGAGATACAAGTCACTGCCAGGAGAAACAAGATGTAAAAGTACTGGTAAGCCACAGCCATGTAGCAATTTATAGATTAATAGAAATAGGTGAATTTATAGAAGCTAGATATCAAGAAGCCTACCATATGCCATATGATATGGTAATTAATATAAGCTACTGAGTGATAATTTTATAAATAGCTGTGGGCCCATGGGCCAAGCAGGACCCAGGAAACCTTCCAACTACAAATGGTGCCCAGATGAGGTGGCAAGGATTTCTACCTAAAATATTAGAGAGCTTAAGAAGAGATTATAACTGTAGCTAAGAGCACCTTGCTAGTTCATGTTGCCCATGGCGGGCCGTGATACAGTGATGTGTGCCCTGGCCATGTGGGTATGCAGTATGTGGGCTTGACCTGCAGCATGGCATATTCCTGTCATGGTACACAAAAATGTCTCCAAGCCGTACATTACACAGCACAGTAGATTTAGCATTTTCTAGTACAGATGAAAAAAAAAATGTTGCTGGGCTACACACTGCTGGATGGAGGCATGGACCCACCGCCTCCCAGAGTCAGTGGAGAGCATAGCTTCCAGAGCTGGAGGTGAATTATCTCCACCAGTTGAAAAGCTGAAATGGGCAGAGTCGGCAACCAAGGCTTCCACTTCAGTCCTGAATATGCAGTTTAGCAGTTTAAAATCTCTCCTGGTCAGAGAAGGATTATAGGTTCACAATGAGACAGATTCAGATTAAATAAGACTCTAAATGGTTACAGTGTGTGTAAAAATGTACATAGGCTTAAAAGAGAGAGGAAAAGGAATATATACATTTATATAAAAATAGAAAAATTTCAAAAATAAAGTCTTTAAAGAGAAAGTAAAAATAACATAAAAAATAAGCCACATAAAGATGGAAATCACACAGAGTCTGGATTAAATTGTCTTTGGGATTTTTAACTGCAGAAAGAAATTTGATTTTAAAGGCTGCTCAGTTAAGCCAATATATGTATTAATCTTGACTTCAAAATTTGTGTCTAAGGATATGTTGCTTTTGGAAAGGAGGCTCTGCTTTTGTTCCACAGGAAGCAAGAGTCTATGGATTTGTTACAGGTTAAGATGGATCAGATTTGATCAAGCCAGACCTCCTGAAACTTAACAGAAGGTACCTACCAACAAAAGTTATAACTGATCTTCCCTGGACTTGACCATTATCTGAAATTTTCTCAGTATCCCCATAAGACTACCAGCACCCCCTATTAGCAGGAAGTAGCCTAGAAAACTATGCCCACATTTCCAAAAGATGGATTATAGATGTTTGTCTTTGTTTAGGTTATTGGTTACAAATTGTTATTGGTCATAGTAAATCTCTTTCTAAAAGAAGAAAGGGGGATATGATATGGAAATACAGGATAAATATTTTACATTGCTATGGATTTTAGTTTATTGATAAAAATTTAATTTTATTATACTGTATGTATATGTATATTTCTACTCTTGTTTAAGGTATTATGTTTGTGCAGCTCTTTTGAAATTGTAATGCACAATTAAATACAGATTAATAATTAGTCATCTATGGTAATTAAACTTAAAGTAACATTAGTTAAGTTCTCTAGGTTTACATAGATATGGAGTTTATCTTCTTGTTGGCAAAAATAGCCATTTGGGTAAGAAGCTGTTCTTGCCTGGACTGCTTGACAAAATGTTGTATTGACTGGACATACAGGACTCACAGGAATGTAACTACTGAAATTTGCAAGACAAGATGGTCCTTCAGGTTCCTGCTTCACTGAAGAAACTGCCAGACATTCTACAGGACACAGAGAGAAACAACTGAGAGACTCTAGACCTATAGGCTGAAGATGGAGGCCCCAACATTGCCCAGGAACTTTGGAAGACTATCTAGGCAGGCAGCTGTCTCTGTCATTTCCAGAATTTTGGAAGTTGCTTACAATGCATTTCCTCTTTACTTAGGCAATATTATATTGTTCTGGGGTCTTTGATATAGATGAAGACTAGATAGTTATAATTATAATTTTCCTTGGTTAAGATAAATTACACCATTTAAGAAAACTGATTTTACCTTTCAAGGCAATTACCAGGTGAAAATATATTCTTGGTTTGAGGTGGGACTTTGTGTCTACTCTCACTTCTCTACACTAGGATTTTGCCTGGCTTGAGTTTGTGCAGGTCTTATGCAGGCTGTCACAGCCCCTGTGAATTCATATGTGTATCTGTCATGTTGTGTCTTGAAAATACAGTTTTTCTTTGAAATCATTTGTTTCCTCTGGTCCTTACAATCTTCCCCTGTCCTTGTCCACAGACATCCTTTGAGGGGAGTGGCATTATAAACGTTTCATTTCTAATTATTTTCTTGATTCATTCATTGACCGAATTTTCATTCAGTTATAAGTTGCTTAGCTACCATGGGTTTATGTACCTTCTGCTGTTTATATTGTTTATGATATTCAACTTTAATCAATGGTGGTCAAATATGATGATACATGATGTTATTTCAATTTATTATATTTTTAAGACTTGTTTCATGTCAAAATATGCAGTCAGTTTTATAGAAAGTTCCTCAGGTTGCTGAGAAGAAAATCGTTTCTTTAGTGTTTATGTAGAACATTCTGTAGATCTCTGTTATATTCATTTAATTTATAAAACTACAAACTCCAGAAATTCTCAAGTTAGTTTTTGTCTGGATGATCTAGTTTTGTTTTGATTTTGCTTTTGTGAGAATATGTTACTTATGTCATCCACTGTCAATGTGTTAGGGATATTAGGTAATTTTATTTTATATTTTTATTTACAAAATATAAATTTATATAATATATTTTGACCATATTTTTTCCCTGTCTCATATCTTGCTCACCTCTCTAATCAACCAACTTTTTGTTTTCTGGTTCTCTCTCTCTCTCTCAAAATAAAAATAAAAAATACTAAAACTAAAAATCAGAATACTCATACAAAGTATAATAAAACAAAAATACATAATTGTGAGGATGAAAAGAAAGGGGAAATGTTATTATGTCTGTGATTTTAGAAGTAGTAGTAACTCTTTATAATATTGGATGCCCTTGTGTTCAGTGCCTAGATGCTTTGAATTATAATATTCTTTTTATTAAATTTAGTAAATTTTTTAATGAGGATGTGATGTCCTTTCCTCTCTCTTAGTCAGTTTTGCTTTGAAGTTTATTTTGTCAGATATTTAAAAAGCTATGCTGCTTTCTTCTTCTTTCTGTTTATTTAGAATCCACTTTCACAGCCTTTTATCTTAAGGCGATATCAGTCATTGATGGTAAGATGTGTTTCTGGGATGCAGCAGAAAGAAAGTTGGTGTTTTCTAATTCAATATGATAATCAATGTTTTCTAATAGGAACTAGAGATGGTTAATTCACAGTTATTATTGAGCCGTGTTTAATAATTCCTATTGTTTTGTTTTGGAGTTGTTGTTTTGGGTTTGGTTTTATTTATCACTCTGCTGTCCAACTGCTTTGAGATTATATGTTTCTTGTTTCCTCTTGGGTAAAGTTAACCTTCTCTTTAGACTGAAGATTTTGTACCTTCTATATAGCTGAATTGATGTACATAAATTGTTTCAATTTGTTTTTTTACTATAAACTATTTTTCTTTCTCCTTTAATTATAATTAATAATTTCCCTAGATAGAATAGTCTAATCTGGAGTCTGGTTATTCAAAGCTGGTATATCATCCATCCATTCCCATCTGGCTTTCAACATTAACTAAAAAATCAGTTCTTATTTTAATGTGCCTGCTTTTCTGTGTAACTTGGTCTTTTCCCCTTGAAGCATTTAATAACCTTTCTTCATTATGTATACGTAGTGTTTTGATTATTATGTGTCACTAAGAATTTCCTTTGTGAGCATTTCTATTTGATGTTCTGTATGCCTCTTACACCTTGATCAGTATTCCTTTCTTTAGATTTGGGAAGTTTTCTTCCAAGATTTTGCTAAAAAACTATGTCTTTGCCTTTGCCTTGGGTTTCTTTTCCTTTCTCCATACCTACTATTCACAGATATGGTCATTGTGTCCTAGATTTCCTGAATATTTGTCCCTGGGTATTAAAAGTTCTAACATTTCTTTTGATTGCTTGATCCACTTCTACTTTGTCTTTAGGAGTCAAAATCCTCTCTCACACTTCATTCTCTAGCACATTCTTCCAATACCAACACCTCCTGCTTCATCATTGGAACAAATTCAACAAAGCCAGTCTATACATTGAAACATGTGTCCTAAATAAACACTTTCCCTCAAGTTTGTTATGCTCAGTGGGTTTTTATTGTTGCTGAATTTATATGAGTGAGTGGAGGCTATTTATTTGTTTTGTAGAAATTGAAAGTCTAACTAATACAACTTTCTAGGGTTACTTCTAAGTCTTCACATTTTAAATTCTGCCAAAGTCATTTGATTCCAATACTTTAAGCCAGACTCCCTTACTTCTATTTTCACTGAATTGGAAAACAAAACAAAACAAAAAATCCATGCAGAGACTGGAGCACTCAAACACAGAACTGTGGACCCTTTTCAAAATATCCTTATGGTTTCATTAAATATCACTAAACATTAATTTAATTTCTGACCCTGGATTTCTAAGTATTAGAGTTCTCACAATTATTATCTATAACAACCCAAACAAGAAATACAAACAAAAGAATCCAAAATTAATTAGATACACAGAAATGGCATATTTGCTTTTCTAGACAATAGAGGTATGAAACGGGCTTGGGAGTAAAGTTGAGAATGACAGTGACGGCACTGGGGTAGGAAGAATTTTAGTAGAAAATAGAAAGTTTCTAAATTTCAATTGTGGTAGAAGTTTGTCAGTCTATAATTTTAATATTATATTAATTAGCATATTTCAAAATATTTATTTCATTTTATTTATGTGCAT
This sequence comes from Onychomys torridus, assembly GCF_903995425.1. Classification (NCBI taxonomy): domain Eukaryota; kingdom Metazoa; phylum Chordata; class Mammalia; order Rodentia; family Cricetidae; genus Onychomys; species Onychomys torridus. The sequence goes on from NC_050444.1 coordinate 52,481,369, forward strand.
TGTGTTTCCTTGTGTGGATGTATGCATGTGAATGCAGGTGCTCTGGGAGGCCAGGTATGTTGGATCTCCTGGACCTAGAGTTATATGCCTTTGTGAACCTCAGAATGTCAAAGTATTGTCTTAAAATGTTCAATCCAGAAGAGTCTATCTTTTACCATTTCAGTAAATATAAAAACATGAATATATCTGAGATAAGGGGTGTTACGTATATATAATGAATTATGATAGATCACTAGTGACATATGCACTAAAGTCCTAGAATTTTAATGACTGTGTATTCTTTGACTTCATTCTGTATATAGCCCCCAGTTTGGTTTTAAAGTTAATTTGAAGTACCTGTTCATTTTTCTGTGTGGAAACAAACTTGGTGCTCATATCTGTGATGATTCAAACATCAGTCACAGCAACTACAATACACCCAAGGATGGAAGGGGTTCCTAAAAGAGGAAAAGCCTTTGAGTTCTTTATCGGGGGAAGGGAGGGTTGTACATATGTGGCAGATGCTCAACAAAGCCTAAGATAATTCCTATGAGATGGGTTGCTTTTGTGTGCTAGCTTTCATTATAATGATACAATGAGGTGAGTTCATGGAAAGCTCAAATACTCTATGCCTGTCCCCTCAGCCCTACAAGAGAGTTGGTTCAGACAGACCTATTCATGTGCTATCCACTCAGGGGTGGTTAAGGTCCACCTCTGCACAACTCTGAATCAAGGTAATTGACTTGCCTGGTCTCTGGTAGTTTCTTGGTAGATAGTACTGCCCTTTGACCTTGCCCATGAAATGAGTGCTATCAATTATACTAAATTCCTTTTGTTCTTGCAGCTGCCAAAAGTTCCTGCACTTCTGCTTCATTAACTTCACATCTATAGGATATTCAAAAATCTATTTTCTGAAAAAGGTGGGGCCTTTCTTAGAAGTTTTCTTCACTTGGTCTGGTACAATTAGCCACATTGGTTGAAGTTAGATATGAGAGGGAGTAGTGTCTTATTGGTCTCCCTAATGGCCTATGGGCCAGCTGCCCTGCCTATACTGGCTTACAGCCTTGCCATCCTACTGTCAGTGTGTTCCTAATCTCTAGTATTCTTCATCTATCTGTTTTAATGTTTACCATCTTTTAACCCCAAAATGCCCATTATCAATGCAACATGTATGCAACTTTGCATGTCCATCAAGAGCCTTTTCTTTACTATCTAAAAGGTGAAAACAGCAGTCTCAATGCCAAAAGTAAAGTGTAGAATTGGGGTGTGCTTACTAGCCATCTAATCTTGTACCCTCCATCTTTTTGGCATTACATGAGATGTCTCTATTTTGATTAAAACATTACCAGTATCCAATTTCAACAGATATTCAATATTTTAAGAGAAATTTACACATACAGCTATTAACCATTCTTTGGAAAATTTTCAGAAGAATATAGAGCCTGGAGCTTTCTCCATGAGACTACTCCTCTTCTTGGTGTCTCTTTCACTATGGCTGATGTGTAAACACTGGCAGCACAGTGCCTCTATGGAGGGCAGAACTGCACTTGGAATGTGCATCCCCCAGGGCTTTTCTTCTTCCTCAGCAAAATTGTGTGTTCCTGCTTACAGAACTCCTTAGGTCCAGGAGGGTAGGGACATGGTAAGCTAAATGATTCCAAATCCATCCAACAGCTGTGCAAATGTGGATCCTTACTCACTAAATAGAGGTAGCACATGTTCTTCTAATAATTTTTGTACCACATTGCTTTTGTTTAGAAGAAGAGAAAAAGCATAATATAGATTTTGTAAGTAGAAAGAATTCAATATATGTAACAAGTAGATAAACTTGATATATAGGTGAAGGAGAAAGAGGAGAATCCAATTAAAAAATTTGAGCCAGTTGTTAGGCAATCTAGATTTGCAAGAATACAAAGAAGGAAAAAGTTGAAAGTTAAGTAAACATTTAAAAAATGTCATTTCTGAAATTTGTAACACAAGGTATGTATTCAGCTGCCTGGAAGTATCTTGAGCAAAAAAGGGAGATAAAGTTTTTCTGCAGGCTGTGGACAGAAAGAAATATAAAAAGAAAACATCTCCCATCTTACAAAATCTCTTTTGGGCTTCCATATTTTACCTAGACACAACAACTACTAAAAGATAATAATGTACTTATTTTCCTAAAATACCCAATAGTGTAGAAGAATAAAGAACTGGGCAATTGACAAATGAAAACATTTATAGCTCCAAACATCCACAGTTAATAAATACCTTCATCTTTTATCTGGCATAAATTTAATTAACAGACAGTTCTAATAAAAAAGTATATGGTAGTGATATTTTTACTTCTTAATATAAGTAACTAACAATATGCTATAATATTAAACAAATGATAAAGGTAAATTACAGGTTATTCATGAGCAGTACCTTGATTTTTTTAAAGATGTATCCTTTCCTTTAGATTGTTAGCAGTGACCTAGTCTATAATGTTCAGGTCTCAGGACTCATTTTTAAAGATATATGCCACTCATTCAATCAAGTCATCTGAGACATTATCTCATCCTGCAATATGTCAATATCAGTTTCTTGAAGACATAAACTGAGAAAACCATTTACACGGTCAAGGAAAGTCTGAGGAAATGTAAGAAGATGCCAATGAGACATCCAACTTCCACCAAATGCTGATGAAGGCAGGTCATGCCTTCCAAGAGCATGATTAAAATAAAGGACTACTGACATTTCTGAAGGTTGTGGTGAGATTCAGAATAATGGAGGGCCCTGTTCAGCACTTATATGTTGCTTGCTGGCTACAGTAGTCCCTTCTTTGGTGAGAAACCTCTCTTAACAAAGTACACTACTATGCACTAAGAGGCATTGGGTTATTGTTTAATAAGAAGTATTTATGAGTGTGTAGCTATACATAGATCCTAAAGAATTCTCTACATGAGATAATTTTCAGGATAAATGCTTCTGAAAAACTAAGAATATACTATATTCCAATGCATGCATTTTATATACGAAGTATTTTTCACATATTGATTCTGAGTAATTAAAACTGCACAAAACACTTGTTTTATTCATATTTTTGTTATAAAATATTAGATCTGAAGTAATTACATAAACATGATAATAAATCCAGAATTTCAAGAGTTTTGTTTGAGATCATTGGTGCCATAACTTATGTAGATGTTAGGCATAAGACATTTAAGTAGATTTTAGTATTTTTAACACACTAAAACTTTTTATATCCCTATGATAGTTAACATGATAAAATTTCTCTGTTTATTTTTTTCAATTATTTTCCTTGGGTATATATTTAAATCAGTCTTAACAATGAAAATGAATTCAGTAGTCTTGGTGTGCTGGCTAGTTTTTATGTCAACTTGATACATGTTAGGTTTTTCAGAGAAGAGAAAACCTCAATTAAGAAAATGCCTCCAGACTGGAGCCTCTGTCGCCAAGCCCAGACCATGCTGCTGTCCATCATGCACTTGTGATCCCAAAAGGTTCAAAGTCCACCAAGATGGCAACCCTCAAGGACCAGCTGATTGTGAATTTACTTAAGGAAGAACAAGCCCCTCAGAACAAGATTATGGTTATTGGGGTTGGTGCTGTTGGCATGGCTTGTGCCATTAGTATCCTAATGAAGGACTTGGCTGATGAGCTTGCCCTTGTTGATGTCAGGAAGACAAGATGAAGGGAGAGATGATGGATCTCCAGCATGGCAGCCTTTTCCTCAGAACACCAAAAATTGTCTCTGGCAAAAACTATAGTGTGACTGCAAACTCCACGCTGGTCATTATCACAGTGGGGCCTGTCAGCAAGAGGCAGAGAGCAAACTCAATCTGGTCCAGCGAAATGTGAACATCTTTAAGTTCATCATTCCCAAGGTTGTGAAGTACAGTCCAAATTGCAAGCTACTTATTGTTTCAAACCCAGTGGATATCTTGACCTACATGGCCTGGAAGATATGTGGCTTCCCCAAAAACCGAGTTATTGGGAGTGGTTGCAATCTGGATTCAGCTCAGTTCCATTACCTGATGGGAGAAAAGTTGGGCATTCACTCGCTAAGCTGTCATGGATGGGTCCTAGGGGAGCATGGAGACTCCAGTGTGCCTGTGTGTGGAGTGGTGGGAATGTTGCTGGTGTCTCCCTGAAGAATCTGAATCCATAACTGTGCTCTGATGTAGACAAGGGGCAGTGGAAGGAGATTCACAAGCAGGTGGTTGACAGCGCCTCTGAGGTGATTAAACTCAAAGGGAATACCTCCTGGGCCATTGGCCTCTCTGTGGCCAACCTAGCTGAGAGCATGATGAAGAATCTTAGGTGGGTGCATCCCATTTATACCATGATTAAGGGTCTCTATGGAATCAAGGATGATGTTTTCCTCAGTGTCCCTTGTGTCCTGGAACAAAATGGAACTTCAGATGTTGTGATGGTGACTCTGACTTCTGAAGAGGAGGCCCGCTTGAAGAAGAGTAGAGATACGCTCAGGGGCATCCAGAAGGAGCTGCAGTTCTAAAATCCTCAGATATCCTAGAGCTTCACTGTTCAGGCTGCAGCAGGGTTTCTATGAAGACAACACACTGTCTCCTCATTTGAGCTGTGCTTAGTGTTGTTGTGTTAAGGTGGCGGTTCCCACAGCTCTACCCTGATGCTAAGTGGTACTTGTGTAGTGGTAACCTGGTTGGTATGACAGTCCCACTGTCTCTGAGACACACTGCCAATTGTGTGCAGGCTTCAGGTACCTTGTGAGCCTGCCATGTCTGCTGTGTACCCTCACCAAACATGCCTAGGCCAATGAGTTCCCAGTTAGTCATAATGTGGCTCCAATGAGTAAATACATTATACATATTTGTGCATATCTGTTCTAAAGGATATTATTTTGTGTATTATGTGTCTGTAGTGTACATTGAAATATTATGTAAAAAGAAAGATCTGCATATGGATGATGCAACCAACTACCCAAGTGTCATGCCAATGAAAACACCAAATAAACCTTGAACAGTGAAAAAAAAAAAAAAAAGAAAGAAAGAAAAGCCTCCACCAGGCAATGGCGGCACACGCCTTTAATCCCAGCACCTAGGAAGCAGAGCCAAATAGATCTATGTGAGTTTGAGGCCAGCCTGGTCTACAGAGCAAGATCTAGGACAGACACCAAAGCTACATAGAGAAACCCTCTCTCAAATGCAAAACAAACAAACAAACAAACAAATAAATAAATAAATAAATAAATAAAAGAAATAAAACACAGGCTGAAAAATCCTAGGAGAACAAGTTATTAAGGAGTGTTCCTTTCCAAGTTCTCCCACTCTGTTCCTGATACAGATCAAACCTCCCACTCCCCTAAGCTCTCTTTCCCCTGGCCCTTGCCATCCATTATCCCCCTCAGCCCCAATTTGCTCCTGTAGATCTCATCTATTTCTCCATCACTGGGTCATCCCTGTGTCTTTTTTAAGATTCACTTTACTAGGTAGCCTCCCTGGAGCTGTGGGTTTCAGTCTGGTTATCCTTTGCTTTACATCTAGTATCCACTTATGAATGAATACATAGCATGTTTGTCTTTCTGATTCTAGGTTACCTCACTCAGGGTGATATTTTCTAGTTCCATGCATTTTCCTGCAAACCTCATGATGTCATTGTTTTTCTCTGCTGAGTAGTACTCTATTGTGTATATGTACCACAATTTATTTATCCATTCTTCAGTAGAAGGGCATCTAGGTTGTTTCCAGGTTCTGGCTATTACAAATAATGCTGATATGAACATAGTTGAGCATGTATCCTTGTGGTATGATTGAGCATTCCTTGGGTATGTGCCCAAGAGTGGTATAGCTGGATCCGGAGGGATATGTATTCCCAATTTCCTGAGAAACCTCCATACTGATTTCCAAAGTGGCTGTATAAGTTTGCCTTCCCACCAGCAGTGTAGGAGTGTTCCACTTGCTCTGCTTCCTCTCCATCATAAGCTGTCTTCAGCATTTTTGATCATAGCCATTCTGACAGGTGTAAGATGGTATCTCAGAGTTGTTTTGACTTGCATTTCCCTGATGACTAAGGATGGAAAGAGAGACCATGATAAATGAAGACAAGATGGGTATAGGGAGAAGCAGAGTGTTAGGGAGGTTCCCAGGAATCTTCAAGGATGACTTTACCATAGACTACTGGCAATGGTCCAGAGGGTGCCTGAGCTGACCTACTCTGGTGATTGGATGGCTGAATACCCTAACTGTCATGATAGAGCCCTCATCCAGTGACTGGTGGAAGCAGATGCAGAGATCCATGGCCAGGTCCCAGGTGGAGCTCCAGGAGTCCAATCAGAGAGAGGAGTGATTATATAAGCAAGAGATATTGAGACCATGATTGGAAGAAGTACAGAGACAACTAGCCAAACTAGTGGAAACACATTAACTGTGGACCAAAAGCTGAGGAGCGCCCATGGTACTAGACAAGGCCCTCTGGATAAGTGAGACAGTTGTTTAGCTTGAACTGTTTGTGTGTGGGGGGGGGGGCAGTGGAACCAGGGCCTAGTGCATGAGCTGGCTTTTTGAAACCTAGTTCCTATGGTGAGACACTTTGCACAGTCTTGGTGCAGGGAGGAGCTGCTTGGACATGCCTCACCTGAATGCACCAGGCTCTGCTGAATCCCCATGGGAGACCTTGCTTGGAAGAAATGGGAATGGGAAATGGATTGGGGCCGGGCAGCCTGAGGAGTCAGAGGAGGGTGGACAGGGGTATCTGAGGTTGATAGGTAGATATGTAAAATAAATAGAAAAATCTCTTAATTAAAAAAAAGAAAAAACAAAAACAAAACAACAACAACAACAACAACAACAAAACAAACAAATAAAAAAAAAAACAAAACGAGTGTTCCTACATGGTTTCTGCTCTTTCAGTTCCTGTCTTGAGTTCTCTGACTTCTTTACTGATAGAATTTAAGAAGTAAATCAGAAATAATTCCTTTCTTCCCCTAGATGTTTCTAGTCAGGGTGTTATCATAGTATCAGTACAGCACACTAGGAGTATATGACCATAGCACCATTTGTTTAATAGGATGTATTAATGGTTCCTATTCTTATGCATTTACAGATAGCTTTGCTGAAAAAAAAACTTATGTTATTTTGCTAATAAAGAGATAATTCTGACAATACTGACTCAGAGGTTGAGTGTTTTAAGAATCTTAATGACTTATCCATCTATACATTTATTTGCATATATATATGTGTGTATGTGTGTGTGTGTGAGTGTGTATTCAGTTTCAATCCCTTTTATAATAGTTCTTTCAACTCCCAATGTGATTTTTCAAATTTCAAAAATTCAATTGATAGATACTGATTTCCACTAAGTGAGTAAAGGGAATAGGAAGTACAGTAATTCAGAAAAACTTGAGTACCACAGCTATGCCATGACTTCTGGACACAAACTTGTACTCAGAAAAAGAAATAAAATGTTGATAGTAGTTAAAGGAACAGTTTATAGAGATAAATATTTACTAAATGACCTTAGTGCAAATTTGAGAATGTATGAAAGGGACATGTTCTTTACTAAAGTTTGGTAATAGTGTTTTAAAATACTCTTCCTATTAAATAAAACATAGAAAACCCGTAAGACAAATGTGTAGCTTCCTGAATTATCAAAGTTGGAAACTCTTCTCAGAATCACTAATATCAGATAAGAAAACATGGCCAGACCCCTTGGGGCCACGTAGTCCTTGCTCAGTCACAGCCCCCTTCTCTGAATGGACTTCTGCTGATGTCATTATTACTATCTCCTTTTTTATCAGCCAATTGTGCATCCACAGATACTAAAGTTCAGCTTGTATTGTTATTTTAAATACTTTTTTAAAAAATGTCAGATATCTTCCATTACTTCCACAGGTTGGGTCTATTTGATTTTTGGGTTTTGTTTTGTTTTTCATATAGTAGAAATTTTCACATTTAATATTTAGATCATTTAAGCTCTGTGAAATGTTGATCAGGTAATTCTGTCATTTATTCCATGTATATTTTTATATATATTTCTAGAGAGATATGCTTCCATCTACTGCTTCTTTACCCAACATGATAACAAAGACATGCAAATGTCTGATGCTTCACTCTTATTAACATGCAGTTTATGTGTTGAAGCTATATTGGCAGTGATCTCTGCACACTTTAGGAGCCGAGGGTGATAGGGCATCTTTAACTGCCACAGCTGTGTCTTTCAGAAGAGAAAAAAAAATGCTTCTTTTAGTTTTGGCCACATGCCAACTTATTCAAAGTTTGCGTTTGAGATGGTGAACTGTGAGATATGTAATGGTTCATCAATATGTCCAGCCACAGCTTTTAAAAATTTTCCCTTACCAGAAGTACAAGACACATGTTCAGATTCTCACCCTCTTTACCTTTCTATTTCCTACTCTTCCTTGTACATACTTTTGTACTATTGTCATTGAATTTTAATTTTTGTTCATTTATTAAATATTATATTATCAAATATATGTCAAGTGCTAAAGTAATGTGTTTTTATCAAAACAAGAACTTTTCCTATAAAGTTCATGTTTTCATTTTTGGTCTCAAAATGGGAAAATCTAGTGTTGAATGAATATTTGAATCACAGAAAATCCTTACTAAACTAATTATAATTTTCTAGTGTCAAACTTGTATGCTAAATTTGTATAAAATATTTCATTGTCACCACAGGAAAACAATAATTTAGAGACAACCTATTACTCTTCTGTCATTTTTAGAATCTGTGTGGAATATACTGCTGAAGAAGACACACTGGAGATTTGATTAAAATATTTCAACTAAACATGGACTCAGAAATAAGGCCTCAGAAATTTGGAACACAAAAATGTTAATGTTAGAAATAACCATTGTGCATAAATCTCAATATGAAATAATGTTTCGTGTGAAAAGAGAAACAGAGAGTAGTAAACATTTTATATCATTTTATATCCCTGACACTGTTTGTTATTCTTAAAGTAGGGGAGATGATGTACATACGTCTTCTCTACAACCTCTGCCTTAGAATGTTCCTAAGCCTTAGAGGGTTCCAGAAAGGGCATTAAACTCGTTAAGCAAAAAAAAATTGTAATACTTATGACATTAAAGGAAGATTGCATAAATGTATTTAGAGAAAAAATGAAACAAAGATATAAGGAACCTGTCTAGTGTTTCTTTTTGTGTTTTACAAAAGTAAAGGTTATCTATGTAGTAACATATAGAAGCAGGGCTTTTCTCTCTGAAACAGGAGGCTTCTGAGTTGACTCACTTTGATAACGCCTCTCTCCCTCTTCCTAGTCTCTGTTATAATGTTTCTATCCCCCATCCTCACATCACCTGTTTCTATGTCTTGGTATCATTATAAACTTGAAATTAACAAATATAAGTATTCATAAATGTTCTGCTTTGACAGATGACAATATGAAGCAGGAAGAAATGAAGTAAAAAGTCCATAGCTTGTCTGAGATACTCTGGTGTAAGTGAAGGATCTGATGTACAGATTGGATCTATTTAGATCTTGTTTCAAAAGGAGAAAAGCACAAAGAGCAGACACTCTCTCCTACCCTGTTATTTTCTAAGGCAAATGGCACAGTTTTCCTTGTTCCTAACACTTGGATATGATATGCCCATTTTCCTTCATATGATTGATGGAGGAGAACAAGTACCCACATTTGCTACTTCGTTGTTGACAGCAACTTCTCTTTCTTACCTTTCCTAGAAGACATTCCCAACATTCAGTATCATGTCTCATTGTATAGCAAGCAGGCTAGGTTTTGCTGGGACCTAACAAAAATTGAAAGCCATTAGTAGAAAATCTTGCTATATTTTCTCAGCATATAAATCATAGAAAATATGAATGACATATAAAGGTAAAACAATGAAGCAATTGAGTCATTTTTTTTCTTACTTCACAGAGGTAGAAACTTTATTTTTATTTACACTTGTAACTTCTTTACAACTTATCCCATCCTATAGCACAGGAGCAAACTTCACTTTGGATCCTACATACTGTTCAAGATAGCCTATTGCACATTTATACAAGCAAATATAGTCATTCAATTAACCTACCCAAAAGAAAACTAATAAAAGCTGTTAAAAATTGGTCTTTTTTAAATCTTTCAAGACAAGGTTTCTCTATGTGTCGTCCTTGGCTGTCTTGGAACTCACTCTTTATACCACATTGTACACCTCAAACTCAGAGATCCACCTGCTTCTGCTTCCTGAGTGCTGGATTAAAGGTGTGCACCATGGATCTTTTTATCAGAGATCTAAAATTGTAATGAGAACAGTAACTCATAAGGGTCTAGAATCAGAAATGAGAAGGTGGAGACTGCACCTATCTCTCTCATTTTTCTTCTTCGGACCCTCTCTAATAACATTTCTCTTGTTTATTGGCCTCTTCATATAGCATCAACATCTTTGTGTGTCTCCTCTACTTCTTTACAGTTTGCTAGACATATCTGCCTATCAATGTCCATTGTGATGTCCCCAGCAAATCCTGCCCTACAATCAGCCCAGTTAGATTGACAATGGTGACCTCATGCTGATTTGAAGCCCATGGCCCTCTGTCGTTTAGGTAATTGTGGGGGTTTGTGATTTTAGTTTTGTTTTTATAATTTGTATTTAAGTAAAATTTAAGTTTATTCTGAAAATTAAAAGTTGTTTTTTTGTTTTTTTGTTTTTTTGTTTTATCATGGCTAGGTATGAACTTTCTAATCATCGTCCAACTCAGTAACTATTGAGCTTTTCATTTTGAAAGAGAACCACTTATTTATTATTAATTTGTCTGTCTCAAATCCTGTGTCAGGCACTGACTACATTCAGAGACAATACAAGTTACCAGTTATTTTTTGTCTGTTAGATAAAATCCAAACAACTAAATAAACCATATTTTTAAATGTTATATACATGAAATTTAGAATAATAACACACACAGTATGTACTCAATGATTATAAATTTAAAAGTGAATAGGGCCCAACCTTTTAGTATCATTCCAGCAAATAACTAATTTGAGATTATTTTGCTTCTATTTATTGCATAGTTCTAAATATACATCAATCCTTTCCCTGCTGGATCAGGCCCTCTGGATAAGTGAGACAATTGAATAGCTTGAACTGTTTGGGAGGCTCCCAGGCTGTGGGACCAGGACCTGTCCTTAGTGCATGAGCTGGCTGTTTGGAACCTTGGGCTTACACAGGGCCACTTTGCTCAGCCTGGAAGGAGGGGACTGGACCTGCCTGTACTGAATCCATCAGGTTTAAATGAGTCCCCAGGGGTGTCTTGGTCCTGGAGGACATGGGAATGGAAGGGAGGGGATGGGGGGAAGGTGGGGGTGGGGGCGGGAGGGGGGGACAGTGGAACCCATGGCTGATGAATAAAATTAAAACACATAATAATAATAATAATAACAATAATAATAATAATAAACTGCCTTAGATGATCTGTTCTTATCACCAGATTCTTTCTGAGACTTAGTTTAAATGCCACGCCTATCTATCTCTTTATAATAATTTTGAAAGTGGAGGAGAGGAGGGGAGGGGTGACTGAATTAGCGGTGTCTTTGACTAGTGATAACCATGAATATCCAAAATTATTCCTAAGTAATTATGAAAGCTGGTTCCTACTCCATCATTGCAGAGTATCCCCAGGACTGGGACTTGGTGGATGTCTTCTATCTCTCTAGAAACTCCAGGATTCTATTTTTGGTCATGCAATCCATACAAATCCACCAACACAACTCATCTCACACATTAGACTAACCAGGTCAAAGGCCACCACTGTATCCCCATTCTTGGCAGTCATTTGCCTCCCAAAATTTTACTGCCTTGAATCAGCAGAAAGTGCCAGTACTTTTCATCCTCAAATTTTCAGATTAGATTCTCCATCAAGTGGATGTCTTTCTCCCATATGTGCTGATCCACATCTTACTTTTTATGCATTTCCTTGTTTATTTTCATTAGTATTTTGGTGATTGAAGTGGAAAGCTGGCCTTTGGAGTCTTCCCAAATTTATTACTAAACACAGTAATGGAGATTTTGTGTGTATGTGCGTGTGCGTGTGTGTGTGTGTGTAAATGTATATTTTTGTTATCAGTATTAACACACTCCTTTATACTATTTAAAAATTTTGAGTAAAATTCATTTTACCAGGGAAAATTGTAACTTAATAAACAGTCTCATTTCTTACTATTATATTCAAATATTCCAGTTTATTTTTCTTGTATAATGCCACATAGAGATTAAATATTTAGGCAGGACTTCACTTTAAAAAAAAAGAAATAAAGCTGTCTACTTGAATAACAATGAATCCTTTCATAGACCATACCAACCAGTCAATAATTTATAGCTCTTGTTTACATATAAGATATTAAACACATGCCACATAAATCTTGTACTTTGAACAAAGACATAACTGTTTTGTGATTAAAATACATCTGTAGTCGGTTTGGTTGTGGTTTTTTGTAGTTGTCTGTGTCTGATGTAAAGAAAAGTTCTGTTGATGAGGAGTGAATACTACACCTATTTGGGGACATAAGGACAAAAGTTTATAAATTGTTATTAGGGATTATGCTAGTTTAGAAAATTAGTGATTGTAGACTCTCCTCAAATTTCACTAGCAGTGAGTAGTTAAGTTTCTAGCACCAGGCATCATTTACCAATTGTTGAACAGCTACTAAATCCAATTAGAGATCTGTCGTGATTGCCAAGGTATGTGTGCCATTACTAAAAGTGTAGGGTTATTGTGCCATGCTGTTTGTTGACGTGGTCTAAAGCTTGGGCAATGTTGCAGAGAAAGGGGTACAAAGATTGTAAGAGCCAGAGGGTCAGGGACATTTCTGTGTGGTTGTGTCTCCTAGTAACATCAGAAGCAATACACATAAAGTCTCAACATGACAACCCAAACTAACCATAGAAAATACCATGAAGCCACAGCTGTCCACAAAAACTACAGGCAACAGAGATGTGGGCCTCCTCAGGGAAAAGTACACTAATTGGTTGTCCGGTGCCAAATGGTTGGACCTGAAATTATACATAAAAAAAAACACTATATTGACTCAACAGGTTATAAATGAATGCAAAAACAATTACAGAAAGAAGAGGCCATGTATATGAAGAAGCATGGGAAGGGGTGTATGGGAGGGTCTAAGGGGATGCAAAGGAAATGAGAAATGTTGTAATTAAATTATGATCTCAAAAGAAAACAAAAACGTGAAAGAACAAAAAAAACCTAGGTAATTTAGCTCAAGCATTATTTTCACATTTAGTGCCACAGACACGGCTTTTTATAAAGAACTGGATTCTCCTGCAGATATGAAGGAGGACTGTTTACTCGGATGATCTCAAACCCTCTTTCACACTTCTTGCTGTGGTTTTCAGGTCAGTTTGCAGTGTGGATGAACTGGGAAGGAAGAGAAGCAAAGGCCCTGTGCTGTGAGGGTGATCCTGACTACAGCAAACAATGGCACTCCTCTGGTTTTTGAAAGTGCTTCACTTGAAAGATAAACATTGTGTTTCCACAAAGTGTTCTAAGATCCTTGGCCTTTGTGATTTCATTTGGAGGAAGCATTTGGCAAACTTAAGTTGTTGCTGGCAACTCTATGTTCTGTACAATTGTAACCAAATGAGCTTCACAATCTGCCCCACATAGAAAATAGAGAAGTCTCAATATACAGTCACATAGCATTCCTGGGCTGATTTTTACTTTCTTTGAGAGTTCAATCTTTTAGTAAAAGGACATTAAGCCTAGTAAAGATGGAATTTAAATTGCAGCTTTTGGTGTCTCACATAAAATGACTACTCAGATGCAAACTGAACAGAAATAAAAGGAATGAATTAAATTAAATAAATATCAGGGGAGCATGAAGAACACATCCTGAGTTTGGCGTATAGATTTCACTTTCCTTTCTAATCTGATGTGAATCCACTTGGCAAGCTGTAATTTGCTCACCGCCTACTTTTGCCCTTATGATTTCCTTTATGGATGTAAATGTAATAAAACCAAGTCAGCCATGTCTGAACAAGGGGAAACAGATACACTTTCATGTTATGTGGGTTTTACTTGACCTGGGATTTGACTTGTTTTGTTACTTAGAAAACTCAGTTATTTCTCCTGTTTCACTCCTTAGCATTTGCAATGCAATTATGAAATGCCTCCAGGGATGTGGAGGTGATAAATGTGTTCCCATTTCATGTTACTTGCTAGGGGATGTCAGTGACAAAACACTTTGGAAGTGTTTCATGATCTCCCAATATGACACCGTGTTATTTATAAAGGTTGTTCTTTTCCTTATATATGTGGTCACTCTTGAGTGAATTTTCACTTTCTCCTGCTTCCACTGCAAGGCCCTCAAGTCCAGATCTTATGTACCCCTATGACTGGTGAGACCTCAAATTACTGGTCTCCATGGGCAGTGAGGAGTTTCATTTTACTATATACTCTGTAAGCTGGCTGAACTAAATTAATACTATACATGGTTCTTCCATGTGGAAATTAAAGAGATTTATACTCACTGTTTTGAACAAGAACAGTTTTGCTTGCAGCTGTCAAAACAAGCTGTCATTTCAATTATCTAGAGTGTCTATTAGTCAATTTTTAATAAAGTTCCAACCAGAATTTCTTGGGTTTTAATGAATGACATCCTGTGCACACCTTTTAAATATGTGTCCCAGGCCCCTACAGAATTCTGAAATCAGGTAGAAAATAATAAGTAATCTAATCATAAGATGCTTAACATTTTTCTACATTGCCTAGAGTGTACACTGCTCTCACAATTGCATTCCGTTTGTCAACACCCTCGCCTTCTGTAACAAGAGCAGCTATGATTGAGGGTAAAATACTGATGAATTTGAGACACAGGCATCTGCTTCTTTAAAAGGACAATATGTAAACCAAGTACTCAATGTTTTTTGATCCCCAATTCATTATTGTAGTGAACCCACTAATAGGTAGCAAACCCATGTCATTCTTTTGTTGTTGTTTCTGTTTTTTGATACAGGGTTTCTCTGTGTAGCTTTGTGCCCTTCCTGGAACTTGCTTTGTAGACTAGGCTGGTCTTGAACTCACAGAGATCTGCCTGCCTTTGTCTCCCAAGTGCTGGAATTAAAGGCATATGCCACCACCACCCGGCAAATATGTCATTCTTCTCTCTGCTCTTACTAATATATACTCAATCATTGCATATGTAATTTGTTATCATTAAAATTTTTTCCTTAGGTAGTATACTAAATTTTTCTATTGAAATCCTCAGAGTCCTAAAGTAAGCATTATCATCAACATTTCAAAGAAAGAGGCTGAGTCCACTTAATCTGGCTCTTGATGAGAGAGAGGTATCATTTATGTGGTAGCCATAGCATAAGTGCATAATCTGGGTCACCAACTTTGGCCCTCTCTGTTCTTCTGTCTTCATTTCCAGAACCTCATGCCCTCCTTACTGTTGTAATGTTCCTATAAAACAGCATCCTTTTAAGAGATACAAAGATCAGAGGTAGGAAGATCAGTTAAGCATCATATTCAGCTATAGGGTTAGTTCTAGGTAGTCTGAACTACATGGGAGCAGACTGTGCTATGTAACAAAAGCATTATCTGAGGTCTTTGATCACTCAATAGTCTATCATGTAATTTATAACTGTAATTTACTGATCCCTAAACTAAGACTATGAACTTAATAGCTCTATAAAACATTAAACTTGTCACCTAATGACAAAAGTCCAACCCCTGCTGTGTTCACCTTTAGAGTTTTCTGACATAATTTTAGTGTTTAATATTCTTTTGATCACTAAAGATACCTTTCCATGTTTTATTTTCTCCCTTATAAATCAGAATGCCTCTGAATGTAATAGATCCAGTTTAGATGCTCTGATTATCTGACAACACTTAGGACATGGGCCCTCTGATCACAGGTGTGTGGTTTCTAGACTTACTTTATGAGATATTGGCAAATGTATTCATTGTTTCTGTTTTCCTTTTCTGACATGAAAATCAGATAATAGTAATATTCACCTTTATGATTGTCATGAAAATTGAATTATATGATACATGTGAAACAGTTATAAATGAGGCTAGATTGACAAGTGCTTAAAAAATCATATTACTATATTTTTATGGTTTTGAAACATTTTATTTAGTTTTTGACAATCCATACATGTATGCAATGTATTATAAACACACTGAGCCCTGCTTGCTTTCTCATATCCCCTTTGCAACCTGCAGGCCTCTTTCTTCTGCTCAGTTAGTCCCCTCCTAGTGCCAAATCTCATTTTTATATAAATCCTTTGTATAATAATTTTAATATAAGCCATAGCTGCTGGGTATTCATGGTTCTATTGACCATGTCCTATCCAGAAACAGCAACCATCTTTCCAGTCTGCCAGAAGTTACTGTCTTTGCACTATCTTTGCCATGATGTTCTAGGGCATTAAAGTATCTGATATATATGTCCTGTATGTAGGTGAAGTGAGCACTCACGAGCCATAAATTTTCAATACATTGGCCATGTATGAGTTCTATATTAACCATGGCCTACTGCTAAAAGATGCTTCTTTGACCAAGGATGACAGCCACACTACTACAAGGATACAAACATAATTATTTATTAAATTATCTATAATTATTTAAAAATCAGTTTGGCTGTGGTTCTGTCTATTATAACATCACTAATAAGTTCCTCACTAGGACCTCTGACTTTCAAGCCATGTAATTTTATTTTTGTTCATGTTCATATTAAGATGTATACATCTCTTTCCATGAAGTAGGATTCAAATCAAATTGGAAAACAGTAGATTACATGCAAAATCATCATAGCACAAATTCAGCAAGTACATTTTTCTAGCAGACTGCAAAGCAATGTGCAGCACTCTGAAATGAGCCTATGGGGAGAAACTTTCCAGCTCCAATTCAAGTTGATTCATCTGTGTGCTGTATCCAGAATGTTGTGTCTTCAGCATTAGAGTCTTATCAAGGTTTTGTGGGTGAAAAAGCAATGAAAAAGCACCAAAGTGCTTTGAGAGGCTCTGAGGGGCACCTAGCCAACAACCTTCAACTAGAAGTTTTATTAAGAAACTCATAATATCTATTGACATCATTATCCATCCATGTGAAATATTCCATAAACTTTTATTTATTTTTATTTTATGTGTATGAGTGTGTAACATGAATCTTAAATGGTCTTTTTAATAAAAAACCCAGAGCCAGATATTGGAGTAAAACCTGAAGGATCAGAGAAGCAGAACAAGCCACAGCCAACCTCACCTCACCAATTCCTCAGTTTATCCTATTTCTATGAAATCCTCAGACTGAAAGCCTCTAAGTTCTCACCCCTGAGGGTCTCAGTTGAACTGCTGCTTAGTTCCTATCTTCTCATGCCTTATATACTGTTCTCCACCCAGCCATGTCACTTCCTGGAATTAAAGGTGTGTGTGCTTTCCAAGCAAAGGCATAAGATCTTAAGTGCTGTGATTAAAGGTGTGTGCAACCACTGCCAGGCTCTGTTCCCAGTGTGGCCTTGAAATCACAGAGATCCAGACAGATCTCTGCCTCCCAAGTGATAGGATTAAGAATGTGTGCTTGGGGTTGGGGATTTAGCTCAGCGGTAGAGCACTTGCCTAGCAAGCACAAGGCCCTGGGTTCGGTCATCAGCTCTGGCAAAAAAAAAAAAAAAAAATACAAGAGTGTGTGCCACTACTGTCTGGCCTCTATGTCTAATCTAGGGCTGGTTCTGTCCTCTGATTCCCAGAAGGAATTAGGGTACACAATATATTGGGGTATTCAATGTGTCACCACATGAGTGTTTTGTCTGGATGTGTGTAAGTAAACTATGTATGTGCCTGGTACTGATGGAAACTAGAAGAGAGAGTTGCATCCCCTGGAACTGCAGTTGCGTGTGGTTTTGAGCCACTGTATAAGTGTTTGGAACTGAACCAAAGTCCTCTGGGGGAGCATCAATTGCCCTTAAACAGTAGGCCATCTTTAAGCTCCAATGATTTATTCATTTTTATTATTTTGTGTATGTGTGTGTATGTATGTGTCCAAACAGAGAATAGTCTTCATATCTCCTGAATCCAAACTAAAGACAGTCATTAGCCTCCTAGTGTAGATGCTAAAAACTAAACTCAAGCCCTCTGGAACAACATTAAGCAGTCTTAACCTCTTAGCCATCTCTCCAGCTCCTTCAAACTTTTACAATTAATTATTTCTCTTATTTAGATTATAAAATAGTAGGTTTCTGTGTGGTTCATTCCTATAGCCTTTGTTTTTGATGATACATCTACTTATCTCACTAATACTTCATTTCCCACTCTTATCACTGTTTAAATATTAGTTTCTCTCATATTCTTCCTCTACTTACATACCACATGTGTGTGAACCCTCTTTCTCTCATGGCTCCTTTATTTCCTGACCTCTACAAACACTCACTCTGACTTTTAACAGCAAAGTCTAGACTTTTAAATCTTGGATCATGTTTGAGAGAGAACATAAAACCATATCTGGCTTACCTTATACAATGTAATATTTTCCAGTTACATCTATTTCCTGTTAATTTCATTACTACAGTTTTTTCTTTATTGATAAATAGAACTAAATCATGTACATGTCCCTTATCTTTGTTATGTAGTGGTCAGTTGATGGACATTTAGACTTTTTCAATTTCCTAGTCATGGAGCAGCAATGAATATGGAGTGTATTGGTTCCTTTATGTCTGGATCATATATAAGGTTTGTTTTATATCTCTGCAGCTTTGTTTTTAGCTTTTTGCAAAATCACCACTGATTTCAATAAAGGTTATATCAAATTACACTTCCCTCAACAGTCAATAAACATAATCCTTTCCCATATTCTTTTCAGAATTAGTTGTCATTTGTTTTCTTGATGATAACCATTCTGACTGGATTGGGGGTGGATTCATAAAATAATTTTAATGTTGCACTTC
Source organism: Onychomys torridus (assembly GCF_903995425.1). Taxonomy (NCBI): domain Eukaryota; kingdom Metazoa; phylum Chordata; class Mammalia; order Rodentia; family Cricetidae; genus Onychomys; species Onychomys torridus. The sequence goes on from NC_050444.1 coordinate 52,500,237, forward strand.
TATAATGACTAAAGATATTTAGAACATTCATAAGTCAGTTCTCTTTCTTCTGAGCATCACTGCTCAGTACCATAGCCAATTTCTTCATTAGGTCCTTTATTTCCTTGAAATGTAGTTGTTTTAGTTTTTTTACACTAATCTTCAACTGAATGTATAGCTTGCATAGATTTTCACCCCTTCTGTGCATTGACTTTTCACTCAACTGGGAATTTCCTTTGCTATACAGAACAAAGCACTGTAGTTTCTTGCATTCAAATATTTAGACTCCTTTCTTCTCCATTTGTATGTTTTACTTTTTCTTCTCTTATCTTACTCATCTAAGACTTCAAGCCCAATCTCAAATAATATGGAAAAGAGTAGATACCTTTATATTGCTCCGTTTATAGTAGGAATGCCTTGAATTTTCTTTCATCAGCATGATATTGACTATAGTTTCACCATATATAGATTTAAATATGTTGATATATGGTACCTCTATCTCTAGTCTCCTTAGAGTCCGAGGATGCTTAGAGTTCAGTTTTAAGACTAGTTGCTTCCAGTTATGGCCTTTAATCCCAGTACTCAGGAGGCAAGCAGATCTCTGAGTTTGAGGCCGGCCTGGGCTACAGAGTTAGTTCCAGAAAAGACACCAAAGCTATACAGAGAAACCCTATCTCAAAAAAACCTAAAATAAATAAAAAGTAAGTAAATAAGAGAAAAGGAAGAACATAGACCTCATCAATGTCCCCATCATACTTAGAACCCTTAGAAATTTCTAAGCTCTAATACTGAGCCTATGCTGTAACTCATAGATTTTAACTTCCTTGCTTAACCACTGTGTGCCTGTCTTGTGGCTGTTCCACTAACATTCTAGTTGATCACTGAGTGTATTTGGATACTGAATCTTGTGTACTAAAAGTTTTTCTGGGCTTATAATCAAGGTGTGGTGTTCACAGTGCAAATTTGTGTAGGTCACATGGGAATGACTACTCAAATCTATAATTAAATTCAGTTATTTTATGTACCACACTTAGTTTATTACATCTAAGTTTAGAAAATTGTGTTAATGTGTTCTACTTTTCATTTTTTTTGCCAAAGAATATTCCATTTTGGAAAAGAAATAGATGAATTATCAATATTATTTTACCTTATTTAATAGCTTATAAATGTCAGAATACTTAAATCACACTAGAAACAAATTTTAGTTGGCTAATTTCTGTTAACACATCTAAATCAGTTCCTGAGCATTTTGTGGAGTTTTATTGTATTTCAATTAAAGGCCACACTGTAATCTTGCATCTTCCCACTCATGGTCCAACTTTCAGTTCCTCCAACTAACTCAACCTTATTTTCAGACCAATCCCAACTGAATCTATTTCTAAATATAAGATAAATCCCAAATCCATTACTTTCCCTCCATGCAGAAAATGCAGTTTTTTCCCATTGTCATCCCTTCCTTGAATTCTAAAGAATTTTAATATTTCCTGTCTTAGTTTTTTTTTTTCTATCACCACCAGTAGATCATACTTTTAAATTGAGCTCAATGGACTAGAAACCTCATGAACAAGTCATTGAAAGGTGAATGAATATGAAATAATAAAATTTTATTGTACTCTCCTGCAGAATTTGTTATACACTGCTACAGACTGCATTGTACACATTACTCCAGCTTGTATTATATTAAACTATTCCAAACTACATTCTTGGAAAATAATATAGATCATATTATGTTATAGAACTCTACACTGTATTACTGTCCACTATTTCAACTTGTATTTTCACAGATTAATGCAAAGTAGATTCTAATACTCCAGACTGGAGTACTATATATTACTCTAATCTACATTATGGTTCACTTCTGTGTACTTTAACACTGTACACTACTTCAGACTGAATTATTTACTGTCCATTGCTCCAGACTGTATTAATTTACAGTACTTCATACTATATTACTATTCCACATTGTATTATTGTACACTCCTCCATACTATTATTGTACATACTTTGGAATATTATTAAATACTGCAACAAACTATATTATTGTACATTACTATAGACTGTTATTATACATGACTGTAGATAACTATGTATACTGACAGAGTAAAAATGTAATAATATTTTGATTTCTTGAGTAATAGCTTATACTACCATCTGCTTACTTTTTTGATTGTGTAGGGTTAAATTTTACCTTCTTTACGCTTCTAACATTAGTTCAAAATCCATTGTATAGCAACATAAACTATGTATTCATTCTCTAATTCTTCATTCTACAAGCACTAATTACTTAATTTTTGCTAACTTTTATTATTTCATTAAAAACTAATACACAAGCACTCATTGTCCTTGGCATTCACAAGATACCATTCATTATCATTATCCTATCTACCTTCACATCTCCCAATGTTCAGGAGCAAAACCATGGACAGTATTGCCAGTTCTGTGGTGATGGTGCTTCCTGTAGGAATTTCTGGAGGAGGCAGTCTTCAGAAATATGCAGGAGAGATTTACTTCATTTCAGTTGTTTCCTTTTTCTTCTTTATGTCATAGACAGTAGTGAGTTAATAATGGACATTAGTCTCTATTAGTGAATAACTTTCACATTGGGTGCTTTTACTTAGATCTTTCTTTTTATTGTAATAGATTATTTTTTCATGCAACACATTCTGTTATGTTTTCTTCTCCCCCAACTCCTACAATATCCTCCTTACTTCCTTTTCCATCCAAATCCATACCCTTTCCTCTCTCCTTAGAAAACAAACAGGCAGCTAAAGAATAATAATAAAATAAAATAAAACTAAACAAAACTAGTCCAACCAGAATAGAATAAAACAACAAAGAGAAGGCTTCTAGCAGTGAGAACAAGACCTGTCCCTAGCATTTAGCTGAGTTTGGGGAACCTGTTCACCATGCTGGATTACCTTGTCCAAAATTGACACAAGAGAAGGAGCTTAGTCCTGTCTCAACTTAATGTGCCATGCTTTGTTGAAGCCAATGGGAGGCCTGCCCTTTCTGAATGGAGATTCTGGTGAAGGAGTGGAAGAGGAGAGGGGTAGATGGGAAGCTGGGGGGGATAGGAGGAAGATGAGATTACTTTGTAAAAGAAATGAGAAAGTGTTATTTACATAAAATATAAAAATGGGCTGGGGATTTAGCTCAGTGGTAGAGCGCTCACCTAGCAAGCGCAAGGCCCTGGGTTCGATCCTCAGCTCAAAAAAAAATAAAATAAAATAAAATATAAAAATAAAAACAAAACATAAAAGAATTTTTTAAAATGAAGAAAAATGGGCAAACAGAAGGCACAAGAAACAGACAGATGCAGAGACATACAGAAATCCATAAAAACTTAAAACATGAAGACACAGTATATGTGCAAAGATCCTGTAAAGAAACAGAAAGAAAAAGAAAAATGCACCAAGAAAACATTATGAGACAAAACCCTACTTTCAGTTCATTTTGTTTTGACTACCCTTAAGAATGATTTGTATCCCCAGTGAGTCTATGTTGGAGAAAACCAATTTTTCATTTTTTAGTTGTTATCAATGGGTGACAGATTCTGCTCAAGGAAGGTGAGGTGTGTTTACTTCTCCCAGCTCTGGGACCCTATCTGTTGCAGACCCATCCAGATTTTTAAGGACTTTCTGATATTTTCAGAAGCTTCTTCAAGTTCCTTCACTATGATGCTTTTCTCCTTTTTTTCTCCAGTTTTCTTTTCTCCAATCTCCTATTCCATTATACGTGTCAGGTCTTTGGGGTCCTCAGTCCCATCTTCATCTACACGAGGGTGGAAGTTATCAATTCTATATAGTCTATAGATCTGTACTTCCTCCTCTTCCCTGAAGAGTGCTTGGATGTGATGATGGATCTCTTGAGCCTCCTCTACAAATGCCATGCATATGCTCTTTTATACCACTACCTCAATCCCAAGTATACTTTCTAATGTAGTCAAGAACTGAAGCCAGTGTATTTTCAGCACCAACTTCAGTTAATGGAGTGACATATTCCAAGGCGCTCCCTCAAATTTCTCTAACTCCTGTTCTATTAATTGGACTGAAGTCACAGTGTTTGAGAAAGAAACCAGCTTGCTACTGGGGTGAAGCTTCGCAGTAAAACCTCTGTATATGGGTCACTACCAATTGTAAGCAAAATCCTGAAAGGAACATTATTTTCCACACTGGACTTCCCTGATTTGCTGACATAGCAGTTCAGGAGAGCACACTGGGAAAGAGGCTGATTTATCCCTGGTTAGTCAGTTCTTATGTAGAAAACTACAATGTGAACTTAGTGATAGGCTTTTGAGGCCTATAGGTTCTCATGGTGCCAGAGATTCCGTTAACAATCTGTGACATTGCTTTCAAATAAAGATAGTGTGAAGAATTTAAAAACCTCAAAGTCTGGCATTGACTCAGCTTTCTTATAGATGAAACTTCTTTTAGCTGTGTGTTTCCAAAATAGCGATTTCATCCATATAAAAAAAAAATGTCATCTGGCAAATAGCTTTCCTCCATGTTCAGTGTCTCAAGAATTTCCCAGAACTCTACAGCTGCTGCAGTAACTGCATCAGCAGACTTACTATTCATTCACATTATGGAATGAGTAATGATTCTTGAATTACTTAAACCACAGCAATAGTCTCAACATCATAATCAAGTTCAGCATTTTTTTTCTCAACATTATCATCATACTGCTTTTGCAATGGTTGTGTTGAAAGTGATTGAGATATATGGCTCATCTTGAATATGAGTTTGAAGAAGTTTCTGAATATCTGGAGTAAGTCCTTCAGGAATTTTTACTGGTCTTGATATTTTCAGTGAAATAAATCAGTTAGAAAATTATGTCTTCTTTCCTCTTTCTTCCAGATAGTGATATCTAGTACAAGAGGACATGCCTGAATAACAATAATTACCACTGCATTTTCCATCTTTACATGTCTTAATTACTCCTAATTATGATTTCATAAGGAAGATTCACTGTGACCTCTTGCCAGTTTGCTAGTAGCACTAGCAATGAATGCTGTATGCATTGTGGCCATTATAAAGAAAATGACATAAAATAGTCAAGAATAAGAGAAAAGTATACAATCAGAACACAAACACAAAAGTTATAAGGCCATAACTAGGTTAACAAACCACACTGTTGGGCATGGGGAACCACCTTTATAAGTTAAAACACACAGACTGCACATAATGTATCAAGTACATAAACTACTAACATAATCACTTGTCATGCTTAAGTATGTTGTACTGATGTAGCTATATATAATCTATTTTTATATGCCTGGCAGTGCATTGGGTTCTCTTGCACCAGTCTCCATACAAATATATGACGACACATGGCACTATGAAGTTAAGTCTTATGACATTGGACAATAGAAATTTTAGCTTCATTGTAACATCTTAGGACAACCTTCATATATGCTGTCATTTGTGGACCAGAACATTATCTCATGTGTAAACATACTTAAAACCTGTAGTTAAACTAGGAGAATGGCACATACCCATAATATTAGACCTGAGAAGACTAGTTAAAGAGGGTGGTGGCTTTGAGGCTCTTCTGAGCTACACAGAGTATCTAATGCTAAATTCAACTATGTTGTAAAGCAACCTCAGAAAACAATAGAATTCATGCATGATCACCCACAATCCTTCCTTATAAATCATTGACAAAATATAAAGCAATGTATTAAATTTATATTTAATTGTATATTTCCTAGCAGTTATGTAAAAATAGAAAAATATATCAAGTTTTAACAATCTTTATTTCAATAAATAAACAATATTATTTTTTAATTAATATTTAAAATACATTAATGGTTTGCTTTACATTATTTGTTCATATAAGAAATCTTAAGTATAGAATATTTTACACTTTTGTACAATTTCCTTTGTCTAATAACTATGAGGCTAAGACAACTACTGCTCTCTTTGTGCTGGATACAACAGAGACCTAAAAGCTCGCCTCAATAATAACAATATTTACAAACCAGAGAATTTCCAATGACTCTGGAAGCTCACGGGGTACATGCCACTCCAAACCCTGAGACATGATTTTTTTGTTTATAATACAGACAGTGGTTGGTGTAAAGTAAGAGCAACTGTGTTTTCACTGTTATCCTTGATACAAGTGGCAATAAATGGACGAAGTATTTCTCTAGATACGTTGAAATGAAATATATATATATATATATATATCATGGGATCTATATGGGACTACAAAAACATATATGAATATAGTCACATATATATGAAAATATGTGAGTATATTGTGTATATATATACTACACACACACACACACACATATGTATATGAAATTTAAAGAGGACCTGTTTTCATAACCTTGGCTAACACTCATGTTAAGTTGTTCTGATATCAAACCTAGATAAATGAAAATAAAAAAAAACCATAAATCTATGGACAAATGTACTTGACACAGGCACAGTGTCCTAAATATACTATCAAACTCAATCTGATACTATTATTAATAGGAATGCCCTCTAGGACCTTCCTATACATAAAAGAATGGGTCACCATATACAAGTGAAAAGCCTGGAATACCACATCAAATCAAGGAAGGACAGAATCTATGTGATCATCTAAGGTGATGCAGAAAAGCCACCTATAATCAACATCACTTCAAGCTAATAAGGCTAAAACTAACAACACACCAAAGAAGAAAAACCTGAAGACTTTTCCTCTCTGAGCTGCATTAGCTGTGAAGGTTTCTAGATGTGTACTTGTTAGGACTTAAAGGAATCAATATAAGTTGAAAGTACTAACTACGCTGCAGAAACAAACATTTTGAACAATTGATATATGTTAATGAAACAGTGCAAGATCAAACAAACAACAAAAGTACCCACCAACATAAAAGTATAAATCTCCTGCTTTGTTAACTGATGTTAGTTATGCTTCTCTCTGATGTTGTCTTCATTATTTCAGAATTTGGAATTTTTATGGTAAAATTTGGACCTTAAATCACTCCTTCCTTTTGCATTCCTCTTTTTTTCTATTTCTCCTCCCTTCACCCTGTGTGTGTGTGTGTGTGTGTGTGTGTGTGTGTGTTTCCAGATCTAGATCAAGGGCCCACAACCACTGGCATGTACAAAACAATATTTCCTGGTGAAAAAAAGAATCTATGACTAAAAGAAAACAGAAATAGGGCTCCGCATCTGCATCCAACAAGAAAAAGAGATATAAATAGCATATTAGTATATTTTTATCAAAGTAACATCTCTGTTCCCTTCAGAAACATGGTTAGAGACATTTTATCTGAAAGCATGGGCAATTTCTGTGCTGGAATATCATTTTTATCTACTCCGTGTATAAGCTAACTTAAATCATTTAAGCTTCTTGGCTAGCTGTTACCCTGACTCAATCCTTGGCTTTTTAAAATAGCCTCTCTGCGCTGACAGCGCTTGTTCAGGCGGCTTCCCTCTTTATCACAGTAACCTTCTTTGTCCTTGCAAGAGGAAGGTGGCAATCAACTCCTGGGAGGATGTGTTCAAGCCCACATCCACTGAAGAGGGATTAACTCAGGTACTGCCTAGACATCCATTCAAAAACCCCGAGAGGTTTATTTTTATTGCATCAGAGAAGCAAAGGCAGCCAGTCATTGCCTGTTGGAACAGGAGAGCAACAGTTTTAAAGAAAAATGATGTTATCACCTAAGAATAAGAACCCAAACAAAAAAGACTTTCTACCAGTAGAAAAACTAGCATTTACATCTGTGTTGGGGGCAGCTTAGATTGCCGATTCACCAGAGGGTCCACAGCAACTTGTTTAGATAATAACTTCAATACTCACAGCCACTTTAACATCCACTAGCATCCCTGCTTCTTCTTGCCCTGTGCCCATAGCTGGCGGAGCAGGCATTGATTGCTCATTTCTGACGTCTGAGCAACATTCAAAGGCTCCCTGCCATTCATCTGCCATAAACAACTTTTCATCATTCTTCTAAAGTCTAACTCGTGTGTCCTGAAGCCATCTTGTCCTTTTTCTTCCTTCTGTGCTGTCTTTATTGAAGTTATGATCTCTTCTTGATGATGTGATACCTTCATTAAGAGCTGTACATTTTCATATTTTGATCTCCTGTATCTCTGACTCTACTGCATACACAGTGATATTGTGAAAGTACCCAGATAGTCACTTTCTTCCTGCTCCGTCAGTGGCTCTCTGTCACTTATATATATTAAGGTTTCAAGCATTCAGATTTAAAAAGTAAAATATGCTTTTTAACAAGTTCTTGTAGAAGGTTTGGAACTTTCCACAGACTTTTTTCATGGTTGGCCCTTGGAAATGTATGTTCAAATAAAATTCAATAGCAAGTCTACGACTTTGTTCTTTGCTGACTCATGTTTTCTAAACTATAGTATTTTCATAAATATTTCACAGAGAGTTTTCTCTTTATTTTCTTATGTTTTCCATGCAATATAGTTTGTTCACATTTTTTACCCTCATCAACTCTACTCAGATGCTACCTACATACCTACCCACCCAATTTCATGTACTCCCTGCAAAACAACAACAACAACAAAATTAAAACCAAAGCAAGCAGCTAAACAATAAAAATCTGTGGGTGTATGTGATATAGACTACAAAGACTTTCAGACTTAAACATTTTCAATGCTGACAGCTATTGTTTTATATTTTTCTACATAATACACACAATCACAAGAAAAGGTGAGTTGATATGTTAAACACTACTGTGGCATGTTTAATTTTATTTATTTAGAGCTATTATTCTGATAGGTATTCCTTCATATGTGACTTCTATTTTTCCTTCCTGCAACTTTTCCCTCTCTGTTTTATATTTACTATTTTAACTATAATATGTCATGATAAGCTTCTTTTCTGGTCCTGTCTATTTGGTGTTTTGTGTGCTTCCTTTGTTTATCTAGGCACATCTTTCTTTAATTTGGAAAAGTTTTCTTCTCTAGTCCTCTTGACTGTATATGTAACAGTGGCATTGCTTCTTCTTAATATACTAATAATGTTAAGATGTGATCTTTTCATGGTGTACAATTCTTTCAGGTTTTCATTCTTATGTTTGTTTGTTTGTTTCCACATTTTTTTTTTCTTCAGGGGTCCAATTCTTTTAATTTATCTTCAGGCTTCATTGTTTTAGCTTTTACTTGATCCATTTTTTTCTGTAAGACTTTCTCCTGAATTTCCAAGTTGGATTCTTGAATTTTTTCAATTTTCCTTTATTTCAATTTAAGTTCTTATCTCTAGCTGTCATTTTACTGCATTCAGTTTCAAATCTTAAGTTGTCTTCATCATTTCATTTAGACATAAATCTATCTTCTCTTTAACATTGTTCAGACATATATTAATATTATTATCATTGAGCTGTTTGTTCATTTCTTCTTTACACTCTTTGAAATCTTTAATGAATTTTATAATTGCTCCTTTAATTTCTATGTCCTTGGGTTTATGTAGCTGATTCTCATTGGAGACCATTTATTTTTTTTAATTTATTTTTTTAAAGATTTTTTTTTTTTTACTTTACATACCAATCACGGTTTCCTCTCCCTTTCCTTATCCTGCCCCCCTACCTTCCCCAATCTTACCTCCATTCACTCCTCAGAGAATGTGAGGCCTCCCATGGGGAGTCAATAAAGTTTGTATGCTAAGTTGAGGCAGGACCAAGTCCCTCCACACTGTGTCAAGGCTGAGCAAGGTGTCCCACCCTAGGGAATGTGTTCCAAGAAGCCATTTCGTGCACCCAGAATAAGTCCTGGTTCAACTGCCAGGGGTTCCCCCAAACAGATCTAGCTACATAACTGTCACCTACATTCAGAGATCTTCTGGGTAACCTGAGAGAGGGGTAGAAAGGAAGGGAAGGGGGATTGGAGCAGGAAGGACTGAGATGGGCGAGTGGAGGGAGGGACAGAGAGGGGTAGCAATGAAAGAGATATCTTGGTAGAGGGAACCATTAGAGGGTTAGGGAAAAACCTGGTGCTAGGGAAATCCCCAGGAATCCACAGGATGACACTAAGACTCCTAGCAATAATGGAGATGGTGCCTGAATTTACCTTCCCCTATAATCAGATTAGTGACTACCTTAATTGTCATCTTAGAACCTACATTCAGTAACTTCTAGAAGCAGATGCAGTGGTCCACAACCAAGCACTGAGCTGAGCTAGACTTGAGTTGAAGAGAGGGAGGAGGGATCACAGGAGCAAGTGAGATCATGATGGGGGAAACCACAGAGACAGCTGACCCAAGCTGGTGGGAGCTCATGGACTCTGGCCTGTCACCCAGGAAACATGCATGGGACCCAACTAGGAAAACATTTCTACATGACAAGTGGGCTTGGGAAGCAGAACATACTGTCTTTTCACTCACATTATTAGTGCTTTGCAATATGAGCTATACATGTGGACATTTTTTTTCTTTTATATTTCTGCTGTGGGATTATAGCTGTAGTAGTTTGAATGTAATTGGCCCTCAAAAGCTCATGGGGAGTGGCAAATTAGATTTGGCTTTGTTAACTGTAACAGTAAGTATGGCCTTATTGGAGGAAGTGTGTCACTGTGGGGTAGGCTTTGAGGTCTCATTTTTCCTAAAGCCACACCCAGTGCCCCAATTCATTTCTTGTTGCCTTCAATTAAAAATGTAGGGCACTCAGCTACTTCTCCAGCAACAGGTCTGCCTGCATGCCACCATGTTGCACCATGATGATAATGGACTAAACCTGTAAAAATGTTAGCCACTTCAATTAAATATTTCCTTTATAAGAGTTGCTATGACAATGGTCTCTGTTCATAACAATAGAGACACGAGCTAAGACAATAACCAACCTTTGGCTGGACTTGTGCAGGTGCTGTATGACAAGATCTAAGCTTTGGAATACGGAGGGAGTACAAGCTTATGTGCTTGTCTGTGGACTAACCAGGGGTATATCATGAGTGAGTGTCTGTGGCCAAGCCTGGACATGTTCCGCAGATGGCACAGGTAGCTCTGGGGGATGAAGCAGGACAGGTCAGTGAACATCATGTAATATATTTACACCATAAATTTTTCCTACAATTTTTTTAAATATCAGAAAATTGCTTTAAACTGTAATAAAGTTTTATATTTTCCTTAGTCGTTCACATGTGACAATATGTATCTAGGAATGTCTATTGCATCATGACTATGTTACATCAAAAATTATTGAGACTAGTAGAGGGAATAATGCTGTTCCTTCAATTACCTTCACAATGTTATTTATTTTTATGTGTTTATATCACAGACAATACCACATGCTTTGTCCACATAATGCCACAACATCTGGATAGAGAGTAGAAAATGTAGCAGCAAGCCCAGATGGTTTGTAAGAACAAGGCCAAGCATCCAGATGGCGAATGCAAGGAGAAGCATCTGGAGAGCAAATACCAAATCCTTCATTCAGATGTCATGGCTTCACATAGACAGTGTATCAGTAGAGTCTTTGTGGTGAAGAAAGTTTATTATGAAGTAAGCTGAAGGTCAAAAGGGAAGAGGACAAATATGAGAAAGAATGCTTAGGGCTCACATTAATTTTTAACAGTCATCAAAAGTAATTTATAATTGTTTAACATGTAATGTACTTAAAGAAACTCTAAGTGAAAAAGACTCAGAAGATTCACTTTTTAATTGTTACCCTGTTTGCTGAGCTTTTGATTTAGGATAATCTGTAACGCAGCTCACGTGTGTAATAAATGGGCTCAATTAAAAATTGCATTTGATGCCCATTAAAAGTTCCTTGATCTTTAATATTACAATATTCTGCAATCCAGAATTGCATCTAGCATGTCACATTCAATAAACAGACTTTTCTGCTATCTCAGAATAATTAACTTTATCTCTGTCACAGGGAGCAAAAGTAATGAAGGCAAGATAGACATTATTCATTTGTTCCTGGCATGAGGCTCTTATTATTTTAGCCTTTCTTCCTACAGCAACCTCATGTTTAGTGTATTATCAACTTTCATGAAGTTATATCCAGCAGAAAACTTCACAGCTTCTTCATGGCTCCTACTTTCTCAGACTACTGGATAATATGACAATATAATGTAAAGAATTGGAGGACGCACTAGTTAACTAATCCTTTGTGTTTACTGTTCACCAAACACCAGCAGAGGTAAAATGTAGAATGAACTCCTGCTTTCAAAAGTGTTCTACACAGTTACCGCTTGTTCACCCTAAAGAATTCTTACTCCACACAGCAGCCCCCTAGCAGTGATACTACAGCTCTTCCTTCCACTGCTTGAATACCTTGACATCCTTGATAATCATCTATTGGCGCTAACTACAGAGCTTCAAAGTCCTATGTTGAAATTAGCCCTGTTGCTTTATAATTGTTTTGAGCTTGACTGTGACCATCAAAACAACCTGCCAAAAATTTTATTCCTAGTACCTCCAATGTGACTTTCTTTGCAAATATAATTATATGGAAAAGGGAGTTATATTGTCCAGGTGATGTCTTGTCTTACTTAACATGTTGGATTTGATGACTACATTTAGGCTAATTGACTCTTATCATCACTTTGTAAATTACAGTCAACATGAAAAAACAACAACAACAACAACAACAACAACAACAACAAAAACAAAAAACTTAAAACATAAATCTGCCACAAAGTTTCCTTACATTTTCATTATTTCATATAAAACTGTGGCCAAGTAAGTGGAAAACAAATTTCCCTGAATACTTTCATAAATGTGAGAGGGAAGATGATATTTGATGAAGGGCCAATAGGATCTTGGTGGTTGGAGGATTTAGGATGTGTTTGTGTGGCAGAAGAAAGAACATTTCCACAAGTTCCAGGAAGACAGGGAGAAACGATGATGCTAATCATGGGAGTGTGGACCAATAAAGCCACTGCCTTCTATTATTCTAATGGAGGCCGTGATCACAAGCACCTCAGGAATGAAATGGTTTATTTGGCTTACATATCCTGAGTCATAGTTCACTGAAGAAAGCTAGGATAGGAACTCAAAGAACTTGGAGACAGGGACTTAAGCAGAAGCCAGGGAGGAAAATTGCTTTCTGGGCTGCTATCCATGGCATCCTTAGCCTGCTTCCCTATATAACCTGCCCAAGATGGCATCACCCAAAGTGTGCTGGATTACTCATATTGATCAATAATGAAGAAAATGCCCCACAGGCTTCCTTACATGCCAGTATGGTGGAGGCATTTTCTCAATTACAATGTCCTTTTCACAGATATGTCTAGGTTTGTGTCAAGTTTAAAAGAACCAACCAGTGAACTAACTTGTGCAAGGATATTGTCAATAGGGAACAGCAAGAAACGAATAGCTAACTGGAAAACCAACAAATTGTGCAATTGTGAGGATGGGACAGAATGGACAGTACAGAAAGAATGCAGAACAAAGGGATGATAAAAGTAAAATTATTTTAGGAATATTACTATCAAAAATGTCTACTCACAGCACAGCATTTAATGAAAATATTATAAAACACATTTATAGGGGGAGCAATAGAAGTCATGCTAATAAACTAAGAAATACTCTTTTTAGAAGAAAGTGAGTAATGCCAATATCCCTAAAAGAATTAACAGGTGGAGACAAAGATTTCTTAGCAGGTATGTTGGGATATTGGGGACGGTATTCTGTTGGTGTAAGTGGCTGGGCCTAGAGGAAAACTGTAAGTTTTATAAGATGCCCTTTACTTGGGTAGAACTAATTCTTCAGGGCTTAGAGGAGAATAAAATATAAAACTGTGGGAAAGTTATTGCTTTGCTCTTTACCACTTACTGTTCACTAAGTTGCCTCATAAGTGTCATATGCTTTGTGAACATAGGAAGATACAAGGCCCTATTATGCAAGTTCAATATACTTTGTGGGTTTTTTTCATGATTATAAATACAGCATTTCTCCCTTTCCCTTTCCTCCCTCCAAACACTCCCATGTCTCAAATTCTCTTTCAAATTCAAGGCCTCCTTTTCACTAATTGTTACTGCATGCATGTATGCATATGTATACACATATATGTTCTTAAATATAACCTTTTCAGTTTTCATTATTCTAGTATATATATATAGTTTCCAGGCAGACTGTTTGGTGCTGGGCAACAACTGGTGTCCTCTTCTCTGGGGAAGACTGCATTTCATATTTCCAGACTTCCTTAGTTGCCTACACTGTTTTGTGGGGAGTGGAAGAGTAAGACCTCATGGGCTTTTCCCCATACACTTTGGCGTGTCCATTGGTCTCATCCTTGTTCAGCACACATTTGGGCTGCCATATTGATAAGACTTTATAGACATAGCTTCTGACATTACTAAGAGACAGAATTCCATAGCGCACTCCCTGATCCTCTAGCTCTTCCACCCAATTTTGTGCAATGTTTCCTGAGCCTTAGATGCTAGAGAGTTCTGTGAATGTGACAAATTTTCAAATGACAGGAATGTTATTCAAATGGTAAAGTATGTAAGCAAAGCAGAAAACAATGATTATAGCTATAAGACCTGGGAATGCAGATGAATTATATGAAGAAGTTTGGGGTTCATGAAATTGATATCCTATGAGGAAAACTTTTGAGATGATTCCTACACCTCTTTTCTTTGAGATAAGATTTCATGTATCCTAGGTAAGTCTTTCACTCACTGTGTAGTAGAGGATAACCACTTCTGGCTATGAATTCAGAGAAAGTGAGGCATAGTCGCAGATGGCTGTAATCCCAGTGGAGGCAGTAGAGTGCTGAAGACTAGGAGTTCAAGGGCATTTTTGGCTATATAGCTAGAAGTCATCCTGTTATACCTATGATCCCATTCCAAAGCAAATAGCATAAAGAAGGCACACATGAGCACATGCAGAGGTAGGAGAAACTCCATTTATATAACTAGTTATTAAAGGAAGACTCTGGTAATGTCTGTGGGTAAGAAAACAAAATGATCTGAAGCTTGATTTTTCCTGCAGCATAAGAGAAACCATCTAAAATAAGCTAATATTTAATCAGAACTTTAAGGATAACAAAAATTTAATAATGACTGTATAACATAGAAAGAAGTAACAAGAAACAGAGGTCATAAAAGCAAGGCAGGAGTTCTTTAATATAGAATTCATGGAGAGTTGGGTGGGGCATTTATCTATAATATGCTCACATTTGTGGGGTTATAAAATTTACTAGTGCAGAGAAGTTGAATTCTCTAGTCACTATTCATTCATATAAGTAGAGGATTTAATTACCTACTATATGAAAGGACACTAAGTGTTGGGAAAAAACATTAAGTGACATAAATCTAGGACTCTTCTAAAAGACAGAAATGAGTTGAATATATGTTGATTCCAACTATAATCAGAAACATTTAATGTGGAATGATAGCAAAAAAGAATTCAATTTGGGAATACTAATTTGGGAAACCATTTTTTTACTAACAGAATAAAATGAGTGAAAATTAAGAGTAGTTATTAGAATGAAGATTTGGAGAAATACATTTGAAATAAATTTGATATATGATATGGGAAACCATGGAAGTCTGGTCAATAATTTATTAAGGGATGAAATGGGAATTACGCTTTCATGAATACAAAATGAAGTGGCACTGTTACCTCCACTAGGAAAGGATGGAGAAAGCTCCATATCAGTTCACCCAACTGTGGCATCAGGAAATCTTCCTTGTCTCAGAGAGAGTAAGGGACCCTTCTTCTCAGATCTTATCCAAATACGGACTCAGAGAAGATCATGGCCCATAGGGCTAGTCATCCCAATACCATTAACTAAACGAATCTATTTCCCACAACAGATATATGTTACCTATTTAAATATCCTGAATGACAAATGAATGATAGTTTTAAAATGTGAAGTCTTATGGAATGGGAACTCCAAGGTTCATTGGGCAAATAACATAAGTAAGAAGTATTGCTTCATATTTTGAAGATAATATTAAGAGTAATTTTAATGTTAGATTTTAATATGAATTTTCATAGAAAAGCTAAATTGGAAGTCATCAAAATATAACCAATAATTCACTAGTAGTGGAGGTGTATGCAGTAGGAAACTAAATTTTTTTTTTTTTTTTTTTTTTTTTGTTTTTTTGAGACAGGGTTTCTCTGTAGCTTTGGAGCCTGTCCTGGACTAGCTCTGTAGACCAGGCTGGCCTCAAACTCACAGAGATCCGCCTGGCTCTGTCTCCCGAGTGCTGGGATTACAGATGTGCGCCACCATCGCCAGGCTAGGAAACTAAACTATTAAATCATGAGAACAGATGAGTTCCTAAGGCCAAGAATTAAAATTTCATCTTAAAGTAGAGCAAAATAAAATATACAGCATATCCATTCTGTTGCATATACTTATTAAAAGAATGAATATTTAATAAGAGACAATGTAGAAAAAATAATTATATTTGGTTTACACTCTCCAAATGAAATCACTCTTTAATCTTAGCTTAGTTAAGTACATCAATGTTAGCAAGTTTCTCTTCACCTTCATTTTATTTTGTTGTTTAAATAGTTCTGTTGTAATTTAACTACCTAAGCATTTCATTGATATTTACATATGTAAACTATTAATTTTGCTAAAACATTTCACATTAACATTTTTGCCATAGTGCTTGTATATGATAAATTAATATATTAAAATTAAAATTAGAGATATGAAAACCAGAAGGTGAACATTAGTCTCACTTCAATTATACTAACAAAATATAGAAATATAAAATTTCATGGAATTTCACAAAGATAAATTTGTAGAACGTAATTGAATGCCTGACAGAATAAATGAATTATTTCCCTTAATATAATTTCACTTACTATAACTTAATAATCTAATCATTGATTTGATTTCTTGATTTCTGGAGATGCATTAAAATATTGAAATATTATTATTAAGCCATATATATCAAGATGTTGAAGAAATCTTAAAATTTTTATAGATGAATATAATTAAATAGGTAAAAATGTGAAAATTTTGCACTGATTTTTGCATTGAGTCTCTTAAGGTATTTGGGGAATGTAACAGATACTTTTATTGATGTAAAATGTAGCTTTACTCTAAAGTGAGGGAAGAGAAGTTTCAGCATCATTATATATTGTTCACATATCTCTTAAAACTTCCTGTTGAAACAACTTTAATTTCCTTTTTCATTCCAAGAAGTCTATGAAACAGTGAAAGGGCAAAAAGGTATCAGAAGAGTTTTCTTATTTAAATATCCATAATGATAAGCAGATTATTAAAGACTTGAAAAGTATAATTAGGCCAAATGTCAAGTTCTGTTTTATGTCAGAATAATGTGACTTTTGTAATGGAGTTCACAATGATCTTTTTTTTTAATACTTTTAAAGATCTGGATTAATTCCTATGTGTTCAAATAAAAATTAGGGTTGCTTGCTCTAAGATATATGCACATGTGTGATTGGGCATGTGTGTATATGGCTACATGTGTATGTATGTGTTGTGTAATTGTGGGTGCATGTGTTTATCTGTGTGTATGCTGGTCATAAATTGTTGTCATAACCCTAATTTAAATATTTTGCAGAAAATTCACTAAGTAAATGATTTAAATAAATGAAACTAGCTTGCTGTATACCATTATTCTTTTGTTCACCTTATATAATTCACTTAAGCTATTATAATTTGTTGAAATTTTAATGATCTTATAATATGCTATCAGAAGCAAACATATTGAATTGTGCATGATTTCTTAAACTATATACAGGAAGGTAATGAGAAATACCAGAAACAATTACATTGCAGAATATACTTTCCACAAATTTAAAATTGTATTCACCAACTCTGTACATAAATGTTTAAAGTTGAATAAAATATTGTTACACACTCTTATTTACATTGTAAAATCTAACCAGGATATGGACAAGGCCAAAGAATTCATGTCATAATAGATAATGCTAAGGAAATACTATACAGACATGAGAGATAATTTTTATTTCTAAAAGCAAGCACTAAATGAAAATAAAAACTCAATGATTCTTATACTGTAAACTGAACGTTGCTTGAGATCTTCTTATAACTGTGCATATTTTGGCAAGAATAGAGGAAAATAAGGCTATAATATCCAATAGTAGAAGCTAGTTTTTCAAGGAGCATCATACAGAAATGGGAAACAGCATATGTGCATCTCTGCAGCCCAGTCTGGCAGCAAATGGAGAGTGACTGCCCAGCAGGTTTCCCAGACCTTGTTGCCTTTTTTCTGCATCTTGTTTGCCACTTGTTACCATGCTAAGCAGTCGGTAACTGCTTAAGTCGGTTTAGAGGCCAGAGGATTATGACCAGAATAAGTTATACAATTAACCATTTGCTAACAATTTTGACAAAAGATTTGGTTGAAGCTCTAAATCTTTACCAGATAATAATTGTAAATGCATCTAATGGGTGATAATGTCAGTGGAGGCCCAACAATATAATTCTTAACAAGCATCTCACTGTTAGATATAAGCCAGGATGTGAAGGGGAGGGGGAGCTTCCTTTGAACTGCCATTGTGTTGAGAAGTAAAGTTATTCAGATCAACAGACTCATTTGCTCTATTAATATACACTGTGCAAAAACACGGTGTTTTCACTTTCTATGTGTTATTACCTGAGGTTAGTGAGTCTTAATGCCTCTTAAATAAATAAAAACAAACAAATCATGTTTATTTGTGTTATTTTCAAGTGATTCAATATCTAGCACACACACACAAAAAAAATAAAGATAATAACTCAGTTGGGCACACTCTTTTCTGAAGAGTTCTGTAGAAACTTTTCTTTGAAGAAACTGGAAGCCTGCAGGTTTAGAATTGGGTGTTGATTGACAGGGTATTTCTCAATGCAGCAAATCTTGAGTCCCCAATTCATAATACTTTATTTCATTTTATTCTTCTCTCCTACAGTACATTACGACCACAGTTTCCCTTCCCTCCACTCCTCCCAGGCCTTCTCTCTCCCACCCTTTCCCCTCAACCCCCACCTTCCCCTCCACTTACCCCCAGATGTGCCACTCCTCTATTCGCATCCAGAAAAGTGTGGGCCTCCCAGGATTATCAACTGAACATGATATCACAAGGTAGAATAAACAAACACTTATATCAAAGCTAGATGAGGAGGAAAAGAGTCCAAGAGCATGCAGAAGAATCAGAGACTCCCCCAATCCCACTGTTAGGAATCCCACAAAAAACAAGAGTCAGAGACACCCCCCCCTTTCACTGTTAGGAATCCCACAAAAACACCAAGCTACACAACCATAACATATGTGCATAGGCTCTAGATCAGACCAATGCAGGCACCATGATTGCCTTTTCAGTCTCTATGAGCCCCTATGAGCCCTGTTTATTTGATTTCATAGGCCATGTTCTTCTGGTGTTCTTAACCCCTCTGGTTCCTATACTCCCTTCTCCCAATTTTTGCTGGGTTCCCTGAGCTCTGCCTACTATTTGGTTATGGGTTTCTGTATCAGCTTACATCACTTGCCTCTCTGGTGATGACTAGGCTAAGCACCAGTCTATGTGTAAAGCAGAATATCATTAGGAGTAATTTATTATTATTATTATTATTATTATTATTATTATTATTTTATTTTTATTTTTATTTTTTGCGGTCATGTTTGAATCTTCTAGGTCTCTAGGCTATCCACCCTTTGGTTCCTGGGCATACAGAAAGAGTAGGGTTTGAGCTCCACCTAATGGTGTGGGCCTCAAGTTAGTTCAGTCATTGGCTCCTCCAAGTTCTGTGCAGCCATTACTCAAGCACATCTTACAGGAAGGACACATTGTAGGTCTAAGGTTTTGTGGCTGGATTGGTTTCCCAGTCTCACCAAGGGAGCCTTGGCTTATTACAGAAGATGGACAGTTCAATCTCTGTATCCCCCATTACTAAAAGTTTTTGCTAGGGTCACTGGTAGATTCTAGGGAGTTTCCGCTTCACTAGATTGACATTGTACCCCAAGTGCCCCTAATTCTAGTCATCTCTCCCTCCACCCCCCATGATACCTCCGATTCCTGTTCCTACCAGTCCCCAGTCCACTCACAAAGTCTATTTTTCTGTTTTTTATTATTAAGAATTTTTTTATTCATTTTATGTACTAACCACAGATTCCCTCTCCTCCCTCCTCCCAGCCCCCAGCCTTCTTCCTACCCACACATCCCCATTCCTATCTCCTCCAAGACAAGGCCTCCCATGGGAAGTCAGTAGAGCATGACACATTCAGCTGAGGCAGGTCCAAGCTCATCCCCCTGCACCAAGGCTATATGAGGTGTCCCACCACAGGCACTGAGCTCCAAATAGCCTGTTCATATACCAGGCATAGATTGTGATCCCACTGCCAGAGGGCTCCTTAAACAGGTCTAGCTAGGAAACTCTCTTGCCTATGCAGAGGGCCTAGTCCAGTCCATGAAAGCTCCACAGATATTGGTCGACAGTTCATGAGTTCCCATTAGTTTGTTGTGGTTGTCTCTGTACATTTCGACATCAGGATCATGATGGCCCTTGTTCATAGAATCCCTCTTTTCTCTCTTTGACTGGACTCCTGGAGCTCAACCTGAGGCCCAGCCATTGATCTCTGCGTCTGCTCCCATCAGTTACTGGATGAAGGCTCTATGAGACTCTTCTGTTGAGAATTATCTATTTAGCTCTATAGCCCATTTTTAATTGGATTGTTTGGTATTTTGATGTCTAGCTTATTGAATTTTTTAAATGTATTTTGGAGATCAGTCTTCTGTCACATGTAGGGTTGATGAAGATCTTTTCCCATTCTATTGGCTGTCATTTTGTCTTATTGACCATGTCTTTTACCTTACAAAAGCTTCTCAGTTTCAGAAGGTCCCATTTATTAATTATAGCTCTCAGTGTCTGTGCTACTGGTGTTATAGTAAGGAAGTGCAAATGTGTTCAACACTACTTCGTACTTTCTCTTCTATCAAGTTCAGTGTAACTGGATTTATGTTGAATTTTTGGACCCACTTGGACTTAAGTTTTGTGCATGGTGATGGATGTAGATCTATTTGCAATCTTCTACATGTTGACATCTAGTTATGTCAGCACAATTTGTTGAAGATGCTTTCTTTTTTCATTGTATGGTTTTGGCTTCTTTGACAAAAATTAGGTGTTCATGGGTGTGTGGATTAAGGTCAGCATCTTCAATTCAATTCCATTGGTCCACACGCTGGTTGTTATGCTAATACCAAGTTTATTTCTCCTGATGCTTATTGCTTTGCTCTGACAGAAGCTTATTTGATAAGAATTTAAAGAATAGTTGTTTAACTGGAAAATTCTACTTGCTATCTGTACAGAAAGAAATTCAGAGCCATATGAGACTGCACCACAGTAGGGGAAGAGGAGTAGTTGGCTGGAGGACCTGGCTTACATGGGGGAAAGTCATTTGCCTGATAATGCTCAGGATTCAATAATCCTAAGTCCATCTGAGACCCAACAAAGACAGTGGAAATGGCAAATACAGCAGAGATGTTACAGAGGTTGAGAGGAGGCTAAATCTAACAGAGAAAGATTGAGAACATAATGCCTACCAGGAAATAATAGCACTAGAAGACAGTGTCAAGCTGAAGACATCTGTACAAATATGGTAACCATTCCATATATACCAACAGATGGCCTGTATCTAACTCCAACCCAAATAACGAAACTTTGAGTAGTTGTGGCTTACACCTGGATAGTTGGTTTTAGCAATCAATCCTTCAGTCTGATCAATTTCTTATTGGAATTTTCTAAATGTTTATTCAGAATCAGTCCCAAGGAAACCCTTTTCCTATTATATACCATGAATTTGTGATTACAGATAATCCAATTCTGCCAGACCTAAATTCTTGAAGTTCAGGAAGCATCCCATCTATTTAGTATCTAATCAGGTAATCTGGTCTAGTGAATAAAGATAATGGTTGTGCTGATTAGCATGCAAAACTTAGATATTCAAAGTAAACTAAACTGGAAAAAAATGCATTTCTAGAATTTTTTTTTTTTTACCAAGACACTCCTACTAAAATGTTTATTCAGTGAACATTCAAGTACTACCACTGTCACAAAGGAAAATTTTAAATATTGTTATGTTATAAAAATACATGCAAAGGAAATCTAAAATCTTCATTAGTTTCCCCAAAAACTCAGAATTAATCACATTAAATCATTCCCTCAAGATGGCTGTGTTGCCATATGCTTAGTAGACTCCAGAGAAATGGGCATAATTCCTCTCAAAGTAAATCCACCGGTCAATATGTAACAGACCTCATGTTTTCCCCCTTGCAGAACACCAAGCATTCCATTCCATGCATTCTCATTCTATTAATAACAGTTATAGTCATAAATTCACTTTCATAGTCTCTAAGTTTCCATCATGTATTAATAATTAAAACACTCATACATTATCTGCTAAACTATGTAAGAATGAAATGGAAATATTGCACACCTTCACTTGTTCATACAGTAAGTGAGAAATAAAACAGGATTACTGAAGTTCTCACATTTAAAATTTGTTGCTCTCTATTAAAATAAAAATTTCCTATCCACTGTGTGCATTGGTACTACTTACCATTTTACTGTTGGTTATTAGATTTAGGATAGAATCACTAGTAGCCTAGCAATATTGAAGATTCCATGACTCTTTTATTTTAAAAAATCAAATCAGAAATAATTTTGGAATAATCACAGCACAAGATTTTCACCTCTAAGTCCAGTATATACAATATCTGTGACCATGTTCCTTATTGCCCACTATGCTTAATGAACTCTCCATGGGGGCTGACATCTTTACTGGAATTGTCTTCTTGTGATTCTGGTAGGCTTCTAGTTTCCCTGACTATTTCAAGATTCTTAAATCTGAAAAGCAGACATGACACATAATATCTGAAAAAGCTAGTCTATAAATACCTGCCTTATAGTTAGCATATCATTATGTTCAAAAATATTCATAGCCAGATTGGCTACTACCCATATGCCATGAAATCCATTTAATTAAATAAAAAAATGTTTGCTAACTGTTTTGATATGGAATGATTCAACAACAACATATCATTATTAATAATAAAGAAACTTTAAGATTTGTCCTGGATAGGAGAAAACTTGGTTGAATATTAGAGGCTAGCCACTATGACTCTCCAGAGGGCACAGAGAGCATAGAACCAGGAGGAGAGTGGTAGGGTGTTAACTTGGTGGGAAAGAATGACAGCTTCTATATAGATTTCACTCAGTTGTTAGTCTGGGAGAGCAGTTGAAAAGAAAAGCTTGCATTGACGCTCTGCTGTCTTCATTCACCTTGAACTATCATAGTGGAAGTCAGTGTTAGGGTTTAAAACCCAATCAGAGACCCAGCAACTTTACATCTAAAACAACCCTAAGGTAGAACATTCTATTTGGGGCACATGGTATGAAATGTTCTATAAAAAATATCACTTTTCTCTTTAACATCAGTACCTCCTGGCATTAGAGGGTCAGGAGCTTTGCAGTTGTTTCACCTTAACTAATATTACTAGTAAGATATGTTTTTAATTTAATAGTAAACTCCAAGCCTACTTAACTACAATATAAAGTTTATCATTGAAAGTAGCCTATGATTCTCACATTATTCCAACTGGACTTACAAGTTAATTATAATAATGTGAATGGAAAATGAATAATAATCTGGACAACCAATTTTTATGCTTAATAAGTTAATCATAAATTTTCAGAAATCTTCTACACATGCTAATTATGATAATACTACCTAAGTACAAAAACATATATACTAGTACAACTAAGCTATTTAAATGTTGGCCTTATAATTACAGTAATGACCTAGGATTAACACACCATGTGAAGGTTAATGGCTGGCATGGGAAATACTTTTGGCCATTAACCCTAAATACATTATCTGAACTTCCATTATTATTTCAAAATAGCTGAAAATGTATATAGGATGAAAATGAAAACATCAATTATATCCACTGTGCTGCTCTCACTTAAATGTTGCCAACTTTATCAATTTACTCAAAGACAGATTATGAATTATTTCACTGAACACATTTGGTAAGTATAAGTTACACTGGAGGCAGACCATGAGTGCTACTCTGAGAAAACAGATATAAGTACAATCCATGTCAAGGAGCTCACATGCAGAGTGCTTCAAGTAGCTATGTTTGGAAAAGAACCATAAGCAAATAGCTCAGTACCAAACAAGAAGAATAAACCCACCCAAATCTGAAATGTGAGTTGAGATAAGTGTAGGGTGATTTATTAAAAAATAAAACACTGGGTAAGGGAATTTATAGTTAGAATAGAACAAAACCATAAATACTTTGATAATATGGCTGAGAATTTTATACAAGAATATTAAAAATTGGTGGAAATACATAGAAAACAATTGACATGCAGACATCCAAGAAACTGAATACTATCCAAGAAATGGAAATATCAGAATACATATATTTAAAACCAGGTCAGGCTAAGAATGGAAAACAATTAGAATGTAGGAATATAACAAAGGTGAGGACATTACAAAAGCATTAGAGACCAAGCTATACAGAAACTGTTATTCAAGAATAAAGATGCAGTCATTTCTAGCACAGAAGGAGGATGCCAATCACTTCAGAGATGGGGACATAAAGGAATCAGAAAGTGAAACAGACCAGATTAAGAGCATAAGAACCAGAACTGAAGAGATGGGAAATGAATGCAGGCAAAGGCTATAAGAATACCCTATATCACGGATGTTTGTAAGGAGCATGGGGAAACATACTGTTTCAGGATTACTAAAAATACATTCAATATATGCACAAATGTTTGTATATATGTAAGTGGTATATACATTGTGGGAAAGGGCTAAATGAAGTTTTGCCACTTGATACTGTAAAAAAAAAAACCTAATATTAATCCTAAGTTTTAAAATGAGGTGAAGGGGTGAAAGGAAATGGCAGATGGGACATGCATGCTGCAGATAATATATCCCAAGGCTCTAATGTAGACCAAATGTCAGCAGTTAAAAAGTGAGAATGAGAGGTACATGATTAAAAAGATAACCTAAGCACTAAAATGCGATCATTACAAAGAACATTACTAAACAAGAAATGAAAAATTATAAGCAATAAAAAAAAAAAAACAGTGGAAGGTAAAATGAAAAGAGTCCAATTCAATAATAACCACATCAAATGATGAACAATTTGGAACACAATTCACCAATACAGTAAAGGATAGTAGGGTAACATGAATCTTAAATGGTCTTATTAACAACAACATCAAAAAGTCCCAAAAACTCAGTGCCAGCTATTGGAGTGAATTCTGAAAGATCAGAGAAGCAGAACAAGCCACAGCTAACCTTACCACGCCAACTTCTCAGCCAATCCTGTTTCCTCAAACTGGAAGCCTCTGACTCCTCATCTGAACAGATCTCAGTTGAACTGCTGCTAAAAGCCTAAAAGCTTAAAAGCCTCTAATTCCTGGTCCTCATGCCTTATATACCTTTCTGCTTCCTACCATTAATCCCTAGAATTAAAGGTGTGTCTTTCCCAAGCAAGACATGAGATCTCAAGTGCTGGGATTAAAGGTATGTGACACCATGCCGGGCTGTTTCTCAACATGGCCTTGAACTCACAGAGATCTGGATAGATCTCTGCCTCTAGAATGCTAAGATTAAGGCATGTGCTTTTCTTTGCCAGTGCTTTCTTGTAGCACAATGGTCCTAGCAATTATTCTCTGAACAAGTAGTGGTGAACACTTAGTCCCCATAGCAACATCGCTGACACCACCAACATGATGAGAAGCCGCTGGCAATGTGGAGCAGTAGCTGCAACCTCCATGGTCCCATCACCACAGTCTGTGGCTTGGTCTAGCCACAGCTTCTCCCCAGCAAGATTCCCAGGCTGGCCTCAAACTTGGGATCCTCCTGGCTCCACCTCCTTCAGCAAATCCTAACAGCATGCACCACCACAACCAGCCATGTGCATTTCAGGCTTGAGCTAGGGAATGCAAGGCCACAGGCAAGTGGCTTTTTCATGAATTTATACCCCACAAGTTGGATGCCAAATGTAACATGAATCTTAACTGGTCTCACTAACAAAAAAACCCTCAGTGCTAGCTTAGTAGGAACTATCTATAGACACAGCTATAATGTATACTTCAAATGCTCTGCTTCGCTTCTCCAGACATGAGCAACTGCTGCCAAAGGACAGGACACTAAGAAGTATTGGTCTAGTTCCTGATCCAGAAAAATATTGCTTTAGTGAAAATTTTCTAAAATAAGGAGTTACATTTAACAGCTATTCTTTGAGCACAGGAGGGGAGAAGTTTTAAGTGGTGATTGCAGATTTACTATATAAAGTCACAAATACCAAATTTATGTTTCTCCCTAACGCATCTTCAGGAATAACATTCCAAGCATCTGTGTCACACATAACCATATCCAAGAGCCTGACTGTAATGTCTGACACTTAATCCAACCTCAGTAAATAACTCTGGAAGTGAACACTGGCAGATTTAGTGTATTCTTAAGAAATAATACAATGGCAAAGGGAATAAGCAATATATAGTGTGTGCTACAGATAGGAGAAAAAACAGTATTAAACATCATAAACCTTGCATGGTGGAGTATGACTCTGAATTGAGAGAATTATGTCTAGACAAGTGTTAACTTTTGAAAAGAAAAAATACTAATATTCTTATTTTCTATCTCAAGGGAGTTTTAAAGAATGGATTTCATAAGCAAATTCTACTGACTTCAGTTTCTCTCTTGCATCTGGTAAGAGACAAGTAACTTTCATTATAAAGGGATTCACCCCAAGTAAATTTATTGGAAGAGATGTTCCTCTTGAAACAATTTTGGTGTATAATCAGTGGTTGGTTCCCCCCATGTATGTCTTACCAAACCACTCTTTGAAAACTATAAATTGTCTTTCAGTTTTACTAAAATATATCAATACTTTTCAGACATAAATATGTCATATAACTCATAGCAGAGGGCCTGAAACTTGATATTTTGTTTAATGTTAGGCCTGACCTAAGTGTCTTTTCTTTTCATTGATATAAGATTGACCCCTACTCCACATTAGCGCTCTACATTAGTATTTGCAGGAAACAAGATGATTCTATATCCAGATCTTATATAGGACAAGTATTTCTGCTTGCATGTGGATAGGTTGATCGAGGTATGAACCTTTTTACCTCAGCTTCAAACAGTGAAGTTCCGCTGGGATCTGTAAAGCCATATCTAACAGGCTTTAAAGATTTCTTCAAGAATTGTACTTCCCTCCTAGAGTATTTAGCATGTTTCTTTGTAGCATACTATTTCAAAACATTCCTGATCAAAAGAATCAGTTGGAAAATTCAGATTTGTAGCTGCAACCCCTGGGGATTGCCTCTGGAAGTTAATAGAAACGCAGGAATCTCTTTGACCCCTTGCAGTGACTCCTAACATCAGATAATGTTGGAAAGCAACCAACTCTATAGGCTGCCCCTTTAACACTTCCTGTGTATGCCATATGGAATTCTGTATACCATAATGTAACATACTTTGTACTGTGAGTAAGATAAACCCCTAGAGAATTATGAACTATGACCCCAGCCTAGAAGTTCATAAGAGATCAGAGCAGTGTTTGTTTTGGTGGCATGTAACCAAAATTTATCCTATAATTGAATTGAAGTCATCTACCTTCTAAAAAAGCAAATAAGCTATAATAAAAATTAATTTGTAGATGAAGAAACATGTAGAGACATTAGAAAGTAAATGTGGATCTAAAACTATAATTCTAAAATCACAGATTTCTGCAATTCAATTCCACAGTCCAAGAACATGAAAGCAGGAAGTCACAGGCCATTTGTGAAGTGATTTGCCCTTACAATACAATCATCAAATTTTTTTTTGTCATACCAGTAAATGATATGTAGATATTTAGATAGATAGATGAATTTTAGATTAATACTGCCCTTCACCTCAGTAATGTGTATCAGTATCTAAATCGTTTTACTTATCTAGTATATATACACTCAACAGAAGATGTGGAGAAATGGAAGCTTCTGAGGAAAGAACATCATAGTTGACACCAAGTGGCTTTTGAGATTCCCTATTGGTTCTAATCAATCTCTTGCTGAGTATGCAAATTCAAAGAAAGATTTTAAGCAGAAAATAATAAACCCTTTCCACATGGATTTAATATTCTTGGAACAGAGTCAGAGATCTAAACTTTATAATACAAAAACCCATATTATAGTTTATTAAATCAGTCAACATCTACTCGACATGAAAAGATATCTCTAAGATAAAACTGATTTTATTCATGATATAAATATTAATGACAACATCCCTTCCAGTTTAAAAATATAGAATTTTTCTTACATGAAAACCATTTCATGGGGAAAAGAAATTTATTGAGTTTTGGTTTCATTTTAGCGATCATCCTATAAGGTATTCCACTTTATTTTTGATAACCTTATTTTCTTAGTCTTCAAATCACAGTTTCTTTCTAAAAAAATTTGCTATTTTTCTCAGGGGAAAAAACTGTAATAGGAAGAGATGTTCTTATTTTTTATGGCCTTTAAAATTATAGATGTTACAATTAACACAAATACATTACATACTACTTTTCAAAACACATATCATCATGACCTAATTGGTGTATTTTATAACTTTGAACTTAGAAAAATTTTAAGATAGAAATGTAGTTAGCCCCTTTTGGATGGCCTGCCTCCTAACACAAATAATTAATTTTAAATTGAGTCATCTGCAACAGCAATTCCTTTTTCTGGCAAATAATCATCTCTCTGTCTCTGTCTCTGTCTCTGTCTCTGTCTCTCTCTCTCTGAAACTCAACAGAACATATTGTTGAATCTTCATACCTGAAAAATAAATACCTCTTGTATTTCTACATTAACAATTCCATATATAGTTCACATAATTTTTCCTAAGAATACTATAATTAATATGATCAACAAAGCATTGTACTAAATCAAACTACTATGCAGATGAATTTCTAAATGGTCTTATTAAATAAAAAACACAGAGCAAAATATAGGAGTGAAAGTCTTAGAGAGATTAGGGAAATAGGGAAAGCCACCAGCCAACCTTACCTCACCAACTCTGCAGCTTCCAAATGTAAGTTACTTACCTTTATTGCCTTGCTGTTCTGCCCTGTCACTAGATATCTAAACCTGGCTACCTCACTTCCTCTTCCTACACAGCTCTGTCACTTTCTGTCTGTCTGTACAGACCTCAAGGTCTCTATGGTTGAAATGTGATTGATATATTATATACCCCAATAAACTTATCTGGGGGTTAGAGAATAAAACAGCCACTATATTAAACATAGAGGTTAGGTAGTGGTAGCACACACCTTTAATCCTAGTATTCCAGAGGCAGAGATCCATCCAGATCTCTGTGAGTTCAAGTCCACACTGGACACAGCCAGGCATGGTGACACATGCCTTTAATCACACAGGAAGTGATGGCAGGAAGCAGAAAGGTATATAAGGCATGAGGACCAGGAACTAGAGGCTTTTTAAGCTTTTAGGCTTTTGAGTAGTAGTTCAGGTGAGATCTATTCAAATAAGGACTCAGAGGCTTCCAGTCTGAGGAAACAAGACCAGCTGAGAAACTGGCAAGGTGAGGTTGGATATGGCTTGTTCTGTTTCTCTGATCTTTCAGCATTCACCCCAATACCTGGCTTTAGGTTTTTTATTAATAAGACATTTTAAGATTTGAGTTACATTGCTCTGCTAAATGAAGGATGGGAAAGGAGGATAATAGGTAGATGGAGATAGATGCTCAATGAAGACTGGTGTATTTAGTTACTGAAAAATGAAGAGACAAATAACTTCAGAGCTGCCCAGGCTCACTGCTTCAGACTTAGCACAGGTCTTTAATCTGTAAAAAGGAAAACAATGGAACAATTTAAAGAACAATGAGAACAACGCAAAATGTATTACTCTTATTAAAAAATTGGGTAATTATTCATCCAGGCAGTTACATATTTTATAAATACAAGAAAACTCAAAAGAAGTTAAAGAGTTCACAATGAATCCTTGCTAAATTAATTCCTGAGATCCGTTTGCAGTGGGCATTGACAAGTGAGTCCTGTTACCACCATTTAGCTGCTGCTGCTGCACTGGATTAATTAAAAGATTCGATTCGCCCTTCATCATCTTTCTGCTTAGTTCGAAGTTCCCAAAGCAGTAAGAATGCATAGGCACCACCAATCATACTTTAACAGTTAACATGTCACATTCATACCAACTTGAAATTTCAAGGAGAGGCTCAAAAGTTTAGAATACACTCTAACTACAATACACTTAAGCTATCGAGTTTCTGTAAGTGGCAGCTGAACATGAGGACGAAGGTAAGCCCTTTGTTTTCACTTTAAAGTTAAATTGTTGAATTCTCTTAGGTAAAATAAAAAAACAAAATTAGACATGTACAGTGTTTCCAATGTATACAAGATTTGACAAGTTCTGAGAAAACACACAACACTAAAAGTACAAGATACAGAGTCACTTGGCCATGAGATTCCCTTTGCCCTGTGCTCATCTCAAGGCACACTTCCCTTTGATGACAGACATAATACAAGTCTTAGAAAATGGTGAGAAGGGATGTCTGTGGCAAATGCTTTGAGAGGCATTCAGAGACGACTGACCAATAAGTTTGCTTACTTTTCTTCCAGAAGACCAGAGGTCGGTTCCCAACACCTACATCAGCACCTCACAACCACTTTTATCTCCAGCTCCAGGGAATCAGTGTCTGGACTCTGATAGCACATGTAGATATGCAAAAATTCATATAAATAACATGTGGTGTGCCCTATGATGGAGAGTGGATCCAATCAAGTGCTGATGCTTTCACATTTGCTTATCATTTGGAAGAAGTTTAACTGCTTTAATTTCTGGAATATCCATGTTTGCTCTCTTGCCCTGATGTCATCCTAGGATCCTCATCTGAATACAATAGTGTTTCAATGGCTATCAGCAACTTCTTCTAAATGGCAATAACAAACTATTCAGTAACAAATAATGAATACCTACACAAAGAAAATTTTCTTTTGATGCATCAGATTTTTTACTTATAAGAGCATTACCATTTAGCACCTTGAGTAGAGCTCTGCATTTTGCCTCTATCTTATTATAAAATCACACCACATGGAATCTAGGTCATGCTTGTTATTATTAATACACAGTAAAAATGCCATGCATTTTCTATTTGCCCTTTTCAAGGCTCTCTCCACCACCCTCCTTACCTCTATTCTGTCTCCTTCAAGTTGTCCCCAATGTGGGAAATCAGAATCTTTCTCTGCCATGCTAAAATTAATGTTTCCTTCCTTCCTAGTTCTTAAATGACCTTGATTGGACTGTTCTCATTGAAGAATAGTGCACATCTGTTTCAGGCTGCGACAACCTCTCAGGCCTTTTGTTTAATTGCTGATGTTGTTTTATTTTCTGACATACCTCTACCCTGAAAGGAGGCATCTCTTCTTGCAGCTTGCATCTCCCTCCTCCATGTCCCCTTGCTCCCTCTGCTCTTCCTCTAACATGTTTCCTTTTCCCCCTGTTTTCCCTCCCCTCATTCGTTCTCCCATCTTTATAGCCCTGGTGACTTCCTTTCACAAATTTAAAAATTATCTCTACCAAGTTGTCATTCTAAACCTAAAATGAGGCTCTATTCTCACATTTAATTAAGATAGAAGTCAATATATTTTTACTTCTCTTAAAAATAAGTTTTCTAACTATAGAACAATACACAGAATAACTAGAGGATTTTATCATAAAATTAATGTTTAAATTATAGTTATACTTTTATGGTAATTCATAATAGCACGAGGTATGCAGTAAACAAAAATTATTTGTTTACCAAGCTAATATATAAAAATACATTATTGAATAAACAGATATTTAATTGATACTTTGGTTAATACATTTAGGACATGACAAAACAGATAACATCAGTTAAAAATATGTAACCATCCAAATACATGAAAATTATAAATCTCAACATTAATTTGTACTGTTTTTGAGCTTATTGATAGCTAATATATTTTGGAGACAAAACACAGGCATTCTTTAGAAATACTTTATTTTTTATGAAAGAGGACAACTCAGTCTGATGATCATATGCATGGAGCAGAGCAGGGCACTGTGGGTCATGGCTGCATTCCCACTGTGGGCCACAACTGCAGCCCAATGTACTTGATGAATAAGCTGAAAAGAAGACTTGAACTCTCTAGTTTGAAACCCTTATCTCCAGCAAGCAAGTACAGGAAAGAATATGTGTAAAGTAGACATGACTTCTCTACTTCACTGTTTAATAAAATGCAGTCTAAGAGGATGTCCTCAGTTCCTGTGATCCATAGCCAGTTATTATGATATTACCTCAATTAAATAAATTTTATTTCCAAATATGTATTGATCTAAGTACTAATATCCATTTTTGCAAAATTTACGGTAGACCATCCAAACATATAAAATACTTTAAATGTTACACTTTCCGTTATTAGAGCCGACAGGTTGTTTGGGTGAACAGAACATATCCTTCTTCTTCTATAAGTGTTGCCATAGCTTCTAGAATGGTTGCTAGGGGAGGAATGAAGCTGATGTGCATCAGAGCAAAGCTAGTTTGCAGTTTAGTGTGTTCTTAAGGAGTTGGGGATGCTTTCCAAGTTTCGGAAAGTTTCAAGAGAATTTCAAGCTAGTTACTGTATCACCTATAAAGTCTCACTGTAAAATGTCTATAATGCCAGAGGGTGATTCTAGTGGTAATGCACTCACCTCATTAATTCTTGTATGTATCTGTTTCTAATAGTAATGATCATTTGTGTGAAAGGATGTGCCAAGTATGGGTTGATTATCTCTATTCTTACCAATAGGAGTCTCACTTAAGCTACCAGGAAAAGAATATATCTTGGAGTTATGGTATGCTTGGAAATAATTCACTAAGGCTGTAAAATTTAGGAACTGTTGCTGTATTAGAGAAAGAGTAGGAAAGTTGATATACACCTAGCCTCTACTATTATTGAGCAATGGATACATTCCTGAACAAATCTATCTAGACGTAGGTTAATGGAAAAGAGAAAAAAAAAAGTAGAAATTCTATTCCAGAATAACATTTCAATCCTGGAGAATTGCTTGCAATTGAAAGACAACCTGTTTTACTTGCAAGGTCTCAATTTTCCCATTTTTCAAGTGGACATGGCATCATTTGCAAGCTATCAAAAGAGCTCAGAAAGGTTTAATGAGGTGACATATCTGAAATGTTATCTAAAGGAAAATATTTTTATTATCTCTGCAGATAATACCTCAGCTTGACTGAAGAAAAAAAAGATAACACACGCTATCATTGTATTATGATAAAGCAATGAACTACCACCTGCAGGAAATTGGCTTCATGAAAGGCAATGGCAAAGAGCACATCAGGATTACATGGAATCAATCAGAGGCAGGCAGGAAGAACACAAGCTGGATGAAGTAGAGTCTTTCATGACAGGCAGGAGAATATATCAAAGCCATCCTTGCTAATTTCAAAAAAAACCCACCCTCTCCGCTCGAGGTGAGAACATTGCCTCAGACAGCATGCTGGCTCTGCTGGACTTCTGTGAAGATGCTATGACTCCATTTGTGGGTTTCTTAAAGAATGATTTAGGAATGAAAAAGGCCAGCTCAGGAAAGCACTGTAAGTTAGATCACCAGTGAGAGCAAATGGAGTGTGAGATGCCATATTCCCTTCTTTACTGGGAATATATTTGCACCAACTGTGCCCTGATTTTTGTGTTTTGATTTTGGGTCAAGATTCACTTAAACACTACCTTTCAAAAATAATAATTTCATATTCAGTTAAAGAGATACACCTTTATAAAACTAATACAACAAACCAGTTTAAAATAAATGTATGTATACCTGTAAGACAGTGTGAAATTCAGGAAGAGAAGCAATGGTCAAAACTTACAGGCTCAAGTAGATACATGGAAGATCAAAGATTGTAAGAGTCACACAGGAAGGATGGCACCAAGGAAATGGTGATTCCCAGACACAACAGAACTATCAATGTTATGAATCACAGAGTCTGAGGCATAATACAGAGAGTACCATCACTGAAAGGGGAGAGTGGGTATGAACTCCCATCCCTAACCAAGAAGCTACCTCTAATTGACAATCACATGCAAAGGCAAGATTAGATATCTCCAGTGATGTCTCACTTGATATATGAACTATACTTAAGGGCATCCCCTGTGCCCTGTAGTAGATGGCCAACACAAAAGGAACTCAGTGATATTTTCATAGAATTTTTGTCTCATATTGCTTTCTTTGGTCATTTTTTATTTTACCGATCTTTTACTTCTATTGTGAGATATTTGATTTTGTGTTTTTATGATGTGTGTGTGTGTGTGTGTGTGTGTGTGTGTGTGTGTGTGTATTTGTGTTTCTAGTGACTTTTCCATTTGGTTTGTGTTTTTATTTGTGTGTTTGTTTTGTAAAGAGAGAGAAAGCAAGCATAGAATTGTTTGGGTCAGGGAAAGTGGGGAGGATCTTGGAATAATAGGGGGATGAACTTAGAATATATTGTATAAATTTGTCATTAAAATATGCATTTTATTTTTAAAAATCACAAATTATGGATCACAGCAGGTACACCATTAAAAGGAATGTTTTCTACAGTACTAACATAGGCCATGGGGAGAACTATGCAAGTGCTTTAATCATATGGTTAAGTTATAAATTCAATGGCATGCAGAGTTATATACTCCTGTAGTACCAGCTATGTGGACAGCAGAGAGAGGCAAGAGGATGGCTTGAGGGCAGAAGCCCCAAATCACACAATAAGTACAGTTCTCACCTTCAGTCAAAGAACCCTCTCTTTGCAACAAGTAGAGACCACAGCAGAAAACCACAATGGAACACATGGAGAAATCTATGGATCATGGATACCCCAGTCTCAATGGGAGCATCAGCCTCCCAGCTCCTGTATTTATGGCTCAGGCAAGATCAAAGAAGGTAAGGTTAAAAAACAAAATGTAAAATTTAGAATGCCAGGATGCCTGCTGTAAAAGTCTTTTGTAGAAATGTCTGCATACACAAGATCTGAACAATGGCAATATCAATAAGTATGGCTATGTGGAAAAGCAAATATCTCACAAAGAACTCCCAACTCAAGACAAAGAACCACAGGAAACTAATGATTGCTAAGAGAGGGAGAATGATCATCTCCCAAAGATGAGTAGATTAATTGGATATCAAATAAGAAGTTATATACACAATCCACAAAAGAAATAGACTGGACAGGTTGTATATATATTGTGTATGTAATATATATATACATCTACATATATATTTACATAACAAACACATATGTGTGTATTATGTAAGATATCATATATGATATATCAACAGTGCATACACAGTGGGATGGGGCTATGAGTTCCGCAAGGCCGTACAGGTATAAATCATTAGATTCTAACAGCTTGTAATATCATTGGTGTTGAAAAGAAGCTGAGACAAATACTATGCTAGCACTTTTCACCTGGGAATTACCCAGCTCTACTTTCAATAAATATCAGAGAATAAATTAACTAAATAAGTTCTTACTATTTAGTCATTTCTAGTAAGTTTCTGTATAGTTTTGGGGATTTTTTTTGTGTGTGTGTGTAATAAAAACATTTAACTCACTGAAGGGTTGATGAATTTGAGATAGTAAACAACTAAATTAATTAACACACATAACCACAAAAGCCTTGCATAAATTGTTTAAATCAGTTTCTAGCAATATTCTGAATAAACAGAAAATGGAAATGTTTGTATTTAAGAACATAGAGTTAACACAGCCCCTAAGGAATATTTTAGCATAAGTTCCTTGAAGCATTTGGAAAAGTGTATTAACTGAACTGCATTTTTAAAAGAAATGTATCCATAGCAGAAAACAAAGAATAGTTGACTTGCCATTTTTAAAATACAAAGTCTTCATTTATAAAACATACTATCCAAGAGACACCTAAATGTTTTTTTTTTTGAAATCACATTACCTGACAATAGTCCCTTTGGGTATTGTTCATTATCAAACTCAAGAATGCACCCTAAAAATGACCCCATTGGCAGGTTCTGCCACTTTACTCTGTAAGAGATTTTGCACACACATACTCACACTCACATACATACACACACACATACACACTTGCACATGCAAACACAGCTTGTTTTTATGTTACTCTCCATGTTTAAATGGCCTCTTAGCTAGGCTAAAGAAGACCAGTCACTAGTTGAACTAACAGTCATGTTATAAAATATACCTGACAAAAAGAATGAACAGATAGGTATTCTCAACTTTATTATTTTACCCTTACTTTCATACATATCTTTCATTAAAATTTCAATGTCTTTTATCATTTTCCATCTAGCAATATCAGTTAATAATCAATTATAATAACAATGATTGGAAAGATAATTATCAGTGAATCATTTAGCAGCAAAACATTTTAGATACTAAACTAGTACATGTGTTTGATGTTTTTGTTAGTTGTAACACAGGTTACTTCTAACAGTGAATTAATCATAATATGCTATGTTAAAGCTAGATATTGAATGGAGTATTTCACTATTTTGGGGTTTATACGAAAGTTTTAAAACAAGACTTTTCCTTGTTCTGCTATGTTCTGTTATGTAGGTCAGTATAAAACTTTGGGTGGAGTGTAATAATGAGGGAAAATTAAGTCTTAGAGGTAGCATTAACTACAGTAAAACTAAAATTCTGAAAAAAAATTACTTTGAACACAAAATGTGTTATAATTGATTAACAATTGGATGTCATAATTTTATTCTCAGAAGAAAAAGGAAAAGCCAAATTTCACAAAAAGGAAAGCATGATGACTAATTTTATATGTCAACTTAGCTCAGGATATAAAAATAGAAATGGACAATGAGATAGAAATACTGAAGAAAACTCAGGCAGAAATGAAGATGAACATGAAAGCTCAATTGGTCCAGGAAAAAGCCCCATGAAAAGCCTCATCGATAGAGGGTCACATAGAAAAGACACTCTCATCCTTAAAGAGCAATAAGAAAATTTAATCATTCAGTCAAAGGAAATGGCACATATAAAAAGTAAATACATGAAGGGAAAAAGCAAGATCTTTTCTGTTATGGGAAGCACAAATCAATATAGAATGGTCATAGAAGAAGAAGAATTCCCTAAGATGGCATAGAAACATAGAAACTTTTCAGTAACATCTCAGAAGGAAACTTTGCAAATCTAGAGAAGTAGGGACCTGTGGAAGGACAGGAGACCCATGTACTTACAGATAGTGGTGGATAAACCAGAACTGCTAAACACCAGCTTTTCTCCTCAACTGAAGGAATTCACAGGTCTTCACCCAGAAGGCTGGAGTGGATGTTGTTTGATAGCCTGGTGATTTTTTTTTTTTTTTTTTTTTTTTGCTATTTTGTGAAGCCAACCCTTATCTAAATTCCCCAGACTTTTGAGCATTGTTTTGCTGTCAATATAACATATCCTTACGAAAAAGGCCCAGTGTACTTTCTATTATACTTATATACAAATACTTCCTCTGTAGATCCCTATCCTGAGCATTGTTTGTCAGTCGATAGAACTCATTCTTGTAGAAGAGCTCACATGTGCTTTGCAAAAGGTACTTTGCAAGAGAATTTTGATGTAATTATGCCTTAAGCTTTGTTGTGATAATTGTCACAAGAATATTTTTTCTCAAAGTTTGACTGTGTTTAAATTTGTAAAAGTTAAATTGCTCAGGGTCTGACTACAGAAATTTGAATCAGCCTGGCTAACTAAATCCATGCCCGATTGCATTACGCCTCTCCATGGGTCATTTCCTTCTTGGCCATGAAGAGTACTTCTGTAAACATTTCTTTTCTTTTCCTTTTTTTTTTTTTTTTTTTTAACCAAATGCTACTAATCTAAAAAAACAAACCAAAACAAGACAAAACAAAATTTAAAAAAAAAAAAAAAAACAACTATAGTAATAAATGACTCCTAATGAGATCAGTTCTTTGCTCAACTATCTTCAGAGAAGCTTCCTTCTGAAGCAGAAGGGAACAAATACAGGGGCCCTCAGGGAGAGAGACAGAGAGAAGAGTGAGAGAGGGAGGGAGGGAGGGTGGGAGAGGGGGGAGGGATGGAGGAGAGGAGGGAGGGGGAAGGAAGGGGAGGGGAGGAGAGACAGACAGAGAGAAAGATAGTACTTGGAACACTCAAACCTAAATGATATATCTACAGTTAAGCCTCCCCTATCAGAGCTCAGGGACCTGCCACCCCTGTGGAAGAGAAAGCAGAGTGTAAGAGCCAGAGGAGATGAAGGAAAGGAAAAAAAAAAGGCCCAGTAAGACAACATGAGCAAACCTCTGTGAATTCTGATGCAACATACACAGGGCCTGCAAGGGTCTGTGCCAGGTTCTCTCTATATATATGTATAATGGCTTCCAGTTTAGTTTTTTAATGGAATTCCTGAGCATGCATGATTGGGTGGGTATCTTATTTTTTTTTGTGCCTTCTCTTGGGTTCTTCCCCTTCTGCTGGTTTATTTTGGACAACTTTAATGTGATATTTTTGTTTTATCTTACTCTATTTATTTTGTTATATTCTATTATTATCTCTTAGAATCTTGTTGTTTTCTAGTGAGAGACAGAAAGGGGATGGATAGGATGAGAGAAGGTGGGGAGAAGCTGGAGAAGCTACGAGGAGTGGAGGGGGAAAACCATAGTCAGGGTGTATTATGCTGGAAAAGACTCTATTTTCAAAAAAAGGAAACAAACAACCAAAAAGCCAATACCCAGTTAGAGCTACAGTACTGTAAATAGAACAGCACGATGCCTAGCTGTTCATGAACTGACTCTGAACAAGTCAACGAACACGTCAGTGTTTGCAATATGAGGAAAGTTAGAGCAATTACTTACTGGGGAAGTCTTGTGTACTGCTCAGAATCTTGTAGCACCAAATGAGGGTCATCTCAGCGCTGTTATTATCTGTGCTGCAGGTTCTTTAAGCAATTAAAATATCATAGTGCCTGAAGATTGTGCAATACGATGCAAAATCAATTTTATAAAAAAGATCCATGAGAAGAAATAGACTTCCTGAGGAAACAACCACATCTGAATACAGTTTACTTAGTAGTATAAAATACAATGTATAATCTTACAATTCTAGAATTTAGGTAAGCACTGTGTAACTTAAAGTCATCTTAAAACATTAATTTAAAGATTACTGAGAAGGAGCCTGGAGATACGGTTCAGTAGTTAAGAGTACTTTCCAGTACAATGGAAGACTGTAGTTTTGATTCCAGTCCTCATCAGGTAGTTCACACACACCTATAATCAGCTCAAAAGAATTTGATATCCCTTGTTGGCCTCCATAGGCACTTGCATACATATATTTACATACACACCAATACATAGATACACAGACACACTCGCATGCAAGTAAATAAAATATATCTTTGAAACTGATTAATAAGAAAATCAAAAGAGAATATTATTATGTGTCTTAACAGTGAATAATTATTCCCAGTGCCCATGGAAATTGTCTCTCTAACATGTATTCACTGACAGAATTGCAAGTATAAAATATTTTTAATGTTTGAAAAAAATACAGAAGTAATCTAGAAGAAATCCTTTACTTGAATTCAATGAAATTATTTATAGACACTACCAGGCATTCATTGCCAATGTCTAACATATTTACTTTATACTAAAGTCTAATGTCCAAAGTTACACAGTTTTTTTTATTTATTTTATTATTGTTGTTGTTATTATTATTATATTTGTGTTTTAATTTTACACATCAGCCATGGGTTCCCCTGTCCTCCCCCCCTCCCGCCCCCCACCCCCACCTTCCCCCCATGCCCTCCCCTCCATTCCCATCTCCTCCAGGGCCAAGACTCCCCTGGGGATTCATTTAAACCTGGTGGATTCAGTACAGGCAGGTCCAGCCCCCTCCTTCCAGGCTGAGCAAAATGTCCCAGGTGGCGCTCCAGGTGTCCAATTGTCCAGAAAGAAGAGGGACTGTAAGAGCATGAATTGTTGAGCCCAAGACTGGAAAAAGCACAGGGACAAATAGCCAAACAAATGGAAGCACATGAATTATGAACTAAAGGCTGTGGAGCCCCCAGCTGGATCAGGCCCTCTGGATAAGTGAGACAATGAAAAGCTTGAGATGTTTTTTTGCTTTTTGTTTTTGTTTTTGTTTTTGTTTTGTTTTTGTTTTTGAGAGAAGCTCACACCATATAGTCCTGATTGGCCAGGAATACACCATATAGACCAGGCTGGCCTCAAACTCACAAAGACACACCTGTCTCTCCCTCCAGAATGTTGGGATTAACGCATGCATTATCACATTTGACCAAGGCTATACATCATATTGTATATACAGCTGGAACAATTATGCCAGCTTTCCCTTCATCTTCATCCTCTTCTTTTGCTTTCATATTTTTATTGTATTTTCCATAGGGAAAAATGTTTTCTCTAAGTCTTGTCTTGAATCATATCTCTTTAACTTATCACATTTTTTTCTTTCTATGTAAAGGAAAAAGATAGGCTGCATTTTGCTGGTAATTAATATTAATATTATTTTGTCATTCATAAAGAAGACTGATGCCACTCTAAAGATGTTTTAGACATTCTAAACAATGACACAATAATACTATGTATACTTTTCTTTGCAAATAACATTTGCTACTAGTTAATTACATTCAATTCTGTTTTCAGCATATTCCCCTTAGTAGTTTTGAGAATAATGTGAAAAATTCTCCCACTGTCTTCTTAGGGGAGACAGACACAAAAGGAAAAAGCATTACTTGTCAGCTCAAGCTTACATTCAGCAACATCATTGTGCACTGAACCCCATGCGAAGCAGATGTGAGTGATAGTACAGTGGTAGAGTTTAGAGGAACCCAGGAACACACCAGACCTACCCCTTCCCACTCATTTTGCATCTATCTTAAAGCACCTTACAATGAGGAGGTACAAAATCCATCACCTACTAATTAAACATTGTAACATTGAGTCACTTTGTGCAAAATGATTTTCTCACAATGGATCATCAAAGAATAATGAAAAAATAAAACTTGGGTAGAATACAACATTTGTAAATTACTGAATATTTTCTTCTGACTTCAACCTGGCAAAAGAACAGGGAATATTTATTTTAGCGAGAATGTGTTTAATTATTAAACTTTCAAAATGCAATCCCTGACCCTAATGACCTCTTTCTGTATATTTCAGAAAGACTACCAATTAATGAACATTATTAGGTTATTTTATCTATTATACAATTTCCTGAAAATTTATGTACATGATAAAAGTTTTATTTCAAGAACTTAAAATTGGTAAATAAAAGATAATATAGCTCTTAAATAGATAGGTATTTGATAAATAGGTAGCTCATAGATGGATAGCTTATCGGTAGGTAAAGGAGATACATAGCTTATAGATAGATAATAGAAAATGATAGATAATAGATAGATACATAGACACAAATAAATTGGAGATAGAACTTGAAAATGAAAATATTTAACCCTGAAAACCTACTACAAGGAGGGTAGGAGTTCGTAGCCATGTGTTAAAAAAAAAAAAGTATTATACATAAGGCTACTTCTTTTGGAAGTTTATCACTTATTCTTTCATCAAATGACACTGATATTTTGATAAAGTTTGTCAACTTGAGAAAATTATCAAATATGCTTGGTTTTCAATCAAGAGAGAGCCTTTTATATCTGACTTACAATATATAAAGACTTTGCAAACAATACTAGCTAGTCATCACAATAGTCAGGTGGAAAATGTGCAGAGGATAATGGCAACCCCAAGCCTTGATTGTTTTATTAGAATTGGAGCAGTTCATCAGAACATAGTTAAACACTGATAACAGGGTTACAAAAGATACTTTCTAGAGTTTCCATAGCTCTTCAGAATATATAAAGTACTGTTTCAAAGATAATGCCACTTCTGTATCAAAAGATAGATACTGATTGTGTAAGAAAATTGTCAATTTAATAGTCACATATTAAGAATTAGTGAAAGAATATATTATGTAGAATTGCATTCAAGTAAGTGGATCATATGGATACTTTTTTCATTATTTCAGTTGTGTGAAAATGATAAATGGTATATAACTTAAGACATTGTCATTTAACAATTAAAATGGCTTATATCATTTTGTTTACTGTCTTCTTATATCTGGACCCTGTAGTTTTACATTATTAGTAGTAACGAATCTTACTCAGCAGCACTTCCTAATAGAACTCAGCATGGACAATTTTCCACAGATTCAATCTCTGCCTGAATCATACTAATCCTTTGATTGGACTCAAGGAAGAGCTTGAATCCCTGTAGAGTTCCTGATGCACTGACTACTCATATCAATAATCACAAGGCACCAAGCAGTGGGAAATGCAGGCTTTGCACCTGTTCTTTGTCCTGGTGAAAGAGGCTGCAGGATAAGTTTGGTTGATTTTTCCCTGGACTAGATTAATCCTCTGGAGACTGGAGGTCTTTTGCAGGACTTGTGCGATGGCTGAGAACCTTTAAGGGTTATTTATCTCAAAGCAGCTTCTGGGAAGACATACATTAGTTCACTTCCCATACACAGCAAATATGCAAGTACACACTGGCATATGCACACCAAAATGACTTCAAGGAAAGATGTAACAGTGTTTCCAAATTTTTCATTTTGCCAAATAATTAAATTGGTTTCCCCTTTCATTCCCTTTTGGGAGACTTTTGTTTTGTTTATTTGTTTGTTTTCAAGATAAGTTCTCATAGTCCATGCTGGCCATACATGGACTTCCTATGTAGCCCAGCTTGGCTGACCTGGTACAGCCGGGCGGTGGTGGCGCACGCCTTGAATCCCAGCACTCTGGAGGCAGAGCGGATCTCTGTGAGTTCAAGGCCAGCCTGGTCTCCAAAGTGAGTTCCAGGAAAGGCGCAAAGCTACACAGAGAAACCCTGTCTCAAAAAACAAAAAAAAACAACAACAACAACAACAAAAAAAAAGTAATATTCATTGAGCCTTGGAAGAAAATCTGTTTCACATTTAAGGCCATGTACTCCATAGACCTTTATTCTCCACATTTCAACCATCTGTGAGACTCTATTAATTGCTGCCCACTGGGAAAACATTTTCTAATGAAGCCTGAAATCTGCTTTAATCTATGCTTATAAACATAAGTAGTAAGTGGCATCTTGACACAATGTCCATTCAGCAAAACAACAGTAGCAGATTCCCCATCAGTGTCTATGCCTTCCCTACTCATGTCCTCTTGACCAGGTTTAAAGTACTATTCACATCATCTTGACCAGGTTTAGAATACTAGTTTTGAGTTCCCTCCTGTGAAGTAGAGCTCAAAGCAGAAAGAGTTTGGTTACCCCCATAGTAGCTCTGTCACTAATATACCAGTGAGCATATCTTGCTAAGAAGATTATGATAATTCATGTGGTCCACAACAGAATAGGGCTACCAAAGGCTTCTCTCCCCTAGAAGCTTGCATCTTTTCACACTGTGGTAAATAGCCAATAGGGAGGGAGGAAACTTCCAGTTCATTCTATCTCATTTCTCCATTCATATTATTTCTCAATATCCTGCAAAGGCAATGTGTGCTGTCTTCACTAACAGAGTGTTCTGATCTTGTTCTGGTGGAAATAAGGGTACTAAAAATACCCTATAGTGTTTGGGGCCCTTGGGAGCCTTCCTGACCCATGACCTGTAGGGAGAGGGACCTCACATCTTGGTCCACACCTTTAACTTCTTGAAAAAGCATCACACACTCAGGCAAAGTTGCTTCACTCAAAAGTAATTTTATTTATAATTTTAACTTACTAATAAAAGGGAAGATTTCTTTCTGAATTTTTATTATAGTTATTGTGTGTGTGCGAGTGTTTGTGCATATGCGTGTGCGTGTGTAGATTCATGTGTGTGCCATGGTGTGTGTGTAGATCAAAAGACAACTTCTAACAGTTAACTCCTTTCACCATGTGGATCCTACATATTAGATATGAACAATTAAACTTGGCTTCAAGTAACTTAACCTGCTTAGCAATCTAGCTAGCCCACAAAATATTAATTTTTTTTTAGTGCTTTTTCAGACATGTTTAGTTCAGTCAAGCCTCTCTTAATGTCGCCTATTTCCCCAAATCCAGATTTTTCTCAGCTTTTAATCATACATTAAAATTTACCTAACACTTAAATATTGTATATTTTATTCATAATAGATAGATAGATAGATAGATAGATATATAGATAGATAGATAGATGACAAGTAGGCAGGTAGATAGATGATCTAGATAGATTGATAAATGATAGATAACTGTGTATTTTTCATTAATACAACAACCCACACTGTGTCCCTTTATTTTCCAATATCTCTAATTGATTGCAATTGTGGCATCTACAGTTTTTGTCTACCCCCCAATTTCACAAATGGTCCACTGTGCTATTCTCTTCTGATTTCCTAGTCCCAAGAATTCCTTGAATAAAAGACTGTGACATTGGGATGAAAACAAAACTCAAAGTAGGAAATGCTTCTCTCTTGCAGAAGAGGCCTGTGTTGTGAAAGGCAACATTGGAACACAGACACCTTAATAGAGGGATAAACCAAATCTGCACTTGTTAAGTTCATAGGATAAAGTAAGACACATTCCTTTTCTTGAGTGTGTATCCTTAGACTTCTGCAAATAGAAATAAACCACTACACATTCAGCAAAAGCCAATGGCATTTTAAACAATGACATTACAGACAGCACATTAAATGTTTAAAGGGTTTCTAGTTTATTTTCTAATAGTTTTCATGCTAATTACTGTTTATATTATGGAAGTGCCACTGTGTTCTACAAACTTCCATGATAAATGTAAATAACTGGTACAGCAA
The DNA here is from genome assembly GCF_903995425.1 of Onychomys torridus. Taxonomy (NCBI): domain Eukaryota; kingdom Metazoa; phylum Chordata; class Mammalia; order Rodentia; family Cricetidae; genus Onychomys; species Onychomys torridus. The sequence goes on from NC_050444.1 coordinate 52,544,955, forward strand.
GTTAATGGAGATGTGTTTACAGTCCAAAGGATTCACCTGCACTTTGCCCAGTTTGCTTCATCTTTGTAAATGGAATTTTAAGTCTTATAGTGACTCAAGCTGAAATTCTTGGGGCTGTGTTTTTGCCCCCTGTTTCTTGATATTTTATGCACAACAATCGTATGTAACTTTGATCCAAACATAATAAAATCAGTCTTCCTTTGCACTTCCAGCTTACTCCAAAACATCATTGTCACTAACATGCACTATCAGTGGTGCAGTTCATCTTATCATGTTGCTCTACTAATGATTATCAATAAATTGCAGCTATGTTGTGTCATTTTCCTGCTTATATTTCTGTTGATTATCACATACATAATATGATCAAAAGTACTTCCCACATGCTATAGGTCTTCAATCTCCTCCTACACTCTAGTCACCAAGACACCTTCCATTTATTCATCTCAGTTCCAACTTGAAGTCTCATTTTAGGACCTATACCCATGCTTGTACAAAAGACCTGTTTGCCTCTACTCTGACTTCATTTAGTTGTCTACCTGAAAGACTTACCTTTTGAGAATCTCCCTGTGAATTCCTCGATCAACAATATATCAACCATATTGTTTCCCCAACTTCTTACATGCTTTGGTGTAGTACAACACAAACTAGTGTATCCCATTATGTGCATATTTTCTTCACTGTAAACAAATTTGCATTGGTTTGTATTTCTTATGTTCATTTCTCTACTAAGACCCCAATTTTGTATCTATAAAATAGTTATTGGCTGGCTGTCTCTGTATGTTTTCCTGTTGTAATCTCGATGTCCCTTGCTCATAGAATCCCTCCTCTCTCTCAGTGATTGGACTCCTGGAGCTCGACCTGGCACCTGGAAATGGATCTCTGCATCTGCTTCCATCCGTTAGTGGGTGAGGGCTCTATGATGATAGGGTATTAAGCCATCTGATCACCAAAGTAAGCCAGTTCAGGCACCCTCTCGACTATTGCTAGTAGTCTAAGGTGGGGTCATCTTTGTGGATTCCTGGGAACTTCCCTAGCACTCTGTTTCTCCCTATTCCCATGTGTCTTCTTTCATCTTTCCTTGCTCTCCACTCTGCCCCTGTTCCAGTTCAAATCCCCTGTTCCCTTATGTTCTCATCCCCCATCTCTTGCCCTCCATTGCCCCTAGTGGAAAATCATGAACTATTAACCAGGAGCTATGGAGTCCCCATAGGACTGGGCCCTCTGGATAGGTGAGACAGTTGTTTAGCTTGAACTGTTTAGGGGGCCCCCAGGTATTGGAATCAGTATCTGTCCCTGGTGCATGAGAGGGCTTTTTGGAGCCCAGGGCCTTGTGTAGCCTTGGTGCAGGGGGTAGGGGCCTGGAGCTACCTCAACTGCATGTACCAGGCTCTGCTGACTCCCCATGGGACAACTTGCCTTGGAGGAGGTGGGAATGGGGGGGGGGGGGGGGGGGGAGTCTGGGGATTAGGAGGAAGGAAGAGAGGAGGAATCTGTGGTTGGTATGTAAAATGAATAGAAAATTTCTTAGTAATAAAAATAATAAATAAAACCATTGTTGGTTGGTGTTTTGTGGGGACTCTTGACAGTGGTAGTGGAGTATTTCTGACTCTTTTGCAAGTTTGGGGGACCCTTTTCCTCTTACTGGGTTGCCTTGCCCTTCCTTATGTGCCCAGTCTTACTCTATCTTGTTAGGCCATATCTGTTTGATGTCCCTAGGAATCTTGCATTTTTCTTGGGGGAGACCATGTGGGAGTGTATCTGGGGAAGAAGAGTGGTGGGAAATTGGGAAGAGTGAAGGGAGGGAAAGCCGCAGTCAGGATGTATTGTATGAGAGAAGAATAAAAATTTTAAGTAAAAAACAAACCCAAAACTTGTAATGGTTTTGCAAGTGAAATGTATTGAAACTTTTTATTAAAATGTAGCTACCACTTGGAATTTCTGCATAGAATTTGACACCAATTCTACAGGAGTGAGCTGATGAAGTCCATTCCTTAATGTTAGCTAAATTAAGTATAATGAAGCTGACCAGAATACTGATCATATGTGACATGATGACTGATGTGTCACTTCATTCTATGGTTGCAAGTGTCTCACAGCAGACAGGAAGCTTACAGCACTAACTTCTTGTTCTTTGTCATTTTCTTGCCATTGACTAGATCTGTCACAGAGGTGAGTTTAATGTTCCTATTTTCATGAATTGCTGGTACTTGGATTAAGCATTCTGTCACCCACTTTGTGTAACTGTGACAAATATTTGATATAAACACCTTAAGAGGTAAACATATCTATTTTAGCTTACAGTATCCGAGGTTACAGTCCATAATTGTGGCTACATGCCTGCTGTGCCCACGCTGAAGCAGAAAATCATTATAGCAAATATTGGAGGCTATTCACCTTTTGGTGGACAGGAATTAGAGAAGAATTGAGTGGACACCAAGTGCAACCTTCTAAGATACTTTCTTCCACTAAGCTGCACCTCCTAAAGTTTCAAATGTTTCCTCAGTCAGCACCACCAACTTGAAACCCTATATTTAACTCGTTGGGGTGGTTCCTATTCAAACCCTACAATCATGAATTGCCTATGAGCTAAGGGACTCCAGTTTATTTTGATTGGCTTCTTGAAAAACAGTAATGGATCAGAGGGACCAGTTATCCTTGTCAATGGAGTGACTGGCTCAGCTTATCACTGGAATGAGAAACTGAAAGATAAGAGAACAAAACAGGCAAGAGAACAAAAAATAATGATTTTTAAGGGAAAGAGAAAATAAATGAACAACAGTTATTCTCTGATGCCGTCCTCATGTCGCTGCTGAGACTTTATGCTGTATTCCTATAGTAGGTTCAAAGAGGAACACCTGGAGACTTCCAATTTTCAAGTTTGCTTCCTTTACATTACATTCTCCTGCTTGTTTGACGTAAGCCATTGCTACCCAGTTTCCATTACTTGAAAATGATCGGTCAAATAAACACCAATATCCACTATGCAAATTTCTAAACAATGACCTTAATTATAAAAAAATATAATAATCATATACATGGTTTGCTGAATTCTTAACTCTATCCAAAGTTTAAAAAATAAGATACATTATTGTTCTACCTAACCATCTGCAATGTTGACTATCAGAGAAAGGTCACTTTTGAGGAACAGATGAGAGGTATAAATAATGAGTAAAACACTTGGCTATGAAGTTCAGAGGCAGAGGGCTTGACCAACATGCAGAAGATCCTTAGTTTCCACCCTAAAAACTACAAAATGGGCAGAAGGAAGGCCCATTTAGTTTGAATGTATTTTTTTTTCAAAACAGAAATAAAAATAGAAATTAGAAATATGTTTCATATTTTCTGGAAATTTATTGTGGGTGTTTTAATTGGTGTGCTCATAAATGTTAATCTTAATCTGTTGTCACCAGAAAAGTAGACCTCCATACAGACAGAAAAGAATAAGGAATAGGAGAAGAAGTAGTGGGAGAAACAGAAGGGGAAATAGCTATCCTGCAGAAGTACAGCCAGTCTCCCCCAAAATCCAGTGTATACATTGTGGTTTGGGATTGGAACCAATAGAAACTCCAAAATATTTTAATTTCTAAATTTTTTCCTCATGAACTATTTTCATGGAAAACTTTTAATTTTCAATGTAAGTACTGTCATTCTTAAGGAAGTTTCTTCACTTTCCAAGATTTCATAGTGAGAAATTAGATGTGGTCTAGTCTTCCAACATATCATTTCTCTATGTATTTTCTGTCCTTGATTCTTCATATCTGTATCTCAAAGCTCTCTCTATGTAGTTGACCAGTGATGTCTGGACTGTTGGCACCTGATGATGGCAGAGAACTGAGGCTTTATCATAGGAAGAACTGCAAATAATAAATACTGTTGTCTTTGTGACTCGCCAGTGGCTGAACTGCAAAAGAAAAAAGACATTCAAGTTGATTAGATAACACTCTCTGGAACATAAAGATCCATAAGAAATGAAGCAAAGAAACAATGTTGATTGCCTACACTTTATTGTTCTCTGAGTCTATCTGCCAAATACTGGAGCCAGCTGTCCAGCACAGCAGCCTAGGGAGAGGTATATGGCAGGAGACTCTGCATGTGAGACACCATCCTCTTCTAAAAATGCACATGCTTCTAAGAGCCATGTCAGTTCCTGTAGCCATGATGGCAGGAAGCCACAGTGCTGTAAGACAGCTGCAGCAGTATAAAGTGTCTGATTGCGCTCCCCAATGAACATTGCTTTCTGGTTCTTAATGACACCAGATGGCACAGCCTACCCATGGCACTTGGGATGCTAGGTTTGCATGTGTGATGACCTTATGAGGACTACTGTCATCTGAAAAGAGCCTGGGAGCTCTTAGGAGAAGCTGGATCATGTTCTTGGTCAAAGGAGTAAAACAACAGGCATTCCAATTGGGAAGATAAAATTCTACCTAATTTTTCATATTTCAGTTTTGGACTTCTTTCAATTCTACCACATGATTCATGTGTTTACTAATATGAGTTTGGAAGCAATTAAAATGTGTTTTTCTATAAGGGGTGGCAAACAACAACAAAATAAAGGCAGATAGGCAGTGGCTGCACATCCATTGTTAACAGACTGGAATATTCTCAAGGTAGAATCCTGGTACATACATAAGTTGAGCCTCAATAAGATGAACATTCTGAGTCTCTGCCCCAGAATTTCAGCACACAGGAATGTGTATTAAGTCATAGTTTCTTTTTCCTCACTATCTTTTAAACTACTTGAATTTTCATTTTTTCCTCAGAGAATTTTATGAAAACCAAAACAAGAATTTAAGGTAGGCACACTAAAAACAGCAATGGCTATGCATTATTTTCCAGCATTTGGCACAGGGGAATTTCAGGCTTTCTATACCAGATGGTTTCTAGCTTCTCTATTAACTGTGTCTTTGAATTCCCCTTTTAAACACATTAGTGAGTAAGAGAACAATATAAATGATCATTGCCTGCAGAAACTTAATGAGAAAGAAGTCTAACATTCATCCAGTCCTTCTCCATGTCCTTCTCCATGATAGCATGCACATGAGCTCGTCATTCTCTGACAAAACTTGAGGTAGTGCCACACTTTACTTTTGACAGTGATTGGTACTAGAGTAAATATTTATAGTGTGAAATTTGAAAATGTCATGTTGCAAAGCATCTGATAGTTAAAGTATCCAAACCTCAGCTTACCTGCCTAAGAGTGTGCACACTGTGTTGATGTATGTGTATGTGGAATATCATCCCGCTACAACACCTCATATCTCCCCCAAAGTAAGCACTCATGTACATGGAAACAAATATAGAACAACACATTGGTGGCCACAGAAACACTACCATGTTACTTTCAGGGGACAATTACTACTTAATACTCATTGAGATATTTTTAGTTAAACTGTAATCTGGGATACTGGAGAGAAACAGGAGAAAAGCTGTATTTTTAGACGTTATCCAGGAATATAATCTTCTGCCATAGTATGTTACAAAGCTCACACATGGATGCCTCTTCCATAATTACAGCATTCAAAATTGTAAGTGCGCGAGTGAAGATTGCAAATCTACTTTCATTGCAACCACTTGTTTCCCATCACCGGTCACAGCCGAAAATTGTCCCTGAGACTAAATTCTCACAATGTAACAAATAAAAGAAGATGCCGGGAATTTATTTGTCAAAGCAGAAGTCGGGAATAGAGCAAGTTTTGGGATGAATTGATAATAATGGTATTTTCATTGACTACAATCTCTTCCTCCCTCAGGCTCTATGTGAAAACCTCAAATGTAAGCTCTGGTCAGTAAGTGCCAGTATCAAGCCTGTCATCTGAATAACTCACAAGCCCAGCCTGCAATTAAGAAGACAGGTGCAATTTTCTTCTGACTCATACGAATTGTTTGTTGTTAAGCAGTGTAAGTGCATCAGATCATTTTTAATCTTCCACTCCATTTTCTCAATAGTGATTTAAATGGCAAAAGTCAAATAATTATCAGTTTGAAGAAAAAGTATTCTGTGGTTTCATAGCAGTCCATGAAGTCACTTTCAATAAAACATTTAATCTTAATGTTCCATTCTTATGATGTTAAAATTTCTAGGGATGACATTTTATTTAAATGAAATGCATATGTTAAAAATGTATTTAAGACATATTTGAAAATGTGTAAAAAAGCAAAGACTCCTATGTAGATTCCTTTAAATTTGTGACATCTTTGCCTTTGTTCTTCATATCTTTTTGCAAACTACCTAAGGAATTTCTCAGGCAAAATAAGTATCAAAAATACTTAATTTTTTTGAAAATGTAGAATGTAATCATGGCAAAGTCAATACAACTTTAGTAAAGTTTACCAAACACAAGAGTAAAACTTTGAGCAGTCAAAATGACTTATGCTCATTTAAGTTACAGAGCTAGAGTGAAAGCTGGAAGGTTACTTTCTTGTATGTAAACATAACTTCATGATTTCTGAAAGTTTTATTTTTCTGACACATCCATTCCTTTTCATTCCAATTTGAAAGGATAGATTTTCAAGTTGTTACAATGTTTTTCCTCTGTATAAAGACTATACTGTGCATTACTACCACTTTTGGTGATACAGAAATTTAATATTGAAGGTATTTTTTATATTCCAGAGATTATCTATTTCTCATAAACTTTGTTTCAAAAACTTCAAATTTGTCATTTTACTTAAATTTGGGGTACTTTAACATCTTGGTTAGAAAACAGCTAAGCCTATTGGAAAATTGATTTTTCCTCTAGTACTTACTGCTAGTGTTCATCTTTACTTGATTTGTGAATCATTCTTCCAAACATTTTCTCAGCATAACCATCATCTAGAATATTTCTTACTTTTGAGATGGAGTTTTGCTATATCAGCACCAATGCCCTCAAATGCTTGGTCTCTGGTGGCTCTCTTGATTTCAGCATGGATTTGCTTGCTTGTTCAGCCCAGCACACACAAGCTACTCAGCTTTTGTTCTGTAGTGGTGATGGCTGTGCATGACAGTCTCAGTGGATCCCTTTAGCCTTCACTTCTTTGACAGCACAAGCATTTTCTTCCCAAAGCAGATCTTCAGTTCAAGTTGCATTTGTTGATTTTGTTGTTTACAATTTCTTCCTTCCTTTGGTGTCCGGACATCTTCAAGGTGAGCCTCACAGTACAGATACATAATCACTTATCTACCAACACTCTTAACTTCTTTGCTTCCTTAGTTGTATGCCACTCTAGACCTGTAGACTAAGGGTTCATAATAAATCCATTTGCTCCTGCTTTTCCACCATCACTAGCAACGTGTGGCCCACAATCCTACTAGGGTCTTGTGCTTATTTCCTGACAGGCTAAGTTCAACTGCCACTGCCAGGAGCAAGGATTCCAGACATTTACAGTTCCTCAGCCATCAAATTATTCAATCGTTGCCATGACCCAAATCTTCTTCATGGACTTTTATTGTCTTCAATGGTTTAAACATAATTTCTTTTAATTTTTATTTTAATACAGATCTACAAAGTATTATTAAATTAATCCCATTCCTACTTACTTTCTGAGTCTCAGAGAAAGTTAGTTTATTACTGACAGAAAATTCTTCAATGATTGTGCCAAATATTCCCTTCCTGATCTTTTATAGGACTGTTTTCTCCCTATCATCATTTCAATGAGAAATTCACTACTTTCCTCTCAGTCAGTTAGTATAGCTTTACCTTCAGCACATAGAGAAAACTTACTATTATACCATCTTGGCTATTAAAAACTTAATATTCATCTAAAATTTATTATAATTATTATTCTACAATGATATAATATATTATATAAATATTATCTTATATTTATAGTATAATAAAAAGTTATTTATATTTACTTTTTCCAGCACTCATGCAAGTCTTCTCATTTGAGGGATAGTGGCTTCTTCAGTAGCAACTCAAAACCACTCACTATTTCCCACTCCCTCTCAGCTTCCTTGGCTTTACTCTTTTTCTGTATTCCTTCTTGCACCTGATTTTCCAAAACATTTGCTTCTGCCTCCTTATCTTCTTCAATGATTACCACCTCCAAACTTATCTCTTCTTAAGTTCCTTTTCTTCAGCATATCCTCTGAAAGCAGATGTTACATCATTCACCTCTAGCCCTCCTTGGATCACATCGTCACTCAAAGTGTCTTTCTATTTCCGGTTCTCGTGAATGTTGTTACCACTAATGCCTCCTAGGATCTGAGTTCAAAAACTGCATTATCTCTTTAAAGACTCACAGAGGATTTAATCTACAGATGACAAAACTAGCCTCTATGTAACCATCAAACACAGAGACCAATGAAAAGCTGAGTGTAGACCTAACTGGGAGTTTGTGGAGCCTTATTTAGATTCTGACGTATGAAGAAGCCTCTGATATCACAACTTTATGAAGACAGTATTACTGCTCACTATATAACCCTCCTTCATTTTTATCAATTTGTGTCTGTATTTCTTTTTATTGTTTAGGCAGTTCTTCATTCTAATGTTACACTAAACATTTTTCCAGTCTTATTTTTCTTTAATTTTCTACATTTGCTAACTATAGTTTGCACATGAATTTTCTAATTCTGTCTTTAATGTCTTATTAACATTTTCAATTTCTTTATTATTCAGACTTATAGTAGCAATAATTTCCACTACTACAAATTTCCAAATTATTAGTTTTAGTTAATGGTTAGACATTTGTTTTGTTTTGTTTTATAAATTTATTTATTTATTTTACATCCCAACCACAGTTTCCACATTCTCCTCTCCTCTCATTCCTTCTCCTCCCATCTCTATAGCATGAATCTTAAAGAGTCTTATTAATAAAATCAAACCTGAGGCCAGTTATTGGGGTGAATGCTGGAAGATCAGAGAAGCAGAACAAGCCACAGCTATCTCACCTTGCCAGTTCCTCAGCTGGTCTTATATCCTCAGACTGCAGCTTCTGAGTCCTCCACATGAATCTCAGCTGAACTGTGTTGCTACAAAGCCTGAATGCTTAACCAACCAAATGCTTAACTAACCACATGCTTTTCTCACCTTTAGTTCCTGGTCCTCACGCCTTATATACCTTTCTCTTTCTGCCCCCACTCCCTGGGATTAAAGGTTGGGTTTCTGGGATTAAAGGTGTGGGTCACCTCACTTAGCTGTTTCTAAAGTGGCCTTGAACACACAGAGATCCACCTGGCTCTGCCTCCCAAGTGCTGGGATTAAAGGCATGCACCACCACTGCCCAACTTCTGTTATGGCTTACTCTTCCCATTTTCTAGCCACCATTTTTGGCTTTGTTCTAGTGGCTGTCTGTTCTCTGACCCCAGATATGTTTATTTCAGAGAACACACAATATTTCAGGGAACACAATACCCACCACATTTCCCCTGTTTTTGTCTAAAATTAAAAAAGGTTATAACTAATACAAGAAAAACTATCCAGTAAGTATATAGAATATATACAGTCAAGAATTACATTAACAATGTCTAGTCCATTAACATTTGACAAATTCAGATAAAAACTCCATTATATATATTAACAATGTCCAGTCCAGTAACACCTCTCCTCTGCCCACTGAATCCACTCCTCCTCTGTTTCTGTTCAGAAAGGGGCAGGCTTCCATGGATATCAACATAGCACGGCATATGAAGTTGTGTAAGACTAAGCACCTCCCCTTGTATTAAGACTGGACAAAGTGAGCCAGTATGAGGAGTAGGTTCCCAAGAGTCAGCTAAAGCTTTAGGGACAGCCCCAATTCCACTGTTGTAGCCTGAATCTTAAAAGATCTTATTAATAGAAACAAACCAGAGCCAGTAATTAGGGTGAACGATGAATGATCAGAGAAGCAGAACAAGCCACATCCAACCTCACCTTGCCAATTCCTCAGCTGATCCTGTTTCCTCAGACTGAAAGTCTCTGAACCCTCATCTGAATGGATCTTAGTTGAACTGCTGCTAAAAGCTAAACACTTGTAAAGCCTCTAGTCCCTGGTCCTCATACTTTATATACATTTCTGCTTCCTACCATCACTTCCTGGCATTAAAGGCATGTGTCACGATGCCTGACTGTTTCCAGTGTGGCTTTGAACTCACAGAGATCCAGACAGATCTCTGATTCTGGAATGCTAGAATTAAAGGCGTGTGCTTCCTCTGCCTAAACCTATGTTTAATATAGTGTCTGTTCTGTTCTCTGACCCCCAGATAAGTTTATTGGGGTACACAATATATTAATCACATTTCCCCTTTCTTGTTTAAAATAAAAAAGTTATAACAAATATAAGAAAAAGTATATACAATATATACAATCAAGAACTATATTAACAATGTCTAGTTTATTCACATTTGATAGATTCAGACAAAAACACTCCACTATATACTTTAACAATGTCTAGTCCATTAATAGTTGACTAATTCAGACAAAAAAATTATTTTTGTCCTATTTAAAATAAGGAGTTCCTTTTTAAAAGTAGATTCAATAATCTACCTTTTGACTTATCACAGTGTTAGGAGTCCTATAAGTAGACCAAGCTACACAGCCATCACATATATGTAGAAGGGTAGGTTGGTCCCATGCAGGCTCCCTGGTTGTCCATTCAGTCTCTTTGAGCCACTACAAGCCCAGGTTAGTTGATTCTGTGGGTATTCTTGTGATGTCCTTGACCCCTCTGGCTCCTACAATCCTTCCTGCATGTCTTCAGCAGGGTTCTCTGATTTCAGCCTAATATTTAACTGTGGGTCTCTGCATCTATTTCCATCAGTTGCTGGATGAAGGCTCTCTGATGAGAATTAGGATAGTCACCAATCTCATTCAGGATGTTTTTTCTAGTTCCATCCATTTCCCTTCAAATTTCATGATGTCTTTGTTTTTAACAGCTGATAAATGCTTCATTGTGTAAATGTACCACATTTTCTTTAGCCATTCTTTGGTCCTATATAGAACATCAGTAGCACAGATGTAGTGATATTGTCTCCCAATATATTATGCACCCTATTAAACTTATCTGGAGTCAGAGAACAGAAGAGCTAGCTACTAGACAGACATAGAGGCCAGAAAATGGTAGCACACACATCTTTAATCCTAGCATTCTGAAGGCAGAGATCCATCTGGATCTCTGTGAGTTCAAAGCCACACTGGAAACAGCCAGGCAAGGTAACGTGCCTTTAATTCCAGGAGGCAGAGGGTATATAAGGCATGAGGACCGGGAATTAGATTCTCATTAAGCTTTTTACTTTTAGCAGCAGTTCAGATGAGAGCCATTAAGGCTTCCAGTCTGAGGAAACAGGATCAGCTGAGGAACTGGTGAGATGAGGTGGCTGTAGCTTGTTCTGCTTCTCTGATCTTGTAGCATTCGCCCCAATAACTGGTATTGGGTTTGTTTTTATTAATAAAGCCTTTTAAGATTCGTGCTACACACAGCCACTAATATTAATAATTAATAAATGGGACCTCATAAAACCAAAAAGCTTCTGTAAGGCAAAAGACACTGTCAATAGGACAAGTAAAGATCTTAACCAATCCCATATCTGACAGAGAGCTGATTTCTAAAATATATAAAGAACTCAAGAAACTACACATTAAGAAACAAACAATCCAGTTATAATGGAGTACAGATCTAAACAGCAAATTCTAAATAGAAGAATCTCAGATGGTCAAAAGACACATAAAGAATTATTCAGCATCATTAGCCATCAGGGAACTACAAATCAAAACAACTCTAAGATTCCATCTTACACCCGTGAGGATAGCTAAGGTTAGTTAGGTATTTGTATTTCAATATTATTTTTGTTTCCCAAAGTATAATATTCTCGATAATATTATCATTTAATGTTTTAATTAGTCTGATTTTATTGCATGAAAGTTTGTCACTAAAATTGTACTATATTTTTCTTTTGTTCATTTCTTATTGTGTTATTTTATTTTCTAATCTTTATCTTGACCTTACTTTGTCTGAAATAATAATGTACATATAATTAACATTTGATCTTTTCTGAAAGAGCTTGAATGAGTTTAAATATACAATATGCATGGACTTTATTTGTGACTTTGGGAATATGCTTATTTGCTCACTCACTGTGATTCCTGTGAATGGACAGGTTTCTGCAAATGTGAGTCTGTCTTCCTTCCTTCCTTCCTTCCTTCCTTCCTTTCTTTCTTTCTTTCTTTCTTTCTTTCTTTCTTTCTTTCTTTCTTTCTTCTTTCCATCCTTCCTTTCTTCCTTCCCTGTCTCTCTCTTTCTTTCTTTCTTTCTTTCTTTCTTTCTTTCTTTCTTTTTTCCTTTCTTTCTTTCTTTCTTTCTTCTTTCCGTCCTTCCTTCCTTCCTTCCCTTCTCTCTTTCTCTCTGTTTCTTCCTTCCTTCCTTCCTTCCTTTCTTTCTTTCTCTCTCTCTCTTTCTTTCTTTCTTTCTAGTTCTTCCTTCCTCCATACCTCCCTCCCTCTCTCTTTCTTCTTTCCTCCCTTCATTCCTTTCTTTATTTCTTTCTCCCTCACTTCCCCCTCCCATGCTCTCTTTCCCATGCTCTCCATCCCATGCTCATGCTCTCTCTCTCTCTGTCTCTCTGTCTCTCTCTCTCTCTCTCTCTCTCTCTCTCTCTCTCTCTCTCTCTCTCTTTCCTTCTTTCACTCTATAGTACCATAAATTGACAAATCATAAACAGAATTCACTTCATATAATTTTTAAGGTATGAATTCTAAGATGGCTGTGGCTACATATTTGGTGTATGTTGAGAGCACACTTCCTGGTTTCCCCTTACTATTAACTATCACAGGCAAAGGGGTCAAGGAGGATGTCTAGGTTTCAAGGATGGATTTTCAAGCGAGTCGCACGTGTACAACCTAAAATTCTCTAAAAGGCCCACTTCCAACTATTACCTTACTGGTGATTAGAATGCAACATATAAATCTTGGAGAGGAGAAATGAACTTTTAGTCCATTGCAGGTCATTACAAGATGTATCTGGAGATGGGGCATTTAAGCATTACATTCTTACTAGTGATGTTCTGTGGCTTCCTCATTAAGATCATGGTAGAAACTTCAAGTATAAATACCTCTTGGAGGAGGGGATTGGGGTGGGTCTGTTGAAAAAGCCTGAGGAGAGAGGAGAGATGTGAGGGGGATTTGTGGTTGAGAAGTAAAATAAATAAAAATTTTCCTGAAGAAAGAAATTGCTTCTGTGTTTTTTTTATTGAGTCTGAAAGTACACTATAAGGAGATTAACCAAGACCGTGATGTAATTTTCTTGGAAATCATCTTTTTAGAAAGACTACAATTAGGAATAAGGATGCCACATATCCCAGTTATCTCAAAGGAACTTCAGAAAACCCCTTAATCTTATCTGTCTTCCTGTTTCTCTTTCATATCCATTGTAAATTAACAACTTCCTTTCTACTGTTCTCTTGTTTTCTGTTTACTATTATCATGATTTATCTTTGTTTTGTTGATGCTTCTAATTTTGTGATCAATGTGCATTAAAATACAAATTATATCAATTTTCAATGTAGCACATTAAATGGAAAATTAGGATAGCTTTCCTAAGAATTCATGAAACTGATTCTGCCATTATTTTTCTCGAACTAGAGAGCCACACAAATGGGTAATTAGTAGCATCCCTGGCTTAATTTCTGTATCCTTCCCATCTGAAGAGGCCAGTCGCATGATGGAATGGTGCAAAGATTCCTATTTCAAATGGTGTACCATGAAGCTTGAGAAAATTATCTGATTCAGCCAAAGTTTGGTTGTTGTTGTTTTTTATTTTAACATTTTTCTCTTCAAATTATGTATGTGCACACTCATGTTGTGTGAGTGTGTGTGTGTGTGTGTGTGTGTGTGTGAATGGATATGTACAAAATGAGTGTGTATGTCCTTGGAGGCTAGAAGAGCGCATCAGATCACCTAGTACCAGATTACAGGAGTTTATGAGCTGTTGAACTAGGTACCAGGAGGAAGTCTAGTCCTCTGCAAGAACAATAAGAACTTTTAACTACTGATCCATCTATGTTACTTGAAATGTTAGGGATTCTGGAACAATCTGTACAGAAGCAAAGATCTGCATAATAAATTTATCTGTTGGTAACTGTGCAGAAAAAGGAGCAAGAGAAATGAGTACATTCAGATGTGATGCTCTGCAGGAGTACCTCCTTATGTTTGTGCTTGACTATCTGTCTTTAATTAAGAGTATCTAATTGAACCAAATTTAAAAATAATTATCACACAAAATATTCATTTTACTTCAGTATGAAACATTGGCTTTTATCTTTTGTTCAGTTTTCATTCATTTTTAATAACATTTTATTAATTTTCTGATAATTTCCTGCAATGGATTTTTATTGTTGTTTGTTTTTGATCTTTTGAGAGGCCCACTACCCAACTCCCAAATAAATCACAAATGGACACTATTCTATAGATTTTGATTACTCATATTATGTTCCTTTAGCAGCATAGTGGTAGCAAGTTCTCCTCTAGGGGCAACAACCTATGTTGCCACAGGTTCGAGTTCCTGACAATGATATAAAGTATGGTTTCCAGCTCCTGAAATAAGCCTTGAATCTGTTACTCCTATAATATTTATCACATTGTTATACCAATGTGCATATCATGCTGGGTAAGACTGATGATTGTTTTTCTCCTCCAGTGGCAGACATAACATCTAGTACTATAAAAAGATTGCCTAAATGTTCATCAATAAATGAATAAATAAATAAAATGTAGTATATTTACATAATGGAATATTATTCAGTTATTAAAAACTGAAATTATGACAGGTAAATGGTTGGAACTGGAAACAATCATCCTAAGTGAGGTAAGGCAGGTCCAGAAATGCAAGCATCATATGTCTTCTTTCATATATGAATCTCTAGACATGTGTGTTTCAATTATAGTATTCATAAAATGTAGGAAACTAGTAAGAAGCCGTGAGGAGATAGGATCTTTCAAGGGAAGGACACTAGGAATCTGTGATATTAATGAAGGGGACTAATGGATCAGGAAGAATTAAATGGGGAGTGGGTGTGAGGGCAAGGAGGCAATTCAGAGAGTAATAACTAGTATGAAAGGCCTAGTTTTGAAAAAGTCATATGCTACTGTAGAACCATCCTAAAACATATACATATACAAAAATAATATAACTTGATTCACTCTATAGCTGTGGAAAAATGCCCAACTAGACACCATGTGCCAGCACAGGAAAGTTCCAGGACCAGTAAGGGAGACCTCTTGTTGAGTTGGTGGCCATTGGAGTCCTATAGACGACTAAACATTATAAGCTATTGACCCTGTTCTTGGTTACCTTCTGAAGCCTAATGGTAAGTCCCTATTGCTGAAAACACCACTTGCTTGACATGTGAAGTAGGTACTAATCTGAAAGCTATACTGAATACTTTGAACCAGATAATTAAATCATTTATTCAAAGTTACAGATCTTATAACAAAACTGATCATCTACTCATAGATAATATTGAAATGGGAATGTTTGTTCATTATTTTTATATGACTTAATCACCTTGAAGATAGTCAAAGGAATTCTGAAAAGTGAGACCTGGTCTTTCTTTGCTGGTGTTTTGGAATAGTTTGATACACGCTCTCTCTTGACTAATTTTATTGAATGTTACATTGACTTATTGTTTGTTACACAAGTGTGCCTGTGCCTGTAGAATTCATAAGACAATACACAGGAATTAATTGCTTCTCTCTACCATGTTGGTCTCAGCAATCAAATTCTGCCTTTCAAGCTTGCCAGCAAATGCCATTACTATGAGCCCTTTCACCACCCCTAGCTCGAATAATTATTAGTTCAGAATAATTAAATATTGTTTATTGGAATTTTTACCTTGTGACCATATTCTCCAAGTGTTATCTTTTTTGAGATGCAATTTATATGAATTATTAACAAGGATACTTCTATAATCCTGGAATTTTCAGTAGAAAATGTAACTTAGCTATAGCAGAGACTAACAAATTCTAAGAAATTTTTACCCAGCTTTGTGACAGACTTACTATTTTTCAGGTTTATATATTTTTTTTACAGAGGCATCATTGGTAATCAAAAATGTAATGAGTGGATATGGTGGCACAGGTCTGCAATGCAGCATACTGTAAGTTGAGGATCAAGAGTTGGACTCCATTTGGAGCAGCCAAAATACAATGGGGTTCAACACAAATAGATAAACATACAGACAGGTGAATAGACAGACAAATCAGTAGCTCAGTGGGACACTATTGTCATATCGACAAACCCAAGAAGACTAGTGCTCTAGCTCAAGGAGACAGCATTTATCTCATAGGTGAGCTCCTGGGTTCAATTGCCAGTACTATTAATACATATTAAATTTTTAAAAAGTAAATGCTAATTAAATTTATTTTTCATTAGTGTACATTGATTTGCCATGCTATATTATTGTTTTAATTTAAATGAAAATGTATCTAAAACCTTTTGAACCATGCTGACTTGTTGAATGATCATTAATGATTTTTCATTTGCTCATTTCCCAGTAAATTTTTGGAACAAAATCTATAAGTAGAGGTGACAAGAGAATAGACAAATGGATTAGGGTCTCCCTAGGAAATGGGCATGAAGCTTAGAGGGTCTTGGAAGATTTAGCGTGGTTCTATATCTTGTTGCAAAAAAAAGTAAAGTCCCTGTCATCTTTATTTTACATTCTGACAGCGCAATTTACTGTTTTAACTTAAGTTTACAAGCCTAGAGACTAGTATTCCAACCATGCGATGGAAAACAATGATAGTTTAAGAGACAACTTACAAAGTAACATCAGCTGATATATTAGGTATTGCATTCAAAAAAACCAACTGGGTGGAAAGAAGAAATTCAGTTGAAACATGCAGAACATATAGTCTGTTAAGAAGTAGTTTTGTCTGTTGTGTGTTTGTATGGTCTGAGTTCAGGGTTTGGGAAAAATACATTTCCCTATCTCCACAGATGTTGTATGTTCTGCATTCTCAGTTCTTAGGTTTAAGTGAAGGAGATAACTCCCCAATTCTTGATCCTTTAACTGATCCACACTGAACATTGCTTCAGGTGGCCAAGGAACTAACCTACTCACCAGATTGCTTTTCTGCTGAGTGTTATGTTTTTCTGCCTTGTTGCTCACCTGTAATATAAATATACCAAAGTCCTCCCCTCTTTACATTTATGAATCAGATTTGTCTCATTGATTCCCAAACCAAGCTTCCAATCTTGCTTGTCCATATCCTATAATCACTGTGTATCAGCATACTGTAAGCATTGCATATTAGTATTGCTGCCATTGACATACAGTCCTCTGTCCTTACCTGCTTTGTCTTTGCAGGATGTGCAAAATATTGCCCTGTGCATTGATGTCGTCTTCTGCACTAATTTACTGGACCTCTGTCAGAGTTAGCCTAGAGGCTTCTGAGAGGAGAGCTTTGATGGAGGAATTGTCCAGATCAGGTTGGCCTGTGGGCATGTCAGTGAGAGACTGTCTTAGTTGTTAACTGACAGAGGAGGGCCCAGCCATGAGCTGTATACAGAGTTAGCTGAGCTTGAACACAAGAACAAGCCAAGCTGGTGGTTTTCCTCCATGTTTTCTGCTTGTGGGGTCCTGCTTGAGTTCCTGTCCTAACTTGTCAAGTATGTGCTGTGACCTGGAAGCATAAGCTAAATAAATGCTTTCCTAACCTATACTGGTTTTGGCCAGAGTGGAAACTAGGGCAGACTCCCTCCACTCATGGCTCTTCCTGATTTTCTTGCTGTCCATCTCAGTGACCTTACCAATTAGATGTCAGTGTCATGAATTGTCCCTTACTCTTAACACATACCGCAGCCATCCACCCTCTCTCCAAGTGTCCCTACACCAACTGCAGACTAGTATTCAAAGAAAGAATAGCCCTTTATTTTATATTTTCCTGTTTGCATTATTGCAGACCTGTGTGTCTCCTACCTATACCACATTCTCCACCTAAAGACTCCTCTATCTTCTCCTTTCTATAACAGAATTAAGCTCCATTGTTTCAGTAGAGGATGCTTTCTGCTCTTGCTGGGATGGTTTCAAAGGGTCTCCTCTACATTCTTAGATAATCTGGGACTTCTCATTTGCATATAGTTCACTACATTATAATTCCAGAGATTCAAGAGTCTAATCACAATAAAGAGTGTCTTCTAGGGGCTGGAGAGATGGCTCAGTAGTTAAAAGCACTAGCTGCTCTTACAGAGAGTCCAGGTTCAATTCCCAGCACCCACATGGCAGTTCACAACTGTCTGTAATTCCTGTTCCAGTGGATTGGACACTCTCATACAGACACACATACAGGCAAAACACTAATCTACATTAAGTAAAAATAAATAAATAAAATTTTAAAATATGTCTTCTACTAGAGTGTTTAATACATAATAGACTTTCAAGTGAATAGCTATATTAAAAATTTTATATTAAAATTTTTCACTATTTTATCCTCATTTCTTTACTGTTAAAAACTAATTCTTAAAGCAAAAGTATGAAATAAGAGAAAAAGACCTCTCCTAGCTAGACTTTTTTTGTAAATGTTCATTAAGTAAACTTATTGAATTATGTCATGTATCCCATATTTGAGTAGAATGCATACTTAACATGTCTATTTTAAAATCCAATCAACACACTTGCTATTTCTTTGTAGCCTTGAAATTACCTTTCACAATCTTGTTTGCACAGATGTTCTTGCTTAAAATCTGCTTGATTTGTATATACATCTACTGTGCCCATGATGAATTTTCATTTCATTTTATTTTTGCCACTAGGGAGGCTCTTTTCTTAGTTTATGGAATCACAGAAGATGAGATGATCTGTGAATATCTATTTCTGTATTCTGTATGTTAATCTGCCTTAAACCACTGTAAAGATATCTTCCCCATTTTGAAGAATTGATTGCAGAAACCCAACTCCAGAATTCAACTGAGAAAAATTTAAACTCAGCAATTCTTTTATTAATATGCCAATATACTCTGGACTGCAGAGTTCACCTCACAGTTACTATTATTTTTATCTGTATCCCATTGTCTGTCTTAGCAAAGGGCCAGAAGGTTCCTGGGGTGATCTCTCTGAAATGCCAAAGGAAAGAGATATATCAGGCAGGAAATCACTATTGGGATAGATGAGTTTAGCTCCAGCCTATTTATGCTGTCTACAATTGTATATGTGTCATAGATACCAGGGAGGTAATTGTAGATACTATGTTGTCTTCAACAAAATACAGAAGAGTTTGGAATCCTTTAACTGATGCATGGAGAAGCAGGGCAATTAAAAACCACATCAACTTTAATGCTACAGGCATTTCCCTGGACTTTGTACACCAGATAAAGAAGAAAATGCAGAAGAACATTCAATGCAATGCTAGTTTGTAAATGTTGGCATAACAAGTATTGGGACAGTCAAAATGGCATGCACCTTACATAAAGTGAATTTGGGAGCCTTCCTCCTAAACGTCTTAGCCTAAAGTTTTGAAGGCAGCTTGTAACAGGCCACCTACAGGTTAAATTGGTTTCTTATTTTATGTTTGTACACACAGGTCATCAAATGTTACAACTCCAGTCTTAGCCTTTAGACTATCCTCAATGCCACAGCACACCTGCCAAATACTGTTCGTAAATAAAGTGAACAATAAGTACCACCAATCTGCAGAATATGTCATTAGGCTGTTTCATTAAGCAGTACTATTTGAAGTTCTGCACAGAACGCTGTGCAATGTGCTATGTTTGTGCTGTGCGTACTGGCCTTTTATGTGTCAGATCCACTTTGTTCCTGCATATTGGTAAAATTATTAAGGGCACTCCACGTAGTTAAAAGGGAGGTTTATTTTGTGGGGTAACTTACAAATGAAGGGGTAGGTTGCAGGGTCTGGCAAAGGTATGGCGCAGTCCAGCGGTGTTCTCTGGAGCACTCTGCTCGGTCTACCTCCATTGTCCAGGGTCCCAGAATCAAGAGAGAGCCCTCCTCTCCAACCTTGGCCTTCCGCTTCCTCCTCTGCCCTGCCTTGTGGGCATGACCATTACCGAAGCCTCAATGGGGGTTGGAACTTCCAGGCCAATGCTGGGATGGCTACCCACTACACCTGCATTTTAATCTCTTTACATACCCCAGCAGGCTGCTTTCACAAATGGTACCGAGAGTGACAGCTATCATTTTTCCATGTTTTCCTAAATGTGTTTATGATTCATCAAGGTGCAAGTGGTTACATTAAGCTTTAGGAGGTGCTGATCTTACTAACAAGTTACACTAAAGTAATAAACTACACCTCTGAAAGGCATATCAGTGGTGCTTATAAAATTATCTAGTTAGATTTGAATGGAATATATTATCAGAATTACTTTTTATACATTTGGTTAATTTATAATTAATACAACACTGCATTTAGGATTTAAATAGCTATCTAGAGGACTTGTTTTCAGAGTGATAGAAACATGCTCTTTAAGTTCAAAAGCACGGACTAAATACATAAAGGAAACTAATAAAATCAGAAGTTCTGAGGGAGTTGTGGCACTCCTGTGTTTCACAGCAATGAAATTAGTACAACAGTCAAGATGGCAAAACAAGAAATCCAGACCACATTCAAAGGACGCTTCACTAAGATCTGTTCAATACGGTTGCTGGCAGTGTTTCAGCTCACTTGATGACACGCATGTTAGGATTATTAGAAGACTGGATCTATTAAAAGCAGTTACCCAGGGTGATGCAATGTGTGACAGAATTTATATTCTCCAGGTCACACAACCCTAAGGTGTGCAGGTTAACTGTGACAATGAGCAGGCATTAGGAAGGAACCAAAGTTCACTTTCCATATAGGCAGAAGCCAATGCTGCACCCCAGCAGTGTTTAGGAGACCTGAGAGCACACAGTTTGTACAGCCACACATCTAGATGATAAGCACTTTGTAGCTGATTTCTATGAACACACACAGAATAATAATAGAGATGCAGAGTTTGAATTTAAATTCACCTTGAAAGGAAAACCAAAAGGATATGTTGATTGCTTACAGTGAGAAATACAGATTGCTAAATCACAGTCAATGGCAGTGTAATAGAGTCTTTCCCCTTTTTAAAAGCTTAAAGTTAGGTAAGAAAGTAATTTGTCAGTAAACACCTTTAAAACTAAAGTGATTTGTAGCTGACACTGCCAATAACACTTCTCTAAATGGGACTGATTAATTTTGAACAAAATGATTGATTTCTTGGTTTACTTTTATAGCAATTAATCTGACTAGGTTTATCAATTTATCCCAGGTCTTTTTGCTCTCAAATTTTGAGAATTTGGGATCATTTTCAAAGGCTGCATAATCTGCACTAAGATCTAAGGCTAAACAAAGGAAGAACAGGAAGAACTGGCACTGAAATAAGTGTAATATTAATGTCTGGTTTCATTTCCCTTAACTAACATATTTTTGCTCTTACTAATCTGATTATAACCAATCCTGTGGGTGAAAAATTCTCCATAACTCAATTATTTAACCACACCAGTTCTTTGTTTTACACAGAAAGTTACACTTTGAAAAGCAGACATTCCTAGGCATTACCTCACAACTAACACTTTATTTTTTTTTCAGAAATGGCAACCTATGACCTTTATTTAAAACAAAGAAATATGTCTTGTGCTTATTTAATTCCAGGCTCATAGATCATCAATTGGGCCAGAATAAGCACTGAGGGTATGCTTGATTGCTGCATGGCGCCAGATAACTGGCTACTGGATAAGGGGATGTGGTATCATTGCCAGTATTTTGTGAGAAAGTTGTATGGTGTTTACAAAGATTTGATTCTTGAGTGAATAGGGATTTGAAGTTTTTGCTAGTGAACTCATAATGATTGAGTTAAACATCAAGGTTTTCAAATCGACTTCTGGGACAAGGATACAGCTCAGTGGTTGGTCTCTTTCTTGCCTAGCAAATGTGGAGGTCTTAGGTTCAATTTCCAATATGAGTGGCTAGGAAGCTACCCTTATGTGATCCTTGATGTAATTAATATAGGACTGTTCTAGGAGACAATGGCACAAAATAAAACTAGTAAGTTCTTTAAAGGCTTAAGCACCCTTCCTTTTTGCCTATACATCCTGGTATAACAGTGAACACTACATGCAAGTGATGAAAATGATTCAATAATCATGGAAATATCACTAATAAATCCATATTAAAAGACTGGCATTTGCTCCCATTATCTTTGTAGTGTAATGAGTTTTATTTTTCAGCTATTGGTGTTGTTTAGCATTATGATGGGTATGTAGATATTTTATTCATAAGGTGGTTTTGTTTGGCTGTAGTGGAATCCATTGGTAATATACACAAATTATTATAGAAACACTCGTCTTGCTGTTCAGGAAGCAGGGCATAAAGCCTTGGTATGATAACCACCTGTTTATCTGAGAAGTACTGAAGTTTTAGGGAAGGTTCTTTACAAAAGTTTGTCCTCCTCTGAAGTGAGCACATTTTTTACCAGCTTTTATCATTTTTTGACTTGACTAGAATCTCTCAGCAATCATATGAGGTACATAGGATGGTTTTAAGATTTCTCTCATACAAACTCCAGGAAAAATTAGGAACATTTAATATTATTGGTGTTTGTATAGGCTTTTTGCACTTTTTGACAACTGAATTCTTATAAATTGTTAGGAGCCATGTTCAGAATAATAGTCTTTCAGAGTTAGTAAATTGATGACTCCATGGTGCAGAGAAGAAGGAATGGATCAAAATTCCTCAAGAGGAACTCTACTTTTATGTGAAAATTTTATCTTTGCTCAACTTTAGAAGCAACTCCTCAATTGTATTACATTTGTGTGTTTCCTTGGAGAGGAGAAACTTTGAAGAATTTTGTCAGGAGGGTAGGTATTTAAATACAATCCATTTCACCAGAAAGAATCCCAGAAGAACTGGAGCAAAGAAAGATCCACTTGAATTTTGCAAAAACAAAATGTTCTAAGTGACACTTTTATTATGTTGAAAATAGCCTTAACAAAAGGACCTCAACACAGGCCAAGAGGGCAACCAGGTAAGATATCCAGAAGAAATAGAAGAAGACAGTATTTGGTATCAGCAGATTCTGGTTTTAATACTGGTTGGAATTGCTTATAATGACATCCCATAAAATAAGACAATGTAGCCAGGTGGTGGTGACTCACTCCTTTAATCCAAGCACTAGGGAAGCAGAGGCAGGTGCAACTCTGAGAGGTCAATACCAGCCTAGTCTACAAAGCAAGCTCCAGAATAGCAAGCTCCAGAATAGCCAGGGCTGTTACACAGAGAAACCCTGTCTCAAAAAAGAAAAGAAAAGAAAAAGAACAAGTCATGTACAAGCATACAAACTTTATAAATGTAATAGAGTTGTATTAAGGTAACTGGAGAGACATGTGAAGGTAATAATACAAGGTATTCACAAATAAGCCATAGTCATGTTAAACTAATTTGGCCTTTCCACTATACTTTCTCTGGTGAGTAGGGCTTTCTACAATGCTATCTAGTCCACAGGTCTGAACAATGTTGTTGAAGGAGATGACATTCACTGGGATGTTCATTCACTGGAAATGAGGAAAGGTAAAATTCCATAATTTGAGGCAGATAGTCTCTAACATAAGGAGTTTAAAAAGAAGGGCATGACGCTTTCTGGATTGGTATCTTCTAAACCCATTCTGTAAGAATTTGTTAAGACTTCCCTTGTCAAGCAGATGCAGAGACCCACAGCCAAACACTAGGCAGAGCCAGGGGAACCCTACAGAAGAGGAGCAAGAAGAATTATAAGAGCCAGAATGATTAAGGATACCACTAGAACATGGCCCACATAATCAACTAAGCAGGGCTCATAGGGACTCATGACACTGAATTGACAAACAGGGACCCTGTATGGGTCTGAGCTAGGTCCTCTGCATATACCTTATGGTTGTATAGCTTGATATTCTTGTTGGACTCCCAACAGTGGGATCCAGGGATATCTCTGACTCTTTTGCCTACTCTTGGGACCCTTTTCCTCCCATTGGTTGTCTAATCCAGCCTTGATATGAGGGCGTGTGCCTAGTCCTATTGTAACTTGTTATGCCATGTTCGGTGGATATCTTGGGAGGTCTGACATTTTTTAAGGAAAATGAGGAGGAGAAGTAGATCTGGGAGAAACAGGAGGTTGGGGGAGGGACTGGGAAGAATGGAGGGAAGGAAATCATGCTCAGGATGTAATGAAGGAGAGAAGAATAAAAGATAGACAACTTTTTCCTTGTCTTGACTAATAATTATCTCTGTGATCAATTTGGGGGGAGTTAATAATGACAAAGATGTTTATACTGCTACCACCACTACTGGATAAAACCAAAAGTTTCAAGGAATGGCAAGTTAAATCACACACAAAAAGAACAATAAATCATATCAACCATTCAATGCAGAAGACAATAATTGTTTCAATATGAAACATAAATATAGTATCTACATGTAAAGTACAGGTTTATAGGGACTTTCTGGTAAGGTCCAGATTCCTTATTGCATTGCCCAGGTAATTCGACAATATAATCCCTTAACACAGAAAGAAATATTGTTTTGCATGATCTCCCAGTAACTACAACTGGATGACATGTGACTTCTAACACATGCCATACAATGCACCCAGCACAGCACGGGACTTTTGATTTTTCACTTTTCTTTTTCTTTTTCTTTTTTTTTTTTTTTCCTTTTTGAGGTAGTCTCTTATAGCACATGCTGGCCTGAAACATATAGTACATCCAAGGGTAACTTTGAACTCTTGTTAGTCTTGCTACCAGCTTCCAAGAGCTGAGATTACAAGGCAGACATTTATAATTATTTAAAAATCCAGCAATGATAAAGTATCTTCCAGTGACATCAGTGATGGAGAATGAGATGTCATGGGTGCTCCTTTGCTACAGAGACAAAGGTAAATCTCAATACGCAGGCAAGGAAATCAGTGAGAACTCCATGTGGGTTGTGAAGTTACAACAGAGCACTATAAACTCAAAACAGATTAAAGCTAAAAATGTCAAAAAATAAAAATAAGTAAGATATTTGATTCACCCCCATATTGTAGAAGAAACGCAGAAAAATTAATTCAAATTAGATCTTTCAGTTTGGTAGGAACAAAGAATCAAACCATATATCCAATTTCCTCAGTCACTGGAGGACCATCTTAGAACAAAACCAAAGATAAGTACAATGATACATATTATAACTGTCTGTCTCACATATAGAGAACCCCAGGTAGAAAAGTATAATTTGAAGTAGTAAAAATTAGTTCAACTTTTGACACAAATAGAACCAAATACAATGTATCATTCACTGATTGGATTGTTTCAAACTTAAGACTTAAGTCATAGTGGAACACAAAAACATAAGAATGGTCAATGCTAAAAACAGGTGGCCAGGCTTGGAACATATGAACACTATGCCACTGATTGTGAGCTTTGACACATACTTGTTATTTTAGTTTTGCTCTGTTCTGTAGCTTGAAAGCTAATAACAGAACCAAGCTTTTAGTGTAGTGATAACTATAATCCTTAATACATGTTAGAAACATAAGTTATATGCACTAAGAAGTATTAGAGTATTAGTTGACTACTGCTCCAGGTGGATTGCTTTCTGCAAAGTCATCTTGTTAGACTGGAAATCCTCAGGCATGCAGTATTTAAAATTTTGCTTACTAACATGTTTCTGTGTATCAGTGGACCTCAACATTTGGCACAGACTATAAAAAGACAAGACAGACATGTTGAGTCAAAAGTCCTCAGCATGTAGGGAGCCATCAACATTGGTGTTGGGGTACTAGGCAGTACCTTCTGAGGGGAATTTTGCCACCTTCCTCTCCAATTTGACTGTTGGTCCACTTCTTTCATCCTATTTAACATTTTCCCTCACTCTAATACAATGTTTGCTTTCTGAATTACCCTTCTTAGTACTGCACAGATTTGTCCCCAGGGAGCTAGGCCAGCCTCTGGCCTGATGTAATTTCTACCTGATGGAATCCAGTGCACACATGTGCTGAGGGATATTAATTATTGTCTTAATTGCATCTTGCTCTTTCTGGTGGATTTCTAAGGAGGACACTAATAACAATGTGTTTGCTCAGCTTACTCCCTGTGAAAAGATTGTCTAAATTAATGTGTCTGGCAATTGTATTGTTCAGATGATTGGCAGAAAAAAACAAAACAGTATGTGCAGGCTTTGTGAAGACACCTTTGATTGGAGCACTTAATACCTATTGTGGCATCCGTTCAGCTCCATCCAGCATTGAGTTGCTTGGCTAACTGTCATCCCTTAAGGAATCCGGCTTTGTATTTCAGACTCGAAACACTTGGGAACATTTTAAAATAATTTCTGAGAGATATTTTTTCTCCCTTATACCTGTTTTCAAATGTCCCTCTGGGAAAGCAAAACTGTTTTGTTATAAGGAGAGTGAAAGGTTAAACCTTTGGGGAATTAAAGGGCAACAAGGCAGTGCCGCAGCATTTACAGATAGACAGCAACACTTACTGTTTAGAGCTTTAGTGAAAACAGAAAATGCCATCATGGCACCAATGTGCTCATTGCAATATAGGTAAATGGACATTTTCACTGTCTATAGCCAAAAGCACTTTACAAATGCCAGATGGACTATGCACCTGATGGAATGCACAATCAGACAAGTTCCTGCCCAGGAGGTCTGGGACCTAAATGCTGATCTAAGCCTTCACACAACTGGACAAACACCTCCCATTTCCTTCACAGGACTTCTCTCCATCCTTCCTAACTTCTTTTCTACATATACTCCTTTGTTGCCACCCAATTCACCTTTTTGTGTGTGATGCTAGAAACTTGAAAATGAGGTTTTTCTATAAGGACTACCACTATTTTCCATCATTTTATACTTCCAGAAGCTGAGGTGCCTTGACAAAACATTTTAAAAGAGTAATTCCTGAAGAAACAAGTACACAAAGGCACAAAGTGTGCCAAGTAACACAACCCATTATCTCTGCCAATTGCTCCCATTTAGTAGACTTTTCAACATTTACTTTCCTGTACCTTAATGGCTCAGAGACATTATCATTTATTTGACTTTCTCTTTCACCTCTTTCACAATGAAGATTTTATATACCAGGGAACTGGCCAAGAACTTTATGAACCACCATCAAGATGTCATAAGCTGAGCAGAAACACCTGTGCCTTCTGTGTCTGAGAGTTCCTTATCTTTCTGCTCTACCACTTGATGTGCTTTCCAAACTAATTTTAGCATGAAATAACTGGAATAATATAACACAGCTATGCACTGTCATGTTGAATGCTAGTCTTAGCAACTACCTTACTGTTTCATTGATAAACAAAGTAATGCCTGCAAGGAGATAAAAAAAAAAATTAAAGCCAAGCCATATAGCCACCTTTCAAATTTCCTTGCTTGTTCATTTATCTTATTTGTCTTTTTAGTTTGATTTATTGAGATATAGTCTTGCTATATTGTCCCAGTGGCCTTGAACTTATGTAAATCCTTCCCTAAGCATCCAAGTCCTAGGATTAAAGGTGAGTGTTCCCATGCCCACCTGCTTTTTCTCTTCTCATGTGCCAACATTGCCTTTCCAGTACTGTGATCCCGAGGCCACAGGGCTATATTCCTTTGTTCAGCTATTGACTTGTGTGAGTGATCAAAGCTAAAGGATGCACCCCTCTGCTTTTGATCCTCAGCCTAAGTGGTGGTGAGCTAGCTTTCCTTTGTCCACGTTCAAGGGTTTCTTAGCCTTGAGGCAATTTATGTGCATTATGTGGAATGCAATGTGCAAGAAAGCACATTTTTTAAACTTATTTAAGGAATCAAACAAGGGGAAGAAGGTAGCCCAACAACATATGCCATCCATATATTCATTGCCGTTGTTAAGATATGTCAAATAATTAAAGAATTTTCTCTATTTTGATAGAGAAAAATGAGGAAATATTGCAAGAATGTGATAAAAACAGACCAAAATATATGTCTTCACCTTTGCACTGTTCTGCTTATGGTTCTTGACTGAATAATTTTTACTATCTTATATTTTATTTTTCCTGGTAGTTTAAGTGTTTGTTCCAGCATATTTACTACTCCCCCCCACCTCTCACCCCCACCACCATGTGATTCTTTCTAATACATTATGTGTATGTTGATGCATTGCCTAATCCTCTGCATCTTCGCTCTGAGCTCAACCATGATGTAACAAGCAAGTAATACAACTTGGCTTTATATCTATCTCTTTCTTTTCTTTGCATGCCCTTATGCATAACTTCAGGTCTTGTATTGCTCTTCAGACATGCCAATCACATTTCCTCTAAATACCACAAGCATCTTCAGCCAGATTAGAATCATATAATCATATTATAATCCCTCCAGATTTTATGTTTGCCTCTAATAGAAGCTATAAAATGTGTATTGTTGCATTTTCATAGAAGGAACTCTAGCTGGCCCAAGCATATGGCTCTGGGAGGCCCATCTCTCTCATTTCCTCTACTTTGCTAAAAGACATTAGGTTGCATTCCTAAAGCTATCCACCAAGGTCTATTACCTTATTTGGCCACTTTCTCCTCCTGAGGCTCACTACCAAGATCCAGCTATCAAAGCATTGAATTCCAGCAATCAAACCCCCCTTTGTCTTATCTAATTAAAGTGTCCAATCAAAATTAAACACCTCATCCTAACAAGGGATTTCCCCTTTCCCCTTTATAAGCTGTCGTTTGACTCATCACATCTGTCTCCTCTTTTTCCAGAGGCAGTCCTTTGGTCCCCAGCAGCACAAGCACCCCTCCCCCTCTCCTTTCTGTTCTCTCTCATATCCTATCTCCTCCAGTCTTTGCCTCTTAGTCCCTTCCTTTTGGCCCTCTGAGGTAAATATATCTCCTTTGTGCTCAGGATGTGGTCTTGGGGTGTTCTGAGACAATACTAGTCTCATCATTCTGGAAAACTGTACTATATACATTATATAAATTTAAGGATTTGCAAATATCTTCCTTACAGAGTCTCATTGAAAATTCTTTCCTCCCTTCTGCTACCACTAATTTACTTCCAGGATGTATCCTTAATTAGAAAGAACTGCACTGGACAGGATAGATTAAGGGAGCTTCAAGTGAGACCTCTATTGATTGCAGTGGGCAGAGCTGAGGCACAGAGCCAAAGGCTGTCTACTCTTTCCAGTCCAGTCCAGCACTCTCTTCTCTACACTGATTGAAATATCTGGAATTCCAGAAGAGGAATAATGGACACCTATGGTCACATTGAGCAGACATGTAGGTACACATATGTGTTATCCATAGGCTAATTTACTGTATTATGATCCTAAAATGTATATAAAAATATACCAACTTTCTAGTACACATGCTGAAAAATACTGAAATTTGCAATTTTCCTGATTTTTTTTTTGTCTAACGAAAAATAACTGTTTTGAAAATAGCAGAAGCTCCCAATAAGTTCTCTTTTTCTCCACCTCCCCCAATAACAAAGTGAAGTGCCTTCATAGACCTGAAGCAAAATACAGTAAACATCATGTAATTTTATAGTTTTTCTTGGGAGAAGCCATCAAGAGCAAAGTTAAAACACAATAAATTGTGAAATAAACGCAATGCAATTAAGCATTAAGAACACAAAGAATTTTAGAAAATAGAGCAAGGTAAGGAACTGACGGGTACTGAGCCACGTCTTCAGTGCTGCGGGTTGCACATTTCTGCCCTCCTTGTATTAGAACCACAGGAATGTGGGAGGGTAGCTGTTCTGATACTCCACACTCAGCCTTGCAGCAAAAATGTAAGTTTTGTCATTTGGTCTTCTAAGCCATCAGTCTGCATTAGCATTCCTGTTTGTGCAAAACTGAACTCAGTCCTTATGAACACAATTCAAAGGTCTCAAGTTCAGGGACAATGTATTTGTTTATTCTGAAATGAGCCTCTAAAACCTTCAGCCTCAAATCTCTTCTCTGACTTAATTGATCATCATTGCCAATAAACAGTGTAAAACACTAAAATATAATTATGACATTAATTTAGGAGAATGGCATGGAAATATATTTGAAAACCTGTAGGAGCTTAAAATGTTATATCCTTTGAATGGACTTAGAATGCAATAATATAATAAAAGCATATTTATAAGAGTTGAATCCAAACTTTCCATATAAATATGAGGAAATATAATTATATTTTATATCAATTTAAAAGATACATGCTCATATGCGAACTTGTCATGTGCAGACATGATTTAAGATCTGTTCATTCTAGACAGGACATCAGTGACAAAAATAAGTGACCCAGCAAAGTCTGGCTTAGTGAACTGAGAGTTTACTGGACTTTTAGAACAAGAGTGAGCAGAAATTTGCAGGAGCATGAGTGACCTTAAAATGTCTTCTTCACTGTAATACCTCAACCAATATGCTTTACTTCCTATACACTCTAGCAAAAGAGGAGGGAAACATAGGAAAGAATAAGACCTAGAACTCCAAGAGAAGGTCCCATAAAACTTCTTGTCCTCCTATCCCATAGAGAAGAAATAGTTTCAATACAATAACCACAGACCTAAATGATCTCCACAACCATAGGTTTTGTCCTGGCTATCGGCATCAGATGTGAATTCCCTCCTGTGAGTTGTTGGTTTCACTCATAACCTCTGTGCCTTATGATCTTACCAACTTGTACATTGTAAATAACCAATGGTAAACAGCCAAGTATAATAGTACTATTGGTGACAATTATCCCACTGTTGTTGCTGGAGATTTGTTTGTATTGTTGCTTAGAGACCACCAACTCAACTAAACCTTGATTCAGAGGGTGCAGTCCATGTTTAGCTGGCTGGAATGAACCTTAGGGTTTTCAAGTTGACCCAGGAAAATAGAGAGACATAGACAGAAAGAAGTATGGGGGAGGGCTAGAAGAGATTCATGGTCTTTTTGATCTGAGAAGGTTGAAAGGAAGGTAGCTGATACTTTTCACTGTTGCCCTGTTGATCTCTCAGGTTAATACCCTAATATTTGTTTTATTTACTAATAAAACAGTAAAATAAATCACCATATCTAGAATCTAGTATGTGGCCTTAGACCATGCCAAAGCAGTACAGAGCCACCACTGCTATGGCCACCTTTCCCCAGTTGCCTTAGACCCTCACACTGAGCTGTGGGCCTTTCTCATTACAGTCTTTAACTGCAAACTGCCCCCTGGCTGTGCATCACCTGTGTTTTCTGCCCAGACCCAGTGACAACCAATGACAGTTCTCTTGCACTCCCTGTGCAATGGCCTTCTGTTGACCTCCCACATTGCATCCCAGCAATGCAGACGTTTTCTACCCATTTCCCTACATCATTCATCAGGCAGCTTACTCCCCATCTGGGCACAGGTGAGTGTGCATTTAGATCAGCTCAGGGTACCCTGTCACCCCTGCTTTCCCTGTCCTCACAGCCAAACATGGTCTCTAGGCATCCTGCCATTCCCTCCCTTCCTTCCCACACAAGTGAGCATCATTACATCTGGATAACCCACTCAGCTCCACCTATGCTCTTTTCACCATCAGCAGATCTAGTGAGACACCTGGGAATATTTAAACGGGAAATTAGGTTTAAAAAAAAAAATCAGTGAAAGAAGTCTTTTCCATGTTAAGAACAAGGAACAATATTAGGGTACATGAAGTCAGGTCTCTGTGTGGGTTCCAGAATGGATGCTTTAAAAATGGAAAAAATAAATGAAGGGATAGCTAACTTAGCTAGGATTGACATAATGTCAGTCATAATTACTATCATCTTGGTAATTCATATTTTATACTTAAAAAGTTGTTTGATAGCTGCGACAAATATAAAAATAAGTTACAAACATTATAAAGACTTACTCCAGATAAGATATCAGCATTAGAAAGACTTACTAGTGAAAATAATGAAATTTTAACTGATAGGATACAAGTCTTAGAAATATTTACTACTGATAGGATGCAAGCCTTAGAAAGACTTACTAATGAAAATAAGAAAAATATTCAGATACAATCATAAAAATTTAGACAAGAATCAACTGTACCACTGTATGATGAAACTGAAGAAAGGTGCCCCAAAGTTATTAGAAAATCAACTTTAATTTATCAGGTTACCATATAAGAATGACCACAGGATGAAAAGCAACCCCAAGGTTATGCAGAAATTAACTGGAATCCTGTAGAAATATTAGAGTTGAAGAGATTTAAGGAAATGGACATTTCACATAGTATGCATTCACCCTATGTGAAACAGATGTTAAATTCATAGGCAACTAAGAATTATCCTGCTCTATTTAGAAAGAATGGAAAGATTTAGTTACAGTGATATTGGAAGTTGGTCCTCAGTTACAATGAAGAACATGGTGGACAGAGGAAGTTTGGGTCATAGAACAATGAGGTAGGGCTAGAAGACATTTTTTCCAAGATCATCTTATAGATGAAGGCTAATATGCTGAATTGAAAAACAGTTTGAATTTGATTATCACATCTTGACTGTATGCTTTAAATATTTGAGACAAGGTTGAAGAATCAGGAAAGAAGTCTGAGACATTTATTAAAATTGTAAGAGGGCCAAAAGAAGCCTTCACTGATTTTTTTTTACAAAGATTGACTACATCTGTAAATAGAACAGTAACAGATCCAGAAATCATATTAATACTATTTGAATCTTTTGCTTTTGAAAATGCTAATTCTGAATGTAAAATGTGATAAGGCTTTAAAGGCAAGATCAGCACCCATTGGTAAATGGATTAGAAATATGGTTGATATTAGATCTCATGCTTATGATGCTTCTTTGTTAAGAGAAGTAATTTATAGAAATTCCAAGAAAAATCAAAAGGTCAAATGTTTTAATTTTGGTAAACAAAGTCATCTGAAAAGGAATTGCAGGCAAAAATGTTCCTAGAAACTGTTTTTGTTTTGCTTTGTTTTGTTTTTTGTTTTTTTTTTGTTTTTTCTAGAGATGATCTAAACAGGAGGCCCTAGCCTTCTGGAATATACAGAAGTTGTGGCAAGGGCCAGCATTGGACTGATGAATGCAGATCAACAAGGAATAATCAAGGTAATCTTTTGTCATTGGGAAATGCCTTAGAGGACATCTTGAAGACCCCAGTGGCAAATTTGGTTCAATCATTCCCTGTCAGCATTGGGAAAACTCCTCCAAAGAGCAATTAAAAGACTTACCAATGCCTGTTGTTAAAAGCCATACTGTTCTGGATGACATAAAAGCTTTAATAAACAAAACAAAATTTAAAGGAGTGAACATAAAACAAGTATTTTGGCAAACTTTGATAAATGATCAAAGACCAAAGCTAATGAGAATAATAAATGGCATTGCAATTGAGAGGTTTTTAGACACAGGCACAGATGCAATAATAATTTCACTGTAATTTTGTCATCCAGATTGTCCTCTTCAGGATGTAACTATTCAGCTTCTAGGAAATGGAACTTTACATCAGGTAAAAGAAATTACAGAGTAGGTCAATTGTATAGGGCCAGCAGGACAGGTAGGGAAATTAAAGCCCTATATGGCTAACAAATCAATGAATTTATGGGGATGTGATTTGTTATAGCCATGGAAAATACAGATTAATATTCCTCCAAT
Source organism: Onychomys torridus (assembly GCF_903995425.1). Classification (NCBI taxonomy): domain Eukaryota; kingdom Metazoa; phylum Chordata; class Mammalia; order Rodentia; family Cricetidae; genus Onychomys; species Onychomys torridus. The sequence continues at coordinate 52,578,430 of NC_050444.1, forward strand.
CTCAGAAAGAAACCATAAAGTAAAGAATACTTCTGAGAAAAATATTAAAAGGTATTATTAAAAATAGTCACTGACCATCAAGGCTATCCAAAGCAGGGCAGAACAGCTGATGATCCTTCAAATGTACCAACAGACCTACCTTTGAAATGGTTAAGTGACAAACATGTATGAGTGGAACAATGGCCTTTGACATCAGAAAATATCAGGCACTGGAACAGCTGACACAGGAGAAGCTAAATGTTCAACTTATTGAAGAATCAAACAGTCCTGGTAATTCTCCTATATTTATCATTAAAAATAAATCTGGAAAATGGAGAATAGTAACAGATCTAAGAGAACAAGGTGATCCAGCCAATGGGCTTGCTGTTTATAGCCTGGAATTCCCCTGCCTTCTTTATTACCCTAAGGATGGCATGTTATAATGACTGATTTAAAAAACTGTTTGTATTTTTACAAGTATAGGATAAAGAAAAATTTGCCTTCACAGTGCCTACTTATAACAATACTCAACCTGTTAAAACTTATCAGTGGAATGTTCTTATAGAAGGATTTAAATAGCCCCACCTTTTGCCAATATTTTGTACAGCAGCCATTAGTAACAACTTGTACAATATCTTAAACAATAACAGAAACATATTAATAAAGAAAAATGATCTATGATTCAACACGGGGATTCGAATCTCCTTCTGTAAGTCCTTATTCACAGCAACCTCCCTTGCCCATTGGAAGAATGACAGGAGTGATTCCTAGATCAGCATTCCTCCTTTCCTCTATAACAGGAAGAGTAATGGGATTACACCAGTATCTTCCTGTTTTTTACTCTCTCTATCACTTTGATGAACCACTGGTTGGGCTTTAAAAAGCCTTCCATAGGTTCACAACACATACTTGGCTTTCCATCAATTTCTTCCTTAGGTATTTCTGTTCAATGCATTTGTTTTTTAATGGCTTAGAAGTATCTTATCCTTTTCCTGTTTTATCTTGTTTGTTTTAACATTTTACAGACACGATTCTCAGCCTAGTCTAAATCACTTAGTCTACCAAAACCTCTTCAATCTCATAAAAGTCATACCCTTCCTTTGGGGATCAGCAAAGTCACTACAGCCCCAGAGGCCTGAATTAAGTGTGTTCTTGACTCTAGTGAACACAGCCCTATAGTGCCTAGTGATCTGCTGATCATACACCACCTATCTCATGTTTAATCCATCAGTATCCCTTGTCTCTCCTTTATGATATTCTGTCCCATAATATTAATTGGAACCTCAGATGACAATAAGCAAATGTCCCTAATCATTATTTGCTTTTTATCTTCCTATTTTTATTTTTTTGGCTATGGATGCTTTGCTTGCCTATATGTCTGTGTACTATGTGTATATTAGCTGTGGAGTCCTGAATAAAGCACTGGATCCTTGGAACTCAATTGGAAGACAGTTGTGAACCACCTTGTGGATGCTCAGAATTGAACCCCAGTCCTCTAGAAAAGCAGTCAGTGCTCATAATTGTTGAACTATCTCTCCAACCTCCATAATAGTTCTTATGAACCAGTCCACAAGTGATTGATTTCCTTCACATTGTCTCAGGTTACTCAGATTCTCTGCACTCAAACTGATATCATCCACCCTCATGCTCCACATCCTAGAGCCTCATAACCAGACTTCCATTTTGTGCTGAAAGCCAAAACTTAACTGCTTCTTATCTCAAGCAGTTCAGAGGGGCAATCATAGGTTCCATCCACCAGGCCACTATCAGAGATCCTATCTGTAGCCTGAGTTATGTAGCTGCATCAGTTGGGGCTGAACACCTTACAATCAGTTGTTCTCTATATTTTTGACTAGTTGTAGATTTCTGTAATGTTCTCCTTCTTGCATGCTGGATAAGATCAATATCTGTGTTGGTTTTCTGTCCTACAGTGTGTACCACTTTGTTGCATGAACTTTGCATGAAAGATGTAAACAAAGGTCTAAATGTCTCAGTTAAGGCACCAATTACAGATCAAAGGAATAATTCACCAAAGACCAATGAATTTATTAGCTGTTTTTATTTGCTTGTTTGTTCATTTATTCTTCCCTGCGTATTACAACCTGACCAGTTTCTCCTCCCTTCTCTCCTTCCAGCCCATCCCCCACAGCCTGTCCTCTCTCCCAGATTCACTCCTCCTCTATTCCCCTTCAGAAAAGGGCCTGCCTTTCAGGGATATCAACCAAACATGGCATGTCATGTTGCAATAAGATTAGGCACATCCCCTCATATTAAGGCTGTACAATGCAATCCAGTAGGAGGAAAAGTGTCTCAAACCTAAGCAGAAACATCAAAGATAGCTCCTACTTCCACTGTTAGGAGTCAGACAAGAATACCAAGCTGTACAACCCTAGCATATATTCAGAGGACCTAGGTCAGACCCAAGCAGGCTCCCTGATTTTCCGTTCAGTCTCTATGGACTCCTTTGAGTCCAAGTTATTCTTGCACTGTCCCTGACACCTAAGTCTACTACAATCCTTCTTCCCCCTCTTCCTCCAGACTCCACCTAATGCTTGACTGTGTACCTCTACATCTGTTCCCAGCAGTTGCTGATGAAGCTTCTCTGATGGTGATTATGCTAAGCTCAGGTTTACAAGTACAAGAGTGTATCATTAGGAATTATTTCATTGACTTTTTTCTGAACAGGTTTGTTTCTATCCTAGGTCTCTGGGATATCCATCCTCCAGTTCTTGGCCTTCTGAAAGTAGTAGGAATGGAATCCTTCTCTCAGCCTGGGTCTCAAGTGGGACCAGTCATTCATTGGCCACTTACACAACTTCTACACTACCTTTTCCCTAGCTAACCTTGCAAACAGAACAAACTGTAAGTCAAAGGTTTTGTGGCTGGGTTGTTGTCCCAGTTCCTCCACTGGAAGTCTTGCCAGGTTACAGAAGATGGCTGGTTCAAGCTCTATATCCTCCATGACTAGGAGTTTTTACCAGGGTCACACATAGATTTCTGTGAGTATGCATTGCATTAGGTTTCTACCTTACCCCTAAAATGCTCCAAATCCAGTCATTTCTCCAAGTATGTTCTCCTTCCATCCCTCCACCTGTTCTCTCCTGTCTCCCTTCACACCTTCCTCCAGTCCACCCTGCAAAGTTATTCTATGTGTCCTTCCCAAGGATATCTATGCATGCCCCATTGAGCCCTCCTTGGTACCTAGCCTCTCTGGATCTATGAATTGTATCACAAATATCTTTTACTTTACAGATAATATCCACTTACAGGTTAGTACATAGCATTTTGTGTTCCTGGGTCTGGGTTACCTCACTCAGAATGATTTTTTCATGTTTGAGCCATTCACCTATATATTTCATGATGATAAAACCATTATGTAAATATTCAATATTTTCTTCATCCATTCTTCAGTTGAGGGATATCCAGGTTGTTTTCAGTTTCTGGATATTATGAATAAATCCTATATGAACAAAATTGAGCAAGTGTCTTTGTGGTAGATTGGAGCGTACTTAGTGTATATGCTCAAGAGTGGTATGGTTCATCATGAGGTAGGTTTATTCTCAACTTCCTGAGTAGCAAAAATATTTGTTTCAAAAATGACTATATATATATATATATATATATATATATATATATATATATATATATATGCATCCCACAAGCAATGGAGGAGTGTTCTCTTTGCTCCACATCTCCACCAGCATGACCTGTCACTTGTGTTTTGATCCTAGCCGTTCTAACAGGTATAAGATGAAATCCCAGAGTCCTTTTGATTTGCTTTTCCCAAATTGATAAGAACATTGAACATTTCTTTAAGTATTGTTTGGACATTTGAAATTCCTCTGTTGAGAATTCTCTGTTTACATAGGTACCCCACTCATTAATTTTACTACTTGGTTTGTTGATGTCTAGTTTCTTGAGTTCTTTGTATATTTTAAATATTATACCTCTGTCAAATGCAGAGTTGGTGAAAATCTTTTGCTGTTCTGTAGGCTGCCAATTTGTCCTATTGATGGTATTCTTTGCCCTCCTTACAGAAAGTTTTCAATTTCACAAGGTCCCATTTCTTAATTGTCAATCTTAGTGCCTGTGCCAAGGCATTCAAGTTTATTGCCCACTCTCTCTTCTGTCAGGTTCACTGTACTTGAATTTATGTTGAGGTATTTGATCCACTTAGACTTGACTTTTGTGCAGAGTGAGAGATATGGGTCTATTTGCACTCATTTACATGCTGACATCCAGTTAGAATAGCATCATTTGTTGAAGATGCTTTCTATTTTTCCATTGTATATTTCTAGCTTCTTTATTTAAAAAACAAACAAACAAACAGATATCCATAGGTATGTAGATTCATGTCTGGGACTTTAATTTTATTCCATTTATCTACCTGTTTGTGTCTTTGCTAATCCAATGTGGTTTTCAGTAGAACAGCTTGAAATCAGGTGTGGTGATACCTCTAGAAGTTATATTATTGTACAGGATTGTTTTAGCTATCTTGGCTTTTTAGTTTTTCCATATGAAGTTTAATATTGTTCTTTCAAGATATGTAAAGAACTTTGTTGGATGGGGATTGTGGTGAATCTGTAGACAGCTTTGGGTAAAAAGGTCATTTTTATTATGTTAATCCTACCAATCCATGGAGATTGGAGAGCTTCCTATCTTCTGATATCTTCTTCAGTTTCTTTCTTCAATAACTTGAAGTTCTTGTGACATAGGCCTTTCACTTGCTTGGGCATAGTTACACTAAGATATTTTATATTATTCTTGGGTATTTGAAAAATGTTGTTTCCCTGATTTCTTTGTCAACCTATTTGTCATTTGTTATAAGAGGGCTACTGATTTTTTTTTTAGTTTAGTTTATATCCAGCCACTTTGCTGAAGGTGTTAACCAGCTGTAGGAATTCCCTGGTGGAATTTTTTATGGTGTTTATGTATAGTATTGTATCACCTGCTAATAGCTATAATTTGGCTTCTTCCTTTCCTATTTGTATCCCCTTGATCTACTTTAATTGTCTTATTGGTATAATTAGAACTTCAAGTACTATATTAAATGGCTATGGAGAGAATGGACAGCCTTGTCTTGTTCCTAATTTTAGCTGAATTACTTTGAGTTTCTCTCTATTTAATTTGAATTCATGTAGTCTTGCTATAAATTGCCTTTATTATGTTTATGTATTACCTTTATATCCCTGATCTCTCCAAAATTTTTATCATGAAGGGGTGTAGGATTTTGTCAAAGGAATTTTTCTACATTAAATGAGATGTCACATTTTTTTTTTCCTTTCAATTTGTTTATAGGGTGGATTACATTAGGCAGATTTTCATATGTTGATCCATCTCTGCTCCAGGATGAAGTCTTGTTGATCATGATGGATGATCTTTTTGATATATTCTTGGATTCAGACCCTAAGAGGCAAGGAATAGTATAGTCCACCCACCCACTATTAGGAATCAATGCCTTCAATGTAGTAACACTGTTGAGACTGAAATCTTCGAAAAACCACAGGAGCATGGAAATGGATACCTCCCAACTCAGACATTCAGTGAGGCAGTAACATCACAGCTCAGAATTACTAGTGTGAAAGATTTTGATTCTAAGGATATTGTTAAGGCATTCTCAGACTTCTGACTTAAAGAAAAATTAAAATAGTAACTTTTTTAAGCCAGTAGAGTTTTGGTAATCTGCTACCCAGCAATAAAAAAACTAATAGAGCATTCCAAAAACACGAAGAAAGAATGTATCTAATACACACAGTATGTAGTTATTCCTAGATTATAATTAATATTTATGGATTTGCGGATATGTGACATTCTTCTGACTTTCATAATTTTTAGTTTGTTTTGTCTTTACCTGTTGCAATATTCAATTAATGATTACAGTGACTAGTTTAGATGAAGTGTTTGATACATAGTGAGTTCTTAGAAATAGTATCTGTCACCTCACCATGGGGAAAATACTAAAATTATGTTTGCTTATAATGCTTTACTAGCAACGTGTGACTCCTTTTTCTGTAGTTGGCTTCCATATAATATAATGCCATCTCCTATCCCTTAATTGCCCTTATGTTCCACAATAAATTGAATTTAACAGCATGAAAATCTTAGATGCCATAGTAATCTGAATGAGTATGTAGTAAAAAGCATATAGACATATATTATCCTCAGACAAAAATAATCACCTGCTCACATAGTGAATTTAATCTGGTGAATGTATAGCAAATATTCAGAAATGGCATTTTTGAGTCCTATGTGCTAAATTATATACTGCCAATTTTAACTTTGAAAAATCCAAATTTGACCCCATATACTACACATAACTTTCTATGTCTAGCTCAACATAATATCGCATAATTTAGGAAAATGAGTCCCTTAAAGGAGGATTTGGTTTTCTCCTTTCAGTACAAAATACATTCTTTCATCTCCAGTGGCAGGTGTTAATGTAAATTCTCTGCACACTTTTGGAAGGGGGAAGAAGCTAAAGGTTTGGACTGTTTGCAAATCGCCTGCTATTGTACCTCTTTAAACTAGTCTCTTTGACTGCATGGGGCTTTGATAGCTCATCTAGTTGCAATAGCATGAGCACAGTGCTGCAGGCACCAGGCGATTGGGGCAGTGTGTTATTGACAGAATCTTTTGAATGATGATTTATTATGAACATCAATGGAAACAACACTTGTTCTTTCCCGAAAGCCTGTTTGTTCCTCTTGCCTCACCTGGGAGGAGCACACTGCCCAGGACTGAGACACTGTTTGTACTGTTATTTATTCTGTAACAGCTACATGTTCACTTGCATTGCTGGCTTGTGGTTGTTGTTGGGCTTTGTTTTTTTAATTTCCCCCCTCATTTCTGTCTCTCTCTTGATAACTTACCAATCACTTAGAATTGTGGCATGCCTGAAAATATCTGAAACCAAGACAATTTGGCATGAAGTAAATACAATAAACTAGAAACAGTCTCACAATAAAAAGCAGTTTGCCTCTGGCTTATAGCTGGTGTCCTAAAAAGAATACAAAATGCTTACAGATTGAGGGTATTCATTCAAATTTCATGCTATGAAACAAAGCATCTTGTGAAATGTGTGCATTCCAGGCAGGCTAAAATACAAAACTGATGACTATGTGTAAACATGCTCTAAGCAACCACTACCTTCCTTGGTGATTTCCTGAACATTTAGTGTATCAGCTCTCAGTCCCACCTCTGCTTAAGCATTGGTATATGTCTTGATAAATCGAAGAAAGATGTTTACTTCTCTTCCAATGTCAACTATATAAAGCAAAGAAGCAGAAACTTGGCCCATGTGGACAGGCCATCTTTCAGTGTTAACTAAGTGAGGATGCTAGTAGTAATAATTTCAAATACTTAAAACAAAATGCAGTGTATGAATTTATAAAGAATAGTTGCTACAAACAGCTGAGAAAAGCAAACACAATGTAATCTTTAATCAAATTACTAAAGGAAGTAATTTAAATTATAGGTCAGGTTCATGAAAAATTAGTTTGTAAAATATACAGCCTGCCTGCTCTCAAGTTGCTCACCCTTTCTACTATGCCAGGCTGAGATGTTTGGAGTCTGAGCCTAGAATACTAACCGGAACTTCAAGTTATAACCAAAACCATTTTTCCACCTTCCTTCCCTCACTTTCAGCCAGCTCACCAGTCATTGGGAAACAGGAGCCTAAAACCCTGGTGGCCCTAAGACTGAATAACAAAGATTATTCACTGATCTACAGCCTTACAGATTAGAATCAGAGCAAACAAAGACCTGGACACCTATCCAATAACAGTGTGACTGGCAATCCATACCAAGAAAGGCCATGAACTTCATAAATCCAGATGGCCAGATCCCTTTTAAAAAAGTGAGTAATCAAGGCAATTGACTCTTCCAGAGAGCAGTTCATCATTATAATGTTCCCAGAGAAAAGCAATTTGTCTGACGTACAAGGAAAGACTTCAAAATAGCAAATATGAATATGATCAAGGACATTAGGATAATAATGAATTCCATCATGAAGACCAGGAAAACACAAACAAGAAGTTGAATGAAATAATATGAGCAACTCAGAGCATGAAAATAAACCTTAACAAAAAGATATACTCACACCCAAACAAGGCCAAACTAAAATAAAATTAGAAATGCAAAACTTAGGAAGACAAACAAACAAACAAACAAAAACTTGAGAAAAGACTCACCAAAAGATTGAGGGAAATGAAAATACATTTCAGATCTTAACCACTCAAAGAAAAAGTTAAAATCTAAAAAATTCCAGGCACAAAATATTCAGAAAATCGGGGACACTATGGAAACATGCAACGTACAAACACATGTATAGAGGAGGAAGAAAAAATCCAGTTTCAAGACATTATAGAAAAGATAAATCCTAAATCTAAAGAGAAAAAAAAAAGAAGACATGTTTATGGAAGTTCAAGTTGCATAAAATGTAACTCTGCAGAAAACACAATAAGTAAAAAACAAACTATTCATAACAAAGAAAGTATAATAAAGACTCTAAGAAAAAAAGACCAGGTCACACATAAAAGGAAGCCCATTCAAATAACACCTGAGTTTTCAATGGAGACATTGTAATACAGAAGGGCTTGGAAAGCTACTCTACAAACTCTAAAGGACCACAGATGCCTGTACAGATTACTTTACCAAGGAAAAAAGTCAGTCACAATTGAAGGAAAAAGAAAAAAACTTACAATAAAATCATATTTAAGGAAATTCTCTCCACAAACTCACATCCATAGGAAACACTAAAAGGAAAATTTCAATCTGAGGAGAAAGTTAGCTGTAGCCAAGAAAACACAGTGATAAATAGCCTCAGAACTGTTAACCAGAAGAGTTCCAACCAATAACAACATAAAAATCACTATAGCAAAATAAAAGAAGTTAATAAACACCACTTAGTAATAACTCTAGATATTAATAATCTCAATTCTCTCATAAGACGACTTAGAAGAACAGATTGTATTAAGAAAACAGTATCCATTCTTTTTATTTGCTGTCTCCAAGATGCATCACTCACTATCAAGTACAGATACTTATGCTTGAGGCATAAGGATGAAAAAATATTCCCCAAGCAAACAGAACCAAGAAGCAAGCTGTGTAGGTATTTTAATATTTGACAAAATAAAACTTCAAATCAAAACTAATCAGAAAAAAAAAAACACAGAAGAGGATACTACGTACTTTTTAAAGAAAAAAAAAATCCACCTAGAGACTTAAAATTCTAATCATTTATGCACTAAACGTAAGGGCACACACCTTCATAAAAGAAACACTACTATACCTAAAATCACATTTTGACTCTCATACACTCATACTGGGTGACTTCATACCCCATTCTAACCAATATATAAGATGTCATACAAAAATAAATGGAGAAAAACTGGAGTTAAATAACTTCATAAATCAAATAGACCTAACAGACATCTACAGGACATTCCACCAAAACACTAAAGAAGATACGTTTTTCTCAGCAGCCCATGTACCTTTCAGTAAAATTCATCACTGATTGGTACAGAGCAAGTATCAATAGACAGAAAAAAAAAATGACATTATGCCCTGCATCTTCCCTGACCAGGGTGGACTTTAAATATGGATATTAACAACAACAGAAATGGGAGGAAGTATGTAAACCAATGGAAGCTAAACAACTCACCAGTAAATGAAAACTGGGCCAAGATAAACATTAAGAAGGAAATTTACATTTTCTTAGAGTTGAATGAAAATAAAAACACAGTATGCCAAAACTTATGGGGAACAATGTAGAAAGTTCCTTGAACCAAGTTCATTTCACTAAGTGTAGTTGGAGTTTTCCTGCCTGGCCCACAGTCAGGACAAATCTCTCTTACCCGCCAGGCCCATAGACATTCAGACCCAACCAAGTAAACACACAGAAACTTACATTGTTTACAAACTGTGTTGTTGTGGCAGGCTTCTTGTTATCTACTTCTTCTATCTTAAATTAACCCATTTCTAATAATCTATACATTGCCACTGGCTTGTAATTTACCAGTAGCTTACATCTTCCTTGTCATAGTGGTGGCTGGCAGTATCTCTCTACCCAGCCTTCCACTTCCCACAATTCTCCTCCTCCTTGTCTTGCCTACTCTATCCATCCTGCCTGCCTACTGGCCAATCAGCACTTTATTTATTTTAACCAATCAGAACAACACATTTGACATACAGAACATCCCACAGCAACTAAGTGCCTACAAAAAAAAAAAAGACATGACATCGTAATAACTTAATGATACATTTGAAAGCTTAAAAAATCAAGAAGAAATAAGACCAAAAAATAGAGGGGAAGAAATAATTAGACTCAAAACTAAAATTAATGAAATAGAAATAAACCAATATAAACAACAAAGACATGACTCTTTGTAAAATCAAACAAACAACAAGAAAACTGAATAAGATCAACAAATATGTACTAAAATTTACCAAAAGAAAGAGACAGGGGATCCCAATTAACAAAATTAAAAGTGAAAAGTGAGACATCACAACAAATGCTAAGGAAATTTGGAAAACCATAAGCATGTCCTAAAAAAAATAAATAATTCACCAAATTGGAAAGCTTAATGGATGAATTTCTTTATACATACAAATTAACAAAGTTAAATCTCGATGATATATCTAATTAAGCAGACCCATGAAGACTAGTGAACTAGAAGCTATAGTTAAAAGTCTTTCCACCCCCAAAATTGCCCAGGGAGACAGATGGATGGGTTTAGTGAAGAATCCTACCAGATTATCAAAGAAGAACTAACTTCTATCCTCAAGTTATTCCATATAATAAAAAGGAGAGAAATTTCTATTTTTTCAAAATTACTGTTACCATGACAACAAAACAACAGAAATACTCAATAGTAAATAAATAAAGGTATGTACCAATGTCCTATAAGAACACAGATACAAAATTTTTCAATGAAATACTTACAAAAATATTATCAGCTATGATCAAGGTGGCTTCATCCTTGAGAAGCAAGGATGGTTCAAGTCATGTAAATCCATAAATGTAATCCAGCACAAATACAGAAAAAAGATAAAAAAAAAAAAAACATTGGGTGGTTATTCCATTAAATGCAGAAAAGTCCTTTGCTGTCGGGTCCTGACCCCGGCTCCTTGAGTGGTTGTTGCCTTGCTTGCTGACCTTGATCAGATGTCCTCCCTGTGCTAATTCCCTGTCAGTTTCCTTCCTCCTGAACAGCTCACCAGAGGTTCCTTATTTGTGTATCCTGCATATATGGTATAAACAGCTAGGAAGCAAGTATGTAAAATATCTTGAGCAAACTTCTGCCCTCTGGGGTTCTCCTACTGTGTTTTAAGCCTGTATTTAAGGCCTCTTCCCTCCTTCAATAAACAGCATTCTACTGAAACGAATGATCCACTGTCTTGTCTCTGTTTTTAATCCTCAGCCCCTCACTCGGACATGGTGAATGGGTGATAGCTCAGACACTTCACTTTGCCAAATCCAACAAACTTTTATGATAAAAGCCCTAGAGAGGGACATACCTCAACATAATAAAGGCAGCTTTTGGCAAGCTTACATCCAATATTATTTCAGAGAGAAACTCAAAGCATTTCTACTAAAATCAAAAACAACTTAAGGATGGTCACTCTATCCATACCTATTTCATATAGAAATTGCAATCTTTGCTATAGTAATAAGACAACCAAAGGAGATCAAGGGGATACAAATAATAAACAGGAAAGTCAAAGTATCCTTCTTTATATATGATACAATTTTGTACATATAAACCCTAAAGATTCCACCAGGAGACTTCCACAGATGTTAAAAACTTTGAGAAAACTAGCAGTGTACAACTGTATAGTCTTCCTATATATACATACATACATACATACATATATATATTTGACAAACTTGCTTGGAAAGAAAGGGAAACACTGCCTTTCACAATAACCCCCCCCAAAATATTGGAATAACTATAGCCAAGGAAGTGAAAGACTTATATAATAAAACTTGTAAGACATTGAAGAAAAAGGATATAAGAAAATGGAAAGAGCTCCAATACATATGGTTTACGGGATTAATATTGTTCATGGCCATTTACCAAAAGCAGTCTACAGATTCAATACAATCCCCAATAAGTTTTCTACATAATTCTTCACAGAAATTGAAAAATAAAACAATTTTCAGCTTCAAGAGGAAACACAGAAAACAAATTTATCTAAAACAATCCTGAACAATAAAAGGAGGCTACAGATATTACAATTCTAGACTGTGAGCTGTAGTAGAGCTATAGCAAAGGAAACAGCATGATACTGACTTCAAAACAGACAAATTGATCAACAGAATCAAAATGAAGAACTAGACATAATTCCACAAATATATAAACAAACACCTTATTTCTTTTCTTTACAAAGAAACCAAAAACACACAATATAGAAAAGAACATTTTCAACAAATGGTTCTGTTGAACTATATTGCTGCAGGTTGAAGAATAAAAGTAGATTAATATTTACTCTCCCCAGATAGATCAAGGACCTCAATATAAGACCAGATACCCTGAATATGATAAAAGAAGAGTAGGAGACATACTTTAATTCATTAACGAAGGAAACAATCTTAATAAACAGCACCCTGCAAGCAAATTAAGACCAATGACTAATAAATTGGAATCAATGAGGCTAAAAATCTCCTGTACATCAAAGGACAAATATCATCTGGGCAAAGTGAGAACTTATAGAATGATTAAGATCTTTACCTTTTAACAGAGGGAAATATATCTAACTAAGGGTTACTGCATAGAATATACAAAAAATGCAGTGTGGTGGTGGTACATGCCCTTAATCCTAGCATTCAGGAGGCAGAGGCAGGTGGACTTCACAGCCAGCCTGGTCTACAGAGTGTGTTCCAGGACAGGCTCCAAAGCTACACAGAGAAACCCTGTCTTGAAAAAAAAAATTATAAAATTGAACATCAAGAAAATAAAGAACCCATTTGAAATGAGGCATAGAGCTAAACAGACCTCCTTAAAAAAGAAACACAATTGGCTGAAAAATAATTTGAAAAGGCTCAACATCCTTAAGTATCAAGGAAATGCAAATTAAAACTACTTTGAGAATTCAGCTTACCCCAGTCAGAATGGCCAAGATAAAGGAAACATGAACGTTTTCTGCTAGTGAGGATACAGAGAGAGGAAGCATTTGTACCTTGCTCATGGGAGTGTGGCACAACCACCATGGAAACCAGTATGGAGATTCCTCAAAAAGCTGAAAATAAATCACAAATTCCCATTACTCCCATTACTCCACTCTTGGACACAGTCCTGTCTAGTTTTATGTCAGCTTGACACAAGCTAGACTCACCTTAAAGGAGCAAATTCCAATTGAAAAAAAAAATGTTTCAAGAATATCCGGTTGTAGGATATTTTCATTAGTGATTGATGGAGGAGGGCACAGCCTATTGTGGGTGGGATCACACCAGGCAGATACTTCTGGGTTCTAAAAGAAAGCTGGTTAATCAAGCAATGGTGATAAGCAAGCCAGTAAGCAGCATCTTTCCATGGCCTCTGTACCAGTTCCTGCCTTGACATTCCAGCCCTGAGTGATTTCCTGTCCTGATTTCCTTTGGTTATAGACTGTTATGTGGAACTGTGTAGCAGGAACTGTTGAAAGGTCTTATTAATAAAAACAAACCTGGAGCCAGGTATTAGGGTGAACGCCGAATGGTCAGAGAGACAGAACCAGCCACAGCTACCTCACCTTGCCAATTCCTCCGCTGATCCTGTTTCCTCAGACTGCAAAGCTCTGAATCCTCATCCAAAATGAATCTCAGCTGAACTGCTATTCAAAAGCCTAAAAGCTTAACCAGGCTCTAGTTCCTGGTCCTCACACCGTATATACCTTTCTGCTTTCTACCATCACTGGCTGTTTCCAGTGAGGCCTTGAACTCACAGAGATCCAGACAGATTTCTGCCTCTGGCATGCTAGAATTAAAGGTGTGAGTGCCACCATTTTCTGGCCTCTATGTCTGTCTAGTGGCTGTTCTGTTCTCTGACCCCAGATAAATTTATTAGGGTGCACAATATATTAGGGAACACAACATTGCCACAGAACTGTAAGACAAACTCTTTCCTCTCAAGCTTGCTTTTGGTCATGGTGTTCTATTATACATAATAGTAACACCAACTAGGACAGAAATATATCCAAAGGAGCAATATCTTACTGCAAAGATACTTGGTCATTCATCTTCACTAATGTTCTATTCATAATAGTCAGAATTTGAAAACAGCTTAGATATATGTATGGCTAGTGGAAATATGGTACATTTATATAATTGAATATTATTCAAAACTGTTAACAAAAAATGAGACTTATAAGTAATTGGATGAAGCTAGAAACAATCATCTTGAATAAGTTTATTTATACACAGAAGAACAAACATTGCCTGATTTCTCATATATGTAGATACTAGCTTTAAAATTTTAGGTGTGTGTTTTTTGTTTGTTTTTTTAATTTTAGAATGTTCTCACAGGTTAGGCAGTTAGCAAGGAACCACTGCAAGAGAGGGGATCTCCCAAAGATTGGGAAACAATATAATGTGATAAAGGGATAGAGGGGATACTAGAATAAGATGATTTAATGGGGAGAGAAATGGAAAAACTGGGTAGAAGAATGGGCATAGAGAGAAACAACTAGCATTTAAGGACTTCTGAGAAGCCACATGGAAAGCTACTGTAAGAGAGTCTTAAAATATATACATACATAAAAGGAATTCAAATGAGTTTCCTGTATTGTGAGGAGACAATGAACAATCTAGACATCATATGCTACTACGTAAAACCTTTAATATCAGGAATGGGTTCCACCTTTTTGAGTCATTGGCCCAAGTCATCCCACAACCCTCCTGAAAGACAGAATTACTATTATCAATACTATTGTTTACCCTATACAACCTTATGGTAAGATGTTATTGATAAAAATACCACATACTTATGTCATCCAAGATGGAGAAATAGAGCTCATGCCCATATAAAAACATTACTACAATGCAGGAATATTAAAATTGCTGTAAGGTACTATGTTTGACACAAGAAGAGAAAAACATTCTTCAATATCACTTAGCTATGAACATCAGAGCAGCTACAAGTGTTCTGCCTGCAAGATATATTGGTTGCATAGTGGCCCAAATGTTATGGAAGTAGGCAGCTGCTTTTTAAAATTGGATGTAAGGCCCACTCTATTAGATGGAAACCAAAACTGACACTGTTAATGATGCCAAGAACCTGGGGATAGGTAGACAATGTGCCAAGCTGAAAACACACTTCTATAATTCTGCTAGGTGAACACAGCAATAAAATGCCTCCTAGTGACTTATTGTTATACCTATTACTCAAAGAAGCTTCTGTTTGCAGAGGATGGTTATAAACATAGATACCCATAACTGGACAATATGCAGGAATAAGGGACTTTGGTGTACTCAGCCATAACTTAGATGTTTCATCACACTTCTCCCCTCAAGGCTCAGTGATCTCTGTGGAATGGGATGTAGAACAATTTTAAAATCCAGAGATAGTAGACAACTCCATGGAAACTATTTTGCAGACATGCTAAGACTAAGCACATATGAACTCACAGAACCTGTATCAGCATGCACAAGAGTTATGTAATTTCTGACCAGATGGAACTCCAAAACAGAGATGGGGAAATGGAGACAAAGTCATACCTCTAACCAAGAAGCCGTTTGAAATTGATACTCTTGGGAGAAGGAACTTCAGATTTCTCCAGTGGAGTGATGCTTGCTATATAACCACACTCCTAAGCAGTTCTCATGTTTAGGAATAGTTGGCCAACATAAAGAGCTTCCATGATCTTTATGTGATTTTTTTTGTTTTGATTTTGTGGATTTTTACTTCTATCTGTATTTATTGAAAGGGGGAGAAGACATGAAGTTGGTTTGGTAGGGAGGGGGCTAGTATTTGAGAGAAGTTAGGGGAAGGGAAAGAATATGAGTAACATATATTGTATGATAAAAGGTAGTAAGAAATATCACATTTAGGAGAAAATTACTGTTATTGAATAATAACTGTGAAAGCACTTCTTCTGAAATGTTTTGGTGCTGTGGATATCGCTCTGTGTAAATAAAGTTCTGATTGGCCAGTAGCCAGGCAGGAAGTATAGGCGGGACAAGAGAAAAGAGAATTCTGGGAAGTAGAAGACTGGAGGGAGACACCGCCAGCTGCTGCCATGAAAAGCAACATGTAAAGACACTGGTAAGCCACAAACCATGTGGCAAAGTATAGACTAACAGAAATGGGTTAATTTAAGATAGAAAAGGTAGATATCAAGCAGCCTGCCACGGCCATACAGTTTGTAAACAATGTAAGTTTTTGTGTGCTTTCTTGGTTGGGTCTGAGCAACTGTGGGACTGGCGGGTAAGAGAGATTTGTCCTGACTGGGCCAGGCAGGAAAACTCTAACTACAAATGGCACCCAACGTGTTGGCAAGAGTTTCCACCTAAAATCTGAGAAAAAAGATTCTAAGACGAAGCTAAAAACAGTTTCCTAATTGTCTCTCTCAAGTTAGCTGCAGCCTGCCGGTTTGAGCTACTGTGGCGGGTTCCTGGCGTGTGCGTCTGACCTGCAGTGCGGCGGGAATGAGGAGTCTACAAGCAGCACTTTACTCTACTGTGTGCTGGATTTAGCCTTTGCTAGTTTAAAAAAAAAAGTTTCTGGGCTATGCACTGCTTTGATAGAACTGCTTCTGATAGTTGATGGTACACATGGCTCCAGACCCCGAGCTGGTGGTAAACTGTACCACCGCCATGTTGGGAAGCTGAGGTGAGCAGAGCCAGCAGCCACAGTGGCATTTCAGTCTTACAAAGATGGATATTACACAGAGAATCTGGTTTATGTTGTCTTTGGGATTTTTAATTGCAAAAAAAGATTTGATCGTAAAAGCTGTTGAGTTAAATATATATATATAAATTTTAAAGGTACCTTGACTTCAAAATTTGGATATAAGGATATGTTGCTTTGGAAAAGAGTCTCTGCTTTTGTTTCCACAAAAAAACAGAGGCTGTGGATTTGTTCCAGATTAAGATACATCAGGTTTGATCAGCCAAGACCACCTGAAAGGTCTCCAATGACACAATGGCCCAGATGATCCAACATCCAGAATGGTTTCAAGGCAACTGGCTCAGAGGTTCACCCTAATGGACTACTCCATAATCCTAAAATTTTCTTTATGTCCCCATAAGACACAGCGCCCCCCTCCAGCAGGAAGTAGTAAGCAAAACTACGCCCACATTCCCAAAATTATCAAGCTGGCTTTGGAGATGGAATTGGCTCACTCCTTCTCTAAACCCAGACATACTGCTAAAAGAAAAGGTTAAGAGATTCTTGTGTCCCAAATCAGAAGAGCCCTCTGGTGTGGGACAGAGAAAAAACAATATTTTTCTTTAAAGCAGGTTGATTATAAATGAGATCTCTTTCTAAAGAAGAAAGGGGGATATGATATAGATATAATAGGATGAAAGGGTAGATTAGGGAACTTACTTCTAAAGAGCAACAACTTGTTTAAAATGTTTTACATTGGTTTAGATTTTAGTCTATTGATACAAACTTAGTTAATTTTGTTATACTACGTATATATTTCTACTCATGTTTAAGGTATTACGTTTGTATAGCTCATTTAAAATTGTAATGGATAATTAAAAATAGATTAATAACTGGTCATCTATGATAATCATACTCATAGCCATGTTAGTTAAGTCTTCTAGGTATACACAGATATATTTCAGATAGACAGGTAATCTTCAAACACTTCAAAGGTCTACAGAATATGGCATTTAAAGTACTTGTAAAATTTAGACTTTCTGGACAGTGAGACATGTCTGCTCCTGGCAGCACCAATTTACTTCAGAGAGGAGGATGGGCATTGAAGACACTTCATATGGATTTTATCTTCACCTTGGCAAAAATAGCCATTTGGGCAAGAAACTGTTCTTGCCTGGACTGCTCGATCAACTGGACATGCAGGACCTATAGAAAGGTGACCACTGAACTTTGCTTGACAAAATGGTCCTTCAGGTTCCTGCTTCACAGAGGAAACTGCCAGACATTCTACAGGACACTGAGAGAAGTGACCGAGAGACTCTAGCCCTGTGGGCTGAAGAGAAATGCCCCAACTTTACAAAGGATCATTAGGTAACTGTCCAGGCTGCCAGCTGTCTCTGTCTACTCTTGCAAGACTCCTGAAAAATGCTTACATCCTTCTCCCGGTTCTCAGGTAATATTATATCCTTCTGAGGTCTTTGATGTGGTTGAAGACTAGATAGTTATAATTTCCTCAGTTATGATACAAGATAAGTTAGATATAAAACTTTATATAAGATAGATAGGATATCTTCTTTAATATTTTAACTATAATTCTTGCTTGATAATTGTTTTGTTATATGTAATTGTACTATGTAAAAGTTAAAACCTTCCTTAAAAAAAAAAAAGAAAAGGGGAAGTGCTGTGGATATCGCTCTGTGTAAATAAAGTTCTGATTGGCCAGTGGCCAGGCAGGAAGTATAGGCGGGACAAGAGAAAAGAGAATTCTGGGAAGTAGAAGACTGGAGGGAGACACCGCCAGCTGCCGCCATGAAAAGCAACATGTAAAGACACTGGTAAGCCACAAGCCATGTGGCAAAGTATAGACTAACAGAAATGGGTTAATTTAAGATAGAAAAGGTAGATAACAAGCAGCCTGCCACGGCCATACAGTTTGTAAACAATGTAAGTTTTTGTGTGCTTTCTTGGTTGGGTCTGAGCGACTGTGGGACTGGCGGGTAAGAGAGATTTGTCCTGACTGGGCCAGGCAGGAAAACTCTAACTACATTTTGGTAGAATTCACACCCATAAAGTATGTCTTTCAGCATCTATAGCATATTGAAATGCCCTCAAATATACTTTATATAAAACTTGATTTTGCTAGAATCAAGATTCTGAGTTGTGTAACAACTGATGTTTCCAACTAGGGCAAGACACTTATAGTCACAGAAAAAGCACTGAAAACTTACCATTGAGTAACCTTTCCTTCAATGTACATAGTAACTCAGTAATGCAGTAATTATTCAGTTTATAGCTGATATCTAATTCTGGAGGCAAACACTTTTGGTTACATTTACAGTGTTCTGTTACAATTTGGAGACAAACATTGTCTCATATTGTTAATATTCTCTGTGTGTCAAGCTTTGTAGGTATTGGTACTGAGGATCAAACTTGGGACTTAGGGTCAAACTTTTCTATTTCTGAAGCAATAGACCTGTTTTCTGCATTTACACTCTATGGTCCATTGATACATATTCCAGTGTTCCATGTGACAGAATAATCTCAGGCTCCTAAAGAAACTGTTATTCTCTTGTATGGAAAGAGTTTATCAAGTAGTTCTTTTTCAGGGATGTACCCATTGTTGGACAAGAGCTACATCAATCTCTAAATCATAGTCACTCCCAAATTTAAAATGACATATATTCTCAGAGATATCTAAATCTGAGTGTTTTCTTTGTTCTTTTACATGGAGTGAATAATGGATATTGTTGTGGAGCATTGTTGATTTTGTTTGTTGTTGTTGTTTTTTTTCTTTTTCAGACAAGATTTCATGTAGCCTCAGTGAACCTTGAATATAGCTGACAGTGACCTTGAATTGATCCCCATGCTTACATCTCCCACTTGTTATGATTTCACCATTACTTCCAGAAAGAATGTTGGTTAGTGTTCATTGTAAGCTTGATTAGACTGAGAGATACCTTGTGAAATTGTAAGGCACATTTCTGGATATGTCTATGCCAGTGTTTTTGAAGAGAATTAATATGGAAAAGAACAACTGAGTGGGAACATTGAACTCTGAATGTAGATGATGCCAAACAGTCAAGGGGTCATGAAAGAATAGAAGAGGACAGATAAAATAGTAAGCCACCAAACATAAATTCCATTATTCTTTAGGTTGTGCATCTATTGTTTCCATCACTGCCTGTGAGCATTAAGTCCAGCACCTTCAGCCTTTTAATGCAGAATCAACCACTCCAGTAACTCTACATGAGATATGTGTGCCTTCAGCCTCAGGCCAGTACTCCATAATTGTACACCATCTATCAGAGGCTTCATCTGCTGGACTGAGTAGCTACTAGTTCTGTTCATCTGGAGAACTCTAGCTAATAGAGTATATAAGAATCTCACACAGTATTCATAGTCTTGTTTAGTCAAGACTCTTTCTGCTGTTATAAAACATGAACTTCTTCTAGTACAGGACTTTTATGATGTCAGTATGCCATTCCTCCAGTTTAAAATGTGAATTGACACTTGCTTTGGAAGGCCAAGACTCACTTGAAGATAAATTATTTTTACTTTAATTTTTGAAAAATCATTAACAGCTATAAAAATTATATAGCATTTGGAACTAGGGGTAAATAAAACATTGACCCTTAAAAATTAAGGATTCTAGAATTTCATTGTGGTATTTGCTAACCACATTGTTGGCTGCTATGAAATATTATCATTCTCACAGTTGTCCAAGCATGTTCAGTTTCAAATTTAGAATCAAGCTACAGTTATCTTCCATAAAAATATTCATGATATTATTCTTAGCTTCAATATATATTGAAGTAGCTTTCATTTAATTTTTGTCTCACTAATTATCTATTACTATGAATTAAGGGCTGTTTTAATTTTCTTTGTTGAACATCACACTTCTACACATTTAGAGACTTAAAATGATATATACTTGTTATTAAGTCTAGTCTATAAATAAGAAGCAATGGTTGACTTGACTAAACAATTATAAAGAAGATTTGAAGAATAATTCTACACTTGCATTTCATTGAAACTGTTAGAATTATTCATAGGCATCTGGTTGGAAGGCTGAAGTTTTTGTCTCCAGTGGCATTGAGGCTCCTAAAACTGTCACATTTTCTATTATATCCCCCTCTATGTCAACACCAGCAGTAACATTTGCCCTCTAACTTTTCTCAGACTTTGTATTTCTCTTACTGTCTTTTCTTTTGTGAGGAACAAACAGTACCTACATTGAAGCTATTGTGTAATGTGTCAGATCCATTAAGAAAGCCTACTGCCTAAGGCCAACATAAAAACACAAATGTAAGACTCATTTCATAGATTGATAAATTTGAGAGAACTATAGGAGACATGCTCATGAGTGATTTAATAATTGTGTCTATCATGCATATATCTACCACAAAGAAATAGAACTCACCCATTAACATTTAAAAATTAAGAGAAAAAATGAAGATGACTTAAAAAACACTAGACAATCCAATTAATATATACTTCCTGAATGTGAGAATACAAAAGTGATTTATAGTCTGTGAAGAAAATATGTAGAGATGGTCCTAAAGACTCTATTGTTTAGAACTTGATGGTATTTTTGTGGAAATCACCAGTGTTCTTGCATTTAAAGACTGTAGAATGTTCAAAAAATATGTGTGTATATATGTCTAAAACAAACAACCCTCTGTCTGTTACATGATATGTGCCTCCTAGACTGATAATCTAAATATTCACTATCCATTTTGACTGATGGTCTACATTATATCTAGATGACCTTACTGACGCCCTAGACTAAATTCCCACACATAATATGATGTTTTTATAAAATAATGTTTAAATAAAATGATAAATAAAAAATATTGTCTCTTTTGTCAAGTTAGAAAATATAATTTCATTTTCTACTAAATTTTCAGAAGATTCTCAAGCCCATCTGAGTTTAACTCACAGTCTCTGCCAATGCTAATTAACATCTAGTCTTATTTCTGATATTGAATGTCAACTACTTCAAATTATCTTGATATTTCAAAGTTGTTTGGATACCTCTTTTTGATAAGTTTTAGTGCCTTTGGAACATAAGGAAAGTCTTGTTTTGTGGATGCTTTATTATTCACTAATGTTTGAATCCATGCTTTTAAATCTATACTCTAAGATCAGTTCTCATCATTAGTGATCCATTAATTTAAAAATAATGCAACATCAATAACAGAATAGCAGGAATCCTCTCAACTATTCAACCTGTTCATGATAAATATTGGACACATTTGTATACAAGTAATTACTTCAAAGACATATCAAACACAGTCTGTTAATCTACATATGAAATAGCACATCTAAAAATAAATGTAAATGAAAAGTTTAGTATTTTCTTCTCACCTGTATACAATCTGTCATGAATGTCTGTGGAGATTAACTCAGGATGCATTTTTTCTTGTGCTCTGACACCATAGTTTCAACTACACATACAAATTACTTGTTTGTTCTTTATTCCTACTAAAATAACATATATATGGCCAGCCAATGAGGATCACAGAATTTGCCAAATTATCAGTGTCCCAAGAGGCAATCAACCTACAACTGAGAGTCTGTCATCTAATTACCAGGTCTCTAGCTCTATAGTCTGGTATACATTCAACTATTTCTCCGGATATCCTAATCATCAATTACACATAACAATAACATACTCAAGAAAGTACTGAGATGTCCATTACTCTTATTATTTTTCAAAATGAGGAATGTTGCATGAATTTATGATTGATCTTTATACAGAGATCATGATAAACTTCTCATATCATTAAAGGTTCAGTAGATTTGCTCCCCTGTTTAGCCTCCTCTACCATTTGGGGAAGGGTGGTTAAAATGTTTTCAATTTATTATA
Organism: Onychomys torridus; assembly: GCF_903995425.1. Taxonomy (NCBI): domain Eukaryota; kingdom Metazoa; phylum Chordata; class Mammalia; order Rodentia; family Cricetidae; genus Onychomys; species Onychomys torridus. Next base: position 52,601,083 of record NC_050444.1, read on the forward strand.
TATTATTTTTGAAATTATAATTCCAAGATTGCTGTTTTGTTCTTCCTTCTAAAACCCTCTCCACTTACCCCTCCCTATTCTCTTTCAAATTTATAGTTGTGGTTTTTAAACTAATTGTTATTGTATGCATGAGAATATATATAGTGTGTGTGTGTGTGTACATATATGTATGTGTATATATACATAAATATTACTGTACATATGTATATATACATAAATACTTGCGTTAAGTACATATATTCCTAAATATAACCAGTTCTAGTTCAGTCTGTATAGTGATACCTGTATGTATGTTTACAGGGCTGACTGTTTGGCACTGAACAACCAATAAGAGTGATCTTCTCTTGGGAAAGCCACCTCTTTCCTGGCTTTCTATAGTTGCCTACATTTTTCTATATGTAGGACTGATGCCTTGTGGTCTTTTCTCCATACAGTCTGGCATGCCCATTCATATCATCCTTGTTCAGTTCATGTTTGGGCAAACATGTTCTTGAGACTTTATGAGTATAGCTACTGATTTTACTGTGAGACACATCTCACAGAAAGCTCCAGATCATCTGGCTTTTACAACCTGTCCACACTGTCTTCCACAATGTGGCCTGAGTCTTACAATCATGATTGTTTTGTAGATATATCGACTGGGACTGGGCTCTACAACTCTGAAATTTAATTGGTTGTGGTTTTCTACGACACTCTTCATTTGTGGCAAAGAGAAGTTTCCTTGAGGAAGTGTGAAACTTCACGTATCTGTGGATATAAGACCAAATATTTATAGATTGTTGTTAGGGCTTATTCTGGTTTAGTAAATAGTGGCTGTAGATTCACCTTCAATAACCATGACTTTACTAGCACTGAGTAGTTACCTAGGTTTCTTGTACCAGCCATAGTATTGTTCTTGTTCAATGGGTTTTAAGTCTAACTAGAGAGCTCTTGGTTATGCCAAGGAATGTGCCCCTACTACACGCTTAGGTTTATTATGTCATGATGATAGTTGATGTTGTTCATAGATACCATAGCTGGGTAGGACTGTTGATTGTCTCCCTCCTTTGAAAGCTTGTACAGTGCCTTTTGGTTACATGAAAGCTAGTCCTCAAGGAGGGGGTGTTTATATCAGTTCTGTCTCAGGAATCTATTGCCCTTGTTTCTCAAGTGAATGTTGTCTTCAGAAATACTCCCACATTGCCTGATGTATACTCACAATAACTGTCTTCCTTCCATTGTCCTATTTCATTGTATCACTTAGGATTTCTACTACATAAGCTGGCAAACTTCCTAGAGGCTCCAGGTAGTGTTTTCTGTCTTGAATGAAAGATGTTTTTCATAACCTCTTGTAAGAGGAAATTAAACAGAATCATATATTAATGCATGATAGTAAATCTCAAATCACATTTTAAAGAATTTGGTAATCATTGATATCTTTTGAGCATCCTGATTCCACATGTAACTTAGTATAATAGTAGTGAAATTTCTAAAAACAAAAACCTTTAGAAGTCTCTAAATTAGTGACAATTACAATTATTTAAAAAGAATGAATTTATTGACAAAGATGTCACATCTGTTGTAATATGGTCCAGTCATGTCACTTCAAAAACAAATCAATTAAAAAAGTGGGATTATTATATAGATAGGCTAAAAGGTTAATATATATCCATCAGATAAATTTTAGGATGTCTTTAAAAAGGATAAACTACACTTAATATCTCTCATTTACTCAACAAAATGCAGCATCTGCCTTAGCTTCTTCATATCCAGATTAAATTATATACATAGATATTACCAAAACTGGAAAATGGCTCTTGACCATATATATATTCATTACCATTCTAGTTGTTATGACAAAATATTTCAATTTAAATGATCAAGGGTTTATTCTACTTTCTAATTAAAAGCTATACAGTGTGGTGGTATTGTGTTCCCCAAAATATTTTGCCCCCTAATAAACTTATCTGGGGTTAGAGAACAGAAAAGCCACAATATTAAACAGAGGTTAGGTGGTGGCACTCACACCTTTTATCCTATCATTCCAGAGGCAGATATCCCTCTGGAATTCTGTGAGTTCAAGGCCACATTGGAAACAGCCAGGCATGGTGACTCACACCTTTAATCCCAGAAAATGAGCCTTTAATCCCAGGGAGTGACAGCAGAAAGAGAAAGGTATATAAGGCATGAGGACCAGAAACTAGAAGCATTTGACTGGTTAAGCTTTCAGGATTTGAGCAGCACAGTTCAGTTGAGATTCATTCCGGATGAGGACTCAGAGGTTTCTAGTCTGAAGAAATAGGATCAGCTGAGAAACTGGCAAGGTGAGGTGGCTGTTCTGTCTCTCTGATCTTCCAGCGGTCACCTCAATACCTGGCTCTAGGTTTGCTTTTACTTATAAGGCTTTTAAGATTCATGCTGTAATACAGTTCACCATGGCATGGAAAGTATGGTGGGAGGAGGCCAGCTGTTCACAATGTGTCTTGATTTATCAATCAAAGAGAAAACAGGATGTAGAGCAGGCTATAAATTTAAGCATTACTGCTAATGGCCCACTTCCTCCATCAGGGATCTACCTCTAAATGTTTCTCAACCTTGCAGAGTATGTCCACTAGCCTGAGATCAAGTATAGAAACACACAAGCCCATAGGAACATTTCATGTTCAAACCACAGCACTATAAGACACTTATATTTTACTGATTGTTCCACTGATAATACTGTCAGTCCTACTCACTAAAGATGTTACATGTCATATACCAATAATACTTTATGTCCAGAGTAGATCTGAGCACACAAAATACTTTTCCTGCTTCATGACTGTGATGACACAATACATCCATTTATAACGTAAGTAAACCTGGTACATGGTCAGGGGAAAAGAAGAAAAAACTTGACAAAATGTGAGGTTCTAATCATGTGCAAACAGGACTTAGTTTAAAAGCTAACCCAGTAGGATTTTGTAATATAAAGCAACAATGTAGAATGAAAGATCTAAGAAACTGCATATAAAAGAATGAAATAAATTTTGCTGTTTTGAACTTTTTGGTATATCTTACACATATGGGTCCACCATTTATGCATTTATCTATCTCAGCCTTAGGTAAGTGAAACATAAAGTAAATCATTAAAATAGGAAACAAGCAAACACCATGCAGGGTACCATGTGCAAAGTTTGATATGTCAGTAATCTTTCACAAATTAAAGTCTAAAGGTTAAAAGGAATATAAAAATGCAAGATAGTTAGAAAGCAAAAGGAAAAGTGGAACCTGGGGTTCTTTGCTCTGGTTGGCTCTGCTCATGGATGAAGAACCAATTTTGTTATGCATGCTCCTACCACTTATTTTTAACTTATGAAATGTCTGACCTTTGGACAAAACAAGTTCACAATGACAAATAAAACAAATATTTTCACAGGGTTTACTTTCTTCCCCAAAGTTACTTTCCCCAAAGAAGGCCAGAGGATTGTCATCAGAGAAAGAACAGGCCATCTAGATTCATATCTCTTCTAATAAACCAACAAAATACATCTCTATTAGAAGCCATCACTGCCAACATAAATTAACTTCAGTCAGTAGTTATTTCAATAGATAATAACTAGGATGGAACTGATGCCAGAGCTATGATGCTCAGATGGAAGCTGTGATCAAAATGCTGAATGGCCAGGAGGCTTGGTCAAAGACAGAGGCAGAGGAGGTCCCTTCAAATATGCCATCAAAGGCAGACAGTCTTTGAGCTTAGGAGGGGAAGACTTTAAGCTGGTATGTGAAAGGGAATTGCTGCAAGGGCCATCTGCTTTTCCCTCCCTTACACTGAACTGCCATTTTCACAGAGCCTGAGTTAGTTAGTTATGAGGTGAGGACAGGAAATGCCCAAATTTTCAGTTAGAGTACTTATTATCAGCTAAAATCAAAATCAACCTGTCAAATTTTATCTCATTATCTACTTTAACACAATGTTTCTATTTTCATATGCCAACCATCCTTTTCTTTCTCTGCTCTCAGTATTCTTTGAGGAAGAAGACAGTGTTTCATAGTAAAGATCCTTGTCTTCAGTGAACAGGGAAGGGTGATAACACAGATTGTAAATTTTGAGACAAAAAAACCCTCAGAATCAGAATCAGAAGAATACATATACAGAAAGGACCACTAAACTAAGTGGTGGGTTGATTGTATTAGCATAGTCTTCCACCAACAGTATAAACAGAGCCTGCTCTTACAGACTGAGAACAAAATGTAATTCTTCTTATTGAATATTCCATTGATCATCTAATATTTTCCACTGTAATCCCCTTATGAGTGAGAAGGAAGGGAAATAATAGATTCATCTTAGATAAAAAAAGAAAAACATTTGGTTTATTATCTTTGTTGTCTGTTATACTGTGACAGCAGATCCCAGCAGATGTTAGAATTTTTGTTGTGATGCATTACAGAATTCTGTGTAAGCCTAGCATCAAGCCATCTATATTTGCATTGATGTTTCCTTTTTTTAATGACTCTTTGATTGGAATGATATTATTATTACACTCAGTTTTTATTGAGCATCCACATGAGTGTACCACCCAGCTGCATAATGCTAAAATGCATTACAAATGCTATGTAGAGATTTGATTTTTTTAAATAACATAACTCCCTTAATTTACAATAAATACATTATCAACTAAGAAATTTTTTGTTTAGTTGTGCATAGTTATCTATTTCAAAAAATTAGATCAAAGTTTTAATGACTCCATTAAATCTCAATATCTTCTTCATTCAGAAAATGAACAAAAGAAAACCATTTTTTTAGATAGTTAAAAAGCATGAAAATGAACCTTGGCAGAAGGCTTGGTCATTTCTATGACACTTTATTCAGATAAAAATAAGAGACATGTAGTTAAAATACAGATGTTAATTTCTTTTAGAAAAATGTTCCCAGGTAAATATACTTTTAAAGTATAAGAAAAAATCTTTCTCAGTAAAAACAAAATATTTCAATGATAATATTCAGAGACCTATACCATGTAAGTATCAAAGGCACTCTGATACCAAATCAGACCACTCTTGGTATAAACAAAGCTCCATACTTGCTATCCCCACATTTTATTTGGAGCACTCGCATTGACCCTAATTTTCCATAAATCCCTAGCCCTGTAGATTCTTAACTAGAGATTCATAAGAAAGTACATATTTTACCTTGTTGAACTTAATAAAAATCGTTTTTCAAACTGGGTGGGGATGGCGCACTTCTTAATCCTAGCACTTGGGAGGCAGAGACAGGCAGATCTCTGTGAGTTCAAGGCCAGCTACAGAGTAATTTCCAGGAAAGACTCTAAAGGTACACAGAGAAACTTTGTCTCAAAAAAACAAACAACCAAAATCCATTTTCCATTATTTCCATTATTTCTCCTTTTATGAGTATACTGTACTTATTTACATATATACATATACATAGTGCTGTGAAGTGAACAGTTGTGTCTCTACTCAAATTCCTGCATAAGATCTCCTTGCCAGAGTGATAGGATTGAATCTAGCAACCAGGAGGTGACTAACTCTTAACAGCCCCACCTCTTAGAATGAGATTAATGCCTCAAAAACTGAATCAGGAGGTGGCTGGCTCCATTCACCATGTGAGGACATAACGAGGAGACAGAAGGCTTCATCAGACACTGCACACTGTTGTTTTCATCATCGATTAATTTTCTCTACAACAGTAAGCAATCAATTTCTGTTGTTTGTAAGTGAATAGTCCACAGATATTCTTGTTGTTTTTGTTGTTATAGCCATCCAAACAGACTAACACAGTGTAAGGTTAAATGACTTATGAGTTTAGCATGATAATTACAAGAAGTTTGCGAATATCCATCATGTAAACAAGGCAAGTTCATGTGTTGAAAGCCACAGAGAAAGTAATGTGGTAAAAGCCATGAAGGAATAAAATTAATGTGTGTAGACCACACCCTCATTATTCACAGACTAAGGCCTGGACCTGGGTCAAACAAAAAAAGAGAAAAAAGCCAAGCCAGGTTTAAAATTTAGACTATCAGATATGCTGGTCAATTTTGTATTGATTTGGTTATGATATAAGCCCCAGCTACTCAGACTTAACACTTAGGTTTAATTTGGAGGATGGTCCAAGTCAAACATAATTAGATGCTTCAGTAAAAATATTGGTAGATATAATTTAAATAAATAGTTGACTGTGTAAAGATTTTACTCTATAGTAATGGAAAGGAGTTGAAAGAGGAGCTGTGATTCCTGCTGTGTGATAATCCCTGCTGGTGACAGGAACTACAGCTACTGTCTGAGAATCTCCTGTTGTGTTTGCTTTCTAAAAACTTCCTTGTCTCATTTTAACAGCACTCCCATTTCCTTAAGGCAGCCCCAGCATTATATCTCTTACCACCTATATATGGGCAGACATGTTCCTCTTCTACATGGCCAAACAATGCAAATGATTTGGGATACTTTTAAGTATTAAGGGAAGATCATCTCTATAACTACAAATAACTGGAAGAATGTTTAATATCTCAGAGGAACCAGAAAAGTGTAAACATTACCTGCATCCAACCCATGCAGAAAAAGATAATCCATCCAAAAAAAAAGAAGAAATCTTAGAAGACTATGGAGAGACTCTACAGAAGTTGAGTTTACATGCAGAATACTAACCTACAGTTACACAAAACAGTCCCACTAATTCAGTTCCCATTCTGTAATTCAACTCTTGCTGATCTTATTTCTTGACTCACAAATTAGACCTGATTGTGCAGAACTAATAAAAGAAAATAAATAAAATGAAATAGAATTTTCTGTATGTCCAGAGAATAGCATGTCAAAAGGAGAAGGCACCAGGTAAATCTGAAGCCAGGGAGGCAGGTAAGAGCAAAGGCAGGTTACAGAGTAAACCATTTGTCATACAAAGATTTTAACATTTTATCTTAAGGACTAATGGAAACCAAACCACTTTTAGAAAAATGAATGATGTAATCTAATTTAAGTATTAAGATCACCCTTGATGTTATGTGGAGTGGAAAGGGATATGAAAAGTCAAAAGAGGATTTCAAAAGACCCGAGACCAACATTTATTACAGTTTTCTAGGTGAAACAGCCATTCAGAAGCAAGTCCCTAAAAATAATACTAAACAGAATATCCTAATTTACAAGGATGTTCTTCCTCATGGTATATACAAGGATTGGCAAGGACTCTAGAGCAAAGAATAGTTCATTAAAATTCTTCAATGTCATCATATTGTCCCTCAAATTCTGTTAGCTAGGCTGGGAATAATGGGCCATTTGCATAGATTCTTCTTTTACCTTACCTGACTAATGGCTCATTGGCTGATCCATAGCCAAATGCTCTCTCACTCAACACTTTAGAGGACACATCTACCTCAACTTTCCAGAGCTGGACAACATCTAGAGGGATGAGAGAGAGGCACTTAGGAGAGAAGGAACAGTAAGGAACTGATTTGGACAAGTGATTCTCCAGGTTCTCTATTGTTCTGTGGCTCAAGAAGAGATGGTTTGTCATTCATGATGAATTCTCTAAATGATCTCCTGCAGAGATCAGGAGAACAAATGGGCATGCCCACAGAGTGCATTCCCTCCATTCTGAATCACTCTTGGTAACAAAAGATTTCTTAGTTAGGGTTTCAATCCTGTGAAAAGATACTATGACCATGGCTACTTTTATAAAAGAAAACATTTTACTGTAGACTGGCTTATAAGCCAGAGGCTTAGTTCCTTATCATCATGGCAAGAAGCAGACATGTTGTTGAAAAAGTAGCTTAGGGTTCTATATCCAGATACAAAAGCAGCAAGAAGACAGAGACACTGGGCCTGTTTTGAACTTCTGAAACCTCAAAGCCCATCCCCAGTGACACACTTCTCCAACAAGGTCACTTGTACTCCAACATGGCCACACTTCCTAATGGTGCCACTCCCTATGAGCCTGTGGGGGCTGTTTTCCTTCAGACTAACACAAAAGGTCTTGGTAGTTCCCTTCTTAAATTGGCCTACCTGGGCATGGGAGTGCAGACTTGTTATCTCAGCTCTCAGAAGGCTGAAGCGTGAAGCTTACTATAGGTTAAAACCTTGCCTTGGCTACACAGTGAGTTGAAAGTCAACCAGGGTTGTATCAAAAATCCGTATCCTTCAATAAAGTAACTAAATAAGCAAATGGGCTATTCCTATCATCACAGAATTTTCTATATGCCACATGTAATTTACCAAGCTATCAGGAGCCAAATCTATAACCTTTGGTAATAGGGGAGAAAGATTACACTTTTCTTTTCAATGAAATATAGAAAATGGTATAACATTAGTGCTTAATTTGTAGACTTGACTTCCTTTTCAATAAAATTCTCATGCATAGAAATAAAAATAAATCCATCAAAATAAAAACTTCAATAGTATTTTTGTTTCTAAAATATTACTCCATTCTCTACTGCATTCTTTCCCCATAATTAAGTGGACTTATACTCCAATTACTTTTAATAACAAGACTGATTTTTGGAGCTTATCACTGAATATTCTAGAAACAGAAAATAGGAGAAAATAATTTAAAAGAGACATACCAATTATCCAAAGATGCCAAAAAAATAAATAAAACTATAAAAAGGATAGTCAATAGCATGACTCAGAAAGTAAAATGTTTCCCGTGTGCAATCACAAATGCATTATAAATTTAGAATAGGTGGCAATATCCCTTGAAGGATATTCTTTTAGTGTCTCAAACTTAAGTATAATAGCCATTGATAGTCTCTTAATTGATGTTACATCACATCATAAAGAAATTGAGGAAAGAAAACACAAATATCTGTACAAATGTATTCTTAATAAAATATAGCAAAAACACCCCTATCAACTATAATCATCATTTTTGTAACTGGTATTTATAACTACCTTTCTTCACTGCCCATTCTACATTTCTTCCACCCTCAGCAAGAGCCTCAGCAGGTATTGACGCTTTTTCTGGAGGAGTGCTCCATACCTTCATTCTTGATGTGTTTGTGGCCTTTTCTATCTTGCCTGGATAAGTTTATTGAGATTCCTCTTGACTTCAGTCACTGGATGTAGTAGTACCAAGAAATAGATGATTTGAGGTATCTTTGCACTATAGACATAATATTTTCTTTATCTCCATTTTGGAGTAGAAATCCAGTTTCCCCATTAGAATCTGAATCAGTCACACTTCCTAATACTGTTATTTTTTCTTAGCTTTTTAGCCTGTTTGTATAAAGGCAACAGAAACCCAAAGTGGCTAGGGATAAGTGTGAGCTTCCAGTTCAATGTTGGAATGGCTGAGGAAAGAGGCTGATTTTCCACAGGGTGAGTCATCCAATATACTTGATTGAACTCCTTCTTAGGTGAAGTCACCTTTTGATGAACATTTACATGGAACACAAACATCTTCACATTCTTCACCCATTTAGAGAGATCTGTCCACATATTTATTCCCCAGATGTATTCCTCACCAATTTTCCAATCATTCTCTTTCCAAGTCACTGACTATCCAGAGAAGCTATTGGCTTTACCCATGATTCAGTGAGCAATTGCACATCAGATCATTTACCCTTCCAAAAAATGTATGACCATGTGTACTACCTGAATTTCTGTCCACAGTGAAGATTTTCTTCTACCATTGTTTTTAGGGTTGTCTCAGAAAGGTTTTAATGCTGTAGCTGTCCACTTCTGTGTGGAGCCTGAACACATGCAGAACCATTAGTTCATTGGATTTGTTTCCCATCCTTTGATGCTAATATGTATTACTAATGAGTTCAACATGGTTGCTACCCCCTGCTCACTTGGTCTAATCAGCATAATGTCATTAATATAGTGCACCAAAGTGATATTTTGTGGAAGAGACAAATAATCAAGACACATTTCAACTAAGTTATGACATAGGACTAATGTATCCTTGAGGAAAACTGAAGGCATATACTGCTAGCCTTACCAACTAAAAGCAAATTGCTTCTAGTTGTCCTTTATGGACAGGTACTGATAAAAACACATTTGCTATATAATATTATAGCTGCATATCATGTACCAGGAGATGGGTTAATTCACATTATGTATAGCAGCTACAACTGGAGTCATACCTGTTTGTGTGTTAAATAGTCAACTGTCATTCTCCATGATGCATCTGTCTTCTTCAACAGCCAGATGGGAAGTGAAATGGAGATGTGGTGGGAACCACCACCCCTGCATCTTTCAAGTCCTTAATAGTAGCACTAATTTCTGTAGTTCTTCTAGGGATAAAATCATTTTTTGAGTCACCATTTTTTCTTGGCCAAAGGAACTCTGAAGTCTTTCATTTAGCTTTCCAACCACAACAGCCCCAACTCCAAAGATCTGGGATCCAATGTGAGAGTCCTACCAATTTCCAAGTATACCTTTCTGAATTAAACATTCTGGAACTGAGGAAATAACCACAAGATGAGGCTGGGAACCCATTGGACCTACTGTGAGTCAAACATTAGCCAAAACTCCATTATTTATCTAATCTCTACAAGCTCTTCAAATATGTTGTTGACCCTCTCACCATTATGTGTCTTATAGGATTAGTGAAGGGCATGTCTTCTGAACCTTCTCATTGTGGAGGATCATGTTTTGCCCACTGTACCAACTCTAGCATTGCAATTTCCCTCAGCCTTAAAAATACCTTCATTAACACTAAGCCAAGTGATATCAGGTATCCCCAACACATTTTCTTTGGACAAATGCTCATTTAACCATTGAAACAAATTTTTGACACAGTTTAAATGTATGCTGTGGAATAATGTTTTTGTACACTGGGTTAATAAAATGCTGATTAGCCCATAGCCAGGCAAGGAATTTAGGTGACATAAACAGACAAGGAGAATTTGGGGAAGAGAAAGGCTGTGTGAGAGGATGCCAACCTGCTATCCAGGTAGCAGCACATAATGGCATACAGGTAAAGCTATGGAACATGTGGTAACATATAGATTAACATAAATGGGCTGAGTTTAAGTATAAGAGCTAGTCAGTAGTTATCCTGCCTGAGCTAATGGCCAAACAGTTTTAATTAATATAAGCCTCTGTGTATTTACTTGGAATTGAGTGGCTGCACACCAGGTGGGACACAGGAAAACTTTCAGCTACAACTGTGCAAGCTTCTGTATTAAACCTAGATCTCCACTCAGAGAGCTTATATTAATAAGAAAAATGTTCTTTCCACCATAATCCCACACTCTTAAAATCTATTCCCATACATATCCTTCACACTTCTACTTGAATGCATTAGCAAACTCATCAAGCTCTTGGGAGTGTAGTGAAGCTACTCATGGACTACACTTCCTAGCTCCTCTCTAGGAGCCTGCTTTGCCTTAAGTCTGGTTATAGGTTGAGAAGCAAATAATAATGGGCTCTGGGAGACATCAGTATCATTTTGCATGGTGTTTCCTTCAGAGAAAGTCAATGTTGGGTTTGCAGACAGTGAAGGATTACTTTCCTAAGTCAAAGGTAAAATAGACAGTATTTCAAGGGGTGGGGTTGAGGGTAGAAAGACTGAGAGGGACAGGCAAATATCATAACAGGTTGCTCAGTCTTCCCTCAGTGATCAGGTCTCAGCTTCAGTTTCCTGAGACTGAGCAAACAGTTTCTGAGGGAGTCATGAACAAAGGACAATCAATCTCCAACACCCCCAACAGCAAGGATAGGGTGAGCAACAGTCAGCAGATAACCAAATAAGGACAAAGCCTGGGACTTGTCGAGACCTGCTCCAAAATGGAAAAAGCTGTATCTATAGCCAACCCCTACTAGCCTTGGCCAATTAGAACATACTAATATGATTCCACTTACTTAAGCCAATCATATCTAAAATGACACAATTGCCTTAGGAATTATCCTTCAGCTGTGCTTAAAAGGAGCCCACATGTCCCTTTTGAAGTTGTCACCATTTTGTTTTTGTGTAGGATGGACCCCCAGGATACTGGTAATATATGCTCCTATTGATTGTACACACAGATGGTGGTCTTTTGCAAGACCCTAACAGGACTACTTCCTTAGTAGAGTTAAACCCTTGCGAACCTTAGGTTTCAAAACTTTCAACTTCAATAGGGTTCTTCCGCACATGCCCACCTCACGTTATAGCATCCGTTCTCTACCAACTTCTGCCCTTACTTTAACTGTCAGCACTCTACCAGGCTGGGCTTGAATATGCGCTACAGTTGAACCAAGCCTGCTTATTTATTAATTTTTGAAAAGCAGAGAGAGGGGATGTGTTCCATGTGGCCATGTTGGGAAAAGGAACAAAGACGCCTTTTAACTCCTATGTCCCCCAGTCCATCAGGGTCCAGACATGAGTTTGAGGTTGAAGAGATATGTATAACTCTAAACAGACCTTGTGAAAGTGTAGTCCTGCCCAGCAACATTGCCTGGGCTCAGTCTGGCCTTTTAGGTGGCTGACAAGTTGTCAGACTAGATACAGTTTCTTTCCAGAAGACAAGTACCTCCTATGACTGACTCTACATTTCTTTCTTCTATCATAAAATTCCTGGGAAATTTCAAAATTTGAAATCCACTCTTTTTCACATCTGATAACCAGAGAAGAAGGCACCAGTGTCCCCAGACTATCTTGTCTTCCCTTCCAAGAGAGAGTTACCTGGAGACAGTAATTCAGTGTGGGTGTTAGGTTGGAACAAAAATGAATTATCCTCTTTCAAGATGACCAAAGCTTATGTCAAGTTAATAAATAAATAAATAAATAAATAAATAAATAAATAAATAAATAAATAAATAAACCACTACACAAGAAATTGCCAGTGCAGGCAGGCTAGCTATAAGGTCTGAGTTTGATTGAGAATCTCGACTTCAAAGAAAATGTGGAAGAGCAATTGAGGAAAACACCTGACATTGACCTTGGGTCTCTGCACATATATAGACATCCTTGTGAGCATATGCATGTGTGTCCATGTGAATAAATCACACACACACACACACACACACACACACACACACACACACACACACACGCACGTACAGATGAAAAAAAGGAAGCATGCTATCTATAAATGTGCAATATGTTCCACTCACTAAAAGAATGTTACTTGATCATGAAAAATAACAAAATGCTGTAATTTGTAGGAATACACACAAGACTAGAAGGACATTATTTTTAAGTTTACCCTTTGTATATGGATGTTTTGTCTGCAGGCATGTCTGTGCATTATGTATGTGCAGTGATCTCAGAGGGAAGAGGAGGGTATCTGATCCCCTGGAACTGGAGTTACAGGCAGTTGTAGGCTGCCATGTGAGTGCTCTGGATCCTCTGGAAGAGTAGCCATAATGGGGGTTTCAGTTTGATTTCCACAACTTGACTTTGTGGTTACTGGAAAGAAGAGTCTCTTCCAAGACACAGTTAGAAAATTTTACCCTGTTTATGCACACCTGGAGCTGGTCAGTTTTATCACTGAGTTCCATGGTGTCCTTCAAGATATTCTGAGAGGCTAGAAGTTAGTTAATTTTATCATAGAGCTCATTCCTTTCCTATGTTCAGAGATGCTAAGAGCAACCTACAAGCATAATCATTTTCCATATATCTTCACGAATTGTCAAAAGTTTTATATGTAGTGTCACCAACTCCATTGCCACCTGCAATTGGTGAATCAGGAAAATCAAATGCATTTATGTCCTTAAACTTGTAAAATAGTTCATAGTTCACACCATGGACATTCAATATTCTCTAAAAACCCAGGAAAGACATTAGGAACTCAAGAGGATTAAGTATCTAGGTATTGGTGAATTGGAAAACCTATTCAAGATACTTAAAATATTCGTTATTATATTTCTATTGCTCTAGAAAACTCCTGGTATAAGAATGTGTATTAGCTAGGCTTATCTAGAGTAAAAGAACTTATAGAATGAATGAATCTCTCTCCATCTCTCTATCATATTTGCATAGATATATGTGGGTGTATCTTTATATGTATGTGTCTGTGTGTTTGTGTCTCTCTGTGTGTATGTATGTACGTAGTATGTATGTATGTATAAAGAGGATTTACTAGAATGGCTTATAGGCCATGACCCAGATAGCCCAACAATGGCTGGCTATGAACAGAAAGTCTAAGAATCTAGGAGTTTCTCATTCCACAAGACTGGAGGTTTCAGCTGTCCTTCAGTATAAGTTGGAATCCCAAAGAAGTAGGCTTTAATGCCAGTGAAGGAATGGACTTGATAGCATAAAAGTAAGCAACCAAAGAGCAAATGTTTCCTCCACCCATGTCCTTATATAGGTGTCCTGCAGAAGGTCTGGCCCAGATTACAGCTAGGTCTTCCAGCTCACATGATTTGGATTCATAGTGAGTCTTCTTGCCTCAATATTCATCTGGATTAAAGGAGTGGTTTTTTGTTTGTTTGTTTGTTTGATTTTTGTTTTTGTTTTTGTTTTTGTTTTTTTTTTCCTAGCTAAAGGATCTGACTTTAAAGATGTATCTCCAAACTGAATTAGAAATGGATCTTCCTACTTCAAATTAAACAAAAATCCCTCACAGGTGTGTGGTGATATACTTGTAATCTAAGAAATAAAGCTTGCTAGAAGATGGGAGGACAGAGCCAGGCACAGAGTTAGCCACATAGGTTAGGCAGTGATGGCACATAACTTTAATCCTAGCACTCAGGAGGCAGATGCATGGATTTCTCTGGATTTCTGTTCAAAGCCACCATGGGTTACATTAGATTAATACAGTTTGAAGGAAAAACAAGTAGGCAGTGATGGCATACACCTTTAATTCCAGCACTTGAGATCACACACCTTGAGTCCCAGTACTTGGGAGTCACATGCCTTTAATCCCTGCACTAAGAAGGTTGAGACAGGAAGAGATATGGCTGGGCAGAGAAAGGAATATAAGGCAGGAGGAGACAGGAATTAGGCCCTTTCGGCTGAGGACTCAGAGGCATTCACTCTGAGGATTCATGGAAACAGTATCTTCTCTTTTTGGCTGAGGTGTTGGCAAGGTTAGAAGTGACTGTGGCTTGTTTCCTCTGATCTTTCAGCATTTACCCCAATATCTGGATTCAGGTTTTTATTATAAGACCATTTAGGATTCATGCAACATAGGTGTGCCCTCCATTTTGGGGATTTAGTTAATTCCATATATAGCCATGTTGAGAAGCAAGAATAGCCATTACATACATATAAATATAAGCTTGACGGTCTAATGCTATTATTTTGAAAAAAAAAAAAATAGAAAAAAAAATGCCATTAGAGATTCTAACAGTTCTATAACACTAAACTTTGACTTAAATAGTTTTTGTAAGGACTAGAGACCTGAACATCAAGGACGTTTTCTAAGCTGCTGTGTTTTGTCCTGTGATTTTTCTTGGTGGTGATGAGGATGCTGTTGAAGCATTAAGAAGGTTGTGCCTGGATGAAAGGTCTCACATAATTGGTGGTATTGCTCTTGGGAATAAAGCTGCACTTCCTGGTCCTTTCCTTGCATGCTTTTGTGAAGCATTTTAATTAAAGCTTGATCAATTCTGCACTCAGGTCCCTGTCTTTCTGTTTAGATATGTGATCTCCCATTCCTCCATGTCATCTGTACATTACCTTCAACTACTAAATGGCTTAGCCAAAACAGCTCTAACAAAACCTCAGGTGATTCCACAGCATGCCACTGAACTTGCAAAACTTTTAATTACAAAATTAGCTATCTCAGGATTTCTGTTACAGCAATAGAAAATTAATAGTCACACAAGTACATTGATAATAATTCACAGAGTTTTAATGGTATTTGTCATTACTTAGTATGTTATACTAAGTGTCCATCTTGTATAGGACATGACTTATGATACCACAAATCTATATGGAATGAGACAGAATAAACAATGAAGTTAGGAAATGCCTTAGATAATTTCACACGATAAATATTTTATCATTAAGACAAAACATATTAAAATATGTGAGAAGAAAAGACTATTAATTATACACTCAGCAAAGTCCTCTTTCATTAGTTGATGTTGGCTGAGCTTATAAGATGGACCATTAGAGTAGTTAGAACTATCCATCAAAATTTTGTAAAGGGAACATACATTTAACTTTTCTAAGTACTACACTAGTAGAAGATGAGACAGAGCTGTGGATTCTGGGACTAACTCATGTTTGATTTTGAAAGCCCACAAAAAATTCAGAAATTGGAAGTCACTTGAGAGATGTCACATATTTCACAGTAGATAATGGAAAGCAAAAAAAAAAAAGTATTTCATGCATCATTCTTTTCATCTGGAGAGGAGCTGATGCATATGTCACCTATCCACAAAGCTAGCAGTATGGAAAAAAGGCTGCATGGTATAGATTTGTATTTGAAGTATGAGGATGGGGCCAAGCTTTAGCACCTCATCTAGGTTTCACAAGTTGTTTGATGGCATGTAATTGTTATCTACCAGTGTGGTTAATGGTTTGGAGAAAAATATGACAGATGACAGATTCTACAGGGGCATCAAATGAGTTACAAGCAGGGAAGAGAGCCAGGCTGACTTGTATAGATGTTATTGCTCCAGAAGCAGATTTAGATTTAACACTGTACAGAACCTTCATGTACAAACATGTGACACAGATCAGTTAACTATTTTGTACAGTTTTTGCTTCTTTTTCACAGACTGTGAATTATATGACTACTCCTTTACAGTTTTTTTGTTTGTTTGTTTTTTTTTTTTTCTACAGGAGCTATATTTTAACTGAATGTGTTTTAGAGGATGCATACATAACTCGTTTTTCTTTACAGCCTACAATAGAATGATATAAACACTACACCATCCACTGTTTCTATCACATTTTACCTTTGTATTTTTATTTCTACTTTGTAACTGTAAGCTAGATTTGATCAATTGGCATAATAACAGATTAAGTAGTTTAAGGATAATAGGAAGAAAACAACCTATTTTTCACTTTCATGTATTGAAACACACTTAGGATGTCACTCACTAGTTTCATGGATTGTTCTGCTTGCCCAGATATATTCATACAGATTAGAGTGAATTTAATGCAGTGAGACATCATCTTTTGATACTCATTCCTAATATGTACTATCTAAAAACATGTAAAGTGATATTTTATCTGTATTGAAATGTGATTTTATTTGTACGTTAATAAAGTTGCCTTGAGGTCAGAGCAAGCCAGAGGAGAAGTTGGGTGGTAGTGCAGGCCTTTAATCCCAGCACTTGGGAGGCAGAGCTACGTAGATCTCTGTGTGTTCAAGGACACAGCCAGCATGGCAGACACATGCCTTTAATCTCAATACCAACCATAGAAGACCTGGAGGTCTGTACAGACAGGCAGTGATGAGGAGGTCATGTGGCTGGGTTTACAACCAATGAGAAAACAGAACAGAAAGTCTATAAAAAAGACAGGACACACAGAAGCAATGAAGGGTAAGGCTCTCAGCTATTGCTCTGATCTCTTGTTTTTTAACTCTGCAATTGGCTCTGTGTTTCTTATTTAACAAGACGGTTACATCTACAAACATGTGGTATCTAATGTGTATTAAAATCTAATGTGTACTATATTATATAAAGTAATTTCATTATCTAATATACACACTTTTTTATTCAAAGTCAGGGAAATTTAAAAATGAATAAATATTTCCTACATTGCCATTTGATAATATCGTATCTACATTCAACTTTTTATTTTTATTTTTTATTATGTGTTTTAATTTTATACATCAGCCATGGGTTCCCCTGTCCTCCCCACTCCCACTCCCACCCCCAACTTCCCCCTCCATTCCCATGTCCTCCAGGACCAAGACACCCCTGGGGATTCATTTAAACCTGGTGGATTCAGTAGAGGCAGGTCCTTCCAGGCTGAGCATGTGTCCCTGTGTAAGCCCAAGGTTCCAAACAGCCAGCCAGCTCATACACTAAGGACAGGTCCTGGTCCCACAGCCTGGGTGCCTCCCAAACAGAACAAGCTATTCAACTGTCTCACTTATCCAGAGGGCCTGATCTAGCTGGGGGCTCCCACAGCCTTTGGTTCATTATTCGTGTGCTTTCTTTCAATTGGCTATTTGTCCCTGTGCTTTTTGCAATCTTGGATTCAACAATTCACGCTCTTGCAGTCCCTCCTCTTTCTCGACAGTTGGACACCTGGAGCACCACCTGGGGAGCAGGAGATCCCAGATGGATGAAGAACAGAAAGGGAGAATGAGGAATAACAGACCATGATAAATGATGACCACATGAGAACAGGAATAGGCAGAGTACTCGAGAGGTCCCCAGAAATCCACAATGATACATCCTCTGTAGACTGCTTGCAATGGTCGTGAGAAAGCCTGATCTGACCTAGTCTGGTGATCAGATGACTAAACACCCTAACAGTCATCTTGGAATTCTCATCCAATAACTGATGGAAGTGGGTACATTCTACTTTTAAGTAAAGAGATTTCCTTTAAAAAGGTAACTAGTTGGAAGTTCTAGCTTAAAAATCACACCAAAGGATTCTGTGAATATGACTTAAAGACTAAAAAACTTTCACATGGAATTATTTTAAAAGAAATAATTTTTCATATCTATGAGACAAATTACTGAATAAAAGCAATACTCCATGGACTTAAGAGATTATTAACTATAATATCAGAAAAATCTAAGGCAAGGAATATACAAACAAATAAAACCATATTGTATGAGAAACTATGAAAGAAGTGTGTCCTTTCTCTGAGCATGGATATTTCAGGAGACTCCAAAGATCATGTGACCCACTATATTCTAAGCATAAGAAAATTAAGACACATTTTGTTTGATCCCATCTTTGTCAGTAATTCAACAATTAATTTATATGCCCCTCAAGAATTTCATTTAATTTATCTGTGGCATAGTTTATTCATATGTAAAAAGTTCTGGAATTTATGTTTGTCACGATTCTTTACATCTTATGCTGTATTTAGTATTGCCACTTTGCTCTAAAAAGCTCATATATAAAACTAGAATCTATAGCTCAAATCTTTGAGCTCATAGCAGAAAGCCAAATCTGCTGTGCCTACAGGTAGTAATACTATATTATTATTCTAGAACACCCACAGCAACATACCACAGACTGAGTCACTTGCCCCACCATTTCTGTAGGCCAAAAGTCTAGGAGGAAGGTATGGGCATGTCTACCTTTTGCAGCATCTCTCCTGGGTTTCCCCCTCGTTATCATGTCATGATGGTCTGATGGTCTTTCTCTGTGCACACACATTCTATTCCTCATACAGCAAGTACATCAATCTTAATTGAGTTAGGGCGCATTGTAAGAAGAATTGCTAAATGGTCTTATTAATAAAAAAAAAAATCTGGAGCCAGATATTGGGGTGAAAAGTGAGAGATTAGAGGAATAGGACAAGCCACAGTGATCCTCACTTCCCCAACTCCTCAGCCTCCAGAGAGAGCTACTTTCTGTATACTCACACCTATATCCTCTCTGTGCCCTGACATCTCACTTCCTCTCTCTGTCCAGCTACATCACTTCCTCTTTCTGCCCAGCTCCATCACCTCCTGTCTCTTTGTACAGACCTCCAGAACTCTATAGTTAACTAGAGCTAGGAATTAAAGGCATGTGACACCATGTCTGGCTATGTTGGCCTTGTGGCCTTGAACTCACAGAGATCCACATGAATCATTGTCTCCTGAATGCTAGAATTAAGGTCTTGTGCCATCACTGCCTGATATTTATGTTTAATATAGTGGCTGGCTTTTTCCTCTGTTCGTGAGATAAGCTTTATTGGAGTGCACAAATAAAATATCATCACAGCCAATCTTTTGGTCTCTGACGCCTTTATTTTTTCTTTAAAGACCATTTCAACACAGTCACTTTGCAAGTTATGGATTTAACATCAGAATTTGAGGTAGTATGATTCTCATACAGAAATCTACTTATAATAGACCCAAGTTACAAAATATATTGTATGACTCTATTCTAGCATATGTTTACAGATATCTTTACATATTTACACACACATACACACACACACATATATGTATGTATCCATGTGCATACATGTTTTTCACTTTATAATTGTCTATTCATGTACATATATACATTCATTCTTACTTTTGGAATCAACTTAGAATTTACTAATTGATTACTGTAGCTAGAGTTTTTCTCTCCAGGTCCCGCCAAGTCCTGGCAGTCTCATAGTCCACTTATAAAATAAACATCCTGACTCTTATACTATTTAAACTGCTCAGCCATTAGCTCATGCCTATCATTGTCTAGTTCTTACTCTTATACTCAGCCAATTTCTGTTGATCTGTATGTCACCACATGTTCCATGGCTTTACCTGCTTCTTTACATGATGCTCCCTGGATGGCAGGCTGGCATCTCCCCCAGACTTCCAACTCCCAGCCTTTCCTCTCTGTTTGTCCTGCATATCCTATACTTCCTGCCTGGCTACTCGCCAATCAGCATTTTATGTATTCACAACATACAGGATATCCCACAGCACTTACCCTTTTCTGTTTTTTTTTTTTTTTTTTTTTAAAGGAAGATTTTAACTCTAACATAGTAAAATTACATATAATAAAACAGTTATTTAGCAAGAATTACAGTTACAATATTTAGTCTATTTATATTTGGCAAAATTAAAGAAGATATTCTATCTATCTTATATTTGTGAGTCTAAGATTTCATATCTAACTTATCTCTTATCATAACTAGAGAAATGATAACTATCTAGTTTTCAACTACATCAAAGACCTCAGAAGGATATAATATTACCCGAGAAATGGGAGAAGGACGCAAGCTACCTTCAAGAGTCTTGTAAGAGTGGACAGAGATAGCTGGCAGCCTGGACAGTCATCCAAAGTTCTTTTGTAATGTTGGGTGCATCTGTCTTTAGCCCAGAGGCCTAGAGTCTCTCAGGCACTATTCTCTGTGGCCTGTAGAATGTCTGGCAGTTTCCTCTGCAAAGCAGGAACCTGAAGGACCATCTCGCCTTGCAAATTCAGTGGTCACCTTCCTACAGGTCCTGCATATCCAGTCAATCAAGCAGTCCAGGCAAGAACAGTTTCTTGCCCAAATGGCTATTTTTGTCAAGAAGAAGATAAACTCCATATATAGTGTCCTCGATGCCCATCCTCCTCTCTGAGGTAAACCAGTGCTGTCAGGAACAGACATGTCTCATTGTCCAGAAACACTAAATTTTTAAAATATTTCAAATGCCATATTCTGTAGGTCATTGAAGTGTTTGAATATTATCTACCTAATTGAATTATATCATTGTATACCTGGAAAACTTAACATGACTATAAGTTTGATTATCATAGAAGACTAGTAATTAATCTGTATTTCTTAATTATTCATTACAATCTAAATGAGTTACATAAACATATACCTCAAACAAGAATAGAAATATATATATATATATATATATATATATATATATATATAATAACATAAGTTTAAACTTGTATCAGTAAACTAAATTCATAGCAATGCAAAATATTTTAAACAAGTTGCTCTTTAAAAGTTGATTCAATAATCTACCCTTTCTTTTATTTATTTATATATTATATTTATGTTTTAATTTTACACATCAGTCATGGGTTCCCCTGTCCTCCCCCTTCCCGCCCCCCCCCCCATCTTCCCCCCATCCCCTTCCATCCATTCCCATCTCCTCCAGGGCAAAGACTCCCTTGGGGATTCATTTAAATCTGGTGGATTCAGTACATGCAGGTCCAGTCCCCTCCTTCCAGGCTGAACCAAGTGTCCCTATGTAAGCCCAAGGTTCCAAACAGCCAGCTCATACACTAAGGACAGGTCCCCCACAGCCTAGATGCCTCCCAAACAGTTCAAGCTGTTCAATTGTCTCCTTTATCCAGAGGGCCTGATCAGATGGGGGCTCCACAGTCTTTGGTTCATAATTCATTTGGCTATTTCTCCCTGTGCCTCTTAAATCTTGGTCTTGACAGTTCATGCTCTTATAGTCCCTCCTCTTTCTCTACAATTGGACTCCTGGAGCTCCAACTGGGGCCTGGTTGAGGATCTATGCATCCACTTCCATCAGTTATTGGATGAGAGTTCCAGCTCGACTGTTAAGGTGTTTGGCCATCTGATCACCGACTAGGCCAGATCAGGCTTTCTCTCGACCATTGCCAGCAGTCTACAGAGGATGTATCATTGTGGATTTCTGGGGACCTCTCCAGCACTCTGCCTATTCCTGTTCTCATGTGGTCATCATTTATAATGGTTTGTTATCCCTTGTTCTCTCTTTCTGCTCTTGATCTAGCTGGTATCTCCTGCTCCCCTAAGCTTTTTTGCCCTCAAACCTTGCCCTTCATTACTCCCACTGTTGTCCAGGTTGTTCATGTAGATCTCATCCATTTCTCTGTCATTGGGTGATACCTACATCTTTCCTAAGGTCCTGTTTTCTAGGCAGCCTCCCTGGAGTTGAGTAGCAGTCAAGTCATCTTTGTTTTACATCTAGTATCCTACTATAAGTAAGTGCATATCATGTTTGTCCTTCTGAGTCTGGGTTACCTCACTCAGGATGATTTTTTCTAGATCCATCCATTTGCCTGCAAACCTCATGATGTCATTGTTTCTCTCTGCTGAGTACTACTCCATTGTGTATATGTACCATATTTTCTTTATCCATTCTTCAGTTGAAGGGCATCTAGGTTGTTTCCAACTTCTGGCTATAACAAACTATGCTGATATGAACATAGCTGAGCAAATGCCCTTGTGGTATGATTGAGCATTCCTTGGGTATATGCCCAAGAGTGCTACAGCTGGGTCTTGGGGGAGATGGATTCCCAATTTTCTAAGGAAGCGCCATATTGATTTCCAAAGTGGCTGTACAAGCTTGCATTCCCACAAGCAGTGGAGGAGAGTTCCCCTTACTCCACATCCTCTCCAGCATAAGCTATCTTCTGTGTTTTTGATCTTAGCCACTCTGACAGGTATAAGGTGGTATCTCAGAGTCATTTTGATTTGCATTTCCCGGATAATTAGGGATGTTGAGCAATTCATTAAATGTCTTTCAGCCATTTGAACTTCCTCTGTTGAGAATTCTCTGTTTAGTTCTATAGCTCATTTCTTAATTGGACTGTTGGGCATTTTGATGTCTAATTTCTTGAGTTCTTTATATATTCTGGATATCAGTCCTCTGTCAGATGTGGGGTTGGTGAAGACCATTTCCCATTCTGTAGGCTATTGCTTTGTCTTGTTGACCATGTCCTTTGCTCTATAAAAGCTTCTCATTTTCAACAGGTCCCATTGATTGATTGTTTCTCTCAGAGTCTGTGCTTCTGGTGTTATATTTAGAAAGTGATCTCCAGTGCCAATGTGTTCAAGACTACTTCCTACTTTCTCTTCTATCAGATTCAGAGTAACTGCATTTATGTTGAGGTCTTTGATCCACTTGGACTTAACTTTTGTACACAGTGACAGATATGGATCTATTTGCAGCCTTCTACACATTGACATCCAGTTATGCCAGCACCATTTGTTGAAGATGCTTTCTTTTTTGCATTGTACAGTTTTGGCTTCTTTGTCAAAAATTATATGTTCACAGGTATGCAGGTTAATGTCAGGGTCTTCAATTTGATTCCATTGGTCCACATGTTGGTTTTTATGCCAGTACCAAGCTGTTTTTATTATGGTAGCTCTATAGTAGACCTTGAGGTCGGGTATCATGATGCCTCCAGAGGTTGTTTTATTGTACAGGATTCTTTTGGCTATCCTGGTTTTTTTGTTTTTCCATATGAAGTTGAGTATTATTCTTTCCAGGTCTGTGAAGAATTGTGTTGGTAATCTGATGGGGATTGCATTGAGTCTGTACATTGCTTTTGGTAAGATCACCATTTTTACTATGTTAATCCTGCCTATCCATGGGCATGGGAGATCTTTCCATTTTCTGACATCTTCTTCAATTTCTTTTTTTCACGGACTTAATGTTCTTGTCATATAGGTACTTCACATGCTGAGTTAGAGTAACCCCAAGGTATTTTATATCATTTGTGGCTATTGTAAAGGGTGATGTATCTCTGATTTCCTTCTCAGCTTGTTTGTCTATTGAATATAAGGAGTGCTACTGATTTTTTTGAGTTGATCTTGTATCCTGCTATGTTGCTGAAGGTTTTTATAAGCTGTATCAGTTCCTTGGTTGAATTTTTGGGGTCACTCATGTATACTATCATGTCATCTGCAAATAAGGAAAGCTTGACTTCTTCCTTTCCAATTTATATCCCCTTAATCTCCTTATGTTGTCTTATAGCTCTGGCTAGAACTTCAAGTACTATATTGAATAAGTATGGAGAAAGGGAACAGCTTTGCCTTGTTCCTGATTTTAGTGGTACTTCTTTGAGTTTCTCTCCATTTAACTTGATGTTAGCTGTTGGCTTGCTGTAGATTGCCTTTATTTTGTTTAAGTATGTTTCCTATATTCCTGATTGATCCAAGACCTTTATCATGAAGGAGTATTGGATTTTGTCAAATGCCTTTTCTCCATCTAGTGTACTTGGTCCAGAGAAAGCTGACAGATTTAGGGAGCCTCTCTCTGGTCCAGATGGAAGCTCTGGTCCTGATGGGAGCTCTGGTCCAGATGAGAGTGCTGGCCAGATAGGAGCTGGGGGGCTGGACTCTGAGTTTCAGGAAGTCCCTGGGGTCTCCTTATCTTGTCCAGATGGGAGCTCCTCTTGTCCAGATGTGAGTTCCAGGACAGGATGGAAGCTCTGGTCCAGATGGGAGTTCTGGGGCAGATGGTAGCTGGGGGCTCTCTGGTCCAGATGGGAGTTCTGGGGCAGGATGGAATGCTGAGTCTCTGGAAGTGGCTGGGTGTCGCGACCACCTCGACCACATACCACATAGGGGAAGATGGAAGGTGGAAGCCAGCGCCATCTCTAGGGTGTGGTACGCAGCTCTCTACAGTTGTCCCTTTCTTATTATAAACAAGCAGGCAAGAGTAGAGGTCTGATCTCTGTGGAAAAAATTTAGGACAATGTACTGGTGTTTGTCCAGGTGTCATCTACCCAGAGAACACTTGACCTGTCTGATACCCTTTTTTGAAGAGGTGGGAACTGGGGTATCAACCCATGTGCAATCAGACATGCTCTTCTCGGGACTTGATCACGGCATGTGCCCCGAGTGCAGTGCACCAGCCTCTCATCCTGCACATCAATAATCTTTAAGGGTGGCCAGCCAGGCCTGAGGGGACTGTCCTGCCTCTATGGCAGTAAAGGCTTGTATGATCATGGCTGTATTTTGCTGTTGAGAGGCCCTGACTCTGCAGATGCACCAAGGGCAAGCCAGGGAGACCAGCACCAAAAGGCCTGCTAAGGCTCCCAAGCCCGCCCACTCCTTGAGATGATTCATGGCATTAGAGATCCATGTAGATAATCCTTCTGCCAGTCCAGCATCCACCCGGGTTGAATTCACTGTAACGATAGCCACTCTTAGCTGGTCCATCAGGTTGTTGAATTCTCCCGTCCAATTGCCTAAAAGGTAACTGGACAACTGTTTAGACAGATTTGCAGCACAGGTAAAGTTTTCATACTGGATACTAGTCACACACAACCCATCATATTTCCATTGACAGCCAAGTTGGGCAATCTGTCAAAGGGTATCAATTTGCTCTTGCACCAAATCAATCCTTTGATTGACTACCATGAGTCCTCCTCTTAATTGTGCATTAATGCCCTTTTGCACATCTGGGGCTGGGCCACATTAGCAGAAAGGCTATTAAGGGTTTGGGCTCAAGCACGCTCATGCAAGTCCGCTCCAGTCCATAGGCATCATGCAATGCCTGTTTAAGGCCTCCACTCGGGCTACTGTGAAAGAGGCTGTGATTCCGTACGTCCACACGGACTCAGCTAAGGATTTTATCACCTTAAAATCCAAAGGCCTTAAAATCCAAAGGCTCATGATACCGCTGTCCCTGAGGATCTTGAAACACCGGCATGTTAAGTTTAATTCAGTTCTAACTGTCCTCCACACATCTGGGCTGAAAGAGCTTCCAGAAGCGCCACAGGGGCACTTGGCACAGAACAACATGTAGATGGGGAAATTCCCTCAACCAGCAAGGAAGACGCAACACCAAACTCTTCTTTCTGCAGTTTATTTAGGAACCTTGAACAATCTTCTGACCCCAGGGGGAGCCCCCCCTCAGCCCTAATAGCCTCTGGGTAGCCAACCCTAAACCGCCACGTGGGCATCGCGGACAGGTCCAGGTATACAGAAGCAAGCCAGATCATAAAGCCAAGCCGAATATGGAGTTGTTTACTACCAAGAGCACTCACCATTGGGAAGATGGAAGGCAGAAGCCAGCGCCATCTCTAGGGTGTGGCACGCAGCTCTCTACAGCTGGGGTCTGGGCAGATGGGTGTGGGGGCAAGGCGTTGAGGTTGTAGTGTCCACCTGAGGGTCTCTCTGGTCCAGATGGAGGTTCCGGGGCTGATGGGAGCTGGGGGCTGGTCTCTGAGTCTCAGGAAGTGGCAGGGGTCTCAGTCAAATGGGTGTGGGGGCAGGGTGTGGAGACTGCAGGGTCTGACTACAGTCTTGGAAAAGGGGAGCCTTCCTGCAGGGCCACCAAATGGCCGGAAAACTGGGGCCAAATTGGCCAGGTCCTCCAGGGATGGCTGGTGCCCAGGGGTGGGACCCAGGGGCAGTTGCCTCTCTGACTACAATGACCCCAGGCACTCACCTCTGGTCCAGATGGGAGTTTCAGGCATGATGGAAGCTGGGGGCTGTTTTTTAAGTCTCTGGAAGTGGTGGGGTCTCTGGCAGATGGGTGTGGGGGCAGGGCATGGAAGTTGTAGGGTTCACCAGAAGGTCTTGGAGAGGGGGAACTTTCTCGGTGGGGAAGGGGGGTCCTGCCCTATGGCCAGAACCTGGAGCCCAGTTGAGCAGGTCTTCCCTGGAGTGGCTGGTGCCCTGGGCTGGGACCCAGGTGTGTGCCTCTCTGGGTGTGACCCCAGACACTCACCTCTGGTCCAGATGGGAGTTCTAGGGCAGGATGGAAGCTGGGGGCTGATCTCTGAGTCTCAGGAAGTGGCTGGAGTCTCAGGCAAATGGATGTGGAGGCAGGGTGTAGAGACTGCAGGTCTGCCTCCAGTCTTGGAGAAGGGTAGCCTTCCTGCAGGGTCCGCCAATTGGTGGGAAACTCTAATCTACCCTTTCATCTTATCATATCTATATCAGATTACCCTAAAATTCTTGTGTATTCCCTACTTATTAAAATTGGCATACAGTTCTTAATTTCATAGATTCAAGTATTAAGATATGTTAAATAGAAAGAAGAGAAAATGTGCAAAGTAAATCCTCAATCCACAATACATAAGTCAATAGTAAATGTAGCCCTTATTCACATACCTTATTTGTGTATTATATCAGATAATGTGGGAAATGTACATTTAAATCATTCTAGCAAAATACTGGGTTTTTGTTTGTTTGTTTGTTTGTTTGTTTGTTTTTTTCATGTCCTGTCATGAGGCAATGTGGTCTCATGTCTGCCAGAGATTCTGGACAAGGAGTCTTCACTCTGTACTCGGTAGCACCAGTATTATTGCATCTGAGTTTCCCTTGAGTATGGATGTCCTTCATCGTTGTCTTATGTAAGAGGCCATAGTTTTCTGCATCTCCCTGTAGCTCTGTGTCTTTAGGTCATTTAGAGTGCACAAGGTGTTCTCTTTGTCTTCACAACACAGTCACAAACAGTAGTTTTGTGGCTACGCTTGTGTCCACTGAGTTTCAAATGGAAACCTTCATTAGTGTTCTTCTTAAGCTACAAGAGGGAAGCTCTAGTTACACACACTTCTGAGAACTCTGCTCCAGAGACAGGGGATTTCTACAGTCAGGCAGAGAGTGTTCTGTTTCTAGTTGCTGAATGGTGATGTCTATGTGAAAAAGAAAGCTGAATTCAAAGTCTCATTTTCTCACATATACAGCAAGGTCCAAAGGAGCTAGCTTTTCTGAATGAAGTGGAGAGCACAGCAGAGGGCCCAGTACTGAAGACCAGAAATTGATAGCACCAAAGTTTTGGCAACAGTCCCAATTCTCTTCCAAATAAAGCCATATCTCAGGGGATCTTTTTCTTTCTGGCAAGCAGGGTTGGCTAATGAGTAATTATATTTCCAATTTCATGCTATCATTACAATTTGCACATTGACTGTAACCTGTATTATATAAATTGTCCTTGAAACGTGTCTAATGTAAAAATTTAAATTGATAGTATTGTCCACAGGCTGGGATGTATGTGGTTACCAAAAGATCTCTGCTGTAGTTGTGCTCAATGAGTCCTGCAGAAAGACAGAGCATTGGGTGGAAGGAAAACGGTAGTTTGGATAGATGCAGTCCAAACAGAGCTTATAAATATCTTGTTTAAAATGTTATTATATTTGCTCCACTGTAATATATTTAGAACACAAATCATATACACAGAAACTCAACACAAATGGATACAGAAAGTTACATATATCATATGCACACACACACACACACACACACACACACACACACACACACACGCAGACATGTAACAATAATAATCAAGAAAACGAGGCTATCAACTTGAAAGTGGGAGTGTCATTGGATGAGTTGGAGAAAATAAAGTGAGGGGAGAGATGATGTAATTCTATTGTAACTAAAAGTATATCTTAAAAATTAAAATCTAATAGCGGATATATGCATTCCTACCAAACTAAATTTCAGTAACAACATTCAGCTGTATAAGCCATGTCTTTTTCAATAACGGGCTTTGAATTACATCTTTAAAATAACTTGTTCTTTGACAATATCATATGTGTATATTGTACTCTAGTTACTCTCTTATTCCCTATTTTACTCCCCCAACACCAGTCAACTCTCCCTTCTCCCTATTTGCTCCCTTCCCATATTAATGACTCTAGGTTTTAGTTTATGACACAATTACTTTAACCAATGCTAGCTGTGTGACATTGGATTGCAATTATCAGTTGGAACCTGGTGGGGTCACTAGTAGATACATACCTCCTCACTTTCCTGAATCTGTTAGCAACAAATAGTTCAGCAATGATGGGTAGGGCCCTTGTGCTTATCTTCTATCCATGCCTAGCTGTTGATGGATCCATTCTTGTACAGAACCAGAGCAGGCATCAATAGCTGCTAGGAGTTCATGATTGCAATGGCTTTGTCTTATCTAGAAGATGCCACTTTGCAGCCCTTCTCCTTATCCTCTGGGTCTCACAGTCTTTCTAAACCCTCTTTCACAGCTTTAGAGGAATGGTGTAAGTGTCTTGTGTAGGGCTGGGAACTCATCCATCGCTTTCTCTCTGGACTCTGTGCATCATAAATGTCTATACTCACCACCGTGTATTGAAAAGAAGGTTTTCTGACTAAGGCTTAAAGTAGCAATTGTCTGTGTGTTCAACATAAATAGAAAGTATTTTGATGTTATGCCACTTTAGTTAAATGACAGTATTCAGTCCTCTTCTTATGACAAGGGGTTTACAGCCTCCCCGATATAGCTTTTACTTAATTAGATGTTTATTTATTACTGTGGGAGATATATGTGTATCATAACATGTCTTTGAATGTCAGAATACATCTAGTGGAAATCAGGTCTATCTACCTACCATGTAAGTGCCTGGGATTATGTTCAGGTCATCAGGCTTGATTGACAGCAGGTGCTTTCCTCCATAGAACTGAATCATCTCTCTGATCCTTGCTTTGGGTTTATGTATTTATCTATAATCTTACAGTTTGCAGTTCTAGGCATGGCTTCTTGTGGAGTGTGCCTCAAATCCAATCAGGTGAAACTGGTTGTCATCATAACTACAGTACTACTACTGCTTCCATAAACATATCTAGCCTTGTAGATTTCCCTTATATCTGATCATGATCACAGGGTGGTTAGAACTTGGATGCCCTTTCCCCTCTAGCAACTTGCATATCACACTCCAACAGGGAGAAAGCTTTCTGCTTGTTTCTAGCTTGATTTGTCTGTATAAAACAAATAAGTTGTAGTGTCTTCAGTAATAGGTTTTATCATGCAGTTTTACTGGGCAAAGAATCTGCATTTTCTCTTGGGCCTTCTTGACCAAAAATCATAAGAAACTATCCCAATACTGGCACTAGTTTTATTTTGTTTTCCCATGGCTTGTAAGAGCAACTTTTTCCAATATGCATGGTACCTCATTGCAGATGCGACCACATATGGAAATTGTGATCAATTTCAAAAGAGTACACCACATGCTCTTCATTAGTGCCTGCTATAGGATAAAAATGCAAAGGAGATCAGTAATAATCCCTTCTGTATTAATGGTTGTAACAGTGTTCCACTTCAGGATCCTGCATATATATTCAATAAGTAACCACAAAAGGCAAATAAAACTGTATTACTCATACATTAAAATGATAAGAACATTAACAATATCCAAAACAAACATTTGTGAAACAAAACATTGGAAATTTATGATGTCTGTATAAATGGTCCCCCTGAGTTGGAATTATAGATTTTAACTGCTAATGTTAGGTGAGACAATGTGTATTTGACATAATCTAATATAATTATATTTAAAATAATAACTAATTAAATTATAAATTTTTTAAAGTAAATAAACACATCAAAGTTCCCAAACTGATATTCACTTTGCTGTGGAATAATAACCTACCAGTTAGCATGACAAATTTTATCACCACTACCTCTTTTTTTTCAAAGTCTGTGACACAAACTGAAACTGAATAGTCCTTACAACCTTATCTTTGTTGAAAATTACCTTGAGTAGCTTAGATGAACTAAGCAGATGAATAAGGTATGAAATTCAAAGTCACAGTAAAAACTCCAGTTAGTAAAATGCTGAACAATGCAGAGAAATATGGCCACCTTGTTGTACTAACTTCACATTTTTGTGGAGTTTAAAGTTGTAGCAGATGTTATTGATAAACTACACCTGCTCCTACACTTCTCCCTTTCTGTAGGAAACCTTTACACTGCAAAAATGCTGACCATTCACCTCCACCAGATCATGTAGCTACAGTTTACGCATTTGTGTGTGTGTGTGTGTGTGTGTGTGTGTGTGTGTGTGTGTGTATGTATGTATGGAGAAACATACATTCAACCTGACATTGGATCTCTTTTCTATAGATATGAAAATAAGAGACTATTTTAGGGTATAGTGTGAAGCTAAAGGACATATCAAAGAAGTCAACACATAATATTTTATGGAAACCAATCTTGGAAATATTTTTGCTTCAGGATCCCTCTAAGTGAGACAATGAATCTATGTGGCTTAAGACTTTTTTCAGCAATTCTAGATCTGCAATTGATATATGCTTTCTTTTTAAAAATGTATTATTTTACAACTTCATAAAATTTTTAAACTTTAGATTGCATTATTTACTTTTTAAATGATCTGAAATTCTGTCTATGTTGTTTTGACTCCTCTCAGGTGTAAAATAAGTTTTTGAGCAATCAGTTCAAGGGGAGTTCTATTTCTATTAAATGTAAAAACATAGGGAACTGTCTCTCGCCTCTGTTCCTCTAAATTAGTGGTTCTCACAACCCTGTAGGGTTCAAACAACCATTTTATAGGGGTCACTTATCAGATACCTTGCATATCAGATATTTACATTACTCTTCACAATAGTAGCAAAATTACAGTTATGAAGTAGCAACGAAATAAATGTATGGTCTGTGCGGTCATCACAACATGACACAGCTTTAGGAAGGTTGAGAACCACTGGTCTCGATCCTTATAGGAGAGCAGATAGCATAATGAATGGAGAAATAAATACATGTTAACTTAGCATAGTAGGTGTGGCACGTTTAAAGTCAGTCTTACTCTGTGCGCGTCAGATTGTACAACAAAGAGCTTCGGACTGCTCTCATGTCTTCGTATTATTGCTTTGAAATTTGCTTTCATTCTTAACAAAAATAAATAAATAAATAAAAATAAAAATAAATTAAAAAGCCAGTCTACTGAGAATCCATGTGCAAGCACTCAGCTCCTGCTCCCTAGAAGGCAGTGCCTGGGGCAGCTCAGATCTCCCTCCAGTCCGTGTGCTCAGTCCTTTCCCAAGAAGCTGAATATGGAGTCAGGTGCTGAGGTTAGCTTCCCAGACAACACAATGGCCACCTTTTCATGCTTATTCACACTGTGATGATTTTATTTAGTTATACATTTTGACCTCGACAATTTGGAATTCGTTTTCAGATTTTCATTAACCTTTTTTTTCTATAAATTGGTAATAATTGAAAAACTCTTAATTCTTTCTCTGAGGGTCTTCTTTTGTTGTTTCTATAATAAATATTGCAGTAACAACTTGCAAATGTATCAATTTGCCAATTGGACATTTCTAAGCTCTATAAAGAATTAGAAGAGGTGTGGAGGAAGAAGCTAGAGAATATAATTTATGTCAAGTGACATGAGAAACCACCTATTAAAATTATATTACTCACAGAATAAACCATTAGATAGCATGCTCCATAGATAGATGCACAAAGCTCATGCAAATATCAAGCACTCACCCAAATTATTTCCTTTTCTGCCAAAATTATGGAAAAGTCCATATTAACTAACTATCCCTGCATTATTGTATTTCAGTATTTTTGAAATGACACATTTCTTTTACCGATTGCATGGTCTATTGGGATATATGAAATTTCAGTAGCATGAAGAGAGGACCTGCCTAGGGGATTTATTTTAAATCTTGTGCGAAAGCTTGGTGTTCGTTAAAGTGGAGGATTAATGACACTCTCCACTAGAGCTGAGTGTAATGCAGGCAGGTGTCTGAACTGCTCTGCAAATCTGCCTTCCTCTTGACCCACTCCTTCCCTCTCACTACAGGCTAAGCCTCAGAGAAGAGACTCCAAACCTTGCCAGATTGCTCACTGAACTTTGTACGTTGTGGTTATTTGCCAAAGGACAGCACAAAGTAGCAAGAACATTAATTTGTTACCTGACATTTAAAAAGAATAAAGGAAGTAAAAGTGTTATGGTCTCCAGGATGAGAAAGGGAAATACTGTTTTTAATTAACTGAATAAAAGTGATTGGTCTTCGCTTACATCTAGTCTAGAAAGTCTTAAATGTGCTTTCCAACCCTTAAATTTGTCTACAAAAAGTCTATGAACATAAATGTGTTAGGTAGTAAAGGGGAGAGTTAATTAGATGTAGAAAATAGAAGCAAAATTCAGAGATTGTTTGAATGGGAACAAAAACAAGGAGGTTAGCATATTGGTGTGTGTTTGCGTGTGTGTGTGTGTGTGTGTGTGTGTGTGTGTGTGTGTGTCTGTGTGTCTGTGTGTCTGTGTGTGTGTGTCTGTGTGTGTGTGTCTGTGTATGTATGTTTCTGTCTGTGTGTGTATGTGTATGTGTTTACAAAAGTCCAAATACTGTGTTACATTTCAGTTTGCCTGATCTTACTGACAAAAATTTGTGTGTTCATTTTATATACCATTTCTACTACCTCTCATATGTCCTTGTGGATTCCACTCTTCCATGAACCTAAGACTAGAATAGAATTCTGGGACATTCTCTTAACTCATAAGGATGAGAACAGAGGCTTTGCCCTTCCACAGTGTGAGAACTTAAGTTGAATTGAGTCACAGACAAATCCTCAAAATAAAGAAGCAGATTGCATAAAAATGCATCAGAATATGAGGAAATAAACAGAGTCAATGCTGTCTGTAGTTTAAAAGAGAGTTTTAGAACACAGTACATGTGTCATTATTAAAACCATTGGAGAATAAGTCAAAGAAGTTTGAATCAAGCATTTTAACTGCAAATCCATTCTATGAAATTTGAACTGGATTTAGAACGTGCTATCTGAAACATTAAAATTTCTGCCTCAATTCAACTGAAGGATTTAAGAATAAAAACTAGGGAAAAATGCTATTTTCTTTTGTCCTTTCCTCTCTTTGAGGGGAGAAAT
The DNA here is from genome assembly GCF_903995425.1 of Onychomys torridus. Lineage (NCBI taxonomy): Eukaryota > Metazoa > Chordata > Mammalia > Rodentia > Cricetidae > Onychomys > Onychomys torridus. The sequence goes on from NC_050444.1 coordinate 52,634,878, forward strand.
AAAAGGAGAGGTTGTGGAGCGGATTAAGCTGGATCGATGCAGTCACGTCATGGCAGGGGCCGCGCTGAGTGACAGCAGAAGGCATTGTCTGTGTGGGTTGCCACCCTCCCCAGGCAAAGCTTTGACTCTGCCCCACTTTCTCTTTACCTCCCACTCCATTGTATTTTACTGCTGTGTGTGTCTTTTAACATTACTCTCTCTTTCTCTTCTATTTTATCATAAGCCAAGAGTAAACCCCATGAAATATTTCTCAGGCTTTTTTTTTCTCTCTCCCTTCTCCTGGTCTCATAGACCTAGAATTTCTTTAAAATAATCTCAGAGAAGCATCAAATCAAAACCACCAGACTGTGATCAATCTTAGCTTCTACTTTAATTGTAATTGTAATCTTTTAAAATTTTGTTTTGTGTGTTTGGGTGTTTTCTCTGTACTGTGCACCACTTGCATATCTGGGGCTCATGCAGGGCCAGAAGAAGGTGTTGGATACCCTGAGATTCGAGTTATACACACTTATAAGCCATTATGTGGGTGTTGGGACTTAAACTTAGGTCTTCTGGAATAGAAACAACTGCTCTTAACCATTAAGTGACTTCAGCAGTGCTCCTACCTTTACTTTAACCATGAAATTAAAAGAAGTACACATACACATATAAACATGAAGGCAGATCAGCTGAAGGTAAGAATGTGGTTTGGGGCTATAGAATCAAGTTTTCTGTGTTTTTGCTTGTTTCCTTAGTTTTCCTCAACTAGTAGATTAGTTGGACCACTTCTAATAATGAACTAACACATCCAACTTCTGCATTTTAGGAAAGAGCTATTTTTTTCTGTTTTTATATTCTTTATTCATTTTAGTGTGTGTGTGTGTGGTGTCATGTGTGTGTGTATGTGTAGTGTGGTGTGGGGGAGGTGGTGTGTAGAAGTCAGAGGACAACTTATAGAAATGTTTTCTCTACCGTGTGAATCGTAGGAGTCTAACTCAAGTTCTTATTTTTAGTCACAGATACCTTTACCCATAAGCCACCTAGCTGGCCCTATAAGCCCCTTCATTTGACATATTAAATTTTATCAAAGTTAGAATAAAATATATATGACTAATCTAGATTAAAACACTGTGCTTTTACCCTAAGAAAGCAATCAGTTTTGTGGTTTGAATGAGGATGTCCTCTGTAGGCTCATGAATTTGAATGTTTAGTCACTAGGGAATGACACTATTTGAAAGGATTAGGAGTGTGGCATTATTGGAGGAATTATGTCACTAGGGGTGGGCATAAAATTTCCAAAGTCCATACCAGGTCCAGAGTCTCTCTTCTCCTCTTCTCTTCTCTTCTTTTCTCTTCTCTTCTCTTCTCTTCTCTTCTCTTCTCTTCTCTTCTCTTCTCTTCTCTTCTCTTCTCTTCACTTCTCTTCTCTTCTCTTCTCTTCTTCTTCTTCTTCTTCTTCTTCTTCTTCTTCTTCTTCTTCTTCTTTTCTCTCTCTCTCTCTCTCTCTCTCTCTCTCTCTCTCTCTCTCTCTCTCTCTCTCTCTCTTGCAGCCTGCAAGTCAGGATATTGTTCTCAGCTACTTATCCATCACCATGCCTGCTAGCCACCATGTTGACCACCATGATGATAATGAACTCAGCTACTGAAACTGTAAACAAGCCCTCAAATAAATGCTTTATTTTATGTGTTGCCTTGATCATGGTGTCTCTTCACAGAAATAGTAGAGTGACTGAGGCAGGCCTTGTTGGAGGAAGTGTATGGCAGGGGTTGAGGTGTGAGGTTGCAAAAGCCTATGTCAGGTCTACTTTCTCTCAGTGTTTCTCTGACTTCTGCATGCTGTCTGCACATTACAAATTAAATCGTTCTGCTACTTCTCCAGCTTCATGCCTACTGGTGTGTAGTCACACTCCCTGCCAAGATGATAATGGGCTAAACCTCTGAAACTGCAAACAAGCCCCCTAATCAAATGTTTTCTTACATGAGAGTTGTTTTGGACCTAGTGTCTCTCCACAGCAATTGTACATTGATGAAGACAATACTTAATGAAATGTCATTACACCAGCCATGCTGACTCCTTTGTCCTCAGGCTAAAGAGACAGTGAATTGGCCAGAACAAAAGATAAGCCATGAGACAACATGCTCTCTAACGGTTTTGATTTTCACATCTCTTAAATGAGATGTGCTAACTTAGAGATTTCCTGAACCCAATAGATATGAGCACATAATTGACCTGGATACAATTAGTGACAACTTCTGGTCCCCCACGCATGACCAGGAAAGTGTTTTGTTGCTTTCCTCAAACTTTATACAGAGCTAGAGAATAGTAGTATCAGTCTCCATTCTGATGAGTAGGTGGATTCATACCCTGGCTTTACCATGTAAAGTCATCATCATCGAAGTGTACTTTGGACTCTGCTGAGACTATATGCATATGTCCCTTAACAGAAGTCAGTCAAGATGTCCCTTAATGGTACCCTTTCAGTTTTAGCACCAGTTTTAACCACTTTTAATCAACCTAAAGCTTTAATGTTATAATATCATCTATATCTCTCCTTGATGGCAATGTAAATCATTTTGATGCCTAATCAAGTCATCAAAATGTACTGGAAATGCTGAGTTTGTGCAGAAACTGCTTCTATTTCAGAAAATTGGTAACATCCACTCTAAGCACTAATCTGAATTCCATTTCTTTTGTTATTTTTAAAACAATGTATCTTTGGTTGGTCCCTGATCTGCCACTTCATGACTTTCTTCTTTGAAATAAGTTTTGACCTGCATATTATGAAACTAAAATTTATCCTTTTCCCAACTCATATTGTTCTCTTAAATAACTAAGTACACATAAATATACATTTTTCTAAGTAATTTTTTTGAATATATGAAGAAATAGCATGCACTTTGCAAATGGAACCATTCAGAGAACACAGGCAATGGCTGACCACACTGGTAATGGCTGACCACACTGGCCATGACTGACAACACAGGCAATAGCTGACCACACTGGCAAAGGCTGACTACACTGGCAATGGCTGACCACACTGGCAGTGGCTGACCACACTGGCAATGGCTGACCACACAGGCCATGACTGACCACACTGACAGTGGCTGACCACAATGACCACACTATCAATGGCTGACCACACTGACCACACTGGCAATGGCTGGCCACACAGGCCATGACTGACAACACAGGCAATGGCTGACCACACTGGCAATGGCTGACCACACTGGCAGTGGCTGACCACACTGGCAATGGCTGACCACACTGGCAGTGGCAGACCACACTAGCAATGGCTGACCACACTGGAAGTGGCTGACCACACTGGCAATGGCTGGCCACACAGGCCATGACTGACAACACAGGCAATGGCTGACCACACTGGCAATGGCTGACTACACTGGCAGTGGCTGACCACACTGACCACACTGGCAGTGGCTGAATACACTGACAATGGCTGACAACACAGGCCATGACCTGACCACACTGACAGTGGCTGACCACACTGACCACACTGACATTGGCTGATCACACTGGCAGTGGCTGACCACACTGACCACACTGACAGTGGCTGACTACACAGGCCATGACTGACAACACTGACAATGGCTGACCACATTGGCAATGGCTGACTACATTGGCAATGGTTGACCACACTGGCAGTGGCTGACCACACTGGCAGTGGCTGACCATACTGGCAGTGGCTGACCACATAGGCCATGACTGACCACACTGACAGTGGCTGACCACACTGACCACACTGACAATGGCTGATCACACTGGCAGTGGCTGACCACACTGGCAATGGCTGACCACACTAGCCATGACTGACCACACTGGCAATGGCTGACCACACAGGCCATGACTGACCACACTGACAATGGCTGATCACACTGGCAGTGGCTGACCACACTGGCCACACTAGCAATGGCTGACCACACTGGAAGTGGCTGACCACACTGGCAGTGGCTGACCACACTGGCCACACTAGCAATTGCTGACCACACTGGCAGTGACTGACCACACTGGCAGTGGCTGACCAAACTGACAACACTGTTCTGGTTGGCTGGACTTCCAAGGTGATGCTCTCAGACAGTACCTGAAAAATAGCACTCTCTAAATTTAGATTGCCAGCTCCTGGAGGACCAGCTCAAACAGTAGCCTTCAATAAGGTTGGTATTCTAGTGAGTATTAATTAATAAGTCATTTTGTCCAAGTTTTATGACAGAATCTGCAAGCCTATTCCTTCTACTAGAAATTTCTGTATCTGAAAAATGAAATCTTTCACAGAGATTTGTTTTAAGGACCAGCATTTACCAATGACTTTTTCCTAGTAAGCTGACTCACGTCATAGAACAAGTATACAAACAGATGACATTAGACGTTTACATGAACTTCTAATACTAGGTTGCATCAAGAGGACTTTTTGTGGCAGTTTTAAGGAGAATACAGACCAAAATTCCCCTATTGTTACAGTTTTAAGTTTCTGAAGAAGTAAATAAACTATGTCACACACAAAGCTCATGCACGACATTTCTCTGAAGTTCTCCTCTCCCTTTTATGTTATTCAAAATATAGAGCATGTTTTATGTGAGTTCTAGGTTGAAATCTGAATCTGACTAACAATTTTGAATGGGTTAAAGGGGCATTCAAAAGAAGGAATAAATTATTTTACATCTTAAGTAGACCCAAAGTCCTTCTTCAACTTGTCTTCCCTTTTATTTTAATTTAAAATGTTTTGTTGTTGTTGTTGTTTTTCATACCAACCACAGCTCCCCTTCCCTTCCCTCCTCCCACCACTCTAACTCCCATCCACTCCTCAGAGAGGGCAAGGCCTCCAATGGGGAGTCAACAAAGCCTAGGGGAGCTGCATGTGACCAAATTAGGCCCTCTGCATGTGGGTGATAGTTGTATGGCTTGGTCTGTTTGTGGAGCCCCAGGCAGTGGGACTAGGATTTATCCCTGGTGCAGGAACTGGCTTTTTGGAGCCTATTCGCTATAGTGGAATGCCTTGTTCAGTCTTGATGCAAGGGGGAGGGGCTTGGTCCTTCCTCAACTTGATACAGCAGGCTTTGTCAACTTTTCTTTCTAATCAGTAGGCAGACTGCTTTTCCATGCCAAAGGATGCCAGCTTGAGCAATAAATCACTGAAATCTTTGGCTTGGCTAAACATGTGTTCTCTGATTCCTGTTGTGTTTTGCGTTGACTAGCAAACATATCTCTAAAAATCATCTTTGTTTCTTTCTTTATAAACTTTTGATTTAGCACAATACTTCACAGTTCTCACTGATTTCTGGATTACTGTTATTGCTATTAATGATGAACTTCTACTTGTTATACCACAAGGCAGATGACCCCGTTAACTAGAATAACCAACAACCACACTAACCATTCTCCCGCAAATAACTCCTTTCAGAACAAATACATCACTCAGAGAAGATGGCAAACTTGATGCTCACAAAATCAGGAAGCCAGTGGAGCTTTTCTTTCTTGTCTCCTCACCTGTCTTTTGCTAGCATGGTTTTGTCCTTGCTGTCTTCTTCAGTGATAACAACACAGCATCTTCCCACTAATGATTTGAGAAACTGAGTGACCTAGTGTTTGTAGTGACACTATGAATTATGACAACTTATACTAAAGAGACTAAACCAGAATGTGAAGTTTTTCTTTCAATTTGCTTGATCTGGTAACTATTCTATAATAGTCCAAATCAATGTGCATGGAATTCTAGAAAAATATTTAGTGTATGAGTATTTAACAGACTCTCTTGAATGATGGAAAAATTCCATTTATATGATTTACCTAACAGGTAAGTGAAGCCTAAATTCTGAGTCAGAAACATTGCCTTGGTGATCTAAAGATGACTTGAAGTTCATCCATAGATGTGGAGTGAGGGTGAAAAACCAGATCAATCTGGTGTCAATTGAGCAGGCTCCTAAGATAACATGATTCTTCTAGGAGGCAGTAAGTATCTACTATTTTGCACAATGGGGCCCAATGATAGAAGAGCTATTCTCTTCTGATTCCCGGGATTATAATAATCTCAACATACATCCTTTAAATCTTTGCTTCTGTCCACACACTCTTGATTGTTCATGGAATGGACAAGAGTTTCTACCTAAACCTGAGAAAACAGAGCTGAAAACAGCTTCCTAGTTGTCTCTCTCAAGTTAATGGCAGCCTGCGGTTTGAGTTACTATGGAGGGTTCCTGGTATGCACACTTGGCAGGCAATATTGTGGAAATGAGGCATCTACAAGAGGCATATTACTCTGCTTAGTGGATTTAGTTTTTGCTAGTACACACACACACACACACACACACACACACACACACACACACACACATACAGTTTTCTGTGCTACAAACTGCTTTGATAGAAGCACAGAACCACTGTTTCTAAGAGTTGATGGCTCCCAGAGCTGGTGGTAAACGTAACACCATGTTGGGAAGCTGAGGTGGGCAGGACCTCCAGCCAAAGCTGCTATTTTTGCCCTAGTAATGCTGCAGTTTAAAACAATAGATTCACAATAAGACAGATTCAGATACAACAAGACTTAAAATGCTTTACAATGTGTGTAAAAAATGTACATAGGCTTGAGAGAGAGAGAAAAAGTAATATATGCAGTTATATAAACAAATAGTTTTTAAAAATAGCATCTTTAAAGAGACAGTAAAGGCAGTATAAAAAAATAAGCCACATAAAGATGGATATTACACAGAGAATCTAGATTGTGTTGTCTTTGGGGTTTTTAACTGCAGAAAAACATTTGATTGTAAAAGCTGTTGAATTAAGTGAATATATATGTTTTAAGGTACCATGACTTCAAAATTTGCATGTAAAGATATGTTGCTCTGGAAAGGAGACTCTGCTTTTGTTTCCACAGAAAGCCAGAGGCTATGAATTTGTTCCAGATTAAGATACATCAGGTTTGACCAGCCAAGACCCTCCCGATGACACAATGGCTCAGATGATCCAACATCCAGAACTGTTTCAAGGCAACTGGCTCAGAAGATACACCCTCAAAGACTACTCCATAATCCTAAAATTTTCTTTGTATCCCCATGAGATACAGTGCCTCCCTCCAGCAGGAACTAGTAAGAGAAGCTACACTTAAATTCCCAAATCTACCAAGCTGGCTTTGGAGATGGAATTTGCTCACTCCTTCTCTAAACCCAAGTATAATGCAAAAAAAAAAAAAAAAAAGAAAAGAAAGGTTCAAAGATTTTTGTGTCCCATATCAGAAGAGCCCTCTGGTGTGGGACAGAGAAAACCCCATATTTTTATTTAAAACAGGTTGATTATGAATACAATCTCCTTCTAAAGAGCAAAAGGGGACAGTATAGATATAGATAATGATAAGATAAAGGGGTAGATTATTGAACCTACTTTTAAAAAACAATGTGTTTAAAAATGTATTACTTTGCAATGGATTTTAGTTTAGTGATACAAGTTTTAATTTAATTTAGTTATAATATATATATATATATATATATATATATATATATATATATATATATTTCTACTCTGTTTAAGGTACTATATTTACGCAACTCATTTAAATTGTAATGGAGCAATTATTCTTCTATGATAGTCAACCTTGTAGTCATGTTAAGCTTTCTAGGTATACATAGATATGATTCAGATAGATTATCTTTAAACACTTCAAAGACCTACAGAATATGGCATTTAAAATATTTTAAAATTTTAGACTTTCTGGACAGTGAGACATGTCTGCTCCTGGCAGCATAGATTTACTTCAGAGAGGAGGATGGGCATTGAAGACACTATATATGGAGTTTATCTTCTTCTTGGCAAAAATGCTCATTTGGGCAAGAAACTGTTCTTGCCTGGACTGCTTAATCGACTGGACATGCACGACCTGTAGGAAGGTGACCACTGAAATTTGATTGGCAAAATGGTCCTTCAGATTCCTGCTTTGCAGAGGAAACTGCCAGACATTCTACAGGACACAAACCAAAGTGACTGAGAGTCTCTAGACCTATAGGCTAAAGACAGATACCCCAACTTTACAAAGGAACTTTGGATAACTGTCCAGGCTGCCAGCTGTCTCTGTCTACTCTCGCAAGACTACCAAAAGTTGCTAGCATCTGTCTCTCATTTCTCAGGTAATATTATCCTTCTAAGGTCTTTGATGTAACTGAAGATCAGATAGTTATAATTCTCCTTAGTTATGATAAATGATTAGTTAGATATGAAACCTTAGACTCACTAATATAGAATAGATAGGATATCTTCTTTAAGTCTGTCAAATATGAATAGACTAGATACTATAAATAGACTAGATATTATAACTGTAATTCTTGCTTGATAATTGTTTTGTTATATTTTATTTTACTATGTGAAAGTTAAAACCTTCCTTTTTGAAAAAAAAAAGAAAAGGGGAAGTGCTATGAGTGCTGTTGGATGTTCTGTATATTAAATGTGTTGCTCTGGTTGGCTAATAAATAAAATTCTGATTGGCAAGTAGCCAGGCAGGAAGTATAGGCAGGACAAGGAGAGAGGAGAATGCTGGGAGGTAGAAGGCTGAGGCAGAGAGACTCTGCCAGCCGCCACCATGAAAAGTGAGATGTAAGGTACAGGTAAGCCACAAGACATGTGAGAACTTATAGATTAATGCAAATTGGTTAATTTAAGATATAATAACTAGATAACAAGAAGTCTGCTGTGGCCATACAGTTTGCAAGCAATATAAGTCTCTGTGTGTTTACTTGGTTGGGTCTGAGTGGCTGCAGGACTGTCGGGTGAGAGAGATTTGTCCTGACTGTGGGCCAGGCAGGACCAGGAAAACTCCAGCTACAAGGCTCTCCATGCTCTCATCACTGGTGAGCTTGATGAGTCACTGTCTGATCTCCTCAGCATTTATACTAACTTGCTCATTCACAAGTAACCGATATTTTTCACTCTAAGAAGAACCTGAAAATGCTTTCTCAAATGAGTACTGTAGAGCCTTCATTTATCCTGAATAATAATTGATTTGCAGCAATCTGTTTGATAAGCCTATTTTGTTTAAGATATTGCTCCCCACATCATGTGCCATTGCACTGCTTGATAGTGTGACATAAGGAAAAGAAAATGGAGAGAAATGTGTATTTGTGCTGAATGGAAATGAGAAAGGTCACTCTTCCGTCCATAGTGCCCATGGAATTATTCATGCAAAGAAACATTTCATAAAAAATACATGGGACAGGAGTTGGCTATGAGTCTGATTGGTTACAAGTGGTATTTTCTTTACCATTTTTTCACCTATTTTTCATGGATAGTGCCCTTGACACAGTGAGCAAAATCTGACATGTTAACAGGTGATTAATCAAGAGATTAATCAGTGTAGTAGCTTGGTGGGGCTAAGTCCTGGGGAGAAGTCAATAATACAACTTCACTATTGCAGTTCATGGAGTGACTGACTGTATTAAGCACTATGGTAATTTTTAAATTATTCTTCCTCATACTGTTTGAGATGGGAAAATATTGCACCATCTGATGGTTATTTGTTAAAAGACAAAATAGCCATGCAGCACAACTTTGGAATACTTATCCTTACTTTCTGCCACAAAGCTCCATAATGGAAATATCACTTCCTCCAGTCTCCATCAACAGTCCAAAATGTCATGCAATGAGAATTTAATTGGACTGAAGTGACTATTTGACATGCAGAGCTGAGCTGTTTCATCAAGACTCCACAGGTAGTGAGCACTAGGTGACGAATGGGAAGGGAATGTACATTCTAATAAGGGGTCAAGGGACTTCAGGAGTTGTACTGTGTAATTACTTGAAGCAGCATATGAGATGGTGCATGTCAAATAAGAAAATCACAATTCTATCACTGTACAACATGGATATCATATACAAAGACCTAATGCCAAAGTTACCCAAAGTACCTTTCTTTTGTGATAGGATTTTAGAAGGTTATCTAGAACTGAAACATAGAGGAACCTTTTTCAAACAGTCATATTGTGTGACAAAATAAATAGTCATATATTTGTAGATCTAATCATAGCAGGTTTAGTTCAAATAGTTGTTTATAAGGGCAAGTATTTATTTTCAGTATAATCATTTGTATGCACTAATTGGCAGTATGTTTTATGAGATTCCCAGCTATATATTTTATAGTTCTTCATAATAACTTATGCTAACAGATTCAGTAAAAGAGTTTATTTGCATGATGCTATACATAAGAAATAAAAATAAAAACATGGTATTACAAATTTTCCAATGAACTTAGCACTATTCCACAGTCAAACAATAATGATTACTCAGACAGTGGTATCTTTTTGTATTGTATCTTATTATTCTGAAAAAAGTTATAATTTACTATCCTCCTAATTAATAATCAAATAATCAGCTATACCACTCTCTGGACTGTCTGAAACTTAAAATAATAAATCCATAATAATCTTTTAAAGTCAATTTTTCAAAACTCAAAGGATTATTTTATACAATCAACATCAATAGCCATTCAATTTTGAAACTAGTTCTCTCAAAACTAATTAAGAAAGGAAGAATGATATAAGAAATTATGTGATACAGTACAAAGGGTACTACATTCAAAAATGTTAGAGTATAGTAATACCTCTCTGCAAAGTCCATTTCATAACTTTAGTCAAAATAAAAAGAGGTCATTGTTCTTCCCACTGAAGCCAGTAATCAGGGATGTTTAGATTCTTCAAGGACAAACAGTTTGCTAATAACATCCCACTTCTGACAAGAAGGAAAAGTAGGAACTCAAGAAAGTAAAGAAGAGAATTGAAAGTGGAAGAGAAAAGTTAGCTAGAAGTGCTCTGTGAAAGCTTAAGACCTTTCTATAACAACAAGTCAGAACAACTGGCCTAAAATTGTTCTTGACAAATGTCAGACAGAAAAGGATGTTGATTCTTGGGAAAACAACATTAACTTTGTTATAGCATGAGAAGACTATATGGGTAATGAGACTCCCAAAGCAGTAGTTAAGAAATGGAAGGGTTGGGGATTTAGCTCAGTGGTAGAGCACTTGCCTAGCAAGTGCAAGGCCCTGGGTTCGATCCTCAGCTCCACATAAAAAAAAGAAAGAAATGGAAAAAATTATACTTATAATGAAGATATAGTTTTAGACAACAGAACTCAAAGAATTATCCCAAATACCATTGACCCCAATGAGAATGAGGGAAAACTTTAATTAGACATACTTATGCATGTCTATTCACATTATCACACATAAAATCTTAAACTGTTTGAAAGACTAAGGGTTCTGTAGTAATTGAGAAGTCAGCATTTAAGGTTAGATGTGAAGCATATATATAGAAGATGAAAGCCAAGCTTCACAAGTAAGCAAGATTCCAAAGCAAGAGGAAGCACATGTGGGTTTAAACAGCAGACTTTACAGCAGCTAGATACTGACAAATGAATCCCTGAATTTCAACCTTAGAAGATTCTACTTCATTGTTAAAACCTGTTAGCAAGCATTTAATTCCTTGTTTTCAAACTCCATACTTAGATAGCAACCCCAATAATAGAGATAAAATACAAACACATGAAACAAATAAAAGCAATGGAGAAAACTAGGTGGGGTAAGAAGCACTTCCCCCTATCTTGCAAAGTACAGACTAAAACTCCTCTCTCTCTCTCTCTCTCTCTCTCTCTCTCTCTCTCTCTCTCTCTCTCTCTCTCTCTCTCTGCCCTTGTACACATACATCTAGTCTTAGTATATAAACTCTATAGCTTTATCTTGCTCTATTCCAAAATAAAATAAAGAAGGATATGTACAGACCCCAGAAAGCAATAAATTAGTAATGAATGCTCTGAGTTTTGTTAATATATTAGACTTGTTAGTATAAAAGTCAAATGTCCAAAGAATTATAATAGCATTTAATGTGGTTCTCAATTCAATAAGAGGTGCTATTTCAGCTTGTTATATTTTAAATAGAGGAAAGTTAGAGACTACTAGGAAGTTATCAATGGATTTTCATGTTTCATGGATATAGCAGAATACCTGGAACAATCTAAAAAAAAAAGAAAAAAAGGGGGAAAAAAGCGTGCTATTGGCATTTGGCCAGAGCTGTAAAGCTCCATGTAATATGGAAAAAAATAACATTCTGAGGAAAAAAAATTAGACTGAGCTCATGCTATTACCAAGAACCTTCTTCTGCATCTATAGCCTTAATCTTTTCCAATCGCTTCTTTAAATTCTCATTTCTAGATTCTTTTATATTTGAAATTAAGTTTATATATGAGTGTTGGAGGGTACATCCAAAACACAGCAAAGGACAATCTCTACACTTCACTTAAGCTGGTAAATGAGGATGCTAATTTACTAGGAAAAAATGTATATGTAGTGGTATACTACTGCACCTACCAGGTTTCCCTACGAAGAGATAACAAAGTCCCCCCTTCTCTGAAACTGGAAGGGAAGGATTTATTCTTGTGACTTTATCATGAGTTCTCTATTTACAAGTAGCAACAAAATCTTATTTGATGTCAACTGTGACCAATTGGAGTTTCCCATGTACTAGGTACCTCCTTTGAGAAGCTGAAATGTTCGATTACAGTAAGCAGAACAAGCTGGCTTACAGGGCCATTATCACAATATTTATCAGGTTTTATGGTTTGCTGTCTCCAGTCTTGCTATATGTTGCACTGAAATAGACAACTGCATGTTAAACTTGCTCCAAGAGAATCTGTGACAAAATGATTCAAAATCAAGGTACTCACTCCTATCTTAGTTTTGTAGCAAGGTGCTTCTTATTTGAATGGTCATGGCATCATATGTTCTCATTTAGCATCAGTTTGAGATACAAATGTGCAGTACAGTAAACATAAGTTTTAAAAAACATGTTTCATTTTTCCGTATGTAACCTTCATAAGATGATAAAACTTGTACATGTAATGCAGTTACCCATGTTTTCTATTACACACTCTAAAAAAGCAAAGAGACACATACAAACATTATTATAATGCAGGAAATTAATTGTGGGACTGTACACATGTCACCATTAGTAGAGAGGACTGAGAGGTAACTCAATGTTCAATGTAGAAATCTTCATAATTCTCTGTCCGTCTATGATCATATAAAAATATAAAGAAAAAATTTCACTCACAGATACAAAGGGTTATTTATCTCAAGCCTCTATCTGCATCATTTTCTATAAGAAAGTCAATAAAACTAACAATCATCAGTGACTGGGACTGGAGATGAGGGAGGAAAAAGGGATAGATGGTAGAGGCTGAAATGCTTCAGGAGAGATGAAATGACCTACAGAAGGATTATGGACATATTTTGTATAACTCCGGTAATTAAAAAAAAAAATCCCTGAGTTGTGTGCTTTCAATGGGGCATTTGATGATATGTTAATTATACCTCAGCAAAGCTGTCATAGTAATTATGAAAAACGGAAAATTGTGTCAGAGTTTTCTACCTTTTCTTTGAGGAATCCATATCATTTACATTTTGATTTCTGTAGTGTTTGCATAGCATCAGGAGAAGGGCAGCAAAGCACATCTGTGTCTGAATCCTATCACAGTCCTGTCTCAGTACTCTCGAAAAAGCAGGGCTGACGGCAAGGGTCAGGGGTCAGAGGAGATGAACTGAAGGGGAATTTTTATCCTGGTAGCAGCTATGGTTAAGAGTTATTATATGTTCCTTATTTAGAGAGGAGAGACAATGACATCAGAAGCCACTGTGTGTCCTCTGTAGCTCGTTGTCTGTGGGTACACATATAGGAGGCTGCAAAACAGTAGTCACTAAGGAGTGTGTGCTTGTTCATTGTCAACAAATCATTTTGTCATTTTTACAAAGCCCTAAGGAAAATGACAGATGTTCACACAAACAAACAAAAACCTCCTAACCTCTATAAGCAGGGTTGACTCTGTCTGAAGAACGTCATGATTTCAGTGCTCAGCATGAGAAAATAAGGCCAGTGTCACACTTTCTGGAATTTTCCCTGAAGAGATTTATTCCTTCCCGGGTGCATTTCACTTAAAATCACAAGCTGTCTGTGCTTTTCTCATTTATGTATTACCCTGAACCCTAAGTGTCTCACAGAGGGTGGCAATGTGGGGTGGGAATCTTTTGTTCCTGAACCTGTAACAGTACACAGCACATGAAAATTCCTCAAGACATGGTTGCATAATGAGCTGCTAGAGAATGGGAAGAAGTTTCTATCAGTAAGAATAGGTATTTCATGGGACTTGGATGTTCAGAAGACTCTATTTATGTGTAATCAGCAACATATTGTTCATGAAATAGAAAATTACAAAAAGTTCTTAATATTTTAGTGGTTTAGTTTCAACAAATCTGTATTTGCATGCTTAGTGAGTTTGTGAGTTAGATGAAACAATTCAAACATAAAATTGATTTAAAAGAATGAAACTAGCCAGGTACAGTGGGCTCTGTCTGTCCTTTCAGTGCTTGGGAAGCCAAGGTAAGGGAGGACCAGTTTCAGGTAAATCTAAACTGCATGAGACCCTACCCCATAAAAAAAAATAACTATATAAAGAAGCTGAAAGTTATCCTGTAGATGAATTTCTAAACAGTCTTATTAAATAAGAAACACGGAGCCAAATACAGGGGTGCAGGCCGTAGAGATCAGAGCAATAGCTGCCAACTAACCTTAGCTTACCACCTTTCATAGCTTCCCGAGAGAATCTTCCTGTTTAACCTGAGCTTTTATTGCCTTGCTCTTCTGCCTTCTCATTAGCTCTAAGCCCAGCCACCTCACTTCCTTGTCACTGCCTGTCTATACAGATCTCCAGGTCTTTATGGTTGGTACTGGGATTAAAGGCATGTGTCACCACATGACTGTATCCTTGAATACCCAGAACAGGCCAGAGACTCTGCCTACTATGTGATCAGATTAAGGGTGTGTGCTACCACTGCCTGACTTCTGTTTATGGCTATGACCTCTGATCTCCAGGCAAACTTTATTTATTAACATACAAATAAAATATCACATTTCAGCACAAATAAAATATCACCATATTATCCTAATAAGAAGAAGCAAGGGAACAAAAAGTAAAAAAAAAAAAGAAAAAAGAAAAAAAAAAGCACTTGAAACAATCTGCTACAATGAATTTCAGAAAATGATAGTGAATTGCTGGGGCAGCCTACAACATTCTCATATTAAGTACATGCATGCATCTAAATTAAAGCAAGAATCATTTCCCAGTTATGTAAAAGCTACCTTTTCTACATACCACATGAGTAGATTTAAAAGAATATCTTTTATTTTGTTATTTTATTTCTAATCTGCTCTGGATATCACTCTATATAAATAAAGTGCTGATTGGCCAGTAGCCAGGAAGGAAGGATAGGGTAGGCGGAACAAGGAAGAGGAGAAGGCTGGGAACAGGAAGGCTGGGAGGAGATACTGCCAGCAGCTGCCAGGAGAAGCAACATGTAAAGACACCAGGAAGCCACAAAGTATAGATTAATAAAAATGGGCTAAAGATAAGAGTAGGAGCTAGACAATGGTAGGCCTGAGCAGTTTAAATAATATGAATGTCTGTGTGTTTATTTTATAAATGGGTTGTTGGACTAATAGGGCTTGGCGGGGGCTGGAGAGAAGCTCTCCAACTACAAAGATCTCATATAGCACAGGCTGACCTGGAACATTCTATGTAATAAAGGATGACCTTGAAATGTTTTTGTTTGTTTGCTTATTTTTAAGAAAGAAATATTTTACTTTTGTTCTTGACAGTATGGGGAGAGTAGAAATGGTAGAGGATAAAGAGATGGTTGCTAGGAGGGTCAGGGAGAATGGAAAGAAGGGGAAAGGTGATATAATTATATTACAATTCAAATTAATTAATAAAAAATTAACTGGCAAGGATGAAGCTCCTAAGTACACAGGACTGGGATTTCTCCATGTCCTGTGACCTAAATGTGACGTCTTCAGATTAAGAGGTAACTATCAAGTTCCAAGTTTCCAGTGGAAAGCAACGTACAACTAAGCTAGCTGATATTGTTTTAGAGGTCTTTG
This sequence comes from Onychomys torridus, assembly GCF_903995425.1. Lineage (NCBI taxonomy): Eukaryota > Metazoa > Chordata > Mammalia > Rodentia > Cricetidae > Onychomys > Onychomys torridus. Next base: position 52,650,826 of record NC_050444.1, read on the forward strand.
AAACCCTACTAACCAGCAACAGGAGGGAGGCAGTCAACTCCTGATAGCAGACATCATTGTGTGTGATAATCATGGCTCCTGGGAGGAACATTATTCCTCTCTTGTAGGACAACTACCATTAAATCTATCAACAGATGTGGTTTTGGGAAGCTTATAACACTGTTGTGCCAGGCAGTGGTGGTGCAAGCCTTTAATCCCAGCACTCGGGAGGCAGAGCCAGGTGGATCTCTGTGCCTGGGCTACCAAGTGAGTTCCAGGAAAGATGCAAAGCTACACAGAGAAACCCTGTCTTGAAAAACCAAAAAAAAAAAAAAAAGGGGGGGGTTGGGGATTTAGCCCAGTGGTAGAGCGCTTGTCTAGCAAGCGCAAGGCCCTGGGTTCGATCCTCAGCTCTCCAAAAAAAAAAAAAAAAACTGTTGTTTTCATATCATTATATCATTTTTGGAAAATTTTAGGTTATGCCAACCACACCCCCTCTGCCCTACTTCCACCCAAACTTCTCCCCACTTCATGTCAACTTTGTTCTGTCTCTCTCCATAAAGATATCTCTTCTTCCCCACAATTCCTTTCTAATTTATTGGGTTCAATAGCTGCTCCAAAGTCCACATATAATCTAAAGATTTAAGGGTAGGACCCACATGAGAAAGAACATGCATCATTTATCTTTATGGAACTATGATCTTCCTCTGAGTCTTGTTAAATTTCAAATTCAAGATAAACCACTGAGGTGCCTATTTAACATGTCAAAGAAGACCTGTCCTTCAAGTTCTCCAAGCATCCCTCAGTCTATAACTGTTACAGGGTATGGCTGCTGTATGGCCTTCTACCCTGAAGTCTCCAGTCCAAGGGCTGGTCTACCCTTCTACCTGAGGCTCTTCCCTACATAATCCAGACATTTTGGTTACCAACCCTTTTTGTAACTTTGGCCTCCTGACTGCTGCATCTCCATGTTCCCCTCTCTCCCTTCTCCTTCTCCCCTTTTTCCATATGTCCTCACTTAGCCTGGTCATGTCCACTTTAGACTGTTGCAGATGTTGCTATCCCTGCTTCTACCCTTTAATCTACAATAAACTTTCTCCTCCACCATGTCTAGGAGCAGTCATGTCCTTTTCTCTTTATTTATTTTTTCAAGAACAATTTTTCCAGTTCCATATTTGTAAATTTGTTTGTGTTTTTCTTCATAACTATCTATTATTCCATTCGGGCAATATGCTATATGTTTTGGGAGAATTTTAGATAGCACTGGCGAACTGCTCAATACCTGTCTGGTATTGGGGGTTTTGTTAGGTTTTAACTGGTTCTTGGAAGAGGTGCCTTTAGCCCAGGTGAGAAAGATGCATTCAAACTCATGGGGTTTTGTTTGTTCATTTGTTTGTTTGTTTTTCCATTCATATTATTTTCCTCACTTCCCTCCTCATGTATTTACCTCCCTCCCCTTTCCCCAAGGGGCCTGCCTTTTACTGTGCCACCTTAGGTCATTTATATCCTGCTCTTCTCCTTCACCTCCCTCCCATCTTCTTCTTTATTTATCTCTCCCTCTTTAAGGAGTACCCTCTTTCCCATCAGATGACCTGATCTCAGCTTTTCCTCTCTCTATTTGTCCCCAGTCTCCCTATCCTGGCAATTGACTTCTTTTACTTTTCTGGTTTCTGTAGTTATTACAGGCCATGTACCCACATCACATGATTTGTAGCTAGGAGCCTGCAATTAGAGAGGACATGAGATGTTTGTCTTTCCGGGCCTGGGTGACTTCACTCAATGCAATCTTTTTTAATTCCATCCATTTGTCTGAAAATGTCATGATTTTATTTTTCTTTACAGTTGTATAGCATTCCATAGTGTATGTATACCACATTCACATTTTTCACTCAAAGGTTTTAGGATATCTTAACTTATTGATTATTATGAGGGTCTTTTTCTGGCTTACACCTTATAGATTGGCATTTTTGTTTATCTGAGAGGGAGAGAGAGAGAGAGAGAGAGAGAGAGAGAGAGAGAGAGAGAGAGAGACTATGTCACGTCTTCCAATGAGGGCGTAGTATATACTTGGTCAGCGCCCAACCCTTAAGATTCATTCAATATTTGCATCTGCTCAGGGGCTCCACTCCACACACAGCCCCATCAGTCATTTTGAGCTTGGAACTTCAGTGAAGTAACTGGATATTGAAAGCAAGGTGGAAATAAAAATATATATATATATTTTAAACCATCTCATAAGCCAATACATGAGCCGGGCATTTTTGTTTACTATTTTTAACAAAACTGACAGCCATTTTATAGTATCCTATTTTATTACTAAACCAAGTTAAAGATAACAAATGTGTCCACAAGGATAATACAACTACTATAAACAGGGTCAGGCTTCCTGTCTAGGTTTTTCTGACTTAAAAGCTACATTTTTTTTTAACTGAGTCAACTTTTCTGGAAAGGTAAAAGAGTTAAATATGAGAGTGTTTTGCAGACATTTTCTGATTTTTTAAACCAAGATTATTTTAATCTCAGATTATGTCATTTAATATTTCCATACATACTCCACTAGCCCTTGAGATGAGCTATAGATAATAATAATAATAATAATAATAATAATAATAATAATAATAATAAAGACAACTTTTCCTATATACTGATGCAGATTCTCACCCTTATTTCTTATGTATCTCTGTTGTTTGGAGTTTTATCTAGCAGGATGAGACTCAGCTAAGCTTAAGAGTGAGACTACCCAAGAGTGCTGAATCCACCAGGTTTAAATGAATCCCCAGGGGAGTCTTGGCCCTGGAGGAGATGAGAATGGAGCAGAGGGGATGGGAGGAGGATGGAGGCAGGGGCGGGAGGGGGGAGGACAGGGGAACCCATGGCTGATGTGTCAAATTAAAACACAAATATAATAAATAACAAAAAAAAGAGTGAGACTACCTAAATAATCTGGAGCCTTAGAAATCTCCTAGCTATAAACACGACAACTGGCTCCTTGGAATCTTTGATTAAGTTCTCAGAAAGGCTCCATGAGATTCCCCAGAGCATCCTAAGATACATGGATTGTCCAGCACTCAACCATGGCATGTCTATCATGCATGTTCTACAGCCCTCAGTTCCTGAGTTAACATCCCACACCCTCCCTATACTCAAGTACTTATCTTGGTATCCACCTTCAGGAACCCAGATGGGCCCATTGAATGATACTTTGTCATTTCCCTATCCCCAAACAAGAATTTCATCTGCATCAATTCAAAAAACCTAATTTACCCTTAGAAAAAAATTAGCAGTTTCTATATAAAAAATGAATAACACAACAGCATCACATTATATAGCATATTTGAAAAACATTTTAAAGTATGCATTATTTAAATCAGTGATAATATATACAGAAAAAGAATTTTCTTTATCACCATTATATGAAATATTAATGTAAGAACTTTGTCCTATATCAGTCATAAAAATTCTTCCATATACTTCAGAGCTAAGTGTGAAATAAAATGGATGCTATTATACTCATCTTACATAGGAGGACATAGCGCTCTATAGGAACTTCAACATCAACTACTCTGCTCAGCTTCTCAACTAAACACAAATGTTATGATTCATGATCTATAATTGTAATTTCCACATGGTTTTCCTGTCTTGTTTATAATAATTATAGCTTTTTAAAAAATTGATGGGGCTGTGAACTGAGAGCTTATTTCCTTGTTACTGTAACATTAATTTGCATGGCAGTTTCCAAGCTCTCTGAAGGTTAAGGCTAATATAATTTCTCCAGTTTGGATCTCTTCACTTTCTTTAAGTCTACAGTCAACATTTATGTTAATAGCAATTAAAGTTTACTGATATTTTCAACTTTGTATTTGGTCAGTCTTTGGTGTCCAATAGTAAAGGTGTCCAATAGTAAAGGTACACACCATCAAGACCCTGCCACTGACTCGTCTGTCTTCCTTCCCATCGAGCCTGGCATACTCCTTCCATCATTCCTTCTAGGTGGATCTCCAGCTTTTTGCATGTCCGCACCTTCCAGTTTTCATCATTGCTCCCGTAGTGCCATCCTTGATATTCCCTGCTTGTACATCAGCAGGCACTTCATAGTATACTCATGTCTTAATAATGGTATTGAGAATCCTACTTTGTGCTGGTACCTGTTGGTGCTTATACTTAACTGTCTCCTGTTAAGGATAGTCATGGACTTCAAGTTAAGAATCAATCAGGTAGTGAAGGACCAAATGAAATTAGGTCCTCAGGAAATGTGCTTGTACTCATAGTAATGTTAGAGTCCTGGATGTAAACAAGGGGAAGTTCTATTTCAAATATGAGCCAAATGTGCTATCATGTACCCAGATCTAATAAATGAAGAAGAAGGTAAAATTCAGTTCCATTAGTTAAAATGGAGAGTCTAAACAAGACATGGAAAACAAACATCATCAGGCCATATCTAGGTTCCATGGCAGAAAAAATTTATTACATTTATCCCAAAATGTGATCCACATGAAGTTATAAAATATTTTCATTTTGTTCTTTAAACTACTGTTGTCTTCATGAAATTTAACTGTCCTATACCATACATTACTATGATTGTGTCATTTAAAAAGAAATCACATCTTGTATCTATGACAGAAAATAAATTTTATTACAAAGAAAACCTCTTATTTTCTGTTATTTCCTTAACATTGAAACTCTGTGACTGACATGCCATAACAAACCTCAGATTACTGTAAAATACTATAATTCTAATCATGTTTTGTATTTAAATGAATTTGATAAATAAACCTATCTTTCATGGGAAGAATTATATTTGTTTAAACATCCAAGTGTAAGAAATTTATATTAGAAATTAATTTATTCCCCAGTTAACTACTTAGACTTAGTAACACACTTATCTAAAAAACATAGACCTTAGGTTTATTTTCCCCAGTTCTTTTAACAAGTTTCATTGGGAAGAGAGTTCAGAATTACCCAGTCCCACAGCTTTACTTGTTTTGTATGGTTTCAGACTTCTCTGAGGAGTTTTCAAAGGTGAACATTGCACATGGGCCAAGTGGACCTTGCTAAACAATAAAGAAATAATGGCATGATCTCATGTTTTATACAAGCCTGAAGAAGAATGACTTCTCCTCAGAGGTTAACACTAATAAGCATTTCTAATTCTATGCCAGCATTTCACATGGAGTGAAATTACCTGTAAAATAAAATAGATGTGACAGGAAATAGATGTGATAAGTTGTGTTCTGATTTCCATGTGCATAATGTGCTACATAATGCCTCAACACAAGCATGCACACATAAGCAAATAAAATAAATGAAAATGTGAGAAAAAAGGGAAAAAATAATTCATCACTGAAGTCTTTTCAATTTATAAATTTTTTTATGCTGTAAACTTTCATGATCTTACCTTTGTTATTATAGCTAATGCTTCATGGAGCATAGTGATTTCCTTTGAGGGTCTTTTATTAATTCAGACAATGTTATCTCTGTTTTATTTTCTGTTATTCAGCTGTACTTGTCATTCAAATTCAGAAGTGACTGAGATAGTCAGCTATTTAACTAGAAGCACTGCTTAATTCTTATGGAAACTTCCAGAGAGAAAAATATTTACTCTTTTAATTCTTAAATCCCTAATACATTTAGATACCTTTATAGATTATTAGAATATCATAGTAAGGCATTTCTGACCAAATAAAACTCACAGAATCTTTCTAGGTCTATCAGTCTACTTATGCAGGTTTGAAATTCTATTAATAATATAAAATGGCCAATTTTCAAGCTTCAACTTTTCAAACCATTATGGCTATTTTGAAATTAGATTGTGTGTATCACAGGAAACTATCAAAAACCAAAATAATTGAAAAAAATACAGCATGCCATCCTACCATCAAAATACATTGTTGTATTTCCTTATATGCAAATGTGAGTAACTGAGATCATACACACCTATAGTCATTTATTAATGCTTTGGAAAATCTATAAATGTCTTATAATACCTGGCATTTAATACACCCTAATGCACTTCTGGCTTTATGTGTAATATTTTGATAATCATTTCTATCGCAAAAATTTGGCTTAGATTTCTGATATATCACCATTGAAAAATAGCAATAGAATGTCCATCAAAATTATACTAAGCTCCAACCTCTTTTATTCACACTGCCAAATTATTTTATGATATTCCTTTGCAAAAACTCATGTATGAATACATGAATCCAATAGAATTCTGCCAAATATTTTATTATAGTATGCTCATCACAAATTGGTTTTGGCTTTGAATTTCTCCATCATTCTTTTATATTACCATGGAATGACTCCAAGTATAAAGGATGTAATTTACTAGCATCAAAATGTGATAAAAATCTGTGTGCCACCATTTATCTATAAATAAATAATGATACATTGATAATAATCTCATATTGGCTGTGAATACAGTGTTCAAGTATTAAAATACTATTCTGTCATCTACATTCAATTTAAAAGGTAGTTGAACTTCAAAATAGTTTTGAATTAACTTAACCCTCAACATATTCTTATTTACTAGAGACAGTAGATCAGCTTCCTAGAAGAAAAAGAAAAGACCTTGAAATTACAACATTGTAGCATTATTGTTTAATAACCAAATTGAATAAGATTGGGATCCTATGTCAGTTTGAATCAACAAAGCAAAAAATAAAGCAAAAGACAATTGCTAGAGACAATGAACCAGAACATTCCAGCTAAATTTAACTCTCTCAGAAGTATCTTTTCAATGAGGCACAAATAGGTGAGGGAATAGACAACATATCAGGACACCATTTCCATCTGTCAGTAGATTATCAAGTAGAGGTTTATGGCAATAGAACAATAAATACAGCAGCAAGATCAGTATCTAAAAGATTATTGTACTGTATTTTCAGGAACCATTATGTAGATTCATATCAACATTTCCACCTGGGATAAAAATCAAAGCTTTTAAGTATACTTTGCATAATGTATTAATATTAAATGTAGAACAGGTGGCCTTTGCTCCTAGAAAGTTTTGCTGCCTTTCTTCCCATGAATAAGCAGCCATCATCTTCCTTATAGTCTTTTCACTCCTTCCTGCCTTGGAGTTCTGTTTATAGAATTGGATGGATTCTTAGGTTGAGATACTCTCTCAAACACACACACACACACACACACACACACACACACACACACACACACGACTGACATCATAAGGTAATGATTGTTCCAAAGTCCAAAAGAGCTCTGCAATGAACTCAGTCTCTACTGAGTATTATAGATGTTAGAGTAGGGTAGATTTTGAGGCATGCCAGTTCTAATATTAAACTTTAAGAAAGGAGAGTCCAATTACCAATTCAACTGGTACACAGATGCACAAGAGTTGGCTAAGGATTATTCTGGATATGCCTATGAGAGTGGTTTCTGGCTGATGTTATGGTGGGCTTCCTAGACTGAGCAGGAAGTGGTTGCATTTTTGACAGTAGAAGAACTGATTTGAAGGATTAGGAAACTGGAGGATTGGAGGGTGAAATTTTCATTTAAGATTTATTCATCCCTCTAGGAATTCCCAAATTACCAAGAATAATCCTTAATCTGAGAATAGATTTGCCTGCTATGCATGGATTTATGGAATGTCTTTTCTGAATTCATGCTTTATAAGCAGTATTATTTCTAATCAAAGGTCTTCCTCCATAGCAAAACAAATGCAGCCATGGATTCTTGCTTATAGAATGTACTAGTTTTACCATTTTTTACCAACACCCTTCACAAATTGATTAAATAGGATGGTGGGTTGTACTTTTTCTAAATAATATGTCTATGTGCCCACTGACATTCACCACTTGCAGAAAAAGTAAGATTCTCCATAGGATGACTATGCTGTGAATAAGATCATGCCATTTCTACTCTAGTCAGAATTCATGGATCCTGCACTAAGGAGACATACCAGATGATAAAATGCCTGCTGCATGAGCATGGGAAACTGGGCTCAATAATCCACACCCAGAAAAGCCTGGGTACAGCAGCCTGCCTGTAATAACAGTACTCTGAAGACAGTGGCAAGAGGACCAGTATCTAGAACCAGTTTGCACAGTGTTTCAAAAGGTAAGAAGGAGAGCAATTTAGAAGATTCCCAAGTCAATAGTCTCTCACCTATATGTTCATGGGTATACATACATATGTGTGCAGTTTTCATCTAAATTTGTATCTCACAATTTTATCAATAAAGACTCAGTAGTAACTTGCTGGAGTGAAAACCTGCTAGCTCAGAGAAGTTCAGGAGCAACAAGCTGACTTTCCTCCTTAGCCATGTCTCAGAAAAGAGAGTGTTCTCCTACTTTGCAAAACCAAAGAAGACTGCCACACTCCATACTACTTCCAAGGCATTTTTCTAGCTATCTTTGTGATTCCCTCTTTACTTCAATGGGTACTTCCTGTCAACTAGCCACTGGCTCCACCTCCTGACCTCAGATTGTTGTTTGATTAACACAATCTTGGAGTTCATGATGTGATCAAATATCCTGCAACAAATGTTCTTATTTACAAACACACAAACATAATCAGATTAGGGAGAGAGGGGGGGGAGAGAGAGACAGAGAGAGAGAGAGAGAGAGAGAGAGAGAGAGAGAGAGAGAGAAAAGAAGAAGAAGAAGAAGAAGAAGAAGAAGAAGAAGAGGAGGAGGAGGAGGAGGAGGAGGAGGAGGAGGAGGAGGAGGAGAAAGGGGAAGAGAAGAGAAGAGAAGAGAAGAGAAGAGAAGAGAAGAGAAGAGAAGAGAAGAGAAGAGAAGAGAGAGAAGTGAAAGAAAGGGGTCAGAGACTTCATGGGTCCAGTAATTATGGGATAGAAGCAGGAGTAATAAAACTCACTAATATCAGTGGTAACTCAATAGGAAAATGTGTATTTCCTGTCCCATCAACCTTACAGTGCTGCTGGCATGGCATTCTTGTTTCTAAAGAAAGGAGCCCTTATAGCTGGAGTAACCGTAGGGATTTAAGATTTCTTTGGCCTAGAGCTAAGGCTTTCTGAGATTTCTGTATCTTTACATATGAATAGACAAAGAAGGACTTTACTATGCTGGCTGGGATGATTCATCTTGAACAACCAAAGAGAATGAAGCTTCTAATCCACAGTAGAAGTAGAAAGCATATGTCTGGAAAGTCTGGAAATTCAGAGAACTCTGGGCAATTTGATTAGCTACACTGTATTCTAGGAACAAGGTCCACAGAAAACTGTCATGGAACACAGACAAGGATTAGTGGGTAAGAGGGGCAGGGTTGGTTTGTTGTTGTTCTCTCTCTCTCTCTCTCTCTCTCTCTCTCTCTCTCTCTCTCTCTCTCTGTCTGTGTGTGTGTGTGTGTGTGTGTGTGTGTGTGTGTGTATGTGTGTGTGTGCGCGTGTCTTTTAGAAAATGACAGAATCTAATTTTACAGCCCTAGCTGTCTAATACAGAACTCACTGTGTAGACTAGGCTAACTTTGAAGAAGTGACAGTATTTCTGCCTAGGTTTCTAATGGGTGAGGCTATGCACATGGGCCACCACATCAGCAAGAGGCCAAAGGGAGAGACAGACATCATCTGTGATCAACTGATGAGTTACAGAATTGTAATGAATATTTCATGTTATTATAAATATTTTTGTAGGTCTATAGAATTTTTGTTTACTACCCCCTCCAAATTCCTAATCAAGTGAAATAATATATATTCATTTTAATCTATAGCTTTATCATATTAATATCATTAATATCATAATTTTAAGTATAGTATATCATATAAAAAAATCACCACTCAAAGATTTCGACTTTCTCTTCTGGGGAAGAGCTTAGTGCATTTTTGTTCTAAATACATTAGGAAATCATACTGTGAAAAAACCTGACCTATAACCACATTGTTGTCTTTTGGGAGTATAGTGTAATAAGATATATGTGGTTAATGAGCTGGCAGAAAATGAATTTGGAATAGTAACTGTTCTCTGTCTATTTGACCCGGATATTTAGCAAACCTTTATCTGTGAGTGCCTATGACAGTGCTTGGGGATGGGTTTGATCACTGATAGAAGTTTGTTTTGTTCTAGTCAATTAGGCCTTGCCATAACACAACACCAGAAAGTAATTCATAAGAAAATTATTTCCTGCAACCCAGTGGTTTGAAAAGCCCAACATTAAGGTACCAGCCGGCATCTGGCAAAGTCCTTCTAGTGTATCACTCCACAAAACAAAGTCAAAGAGCCAGAGGAAACAAGAGCATCTCTAAACAGGAAAGGAATCAACTCCCTTTCATAACAAGCCCACTTCTGCACCTCATTGATTTCTATGAGAGCAACATAAGTTTTTTTATTTATTTGTTTTTGTTTTTGTTTTTTAAATAGAAGAGACACCCTCCCCCATCCCATGTCCCCTCACAGGAGGATTTAATCATCTATCAGGCCTCATCTGCTAAAAATGTTGAATCAGTGATTCCCATTTTTATCACACAAATTTTAGAGAACAAACTCAATCTCATGTTTGACCTCATCAAGTTAGTTGAACACCTAAAGAGGACAAAACAGATAAGCCTGAGGAACAGCTCTGATCCATCTGCCATGGCATAGGTATTACTAATCCTGCCCTGTGGGCTTTGACTGAAACCTTCACTTGTCTTGATTTTTATACTTGGCTTAGAGCTTGGACTATTTTCTCTGCTGGGTCTTGCCAATGACAGGTCAGATTTCTGAGCCCCATAATCATTTGAGATGATCCGTAATAACTTTACACACACATACATATACACACCCGCACATAAACATAATTAAATACATACATATATGTATTGTGTGCACATACATATATTCTGTTTCTTGCTAGAACTACTAATAACATGCCCATTTTAGAAGATAAACAAATGCATGGCCAATGAAATGACTATAGGCTATTGTCTGAATTGTGCATTTGTCCTTCAGATGACACTGTTGATGTAATGCCTTCATACTGACATTTGATTAAGTTCTGGGCATGCCTCTTGCCTGGATATTTGCAGAACTTCTCTAATTTCATCCATGTTCTTGTTTACTATCCAATGCCACAGATTATTCTCTATACAACAGCTAGAATGATCACATTAAAAGGTACATCAAATTTTATCATTCCTTAGCTAAAGATCTACAAATATTTTCCCATTCAAAAGTAAAATCTAGGTTTCACAGACACAGGCTTAAGCCTATATTATGTATCTAAACAGCTATATGGCATTCCTTTTCTTCCTTTCTTCTCTCTACTCTCCATTTTTATCATCCATCTACCCTGTGTTCCCTTAAACTCACTGAGCATTCTTTCATCAAGGACTTTTACTTTTTTTTTTATTTACTCCATGTTCACATTCTGGCATGCAACATCCATAAAAGCAAATCCTTATTTCAGTGTTCTATCTTCAGTTCCAACAACAATCCAACATATTGAGGATGTTCCACAATACTTGTTCTGCAGATAATTATAAGCGAGATCTATTATGATTACAGCACTCAATGCATTTGTTAAGTTCACCAGCCACTGAGATTAAAGTCATATTTTTTCCTTTTTATTCCAAATCTACTATGGTATACAGTTTTACTGTATCCTGAAAAATATAGTAGATATAAAAATGTATTTAAAACATAGTATATGTTTTTGGAGAATCAGAAGACTGAAACACCTACCAAGGTATAAAATTTTCATTCAATACCGACTGTAGGCTCAGGTTTTTCCATTCCTTTCTATTTCAAATGACATAGAAGAAGAGTGTATAAATAACACTGTATTTATTATCATTGTTATTACAAGAAGGTGCAAACTCTCCTTTCCAGTGCCACTCTCATTCTGTAGAAGGCATTGGGCCATTGGCTCTTCCAATGAGTGGTTCTGTGTACAGTTTTCTGGACTGCTCCCTTGAGCCTTAGCACCTGGGGATCTAGAAAAGCCTTGTATCCTGTGATGAATGCAGCTATATCTTGCTGCTCTTCCCTAACTGTTGCTTCTCTCTTTCTTTGATAGTGACCACCTGTTGTGTAACACAACTTTTCCTGGGGAGACACAGCTTCTCACTCCAATTAGGGATCCCACAATAAACCAAAGTACAGATAACACAAAAGTCCAACTTGGTGAACCATGAGCTTTATTGTGGTTACTTACTACAATTTGATTGAGGGCTACATACAGGAGCAGAAATGACTCAAAGACAACTGTGTCAAGAAAGCCCACCCCAGCATGGGTGACAGCTCACAAAATCTTGGAACCTGGAGTTCATTACACAGCCTTCAGACAGCTCAATAATTTGGAGAGTGTCCCTTCCGGGTGCCTGAGTTTCCAGGCAGCTCTCCTGGTTCTGCTTTTTCTAGGGAAGCTGGGCTGATCTCACAGTCTTCTTGGCAGTTCAGCTTTATTTCATCTGGGAGAGACTCCCACCTTTTATTGCCTCTTCTGGTGGCAGTGGCAGGGGTTTAGGGGTAGGCATGGGATGTAGTGAATCTAGTTAGTTTCAGGGACATCCTGAAGCTATTTTGAAACTTTTACCCTTCTTGCTTAAGGAGCTTCCTGCAGGATGGAATGTTCCAATGTCAGAGAAAACTTACCCAGTACCGCTTCTAATTGAGCATACTCTTCACCGTGCTCCACAGTGTCCCCTCTTGATCCTGACTATCTGCTACCAGCTTCACTATTCCTCATCTAAATTATTGTGAATGGCCTACTGATCCCCAGGCTGCCTTGGCCCCTGATTATTCCTGTATACTACTTGATAAAAATAAATTCAAAATGAAAACTTCTGTTAAAACTCCAAAGAGCTGTGTTTCAATTGTGTTCAACTCCTTTGTACCCCCCCCATGTGTCTTTAAAATAAAATTCAAACACCAAGCTTACTCATTATCTGTTATCTGCCATAGTCTGCACATTCCACTTGTCTGATTCGAGAACTTCCATCTCCAGATAGGCTTTCCTAGGCGTATTCTTGATACCTCCACACTCAACTTTGTATAGACTGTCTTACCACATAGCCAGCTTATGAAGGGTAATCTCTCCTTTAGTATTCATAGGCTCATAGGCATGTGTCTTCTCATTGCCCATCTGCATGCCAGGTTCTGATGTTGATCCTGGAGCTGCTGTCTCCTCTGACACCTTAGAGTTATATTAACTCACTTAGAAAAGCCCCCAGCTCCCCAAAAATGTTATCAAGGAGAAAATTAACACTTTTCAGGTAAAAGCATATAATTTTATAATCTAGTGTACTATTTATGAACAGCATTTTAGTTGATGCTTAAGAGTAAAACAATTAGATTTTTTTTTAGAATTTTAGATAACATTTTTAGAGAAGAAATTCAGCTTAATTTAATTTCATGTAACAAACTTTTAACTGATAAATGAATCTTCATTATTATTCCTAATTTCTCAAGACACAGGAAGCCTTTTGCTTTCTTAGAGTTTGCAGTGGTTCTGACCCAGCATTGCCTCAGCTAATCATAAAGATGGACTTGTTTCCTGCTCAATGGAGATGTCCCTGGTATCCATGACTCTCCAATTACTTCTTGCTACTATGAACAGAACTGGAGCTGATGCTGGTCTGTTTGTTTCTCTCCCACCTATGAGATTTTCTCAAACATGTGCTCTTTTCATCTCTGGCATGTGTTCATCCTCAAAAGTATCTTCCTGGTTGCCACTTCTAAGATGCCTGAGTTCCATCCATCCTGCAACCTCCTCTCCTGCAGGAAAAGAAACTTTTGCTGTCTTGGAAGAGCTAAGTACAATGTTTGGTAGCATACGTTATCAAGGAAAGCACAGTGAAGAAAGACTATATAAACTATAAGCATTCAAAGGTTGCCATGTAAAATGCAATTTAATGTAAACAAAATTAATGTTGATGTAATGTAAATAGATAGAGCTTCAGTTAGAAAGACTTGACATGAAGAAGCCAAGTAGAGTTGAAAAAACAGAGCATTTAATACATAGTGATGAAGGACAATAGGAAATGGGCATTAATTTGTATTTTTAGCCATATTATTAAACCCTTCTGGGCAAAATAAAATGTTTTAAATAGTATTTAATGCTTGATAATGGACTATAGGTTTAGAGTGTTTGGTCTCAAACCTCAACTCTTTGTCTTCCTAAACTTGGAAAGTGACTTATTCACAGATGAACAGACAGGGTCATCTCTAAAACAGGAAAAACTATAGTGAGTTAAAAGATACGATACAAATGGAACTTTACTAGGTAGATAAGAACAGTTGATTGTTGTTCATTTTATTCCTGTCATTGAATCTCATTTATATCTAAAGTATATTGATAAATAGGAGTATGTTGCTCTCTGAATTACAATAAATTCGGGCATTTTGGAAACATCTCATGAATTGCACTGTTCTTTAAGGAATCTGAAAAGCTGCAGAAGCTCAAAGTCTATTGTTTATAGATCTCATTTTCCTGAGCACTTTGAATCTGTCCTACATAAAAGTCTCATATATGATATTCTCCTAATTACATACATAGTTAAGGGGGGAAGTGAGCCACTTTTCCTTAGTGTCATTTAATGAAATTAAACCAATCAATCAATAAAGCTCATCTTCTATTGTATATTACCTTGCAAGCCAGCAGATTGCCACATGAAGTGAGTCCTGGGACAATGATGAGTACATGGTCCCTTCAGGTTACATCATCCCACTTCTTAAGCAGTTTAATCCATAAAGCCTAGAACATGGTGGAATGATTTTACTAACCATAGTTTTGGTCAGGGAAAGAGAGAATAAAAGATTTTCCTCTGTGGGTATGACTTGAGCGGTTTTGAATTGCCAGCTTATGAACACTGATAATGCAGTAGCTCATAAGCTCATCTTATTTGGTCCCTTGTTTAGGTTGCAACTCTGAGCTATTTAGTTGCTATGGTGACAGTAACAGTAAAGGCTGATTGGAAGGAAATAGCATCTTATTTGGGATTTTTTGTTGTTGTTAAAATAGCAGAATACATTTAATGTTGCCATATTTGACAAGATGCTGGGTTACATGTGTTTAGATCAGCATGCCTTACTTTCTCAGTACAGATTGTTTCAGTATTCTACTTTAGACTAAATTCTCAAAGACTTGACTTGGGATTTAACAATCTTAAAATAACTTAATCTCCATCTAATGGGATTTTTTTCTGAAAGCAATTATTAAGTATATGAATTCTTGTAGAAGAAGAAATAAACTAAATTGAATATCTGAAAGCCAACTTTTAGAAGTTTGAGCAAGTACAAAATAACTTTTCCATTGATGACATAATTTAACGACAATCAAATTTGAAATCAGGAAACTGTAAGGATTCCAGAAATAAGTAAATTATGAGAACTTATTTCCTTTTAATTCTCTGATCCCATGTGGAACAAGGTGTGAGTGGAGAATGGCATAATTGTCCAGAGGTACTTGTCTTTGGAATCAAAGGGAATAAGATATTTTGTGCATAATTTCACCTACAGAATTTTTGATATTTTTATATCTTTCACAATCAAGGCACTGTCAAAAAACCAGGTACTTAAACTCCAACAAACTTATGGGTATATTTAGAATATAAAGGAATACAAACATGATAATATGTCAATATGCACAGCTGGAAAGCAGATGTTCAATCAAATGATCTCAGTACTTGAGAAAATTTTTAAATCTATTATTCAGATGAAAAATTTCTCATAATGTATTGTCCTCATATTGGGCTTTTCCTTCTAAAATAACATTATAATTATTATTTCTATTATTGTTGAAACCAATTAAGGAACAAGGAAAATTTGACTGTGTGCACTATACTACCTAGGCACTAAGAAGTGCCCAAGGCATCTGTCAATCAAATTAAACTATGAGTTATGATTTGTTTACTATACTAGAAAATGAAGAGATAATGTATGTGACATAGTATTGGATACACCAACTTTTAAACCAGATTTCATTCATCTACTAGAGGTCCAAAACAGTTTTAACAGGGTCAACATTATCAGAGAGATATTAAACATTTGTTTTAGAACTAGTATCTTTGCATTTAAAAATTTCCAAAATCTATGCACAGGGGGATCTGACAGGTTTCCACAAAAGCTCGTTTTTATGATTACTGGACAATCATTCTAAACTTCCACAGTATCATTAACTCAACCAAATTATTTGGATGAACCACAGTTAGCATGTGCTATTTCTAACTCAGTGAGTCTGAAAAAGTATACCTCACAAAGAGTTTATCATCCTTAATAAAGACAGAGACTGTATGTGTTGGCACTATTTGATGTTACATATTTACTTTAGGAAAGCATTACATGACTTCTTAGCCTGTGATTTACTAACAGGATTTCCTTAAGGATCATGTCTGAGGACAAAACTGCCCTATAGTGTTACAACCATTTGATGACATGCCCAGGGGAGCTGGCAAAGAAAATTCCAATTCTAAAAGTACCTCTTAAGCATGAGTACTGCATCCCTAGCCAGAAGAAAAAGATCCCTTTTCTCATAGTCTCTTATTAAAAACAAAAATTAAATGCCTGTGAATTGGTGCTCTATGAGTCTAGCTATGTCTTATCCCTAAACACATAATTAGATAATTACATTTTAGACAAAAGAGTTGCATAGTAATTCACAACATAAATTTCAGCTAGGGAATAGAAATTGATACATGAAATATATATCAATACAAATATAAATACATTCATGTGTGCTCTGTGCAGACTTAAGCTATTAAGGGTCATTAAAAACACAGGAGCAAAGTGCTCCTGGGGATTATACTCTAAGAGCCATGTTTATAATCAGAAGGCAGCTAATCCCTACTCACCTATTGGAATGCTTAGCCTGCCCAGTATAATATTAACTATTACTTTCTATTTGTGAAGTTACATGAACATGCAAATATTGGCAAAAATGCCATTCCCCCAAAGATCTTGGCATGCTCTCAGACTTAATAGACTTACAAATGGAAAAAAAAATAAGAAGAAGAAAGTACAGTGTGGATTAAGGAACTTTTAAAGATATTAACTCCAGGTTAAATTTATTAACTCATTTATAGTAGTCACCTCTCATGCTCTTGACCTTCTGTTTAATAACTCCATGCTCTTCTCACAGTCTCCCCTTTTCCCTTAAAGCTATAGTAGTAGTTACTAAGAATCACGTAATCATTTTTCATATGCTGAACCTGGAAATTCTGCTATAAATGTAGGCATTCTTGAGTGTTTCTCTTTTGTTTTTTTTATTGTGTGCGTGTGCATGAGTGTACATTCTATAATAGCCACAATAGGCTACACAGAGGAATATCTATATGTGTCCATAGATGGACATCCCTATTTGTTTAATAATATGAGTATTTCAGTCTTTGTCTTAGAAAGACATCTCAGATGATTTCCCAGGAGATTAAACTCTACCTCTTTGTGATCTGATTCAAGATATGAGAAATGTTTTTAAAATATGAAGTATATTTCTTATAAGAGCCAATGAAAATATAAGTACAGACAGGATTTTCTCTGCAAAATAGCATGATCTGTTTGTGGGGATTCTAGCACTAGGATCAGGACCTGTCCCTGGTACATGAGCCATCTTTTGGGAACTCATTCCCATGCTTGGTTGCCTCAGTCAACCTTGATGCAGGGGAGGAGTTTGGTCCTGCCCCAACTTGATGTGCTGTGGTTTGTTGACTCCAGTGGGAGGCCTACCACATTTTGAATGGACATGGAAAAGTGATGGATGAGGGAGGGGATAGAAAGAAGATGGGGGAGGGATTAGGAAGAGAGGATAGAGGAGAAACTGTAGTTGGCATGTAAAACAAATGAAAAAAATAATTAAAAAATAGCCAAGAATGGCTTCCCACCAGAGGCAGTTGCACCATGATGCTCACTTCATGCCAGGGTCAGTGGCAGCTGTCAAGGAGGTATTATTTCATCATTGGCACTGGTCCTGAAACAGCAAGGATAAGGAGAGAGGTCGGATCAGGCTGTGCAGTTTTAAACAGTGGTTGGTACACTGCATGGCAAGGAAATCAGACTGCAGAGATCAAGGCAGAGGTATGTTGAAGCATCCCAAAGATGAGATTTCCCATATCTACCCTAGAGATAATATTCTGAGAAGGGATTTTCTTAGTCACTGTCTGGATGAACTGCATGGGAAGGTAACAGTTAGGATGATGATGATGATCTTGGAGTAATCTCACCACTGAGCACAGCCAAGAAGAAAACATCAAGTTAAAAGACAACCAGAGACAGACAGACTTTCCATGCCTCTCCTTAGCCTCCATTACAGAAAGCCTAGCATGTAGAAACAACAATCCCCAAATTTTAGAAACAAAATTGATGCTGGTCTCTGGTAGGGTCAGACTAGAGGAATCTATAGAAAGTAGTGTACCCATATAGGAATCCCTCTGGGCAGGAAGAACACTGACTCCACTTGTTTAAATACAGATACTAACAACCCTTCTCCCCCACCACAGATGGCTACAAAAGGCAATCAATATAAAAGAATATTCTGTCTTGGCCCTAATATGAGAAAGCTATTTTCAAATAATAGTTGCTGGGAGAGAGAAAATCAGGTTTTTCTAATGGAGTAACACCTGGTATATCAACCCATTTCACAGCAGGCCTCATGCTCAGGAGTAGTCAGCCAACAAAAATAGACTCCATGTTTTGTTTTGATTTGTGATTTTCTATTCATTTATGTGTGTCCATAGAGGGGGAGAGGTGTTGTATATGCATTTTGTTTTATTTACGCAGGTTTTCTTGTCTAGTCTTGGTGTGCTTTTTTTTTTTTCTGTCATTGTTTTGTTTTTAAGAGAGAGATAAGATGAAATTGGGTTGATAAGAAGGCAGGAAATATGTGGAAGGGGAGAGAATGTCATCAAAATACATTCTTTAAAAATGAAAATGGTACCAATTTTAAAAGTAACATTTTTATATAAGCACAAATGAAGGCAAACAATGACAACCAGCCAGTACTACAGAAAACAATTAAATGTATATCCTGCACCAGAGAAGAACAAGACTGTATAAGAAAGATATTTTATGAGAGCCCTTGATGAATGAATAAGAACCAAGAAAAAAATTCATTGTGTCCAACCCAGCAGTTCAGCAAACCTCATACACTAATTCTGGAGGAAAAAAAGAGCTGTCCATAATGCAGCCAACAAGAAGAGCCACTAGAAAACCACAGGAAATAGTAAACCTCTCTCAATAAAAATTAGTCCCATATGGCTTTAAACTCCCTATTAAAAAATATTGACTGGTTATCCTTTGTTTTACATCTAGTATCCACTTATGAGTGAGTACATACCATGTTTGTCCTTCTGAGTCTGGGTTACCTCACTCAGGATATTTTCTGGTTCCATGCTTTTGCCTGCAAATTTCATGATGTCATTGTTTTTTACTGCTGAGTAGTACTCCATTGTGTATAAGTGCCACATTTTCTTTATCCATTCTCTGGTTGAGTGACATCCAGTAACTGATAGAAGCAGATGTAGGGATCCACAGCTGAGCACCAGGCTGAGCCTCAGGAGTCCAGTGGAAGAGAGAGAAGAGGGATTCTATGAGCAAGGGGCATCAAGATCATGATGAGGAAACATACAGAGACAATCAAACCAAACTAGTGGGAACTCATGTACTGTGGACTAGTAGCTCCATGGGACTGGACTAGGCCCTCTTCATAGGTGAGACAATTGTGTAGCTTGACCCGCTTAAGGGGCCTCTTGCAGTGAGATCAGGATCCATGCCTGGTGCATAAGCAGGCTTTTGGGAGCCCAATGCCTATGGTGGACACCTTGCACAGCCTTGATGCAAGGGGAGGGGCTTGGACACGCCTCAGCTGAATGTACCAGGCTCTGCTGAATCCCTATAGGAGGCCTTGCCTTGGAGGAGGTGAGAATGCTAGGAATGTTTGGGGGGCAGGGACAGGAGGGAAGAGAGGGGGATCTGTGGTTGGTATGTAAAATGAATAAAAAGTTTCTTAAAAAAAAAAAAAAAAGATATTGACTGGCTAACGGATTTTAAAACATCTGATTATCTTCTGTCCCTAAGAAACAGATATCAGTTGAAAAGTGACCCACAAACTGAGTCTGAGAATAAGATTCCCAAACAAGCCATGATAGCTGTTCTGATGTATGATGAAGTAAAAGTCAAAGGAAGCCTAATCAGAAGAGTAAAGGAGTTCTGCATGTGAGGAAAGGGGAGAATCCGCCAAAAATATATAACAATATTAAATGTCTATGTAGCAAAGGTTGGGGCACCCAATTTGATAAAAGAAATGGCAAAAGGCAATAAAAAGACCCATAGGTTCTGAGATTCTGATATGATAATAATGAGAAAGTTTAATACCTTTACTTTTATCTTTATATAGGTATTCCAAACTTAAAAAAAGATTGAAATGTCAGAGCAAAAATATATCAGACTTCTCCAATGTAAAAGATATCTCCAAATGTTTCATCAAGCAGATACAGAATACAAATTCTTCTCAGTTGCCTATAGAATTGTCTCTAAAATTGATGACTTCTGTAGGAATCACAGCAAACCATAATAAATGCAAAGCCATCAAAATAATTTGTTACACATTTTGAGATTCTAGTGGAAAAACATCAAATTAATTAACATTTTTTTCCCAGAGTATAAGTGATCCTTACAGTTAAGCTATGGTCTGCCAGGCTTCTCTGTGTGCATTGTGTTGCTTATGTTCACATCCTAAATCTTGGTTTTGGAAAATAGAGTAGTTATTCCATCATATTCATTGTAGTCAGAAGTATTTCAAAATGTTAAACAATTAGTGCTTTGAATCTGTATGTATGAGGGTCAATTTAGAATATATAAACTGTGAGAACAATTTCTGTGATATCAACTAGATGGGTATTCATTAAACTGTAAATAGCTTTATTTTATACACAAAATTTAATGAAACATTAGTTTCAAAATTGATGGGTAAGTTAGACAGTTGACTATATTGAACTATTAGGAGGCCCCCAGGCAGTGGGACCTGGACCTGTCCTTAGTACATGAGCTGGCTTTTTGGAACCTAGGGCCTATGCTGGGACACTTTGCTCAGCCTGGGTGATGGGAGGAGGGGACTGGACCTGCCTCAACTGAATCTACCAGGCTGAGCTGAATCAACATGGGAGTCCTTGCCCTGGAGGAGGTGGGAATGGGGGATTGATTGTGGGGAGAGTGGGGGTGGGTGGGAGGAGAAAACCATGGCTTATATGTAAAATTAAATTAATTATAAAATTTTTCTAAAAAGATTTTCTTTCAGGACTACTGAAAAAAATTTGATGTTCAAAAACAATAAATTATATTTTCATAGCTCACACTTCAAAACAGAAAACAACTTTTATTTCTTACGTTTACAGAATACCTGAGAGCAGCATACTTAAAATAAATACATTTGTGTGGGGGATGTCATAAAAGGACCATAGTTTGCTACTTTACAAACCTGACACAATTACATTAAGTTTAAAAGTGAAAGATATTTGAATTACTATGATGTTTTATGCAGATGAAGGGTCAAATGTGCATATTTCAAACAGAGAATTGTTTACCATTTCCTTCTTTTTCTTCCTTCTTCTCATTGTTTTTCTTCTTGCTCCTGTTCTTTTTATTCTTGTTGGTAGTGGTGATGGTCTTCTTCTTCTTCTTCTTCTTCTTCTTCTTCTTCTTCTTCTTCTTCTTCTTCTTCTTCTTCTTCTTCCTCCACCTCCTCCTCCTGCTCCTCACCTCCTCCTCCTGCTCCTCCTCCTCCTCCTCCTCCTCCTCCTCCTTCTCCTCTTCTCCTCTTCTCCTTTTTTGAGACACACTATCTGTAGTATCTAGCCCTGGGTGTCCTGGAACTTGCTATGTGTAAAAGGTTAGCCTCAAGGTCACAGAGATCCACATGTGCTGGAGTTAAAGGTGCTTGTGGCCATGTTTGCTCTTAATAATCTTTTAGATAATTAATACAAATGGAATGTGGGTTTTGTACATTATTAAAGTGAGATGATTTTATTGAAATAAAGGCAAACTATATGTTATTCAATAATACATATATTTATTTAAGAGATAATCTATATCTCAAGGATGTTCATGTTAATATTAGGAACACTGATAGTCAAATACAATTGTCTTTGGATTTGCTAGCATTCTTACAAGATAGAATAGTTGATTCCCTGTTTTATATTGTCATTTATGAAGGTATATTTGTCAAAATGAAAGGATACAACACATTTTGAATAATAACATTGAAGCCGCCACATGTCTCTTCTTCCCCCTCATTCACTCCTTCTCCCTCTCCATTCAGATGGAGTAAAGTCTCCTTTACGAATCAACAAAGCATGGCGTATCAAGTTGCCTTAGGATCAAGCTCTTCTCCCCTGTATCAAGGCTGAACATATGGAATAGGTTGAAGATATTTTTGATTACATTAACAATCAAATGTCCATGAATCTCAAAATTCTAGAAACACAAGTATTCTAATTTGCTTTTTGATACTGTAAAAACACCATGACCAAAGTAACTCAGAGTACCAAAGCATTTATTTGGCTTACAGTTCTAAATCACAGGACTTGATCGTAATCAGACCCTAATCTAACCCATTGCTTCTTGATTTGCCATTTATTTTTTATTATATTTGTTATAATTTAAAACAGCCTTTGAATAAAATATATTTGAATGTATCTTCCCCTTTCCTAAGTTCTTTAAAGTTATCTTCCCTCCCTTCAATACTTTAAGTTCTTTCAAAAAAAAAAAAGAAAAGAAAGAAAGAAAACCAGACAAAACCAATACAACAACAAAACTCCCTCAAATTAAGGAAACATCAGCCAAAAAGAAATTTTTAAAAACACCTAAAAAGACATTTTTAAAAAGCTTATAAAATAATAAAAGCATAAAGAAAAAACATGGAGTTCATTGTATGTTGGTCAACTACTACTGAATGTAAGTCTTGCTCTAAAGTGGTTGATATACCTAGTGTCGCTCCATTGGAGAAAACTGATTTTCTCTCTCCAAGCATTCATAAATGACAGCTCAGTTGTTAACTTTTTACCCCAATTTCTAGGTTTTATTCATTCATTCATTCATTCTTTTTAAATATAGCAAAATAAAATATAATAAGATAAAGCAAAAACTATCATATCTGAGTTGGACCATATAAATCAACAGAAGAAAAAAAAGCTCAAGAGAAGGAACAAGAATCAGAGACCCTCTCATTCACCTACTCAGGAATCCCATTACAACACTAAACAGAAAGTATAATCCATAAATGTATATATAATACATATGTAGAGGACCTATTCCAGACTCATGCAGACCCTATGCATGCTGCCTCAGTCTTTATGAGCTCATATGTGTAGTGGGTAACTATTCCAGTTTTGATCTGGAAGTACTACCTCCATTGAGGCTTCTAGTAACTGTCATGCCTATGAGGCAGGATGCAGACAGGAGCCCTTAAGACCCGAGATCCGGATGTGCTGGCTCTCTTGGTTCCTGGATCCTGGACACTGGAGGTAGACCAAGCAGAGTTCTCCTTAGAACACCACTGGATTACACTTCTCCTCTCCCAGACCCTGTAACCATCCCTTTACTTGTAAGTTACCCCACAAAATAAACCTCCCTTTAACTACGTGGAGTTGCCTTAATACTTCCACCAATACATATGAGCTTTGCTCATGTTGATTTATAGGGTCTTGTTTTTTGGTGTCATCTAGCCAGTCTGACTCTGAAGCTCTTTCCATTTCCTCATCCAAGTGTTTGTCTGAGCTCTGAGGGAATGAATTTGATGATGACATTCATTTAGGGCAGAATATTCCAAGATTCTCTCAATCCCTGTTTAATGTCTTGTTATAGGTCTCTGTATTTGTTCCCATCTAAAGCTTCTCTGATAATGGCTAAACAAGGAAGGCATTGATCTATGAGTATGGCAGAATGCTGTTAGGAGTCAATTTATCACTTCTTTTTTATATTTGTTTATTTATTTTTTATTGTCTGTGCATTGATGTTTTATCTTCATGTATGTCTGAGTGAGGGTGCCAAGTCCCCTAGAACTAGAGTTACAGACAGCTGTGAGCCAACATGTGGATACTGAGAATTGAACCTAGGTCCTCTGGAAGAACATTCAGTGCTCTTAACTGCTGAGCCATCTCTCCAGCCCCACATTTTTTTTTCTTGTTTTAGACTAGTTTCTTAGTTAGGGTTTCCATTGCTGTGATGAAATACAATGACCAAGAAGCAAGTTGAGGAGAAATGGGTTTATTTGGCTTACACTTCCATTTTCATATCACTGTTCATAGTTGAGGGAAGTCAGGAAAGGAACACAAAGAGGGTAGAACCTGGAGAGAGAAATTGATACAGAGGTCATGGAGGGGTGCTTCTTATTGGTGTGTTCTCATGGCTTGCTGAACTTGCTTTGTGCTAGACCCAGGACCACTAGACCAGGGATGGCACTTCCCACAATGGATTGGGCCCTCCCCAGTCAGTGACTAATTAAGAAAATGTCTTACAGACCTGCATATAATCCTACTTTTGTGGAATATTTTTCTTAATTGAAATTCTCTCCTCTTATATGGCTTTAGCTTATGTCAAATTGACATGAAACTATCCAATACAACTAGTATTATATGCTTTTACTCTCATCACTGGGCTATCTACTCTTAGGTTCATGGTCATCCAAGCAGTGCTAGGTTTGGGTTCCATCTTGTGGAGTGATCCTTAAGTCAATTCTGCTATTGGTTGGTTACTCACTCCTACAAGCTTTGTGGTACCATCGCCTGAGCATATGTTGCAAGTAGTACACCATTGTAGATAAAGATTTTCTTGGTGGCTTGGTGATCATGCTTGTCATATAATAGTATATAGAGTAGTTTCCTGTACCACAGACTGCAAGGTAGAGGTGAAAACTCTATATAGGCATCAGCTCAAAATCTCCATGTTTAACGAGCTATGCAATTGCTGTCCTTAGCAATGGGGCCTTGCTGTCAGTATTCAGAGAACAACCTATGACATTGGCAACAGCATGGGTTGTTTGGGGATTCCCATGGGGCCAGAAAAGTCCTATAGCTGATAAACACATTCAGCAAAGTAGATGGATTAAAAAAAAAAAAATAAGTTACAAAAATCAGTAGCCCTCCAATATACAAAGGACAAATGGCCTGATAAGGAAATCAGGGAAACAACACTCTTTACAGTAGTCTCAAATACTATAAAATATCCTGGGGTGACTAATCAAGCAAGTAAAAGACTTGTATGGTAAAAACTTCAAGCCTTTAAAGAAAGAAATTGAAGAAGATATCAAAAGATGGAAAGATCTTCCATGCTACATCTACAGATTTAGTTCTATCTCCATTAAAATTCCAACACAACTATTTACAAAACTTTAAAGGACAATTTTCAGCTTCATATGGAAACACACAAAAAAAACCGAGGGTAACTTAAAAAAAAAATTGCTGGAAGTATCACCATTCCCAATTCAAACTGCACTACAAAGCTATAGTAATTAAAAAAAACAGACATGTTGATCAATGAAATCTGCTGTGGATATCGCTCTGTGTAAATAAAGTTCTGATTGGCCAGTGGCCAGGCAGGAAGTATGGGCGGGACAAGAGAGAAGAGAATTCTGGGAAGTAGAAGGCTGGAGGGACACCACCAGCTGCCGCCATGAAAAGCAACATGTAAAGACACTGGTAAGCCACAAGCCATGTGGCAAAGTATAGATTAATAGAAATGGGTTAATTTAAGATAGAAAAAGTAGATAACAAGAAGCCTGCCACAGCCATACAGTTTGTAAACAATGTAAGTTTCTGTGTGTTTACTTGGTTGGGTCCGAGCATCTATGGGCCTGGTGGGTGAGAGAGATTTGTCCTGACTCTGGGCCAGGCAGGAAGACTCTAACTACAAATGGCGCCCAACGTGGGGCAAGAGTTTCCACCTAAAACCTGAGAAAAAAGTTTCTAAAACGGAGCTAAAAACAGCTTCCTATTTGTCTCTCTCGAGTTAGTGGCAGCCTGCAGGTTTGAGCTACTATGGCGGGTTCCTGGAGTGTGCCTCTAACCTGCAGTGTGGCGGGAATGAGGAATCTATAAGTGACACTTTACTCTGCTGCATGGTGGATTTAGCCTTTGCTAGATTTAAAAAAAAAAAAAAAGGTTTCTGGGCTATGCACTACTTTGATAGAACTGCTTCTGATAGTTGATGGTACACATGGCTCAAGACCCAGAGCTGGCAGTAAACTGTACCACCACCATGTTGGGAAGCTGAGGTGGGCAGAGCCAGCAGCCACAGCGGCGTTTCAGTCTTACAAAGATGGATATTACACAGAGAATCTGGTTTGTCTTGTCTTTGGGATTTTTAACTGCAAAAAAAGATTTGATCGTAAAAGCTGTTGAGTTAAACAAATATGTAAATTTTAAAGGTACCTTGACTTCAAAATTTGGATATAAGGATATGTTGCTTTGGAAAAGAGTCTCTGCTTTTGTTTCCACAGAAAGGCTATGGATTTGTTCCACATTGAGATACATCAGGTTTCATCAGCCAAGACTACCTGAAAGGTCTCCAATGACACCATGGCCCAGATGATCCAACATCCAGAATGGTTTCAAGGCAACTGGCTCAGAGTTTCACCCTAATGGACTACTCCATAATCCTAAAATTTTCTTTGTGTCCCCATAAGATACAGTACCCCCTCCAGCAGGAAGTAGTAAGAGAAACTACGCCCACATTCTGAAAATTATCAAGATGGTTTTGGAGATGGAATTGGCTCACTCCTTCTCTAAACCCAGACATATTGCTAAAAGAAAAGGTTAAGAGATTTTTGTGTCCCAAATCAGAAGAGTCTTCTGTTGTGGGACATAAAAAAAACCAATATTTTATTTAAAACAGGTTGATTATAAATGTGATCTCTTTCTAAAGAAGAAACGGGGATATGATATAGATATAATAGGAAAAAAGGGTAGATTATGAAACTTACTTCTAAAGAGCAACAACTTGTTTAAAATGTTTTACATTGGTATAGATTTTAGTCTATCGATACAAACTTAAAGTTAATTTTGTTATACTATGTATATATTTCTACTCGTGTTTAAGGTATTATGTTTGTACAGCTCATTTAAAATTGTACTGGATAATTAAAAATAGATTAATAATTAATCATCTGTGATAATCATACTCATAGCCATGTTAGTTAAGTCTTCTGGGTATACATAGAGATATTTCAGATAGATAGGTAATCTTTAAATACTTCAAAGACCTTCAGAACATGGCATTTAAAATATTTTTAAAATTTAGACTTTCTGGACAGTGAGACATGTCTCCTCCTGGCAATACCAATTTACTTCAGAGATGAGGATGGGCATTGAAGACACCTCATATCTTATCTTCACCTTGGCAAAAATAGCCATTTGGGCAAGAAACTGTTCTTGCCTGGACTGCTTGATTAACTGGACATGCAGGACCCATAGAAATGTGACCACTGAACTTTGCTTGAAAAAATGGTCCTTCAGGTTCCTGCTTCGCAGAGGAAACTGCCAGACATTCTACAGGACACTAAAAAAAGTGACCAAGAGACTCTAGCCCTGTGGGCTGAAGACAAATGCCCCAACTTTACAAAGGAACATTAGGTGACTGTCCAGGCTGCCAGCTGTCTCTGTCTACCCTGCAAGACTCCCGAAAGTTGCTTGCATCCTTCTCCCAGTCCTCAGGTAATATTATATCCTTCTGAGGTCTTTGATGTGGTTGAAGACTAGAGAGTTATAATTTTGCTTAGTTATGATAAAAGATAAGTTAGATATAAAAACTTGGACTCACAAATATAAGATAGGATATCTTCTTTAATAATGTAACTATAAGTCTTGCTTGATAATTGTTTTGTTATATGTAATTTTACTATGTAAAAGTTAAAACCTTCCTTAAAAAAAAAAGAAAAGAAAAGGGGAAGTGCTGTGGATATTGCCCTGTACAAATAAAATGCTGTTTGGCCAGTGGCCAGGCAGGAAGTATAGGCAGGACAAGAGAGAAGAGGATTCTGGGAAGTAGAAGGCTGGAGAGAGACACCACCAGCCGCCGCCATGAAAAGCAACATGTAAAGACACTGGTAAGCCACGAGCCATGTGGCAAAGTATAGACTAACAGAAATGGATTAATTTAAGACAGAAGAAGTAGATAACAAGAAGCCTGCCACGGCCATACAGTTTGTAAACAATGTAAGTTTCTGTGTGCTTTCTTGGTTGGGTCTGAGCAACTGTGGGACTGGCAGGTAAAAGAGATTTGTCCTAACTGTGGGCCAGGCAGGAAAACTCTAACGACAGAAATCAAATTGAAGAACTATATACAAATCCACACACCTATGGACACCTGAATTTTTATAAAGAAGACAAAAGTACATGAACAAATAATTGCATCTTTACCAAATGGTGCTAGACAAACTGGATGGATGCTTGTAGAGGAATACAAAGAGATCAGTACTCACCATCCTATAAAAAACTCAACTCCAAATGGATTGAAGACTTTAACATAAAACCAGATACACTGAATCTGATAGAAAAGTGAATAATAGCCTTAAACTCATTGATACAAGAAAAGGCTTTCTGAACAGAATACTGTTAGCATACTTACAAAGACCAACAATTAATAAATGGCTAAGAAACACTTAAAATTATTCAACATCCTTAGCCATCAGGGGAATGCAAATCAAAAAACTGTTTTGAAAATTCATCTTACTCTAATCAGAATGGGTAAGATCAATAAAAGAATTGATAGCTCATGTTAGCAAGGACATGAACTACCATTGCTACTGGGGGTGCAAAATTGTACAGCCACTATGGAAATCATTGTGGCAGTTCCTCAGAAAGAAAGGAATCAATCTACTTCAAGATCCAGCTATATCACTCATGGACATATATACCCAAAGAATGCTTGATACTCCTACAGAGACACTTGCTCAACCATGTTCATTGTTGCTTTATTCATAATAGCCAATAACTGGAAGCAATCTAGATGTTCCACAACAGAATACTGAATAAAGAAAATGTGGAACATTTGCACAACAGAATATTACTCAGCCATTAAAAAACACATAAAATCATGAAATTCTCAGGTAAGGTCTCCCATTCCAGAAAGACACATATCGTGTGTATTTGCTTATGTGTGGATATTAGGTATTAAGTCAATAATAACCAAGCTACAATTTGTAGAACCACAGAAGTTAGGTATGGAGTAAGGTAATAGGAGGTACAGATAGATTTTGTTAGGACAAGGAAATAGAATAGATAGGTATGGATGGATGGGGCATGAAATGGGAGAATCAAATGGTTAAGTGGAGGGAAGAGGGGGGCATACAAAGGGATACTAGGAGAGACAGCTAAAATTAAGGGCCATTTGAGTATAGAAACCTTCCTAAAATAAGTAACTACATGAAGTCTACCTAACTAAAATCGCCAAATATTGTGGAAGAGTCCAAACTGACCATTTCTTGTCACCAAATGAGGTTTCCAGTGATAGGATTAGGTTACATCTAATTGAGTTATTGGCCAAAGGGGTCCCATGGGAATCCCTAAGCAATCCTGGCTATTGCCAACACCATAGGTTGCTCTCTGAAAACTGACAGCAAGGTCCCATTGCTGAAGACAAATCATTGAAGATGGAGAAGTGTATCTAATGCCTACATGAAGCCCTTAACCCTGCCTTGCAGTGTCTTTGGGGCAATAAGGTACTTTTTTATGCTAAAAGAGAATGTTAAACACCAATCCAGTCACAATCCCTTTGAACACTGATGCAACCTGCACCAGATCATTTGTTGTTATAACTTCCAGGTAGTGTTCTAATGGTATTCTGAGTGTGAAAATGAGTGGGTCTGTTTCTTGCTACTTCTCTTGAGTTCTTTCCCTTACGTTTTTTTCATTTTGTCCCATTCTTATGTAATTTTAGCTTATTTTATTTCATTTTAATTATCCTTTAGAAGGATACTTTTTTTTCTAAGAGAGACAGAAAAGTAGTGGATCTGATTAGTGGGAAGGTGGAGAAGAAATAGGAGTAGAGGGAGGGGAAACCCACAATCAGGATAAATTATGTGAGAAAAAGAATCTATTTTGAATGAAATGGTGGAAAGTAAAAGAAAATATCTGGCTATAATTATAGCAATAAAGTAATTAATATGATGTTTCTATTATTCAGTTTGGATCCAAAACAATAGTTCATTCAGAGCCTTATTGGTCTTTTAGATTGTTTCACACACACACACAGAAGGTATTGGACTTATTACAAAACCAGACTAAGTAGTGCTTTTTCTAACGGAATGCACACTGACATATTTCTTTTAGTTACTATGGTGCTGAATTTGAAATCCTTTGATGATAACATTTTCATATGCCTACAGATGTAAATAATACCCACAATTGTATAATATTTAATAACATATTTTATTTGAATCTTTCTAAAACATGTCCCAAAATAACTTACCAATATGCAGAACTAGCTGTACATTACAGTTTTCCCTTGCAAACAAATGTATATTTTTAGCACAATAAATCTTCATGAAATCAGTTAGAAATGTTTTTGAAATTATATTCCATATGTATGGGAAATTTCCACAGTTTTAACAACTACTTCAATTGCCATTTAAACCATAGTATAAACATATTCTATAAATATCTGTTAGACCCTAAATTA
The DNA here is from genome assembly GCF_903995425.1 of Onychomys torridus. Taxonomy (NCBI): domain Eukaryota; kingdom Metazoa; phylum Chordata; class Mammalia; order Rodentia; family Cricetidae; genus Onychomys; species Onychomys torridus. Next base: position 52,681,365 of record NC_050444.1, read on the forward strand.
ACCTGTAAGTTCTACCTGCCCAAGGACTAGGTAACTTCCAGGAATACTGGGAGTTGTAGTTCTTAAAAAAAACAACAATGCCTCATGGGAAAATATGGTGACCTATGAGTTTTGTTTATATAAGTTGTAACAATATATGTCTTAGAGCCACTTAGCTAGGAAATTTCCAAGACTGGTACTGACCATATTCTGTCTTGGTCAGGTTTTAACATTTTAATGAAAGCTTGCTTTAATTTGGCTAAGATGGTAGATCTGGTTTTTCTCTGGTAAATCCCAGGGTCAACAATATCTCCTAATGTCTTAGATTTTTTTTAAAGCCAATGTTATAAAACATATTTATAAAAATATTTATACCAAATTTGGATAGATAAAATGGCAGAACTTCCAACAATTAAAAGAAGAAATATTTCGGTAATTGATATGGTATTGTTATTTAGTGTAAGCTTTCCAAAAATACAGGCTTCTGCATTTAGTTTGATATGCACTGTGCTTTATAAGGTTGAAAGCCTCTTATGGGTTGTCCTTCCATCTTCTGGTTTCTTCTTCAATATTTTTCCTCAGGATCACCATGTCTTCCTTGTACATGTATTTTAGTTCTTCGTTTATATTTATTATAACATTTTTGAGGCCAATATGAATGGTATTATTTCCCTTATCACTTTTGTCAGTACATTTGCTGATTTTTGTGTTTTAATTCTTCATCTTGGGACTTTGTGGAAAATGGCTATCAACTATGCAAGTATTCTAGAAGAGTCTAGAAGAAGTCTAAAAGAAGTTTTCAATGGCTTCTGTACAGACTCATATAATCTACAAATCATCCTTGACTTCTTCTTTTCCCATTGGTATCCTGTATGTCAATCTCCTATCTCCTGTTCTAGTTAAAATCTAAAGCACTAAGCTGACCAGGAGTAAAGAGAGAGGATACCCATGTCCTGGTCCTGATTTATTGGAAATTCTTGATTTTTTTTCTTCTTTTAGCATACTATTACCCTTGAGGTTCTTGTGTTGAGATATGTCTCTTGTATCCCAGGATTTTTCCAAAAATTTTATTCTGAGTGGATTTTGAATTTCCTCAAAGCCTTTTCTGAATCCAATGAGATGATCATGTGGTTTTTCTGGCCCTGGTGCTGTGTAGTAGATTGCAAGTACTTATTTATATATGTAGAACCTTCTCTACATTTCTAGGATAAAGATGACATCCTCATAGTGTTCGATGTTGGAAATGTGATCTTCTCTCTCTTTTTTAAAAGCATAGTTTGTTAAAATACAGGGAAGAAAGATATCATAATATAAAATGTAAGAGCTTTGTGTAGCTTGCAGGATCTAGAATAACAGCTAGATGTTACAATGATTACATTCTTCTCCAGGAGCATGGAAATAAATTTGCAGTACTTTCAGTCTGTAAATGTCTCACTGACAAGTTTTACATCTGTGTGTTTTCATGAAGAGTAACTCAAGAGCTGTCTTTTTGTTGAGTCTTTACCTGGGTTTGGTAAAAGGATAACACTGTTTTTTAAAAAAAGAGTTGAGGAGTGTTCCTTGTTTTTTTGTTTGTTTGTTTGTTTTGTTTTTATTTTTTATTTCAAGGCATTACATTCTCTTCAAAAGTTTGATAGAATTCTGTGCTAAATCATCAGACCATGCAATTATTTAGGGTAGGGTAATTTTAATCACTGCCTTTATATAATTGGTTAATGTTTGTTACATCCACTTGAATTACATTGTTATCTAACTCCACAGTTTCTCTGTTTATTTTCTGTCTGAGTTACCTGTCTAATGGTGAGAATGGGATATTTATATCATTCATAAATACTGTTTGTGCTTTTCTGTGTTTTGATCTAGTATCAAGTCTTTTAAGAATTTCTGTGTTCTTATATTTGGGTGCATATTTTTAGGCTTGCAACATCCTCTTTGGTAGATGTTCTTTAATTAGTATAGAGCTACCTTTTTTCTGCCTTCTGATATTTTCTTATTTAAAGTCAATATTGTCTAAATTTGAAATAGCAACATGTTCTTGTTTCTTAGTTCAGAATACCTTTTGCCATACTTTTCCCCTAAGGTGTTGCCTATCATGGATTGTAAGATGTGCTTCTTGGAGGCAGTTGAACAATGGATTCAGTTATATAGTTTATCTAGTATTTTGCATCTTTTTATTGGGAGAATTAAGATCATTAGTATTTGAAGTTTTTATTGGAATATTTGCATTAATTCCTGTTGTTCTCTTGAGTTTACAGCATTTTCTTGGACCTGTTTGGTTATATGTCCTGGCATTGTTTTTTTTGTTTGTTTGTTTGGTTGGTTGGTTTTTGTTTTGTTTTGTTTTTGTTTTTTGGTTTTTGGGTTTTGGGTTTTTTTTTTTCTTCTTGAGACCATTTGGGTGTGTTTATTATTTACTTCAGGTTGAAGTATCCTCTCTACAGATGGATTGGTGTTAATAAATACCTTTAGTTCGCTTTTATCATGGAAAAAATTTTCATTTCTCCTTCAATATTAGATAATTTCTTGATGGAATAATGATTTAAAATGCTAAAAATATAATGAACGTAGAAGAAATACAGATGGCATGATATTTAGCCACTTCATTAAAACTATTACTATTTTCAATACTAATGATATGTTTTTCCTATAATTTTCTGAAAATGTTAGTAAACTATCAATGTGTTTAAGTGATTTTCAAAGCAAATACTACTATAAAACTCATAGGTACTTTTCTTTTAGATTATGAAACATGAAGATTTTGTTTTTAGAATTAAAAATGGTTTTAAGGCTTTCACAGCAATTTATTTAAAAATCTATATATTTTAAATATGTGGTGAGTTGCAAAATAATATAATTCTTTAAAATCCTTCTCATTAAGAAGTAAAGTCTTTCTGTACTCAGGGAAAGTGCATGGAGTCTGCATTGTGCCATGCACACTGTCACTCTCTCCAGGGAGGATTTCTATGCAGTCCAGTTAGCCTGCTGGATGATATGAGGCACTGTGGAGGAAGACAGATACCTACTGCCTCCAGCAACTGTCTAACTCCACACACATTAGAACACTGACATCAACAGACACAACCAGTTAATCCTGGTCTAGATTGCCCGTTGTTGAATTTACTAAGAACTAGTGTGTTAGTCTTTTTTTTTTTTTTTTGATAATTTTATACATAAGTACTCTATTGATACTTTTCCCACTCATTCTTTCTTCCCTGCTAATCCTTGCTTGTTCCTCAATCCTTTTCAAATTCATGACTTTATCTTTAATTATTATTGTTACTGCTACACCCACAAACATACAAATACATACAATCTACCAAATCTATTTTGTGCTGCTCAGATGTACATATGTTTGGGGCTGAAGATAGGGGTAGGATGGCTTGTCAAGGTTCTTCTCCATGGGTGAAAAATGGCTCCTTATCCCTCTCTTAGCCACCATTGATTGCTTCCAGCTCTGCTTCTAGGGGTGAAATATGATGAAATTACTGCTGTCTATATTAGCATGACAACTAGTGTTGGCATTTTGCAAGTATTATTTAGATGAAACCATTGTTGACATTTCACAATTTCAACTTTTCTGTCATGTCTAGAAAATGCTAGAGGCCTATGAACCATAAAATATCCCCAATGGTGTAGTTGTTGGGCTTTTATCTTGGGACTAACTAATATCTTCTTAATTGAACATAATAGGAGAATATGTATGCCTTGTACTGTAAACATAGCCAACTACCCATTGCTATAGAGGTCATAGAGAGAATCTACAGCTGCTATTTTCTTACACCAACATAATTCTCTAACTTCTACCCACAGACAAGTAAACTTGAAGTCTTCTTCTAAGAAGCTCTTATTTCTACAGATACAAACCATCACAGAAATCCACAACTGATCAAAATGAAGCAAACAAGTTGATGTGTGGGTACCCAGTCCCAAATGACATGTTTACAATGAAACCCCAGTACCTCCAGTGTGTTCATTTTTACTCACCTGATTAATTTGGAATACAGTACTTTACACATTTTATTCAACGTAGATATATTTACCTATAAGGAACACTAAAATCAATGGCATTAAAACAATGTTGTCTGCTTCTCTTTAGCCTATTTATGTGAGCTAGGGATACCTAATTAGAAAGAAATTTTAGATTATTTATAAATACTGAGACTTTCATTAACCATGGAACTCAGTATACGTTAAAAAGTTTTTGATGAATTGTAAATATTATCATTAACATTTGGCCCCTTTCTCTAAGACTCAATGACCTCAAAAATTTTTAATGCAAAGAAAATAGTAAAGAATGTGACAGAAAAGAAGTTCAAAAATTGTTTCAGGTGATAAAGGTTTATGCTAGGACATAGCTCCTAATAATAATGTTAATAATAAATAGTTGATAACTTCTTTATGATTTTTCACTAGCTGCTGACTAAAGCAATTTACAAATTGTGTTAGATAGCATTTAACTACAATTTTCAATTCAACTACTTAATTTTCTTGAAAATATAAAATATATTCTACAATTTCTAATTCATGTTGAATGGAAAGGGAAATGTATATAAAATATGATCAGCAGTATTAGGGGTCTTTTTGGTTTCCAAAAAGTGAAGATTCTCTTAACAAACCCACTTCCAGGAGCTAATACATTACAAGTTAGAGCAAAGCTTCAGAAAAATTTGTGAAAAGAATTATACCAATTAACAACAGATTACAGTCACAAGTTAATAGCAACTTCAACAAAGAGGAAGGCTTTTAAGAAGTGCTATCATGTCTGACAACAAATTGCATCAACATGAACTCCTTATTATAAATGAAGATTTATATTCACTTCTTCCCAATCCTTATAGAAAATTCACACACACACACACACACACACACACACACACACACACACACCACCACCACCACCACTACCACCACCACCATCACCACTGCCACCCACAACAACAAAGACAATAACAACATGAGAGACTTTGAAGGCTTTGTACACACAAAGGTATGTGGACAAATTTCTGACTCATATTTTCTCACTCTATACTCCATATCCATATAGTGTTTACACTTTGGAAAACAAATATAGCTGATGAAAAAATAATACAAATGTTGAACAGTGAGGACAGGGAATCAAAACAGAAAGGCAGGCTGAGAGAAACCCCTGAAAGGCTGATGTTGACAATGGAGTGTCCAGACAATTGCAAGTTGAATTGTGCAAGTATCAGAAGGCTTGGCTGAGGGAAGGAAATGTATAGGAAAAGTTAACTAATCCCACAGCTTATGAGTGGGAGCAGAATTTACAAATAAAGAAAACAGGACTTAGTAGGCCTGTGTTGGAGGTCAGCAAGTAGATGAATCTCTGAGCTGAGTATTTCTACTCATTACTACAGAGAATTAGGAAGAACTCAGAAGCTCATCCCTCCAGCAGGATGATTAATACAAAGGATCTCTTAAACTGTGAAGAAGAAAGATCCGGCACTGGATTGACTACTGTACTTGGCTGTGTCTCACACTGTCATAACATTTGGAGTACAATCATCAGCATGAATGTTCTCTCTCTCTGCCCATTTTTCTGCCTATGCATCCCATATTGTCTTTTTCCTGCAGTTTTAGCAGTATTTTCACATTATTTTATTTTAATGTTTTTATGCTTTATTCTTCCTCATGTGTTCACTTAGATTAGAATATGATTTTAACTATTGTTGGAAACTTGTTTCTTTTTCCTTTTTGTGCCTGTATCTTCTCCCTTTCTCTGGATTTGACAGAATTTATTCTGCTTACCAGTGTCTTATACAGTTTTCCAATGTTCTGTTATAGCAGTGTGTTTTCTCCCATTGGGGTGGGACTGGAGATTGAATTTAGACTGCCAAGTAAGAAAAGGAGTTAACTAAAATCAAGAGTGACGCAAGCTATGCTTATTCCCTATACAGACCAAAGTCTTAACCACTGTAATCATGTAAGAAAAAGAAATAAAGTGCTATAAATGATGGAAGGAGAGAAAAGTGATACAAAGAAGAATGAAATCACAGTTTTCCTGATTGCAGAAGACATAATCCTGAAACAATTCAAAAGACTCCCCCAGAAAACCTTTCCACAGCATACAGACATCAGTAGACTTCCCATATGATGAGGACAAACACACCTCAAAAGGAATGAGGAAAAAATTCCATTTACACTTGCTTAAAAGTAGGAACAAACATACCCTAAAATTCAAGGATATCTTTAAGTTTGAGGCAAAACAAAGAAACTGAAGAAGAATGATTCCCCTCACTCATGAAATATCAGGGCTAATGATAACAATTATATTACCAAAACCAATCTGATATATATTCCATAAAATCTTTATAAAATACCAGATGCTTTTCACAGAAGTAGAAAAAGCAATCCTGAATTTCATAGAGAATCACAAAAGACCCAAAACAGCCAAGGCAATTGTAAGGAGAAAGAACAATGTTAGAAGCATCACAATCTCAGGCTTCAAATTATATGTCAGAGGCACAACAATAAACACTATATGCAGCTAAGCACAGAAGCAAACATGTAGACCAATGGATCAGAGTACTCAGAATTAAAAGCATCCAGCTATTCCCACTTTAATTCTTAGATTTCTGTTATATCTTAGTTGCATAAATTTATTTGATGACCTATTAAATAATATTTTATTTCCTCCCATTCTTGGTGCTTCAAACATGTATTCAATACTTAAAAATATCAAGTTGTATTGAGCTAAATATCACACAAAAGTTATGCAACATATTCATCATCTTTTGGCCTTTCTATCCCTTTTCTTCCTCATTTCTCAGACTGTTCAATAATCTGTTTTACTCATGTTTATTAAGCGTAATTTTAGACCTCTTTCTTTATTACTAGTATGAAAATGAAACACTTCAAGAAACTGAACAACTTCTGCCAATTCAAGTAAAGTTATAAGGTGTAAGGAACCCATTTTGCTCTCTCTCAAGAATAACAGACTATTTTGCTATGGGATATCTTTTTGTGAATATGTTTTGTTACCACTGGTTAATAAAGAAGCTGCTTTGGCCTATGGCAAGACAGGATATAGCAAGGCAGGAAATTCAAACAGATACACAGGGTAAAAAATAAGCAGAATTGAAGGAGATGCTGTGAAGAGACGCTGTGATCCACCCAAGAAGCACAATGTGAGAGAACAGGTAATGTCATGAAGGCTCATGGCAAAACACAGATTAATGGGAATGGGTTTAGTTAAGTTTAAAGAGCTAGTTAGTAACAAGCCTGAGCTGTAGTCCTAATAGGTTGTAAATAATATTAAGCCTCTGGGTAATTATTATAAAAATAGCAGCTGCAGACCAGGTGAGACCAAGAAACTTCCATCTACATTTGATGTCTGATGTGGGACACATACACCCACATAAAGGACAAAAAATAAAAATAAAAAAAGGAGTCAAGCACAGCTTCTTGGTAGCTGCATTTTTTTCAGATAGGCTCTGTTTATTGGCAGTGAACAGATGCATGGCTCCTTTAAGATATGACTTCAACTTCTTGGTTCCTGCTGGCAGCAGGGACAGCTCCCTGGAGAGGTCCTGCCAAAGAGCACTTAAAAGGGGTTCGTGTCAGTGCTCTTAACCTCTGAGCAATCTCTCCAGCTGGCATAACTGGATGTCAATGTGTAGAAGGTTGCATATAGATCCATATCTGTCACCATGCACAAAACCTAAGTCCAAGTGGATCAAAGACCTCCACATAAATCCAGTTACTCTGAATCTGATAGAAGAGAAAGTAAGAAGTAGTCTTGAATGTATTGGCATAGGAGATCACTTCCTAAATATAACACCAGTAGCACAGACACTGAGAGAAACAATCAATCAATGGGACCTGTTGAAAATGAGAAGCTTTTATAGAGCAAATGACACGGTCAACAAGACAAAGCAACAGCCTACAGAAAGGGAAAAGGTCTTCACCAACCCCACATCTGACAGAGGGCTGATATCCAGAATATATAAAGAACTTAAGAAATTAGACATCAAAATGCCCAACAGTCCAATTAAGAAATGGGCTATAGAACTAAACAGAGAATTCTCAACAGAGGAAGTTCAAATGGCTGAAAGACATTTAAGGAATTGCTCAACATCCCTAATTATCCAGGAAAGGCAAATCAAAATGACACTGAGATACCACCTTACACCTGTCAAAATGGCTAGGATAAAAAAATACTGAAGACAGCTTATGCTGGAGAGGATTTAGAGCAAGGGGAACTCTGCTCCACTGCTGGTGGGAATGCAAGCTTGTATAGCCAAGTTGGAAATCAATATGGCGCTTCCTTAGAAAATTGGGAATCCATCTCCCCCAAGACCCAGCTATAGCACTCTTGGGAATATACCCAAGGATTGCTCAATTATACCACAAGGGCATTTGCTCAGCTATGTTCATATCAGCATTGTTTGTAATAGCCAGAACCTGGAAACAACCTAGATGTCATTCAACTGAAGAATGGATAAAGAAAATGTGGTATATATACACAATGGAGTACTACTCACAATGACATCACGAGGTTTGCAGGCAAATGGATGGATCTAGAAAAAAATCATCCTGAGTGAGGTAACCTAGACTCAGAAAAACAAACATGGTATGTACTCACTCATAGGAGGATACTAGAGGTAAAACAAAGATGATTAGACTGCTACTCATAACTCCAGGAAGGCTACCTAGAAAACAGGACCCTAAGAAAGACACAAGGATCACCCAATGACAGAGAAATGGATGACATCTGCATGAACAACCTGGATGAGAGTGGGGGTAATGAAGGGCAAGGTTCAAGGGAAAGAGAGCTTAGGGGAGCAGGAGATCCCAGCTGGATCAAGAACAGAAAGGGAGAACAAGAAATAACAGACCATGATAAATGAAGACCACATGAGAATAGGAAGAAGCAAAGTGCTAGAGAGGTCCCCAGGAATTCACAATGATACCTCCACTGTAGACTACTGGCAATGGTCAAGAGAAAGCCTGAACTGACCTAGTCTGGTGATCGGAAGGCCAAACACCCTAACTGTCATGCTAGAATTCTCATTCAATAACTGATGGAAGTGGATGCAGAGATCCTTGGCCAGGCCCCAGGTAGAGCTCCAGGAGTCCAATTGGAGGTAAAGAGGAGGGACTGTAAGAGCATGAATTGTTGAGACCAAGATTGGAAAAGCACAGGCATAAATAGTCAAACAAATGGAAGCACATGATTATGAACCAAAGGCTGTGGAGCCCCCAACTGGATCAGGCCCTCTGGATAAGTGAGACAATTGAATAGCTTGAACTGTTTGGGAGGCACCCAGGCAGTGGGACTGTCCTTAGTGCATGAGCTGGCTGTTTGGATCCTGGGGCTTATGCAGGGACACTTTGCTCAGCCTAGAAAGAGGGGACTGGACCTGCCTGTACTGAATCTACCAGGTTGAATTGAATCCCCAGGGTAGTCTGGGCCCTGGAGAAGAAGGGAATGAAGGGGAGGGACTGGGGGGAAGACAGGGGTGGGTACGGGAGGGGAAAGATCAGGGGAACCCGTGGCTGATGTGTAAAATTAAAACACAAATATCCATATGAAAAAATAATTTAAAGTATTTTTTAAAAAGGGGGGATTGTGGGCAATATGCTGCAAAGATGCTTGGTGTAGACATGGACAAACTGCTTCTCAGAATTGGGGCAGTGAACATGGCTGCCTGACTTGGTGATGAACATATCTCCACCATGTTGAAAAACTTAATGGGGTGGAACCAGAAGCCAAAGCTCTTGCTTTGGTCCTAACCATGCTACTTAGCAATTTAAAACAGTGGTCAAAAAATGTTACAGATATATAATACAGACAAATGAAAAAAACCTTTCTACAGGTCACAGTATGTTTAAAAAAATGTATGTAGGCTTGTGAGAGAGAAGGGAAAGGGTATAGATAGTCATAAAAATAAAGTCTTAAAAATAATAAAGTAGTATATACAAATTAATGATAGAAAATACACAGAGTCTGAATTATGTATTTTATTGTGTTTTCTTTGAATTATTTGTCTGTTAATGTGGTAACTACAGAGAGACATTTGATTGTGGGGGGTTACTAAGTTAAACCTACAGATATATTTTAAAGATATCTTGACTCCAAAATTTGGGTCTAAAGATATGTTGCTTTGGAAAAAAGGTTCTATTTTTTTCTACAGAAGATGAGAACTCTGGATTGCTTTCTGGCTAATATGGTTTGATTGAGCAAGACTCCCTGAAAGGTTTCCAATTATAGCAGTGATCCTGGTGATCCAACATCCAGAACAGCTTCAAGGCAAGTGGCTGAGACAATGCAACATCACAGACTACTACAGCCAATATTTAATCATAATTCTAAATTTCCTCAGGATCTCCATAAAATTACCAGTGCCCCCAATCATCTGGAAGTAATATAGAAAACTATGCCCAAATTCCCAAAATATTTTTATGAATGTTTATTTTCATTTAAAGGGGGTTGGTTATAAACAATATATGGTCATAGTCAATCTCTTTCAAAGGAAGGGGATAGTATATAGAAATGATAGGATAAAAGGGTAGATTACTGAGTGTACTTTTGTGGAATGATTCATCCTTGCCAGGGGTTAGCCAGCCAAACCAGTAAAAAAGATACTTTCTGAGAGCCAACCTGGGTCTGCCTAAGGGCCTTAGCAACAGCAGCTGAGACATGATCTGGAGATGACCTGGACCAATGAGAGGCAGCTGTGTCACACCAGCTGATGCATGTTCATCAGATCTTCCCCCAGGGTAGGGTAGAAGGTTTATAAGGCTTGTCTCTTCCTGAATAAATTGAGCTTGTTGTTTAAACATTCTCCCGGAGTCTGTGTGGTTTTACTCTGCGCCTACTTGCCCCCCTCCCCTAAAGAGAGCAACAGCACAGCCCCCTGCCACATGCTTTAAGTCTAAAAAACCTATTAATCTTACATATTTTACATTGGTATGGATTTTAGTTTATTGATGCAAATTTAAAGTTACTTTTATTATCATATTATATGTATATGTCTACTCTTTTGAGGGTATTATGTTTATTCAGCTCATTTAAAACTGTAATAAATAATTAAGAAATATAATTTAATAGTCATCTTAGTAGTCAAACTTATAGTCATGTTAGTTAGGTTTTCTAGATATACAGAGATATATTTTAGATAGGTAGGTAATCTTCAAACACTTCAAAGACCTGCAGAATATGGCATTTAAAATGTTTTAAGAACATAGGTTTTTATGCCAATGAGAAACATCTGCTCCTGGCAGCACCAATTACTTCAAAGAGTAAAATGAGCATCAAAGAAACTCCATATGGAGTTTGTTTTCTTTATGGCAAAAGCTAGCCATGTGGGCAAAGAAAGTGTCCTTCCCTCTCCTGCTGACAATGTGCTGTCCAAATTGGACATGCAGTTCATAAAATAAAGTGACTGCAGAACTTGGCCAAGATAAGGTGGGACAATCCTTTAAAAATCCTGCTTCACAGATCAGTCTGTCAGATATGCTAGGCCTGTAGATCAAAGATATATCGTGTACCCTACTAAACTTATCTGGGGGTCAGAAAATAGAACAGCCACAATATTAAACATAGTGTTAGGCAGTGGTAACACATGCCTTTAAACCTAGCATTCAGGAGGCAGAGATCTGTCTGGATCTCTGTGAGTTCAAAGCCACACTGGAAACAGCTAGACATGGTGACACATGCTTTTAATCCCAGGAAGTGATGGCAAGAAAGGTATATAACCAGGAACTGGATCCTGGTTAAGTTTTTAGGCTTTTAGCAGCAGTTCAGCTGAGATTTATTCAAGATAAGGACTGAGAGGCTTCCAGTTTGAGGAAACAGGATCAGATGAGGAGTTGATGAGGTGAGATTAGCTGTGGCTTGTTCTGTTTCTCTGATCTTTCAGCATTCACCCCAATACCTGGCTCTGGGTTTGTTTTTATTAATAAGACCTTTTAAGATTCGTGCAACACTGCAAATTTACTTGGTAATCTGTCTAATGCCAATGTTCCTTCTATGGCCCCAAAATAAGCAGACAGCCTCTGGTCTGATAATGGAGGCCTTATGAATTGAGGATTCAGTTGATGAATATTTGCCTACTTCCTCCTAAGTGTGACCTATACATGAGAACATCTTTATGATCTTTAAAGTTCTGTGCAAATCACTGTCTAATTGTACCAACTGTCATGATAAACACAGATTCAAGTTTACTGACTCTGTTAATAAAGCACAGCCCTACTACCTCCATGAGACTTCAGTTACATAGTCTGTTTACTAACTTCCTTTAAAGATCTTATTATTAATACCAACTACTTTCCTATTCATACTTCATTGACAAAAGATTATCCACATGCCTAAATCACAAGATACACATTTTTTACTTGCAAGGTATTTATTACAATTTTCTCTTACAGTTAGAATTGCAGGGATGTGTCTTAATCAAGTAGAATACTTTTACTCAACCAGATTACATAAAGAAAATGTAAATTAAAATGAAGTCTATATATAAAATAGCTGGAAGTTTGGTTAATCAGTTTGTTCATCAGCAATGTCAGTTGAATAGCAATAGAATAGACTTCTTTTGCCTCTTCTCTATATGTGTTCCTATCTTCATGAACTGTTTTCATATATTTGTAATTTTTTTTTCAATTTTTAGGTATCACAATGTCACTAAAAAGATAAAGACTGCAATGTTATTTCTATTTAATATACATGTAGTTAGAGTTTTCCTGCCTGGCCCACAGTCAGGACAAATCTCTCTTACCCGCCAGTCCCACAGTTGCTCAGACCCAACCAAGTAAGCACACAGAAAATTACATTGTTTAGAAACTGTATGGCTGTGGCAGGCTTCTTGTTATCTACTTCTATCTTAAATTAACTCATTTCTGTTAGTCTATACTTTGCCATATGTCTTGTGGCTTACCAGTGTCTTTATATGTTGCTTTACATGGCGGCAGCTGGCGGTGTCTCTCTTCAGCCTTCTACTTCCCAGAATTCTCTTCTCTCTTTTCCCGCCTATACTTCCTGCCTGGCCACTGGCCAATCAGAACTTTATTTACACAGAGCAATATCCACAGCATATACATATATAAATTATTGCTTTAGAGTTTTCTGCATTCATATAACATTGTGTTTTGATAAAACCTGCCCCATCATCCTTTCTTCTTCAACTCCTCCTTTATCCTCACCACTATTATTTGTTCCAAATTGTATAGGTTCTCTCTGTGTGTCTCTGTGTGTCTCTCTCTCTTCTCTCTCTCTCTCTCTCTCTCTCTCTCTCTCTCTCTCTCTCTCTCTCTGTGTGTGTGTGTGTGTGTGTGTGTGTGTGTGTATGTGTGTGTGTGTGTGTGTGTCAAATTCACTGAGTTTATTTCTTTTTGTCACTATGTGTGTGTATGGAACAAGGAAAGTCTTTCAGTCACTGCATCCCTGAGGAAAAATGACTTTCCCTCTCCTAATATCCAATAGTTGGCAATAACTGCTTAGCTAGGGGTACAACTTTGTAATCACATGCCACCTCCATGATGGGATTTTGTTTAACTTGATCTTTGCTTTTAGTCACAGCTACTATGAGTTCATATGTGCAACTTCCCTGTTGTGTTTGGAAAACACTGTCTTATTGAAGTCATTCATTGCCTCTGGCTCTTAAAACCTTTCTGCCCTCAAACCTCTCCATAATTATGCTGAGCTGTGGAAGAAGAGAACATGATAGACATGTCCTACTTAGAGTTGTATACTCTTATGTATAATCTATATTCTCTGTGCAGTGTCTAGTTATGGATATGTTTATCACATCTATTAAAGAAAGAGCTTTCCTGACAATATGTGTCTATAAGGACAAGTCTTTAGGAGTTGATTCAATACTTTATCAATTCAGGAGAAAAATAGTAGGTTCTCCCCTAGGTACTATGACCTACTATTCATGAGTTTTGGTCCCATCAACAGTGTCAGCCATGAATTTTACCATGTGGGTTGACTTATATCCAATCATAAAGTAATGATTACTCCCATACCACTTATGCCACTATTATATCAGAGGGCATATTTTGTCAAGTCTGTTCTTAGTGTAGGCCAACAGCGTTTGCAACTAGCTCAGGCTGATGTTTCCCTTTATTTCTAGGCAGTGAACATTTATCTTCCTTGCAATATGATAGCTAGCCAGTTCAGATGTCTCTTCCAATTCACTACCAGTTTATTGTTTTGTGTACTTGGTGTCTTAAGCAAAAGGGTTCTGAAATCAAGTTCTAACTGTGAACAAAAAACATTGGCAATGACCTATGATGTTTGGGTGTCTGTGGGAACCCATTGACCAACAACTCTAAAAGAGGTATTCCATACTTGGCAATAGGCTTTTTATTTAGTAGGCTGTGATTTTGATGTGTTATACTCATGTTTTAGGATATAACTTCACTATACATATATTAATCCATGAGGAAAATCTTTCTTAGAGAATATTCAAAAGACAATTGTCATTAAATTAATGGTCAGATTAGCTCACCATGCATATACCTAAATCAGTTGTTGATAAAGGAAATGGAATTGTAGTGATTGGATTTGCTAGATCATAATTGAGTCAGTAAGTAAATCTGCAGAGGAAACTAGCCTCCTAGAAGTGTTGAATTGGGATAGTGAGTATATTTGCTATGTATCTTAGAGAAGCAAAACTCTTCTGATTCACTCTCAGAAGTACAGGCACAGTCAATCCATTTTAAGCTCACTTACATTGACATCACTCCATGCCACACAGCATTTCTTCAATCCAGTACTTTTCAGAACCTGAGTATTAAAACGTTGTAGATCAAAGTTTTTTAGTTCTGCCTGGGCCTGCAGCTGCTGTTTTTATAATAATCACTCAGAGGCTTAATATTAATTACAACCTGTTTGGCCTATGGTTCAGGCTTACTACAAACTAGCTCTTTAAACTTAACTAAACCCATTCCTATTAATCTATGTTTTGTCATGAGCCTTCATGGCTTTACCTGTTCTCTCACATCTTGCTTCATGGACAGATCACAGCATCTCTTCATAGCATCTCCTCCAACTCTGCCTATCTTTTCCCTGTATATAACCTAAGAGCCTTTGGTTAAATAATGAACACCTTAATTGTGAATTGAGGGCTCAGTTAATTAACATTTATCTTCTTTGTTCTGAGTGTGTCACCTACACCTGAGAATATCCATATCCATATTCTTTATTAGCAGCATATATTGTGTCTATTTGACAATAAAAGGTTATAAGAAATAATACTAGAACCCCACAACTATAAATAAGTGATTTAGCATTTAGCTTCACAGGCTGTGGGAGGCATAGCATTGATGGTGTGTGTGTGTGTGTGTGTGTGTGTGTGTGTGTGTGTGTGTGTGTAACTATCTGGTTGATCTGGTTGATGTAAGCTCTGAGGTCAGTCAGAGATATGAGAGTCTGTGGCAGAAAGACATGGGCCGAGAGAGGTCAGAGGAGGCAATCCCAAGAAGCTAGAATAGACAAGGTCCAGGAGTAGAAAGAGCTGCCACCAGCCACTTATGTTTCACATCTGGACCCCCCAGCAGATCATCTGGCATGCAGCAGGTGTTCATTGAATAGTTGTGTAGGAATGATTCAGTTAATTTAAGATGTTTGATACCACATCATTTCCTAAGAGTAATATTTCACAATTAGAAGCATAGGGCATTTGTTGTCCTCAAGCTGACAGTGTTTCTAGGGTGCTGTATCTTCAACATTTTAAGCTGGACATATTTCTTATTTTATAAAATGAAACAAATGCTAATGTGATAGCAAGGGAATGTAAACACGTATTGTTAGACAAAGTCAATATGATTCCAAAGGAACTGTGACAGGTAGATAAAAGTAGCCCAATTAATGTATATTTGCCTCCATGCCTCAGCTTCTATGCTTTTTTTAAATTTAGATACAATTCATAACTGGCTGAAGAAATTAAGACCATTTCTGACTCCTGCTTTCTTTTCCATCTGTGTAGAACTGTTTTATAAATATTTTGTGCTTTTCTCCTTTTACACTTTGCTTTGCTGATGTCTCCTTAAAGACTCTGTGTTCCTTTTTATCTGGAGTTATCACTGATGCTGGACTTGTCATTTGCATTTGCATTCCAGAGAGGACTGACCCTGAGCTGCATGAATCCCACAGCCACATCCAGAGGAAGGAAGGGATGGGTAAACACGTCAGAGCTGTTTGTGGTACTTTTCATCATTAGTCAAGCTGAGAAAACAAATTGGAATTTGAGTTTCTGGTGGGCTTTCTGAAGGGAGCCTCAGATAAATGCGGCCAAAGATAAAAGATAATCCCAATTAGAAGATAATGGATATTATACACAATTATGGCTGTGGCCAAGTCAAAGTGCCTTGAAATTAAATGTCTTTGTGTGAGAAACCACAGTGTTAAATAAAATTATCAACAGGAATTTATTTGTATTTTATTTTTTCTAGTCTATTCTCATATGCATTCCTTATTTTGGTAGGAGATTAAAGTCATGTTAAAATAAAAGGAAGCCAAAATTTTCCAACTTCGATTAAGATTTAGAACTTAAACACACAGTATTAAGATCTTCATAAAGTACCATCTATCTTTTTTTGTAAATTCATGTTCATTTTATCTTGCCTGTTTTGAACTAAAAACTAGATTCTCCATGCTGCATAGTAATTGGCCAGGAGGTTGATGACTATATAACTTTCTACGTGCATTTCACATTAGCTAATGTTCATTATGAAAAAACATGTAAAACTGTAACATAGAATTAGTAGTATGTTTTTAAATGCTATGGAATAAGTCCATAGGCCTAAACCTGAGGTATCAAAAGAAAATGTAGCAAAGAGCTAAGAGCAAAGTTAGAGTAAAAGTGTCCCACTAATTCAGGTAAAGTCACTATCTTATATTGACTCATTCATATTGCTATGACATGTGGATCTTTGAAAGAATAATTGTAAAATTTCTTTCTTCCTTGCAAGCATTTTGGTCATCTGATATGAGTGAAAATATGAGATTAATGTGATTTCATACAAATTTTATTATAGCATATAGTTTCATCACAAAAGCAATATAGATGTATGCAGATACAACATCATCTGGACTGTCAGATGTCTCATGCATTGTCCATTTAAAAATTCCCTCTGTCTAAACCACACAGTCTTTTAAGCCCTCAACACAACTTGTCTATCCCATTGACTGTTTCCATATAGTAGGTTTTACCCCTGAGTGTATATGGCTAGTAGCTGCAGTTCATCAAGTTTTCACCATAGGCAAATACTTCAGATCACTTAGCACGCTCTATTTTGTTCTGCTGGTGTTTTGATTTTCAGGCAAATGCCAGGAGTTATGGTACCTTTCTAGAAATAGGTTACACGGAAATGGCAATTACATGCTAGTGATTCAGTTCTGTTGCTTTTGTCCAGACCCTCAATTTCAAAACCCATAGAATGGGAGGGAGGATTGGAAATTAGAGCTGGCCATCAAGATACTCCCCAAATAGGGCTTGTGGGACATTTTGGGAAAGGATACAATAGGACCCCTAATGTTTATTGTTCCCACTGCAAAGAATATAATTAAAGCCCCTTAATGTTTATTGCTCCAGTTCTGAGGGAATACCATTAAGTCAGACACATCACCTGATATATCCTTATCAAGTCACACTTCATGAGCACAGATGGGACATTAGGCAACACAAAGAGCATAGGGCTGTGTAGGGCTTCACATGAGGCACACCCACAAACCTTTCTTTCAGCAAACCCACAAATGGGACTGTGGCAGCCTATCTCCTCCCTCATAACCATCCTGTAAACACCTGGCAGCCTGAATAGAACTGCATCAATATCAGTGGCTCTTAAAACAAATGAATAATGGAATAATTTCCTAAAAGAAAATGCAGCTGTTCTAATGGACCTAGTGAGAATTAATCAAAGACAATCTGGGATAGTACCCTCCACCATTGCCTCCTTCTAACTGTCAGTTTGATGTTCCATGCTCCTGTGATCTCATCATTCAAGTAGAAGTTGACAATGGCTTGTATTTCTATCAATACAGTAAACAGAAGGCAACTCTCTGAAACACTGCATTGATGGAAACTGGCTCTTTACCATCCCCTGTAGTCACATCTGAAGTGCAGTGCTGATTAGTTGCATTTCCTTAATAACATGGAGTTGGATAAGCACCTTCCATATCCCCCTTTATTTTATATCCTAACCTCAGTTTGCCCTCTCCTCTCAGGATCTCCACCCACCCTTCCCCTATACTCCCAATGCATTACTCCTCTGTTTCTGTTCAGAAAAGGGCAGGCCTCTCACGGAAATCAACAAAACATGGCATATTGAGTTGCATTAAGATTAAGCACCTCCTCTTTTATTGAGGCTGGCCAAGGCAAACCAGTATGAGGAAAATGGTCCTAAAGCCAGAAAAAGAGTTAGAGACAGCCCCTGTTTCCACTGTTAATAGTACTAAAGGAAGACCAAGCTACAGAACTGTAACATATATGTAGAGGGCCTAGGTCAGTCCCATGCATGCTCCCTGGTTGTCTATTCAGTCTCTAGGATGCCCTGTGAGCACAGGTTAGTTGATTTTGTGGGTTTAATTATGATGTGCTTGTGGCTCCTACAATCCTTCCTCCCTCTCTTCAGCAGGATTCATTGAGCTCATACTAATGCTTGGCTGAGGGGGCTTCTGTTTCTGTTTCCATTATTCTGGATGAAGCCTCTCCACTGACAATTGGGCCAGCCACCAACCTATGAGTATAGCAGAATATCGTTAGGCGTTATTACATTGACTTTTTTTTTTCTCCAGTTCTGTTTAGTTCTAATCTATATCTCTGGGTCACCCATTGGTCCAGGAGGATCAGGCAATGCCATGGTGGTTTTATTCTCATAGGATGTGTCCTAGACTGGAGTATTCCTGCAATCTCTAGTATATCCTGTAGGAAGGACAGACTATAGGTCAAAGGTTAAGTGGCTGGGGTTGGTGTCCTAATCCCTCCACTGGAAGTCTTGCCTGGTCACAGGAGATGGTGATTTCAGGCCATGAATCCACCCCTGCTAGGAGTCTTAGCTAAGTTTCCTGGGAGGTTTTCTTGGCCAGATATCTACCTGACCACAAAATGCCTGCCCTTTCCAGTCCTCTCTTTCAGTACACTGCCCTCCATCGCCCCCAACCATCTCACTCATGTTCCCATCCCCTCATTCCCTCAGTCTACTAATGAAATTTATTCTATTTTCCCTTCCTAGAGAGTCTGAGCCTAGTTCTTTATGTATTTTGGAAAGCAGCCCTCTGTCAAATATAGGGTTGGTTGATGAAGATCTTTCCTGTTCTGTAGGTTGCTCTTTTGTCCTGTTGATGGTGTCTTTTGGCTTACAAGAAGCTTTTCAGTTTCACAAGGTTCATTCATTAATTATTGATCTTAGTGCCTATGTATGCTATTGGTATTCTATTCAAGAAGTTGTCTCCTGTGCCAGTGTGTTCAAAGTTATTTCCCAATTTTTCTTCTATAAGCTTCTGTGTATCTGGATTCATGTTGAGAATTTTTATCCACTTGGATGTGAGTTTTGTGCAAGGTAATTGATATGGATCTATTTTCATTCTTCAACATGCCAACATCTAGTTATACCAACACCATTTGCTGAAGAGGCTTTCTTTTTTCCATTGTATAATTTTGACTTTGTTAGGTATATAGATTTATGTCTGGGTCTTCAATTGGTCCACCTGTCTGTTTTTATGCCAATATCATGGGGGTTTGATTACTATAGCTCTGGTTTATAGCTTGAAGTCAGGGATGGTGATAGGTCTAAAAGTTCTTTTATTAAATAGGACTGTCTTTTTTTTTTCCACATGAAGTTGAGTATTGTTCTTTCAAGGTCTGTAAAGAATTGTGTTGGAATATTTATAGTGATTTCATTGACTGTATAAATTGCTTTTGATAAAATGGCCATTTTTACTATGGTAATCCTACCTATCTATGAGCATGGGGATCTTTCCATCTTCTGATATATTCTCCAATTTCTTTCTTCAAAGACTTGAAGTTCTTGTCATATAGGTCTTTCATTTTCTTGGTTAGAGGTATACCAAGATATTTTATATTATTTGAGGCTATCATGAAATGTGCTGTTTCCCTGATTTCTTTCTCAGGCATGTTTTTATTTTTGTAGAGAGAGCTACTTATTTTATGAGTTAATCTTGTATCCAACCACTTGACTAAAGGTGTTTATCAGGTCTAGGAGTTCCCTGTTAGAATTTTTGGGGTCTGCTTATGTATGCTATCATATCATGTGCAAAATAGTGATACTTTGACTTCCTCCTTTTCAATTTGTATCCCCTTGATCTCCTTTAGTTGTTTTATTTGCTCTAGCTAGAAACCCAAGTACTATAGGTATAGAGATAGTTGACAGCCTTGTCTTGTTTCTTATTTTAGTGGAATTGCTTTGAATTTCTCTCCATTTAATTTGATGTTGACTATTAACTTGCTGTATGTTGCTTTTACCATGTCTAGGTATGTCCCTTTTATTCCTGATCTCTCCAATAATTTTATCATGAAGGGGTGTTGGATTTTGTCAAAGGCTTTTTTTTAGCATATAATGAGATGAGATAATGTGTTTTTTTTTCTTTCAATGTGTTTATACGGTGTATTACATTTACAGATTTTCATATATTGAACCAGCCCTGCATCTCTGGGATGAAGCCTACTTGATCATGGTGGAATATCTTTTTGTTTTCCGTTTCTTCCAGATTTTTCAGTTTTGTGGAATACAAGTTTTTGAAGGATGACCTAATGATTCTTTGGGTTTCTTCAGTGTCTGTTGTTATGTCCCCCTTTTTGTTTCTGACTTTATTAATTTAGATATTCTCTCTGTGTCTTTTAGTTAGTTTGGCTATATTTGTATATCTTATTGATTTTTCTCAAAGAACCAACTCTTTGTTTCATAGATTCTTTATGTTGTTCTTTCTTTCTATCTTATTGAAATCAGCCCTCAGTTTGATTATTTCCTACTATCTACTCTTCTTGGATATGCTTGCATGTTTTCTTTTAGAGCTTTCAGGTGTGATTTTAAGTTGCTAGTATGACTTAAATTCTTTATGGAGGTATTTAGTCTCTGAACTTTCTGCTTGGTGCTACTTTCATTGTGTCCCATAAGTTTGTGTGTGTTGTACATTGATTTCAATGATTTCTAGAAAGTCTTTAACTTTTTTTTTTCCTTGACCCAGTGGTAACTCAGTAGAGAGTTGTTCAATTTCCATGAGTTTATAGGCTTTCTTTCATTTCTGTTGTTGTAGAAATCCAGCTTTTATCCATGGTGATCTGATAAGATACTGGAGCTTATTTCAATTGTTTTATATCTGTTGAGATATGCTTTGTGAGTGTATGGTCAATTTTAGACAAGGATCCATGCAGTGCTGAGAAGAATGTATATTCTTTTGTGTTTGGGTGAAATGTTCTGTGGGTATTTCTTAGGTCATTTGTGTCATAACATCTGTTAGTTCTGTTATTTATCTGTTTAGCTTCTATCTGGATAACCTGTTCATTGCTGAGAGTGGAGTGTTGAATTCTCCCATAATTAATGTGTGGAGTTTGATGTGTAATTTAAGTTTTAGCAATGTTTCTGTTACAAATTTAGATGCTCTTGCAATTGGGACATAGATGTTCAAAATTCAGAAGTCATCTTGGTGGATTTTTCCTTTGATGTGTATTAAATGTCCTTCTCCATCTTTTGATTATTTTTCATTTGAAATGTATATTGTTAGATATGAGGATAGCTATACCATCTTGCTTCTTAGGTCCATTTGATTGGAAAATATTTTTCCAACCCTTTACTCTGAGATAATATCTATCTTTGATGTTGAGGTGTGTTTTTTATTCGCAGCACATGGGTGGGTCTTGTTTTCATATCCATTCTGTTAACCTTTATGTTCATATTGGCGAATCAAGTCCATTGATATTGAGGAATATTAACGACCATTGATTGTTAGTTGCTGACATATTTGTGTTGTTGTTTGTTTGTGTGTGTGTGTGTGTGTGTGTGTGTGTGTGCATATGTGTGCATGTGTGGGGGGGATATTTCCTTTTTGGGGTTTTGCTGGTGTGAAATTATCTATGGCCTGTGTTTTCAGAGGTGTAGTTAACTTCCTTAGGTTGGAGTTTTCCTTCTAGTACCTTCTATAGGGCTGGATTTGTGGATAGATATTATTTAAATTTGACTTTGTCATGAAATACCTTGTTTTCTCCATTTATGGTGCCTGAAAGTTTTTCTGGGTATAGTAGTCTGGGCTGGCATCTTTGGTCTCTTAGAGCCTGTAAGATATCTGTTCAGGCCCTCCTGGCATTTAAGGTCTTCACTGGAATGTCAGGTATGATTCTGGTTCTAATAATATGCCTTTATTTGTTGCTTGGCTTTTTCCCCTTGCTGCTTTTAATATTTGTTCTTTGTTCTGTATATTTAGTGTTTTGATTATTATGTGGAGTTGGGATTTTCTCTTTTGATCCAATATATTTGGTGTTCTGTAAGCTTTCTGAGCTTTATAGGCATGTCCTTAAGGTTAAGAAAATTTTCTTCTATGATTTTGTTAAATAGATTCTCCAGATTTTTCAACTGAGATTTTTCTCCTTCTTCTATTCCTACTATTCTTGGGTTTGATCTTTTCATAGCATCCCAGATTTACTAGATGTTTTGTGTTAGGAGGTTTTTTTTTTTTTTTTTTTTTTTTTTTTATTTTTTTTTTTTGGCTTATCATTTTCTTTGACCATTGAATTTATTTCCTGTATTGTATCTTTAATTCCTGAGATTCTGTCTTCCATTTCTTGTAGTCTGTTGGTGGTGCTTGCACCTGTAGTTTATGTTTGCTCACCCAGATTTTCCATTTCCAGAATTTCCTCACTTTGTGTTTTATTTATTGCTTCTATTTTTATTTTCAGGTCTTGAATGGTTTCCTTCATCTGTTTTCCTCCCTTCCATTTTCTTGGCACTTTTAAGGCATTTAGGCATTTGACTTATTGGTAATTATAGGGCTAGGTCCTGATTTCTGAGTTTGTCTTTGTGGAATGGATGTTTTGTTGCTTGGGTTAGGTTTCCGTATTGGTCTTCTAGTTTTTGTGGTCTGGATATCTGGCTGTTGATGTGACTTTTGATCTAGTAGGGAGTCTCTGTCCAAGTTGAGAGCTGGCCCTTTGGTAGTTAGCTTGACTTTTAGTGTAGCAGGCAAGTGTCTGTTCTTCTGACTAGTGTGATCTGTTTTTCTGACTGCTGTGGTCTACACCTGTTCTTCTGATTGGTGTGGTCTATATCTGAGCCACTGAAGTCTGTTCCTCAGACTGATGTGCTCTGCAACACAGCAGTGGGATTCTGCTGCAGTTGGGTGCAGGGCCCAGAAGGGGTGCTGGAGATAGAGTGGGATTGGTCTCAGGTAACAGAATCTGGGAGGTGGCACAGCTTGGCTGGCAAGCAGGCCACTCACTTATTCTTCAGACTAGTGTGCATCTGATTTTTTTTTTAATCCTGTGTGAATAAACAAAGACACTGGACAATACAAAGGAAGTGATGCCTGCTGTGCACTTACAAATATTGGATATGGGTCTTCACAGACAGCTACTCATCCACATCTGGTTCTCAGCCCATGTTATTGGAGGCATCATGCTTTGTCTCATTATCTTCAACTACTACTTTATCTTAGCTATTTCTTTTTAAGCCTCTCATGAACCAAATTCTTAATGATATGCAGCCCAAGTTAATTCACTCAGCAAAAAATACATAGATAAATAAATAAATAAAGCAAAAAAACCAAGGTTATTTATAAATCATACCTAGGTGTCTTGTTATAGAAGTAAAATAGCATGCTCTAACTTTTCATGATTTATAACTTGACAGATACTATACATAGCTAAACCCCCAAACCACAAAAATCTTGTATTTGCTTTTTCTAATGAATTTGAAGAACAGAAGATAGAATGAAATCTCAAAATAGTTTTAATTTGCATTTCCGTGATGCCTAAGGATGGTGAACACTCTTAAAAATATTTTTCAGTCATTTGTATTCCTTCTTCTAAGAATTTTCTGTTCAGTTCCAATTAGAGTGTCGAAGATCAAGAAAAGACAAATGCTGGTGAGAAGGTTAGGAGTGGGGAACAATCATTCCCTGTTGATAGGAGTGAAAATTATTTCCTTCACTTTGCAATTCAGTGTGATAGTTATTCAAAAAACTAGAAATATATCTACCATATTCCCCACTATATACCCAAAGAAAGTATAAGTTAGTACAGAGACAGATGGACACATAGTTTCTTTGTGTATGTGACAGGAATGATATGGTTGGGGAATATGGTCCTCTATTCATACTAGCTAAAACATGAAAAGAGCCTAGATTTCCATCAGTTGCTGAAGGGCCAATGAAAATGTGATACCTATTACAGTGTAATTTTCTTTAGATGTAAAGAAAAATCAAATTTCAAGGAAATGGATATAGCAGGAAAATATACATGAACACGGACTCAGAAAGACAAATGTGGTATGTTCTCACGCATATATAGACCTTATCCTGAAGTATTTATATTTGTTTATCAAATTCTGAGTATCAATATAAATCAGGAAACTAGAAAGGGATCATTGATGGGATGGGGGAATATTTCAAGTGGAAAGGGAACTCTAGGGGGCAGAGGCTCAGATGGTGAAAAGTACAGGAAGGTAGGACAGAGGATATTGGGGAATGATAACTAACTCTAAAGATGTGAGGAAAAGCCATGTGCAGGTCTGCTATTGTATGTTTTATAGCTATTCTAATAAAATAAAATATATAAATTACAAAAAAAGCCCAGTAGTGAGTGTTAGATACTTCTGTGGCTTATTTACTCTTCTATTTCTGTGATATGACACTAACACCAAGGCAAATTTTGGGGAAAAAAAAAGGAGTTAATTTAGGGCTTACAGTTCAAGTAGCTTAGAGTCTATGACTATCATGGCAGATGGGATGATAGCAGGCAGGCAAGCATGGTGCTAGAGAGTATCTGAAAGCTAACATCTTAAGACAAAACCATGAAGAAGAAGAAGAAGAAGAAGAAGAAGAAGAAGAAGAAGAAGAAGAAGAAGAAGAAGAGCAAGAACAAGAAGAACAAGAACAAGAACAAGAAGAACAAGAAGAACAAGAACAAGAACAAGAAGAACAAGAACAAGAACAAGAAGAACAAGAACAAGAACAAGAGGAGGAGGAGGAGGAGGAGGAAGAGAATGATGTAAGTCTTTTGAAATATCAAAGTGAGCCCCCAGTGGCGTACCTCCTCCCACAAGGCCACACTTCCTACTAGTATTTCCCAAACAATTACACCAAATAGGGAACATGCATTAAAACATATGAGCCTATGAGGCCATTCTTATTCAAACCACACACATTCCATGACTTGTAGACATATCATAATGTACTATATACTTCCATAGTCCCTATTCTCTTGCAAAAAAAAAAGTTTCCCTGATGAAGGATTAAGAATACACTTCATCTGTGGGTATATGGACTGCCTAAATCTTGCCACAGCCAGATTGAGGTCCTGAGATAGAGAAGGAGGGTGTTGGCAGGAAAAAGGGTCTGACCACCATTTGAGTTTCACACAAGTGGCTGTTCCCAAAAAGCTCAAGTCATCTTTATTTATTCTTCAAAAATAAGCATGTTTTTCCCCACTGTCCAGCATTAACCTGTGGATAAAACAAATGTATTTTTCTCAGCTTTTATATCAAAACAACTTTTAAAACAAAAACAATCCCCAGCATTTTGTTAGCTTGGATAAATATTGAGCCAAGCATATCCTGTCCTTACAAAGCTAAAAGATAGTAAACGTGGGCACACATTCTCAAGAACAACAATATCATTCAAGACTTAACAAAGAGTATTTACAGAAAAAGGGGTGACTTGCTGTAAACTACATGCACACAGTTAGCTTATATTTCTCCAAATGTTACCTGGTCCTACAAAAGGGTCCTGCATGCCTAAGCCTCTCTATAAAGGCCAAAACTGATAAGGCACTCTTTTTCTGTCTTAATGTTTTTTCCTAGAATTAGGAAATACAGTTAATGTCCTGTGTTGCTTCCTTGTATGTACACATCAAATTTTATTGCCTCTGATCCTGTCAGTACTAGATCAGAAAAGTTTCCAGGGTCTGGGGTGACAGCTGGTATTTCCTGATAAGAAACATGAGAAGCATCAGTTCCCAAAAAATTTTATAGAAAAATATTGGAGAAAAAAAATGGGATTTCCAGGAATGATCACATCTTTCCCATGTGTGACTGACAAGTGAAACTAAAATCTGCCATGATAATCATCATTATTATGAGCGAGAAGAGAGCATGAAGACCTCACATTGCCAGCAGTATTCTGTACTGTCCCAAGGGCCTCTGGTTCTTGCCAAGTGAGAGACAATCTCCATGGGCTTTGCCTTGTGAAGACCCATGGGACAAGTGTTCATATGCTGATGTGAAACTAGGTCACAGAGCTTCCAACAATGGACATATGTTTCTGGATTGTTGTTAGGGATTATACTGGTTTAGTAATATCTGGTTGTATATTTTTCCCTAGTACTGAGTACTCAAATAGGTTTCTAATACCAGACATGGGATCCTCCTTATTGAGCTGGTCTTAAGTGCAATTAGAGAGTTGTTCGTTACTACCAAGGTATTTGTGCCATTTATGTACCTTTAGAGTATTCATAGCATGCT
Source organism: Onychomys torridus (assembly GCF_903995425.1). Classification (NCBI taxonomy): domain Eukaryota; kingdom Metazoa; phylum Chordata; class Mammalia; order Rodentia; family Cricetidae; genus Onychomys; species Onychomys torridus. Next base: position 52,707,999 of record NC_050444.1, read on the forward strand.
TATCAATGATGGTTCATAGGCTTTATAGCTGCTCAGGATTTGGTTGGTCTCGTATGGTGCCTTCTGGTGCCATGAAACCCAATCTTCAGGGAGGTGGTGGCATTCAGGTCAATTCCAGCTCAGAGGTCTCTAGGCCCTGTTTCTGAAGTATATCGTGTCTTCAGAAATAAGGATTTACCTTTCACCTCTGGGGGGGTGGTAACCAAAAGCAATGTCAATAGATGTTTTAGGAGTCTGTTGGACAGTCCTGGACAAGAACTCAAAAGGAGGCTTCTCATGTCTGGTATTGGGGTTTTGTTAGGTTGTCTTTGGCTCTTGGAGAGAGCACCATCAACCCAGATAGGAAATACCATTAAACTATATATGTATATTTATAGACAGAAATATATGTATTATAGTTCTTTTTTCTAGTTTATAGTATGATTCCTTAAATGCAGAGTTGTGAAGACCAATACTAATGGACATATTTAGAAAACACTCCTGCACCTAAGGCTCAAGAAAATTTTTCAAAAAGGGGGTGGAAAGATCATAGGAGCCAGAGGATCAGGAAATTTGCTGTGTGGATGCATCTCCTATTAATATCAGAAGGTACACCCATACAATCTCAATAATATAACTGCCTGAATGTGAACTGAACAAGGGTGATACCAACAAACATGATAATCTGGCCACAGTAAAATCTATTAGGCCTTAACTATATTCAAAGAACTATAGGCCTCGAAAGGCTAGAAATGGGAGAAGCAGCCTTCCCCAGGGAAGAGCATATCAATTGGTTATTTAGTGCCAAATGGTCAGCCCTGAAAAAAAGCATATGGTTAGAATTATAGGAACTGAACAAGTTGTATTCAGGAATGTATATGTACATGTATGCATGCATTAGCAATTAAGGGAAATAGAGGCCATGAACTTGAAGTAGAGTGGGAAGAGTTGTATGGGAGGATTTTGAAAGGGAGAGGGGAGGGGAGAAAAGTTGTAATTAAATTATAATTTCTTTGATCCATAGTGGTGCATGCCTTTAGTCCCAGTACTTAGGAGGCAGAGACAGTCAGATCACTGAGTTTGAGGCCAGCTTGGTCTACAGAACAAGTTCCAGGACAGCCAAGGCTACACGGAGAAACCCTGTCTTGAAAAAGAAATAGAAAACAAAGAAAAAGTCTAAACTCAAAATAAATATGTAAATAAAACAGCAAAAACAGACAACAACAACAATAAAAACACACTTCCAAACCATAATCTCACAGAACTTACATTACCATTACAAAAGGGGGAATTGAATAAAGTGAGGAAATACTGAACCGAAGAAAAACAAGCATAGCACAGGAAACTCCAAATCTGGTAACTTCTTGTCTGATATCAGAAGGCTTATATAGCTCTGTCTTTCCAGCTATGCTCACAGAAATACACTAGCCCCATTGAATCATATTTACATAAACTTCCCTTTGTTGCCTTTTAGGAGCAGAAAATTACTCAGGCCTTTCCTTTTTGTAATTTGGAAGCTTAGCTGGGTGGATTCTTACCTTGAAGGCACCCCTTGATTTATTCTATCTTAGAACAGGACTTTGTTTGATCTTCTTATCTCTTTCAGCACAAGCCTTTGCTCTAATACTTAATTTTCTGGTACTCATTTTTATTTTAAATTGTATGTTTTATATTTCTACTTACCCTACTGTCCTTTTACATTTTAGATGTACATATGAATGATTACTAATAATCAATTGACAGGTTCAATATTAGTGTGTCTTGAAATCTCCTCTGCCAGTGAAATTAATCTATGACTTTTCCATCTAGCTTCAGGCAAGTACTTAAGACATAGGTAAAAGGCAGCCATGTTATTTGACAAAGTATCCATAGAATTGTCTCTGGTCTAGTTGTTAACATTATTTCCTCCTGAAACTTCTTGAACAGGAGCCTCTACAGTCCACGTTGGACTCATGGTTTCAAAGGATTATACTTCATAGAACGTTTGTCAGGTATCTTTGCAGCAGGCAGGCAGGCAGGCAGGCATGGCAGTAGAGCAGTAGCTGAGAGCTCACATCTTGAGACACAACCATGAGACAGAGAGAAAGTTATGCGAGTCCTTTGAAATTCCAAAGCCTGCCTCAAGTGACGTATTTTCTCCAACAAGACCATGCCTCCTAATCCTTCCACCAACTGAAGACCAAGTATTCAAATGCATGAGACAATGGGACAAATCTCATTCAAGCCACCACCGTCCCTTTGAGTTCCTGCTTGTTCTGGAGATTCCCCAAACCATACAACCTATTGTTCTTGTTGATGGCTGCCTACTAGAATCTGAGGATTAGACCTTATGGCTAAAGACACCACACACATTGGACATAGGATATGAGGAAATCACCTTGGTGCTGACCAGAAAGCACACACCCCTTTATCTAGCACCCATAGAAGTGGAAAGAGGAGTAAAAAGGTCACCAACAGCTTTACTCTGATGTGAACACTTTGATAGTAATAAAAAGCATGGCAAGATATGTCCATGGGTGCAGTTGTGACACAAATATTAGGAGGGTGACAAGTGCTTTCTCACTGAATTTCAGACTAGCTCTGTAGAAGGAAAAACATGCCTTGTACTGCAAGTCTGGTCAGTAAAGCATGGTTGAGGAGCTCACAGGCTCACAATAGTTGCTAAAAGTATGACTATTTTGCTTAATGGACATACTGTCAAGCTGTTCTTCAAATATATATATATATATATATATGTATGTATGTATATCTACCTATAGATTAGTGAGTTCTCAAACCTCATAAGGTTTGTTTATTCAGTATATTTTAGTTAATGCAAGAAATACAGCTTATTAAAGTACAAAAATTAAGTGATTATCCACAGACTCAGAGAAGCTAGTAAACAAGGAGAGCCCAGGGGGGATGTGTGGATCTCCTGGGGAATTGGAAATAGAAGAAATCTTTTGGGTGGACTTGCAGCAGGTAGAGATGGGAACATGAGGGATGAGGTAGAAGGGTGAATGGAAGGGGGGATACTGAGAGAGATGACTGGAAAGGGGGTGGCATTTTTGGATCAGTTAGAAACCTGGTGCAGCCGGCTGGTGGTGGTGCATGCCTTTAATCCCATTACTCTGGAGGCAGAGCCAGGCAGATCTCTGTGAGTTTGAGGCCAGCCTGGGCTACCAAGTGAGTTCCAGGAAAAGTGCAAAGCTACACAGAGAAACCCTGTCTCGAAAAACCAAAAAAATAAAAAGAAAAGAAAAAAGAAAGAAAGAAAGAAAGAAAGAAAGAAAGAAAGAAAGAAAGAAAGAAAGAAAGAAAGAAAGAAAAAGAAAAGAAACCTGGTGCAAGGGAAACTCGCAGGAATCTACAAGATGATCCCAGGTAAGACTCCTAGATATGGTGGATGTAGAGTCTGAAATGGCCATCTCCTGTCACTGGGCAGGACTTCTAGTGGGGGGATTGGGACATCAACTCAGCCACTCAATCGTTGACCTGCAGTCTGTCCTCCCTATGTTTTTTGCAAGGGATTGGTGACTACTCCAATTGTCATCAGAATGTCTTCATCCAGTAACTGATGGAAACAGATGCAGAGATCCAGAGCCAAACACTGGGGCTGAGCTCCAGGAATCCTGCTGAAGAAAGGGAAGGATTGTACAAGCCAAGGTCATCAAGAATATCACAAGGGAACCCACCGAAACCACTAACCTGGGCTCATAGGAGCTCACAGAGTCTTAAGCAACAACCGGGGAGCCTACATTGGAGCAAGCTAGGCTCTCTACATACACGTGACAGTTGTGTAGCTTAGACTACTTGTGTGACTCCTACCAATGGAAACAGAAGCTGTTCCTAACACTTTGGCAGGCTTTGGAGAACCTATTCCTCATACTAGGTTGCCTTTCCTAGCCTTAATACAAGGGGAGGACCTTGTCCTACAGCAACCTAATACACCATGCTTTGTTGATATCCGTGGGAGGCCTGCCCCTTTCCGAACAGAAACAGAGGTGTGAAAGCGGAAATGGAAGGGAGGTGGGGGGAGGGAATGAGAGGAGAAGAAGGAGGGGAAAAGTGGGCGGGATGTAAAATAAATGAATAAATTTAATTTAAAAAGAAAATAAGTGATTGCGAGGTATGCAGCTACAAATGGGCCATCTGTACCCCAATCCCTACTCAAGGGTCAAAAACCACAACTAAAGGGAGGTGGGGACATTTTAAGAGCCAGATGTCAAGGAAAATGGGAGTAACACAGTTTCTTCTCGATTTGACTGTACAGATGCACTCACAAACTCACAGCAACTATAATCACTTGCACAAAATACCATTAAATCAAATTAGTCAACATTTCATCATGGAGTAGGAATGAGTTCATGAGCTACTAACACTAACTTATGTGAGAGAAATCATTTTACATTAAGGGTATGTCTCCTGATAGTTCAGCCATACTGAGAGGATATATCCACACCCAGAAATATATGGATAGCGCAATTGTGTTCTATAGGTTATTGAATTAAAAACAAAGAAAAGAAGCAATGTTTTGGCGGTAGAGGGAGAGAGATCAATCTGGTAGGAGTTAAAGGGAGAAGTTTAGAATGAGTGTAATCAAAATACTTTATATTAATTATCAAGGAATTAATAAACAACACTTATTTTAAAATGAAGTAGAAGGTAACGGTTAGAATGTTAAAGTGGATGACAAGTAATGCAATAAAGCATTTTTCAATTGTATATGACACATTTTATTGATTTTAACCTATCCTAAAATAATGGATCATACTTGGATTTGCCTTAGAAGTTCAAAATAAAGGTTGTTTTGTGTCAGTTATTAACATACAACCAAAAAAGATTTACATGCAACTCATAAACACAATATTATTTCATACTAATTGAAATCTCTAGCAACATAATTATTCATTAGATTTAAAATGCTTATAGTAAATCTACACTGATGACCAGAAACTTAAAGTCTTTTAAAAGCTTTCACAAAATGTATATGATTAAACTTGGAAATTAAAATTTCACGAAAAATTTTGTTATTATCTTTTTCATGTCCCAGATCATTTCTAATAAATTATGAATGACTTAGAATTTTCTAAAAGAATATATATTCTTATATATATCATATATGAACATATGTATTGTATGTTATATATATGTATGTATATATATAAACAATTTTCATTCACATAGGATTTAAGGCATATGAATCTTGCAGAAGTGAAGATTTTGAGCTCAGATATGTTGTCATTTAATGAATACCCATAATCACTTAATGGCACATTGCTATTTGCATGAATGTTGTGGGAAGGGAAAGGGAACATATAGACAAAATATATGAATACCTGTTCACTAAAATTTGGGAAAAGAAACACTATGTTATTTACAATCACATTCTACTTTTTAGAATTCAATAACAAAGACACACTTGTAAGACAGAAATAAGAAAAAAATCCTCGATGAATTTTGGTGAATATCTAGCTCACTTCTTCACTTATGATTAAAATATTTCAAAATTCTATTGAATCACTGTTTACTTTCTGAGTCAGACCAGCTGAAGCAAGAGTCTAAAAGTTTACTAAATGTAGGAAATATGATAGATAATTCCATAAAAAGCTGATGTATATATGAAGTCTGAATGCTATTTTAGAATAAATAAAATATTATACATAATTTTATTAGATGTATTTGAGATGTGAGTGTTAGGGGGACAGAAAGATGAAAGAGGATGCCAGCTCTGACCTGAGTACTAATGGTGCAGGGAAAGTGTGATGTAACCTCTATTAGTGACAAGTCAGCAACACCATTGTGAGACACAGTGGGTGGATCATCAGAATCACCCTTAATCTCTTTTTACCAATTTAGCATACACCACAAGCTCTTTCCATCTGTACTTATTGGTCAGTTCTAAAACCATTTCCAGATTGTTTTAGATATTTATTCAGAAGTTCCTCCCTAAGTAAGAAGATCTGCATAAGGCTCCTCAAAAATTACCAAGATACGTATGTAACCCATACATGTCTATATGATTTTAAGAAGAGATTTATTATAGGATCATCACAGTCTGTCTCTAGAAGTTGAATTTCAAAAGTTGCTGACTCTAAGTTGGATAAATAAGAAAGTAGATGATGTCTTTTGATGCTAGTACTGCAACAACTCCATTCTGAGTGTATAGGCCTAAGAAGCATCAACATCAATACCTAGACAAACACAGATGTCCACCTTAAGTGGAAAGTGCAGTCACTCTTCTTCACTTGTTGGTTTCATTCAGATTGATATTCAAGGATGTGCACCCACACTGAGAAAGCATATGTAGTTCCCTAATGTAATCAAGTACTAATCTCTTCTAAAAAAAAATCATTACAGACATATATAGAATTATATCTCTCCAGCTATGTATTTGTCCCATAGTCAGTGAAGGTAACACATAGAATCAAACATTGTATTCAAATAATGATAATACCAACAGTCTCAAGACAAGGTATGGCAAAAACAGCCATTTCATTGATGATAGTTTTAAGATGTGATTTTGCTTCACAGAAGTTAACTGAATAAGTATGGCAATTGGAAAAGATACTAGAAATGTGGTGAGGGCAGAAGATATTGGGAGGTTTCAACATAAATATAGAAAGTTCTCAAGGCCATAGGAAAGGTGGGATCTATGGGATTGCCTGGACACAGGTAGGACAGGGTGAGGAAAGAAAATATTTAACACTGCTTTAGACTTTGGGACTGAAAAAGAATGTGGTTGAAAAGAGATAGTTACAAAGAACAAATATCCATATCATTACTGAATGTACACAAATAGAAGTTAGTAGAAATCGCAATGGTGTAAAGACTCATGTCATATTTCTTTTGATCAATGGCATAGGTATGTCAACAAAGATCACAAGACAAAGTTTCAGTCTAATATAACATGTCATGGCTTAGATATATTTATTTATTTATTATTTATTTGTATGTTTGTTTATTATGGGCTTAATTTTTTTTCATAGAACATGTTTTGGTCATAATTTTTACTCTCCCCAAAATATCATAGGGCCTACCAAAGTCCCTATCCACCCCGCTTTGTGTTCTTTCTCTCTTTAAAAAAGAAAACATAAATCAAAGCAAACAAACAAAAAAACAAATGATAACTAAAACATAACAAATAAGTATAAAACATAAAAAATAAGGAGTTCATTTTGTCTTGGCCAACTATTTCTGTGCATGGGACTGCCCTATAATTTGGTCAATATACACATTGTTACTCCCTTAGAGAAAAATGATTCTCCTTTCCTGGCAGGTATCAATTTCAAATAGTTTCTTGGTTAGGGGCAGAGTTTTGTTTGTTTATTTGTTCGGTTGTTCTCTCTTCTACTTCTCCATGCCTGAATTTTTGTCTGTTTGGAACATATGTAGGTATGTATGTCTTGTGCAGTCTATAACAGACTCTATGTGTCTATGTGAACATCAGCTCCGTCCAGTGTGGAAGACACTGTTTCCTTGAAATTACTCTCTATCACTGCCTCTTAAACACTTCCCTACTCCTATTCTGAATTGACCCCTGAGCCTCAAGGAAATGCGTATGATAAAGACTTCCCATTTAGGGCTGCGTGGTCCAATGCCTTTCACACTCTGAGCATTATACAATTGTGTGTTTCTGTGTAAATTACCATCTACTTGAAGAAGCAACTTCTTTTCTGAGGACTGAGTGATTTAGCATTAATCTATGGCTACAGCAATATGTCTTTAGGAATTGTTTTACTGTTATGTTCATTCTAAAGAATAATATGAGTATGTTTTCCTCTGGAGCCTATGTTCTAATCTCAGGCTCTTGGCCATTTTTGCAGTGCTGGGCTTAGTTTCCATTTCCCATAGTAGGCTTTAAATCCAATTAAAAGTCCTTGGTAACTCTCACATTATCTGTGCCACTATTAAACCAGTATACCTTGTACCCTGATCTTTATTGTAGGTCACACAGTTCATAGATGTGTGGTATTGATGACTGTTTTTCTCCTCCTTGGCACCTTCTCGCAACATCAATGCTAGTCAGTATGGGTGAAGCTTCTAGTTGGGCACCCACTGAGTTTCTCCATGTTTGGTGACATAAGCAAGTGGTGTCTTCAGTAATAAGGGCTTACCATCAGGTTGAGGAGGGCAGCAAATAAAACTGGCAACAGCCTTTGATGCTTGAGGGGCTCTATGTGACTCCTCATTTGCCATGTCTTAACTCTTTCTAAGGATTTCAGAAGTAAAATCTTGTTATTAATGGGTTAAATTATAGTTAACAGATAGCCAACAAGGAAAAGAAAAATGTAATCCTGAAGTCTTACTCAAATCATAACCTTAGGTGGTATGATTCACTAAACAAAAAAAAAATGTTTTTGAATATAATTGCTTACTGCAAAATTATAATTGGCAAAATATAAACTTAGTTTTATTTACTAAAGACATAATTCCAGCTGTTAGTCATTTTGAGCTGACTTTAAGATTAAAAGTTTATGGAACAGTGTAATACAATTTTTAGCCTATTACTTTTTTCTCTGTAAACATTAGGTATATGTTTTAGGCTTTCATTGACCACACAAGGTATGATCACACTCACTGTCTTGAATTAGCAGTTTGGTAAGACTTGTCAGTTATGGCAGTCTTTGAAGGATTGGGCTTCTTTTATTTTTTTTATTAAGAAATGTTTTATTCACTTTACATACCAATCACAGATCCCTATCTCCTCCCTCCTCCCACCCCTCGCAGCCCCCCCCCCCAACCCACTTCCCATTCTCTCCTCCAACAAGGCAAGTTCTCCCATGGGGAGTCAGCAGAGCCTAGTACATTCAGTAGAGGCAGGTCTAAGCCCCTCTCCCTGCATCAAGGCAGTGCAAAGTACCCCATCATAGGTAATAGGCTCTAAAAAGACTGCTCATGCACCATGGATGGATCCTGATCCTACTGCCAGTGGGCCCCTTAAACAGATCAAGCTACACAACTGTCTTGCTTATGCAGAGGACCTATTCTAGTTCCTTGGAGGCTCCACAGGTCTATAATTCATAGTTTTGGTTTTACAATGTGCAATTATTTGTATTTGCATAATGAGTATATTTATTCATTTATTATTTTTAATATTATAATTGATTTAATTTACATATCAGTCACGGATTCCCCTGTCCTCCCACCTCCCATGCCCCCCCATCTGCCCCCCAGTCCACTCCCCATTCCCATCTCCTACAGGCAAGGACTCCCCTGGGGATTCAGCTCAGCCTGGTAGATTCAGTCGAGGCAGGTCCAGTCCATTCCTCCCTTCACCCAGGCTGAGGAAAGTGTCTCAGCATAGGCCCCAGGCTCCAAAAAGCCAGCTCATACACTAAGGACAGGTCTCTGTCCCACTACCTAGGAGCCTCCCAAACAGTTCAAACTAATTGACTGTCTCACTTATCCAGAGGGCCTGATCCAGTTCCACAGGCGTGCCTCAGCTATTGGTTCATAGTTCATGTGTTTCCACTAGTTTGGCTATTTGTACCTGTGTTTTTTCCAGTCATGGTTTCAGCATCTCTTGCTCATACAATCCCTCCTCTCTCTCACTGATTGGACTCTGTGAATCTCTGCATCTGCTTCCATCAGTCATTGGATGAGAGTTCTAACATGACAGTTAGGGAGTTCAGCCATCCAATCACCAGAGTAGATCAGTACATTTAAATATACACAGGGATAAAAGTTTAAAAAAAAAATCCATTAATATCAGGAAATCAGAGAAACATTTTTATAAATACCTTTCTGTGTTTGTATGAAAGAAAGATTACTAAGGATCATAAAGGAAAGAAGGAAGGAAAGAGGGGGGAAGAGATTCTGTTTCTAGAGAACACAATATAAGAGTTTAGAAAGCATTACACACAAGCAATTATATGTGAAAGCCTCACTGAATTTTCTGGGTAGTAATTTGATTTTCCAAAAGAAGATAAATGTTTGTGTGAACAGTGGTTATTTTATGGCTTTTTATAGACCATAAAATGTTTACTATGAATAATTTACAAATCACTCTTATATCATCTTATGTCAAATAGGCACTTGGTGAATGTTTATCCAATGATGAACAACAGATAACCATAGGTTTTTCTTCAAGGAGGATAATAGAACAGTATAATATTATGAAACCCACCAAAGGCCTTATTAATCATTGTGTCTCTCTTACCTTTCAGAAAATTCTTCACAAAATAGCGTATTAAAAGAAAGCACAAATAACATTTATAAGTTTTAAGTATTCTTGTACTAAAAGTTCAGCATGAAACAATAGAGCTAGACATAAATTCTAATAAATATCATACTGACTTCTTAGTAAAGAAAGAAGTAACCACATTCAACTGATATGTAGAAACATTGGCTCCAGACTATGAAAGCTGTCTATGAATTCCATAGAGAATTTCTTTCTCTGTGTGAGTAGGAATAGACAGACCTGAAGTCCCTGGGCATAGGGATGAAGAAGAAAGGGAGTCACTAGTAGACAGTCAGTCCCAAGACAGTACTTTGCTGTAAGAAGGTCAGCTGCAAACTGGGCTGGACAGTGGAATTCCAATTACAGTCCTGAGGTGACTCTTTTGAGACTGTCAAGGAGTTCCTTTTCTTTTGCACAGAAGAGTATGATGGGATGCATTTTTATCCTACTTTGGTGTCTCTGCTTGAATCTTTCTGCACATTTGTGTCTAAATTTGTTCCTTTCCCCCTTTCCTACTATTATCTGCTAACACTGGTGCTGTGTGTTTCCTTACTGTGCAATGCTGCATGTGGTTCTGTCTTGCTCATCATTTACTCTTTTTCAAAAATCCACAGCAGGAAGGCAAGAACACATTCATATACCAGATAAATGTTTTGGTGCATTTAAGCACTTACTAATGTTGCATTTGGAATCTTGTATTTGTTAGCTGTTGGTTGTTTCTGGCATTCTCATTCCACATACCATTGAAGCATCATATTTGTTTTATTGCTTTTCTTCAAGATATTTAGATTCTTCCTTAATGAACAGTGTACACTGGCAAGTGCACAAGATATCTGAGCATCTGAGAACAGCTCATCAGGGTGCACTGGACCTGTGCACGTAGAGCAGCTCATGACTGTTCACTCTCATTAGGGCTGAAATGTACAGAATAAAACAGACAATAAAGAACACTCAAACCTCTCTCTCTCTCTCTCTCTCTCTCTCTCTCTCTCTCTCTCTCTCTCTCCCTCTCTCTCTTTTCCTCCCTCTCCCCCCCCTCTCTCTCTCCCTCCCTCCCTCTCTTTCCTCTTCTGTCTCTGTCTCTGTGTGTCTTCCCTCTCCTCTCTGCTGTTTGGTATAAAGTCTGGTAGGCAAAAGAGAATTTTTCTACAAATGAAAGTAGATCTCTTTGTTTATGTAAAACTATTAATTATTATTTATGAATCAATCAAGTTTGAAGAAAATTTAAACAGTAAAGTTGAAACGGGAAAAAGAATAAACTGAACAACATTCTTTTACATAAAATAACCTACTTTTATTTATTTTTAGATTTTTGTATGTGAATATAGAATTTATATCATTTTCCCAATCCCTCTCCTCCCTCCAAATCCTCTAGTGTCTCTTCACTCCCTCGAAAATTCAGGGTTTCTTATTCTTTAATTATTATTGCTGGTACACACACAAAAAAACCCATACACACAAAAGTCACAGAAATTTATAAAAACATCCTACTATATTGTATCCATTAAGTGTTGTTCATATCTATATGTGTTTAGAAAGGACCACCTTAGCAGCCTGGGAGTCTGGCTCCCAGAACTACTATCCAGGGTAGACTTCTTAAGAGAGGGCTAGAAAAAATTCTGATCTATAATAATTCACACAGGAGCAGAGGGTCATTGTCTTTTATTTTTCAACTCCAATTTTCTTCTTCCAATTGTTTCTAATCCTCTAGCTCTAACTCTTTTGTTGCAGTTCTTTAGTTCTAAATCTTTACATCAAATTCTTTTTCTTCTAAATCTTTGGTCCCAATTCTCTCTAGTTCTAGTTTCCTTTAGTTCCAATTCTCTCTCACACTTCTCTCTCATTTCTTCTTCTATCTCTCACACTTTTCTCTCTGCCCATTCAGCTACATCCCTCATTCAGCACACACACACAAGCACACACACACACACACACACACACACACACACACACACACACACACACACATCTCTGCCCAGCTCTTTACACAGCAGCTCTCAACATGGCCCTTATCCACAGTCAAATTCAGGACAATTATATGTTACATTTCTAGAGTCCAAACCATTCACATAATACATGACATGTCACACAGTTTTCCTCAGACTAAGGAGGTCACATTGACCAGCCAGTGAGTACTTCTTGGCCATGCATGTAGACTAAATGATTAGGATTCTCAGGCAGAAAGTAAACAGTTAGTTAGTTGACTGAACCTTGAACCTGTAACATAAGCTGAAGTTGGAAGTATGTATAGAAAGCCTAATACTGAGGGGGTATGTCTAATGATGTCAGCCTAACTTTAGTTTAACAGACACTTAGGAATTTGTCCTCCCATATTTTCTGCAAGGGCAGCTAGTTTGTGTTGAATTTTCTTAGCTATCTTTGTGACTGAGAATACTGTTACTTTCTTATGTCAATTACAAGAAATATTCTAACATTATCAAAATTATACAGCTTAAGCAGAAATCATCTTCCTCACCATCCACAGCTACACGTGTGCTCAAAAGATGTAAAACACACTATCCACAGGCTGTGGAAGGAGCCCCACAGCTTATCTTTTTAGAGAGGTATTGTGGTGGAACATAAGAAAGTAACAGACAGAAAACAACTGGTTTCCACAGCCTGTGACCCCATGGACTTTGCCTAGTTGGTCTTCCCATCAGTGAGTCATTCATCTGGTAGATCAACCTGTTGAAAACTAGTTGTCACCTGCTGTATACTCCCACAGCCCTTGGCTTGAGATTGGATAACCTACCAGAGTGTTCATCCCATGGACAAAGATGATTCTCCCTCTCTCAGCCACCATAGTTCTTCTTCCAGGGACTTTATGAGATTTCCCTTGTCTGTATTAGCATGTCCATTGATGGTGTTACTTTTTCCTGTATTGTTTAGGCATCTGCATCGTTCAGATTCCCTGGAGTTAGTTTTCTTGTCATATAAGAGATCACTATTTTACAGCAGCAGCATGCATGTGGTACTCTGTCTTTTACAGACTTCCTATTCCCTCTTCAGTGATGTTTCCTGAGGCTTAGGTATAGGTAGATGTAGATGTGTCAATTGAGGTTGGGCATTCAATAGTCACACACACATACATACACACACACAAAAAAAATACTTTGTAACTAGTATGTTAAGTTGGGGGAAGATCAGAAGTGTATTTCATGGCACAAATAATCTTTAGAAAACATACATTTTAAATGTATTTGGATATATGGGTAAATCTTATAAATATGATTTTTTTGTCTTTTCTTGGAATGCCTACCTATATAGAAAACTCCATATCATAATTACTAAACATTAATGTCATCATTCAAATTATCCATCTTCTATCATTTCATATTTTGTTCCAATTTCTTCTAGCATTTGACAAAATACTGCTGATTTCTCTTTGCAACCACAAAAGATTCTCTATTAACATGACCATTTAGTAAGTTTGCTCATTTTAAAGATATGGGAAGATTCTGAATCCCTGTAAATTCCACATTTCAATAGTACACCCACTGACACTACTCAGCTTTTAGTTCTACAGGAAAAATGTGAATCCTGGTCTATGAGGAGAAATTCAATCAAAATTTCTGCTACACAAGCATGAAAATCTGAGTGTTGTCCCAGCACACATCAGGCATGGTGGCACATACCTCTAAATCGAGCACTAGAAACACACACACACACACACACACACACACACACACACACACACCAAAACAAACAAAAAACCCTAAAAATATTTTTAAAAATTAAAGAAAACCCAATTACATTTCCCAGAAGTACTTCTAACTAATGGGAAAATTAAAACCAAAGAAGTCTTTGCCAAACAAGTTAGGATTAATTCAGTGTGCTTAGTTTCATATAGGGGAACTTCCATTCTCATTAAGATTAATAATCTTCATTTATAAAACACAATTATGCTTTATCTTCTCATTTTAATTATGTCATAACAAAATCAAAATAAATGTAAGTGGGTCAATAGAACATATTACTTCACTAACATAACCATGTTTACTCTGGTAATTACTGAGCAGTTTTCCAGTAACAAAATACCTAGTATAGTTAACCTCTGTCCTCAAAAGATCCACATTTTCAAATTTTACAGTTTACCTTTTTAGCTTCAAAATTATCTCCTGTTATTTTCACTGACATCTGTATTCATACACAAAACAAGAAAAAAAAATCACTCCGTTTATTGTCCCAATTGAAGTTAAATGGGCAACTGACTGGCATCTGATTCCAGTTTTTGTACTAAACACAAAAGTCACAGTTTGTTCTATTGCTGAGATAAAACACACAGAAAGAAGCAACTTGAGAGCAAAAGGGTTTATTTTAGCTCACAATTCCAAATTACAGTTGATCACGAGAAAAGTCAAGGTGGCAATAACTTGAAGTAAGTTGGCATGCCCAGCTGGGAAAACAAATTGGACTCTATAGCTTTTGTATGTGGGCTTTTCATTTGTTTTATCTCTTTTTGGGTTTTGTTTATATCTAAGAAAGAAACAATATGAATTTAGATGGTTAGGAAGTAGAAGAAGATCTGAAAGAAGTTGAGGAGGGGACAAATTATGATTAAAATATATTGTATACAATCCTCAATAAATAAATAAATTTGAAATATAAATACATATTTATAAATAAAAACGCACATAAAACAAGACTGGCATTGATTAGTTCATACATACTGTAGGAGAAATGTTTCAATATGTACTAATTTGTTATTTTCAGTGTGGACAGAACATAAATACCATGAAGAAAAAGACTCAGCTATATGTTTGCTTATAAACACGCACACACACACACACACACACATATATATGTATGCATATACATGTATATACATGTATGTGTATGTATATGATATATTTCCCTGTAGGTAATTGGAACTTCTGTTATCATTACTCTTTTCTTTGATAACATTCAAATTCAATGTTGTTTACAATCTAGGATTTTTATGTAATAAGATATGACATATCTGTTAAAACAGAAGTTGAACTAATTATAAACATCCTTCTAACTTCTCTTTGCTTATCTGAGAATTTCTAAAACCATGTATGCAGATTATCACTTAACTATCATTAAACTGATAAAGACTATCATCACTTTATAGTAGGAATGAGGGACATTAATCATATTAGATGTAGCCTAATGGGGAGGGAAGAGAGAAAGATAGATGAGAGAGAGATGATAGAAAGATGATAGATAGATAGATAGATAGATAGATAGATAGATAGATAGATAAACACAGAGACACTGAGAGAGAGAGAGGACAGAGAGACAGAGAGATACAGAGACAGAGCTAGCTTTATTCTGATTCCAGCAGTGGTGGAAAGCCTGATTATCACTCAAAGTCAGTTTCCAGATAGGTATGATAATTGTTCACTCAGAATAATAGACATGATAAAGAACATTTGCTTACAAATTTCCATCATCTCTGCAGGGCAGGGCTGGCCTTATGTCTCTAGAGTGTGATCTGGTCTTAACATATTAACTCCACAAGCTAACAATCTGCAAACACATCACATTTATATTTTTATATTCACATATAGAAAAAAATAATTGCATACATAAATTTAAATAGAACTATAATTGATTTGGAGAGAAAGGACTGTAGAAAACTAAAACAGGATTAGAAGTTAGATTTGGCAGAAGAGAAATAGAATCAGAAAGCTTAAGAGCTATTCTAAAGCGAAATTCAGATAGGTGAGGCCAGTCTGCATCAGGATTAGGCTCAAGGATAAGGAGGTACTAAGCACACTTTGATTCTGGATGGTCAAGATTGTATGCCTATGCACATTTTCTTTGAATTAGATATTTCCTTATGGCAGGCACTCTTTCTTAAGACACCCTGCCCCCAGACATTTGCCATTTATACTTGGCCACTCGCAGAGCTAAAGAAGCTGTATTTGTTGTTCCGAAAAGGTTTCTGGGTAGTTAAACCATCATACCTGTCATAAAAGCTAAGAGCACTGATTTAAATTCTTCGGTGTGCTACTTAATTACCTTTTTAATTAGGATGAAGTGTCTTTTCACCCTCTCCTATTTTAATTCTGTCACCCTGCTTTCAGGGACCAAGTTATAAACACTGCAGTGAATTGCTCTCCCTGACTCCTCTTTCCCCACTGAGCCAGCTGCTCCTGTGAGTTCAACTGTCAGTGTGAGCACTGGGCAGATGCTCCAGGGGCTCCCTAATAATGTCAGCAATAGGGACTGCTCACAGCTGAGGCTGACAGCTAAACAGAACTCAGGGGAACTGAGTGTGCAAGAGAAACAAAAGAACAGGGCCCTCTGATGCTTGAAGATGCTAGAGTAACGCCAGTGCAAGTTGCTATGCTCCTGCCAGCCTAGGTAACCAGGCTCAGAGGCTGGAAATGTGCCTGGCAAAATCAGAAAAGAAAATGAAGACCCGACATAAGAAGCAGAAGTAAAGATTTGGATTCATTTATAATTTTTTTCATGGAAAAAATGTAATCATGCTGCAAGAAGTGAGAAGCCTGTTGTGTCTTCTGAGACTCAGAGGTAGGGGACATAGATGACGATGGCTGAGAACCTTCCAAGAGCTAACCTTTCCCCCAGGAGAGAGATTACCCTGCTGGGAAAGATGCTGAAAGAAGATAGTGGCTTCTTGAGTTGTAAAAGCATCCTAGGAAAAAGAACCGTCACATGCATTTCTCAACTATTTTTTCTTATGGTAAATTACACACAGTCCCAGAAAGTTTGGTATTTACCCATTGCTAAGTGTACAGTTCAGAGTTACCACGTATCCCTGTACAATGATCACATCTCTCTTTAGATCTCCTTCATCTGGCAGACATTCCTTATCCCTTGTGTTCGGATCGGGCAACTACTATTCTGTCTCCAGACTTTATGAATTATACTACTCGAGTCCCTCATATCAGAGGGATCATTTAGTCTTTCTTGTTTGGTTGCCTTATTTCACTTGGTAAGATGTACTCAATATTCATTCACAGTGCAGCGAGTGCCAGAGTCAACTTTCTTTTTGAGGTGCCTAGTATGTATATGACAGTTTTATTTAGCTGTTGCTAGATGCTTGAATTGCTTCTACTTTTGGTGAGAAAAGGAAATACGAATATCACTCTGAGACCCACATGTCACTTCCTTAAGGATTTTTTTTAAAGAATGGAATGTCTGTATCACATAACTAAAACAAAACAAAAATCAAACAAGCAAAAACAAAACTAAGGAACCACCATATTGTTTTCCACATGAGCACCACAGTATTCCATCCTTCCTATAAGAAAAGGGGGTTTTCATTTCTCTATTATCTTGCCAAGACTTTTTTTTTTCTGTTGTGTGTGTGCATTTTTGTGTACATGTGCTATTGTAATAGATGTGTGATTTCTCAGATACAATTAGCTTAACACCCTCTATATCTTAAAAAAAAAAATGATATTAGGATAGATGTTGAAGAACTAGGATAGTAGCCCAGATTTCTGACCAGCAAACTGAACTCAGAATTAAAAGATTATCATGTTCTATTTTGTTTCAAAAACCACAGTTGACAACACACCCAAACCTTTGAAACTATCCTTTAACCTAGTCTATTCCCACAACACACATGTTTATACACTATTAGTCTGGCCCCCTTAAGAGTTCCTTACCTAATAGGGAAATTTATACACATGCAGAACATTTTTAAAAAGAAGCACACATTAAATATAAGTGAGTACTGAATTTGACAACATTTTAACATAAGTGAGTAATGAGAAGATGCATAGAAATGGCATTGAAAATGATTCTACACTATTTGAAAGCTGTGTGGACCAGGAAAGCTTCGTTCTGAAGTTTGTACAAGAAAGGATAATTTACTGTTATATGAAAATTTAAAAACTGTAAAACACCAAGTAACAGAAAACACATGCTACAAAATTTTCATACTTATTATTGTTCTCAATAATACTCATGTATAAGAAAAAGTGTGTGTGTGTGTGTGTGTGTGTGTGTGTGTGTGTGTGTGTGTGTATGTGTGTGTGTATGTACTCAAATGCTATTTTAAGGTTCTGAGACTCATTTCTTTCAACCAATAATAATTAAAGTGGGTTTTGAAGTAGTGGAGAATAAGAAATAAAACACCTGCTCCCTGGAACTCATTTCCCAAGAGGAAAGAACTCAGAGCACCAGAAAACATCATAACTGCTGGTTAAGGTAAGTCAGAAGCTTCTGATTGGTCTCCAGTGGAGCAAAAGTGGCCAACAGATGGTCAGTTGGTTTGAAACAAGATAAAATTTAAATTCTGAAAATCCTTCTAAAGATATCTAAATGTCTCGCTTGTTTTGAAAATAGAAAAACAAAGTAACAAAATTCAAATAGCATACACATCAGGAAAGTTTCAAAATTGTTAATAGAATCTTTCTACAAGGGGTTGGGGATTTAGCTCAGTGGTAGAGTGCTTGCCTAGAAAGTGCAAGGCCCTGGGTTCAAACCTCAGCTCAAAAAAAATATCTTTCTACAATTAAAATTTAAAATTTTAGAGTCAACCAACCCTCTGTATCTTTGGAAAAAGAATCTGTAAACCTGAACTCTTAGTTCCTGGGAAATTATAAAAGATGGGACAGGATTGGCTGATAAGATGGATGGATTACATGGGAATTGTGGCATATGCCTGTAATTATGAACACTGAACCAAACAGCTTGTGAGTTCAAGGCACAAATGAGCTCCATAGTAAGGTTTTATCAATAAAGAATGAGGAATCAGAGAAAAATAGGAGGAGGGAAGAATAGAAAGACAGAAAAAAGAAAAGAAACAAATGTCATAAAAAAGACTATCAAAGATAGTCAATTATAAACATGAGGGGATTTAAGCCCAAAAACATTTAGACTGATTTCTTTGTTGTTCTCTACAATATATCAGCAAAGGCATATATATCCTTACGTTTAAAAGAGAAGTGTTATGTAGAGGTATACAAAGAATCAATCCCTTCTTGGTTAACATATATTTTAAACAAAATATGCTAATTACTAAACGATGTCAGTATTGTTTTAACAATAATAACACTGTTTTGAAAAACATTTTGTCTATGCTGAGATTTACACCTTCAAGGAGGTGAGGGATATGAGACTGGATTGGCCCTCTGGCATCACACAGTAATGTGGTAGGAGCTAGTAACACATGGAATGCTGATCATCCAGAGGTATACAGAGGTATTCCAAACTTGTTTGTTCTATAATAACAAAATCTAATTACTTTATATAGGAAATTATAGTGTTAAATTAGGAAACATGAATGTCTTCAGTGGCTCTTCTGAAGGATGAATTTTGAATTGCAGAAAAAAAAATTGAGTTTACCACTCACCAAGACAAGAAGTTTTTAAAGTCCTGGGGTAAACGCAAGGGGAAGTCACAAGGGATATAGACCCCAGCAATCCAAAGGAGCCATGGCTCAGCACTTCAGAGACTGGCTGCCCTTTGACTCTGAAGTCTATTTCTATAACTAATAGTTAGGTAAATTTAAACAAACCTCTAGACTATCATCTAACACTCTGCAATGTTGTAGAGTTACACATGAGTGCCTGCTAAATTTATGTATACTTCTATCTCATGGCCTCCTCAAAGAGAAAAATCTCTGAATACAGGGGAGAGGATTTAAAGATATGTTCTATGGGAAGACCAAGGCAAATGTGGCAATTCGGATTTTCTCTCATACATTTATTTTCTGCGAATTCATCTTTTGAAGATCTTCATTTACATCTTTTAGGCAAAAGTAATTAGATAATAATAAAGTTAGCAATAGGTAGAAGAAAATTTATAAATTATTCTTGTCATAGTTGACTTCTTGTGTATAGAGACCTCTAAAAAGGATCATTGACTTTGGAACTTGGTAATGCATTGTTGAAATAGTTCTTTGATGAAAAATATTAAATCAACATAAATGCATGACCTTGAACTGTAGCTCAAGCTAAGAACTGTACAGTTGTTTGGAAAGACATTCAGTCATTGAGGAAATTATTTATTCCTACATATTCTTAAAATCAAACCTAAATTTAACATTGAAAATGGAAGGAGAAACTTATGTCTGATTAGGTAAGGATACATAATTATTTTCAAAGAAATTATGACTCAGTAAAGGTTAACATTGAAATCAATTCCCCCAGCTGGAGTAGGCCCTCTGGATAAGTGAGACAATTAAACAGCTTGAACTGTTTGGGAGGCACCCAGACAGTGGGACCCGGACCTGTCCTTAGTGCATGAGCTGGCTGTTTGGAACCTTGGGCTTACACAGGGACATATGCTCAGCCTGGAAGGAGGGGACAGGACCTACCTGTACTGAATCTACCAGGTTTAAATGAATCCCCAAGGGAGTCTTGGCCCTGGAGGAGATGGGAATGGAGGGGAGGGGCTGGGGGGAAGGTGGGGGTGGCGGTGGGAGGGGGGAGGACAGGGGAACCCACGGCTGATGTGTAAAATTAAAACACAAATGTAATAAATTAAAAAAAAACAAAAAAGATTATATGTATTATTTTCTGATACCCTTTATTCTACAGTATTTGGCCAATGGATTAAGCAACAGTTCCACAAATACTGTGAGTCATTTGCAATCTGCTTGTTGGAATTTCTGGATTCCATTATTGAAGCATCAGAAGAAAGAAGTGAAACGTCCTAGCAGATGCTCAGCATGCTAGGTGTTCGCAGCTCCTTCAGAGAGAAAAAAAAAATAGAAAGAACACACCATAGTACATGGATGGCATAGGTATTATTATTATTTTTATTATTATTTATTGGCAAGGGAAGCTTTCAATCAATGGAAAAGAAAGAACTTTGAAATCAAATAGCACTAGTTTTTGATATGTAGGTTCTCAGGCTTATGAGACCTTTAGCAAATTAATTTCCAATGAACCACTAATTCTGAATCAATGTTTATAAAAATGAAAATAATAGCTAAAATGAAAGTATATCAAACATAAGCCATTCTTCCTAGGTTGGGATGCTATTTTATGGTGATTTTCTTAATAAGGGGTGCTGAGCATTTTTTAATATATTTGCTTGCCACTAGTGTGCCTTCATTTGAGAAATATATATTCAGGTCTACTGCCCACTTTTGAGTTCAGTTCTTTTCTTTTACTTCTGCATTCCTTGTATTCTAGACATTAGCTTCATGTCAGATGTTCAGCTTGCAAGTATTTCCCCCTATTCTGTGGGTTGCTTCTGTCCGGTCCTTGCTTAGTCTGCTGTATAGTAACATCTTTAGTTTGTTGTAATTGCACTGCCCAGTATTGTATTTTTCCCGTGTGCTCTTTGGACCTTGTCTAAAAATTTGGTGGATTGCTTTTTTTGTGAGAATTGTTTTCATATGGATTCATATCTATAGAAATTTTAGTTATAAGTAATATGTTTCCTCGGCTATATACAATAATGTTCAAAAGCCAATCACTCTGTACAAATGTCACTATTCTCAAGATTCACATTTCTCTAACCTTTGATATATTTTTGAGTCAGTAATATTTGGTGACAACATATACGTCAAGTGTACTAAAATGCTTCCAAATCAATGTGTGACATCTGAAGACTTGATGTATCTGTTTTATTGACTTATTTTATCATAACTATAAGGACAACACAGAAATATAATTTGAATTCTCTTAACTCAGGGAGCCTTTATTGTTTCCATTTTTCTATAACTTTAAAGTTCATCATATTGCATGTCAAGAAGTAAAAATAAATGATCCCCAGTAAGAAAGTTTTCTCTGAGATACAGGGTCAGCATTGGAGGCTCATTGCAGGAGTCATACTGGTGCGTTTAGTCTCACGTGACATGCCTAATATGTTTCTCAAATCTCTGTGATGCAACAGCCAAAGGGTCCATTGAAGTTCATTCATTCACATCATGTAATGAGAACCATGTCTATATATTAAAGCCTCAAGAGTGGGTGCTGTTTTCTAATGGATTTTAGCTTTTTCTTAACACCATTGAGAGAGTCCTCAGTGGTGTGATCAGCTGGGTAAAGGGCAATGGTTAGCATTGCTCCTATTTTACTTCTCCAACTTTCTTCTTCTGCCACAGGACATGAACTATTAATAATTCATCCTTCATTAATTGCAACTCAGAACACCGTTTTCCTCTTTGTCCTTTAATTAGCTAAATTCTCCTATCCAAGTTACTTACTCTTCCAAATATAGTTCTGTCCTCATTGGTTCTGTGCATTTGTGGCTTTCAGGTTAACCATTATGTTTGTGAGATTTGTCCATGTTTTATGTGTAGCAAAATGTTTTCATCCCTTTTTATTACTGAACTGTATATCATCACTGATGTTAATTTATCCATACTACTAATTATGGACATTAGGATTCGTTGAAATTTTAGGTCACTGATCAGTTTTTGATAGAATTATGTTTAACTTTTGTACCTATTACCAAACAGTTTCTCCAAGTGATATATTATTTTATTACCTCTCATTAATATTAAGACAAAGAATTTTTTGTGTTCTGAACTTATTTTCAGCTCACATGATAACTAGAATTTATTTAAAATAGCTCATCATAGACAGTGTGGGTGAAAGCTGCTCTATCTATGGTCATTTGTTCTGACTATAAAGTTACTTCAAGGATCAGCAGATAGATAAATAGAAAGGGCATCCTCCCAGATGCCATGTCAGTCAACAAACACAGGCAAATATCATCATTTTCCTAGTTCCTGAATTAATATCACAGCCTCAACAATTTAAAATCATCACCAACATAGATACTTGGATTTATAACATTTTTAAAAATATATTTTCATCAGGAAATTAATGTTTTGAGACAGCATTTCTTTTAAGAGTTTGCCTCCTCTGGTAAAAATCTGTCCCATTTAGAGCTATAGATTGGGTTAATTATTTCAGAGACAATCCCTATTCTCTCCTGAGCAAACCTTCAAATCGTACCCTTAAGACTGGTGCTTGATGTTTGTTTTCTCTGTGTCCATCTCGTGTTCTTCAGAACGTTATCATATCCATTTAAACTGCAAACAAACACAACAGTGGTATCTGCAAAGACAGGGGACAGAGGAGAAATGTCTGTGCCTTTTTCCTAATTCTGGTTTGGTATATATTTCAGTGGATAGTAGAAGCTAATCTAATGCTTTATAACCTGGTTCAGAAGCAGCTACATTACAATCTAATGGCCGTGCAAGACTAAGTATTATTGTTGTTTTGTGCCTTGTCTTAATCTTTCTTGAGGTAATTACTCAGTGGTCTCTGAAGAGGATACCACTTCCTCCTCTAAGCTTACCTATTGTGAATGCATCTGTGAAACCATAATTCATTACTCTAGACCAATCATTCTCTGTTACATTCTCTGTGATATGTTGGCTTCACCAGGTTCGACTTGTTTTCTAGGAAGCCAGAAATAATTTTTGGTCAGAAGAGCTGTGTTTTGTTTCAGGCTGGAACTTCACATAGACATCCATTTGCCTTATGGATGTGATGGTAATCTGAATTAACATGATAATAACACTTCCCACCATAACAATAGTGCAGGGGATTACCATCTCAGGTTCAAGTTCAATGTCTTGAGGACTAATTTATTGTAAGTGTCCACTCTCTAAATTCTGTTTTTCAAATGGTGAAAATGATGCTCCATAAGCTGGAATGTATGCATGTAATATATTATCACTTCTTCGTTTGATACTGTACATGCCAGGATCCAAGAGCCTAGAAAATAGACTCTGAAATGCTAGTAACTGAATGGGAGCTGCTTGCCCCCAAAGGAGGCATAACTTGAGGCAAGAACACTTGCTTTTATTTATTTACTTGTTTATTTATCAAAAACAATTCCTGTAGAGGAGTTTAATGTATTACTGGTAGCCAACTCTTTCAGGTACCTGAAGAATAAATATCATAATATTGAAGGGATTCAAGGTGTCATATCTCAGTGTCATCTCATTTCACACCCAGGTTGGATTATTTTAAACATCACTCTCTTTCTTTACCAGATAGTAAATCTTTGATCCGGTGTTGACTGAATCTTAATTTCACTTTTAATTCTTTCCTGTGATATCCTAATTTTCTAGGGCTTGCTCTCCTTTCCTCTCAAATATTATGGACCTTATTAAATAGGAAGGAGTGACTATGGAGATGGTTCCATGGGTAAGAACACTTCCTCTGAACAGCATGGAACTGGTTACAAGTGTTTGGTACCCAAGTAAAAAGCTTTCATGGCTGGATATACCTGTAACTCCAGCAAAGATCCCACGCCAAAAAGGCAAGCTTCTGTTTCAGTGAGAGAAGATGTTTCATCACAGTAGGGGGAGAGCAATAATGAAGATACTGAATGCCCTGCTCTGGTCTCCCTGTGAGCTGTGCATGTCCATTTGCCTACTAAAATAAGTGTAACACACACACACACACACACACACACGCACGCACACACGCACGCACGCACGCACGCACGCACTTATACACAGAGGCAGACTGACTTATCTATGTTACTCAGGGCTTGAAAAGGAGCAGAGGTAGCATTCTTCTAAAAGAGCATTCCAGTCTTCCCACAGTTTACCTGGCTCCACATCAATGCAACACACAATCAAGGACATCAAACAGTCAACTAAATTTATTGCTAAAATTCTCACTAAAGACTTAACACTTTGAAAATAATATTTTCCAAAATTTCTGCATAACATTTTTAATTTTGACCTTTTTGGGTAATCACACATGGGAATATCACACCAATTTTCAACTAAATTCTCCTTAGTCCAAGTTGCTGTTAAAATGTTAAAATGTGACTTCCAGCATGGATTCTCCCTTTCTTCCTAACTAATCTGAGCATGCAAACACTATAACACACTCTATTCTACCTTCACCTGCCCTTCATACGTGCCTTATTGCATTATACAGCCCTGTTCATGCCAAGCTTATTTCCTACATCTCACCCAGTTACCAACCCTACAATATTGCAAGGTGTGTTGATGCCACTGATCTATTAAAGAATGAGAAATGGTAGGTATTTGTTGTTCAAATGGACACATATTTTAAGTGTCATGATGACCATATCCTATCCAAAAGAGTACATATGATGCTAGTCAGATAGTCCCACCTTAAATTTTGTTGAATTCACTCACACATATCTGCTGACGTAAAGGTGTGGAAATTATTCACAGAAGTATAAAATATACATCTGGATCTGCAGATATAGGTATAAAAATAGCAGGGACTACCCCTCATCTTGAAATTCAAAAGCAATGACCTTTGCAGAGATCTCAGTGCAGAAAACTGTCCCTGTGGAGAAGTATATTGCCAGTGCAGTCACAATATTTTGTTCAGACATATCTGAATTACTTTTAAACAAAAGGGAAAGTTCTCTAGACCCATGGGTTTTCTTTTAAACACAGACAAACTTCTCCTACCCCCTTTGGAAGCTATGATAATTTTCATGGCACTCTAGATCATTTCAAAAAGAATAAAATATAATGAAGGGCTGCTCTTACAAACACAAATTTTATAGAATCCTTTGGACTGTCTGTGTGGGAAATCTTCTCTCAGGGGAAGTAAATTTAAGTGGAGCTGCACTTGGGCTCAGTCTGTATTCCCCTCTCAATTACCATCAATACCGCTGAATCAGGAGCTACACCAAAATTCCTGAGATAGCTTTTTAAAAATCTAAAATAAAAGAAGAAAGTGCTATTGCAGAGGAGAAAGAAATCTTCATACAGGAGGGGCAGCATCCCTGGAGGGCTGGAGCTCACGGTATGAAATAATGAAAAAAGAAAAAGAAAAAGAAGAAGAAAAAGCAAAGCTTGAAATACTCCAATCAGAACATACACATCACCATTCTTGTTCTTTCTATTAATTGTTCAAGGCTGCAAATATTTGATGTTGTTTTGCTTGCCTTAAGATACATAGCAAAATTTTAAACAGATATATAATAAATACCATGTGTGATTATTGTAATGTAGAAACAGAATAACAAGTTTATACAATGTATTTAGGGGATTTTTTTCCCTTTTGAATAAATAGAAAACTCTTTCAAACAACGTTCCCTGGGCATTACAGAATGGTAGAATCCCTTGTCATGGCTTATTGCTTAAGCATGCTGCAGGCAACTACTATATCAGCACTTAGAGGCTCAAAACAGTGAGAAATGTTTCGAAGATGTAGAACATTATTCAGCAACGTTCTTAGTAACAGATAGATCATTGCTTGTGCTTAGAGGTTTCAATAAGAAGATCTGTCTTTATTTATTAAAATCATAAAAATCAGTGCACACTGCTTACTATATTTAAGAAATCACCAAGAAAGAGATAATTTGAAGATAAGAGCACAATCTGATATTTTTGAATGTTTAGCTTTTCTATGTATATTAACATTTAATAGTCAAGGCTGAGTAATTAGATGAGGAGGTTTTGTCTTGAACACATTCTGTACTTTTTAACAGAGACTCAAAAATGCTGCTGCAGAAAACATTCAAAATGTTTTTCCAGCTGCTGTAAATGCCTTTGTGAGGGGCTTTAGTATAGAACTAGATCACTCGTGGGAGCATCATGAACGTTGTCTGAATCATGAATCTGGATGCATTGTTTGTAATCTGATCACTGAGCACTACAAAATGCACTCAACCTTGCCCATGTTAGTTTCACTGCACAGGCTCCATTGTAGACTCAAGGTACCATCCTATAGGTCTGAATTAGGACTGTGAGGCAAGGATTTGAGTCAGTGAGACAATGGAACTTAGTTCTATATAATTACAGGAAATTACTTAGCAATATTTCAATAGAAAATAAATAAATAGAATTTAAACTATAGTCTATGAATCTTTATAACAAAGGAGTACCAGATTTGGGATGGTGAGTGTATATGTCTTGATCTTCATTTGATCATTATATGAATATGCTAATTGAACCCAAGCTCATAGTGGAGATTGCACTACAGAACACGTACAGAGATGAAACTGACCAGGGTGCTAAGAATCATATTAACATGAAGACATGCCCTAAATGTATGGAAGTAAGAATCATCAGGGCTAAGAATCCAGGTGGACCGGACCTTAGCTGTAAGCCAGAGGCTTGCTACTAGCTCTGCAGGTTTGAACTGGGCAGACAAGTCTCTAAACTCATAAAAGTCTCTTAACTTTTAAAAGGGAATAAACCCCAAAGCTTATCTCGCTGAATCATTGAGAGACTTAAACTGGGTAATTCTTTGATAATTTAAACCAGGTAATTCTCTTATAACTTATTTACTGCAGCGTTTTTGCTTATAGTTAGTGTTTATTTACTATTACCCGGAAAAAATTAGCTCGCAGAAAAGTCAGGTTTGAGCTTCCCAATATGCGACAGTCATAAAGGCCCTAGTGAAAGTGAGAAATGAAGGGAAGTGGTGGTTAATGGAAGTTCCTCTCCAACTCGGCCCCTTTAAGTCCCACTTCATAGGGCCGTTCAGGAACATAATAACAGGCCACAAACACAACTGCCCTTCAATACATGAAGGTGAGCTGCGTGTAGGTGGGCAGAAGGGCTACAAAGGTGCAGTGAGGCACAATGGGAAAAGCATAAAACAGCTGTTGATCACTGGGAAGTAGGAGCAGCAAACAGGCAGGGCTGGCAGGAGCCAGTCAGAGAAGAGGCAGCTCAGAGACAGGGAGACAACAGAGCATTCCGTGAGGCAAATTGACTGAGCTCCTAACAGCAGGAAGCTGGGCAAGTCAACTGAAGGATTTTCCCCTTGTACTGTGGCCTGGGCTACAGCGTAAGTCCAGCAGTCCTCTGTCTCTCTGCAGTTGGTATATAGATTCAGACATGTCCTAAAGGCAACTGGGAAGCGTGGGGGAAAAAAAAAAAAAGAAAGAAAAAGCAGAGGCTATGTGTTTATTCACAAGGTTCTACCACATACCAGGTCGCTGAATTTGGGCAAGTCACTTGACCTCTGTAGCTCACAAGCACGTTCACTAAACACTGGATTGCTACTAACTTACCAAGTATCTCACGTTAGTTTTGGTGTTTGAACCCTTTCCCATTCCTTGCTCACGCAACATTTGCTTCATATATATGCTTGTGTATTTCATCAGCATCGGTGCTGAAAATCCTGGGAAAAACTCAGAGAAATCTGTTAGGTATTTTTTGTTTGTTTGTTTGTTTGTTTGTTGTTTTATTTGTTTGTTTTTCCCCCCACAGGAACCAATTTCCTCTCTCCATAACAATATCAAAGCAACACACACACACACACACACACACACACACACACACACACACACACACACACACACCAACCTGCTGTAAATCATTTCAGCCTATCCAGAAATGGTTCCCATTCTTCACTGCAGAGATTGTCTCCATTCTTTATCTGGAATTACTTTTGCTCTGTGAAGCTCTCTGGAGCTTCAAAAATCTTGGTGCTTATTGCTCCCAATCCAGATCCCATGTGCAGATCTTTACTACTTTTATTATTATTGTTGTTGTTGTTGCTGCTGTTTTTACTATTGCAATCCCTAGCAACCAAAATTTATGTCTTTTAAAACCTCAAGGAAAGCCTGTCACTATCAGTGGATTTGCCCTTATCCAAATATTCATGTGATTCTTGACCACAAATTAGGTCACAGATAAGTTTGGAACTGCCAATCAGCCTTGGATTCATTAAGCTTTTTAAAGTGCTAGTGCTGCAGTACAAATGGCAGTGTGTGCCACAGATAACACTATCATTTGCATAGTTACAATCAGCTAGTGAGAGAATGCCTGAGAGGCAGAGGAGATGCATGGCAAGTGCAAAGTCACTTTCAGATTTGCATTCATTTTGGTTTTAAATGGAGAACAGAGGATCTGACTGAAAGGGCATCTCCTCCTGTTCAGTTTGATTCAGCGGAGCCTGTGCCTAGAGAGCTGCTCAACGCTTTGAAAGTGCATTGTGATCTTCCTATGAGCTATTCTTCTCAACAATGTCTGACATAGCTAGTAGGCATTAGTATCCATAATTTAGTGAAAGGAAGTGAATCAAAAACAGGTTGAATGACTTGTTCGGCACTGCAGGAAGTCACAGCTGCGGCAGAGGAAGAATCTCCAGCTCTGTGCTGGCTCCACATCTGTTGCTAAGCCCCATTAGCCATGTTTCCTACCTATACCCTATAATTAGCCAAATCAGGACCTTGCATTAATTTTCCCTCTTAGTAGTTCCTTTCCTTTAAGTTACTCAGTTGACTTGCAAGACATCGCAAAAACAAAGCCACAACCCCTGGTGCCAGGAACAACAACAATGATGGTGAACCAGAATTCATTTATTCTGCAGACTCGGGGCACAAGGAGTTAACGTTTCTGAAGGCTGCAGCTGATGCTGAGAGAAGCTTGAAATTCTTGAGAGAATTGTGTTCTACTTAAATGACAGGTACCAGCATCTGACTGATATTTTCTATAGTTCTCCCCAGATGCATGGTTTTTCCTTGGTACCCAAGATTTATGGAATATCCCTATATTAATTAGGCATGTGCTAGTATTTCAAAGGGAGAAATGACAAGACAAGCCTCCAGCATTTTGTTGGATAATACATACAATTTATTGGAAAACACATGATACTAGAAAGGGAGAAAAGGTTAAACCCTTTCTTCAGGAACCATAATGGAAAACACTGTCAGGAATAGAGAGCAACCCCCTAAATATAAAAAACAAAAAGTAACTTCTTTACTAGGGGAAAAAAGAAGTTAAAAAGCACAGGAATCCCTGAGTCAGCAAACACAAGCAGTTGATGAATGCACCTGCTACCCTGTCTAAAGCTGATCTAGCCTTTTCAGGGTGGCCTTATCAAGTTAAGATCTTGTTGGAGAGTAATGAACACAAGAAAGACGCTGCTGCTCAATTGCTCATCATTAGAGCCCTGTGTACAGCTTGAGGGAGAGCAGGGACTCTGATAAATCAGTGCTTTGAACCTCCTGATAATTGCTGCTCAAATTTTGGAATCCAGGTATTATTCTTGGCTAAAGTATCTGCCTCATGGCCACACTGCATTAATACACTGAAAACAAAGTAGTATAGGTGTTCAGCCTTACAAAGGAAATTAGCAAAACTGAACTATACATAAGTGAGATCTAGTGCATCACACTGGGCAGTATCCTTGAAAATCATTTTTTGCCACATAAAGGGAACAACATTTGGTTATGAAAAGACAACTGAGAACACAGAGGAGTGGAGGTTAGTTATAATAAGAGTACTACGGACATATGAAAGCAACCCTGTATTTTGCAGCATGTCAGCTACGTGAATGTAAAACCTATTAACCACAAATACTGTTCAAATGTCATTTCTCACCCTCACAAGAGCCCTGAAGAATGGGTAGCACCCAGCATAACCTAAGTTAAAGATGAGAGTTACTGGATCTCTAATTCTGGGTCACATAATATAGATTCAGAGGCTCAGTTTCAACCATTAGAAATTCCCTGCTGCCCCCAAATGGGTTTCTTTTCTTATTGCCTATAATCTACTTGTCCTTAACCCTCAGTCAGTAACACAATGGTCATCTCCAGAGTCATCAGATCACCCTCACTTCTTATTGTCTGACTCCAAGGAAACATCTTTGGGTATCCTGAGGCCACACATGATACAGGCCCCTCTGTGTAAGTAGGGGGTCAATATTCTTCCTCCATCCTTAACACATTTAAGACTAGCTTCCTTTCCTAACTCACCCCAGTCCATGGAATCCTTCTAAATCTAGAACCATGGCTTTGTGTCCATCTGGTGCTCGTGTCAGAGGACTCTAAAGTATTTCATTCTGAGTTTGATTCAATAATGATTTGTGGAAGGTGGAAGCACTGAGGACCAGGTGCTCTCCAGTCTCTGAAACTGCACAGAAACTCTGTGGTTTTCAGAGCAAATCACATGTCCTGAAGTTAATTTGTTCCAACCCAGTTTTACAGTTCTCCTTTTATCCAAGTGGGGAAATGATTAGAGTAGCTTCATTCGTCACAGTGCTGTTGTTTATATGTGGACATGCATCCCACAAAAACCTTGCATTAAAGGCTTGCTAACAAGACCAGTATGATTGAGAAGGGCTGTAGACCTTAGGAGGTGAATGGAGCCTTCTGGGAGGTCCTTACATCACTGGGAATGTGTCCTTTAGAGTTGGAAAGCATCACTCAATTTTAGACTGAAATTTCCAGAGCAAGGAGCTAAAATATATCTTTTCTGTTTAAAAGTTAACTGTCTCAGGTATTTTTTGTAGGGACTAAAAACTAATAGGGAAAACTGCTACCAATTGGGGGTCATTATGTAGAACTGTATTTGAGGATATGGAGGGGCCTTTAGAGTTGGTTTCCAGAAGGACTTGGTGAGTTTGGAGAAACAAGCTTGAGATAGCCTAAAATGTAACTAGGAAGGTTGAAAGGTCACTCTGGTGGGAGAAGAGAAGAAAAGCATGTTGATAAAAATGGGGACAGCAAAGGTCATGCTATGAGGTTTCACATAGAAATGAGGATTCTATTGGGAATGGGGGAAAAAAAGGTCATCTTCTTCAAATCATGCTAAGAATGCCTTGATACTCATTGTGGGAGGCAAATCTTAAGTGGGTAGATGCTTATCTCATAGAGGAAACTTCAAAGGCTGTTGAACACATAGGATGCATTACCAGCACCATGGGCTGCTGTTAGCAAAATGTGCACAAGAATTGTGTGGCCAGTGGAGTAAATGATTTGGGAAATTTGCGTCTTGGCCATAAAATGTGGCTGTTAGTAGCCAAAGCAAAGAAGATGAAACTTTGCACTGGGAAAATAGGAAAGATATCACATGGACATTTTAAATATCTGAAAGGCCACCCAACCCCCATTCCATGACCAAAGCTAGAGAAATACAAATTAGTTTCTAAACCTTGCAGGAAACGAACAGTTTCATGAAAAATGTCATGTATTCAGGATAGTGTTGCTTTGTTCCCTTCTTTTCAGCAACAGGGCATTCAAAGACCTCTGAAGGGGTGATTCAAGCCAAGTTCAGTTGTATCACACCAATGGTAGAGCTTGGATCCATGTGATGTTTGTATGATAGACACACAGTACAAAATCTATAGGTCCATAGCACTATTTATTATAATTTCAAAAACAAATAAACAAACAAAAACCTACTCAGCTTGACATATGTTATGAGGTTTGAGTCTATGCAAGTTGGCATCTGGAGTATTACACACACCAAAGACAGCCCAAGTAGTGGTGTGCCGCACCAAACTACAAGTCCAAGGCTACCCAATGCCAATGGCAGCCTGCTTTCTACGACAGTGTCTCCCATATGTTACATGGAACTTTAGGAATTCACGGTTGTTCCAGAGTTTTGGTCTTGCTTTGGGGTTAACTTATTTCCTATTTTCTTATTTCTCCTTTTTGGAGTGGGAATGAATACCTCATGCCTTCATTGCTATTGTATTTTGGAAATATGTTACTTCTTTCTTAATTTTTTTTATGGCTTTATGAATGGGTTTCATGTTAGTGTCTAAGAAGGCTTGGACTTAGATATTTGAGAAAGATTGAAACAGTAAGGATTTTGGAGACTTTTTGTGAATGAATGAATGAATAAATGAATGCACTTTGCATTAAGAATTGTGAATGGATTTTAAAACTCATGGCAGAATACTTTGATTTAAGAATAGACAGTGTCCCCCAAAGATAAATGGATAGCCACAGTTTATAGGGAAGATGGCACTATTGGAGACACTTGAGGGCCTTTAACTATTGGGTTATTATAGCAAGTCCTTAGTCTGCTGGAGAATTCTCTTAATGTAGGTCATGAAACCTCATCTCTTCCCCTTACTCCCTTTGCTTCCTAGCAAAAGATGAAACATTTGTTTTGTTACACCTTCCCACATGAGCATCTACTCTGCCCAGCTGAGGATAACAATGAGGCTATGATCCTGGACTAAAAAGTCCAAAATTATGAGCCAATGATCAGTTTGTTTCTTCATAGAGGAATCACCTCAGATATTTCATGATAATAAAGGGAAGTTAACTCATACAAACAACTACCTGATCAAACAGAATGAGTCCAATTGGACCTTCTCTTTACAGATGGGAATCTTTAAATCACCAAGTGTTAACCCCAATAACACACTCTCAATAATACAGGCATAGTCATTGAAAACAAAAATATCACAGAAATAAAAAGGTTTATAGAAATTTCTTACAATCCCTTCATTGTTTTTTCTTCCACCATTTTTCATAACTTCCCCACCTAATTATCCCAGAAGATAAGCACGCAAGCCTGGCACCTGACCTGATTATAGTTCTAAAGGAGTTCCTTTTCTCTAAGTGCTAAGTTGACAATATTCTCAGGAGTTATAACATCCATATATTTGTTTAAAGGAAATTCTTAGAGTCCATACTAGGGCAGTCACCTGCTAACAGGAAGAACTGATAGTGTAGGCAAGAGGGACGCCATGATTTTGTTTTATGAGAAGGACTCTGATCAGATGCCAAAATCACCAGGAAATTGTGTTAAGTGGAAGATACAGCATATACTCCCCATATTTTGTTTTAATCTACCCCACTGTAAACATTTATAGGAAAGTAGTTCAAATATTATTAGAATAATATACAAAAGAATTAATTACTTCATAACTGATAGTTTAAAATAATTGCTAGACAATACAATTTGTTTTTTCTTTATATAATAGGCATAATTCTGGGTTGCCCTCATAAAACTGTGGTGTATTCAGTCAACCCATATTTCATTGTTCAAAGAGAAAGCTAGTATAAGGTCATCTTTGAAATGGTCTACTCATAAGTCAGTTGTATTGATAAAACACAATACAGAATGAATGTTATAATTTAGAGACCAACAATATGATTCACAGAAAAAGTGCTTTCCAGTGCAGCCCTGGAAACACCACAGAGCTGAAAAGGCAGAAGTAGTAAGAAGGCTAACACTTGACCAACAGGTTTTCCATCATCTAATGGATGACACAAGACTCCTACACCTATTTATGTTTTCAATTCATACTTCCAGCACTTGTAACCTACATGAACCTATGTGTGCTTACACTCTCTTGGTGACTCACTTCCACATTCTAAGAGGAATCTGAGAACAGTTTCTGCATTGCAAATTTGGGGAAAGCTGAAATGAGATAGTTCAAATAACATTTCAAACTCTTATAGTAAGTGGTCAATATACTTTTGTCTATTATCACTAATATGGTTGTAATTAGAATGTGGTACCCTACAGTCACACCCAGAGTGATTGTATATGCACAAAATTGTGCAAATGTAAAGTGAATTATAATGTTGCTTTTTGGAAGCAGACTTTTAGCACATTTACCATAAAATGTTGTATACTAACTGATCTTCAATTTGAATTTAATGTAACATTCTTTTTAAAATAATAAACAAAAACAAGTAACAATAACAACAAAAACCTGTACTTTGAAGTTAAATAAAAAGTTTTGTTTTTTATTTATTTATTTTTTTAATTCTTACAAGTATCAAAGCTCCAGAATCACCATGGAGCTTTTTTCCACAGCTTAGTAAATTCCAATAGTTTTCTATACTGCAGTCTCTATTATTTTCTCTTCTTTCTGTATTACCAGAGCTGGTGTCGGGATTCTTCTTTAACATGATTTCTAGGTGGCTGACTGAACAAGACAGAAAACAGAAGTAAAAGTATGGATTGATTAAAAGTGAAAGAAATGCAGAGTAAATTCAACAGAGTTGTGAGCAGGCAGGAGGCAGTATGTGACACTAGAATCCTGAGTTTATGAAGGAGAACAAGCTGATTTCCCAGGGATGGGTATGAGGTGGATTGTTACACTAATTGGTAAGTGGGGTGTTAGATAATATTGAATTATCAATGCATGAAAGATCCATGCAACCCATAATTTTAAGCATATTTATGCATCATCATTCAAGAGATGGGAGCTATGACTTTTTTCTTTTCTTCTCTTTTTTTATCGACAGCTCTCTTTTCACTGTACTTATGTCCAGTACATGCCTAAGCATGCTTATTTTTATGTCTCTTTCTGCAAGGATATGCCTAACCACAAATTACTCACAGGAGGAGACACTGAATATAGCTCTACCAGCAAAGAGCAGGAATTTTTCCTCCCCCATCAGGGAGATACTTTGGATGGCTTTGAATGACAGGGATTTGCTTCTTTCTCCTCATTCCTAACCCATGTCCCTTTCTTGCTCGCATTACACATGGGTTGCATTCCCACCATCTATGATTCTTTACAGGCATTTTGAACCCAGGTATCACACTGGCACCTCAATGCTCATATTTTCAAGAGACATTTTGGTTGAATTCTGCTCATCTAACAAATTGAGGGACAAGCCAGGGATGAACTGAGTAAATCATCAGAAGACACTGTTGCCAAAGGCTCTAGGGACCAAGGACAGCAAGGAACTAGCAGCCTAAGTATTAAGGTAAGAAAAGCTCTGACCCTTGAGATATTTTTGTAAGTTTTTCTATTTCTAGCCATTTTGATGACCTTTTTTTTAATAAGTATTGATCTAAGTAGAATAATACTCAACATAATGTTCAACAACTTTTGTTTTCTGTTTTCTGTAGACCTGTATCATCTTTATTGACTTTATTTAATGAAAAATTGGCTCCAAGTTTTATCAAAAATGAAATGCATTAAGACAAAAATGACTACTAACTTTTAGAGTCATGAGGGAGCAATCAGCCCCCTCATCGATATTGTAAGAACTAAACCAAATATTCATCTCATTTCACACCTACCTCTTTAAGGCAGAGAAAAGTAAGATAAAAGTTTCCCATTTCCATGAGAACTCTTAGGTTTTAGTAAGAGAAGGACATGTGAATTTGAATAGACATCTTTGTTGTGAAGTCTTACTTTACCACCTGACAGTAGATATACAACAAACATGGACAGCAAGCTTCAGTCAGCATTGCAGCTACTTGTAAATAGTTCCAGAGCTCTACAAATTTGGAAGGGAGTTTAAAAGTTAACAGTTCATCTGGGAATATGATATCTCTCAAGCTTGGCCACTGGATTTGTTTGGTTGTTATATTAGCAAAAGACACTTGAATCTAAAGTATTTAGGTGTCAATGCTGAAACTATGGCTCTTTCTTCTCCTTTGTCGTTGACTATGGAAAGAGCCTTAAGCTGAGATGTGAGGGGCAAATGATTAATGAATCCCCAGTAACTATTGAAAATGGCTGCCCAGGACTTACAGAGGGCTTTGATGACCACACACAGCAACCTTTATTTTTTCATTCCTCTGAAATTGGCAGAATTATCCCCACAACTAAATCAAACCCATCCTGACCAATTTATTAAGAGCACAAATGATATATATTACTGTTTATTTTGCCATTTTAAAAATAACTTAATTCCTTACAAAGCAACAGCAACAAATATGTAGATGTAACCGGCTTGTTAAATAAGAAACACAGAACGGATTGCAGAGTTAAAAACCACGAGGTCAGAACAAGCAGAAAACCTTACCCTTCACTGCTTCTGCGGTTCTTCCTCTCCGCAAAAGACCTACTTCTCTGCGTCCTGTCTATTTAAAAACTTTCTGTTCTCCTCTCTCATTGGTTGTAAACCCAGCCACATGACCTCCTCGTCACTGCCTGTTTGTACAGACCTCCAGGTCTTCTATGGTTGGTATTGAGATTAAAGGCGTGTGTCTGCCATGCTGGCTGTGTCCTTGAACACACAGAGATCCACCTAGCTCTGCCTCCCAAGTGCTGGGATTAAAGGCGTGCCCCACTACTGCTCGGCTTCTGCTCTGGCTTGCTCTGACCTCAAGGCAACTTTATTGACATACAAATAAAATCACATTTCAATACAAATAAAATATCACTATACAAATACCTTGCTGAGATTTTGATGTTGTTTGTCTCCTAAGGTTTGATGTGCTGGGACCAAGTGTCTTAAGGCTGTGTATATCTTTAAAAGCTATAATCCACTGAGTGGTTCTTAGGTCATTGAAGACATTAACCTCAGAATAAATTATTCTTTATAATGTAAGACTTCTGAGTTAGACCTCATAAAAGAGCAGGGAAAACACACGCATACCCTGTGACTGTTGCCAGATGATGCCCTGCACCAGCTGCAAGAATGCTATCACCACAGGTTACCTCAAACTTGACACCCAGAACTGCAAAGCACAAGCAATTCTCCTTCTTTAAAACTTGCCCATTCTGAGGTATTATGAAAACAGCAACCAAAAACAAACAGATCCCTTCTCATACCATCAAAGTACTCCATTTTTAACTTTCCAGAGGAGAATAAAACACTAACCTTCTCTGGGGTAAATTACTATTAGGTATCCTGGGAATGGGCTATTAGGCCACAACATAGCTCACCAGAGACCCTGTATGGTAGGAAGCAAACTACACAAGGAACCTTTATCCTTGTTCTTTTCCCTTTCCTTCTTTGGTAGATATTACAGTTTGGATCTTGAATATCACCAAATGCTCATGTGGCAAAGGCTTTGTCTCTATTGAAGCACTATTCAGAGCTGTGGTCTTTTTGAGGGACAGGATTGGGAGAGCCCAAACCTTGTCAACATAGTAACCCATTATTGGATTAAGACCTGAGTGGGCTACTGAGAAATGCTGAAAAGTTAGTAAGTAATGCCCAATTAGAGGAAGTGAAGCACCTAAATGCTGAGATTAAAGGCGTGTTCCTCCATGTGTCAGCCAGTACAGCCACTTTTTATGTCAAATAGAGTAAAAATGATCTGCTTACAACATGTCCCTATTGAGTAATTTGGGCAGGATAGCTCAAGGACTAGGCATTGCATCTTCTTCCATGAGCTAATTTATGGACAGTCACCTTTTCAAAATGTACAGTGTACCCCACACCTGCTGACGCAAAGCTAATAATATAGTTTGTACATGCCATGTTGCTACTTGTTCCCTTAGCGCTCTCCCTCTCCCCTCCCTTTTTCCCCCATCTTGAGTGTGTGGGCATGTGTGGTCATTTGTGTGTGTGTGTGTGTGTGTGTGTATGTATCTTCTTTCCAGACATCAAGGCCTTAGGACATGAGAAAGTTTTTTACCTAATTTTTACATTATCTGTAAACATGAAGTCACCATCTGCTTTATCTGCACACCGTTGTGCCTGGTTTCAGACAGAATACCTGTTAAAGCCCCTCAGTGTGTGGACTCTGTCACAGCATGTAAGCCAGTGTTTCACATCTTCATGGAATCCAGTTGCACTGGCCCTAAGACATCCCTTCTATGCTCTCTTTACTCTTTCTTTACTTGGTGACCCTTCCTTTCTTTCTGCCTTCAAGATAGAAGTGTGTGGTATCTGACTTGCCTCCTATCATGGCCAGCTCCTGAAGGTCAGCAGTGAGAAGGAATCCCATTCTCCTCATACCCACTGTTGTTCTCGGCCCATTCCTGTTGAATCTTTTGCATCTTGCCCTTTTGAGCCTGTTCTCTCCCCTGATAAGAGCTCCTTAATTCCTACCCTCATGATGGCCTAACTGACTCAAAAAGGCAGATTGCCTTTCTTACTCTGTTCTTTACCAAAGTTTCCCACCAAATCCTTGAAATATTCTGACCCTATGATGTCCAAGTTGTCAGCAAAGTCTTTGGTTATATCTAGGAAACCAGATTTTGCCTAAACATTTAGATGGGGAAAAAGATTTACATGCAAATCACAATTTACATCAAAATGATTTTAGAATTTTTTTATATATTCTTATTCTATTTATTAAGTGTTGAAACCCACAGCCCTCTCTCACTCATGGGTATTTAAGTCTGATGGTGGGTGTGTAATGTTTGCAAGTAATGTATGTCTTCTTCCTACTTAATGTATGCAGATCTGAATGAGATGAAATTGGAATTGCCCCATAACACAGCAGATAGAACAGAACACAAGAGTGCTGGGTGAACTCTTTAACCTTAACTTTAGTGGTAAGAAAAAGTCCTTAAATGTTCAGATGTGTAGAAATGTCCCCAACATAACCTTTTATGATCCTGTTCTCTGCAGAAATATTTCCCAAAGCTTACTAGAGGTAGGTGGAAATAGGCTCTGGATTAATTTTGACCTTCTGTGGCAATGCATTTCTAGGACCAAGAATTTATGTGCAGAATATTAAATGTCACATGCAAATATGAAATTGGTGCTACACAGTTGCAGATAGCCCCTAATTGATATTGAGCAGACTATTCCCTTTAAATGTTAATGAAACTGTTGTAATTACTAAATGACCAAAACAGTGCAGAAGCCAGGGTTCACAGCTGTAAACCATTACTTGTAAATTGCTGGTACAGGCTTGCATTAGCAGATGGCTCAGTTCACGGAAAGAAACTTCCTCAAGATGCTTTTCTTCCAGGCTTGGGCTTTGGAGCAAATTAGATGAACATATTAGAGAGGGGCAAGTGCCTGTTTGGACATGTCGCTGGAGATAAGCATCGCCTTTGATCTTCTTTGCCCCTGTCCCCCATTACATTCTTTTTAGAAAGTGCTGAATATCACAGAACACAAAGAAAAGAGAAGGTGAAACGACAGAGCTTATAAATATTTCAAGGAGGTACAGATGAGCATATTTCTGCCTGCTTTTTTAGGGAACCCGACTTTCCTACATCCTGAGGCAGATGGACATACTGGGATAGAGGTAAATACTAAAAGGGAGGTGGGGGTTGTGTGTTGGGGGGGGGGGAGTAAAACCTGCTAATAAGCCAGTGGCAGAAAACCAATTAGAAGAAAAATAGAGCGTTTGAATGGGTTTAGTACCCTCAAGACAAAGACCGTCTATAAAGCTGTGTAAGCAAAACCATTCAGCAGATTCAAGCAATGTCTTTATTAAGGATGCCTGTGGCTCATCTCTGCTTTGTTCTCTAAATGCCATTCCAGCTTTGCAAACGCTCAGAGGTTCTTAACTTGAGTGAGGATGTTTCACAGAATTGGGTGCAGAAGAGCCTTTCATTAATATGGGTCAAAGAGTCATTAAGACATTTTCCAAAAAACAGCAAAGGAGGAATCACTTGTGTGCATTATACCCCATCCTAGAAAGGAAGCAAAGCCTTTCTCTTTGCCATAAACTGCTCTATAGAGAAGATATTTGAGGCAGTCCCACTTTCTGACAATTTGAATCCTACTACAAAAAACATTGTTAGTATGTCAAGATTTTGTTTCTTGCTTTTTTCACAGGAAAAAAAAAAAAAACATTGTTATAGATATTGCTAAGTTTAGAAAAATATCAACTCAATCTAAATTATCTGGCTTTTAGGTAATGTGGTAGACAAATGGAACATTTGTTAGTCTTCCTGTGAAATCACTTTATGTAAACCTAAGACAAGGCTATATGTTGCAGCAAAGCATAACCCTCCAGGGTGTTTATATTTTCTCATTAATCAGAATTACAATTGACCTATAGAAAAAAAAAAAAAAAAAAAAAGAAATGCTCACAGAATGTCTTGAGTCTGGATCCTGAGATTAGAAGTCATTACAATTCTAAAGCTTGGTGACACGTTTGGAATCCATCCTGGATCCAGAACCTGCCTGGCAAAATATTTGGAAGTCTTTTTTAGGCCTTTGGAATACTACCACATTCTTGACTCCACTTGGGACCATTAGGAACCATCAAAAAATGCCTCAGCTTCTACTGCTTTTTCAGCCTGATATTCCTGACCTTCTACTCAGGCTTATTAAAGAGTCATCTTTCTTTCTTGACTTCTCTCTCTTCCTCCAGGGAGTTGATTTTAGATGATAGGTTTTAAAAGAATGCAAGGAAGCATGCAAGCAATTTAATCTCATTCCTGGGAGACAGTCAATCAATTCTTAACTCTTCCAGAGATGGAAGGCGTTTTTTGGAGGCATTCCAATAGGAGTGGTGTGATTGAGATCTGCTGTCATTAGCCTGCCCCTGGTATTCTTATGTGGTCTTTAGTACGTTCAACTTATCTATGGTGCCTCAGTATTACCGTCTATCAAACTACATCTAACAATCTACTCCAATGAATAGTCTGAAGAAATTAACATACTTAACAAACTCTATGACAAATATTAACAACTCTTCTAAATAATAGAATTCATCTAGGCATTGAATTTAAGCAGTTTCATATACCGAATGTATAAGTCTCATTTATAGAAATGAGTAATTTCTGTGAGGAAAACTAATAAAAAGCAATTCATTTCTTGCTTTAGTTTTGTAAAAACGCTAAGCTGAGTGCTAGATAAATGAAACTCTAGTATTTTCATAACATCCATTGAAAAATAAAATGATTTAAAACTACTAAATCTTTAAGGTAAATTATCATCATTTTTTTAAAATTTTCCTGGCTATCTTCTACCCTCCCTTTTTATGTTTTATTAATTACTTTAACAATAGATACTTGAAAACCTTTGTGTTTTTCTTGATAATTTCTAAACCCATAACTACAAAACCAGTCCACAAAATCATAGTGGGGTGAGGTAAGTATACTACTAGTCATTATTGAGGTGGACAGTATAAGCAATACAATGAAAAATTTGTGCAAATATGTGGGGAAAGAGATCATTCTATATTTGAGGGGTCAAGGATATTTATGATAATTAATGAATGCTACGAGCACTTCCAAACTTAATGAATTAAAACTAATTCAAGAAAATAATTTGTACAATTTATTTTTACTATATGTCATTACTGAATCCCTACTATGTGGTAGTAATGATAACAGAAACTAAAGTGTTTATTACAAGGCACATGAGGACAAACCAGAAAAAATATGCCCTTGTCCAATGAGAGATGGAATAGTCAAGGGACATTGCCATCCATGATCATGGGACCTAATCTCAAATAAAAGGAACAGCTAGCCCTCACTTGCAAAAAATAATGAAGAATTCCTGGAAGAAATGGCTCCTATGTTAAGACCTCAAGGAGGATGCATTTGCTGATTGACAAAGGGATCACATTTTTAAAAGAAAGCATCATTTATAAACGTGGTTACAAAAGAGGGATGACTTAAAACTAATGATTAGATCTTAGAAGGGTTAGAATGTAGTATGTGAAGAGTAACAGCTGACATTGGCAAGGAGCACATGGGGTACATCATCCAGAGCAATGATAAAACAGTTTAGTTCTGCTGAACGCTAGAAGATTTAAATCCTCAGAAATATGTTCCGGGCAGCTCATTCCTGTTGCTCTGCAGAATGGAACACAGAATGGAATGATAACAGAGCTAATGCCCTAGAATTCAGGTATAGACCCCAAACAGAAATGCTGGTGGATTTGTGAGATTTTAGTTAGTGATGTGTCTGCAAAAGGTGGAAACTGAAAGACGCTGGTGGCATGGCTCACTCCAAATCTAACAGCATCAGCACCAGGAAAGCAGATGCTGTACCTCCAAATCTCAGCTCTAAAGTAAATGAAAGTCAGAACCAAAAGCCAGAGGCATAGAGTTCTGGTGTCCAAGGGCAAAAGGGAAAAGATGTCCCAATTTCAGGAAAGAGGGGTAGAAGGAGAGCCATAGGAACAACACATTCCTGGATGTGTACCTTTTTTTTTTTTTTTTTTTTTTTCTGTAGGTTATAAATAAGACTAACCACCACACAGGGACATAAGCATTGTCACATAACACAAGTACATATGTTTTGTCAAGTGAAGTCTCTAGAAATACTTTGCCTTGAGATCTTCCCAGGGAAAGACTATTGTCTTGATTTCATTTAGGCCAAAGGCTCCTACACAGAGGCTTTATGTGATAGCAATGAGAAATTATCACAAATCTAGATTTCATATTTAAAATGATCAGAAGTAAGGTCCAGAAAAACTTGTTTCCCAGGGGTTTGTAGGTTGCTTCCCACAAG
Source organism: Onychomys torridus (assembly GCF_903995425.1). Taxonomy (NCBI): domain Eukaryota; kingdom Metazoa; phylum Chordata; class Mammalia; order Rodentia; family Cricetidae; genus Onychomys; species Onychomys torridus. Next base: position 52,750,777 of record NC_050444.1, read on the forward strand.
GAGTTTGGTAAGACTATCACATTCAATACAGACTTGGAGGCAAGATTCTTGGAGCATTTGTGTATTTCTAGTAGGTGTCAGATTCCCATTATTGGTTCAAAACTGGTAAATTGATTGTGGTATTCATAGTTTATTGTTCTAGTAAGTAGATTGTGATGCATAAGGTTTATTGTGTTGATACCTGGGTGTTGATGCTTATAGTTTCTTGTGATGGTAACTTGGTTTAATGCTTATATGGTTTATTGAGTTGGTAACTTGGTTGTGATACTCCTGGTTTACAGTATTGATAACTAGGCTGTGATGCTCATGGTTTATAGTGTTGATAACTGGGTTATGATGCTCATCATTTATTGTGCTGGTAATTTGTTGTTAGTGTTCAAACTTTACTGTAGCATGAATCTTAAGGGATTTTATTAATAAAATCAAACCCTAGGCCAGTTATTGTGGTGAACGCTGGAAGATCAGAGAAGCAGAAAAAGCCACAGCTACCTCACCTCGCCAGTTCCTCAGCTGGTCTTGTTTCCTTAGACTGGAAGCTTCTGTGTTCTCATCCCAATGGCTCTCAGCTGAACTGCTGCTTCAAAGCCTAAAAACTTAACCAGCCAAATGCTTAACTAACTTAGTTCCTGATCCTCATGCCTTATATAACTTTCTGCTTTCTGTTATCACTCCCTGGGATTAAAGGCTGGATTTCTGGGATTAATGCCTGGCTCTTTCTAATGTGGCCTTGAACTCAGAAATCCAGAGGTATTTCTGTCTCTGAAAAGCTAGGATTAAAGGCATGTGCTACCACTGCCTATCTTCATGTTTAATATTGTGGCCTTCCTGTTCTCTGATACCAGATAAGTTTATTTAGGGGAACACACAATATTTTGGGGAACACAATACCACCACACTTTACTTTGTTGGTAACTTGGCTCTGGTACTTACAGCTTACTGTGCTGACAGTCTGAGGGATGTGTGGCTTGTTTTGTTTTTAGCAGTGTCTGCAATTCAAAGATTTGTCTTAATTATATCACTTAATTTACTTAGCCTACAAATTTGTCAAGTATTCTTTTGTGCGATTTTTATTTACCTGCCGTCCTCCAAAGCATAGAACTAGGAAACAAAAAAGAAAAGAGAAAAGAAGGGAAAGGAAGGGAAGGGAAGAAAAAAAGAAAAGAAAGGAAAAAGATAAAACTATTTTTCCAAATTAAGCTATCAAGCACTTGGGTTTTGTTTGTGTGATGTTTTCTAAAGAAGTCTATATTCTGTTTCAATATTGAAGCGTGATTTCCATCTTTGGCTATGGTAGATTCCTGTTCCGTGCTGGTAGACGAAGCTCCATTCAGAATTTCTGGCACTGTGTCTTCTGACATTGTACTCCTGCATCAAAGCAATGAGTCATAATGACACATGGGACATTTTTTTTTAAAGAAAGCAGCCAAACAGATGTGCTGCCAAGCCTCACAGGTGCTCCAAGATTGTCTTTCCATGGAAGTTCTCTCTGGCAAAGACAACTGCCCATTTTAAAGATAGTGCTATCTATTTTGTACTCTAAAATGGCCTCACAGAATACAAATTCTTCTCAGATGCAAACAATACCTGCACCAAGAAGAAAAAGGGTGCTGTCTTCACTCAGGGTCTACTGGGTATTTAACAGGCTACATTCAGAATGCATGTGATTTGGCTGTGCAGTCTCTGAAGATATGTTTAATGTCAGGACTGCAGGAAGAAGCAGCATCCATTGACAAAAGTAGTTTTCTGTGATCACCTGTAAGTACTGTGCAGTGATGTCCTGCTTCCCAACATTCTCTCCAATGTGGAGGTTTATCCTGTTCGGGAAATGAGTCAAAACACTTTTGTGATGCTTTAATGCACAGTTTTCTCTAAGGGAGAAATAAACAGCCTGCTAGTTATTGAACTCTAAAAATTAAGACTGAGATTTTACCTATCTGATCTGCTGTTTTTTTCCATTTGTTTAAATCACACTGTGGCTTTTTTGCATCATGATTTCTCAGAAATGTTACATGGAAGTAAGATCATAAGATATCTGAGTTTTTATTTTTTTCATTTTTATTATCATTTGCCTACATGACCTGGTCTTATCCATATTTATAAAGACAAGTTAAAGTATACACACACATACACACACACACACACACACACACACACACACACACACATATACATATATATATATAAAAAGAAAATATTCTGTAATTACAATATAATAATAATTAGGTAATTTACTTAAAAATATCCACCCATTTTTATCTATGAATAAGGCTCTGCCCTGAGTGTCAAGGAGAAGTTTTGACCGGAACAGACCCAAACTCTTCCCCCTGTGAAGCTTACTGTGTCATGGTAACTGTCTCTCCCACAACATACAGGGCAGTGGCAGCACCTGTACAACTCCACACTTCCCTTGAACAAAATTAATTTTTAATGACATAAGTCAAAAGATCTATGATAAAAGTGTGAGGGGACAATGCAGTTTTCAAAACTATGTCAGCAAACAAGAAACTTCTGCTTTCTTTGTTAATTATATTTGTTGTTTTTGCTATTTCGTTCATTATTTCTGGACAATCCTACCTGTTCATCCAAAGGCTCTGTAGACCTATTTCACAAAATATTGTCAAAAAATAAACACTTCTCATATCTTCCTGTAGAAAAAAAAGAGTGCATAGCTCACTGGAAACATCATTTAAACCTTGTTTGTTTAATTACATTACTTTGTATGGCAGAATTCTTCCTTCAGCTACTATACTTTTTTAAGCTTTTTTAAACAAATGAGAAAATCCTAACAGCAATGTGTGCATGTTAATTTCCATGCTAGGATGTACAATCACAAACCTCCTGGTCTTTAGATAGATTTATAATCCTATTAAGTCACTTCAAGAAATGAGATTCTCTAAGAACTTAACCAAGTTTACTTTCTAGGTATAAACTATTCTATTTATCACCTTAAAATTATGGATGTCTTTTGCTGTGATGAGGAAATAGAGAACAATGGAGCTCCTAGGACAATGGTCTCCAGTTAGGCAGCAGAAAAATCTAAAATGAATTACTTAAACATCTGTTGTAGTGTCTGTCCTCTGCAGCAATTCACCAAATGGGCTCTACATTTTCACAAATTTATTCTAGAAGTTCCCTTGATTCAATATTAACCACATGATTCTAGAGGAATTTTTCCTCTTCTTCTTTCAAATCTCTGTTTACTTGGAGACTTTTTTCATGGTAACTATTTTTAAAAGAGTCAATGTATGACTCCAACAAAAAGAATAAGACTCTGTTCCTGGGCCTGGTAACCTTGAAAACATGTGAAGGAACTCTTATGTCCTCTCTGGTTTCAGACATTAAGGAACTTACTTTTACTGATTTAAAAATATATGTTTTATTATTTTATGTTTCATGGTTTGCATGCATGTATGTATGTGTATCATGTGTGCGTAGTGCCTGAGGAGGTCAGAAGAGGATGTCAGATGTCCTGGAACTCTAGTCCATATGGGTGCTGGAAATCAAAACTAGGACTTCTGAAAGAGCAGCCAGTGTTCTCAACCACTGCGCCATCGATCCAGTGTTAGACTTTAAGGATTTAGATACACAGAGTTCCAATAGCATTTTTCTTGGTTGCCATGGGAGAGGTTAACAGAAAAAGTTAGGAAAAGCACTAAGTCAGAAGTCTTTAGATTTGTGTACTTATTTTACTGCTGTGTTTACATGGCTGGAGGTGGTTCAAGGGGCTTGCCTGTCAAGTGGAGGGAGAACTATCCTGGTCATGTAATATTTCACTCACTTTCAGCTTGCAAATTGGTTAGTTGCACTGTTAGTAACAGAGTAATTGTATCAATAAAATAGTCAGCTTCATCATCTGCATGGTGTTTATGGTGCTTCTGTAGGTTAAGTGCCATTATCATTAAAAGTGACATTTCATCTTATTTATATTGATAGAAAAGTAATTAATTGTTTAATAAATTATGTAGAATCCATGTATTTAAACAAAAAGTTTTATAAGAAAGAGAAAGAAATACAAATTTAAAGCTAAAAATATATTCTTAGCCTAACTTATTAATGACATAATTTAAATCATACTTCATACATAGTTATTAATTTAACCACATTCTTTAAAATAATGAAATGTGTTGATCCTGTACATCTAAGAATTTGGTTTTTTTAAATATATTTTTATCAAAGAAATATGGCTCTTAAAGACTTATTTAATAACATGAAATATTCATCATCATATTGACGCTGCACAAGCTAAGAAACTAAAATTTTATATTATTTAGGAAATTAAAAAACTCTTAAATTTCTAATTCTGATTTTGTTCCAGATTTACTTTTTGAGTGATTACAGAATTCCTTGTAGGAAACTGAAGACATCAGAATACAGCCTAATCAGGGCTCTGGGTCAGGAGATTATCTCTATAAGCAGTGGGCTGCTGAAGAGCATTAGGCAACACCAGCAGTTCTCTGTGTTGACCATCATGTCACTGGAGGAGGCAGAGTCTATCCAAGACTTCAGGCTTGCAGTCATTTCTCCCACAGAAGAGAAAGCGTAGACGTGTGCCTGTGTTAACACCTATGAATAGAGCCAACAATTAGAATATTGGAAAGTTTCAGGAGGTGAAGAACTTGCCATTATGGATACTTAGGACATTAAGAAATGTGCTGCTATTCAACACACAGTTTTTAAAAACCACTCACTGCTGAAAAAATTATATTGAAAAAAAAACAAAACAAATATACAAACAAACAGACAAAACAGAAATAGAAGCTGGGAAAAGGCCAGGTATTCCTAGATTACCTAGTGATAAAAGATGGGTACCTAAATAAAATATGTACCGTGGAAAGGGGTAGTTAATACCATGGTGATGAGACAGTCATGTTTCAAGAAGTGGAAAAGATAAGTAAGAGGAAAGTCAGGAAACACTCAGAAAGAAAGTAACCATTGTGTGCAGGATTAACCACATTTGTGCCCAGGAAAGGGCTGCCAGGCTGAAGAAAGAGGAAAGTAAGAATCACGAAGCAGAGGATGGCTGCTGTGCTTCAGACTCTAAATGGGACCATAAATGTATGCACTAGTTGGATGTGTATTCAGAATAATTGTGGGAGAGAGGAACTGTGTGAGTACTTGTCCAGCAATATTCTTGAAAATCCAGGTGACCTCTGCCTTTTGCTAAAAAACAGATTCTGGTTAGGGAGAATTTGAGATGATTAGACAAGCTCACACACCATGCTTTGGTAGTAAGTTAGGAAACATTGGAAAATATATATACTGTGTTGTGGAGAAAGAGATGGTCTAACTATGTTTTTTTTGCATAATTCTTCTTTGTTATTTCGAGGATACACTAAAGATGACTGAACTAGCTCAAATGAGAGAAGATGGTGAATGGTGATTTGGGGAAGAACAGTGGCTGTAGAGGTGCTGAGAAGTATTGAGACTATATAGTTTGGAACTAGACTGAATAACTTAATAAGGGACTTAAAGAGATAGAAAAAACTGAGGACACATTTTTCAAAATTTTGTCTTTTTTTTTTTTTTTTTTTGAGCTGGTCTGGAGTCACTACTATGACAACTGGCCTTTATTGAAATAAAAGTGAGCTGGTGGTATGAGAAAATGGAAATAAGAAATATGGCATAGAATATGTGAAACCCTTATTAGAAATTGTATTTGAGATAAAAAGGGAGCAATTAGACACAAAACTTAGGGCACACTCTGATTAGATGTGTAAAATAGAGAAGCGTTAGCTTAGTAAAGAATCCAAAGGGTGATACTCAACAGAATCCAAAAAGGAGTAATGAAGAGAGGTGATATGACGCCGTGCTATGACACCGCACATCCTTCAACGCAAACAGAATGCAGAGAGGAGACAAAGTCTTGGGAGTCAGGGACAGTGAAGAGAGCCAGTCGGTATGAAGTTATAGCCTAGAGTAGAGGCTGTATCAGACACAAAGTGATCATCCCTATTTTTCTAGAATAGCATTAATTCCTTTCATTTTGATAATAACAATTAAGAAATTGTTTTGAAATATAAATCTGTATATCATCTCAATCTGATTCTAAATTTCACCATTACTAATATTTTCTGACTTTGTTTTTATGTACTTTAAGATTCCAGGATGTGTGTATTTTTACCCTTTTTCTTTGTTTTTTTTTTTTCAAATTAAATTCTTATTTTTTGTTTTTAGTATATTAGCTAGCATACAAGATAGGAAACATCTCCCAAGAAGAGGCAGAAAAGATACAAGAGCCAGAAGATAGGGAGAAATGCTGAGAACTGCTGTCTTATGGACATGCCATGGCTGTTACATTTGAATAAGACCTATACAATTAAGCTAGGTAAAAGTCCAGCATAGATGGGAAAGATGATCACTAGGGGATCAGGAATATGAAAATATGCATTTATATTATAAATATATTTACACATACATAATGTTATAAAATATAAGATATTTTATGTAACATATTTTGTATAAAATATATTAAAAATATAATTGAAAGACTATATATATATATTATTCTTAAAAGCTATAAGATATTAAAGTATAGGGATACTATGAGGGAAGAACAGACTTAAAGAGAAGAGGTAAGGAAAAACAAGAGAGGATAATGGAAGAAAGATTAATATAGAGATTATTCCTCACATGTGGAAATTATGTATATATACATTTACACACAAACACATATTTGTGTGTGTGTGTGTGTGTGTGTGTGTGTGTATGTGTGTGTGTGTATACATATACCTATGCCTATATGTATGCCCTAAAATAATGGACAATCCTTAGGAGAGGAAGGGCATCAGTGGGAATATGAACTCTTACTGAGGAATGATTGGAAGTTGACACCTTTGGGGAAGGAAGAATCATTCTTCTTTGACGATGTGCATTCTGATAGATTTTACATGCTCCAGTAGATAGACATACATTCATGTACATATAGGTAGTATTAATTTTACTTAGTGAATTAGCATGGAATATGAAGGAGGGGGGTGGAGGAGAGGAGAAGGAAAGGAGGAGAAGGAAGGAGGAAGAAGACGAATAAAAAAGAAGAAAAAGAAAAAGAAGAGGAAGAAGGAAAGAAGGGAGGAAATAAGAAAGAAAAATGGAAAGAAGAAAGATAAGAGAGAGAAAAAGAAAGAAAGAAAAGAGAAAAAAAGAGAATAGATAGAGGAGGATGAAAAGAGGACATGAAGTTAGAAGTGGGAAGTATTGGGGCTTTGTGGGAGGAGTTAGAGAGAAAAATGGGAAGTTATTTAATCATATTTTATTATATGTTTATTAAATTCTCAAAATTAAATGAGCATAAATACATACCAATTTTATTACTTTATGTAGTTGTGATATTTTTAAATGTTTTTACAGACTCTATGTATTATTCTTGACTTTTTGAAAGCCAGGAAACATTAAAGTACAGGGAGACTGTGTGAAATAATGGATTTAAAGAGACTTAATAGGGAGAAATAATGGAGAAAACATTTAATATAGCATGTTATCTCTCATTTAGGAAGAAACATGAACATCACACTAACTATTTTTTGAACTTAGCTCTGGGAGGCAGTGAGGGTGGGGTGGCACTTCTGGAAAGCTGAAATACACCACACTGACAGCAGGCAGCTCAACAGGCAGGGGAGTGCCCTTTCCAAGTGACTCGGTTGGTCTGAGCCTCATCTAGGAAGCTCAGCTTGACTAAGAGTGTCACTCAACAGTTGTTACTACTTATGTAATCTTGTAATCTTGTCGAGGGAGGAGACTTGTAAATCTGGTTAGTTTCAGGGTCTTCCTAAAGGCTTTTGAGCTGTTGACTTCCATTGCTTAAGGAACTTCCATGTTGGATGGAGTACTTTATCTTGGAGAAAATTGTTGCACAACAGCTTCCCAGAGCCCTGTCCTTGCTTTGCTACCAAAACACTTTTTTAAACTTGACAAGATGCCTAACAGATTTAATAACCTTCATATATATAAAGTATGGTTAAGGCATCAAGGTTAGAATTCAAGGTCTACTTGTACACATTCAATGAGAATCAAAAGTAGCCATGTAATGTAGTGTCCTCCATATACTGATGGATCCGTGTATGGAGTTTTGGCTTTGTTTATTTTGATAATTTGATGTCATTTCTGATATGACTATTGTAAAAGTTTAATCTGCCTAAGTAGCCATTGATGCACATCACTAAGTTAGTTAAAGTATCCTCTCAGCCAGGCATAGGCTGATGGCCTGTTCATCAAGCCTAGAAATCCCATTTCAGTGTTACATTAGTGTAGTACTTCTCAATTTGTGGGTCATGACCCATTTGGCAAATATCTAGCTCCAAATATATTTAAATTACAATTCATAACAATAGCAAAATTACAGATATGAAGTAGCAATAAGATACTTTTATGATTGGAAGTCACTAAAACATGAAGAACTTTATTAAAGGGTTATAGCATTAGCAAGGTTGAGAACCACTGTATTAAAATGAGATCTATGGTAGCTGGTCTTGGTGTCAACTTGACCTCATCTGGAGTTAACTGAAACCCAAGCATCTGGGTACACCTGTGAGGATTTTTTTCTTAATCAAATCATTCAAAGTGGGAATAACCACCTTTAATCTGGATCTTTTGAAGTAGGAGGATACAAATTAACCTGAGCCACAAATGCTGGTGGCAGCCTAGATAAAGGACATGGAAGAAGAAAGATTTTACTCTATGCCTGCTTACCCTCACTCACTAGCAAGGCCATTCCTTCACTGACATTAGAGCATACATTTTTAGGATTTTGGCATATACTGAATACCAGCTGAGAAACCAGCCTTGTGGGCTAAACAACCACTGCATTCTTGGACTTCCCACTGGCAGACAGGCATTGTTTGGACTAGCTGGATGACAACGTGTAAGCCACTCTAAGAAATTCCCTTTATACATATTCATTTTATCCATTCTGTTCCTCTGGGGAATCCTGACTAATTCAACATGTCTCTACTTCTCCATTACTTTCATGCACTTTCAGGTCTTCTATGAAGATTAAAGTTTCTTGCTGTAAGACATTTTGCATGTTTTGTTTTTGTTTTTATATTATCAGAGCCTAGAAGAGACCCCAGCTCACAGACAACTAATGCATTTTGAATGAGTAGATGGAAGTAGAATTGAATTTAAGATGAGCAATTTTATTATACTATGTGTTAGTCTTGTTTTAGACAGGATTTTATGTAGCCCACAATGACTTTGAACTGTCTATATAGCCCAGGCTAGCATTAATCTCATCCTCCTGCCTCTACCTCCCAAGTGCTGGAGTGACTGGCACATGCTGCATGTAATTAAGTAGCAAACAAGTCCTTTCCTTAACTATGCTGTGCATTCACTACTGTTAAATATCATTGAACTATGCTTCAGGGATTTACCATTTGTCTATTTTGTTTCCCTTGGTCTGTGATTTTACTCTTACATTGCTATGCAGGCCTATGGCAGAGGTTTTCCCTCAAGCTGTCTTCAAGGCTTGGGCCTGCCTGCTGCATAAAGCACCCACCTACAGCAGCTGTATTGTTTGTGGAGTCTTGGATTTCTTCAGTTCTTTAATTTCTAATTCTCTATCTTTCCAGGTTCACATGCTTAGGTTTCGTGGCCCTATCTTTTTAACCTCAAAGCACTTTTTTTTTTTTTTTCTGAGAAATACCAATGACTAACAAATATCTGTGAACTAATTCTAGTATTTTTAATGTCAAGCATTTTGTACCTAAACTTTCAGTGTGTCTTGGTATTACAACATTATATAATGAATCCCTCTTCCTTCTATATTTTTCCATTTTTTTTAAGCAACAGAATTTCCAAATAGTGGCACCTAATGATTTCATTATTGAAAACACAGTTTTGAGCTATTCCCCAAAACATTTTTACAAGATGTGTTTATTGTCACTATTTTGATGTTAATTATACAACTCCATAAGGAATTATGTTGTTAGGCACATATAAAGTACATATGCAAATGTATTACACAGTGCATTCTGCATCACACAAGGGACCTGCTATCTGAATAATGTATTTAACAGAGAAACTGTAAACATAAACGTCAAGCTGATAGAATGATTTTATTGATTTTTTTTTAATCTATGGGGTAAGATATTATGCCAAAACTTATCAGACCAAAGTAACTCCCAATATACATTATAGGAATTTTGATAAAGTTAATTTGAAATCTAGCAGTTAGGTTATATAGATCTTATACTATTAATTTTTAAAACCAGTTGAAATAGATACTGTACCTTAAATCATGGCAATTTATAGTTCTAGATACAGCCACAGTCCCTTGCCACAGGTTACTCAAACACAGCCAGATGAGTGAGTAACAAATTGAAGCCTTTTAATGCAGAAAGGGATTTATTTCTTACTCATTACCCTGGACAATACTGCCTTTGACTGTTCTTTCCTTTCTCCCCTTTTAACCCTACTTTTCTATGGCAGTCTTTTCTTGTCTTCCTCTTCCCTGGATATCTATATTAGATGATTGTTCAAGCCTGTGTCTGCCACCCACTCCACCTAATTTTTCTGTAGCCTTGAAATTTTGCAGTTCAAAAATTGTCTCTTCATCATCTTAGGAATTTTCTTCATTTCAATAATTTAAATCATTACTGAGTGTGCATTTGCAACACTTAAGACTTCTGATGCATTGCAAACATAGCCCTTTGCATTTTATTTGTACTTGTCCCCCCCCCCATTTTTTTTTTTTTTTGGAGGACACTTAAGGAGTCTAAATTTCCAAGTCTCTTCATAGTCAGGAATGCTTGCATGCCTGCCATGTGTCCAGTAGGAAGTGAGGTGCAGTGATGTATGGTGCTTCCAGGTCTGCCCCAGAAACACACTGTACCTTAACCCTCTCACTAGATAAATTTCTTATCTCTATCCTCCCTTTCTTTGCTTATCCACCATTCTCAAGGAAAAAATTCTGAAAGTGATCCAGAGAAAAGGAACAAGTGATGGATAAACCTATAGCTCTTGAATGACTGCCTTAAACACATATCTTCACAACATATTCATCATTGTATTCTGATATCAATGGAAACACAAACTTTGGTTGGTTAAGCAACTTTAATGGTTATTTGTTACAGTAGTTGACACATCCTATTAGGAATCTCCATCTCAATGTACCTCATGTTGAATTCATAGGCTGCTTAAAACTGTTTTCCTCCTGTGTTTCTCTTCACATATCAAAATATGGCATAGTCACATTGTTCCACCTGTTCTCCCCTTCCATATCCCACCCATTTTCATCATCTCACCAAAGCTTCAATCACTCAAAGACTTTTCTGCCTTACTCCTGTAAGGTGATGCTGAGCTCCACTGCAGCAGTGTTCCTGGCTGCCTAGCCTCTGCTTAAACTTGGGATTTGCAAAGTAATCATCCATGGGACTCCAATCCTAAACTCCATGTTGATAATATATTCCTCTTTTGTGATTTCATTTTATCTTATGCTATCTTTTTTCTTACCAAGTGTCATCTTATACATCTTTCTTTGTCTTTATAATACAACCAATGCTGTGAATATTTGAATATATTTATCTTTATATCTTTATCAGTACTATACCTATATGTTCATTAAATGTTTGCTGAAGAAATGGGTGATAACATGGGTACATCACAGATATTCCAATTTAATTTAAGGAATATATACTGATATAGGTGATGACAAAAGCATTCACCTATAATCTACAGTAAACTACCCAACAGAGAAAAATATTCTACATTATATTAAAATTTAATTACATTCTGTTTAATGTACACACACACACACACACACACACACACACAAACACACTTTTAGAAACCATAAGTCTTGAGCATAATAAAAATAATGAATGTCTATGAAGTTAACTAGGAATTAGTATTACTAAATATAATTTTAATGCCTTTTATGTTTAATCCATTTTTACCACCCCTCCTCCTATTGCATATTAAAATTCTCTTTCTTATTTTAATTGTTCCAGTATTTCTAGACCACACATCCCTCTAATATGCAACCAAATTGACTTACTAACTTAATCTCTTCAATAGAGTTCTCCACTTGTACTATAAACTTGACATGGCATTGAACTCTTAATTTTTCACTCTCACTCTGGACAGACAGTTACTCTGTTCTTGAATTTCCAGCTTTCTAAATATGACATGTTACTGCTGATATCCCCAGCCACACAAATGGGGACTTTTCTTTTTCTGTCAGTAAAGGGAGTTCAAATCTCCCTTCTCTCTACTCCTGTTCATCACTTAAGTTTGTTGCTTAGACAGACATTTTATCATAATTACTTGTAGGATTTGCTTTCCTCTACCAATGCAGGTTCTATTCTTGCAGAGACTGACATCACCAATGCACATGAGTAGCATGAATCTTAAAAGTTCTTATCAATAAGATCAAACCTGAGGCCAGTTATTGGGATGACTGCTGGAAGATCAGAGAAGCAGAACAAGCCACAGCTTCCTCACCTCGCCAGTTCCTCAGCTGGTCTTATTTTCTCAGACTGCAAGCTTCTAAGTCCTCATCCAAATGAATCTCAGCTGAACTGTGCTGCCAAGCCTAAAAGCTTAACCAGCCAAATGCTTAACCAGACAAATACTTCTAGTTTCTAGTCCTCACATCTTATACATCTTTCTCTTTCTGTCTTCACTCCCTGGGATTAAAGACTTGCTTTATGGCATTAAAGGTGTGATTCACCAAGCCTGGCTGTTTCTAATGTGGCCTTGAACTCAGAGATCTGCCTGGCTCTGCCTCTCAAGTGCTGGGATTAAAGGTCTGTACCACCACTGCCTAACCTCTTTGTTTAATATTGTGGCCATCCTGTTCTCTGACCCCAGCTAAGTTTATTAGCAGGCACAATATTTTGGGGAATACAATACCACCACATACTTCCACTACTTTTCCCTTAGAGTAAAACCCTGGTTCCTTTACTCTGTATTATCCAGACCTCCAGTATCTCACCATGTCTGATTACTTCCCTATGTATTCCAGCAACACTATAAATATTCAGTGCATTCTCATGTATACATTTCTTCTGATTAAAACACTCTCTTTCTCTTAAACTTAGCCTGCCCTTGCTGAATCTAAGAGTGTCAGCAGTCCAAAATAGAACACAACGTGAGACCCAGTGATATGTTTCCATTTGCTATTTTAGTAGCTGCACAAAAGATCAGGCTACCTAAGATATACCCTTGATTTCATCAGTTAGTAGAACATATTAAGATTATGAAACATCAGGGTCCAGTAATATCATTAATGTTTATTAAGAAATTTTGGTACAAATCTAGAATTCAGATTTTAAACATTAAGCTGAGATAAATGTAATCAATAACATTAGTAATTTAGAATAATGTGAACTGACAATAAGAATGATGATTGCAAACTGCATTTGTATCTTCATCAGCCTGGATAAACATAGGTTAAAAATAAATGTCACTAAACATATTAACATTGATTTTGCTTAAAGCCCCTAAAATACATTTGTTCTGAGTTAAAAAGTATAGTGGGTCTTTCTTTGTACCACCAACTCCCAAATAATGACATAGAGACTTACTAATTATGAAAACTTGGCCTTAGCTTAGGCTTGTTCCCAACTAGCTCTTATAACTAAAATTAACCTATGTTCTGCCACATGGATCACTACCTCTCCTCAGTATGGTACATCTGACTTCCTCTGCATCTTGCTAGTAAATCTAGTGTCTCAGATTGTTCCCCTGAGCTCTTCTCCCTCCCTTGAAGTTCTGCCTATCCACTCCTGCCTAGCTATTGGCTGTTCAGCTCTTTATTAAACCAATCAAAGGACACTTAACATAGATGAGGTAAAACAGAGATACATCTTCAGATGTCCAAAAAGATTATCCCACAACAGAGAAGAGAAACCAAGGTTTAAAAATAGAAAATTCTTTTATTAACACAGCCTGATAAAAGAACTGATCATGATATTTTAAGGAGAGTGTGATTGCAATCCACAAATATATACAGATTGGCCATCAACAAGATGTAATTTATAAAGTATCCAAAGAGAGCATTTGGTATGGAAAATTATTTTCTTGGCATTATAGCTTAGTGTACACAGTGAGCATTTCCTGAGGAAGAAGTGTGTAAATTTTTCTTATAATCTCCCCCTGCATTTATGACACTGTCATGGTCTATCCTGTGCTTCTGTAGTTTGATACCACTAACTGTGAAATCAGTTTACAAAGAACAGAGATGCATTTACTTCACTTGTGGAGGACAGTGAAATGAGGAAAATGGAGTTGTACCTGCTGGGGTTCTTTGTAATGCTTCAAAGCACTGCACAAGGCACTATATAGTGAGAATGAAAAGGAAGCTTGTTCCCAGCCTCAAGCCTTTGTATATAATCAGCATCAATCTCCTGGTGTAAATGGAGTCATCATTTTTACTTATAAGAACAGCAGTAGCCCCTTATCCATCCATGGCAAAGAGATAACGTAATATTCCCAACAAGGTGTAAGCTGCATTTTTCCAATAAAGTTAGGTTACAATTATCTACAAAATATAATTAATTTCTGGGCTGGGGAAATGGCCCAGTGGGTAAAAGTATTTGCTCTGTGAACATGAATATCGAAGTTCATATCCCCAGCACCCACTAAACAAGGGGGATATATCTGCATGTTCCCATAACCATAGTATTGATAGGCAGGGAGAGGCACATTCCTCAGAGCTTGATGGCCAGCCAGACTAGCCTACATGGCAAGCTGCTGTTTCAGTAAGAGACTCTTATAAGGCTAGAATATGGAGAGTGATGGGAAAATACCAGCCATTCTGCTCTGGCCTCCATATGCACACATATGGTCACATATATTGTTTTGTGACTCTATTCTTGGGGCAATATGAATAAACAACTCCTTACCCTAGCTAGGCAACCAGTATCAGACCAAACTAACATTATCACTGGATTTTATTGGGGTTACTAACAAAAGTATGAGCGAGGGGTTACTTACAGGAGTAGAAATGACTAAAAGAAAACTGTGGTACCAAAGTCTCTCCCACCATGGGTGACAGCTCACGGAAGCTGAAAGCCTGCAGGCATTACACAACCTGAAGTAATCAATGTAGGTTCTAAGGTGTCAACTGGTTTGAGCTTCTTCCAGGCAGCTTTGCTGATCTGCTGTTTTCAGGAGGGTTGGCTGATGTAAGAGTCTTTTAGGTATCTCAGATGATCTAATGGCTTGTCCTGTATGTGCGTGTCTCTAAGGTATCTCTAGCTTATATACACCTCAGGAGTGAGAAGCATCCTGGATCTTGTCAGTTTCAGAGGCATCTTGAAGGCTTGGAGTTGTTTACTTCAGGAACTTAAGATCGTTCAAGCAGGATGGGCTATTTGACCTCCCTTTAGAATATCCTGTGACTTAACAAGCTTCACTCCAAGATGAAAAGTATTATATCAGGGGAAAGTCCACACAGTATATACCCACACACTAGTGGGCATAAAACACACATAGTAAAGTACAACCAGAATTATTATTATTATTAATTAATAATTGTTATTTTTTATTATTTATTATTTTCCAAAGTTACAAGTTAGCCCCTTGTGTTCAGATTTATGTGCCTAACGCCCTTCCAACACAAAATTTCTAGCAGTAGCATGTAAATTCTTATTATTGCCATTATGACATGTCCGACATGAAGACATTTCAATTAGCATCTTTACCATGCCATGAAATTTGCCCTTTTGTTATAATCTCTCATCTTCCTGAAATTGTCGTCACACCTAGGATGTGTGGCCCATCAGGCTGACACAGTCTGAGCTCTAGTTCCATGCCTCCTCGGCCTCACTGGATCCCTCAGAAGAATGTCCAAATGTCACGTGAATGAAAACTTTCCTCTCCAGCCCCTCATGCACTTTGCCACCCAGTGCCTCGGTGTTCTAAGTTTCACACAGAGCATCCAGCTCCATTCTTTATTCCACACTGTCTGTCACCATGAGCTTACAAAGATTTCTCTGCTCAAATTTTCTGGCTTCATGACTCCTTCCCCTTCCTTTTTCTAATAGTAAACTATGGAAACAAATGAAGACAACAAATGTACACATTCTTTTCTGTATCCAAACCATTGATGGTGGCTGCCATGTGTGTGACCATTCTCAAAATTTTCCCAGTTACAAGCAGAACTGAACCAGGGAAGGCAAAATTCTCAACAAAGAAATTTATTCCCTTTCTCTTTGTGTCCCAGAGCAGTAGAAATGGATTGCACTGCATTTTATCTTAATTAATGAGTTAACAATTTTTTATTTTTGAGCTGAGGGTCAAACCCAGGGCCTTGCGCTTGCTAGGCAAGAACTCTACCAATGAGCTAAATCCCCAACCCAACAAATACTTTTTGATTATTAATGTATGTGTCAGGCTCTGTGGTAAGCAAAACCAACAAGATCTCTTCTCTCATAAATCTTACAGATTCAAGCAAGCATAGGATCAGGTCAGTGAGATTCTCTCTCCTGAACATTGACCTCAGGCTTCTTGGTAGCTCTGGTCAAGGAGGCCAGGAAGAAAAACAGCAGTACAAGTTTCTCCATGTAATTGCCATGCCTTGCTACACAGCTCTGTCTCTAATACTTCTAAAATAGTCCTAAACTCCCTTCATTTTCTGTAACAGTATGCAAATCATATTTAAATATCAGGTCACAACCTGCTTCTCCACTCCAATTCATTAATGTCCATGAGGATGTTCTATAAAACGGATAAAAATATACATAGTGACACAAATATGCAAAGCTAAATATCTGCAGTAGAAAAATGTAAATTAACTTAACTGCCATGTTATTTTCCTAGCAGGAGACACTGCTAATATGAAATTTTATGAAGCATCACAGCACCCATAAAGTAAGAAAATAAATGGCTGAGTTCCTGAACAATGTGCATAAACTTAGTATTACCTTTAACTATGGAGAAGACACCAGTGGTATATATCCATTAGGATCTCAGATTTGTTTAACTGGTTATCACTAATGCCCTCATTGAAATGCAATTGAAAATTAATATATCTGGCAGTAAAATATGACAACTGAAGAAAGTTCATGAGTGACATTTTTATAGACTTGCCAAGTGTCTAGAATTCAGAATGTGTGAGAGATGGTCATATGGTACATTGTTCTCACAACCAATGCCTTCTGCTGTTTTACTGATTTTTGATCTTCAGATAAGTCTGATTTCATTCAGAATGGGTGGTAAATGAATTTTCTCAGTTGTCCTAACAAAAGGTAAAATATAAGATTACATCTGTGATGTAGCAGTGTAGGGATTTTTATACCACATCTCATTTTGAACTTGCAATGATTAAGTCTATATTTATCAACAAAATTCACTCATTCACTAATTCACTATTTATTTTATCATAGCTCATGGTGCAACAGCTTTGGCTACTGTCATGAAATACACTGAGTAGTTTAAGTATCAGATTCTTCTTTTGCCCAGTTCTGGAGGCTGAAGTCCCAATTCCTAAAGGTGCCAGCAGACTTTGAGTCTCTGGCTAACACTTGCACTCTAGTTTGAGGAAAGTCACCTTCTTTCTGTGTCCCCAGCCAGTAGGAAGACAGAACCTCATATTTAATCTCTGCTTCTTTGTATAAATATTCTAGTTCTATTAGATCAGAGTACTAGTCACATGACTTCACATTTTACTCCAAGGCTTGGGACTTAATTAAGTGGTAGAGAACATTCTTTGGTGGGATCTGGTCCCAAATACCACAAGGAAATTTATACTACGCCCTTGAAACCACTGCTTCCAACTAAAATGGTTGATGGTTAGGGCTCCAAGCTGATGTGGGGCTCTGTGGTTCAATCCACAGCATCAAAACTCACATTTTCATCATTGTAAAGTGAACTGAGTGATACTTCTGTTAGTCCCTGTTTGCAAAACATGTTCTCCATATTTTACTGCAGCAATTAGAATGTTGAGATCATACATAGAGAATTTTCGAGAAATAAATTACTTTTGCTATGTTGGATAATTTTAAAACTCAGTGGTGAATATAGTTTGTAAGTATCACTAATACTAGAGTTAAAGTCAAGTTATCCATCTGGGGTTACAAAGTTGCATGGTTCAGTCTCTGATTGCATACTCTTATTGTTATTATTTATTATGGGGTCTTACTACGGCTACCAGACTGGTCTTGAATCCATGGGCTCCAGTGATCCTCTTGTCCCATTTTCTTGAGACTATGGATGTGTACCCTCACTCCAAGATCATTCTTAAATCAAAATGTTGTTCAAATTCTTTCATAACTAACAGCAAATGTCAAGTATTTCATAACTAGAACTTTTTATTATGCAAAACTCATCACATAAGACTGTTTTTAGGACTAATTTTAAGAGCTGTCTTGTCATGTAAGGATTGCCAAAATGAGATTTTGTGTTTTAATTTGCTTTCTATTATTGCAATAAAGACGTAAGCAAAGCAACTTGAGAAGGAAAGAGTTAATGCCAGCTTATAGTTCAAATACATCATGAAGGGAAGGAAGATTGCAGGGACTCAAGAAAAGAACCTGGAGACATGAACAAAAGCAGAGGCTATCACAGAACAGAGCCTAGTGGCTGACTCTCCATGGCTTGCTCTGCCTGTTTTCTTACTTTTATTTTATTTTTTATTTTTGACAATATTATGATGTATATTTTTATCATATTCTTTCCAGTCCTCCAATTCTTCCCAGATTCTCTCTCCACCCAACTTCATGTTCTTTGTTGAAGGAAGAAAAGAGAGAGAGAAGGAAGAAAGGAAGGAAGGAAGGAAGGAAGGAAGGAAGGAAGGAAGGAAGGAAGGAAGAAAGAAAGAAAGAAAGAAAGAAAGAAAGAAAGAAAGCGACCCAAAATTATGGACTCTTATTTGGGTTAGCTAATTACTGCTGAGCCTGGGGTCTATCATTGAATTTGTTTGATATACCTACATATCACATCTCATTTCAGGTTCCAGCAACAATATGGACCCCATACTGAATTTTCATAGATACCTGTACAGCAAAAGCTCCCTCTAGAAATTATTTAAAGGAATATCTGAGAGCATCATTTAACACAGTTATCCTTGCATGGAAACACAGTTTATTTTCATTTTTTCTTAGTTTCTTTACTTCATATTACATAGTATGTAGAATTCAAAACTATTTGTTGGAAAGATTTGTTATGGCCTTTGTCTTCAAATTATTTTGTAAAAACCAGAAGTGTATATTTTTGTTTTATCCTCCCATGAGTAATCTGAAGCTTCAAACAAAGAAATTAACTGTTTCTTCACCTGGACCTAATGCTGTTATATAGGGATAAATAAAATAGCTGACAGCATTTTCTCTATTAGGAAGAACAAATATTCCAGTTAGCCTAAAATACTAATTTGTGCCTTGTTCCACCGTAGTTGTCACTAATAATTGTTCCCTTCATTTTTAAACGTGCTTCAGTGTGGATGGTATACAAACAGACTTTATGACAAATGATAATTTGCTTTGGATGAGAAATGTCCCCTCTAAACACTTATATATAGAAAGATTAATCTCCAGATGGTAGTGGCATTGAGAAGTGATTGGATCATGAGGGTGATAAACTCCTTTGGTAATTAATCCTTACTTGAATAGGGTATTAGGAAGTGGGCATTGTTACAAGAAGTACTTCTTCCAGCAAGCATCTTTGAAATGACACTTTGTTTCCTAGCCCCTTCCTATTTTTTCTTTTCAGTTTCATGCTATAGAAGTAAAGCAACTTTGCTCTGCCATATTCTTCATGCCATCCTGTTTATGTTCTGCAATGGCCTAAACCCAGTGGAGCCAGCTGACTGTTGACTTGAATATCTGAAACCATGAGCAAAAACAAAGTTTTCTCCTCTGTACAAGGGATGGTGTCTGTTTTAGTGTTCTATTGCTGTAAAAACACACCATGACCACAGCAACTCTTACAAAAAAAGTATTTAATTGGGGCTTACTCACAGTTTCAAAGGTTTAGTCTATTGTCATCATAGCAGGAAGCATGGAGACATGCAGACAGACACTGTGCTGAAATAGTAGCTGAGAGTTTTACATTTGGGTCCACAGGCAGCAGAAGAGGGTAAAACTGGGACCTTCATTGGGCTTTTGAACTCTCAAAGCTCACCCCCATTGACACACTTCCTCCAAGGTCACACCTCCTAATCCTTTTAAATAATGCCCTTTCTTGTTGAGTAAGCACTCAAATATAAGAACTTATGGAGTCCATTCTTATTCAAACCACAGTGTCACAGAAACAAAAAAAAACAAATTAATTAAAACAAAAAGCAAACAAACAAACAAAACCTAACTGAAGCCTTAGACAGTTTCCTTGTTGTGATTGTCCTGATAATGCCATGAAGGTAAAGAGATACCCCAAAAGCGGTAAGTATATAAGCTCTGTGCCGAAAAGTGATGTTTGTCTCTCCTTTCTAGAGGAAACAAATATTCTTCCTTCATGTATTCTCCTCTATGTTCAAACCCTTCCCACCATCACTTCTGCAAATGGAAGGAAGCCAAAGTTACACATTCTCCCCATTGACTGGCCTTCTGAAATTCTTCTCTATCTAGGAGACCATTGTGAGAGCATTCATTTTTTCTGCCTCCCTTAACCATCAGAGGGCTCTTCTTTAATAAGTGAAGTGTTGTAGACCTTGCAGCTGGGTTGTTTATTTTCTACCAAGCACAAAGAAAATTTTTTTTTAATATTATAATTAGGTTAGTGTTCTCTTTACTGAAGCATCTATAGGAACATGAGTGTGTTTCTCTGAATGAATGAGCAGCCACATTTATTTTTATTAAATCTGAACTTGTCCTCTGAGAGAAATGAATTTAATTCTGTGTTCTGATATAAAATGCAATATTCTTTTTGTTTTAAAGTAAAACCTTGGTTTCCCTCCTCACAAAGAGGCTGCACTTAATTGAATCTCTTGATTCCAATTTTCTGATCTGAGTTACAATCTCTCTGGGATGTAGGATAATGTTTTTGCTGATAAATAAGTACATTAAGGTCTGTATTTCCATACATAAACAAATATGCATGAATAGTTATTATGACCTATCACTGATGTGAGGGTAGCATGGGTTATAATAATATTGTACCTTTGTTGTAGAAGTACCATCTGCAAATCAAAATGAACATTTTCTAAAAATAAAATTGTACACATATGTAAATTTTCAAAATTTGGAAAGCAGGTTATAAACATTAACTCTATTAAAATTGTTCCTTAGAACTATCTAGACAGAAATTGTGACAAAGGAAACAAACAGTCATACATGGACCAACAACATCTTCATCTTGGGCAATTTTGAATAAGGAAAATTTTTTTTAAAGTGCTCTTTTAATAGCAGATGATTAGAAGCTATTCATTGCTGTTACTGTACTTGTGTGACCACAGAACCACAAACAATGACTGAATTAATTAATTATTACCTTTAATGATTAATGGGTGCAAAGGGCTAAGTTAGATGCTGTTGATTTGGCTCTTCTCAGTTAGCAAGAGATGATGCCAGAGCCTAGAGTCACCTGTGAGCTTGGTGGAAACAAGGGTTTTTGTTTGTTTGTTTGTTTATTTTGTTTTTTTTTTTGTTTTTGTTTTGTTTCTGTTGTGATTGTTTAAACTTCAAGGCTTGACCAATGTGCACAGCTCTCATGTGTTGGGGTTTACTATGAAACTGTGCAAATATCAGGGCTTGGTCAACATGCACAGCTCTCTACCTCCTCCCATCCTCAGGTTCCTGTTACTTCATCCTCCTTTTTATCTTTCCCTCATTTTCTACATGACCTGTCAAACATGGATAGCTTGGGCCTACTCTTAGTATGTCGTCCTCAGGGTAACTGGAATTCTTACATGGTGTATTGCCCATTTTCCCATGGCTGTGACAATCTGACAAGAACCAATATAGAAAAAGAGGGGACGGGATTTATTTGGCTCCCAGTCTGAAGGCACCATTAATCATAGGTGAAGGTTTGACAAGAATATAGCATGACAGGTCACATAGAATCCAGAGTCATAACATGGCAAGTCACTTGGGATCCAGACTGAGGAAGCAGGGAGAGCTGAAAGCTAATGCTCAATTTGATTCCTATTTCCTATGCAGTCTGAGACCCCAGCTTATTTGATTTTGCCACTCATGTTCAAGATAGGTCTGCTCATATCATTTAAATCTCCCTGGAAACACTGTGACATACCCAGAGGTTTATGACGTAGGTAACTCCAAATCCTGGTCATGATTAACCATCACACATGAGAATCACTTTACTCAAGTGTAAGTGTTGTAAAAGTTCAAAGTGAAATCTGCATGAGTTCTTCCAACCCAAAGCCAGGGATCATTGAGTCTCACCCTTGCTGCTCTGCATTTGTGCCATAGTTGCAGTGTGGGAGTGGCTAGACACAGGATATCCTGCACTGTGAGCCAGTGAGGTACATGCATGGTTAAAACAAGGAGGTTAATCAGACCGGGCAGTCAGAAATAAGGCAATAGATGAATTTAAAATATATTCAGTAAGGATTTAAAAGTGCTATCAACTTCATAAATCTATACATTTGTGGGGTTTTCTTTTTAGGATCTCAAACTCTGCAATACTTCTAAAAATGCAGTCATTTTCATTATTTACATTGTATTTAATCAGTTTTATCTTTCAAATACAGCACTGTAATTTTTCTGTATAATCTTCTTGTATAAAAGAGTTTTATTTCAATAATATGTATAAGTTAAACATATGTTACATGGCTTCTGAGAGAAATTTTTATAAATTCTAGGACATAATTATTTCAGCTAGGAAGAATTCTTGTAGTCAATCATCTAAACAGTAACACAATTGGCTACACGGAAGATAATTTTTGAGAAAATGACTTATGTACTACTATGATGAAATCTAACAAATGAACATCTCAATTTCTCAGTAATAGCAGGGGGCTGTAACATTTTTTCAACCTAATTTTTACCTATGATTATTAACATTCATAAAAATAAATAGAGGCTAGTCTTCCAAACCAGAAATTAATTAATAAAGTATGTCATTTCTATTCACTGTAAAGATTTTTAAATTCATCCCTATGTTTTCATATCAGAAAGCATGAGAGAGCTGAGGGAACATAACTGAATGTTTTCCCTAGTGAAAACACTATTCTGATGAGTGCTTTTCAAAGATTCAGGGAAAAAAATAGGAAGTCATAAGAATTAAATCATTGTTTTTACCAGTACTGTTTTTAAGAACTTGGTGATTCTTTCTGTTCTAGATCATGATTCTCATAGTTAAAATTCAGCATATGTAAAGTATGTGCCATCACTGTTCTTTTGTGTTGCTGTGTTTTGATTTTGTTGTTGATTTTATTTTTGTAACATCCTCTTCAGTTTGGGTTGTTATCAATAAAAGTCTACAGAAATATCTACATCCACAAAAGCAAACAAAATGGTAGATTCAGCTTTTTTTTTTTTTTTTTCTGTAACAAAATGAACCAAGAAATAGACTGATCAGGATTCATTGTTGTAAAACAGGTCTAATGTCCAATAGAGTTTGTTTAAGATACTCTTCAGGGTTTAAGCTATAGAAAATTTATTGGAAATAGTTTACCCATAGACCATCAATGTAAAGATCAGTTATTTAGTAGACCACCAGACACAAGGGAAAATGAAAAGAAAAAAGTCAAAAAGAAGTCTTAAAATGCTGTTATTCTTTATTTTAAGTAAGTAATAAGTAAAAGAAATACAATTTCCAAAAAAAAGGAACCCATTGTGAAGTGCTTCAGGGAATTGTATGAGATTGCAGTATTTTCTTGTTAGTAAGGAAATCATTTCCAGAAAGTTATGATTCTGAAAGTAAAAGAAAGTTCTTACAATCTAACTTGACAGTAGGAAAGTATTGCAGAAAAGCAGAGACACAATTAATCAGGCAAGTTCATCTCTTACAGAGAACCATGATCTCTGAGTATGACAGTGATCAAGGTTCTATAGCTGCATCCCACAGTCTTGTTAGCTAGATTTGTACTGATTCATGACTTCAGTGACTTTTTTCCTTTAAAATACAGCCTTGCTCAGTTTACAAATTCACATGTAAGATGACAATTCTATTAAGTTATCAACTTTCCCTTCGATTTATATTCATAGACACATTTGCGTCAAATACACCCTGAACTTTCACTATTGTGTATCATTGTGTTATTTATCTATTGACAGAGTTTTCATAACTTTTAATCCAAATTATTAACATGTAAGGAAAATTATTGAGTGTGGAAAATAAAAGGATGGGTGTTAATGATGGGTTGGTTATGTTTTAGAGAAATTCCATATAAAAGAAAATATTAAAGTAACAGTTCATAGAGAAGATATTATAGAAATCAATTTTTAATAAAGGAAATAAAGTGTTTTTAGTTTTGTGTTTCAAAATTCTGAAATGACAATGAGTGGTCTGTATTCTATTTCAAACAAAATGACTTAGGTGGTGGGTGCTACATTTTGCAGAGAGAAAATGCATGAAAGTGTAATTTTGAGCTCAGCTTACCACTAGTTTTTGTTGAGCCTAACTTACATGCAACTCCACTCATCCTCTCTTTATAAATGTTGGTTTGTGTTCTGCCCTGTGATCTTGTGGCTGTTTTCTGGGCCTGTATCAAAGGTTTTTCTGTGTCCCACCCAGTCCCACAGCTGCTTATAAAATAATCACTCAGATTCTTAATATTACTTATAAATGCTTGGCCTTTAGCTAGGGCTTATTACTAGCAAGCTCTTACTTTTAAATCAACCTTTTTCTATTCACCTAAATATTGCCACATGGCTGTGGCATTACCAATCTGCTAGCATATTGTTCCTTGGGTGGCTGAATAGTATCTGCCCCTGACTCTACCCTTCTTCTCCCTGTATCTCTGCTTAGATTTCCCACCTGACTCTTATCCTGCCTTGCTATAGGCCAAATAAGCTTTATTTATTAACTAATGGGAGCAACAGATATTCACAGTGTACAGAGAGACATCCCACCTCATGGTTCCACAGAAACCATGCTGAAAGCATACTTGCCATGTGTCTGCCAGTAGCTCTGCTACAACTCAGGACAGATTTCCTGATGTCATGTTTTATCTTCAGAGCATTCGCCCTGTGATGTGATATGCTATTCCCAGGAGCACTGTGTTGTGTAATGGTTGTTATTGTCCATCTTATTACCTTTAATCTTGCTTGTACAGGGTTTTTTTTTTTTTTCTGAACAAACTAACCAGGAAGCCCAATCTATTCTTTTCTATAATTTTTCTAATTTTTTAAATTATAATTACATCATTTCCTTTTTGTCCCCCCAAGCACTCCCATTATCTTATCAATGAGGTTATGGAGGGGGTTAGAAAACAAAGCTCTAAGATGTGATGCTTGGGAGTGTTAAGAGCTTTAACAGAGGGATGTTAGAGACAAGCCTCTTTCTGGCCTATATCTGGCCTTTCTCTTCTTCTCCCTCTTTTTTTCCCAAAAATCTAAGAATTGCTATGACCCAAGATGACTGTCAGATATTAGTATCCTGTCCTGCAAAGTCAAAAATACTATATTTACTTCCATCAACTCTCAATGGAAGAGCTGACGACAAAGAAATTCTTTGGTCTATCTTATTTGATGACAAAAAATAAGATCCTCCTTTCAGGAGTCCACAGCATGTTGGGATGGAAGGAATTCTGCACAGAGAGAAACAAGAAGAACCTACTGATGGGCCATGACTGTCTCTCTCATGATCTGTTATTCTTAGGTCATACCCTCGATGTCAATCACAATCAATGAGGCTGCTATGCTTCATTACACCTAAGGAACAAAACACTTTTCTGTGGCTTCTGGCCTTTGTTTGTGAAGGATCCCATGCCCAGTAAATTCTGATTAGTGGATATTATATACTTTTCCTCTTTCAGCCTGCCTTTGTTATAGCTGTGATGACCATGCAGCTGGAGACAAGGAGAATGCAGTCATGACATTCTGTCCCTACAATTGAAAATCTCTGACTCCTTAGAGCAAAGAGAAGATGAGTATTTCTGAAAAATATGTTTTACTTTTCATATTCTCCCTAGTAACATTGTTATTTTACAACTGTTTTTATTTAAGTATGATTAATATGGTAGAGACAATGCTAGTTCATCTAGTTAATTTTATTAGAACTTTAAATTATTTTATAATTAACTTAGTTAATGGTTAACATATTGCCTTACAATAATAAATTTGCATAAATATTTGTATTTTAACTTTGGAAAGTTATTTCAAAATTTTATAAAATTTGAAGCTCTCTAAGCCATCCATGCTCCTTAGGCTCTTCCCTTGCTACACCCCCATTTGGTTTTAAAATTAGGATATCCAGTATATGTTGGAATCATGTAATTCATTTTATTTTTAATTTTATATGGGTAGAGGACCTTGTTTAGAAGTTGATTTGAGTCCCAGAAGAAACTTTGGATCTTTGAAGAGTTAGGAAATTTTTAAGTTGGAATTAAAGCACTTTGCATCATGGGATAGCCATGAGCCTAAGCCAAAGGCAGAACACTAAGGTCTCAATCATTCCCATAGACTGATGTACTTCAACACTTGAACTCTGGCTAGTGGTACTGTTTGAAAGGATTGTAGAATCTTTAGAAGGTAAAAGTTCGTTGCTAGAAGTTGGTTGTTGGGGTTGGGCCTTGAGGATTTATAACCTGGTCCCACTTCTCATTCTCTCCATGCTTTCTGATTATAGATGCACTGGGACCAACTGCTTCTGCTCCTCCTACCCTACTTTTTTCCATAGTGATGGACTGACTCTCTCAGACTGAGCTAGAATAAAGTCTTCTTTGTTTAAATTTCTTCTTGCTGGGCATTTGGTGGGAACAATGAAAAAAAAGTAACTAATATACTTGTCTGAAAATTGGCCATGACACCATCCTTCCAGACCAAAGAGAAAGAATGGTACAGATAATTTAAATAGACAGACCTGGGTAGGTTTCCCCACTCAGTCTATAACCACATGTCAAAATCATTTTTCCAGTCACCTTTCTACACAGCTATCATTCTTCTTCAAACTTACGTGTAAAAAATGGTTCTCCCCTAGTCTTAGGATTTTGATTTCTTGTTTTAAAGCATTTTTGTTGTGAGCTACATAGAAAAATAACCCATGCATTGTTCACATATAATTTAAAAATAATAAACAATAAACATCACCTTAAGAATTAGTATCCTTTCAATTTCTCATCAGTGCTCTTCCAAACTGCAGTAGTTTTCCCTATTCCCAGAGTTGACCACAGTTAACAATTACAAGATTTCATAGGATACAGAACTTTACTTTCTTTTAAATTTTTGAGTTACATGCATCTGTGGTATATGTGTGTGTGTTTGTGTGTGTGTGTGGGGGGGTCACATGCATAACCTAATGCATGTGTGGAGGTCAGAGAATGCCATAAGCCAGTTTTACCATGTCAGTTCCAGGAATTGAACTCACATTGTCAGACTTGGCAGCAGGTGTCCTTAGTTGTTGAGGCATGTTTCTGGACCTATATCTTCATTTCTGAATACTCCTGTGTCACATGAATTTGACATGCTAAGCTTTGATTAAGCAGAACTGCTATGTTCCCTCTGAAACTGTCTTCTGTTTTAGGAGTGTCAGCATGGCCCTTATGACAGGAGAGGGAAAATGACACAACATTTGTTCAACTATAATGCTTTTAACAATTTGCTCTAATAAATTTCTAATTAATGTTTAAGTAAAAACCTCTGAAAAAAATTCTTTTATTATGATTCTGATTCTTTTTCTAGGAAATATTCTCTAAAGTGACATAAGAAGGTGAATAAATATAAAGACCTTAGTGATGTGACCTCAAAGTGTTTTCTAGAAGACTGTGTCTATTGCAGTCCCACCCATTAAAGTACATAGGAATGTCTTTCTCAGCATGGAGATGCATTGCAGGCATGCATAGGTATTGATTTGCAACAAAGACCAAGCTGAATCTGTGCTGTTTTGTGCTGTATCTAAGGGCCAACTTAATAGGACACTCATTCACTCCATATATTTTGGAGGTATACATACTTAAGCATATATAAGCAAAAGAAGTAGAATGTTTGCTTTTAAACAAAATACCTATTTATGACTGATATAAAATCAAGATATGGTTTGTGCAGTGGCTGACATTTCAGAGGTAAGTTTTCTGATGTGGAAGTCAGTTTAATTCACATTTTCTATTACTAGTAAGATTTATATTTTATATTCCAGTTTTAGATTATTTCACTTGTGCATTTTCTAGTAATGGATTTCTCTCCTTTTTTCAATGACTATTTTTCAACAACAACTGATTATATATATAAAATATACTATTATAATTAATATATATACTAATATAATAATATTAATATATATATAATTATTAAGGGCCATTTCAGGAGCAGTATAAGTACCTAAAATACTGGAAACTTCCTAAAATTATTATATATATATGTATGTGTGTGTGTGTATGTGTGTGTGTGTGTGTGTGTGTGTGTGTGTGTGTATGTGTGATTTCTTGTCACCCAACAAAACTACCATTCCTGGGATTGGGTTACTTCTAACTGAGTTGTTTGCCAAAGGAATCCATGAAAATCCCTAAACAACCCAGGCTGTTGTCAAGGCTGTAGGTTGCTCTTTACACAGCGATGGCAAGGCCCTAGTGCTAAAGACAACAACTTTACAACTCATTGAACACAGAGATTTGGTACTGGTGTCAACACAGAATCTTCACTTCTACATCTAGCATCTTTGGTACAGGGAGATAACTCTCCATGCTACCAAAAGAAAAAAGTAAACACAATCCACCCACAAACACTTTGATCTATAATGATATGCTGCCTGAAAGATAGGGTAGGGTAATTGTTGCACAAAGTTTGTTGGAATAACCAACCAATATCAGATTTGTGTTAAGGTCTACTCCATGAGATGGAACCCGTACCCAACACTGCTATGGTGAAACCAAGTAATACGGGTCTAAAATAATTATAGCAATAAAATGACTCATAATGACATTCTGCTCTACTCATAGTTCAGTGACTTGTTCAGCCATCATCAGAGAAGCTCCCTCTTGCAGCAAATTGGAACAAATACAGTGACATTGTGCAGAGAATTAGAGATCATTCAATATTCTGCCCTAAATGGGATGTCACCATCAAGTCCCTCCACTCAGGGCTCATAGAGCCCTGTAGAAGAAGAGATAGTAATAATGTAAGAGCCAAAGGGGATGGGGGACACAAAGAAAACAAAGCTCTCTAGAAACACATGATCAAAGTTCATTTTAACTCATGGAGACTGAGGCATCAAGTGCAGGGACTGCACAAGTCTGCACCAGGTACTTTGCTTATTATGGATTCCAATGTGCTCTTTTTATGGGATTCCTGAGTGTCCAAATGAGTGGGTCTCTGTTTCTTGTCTCTTCTTTTGGGCTCTTTTCCTTACTCTTGTTTGTTTTGTCTAATTCTGATGTGCTTGTTTTTATTATATTATATTATATTATATTATATTATATTATATTATATTACATTATATTATATTTTAATTATCACTAGAAGTCTGCTTGTTTTCTAATGAGAGGCTGGAAGGAAGTGGATCTGGATGGGAGGGGGAGTGGGGGGTAACTGGAATGAGTAGAGGATGAGAATCCATAATCAGGAAATATGTGAGAAAAAAAATCTATTTTTAACAAGAGAGAAATGATAAATAAATCTTTAAGAATAAAGTTAATTCAAACAAAAACAAGAAAATAAAGACATAAGAATTGTCACATTCACTAACTACAGAGTTCTATTAAAATTGCTAGTTGAGTTATTCTAACAACTACCAAAATTCTAGCGATTAGCTTGGTAAACTTAATTTGCCTTTGAATTGTGGACTTGCCATTTGCATATTCAATCAGACATGGATGGAAAATATTTGAACAACCCCTGTACTGAACATACACACTAGTTTTACTTCCCATTCATTCAATAAGTAATACATGAAAACTGTACAGCACCTACTCACATTCATTTGCTGTTATAAGTAATTCAGAGAATGTTTTAAACCATGGAAGTAGATGTATACAGATTGATTATACACAAAGGCTAGGTGCCTAGGATAATTTATACTAAGTGAAAAATCCTAAATAGTAAGTGAAAAATTCAGAAATGTTATTTTTATCATTAGTGTTGCCATTGTTGATATTTATGTTGCTTTTGATTTTTTTTTCTTATATAAAGATCAACTTTATATGATCGGCATTTTTTTTAATTATTATTCAAATTCTCTCTGTGGTGTTCCATGGTACATCAAGGCAAAAAGAAACAACTCCTACTCACAGTTATTATTTTGGCCCCAAACATCAGTAAGTATGTATGTCCTGCTAAAGATTTAGTTGTCAGTCAGTTACATCACACACACTGGAAACATATGTAGTTTTGTCTTTATATAACTGCCATGTGACCTAGGTATACCTACCTACTGTTCCTTAAGTATTAGAATCAAATCTGACACCACGCTCTTTCTTCTTGGCACAAATTTGATTTTCTACTCACAGGAATTACTGAGATTAAAAATATGTGATGCAAATGAAACCATTTTAGCTCAACAAAAGAGGAAAGTATTCCTAAACAAAGTGGTGTGTGTTGGTGCTGATTTTTGTGTATTTTCCTTTAAACCTAAAATATATTGTGATGTCTCTATGATTTACTGAAGTATCATAGATTTTCCTGATATTGTCTGTGACTGGTGGAGTAGGATTTTACATTATTTTTTGTATATATAATTTTAATCTATATTTATGACTGTCATCAATAGGCAAAAGTATTTCCCTCTAATTATAAACCCTAGCAACATCATTTAAAAAAGCTTCCTGTTTGGGGACTGGAGAGATGCTTCCGTTTTTAAAAGCATACATTGTTCTTCTTGAGGACTTAAGTTCTGTTCCAAGTATCCACATAATGCAACTGAATACATCATGTAACTCCAGCTCCAGGGGACCCAACACCATCTTCCAGCCTCAGTGAGGGCTCACATTCATGTATATATACACAGAGAAACACATGCAACTAAAACTATAATATTTTTTTTTTAAAGTTTCCTGTCTTTGGGTTTGCAATATTGACTTAAGAATGATTACCTGAGATCATCTCTTCATATCATATTGTCTGTTCTCCTCAATTTCCATGAAATCTGCCTGTTTTCACCATCCAATGCTTTTCACCAGGAGCAAACTATCCTCATGTGTTATCTTTGAACCCAAAAGTATATTTAAAATCCTCCTCCCTTCTTGCTAACCCCAATTAAAACCATCACCACAGCTTTATTTACACAGACTACAGCTAGTTTTACTAAGATCTATTACTTCTAAACACTCAGGTAAAGTACATATGATTGAATTATTGTATCACTGCTACTATGGATAATTCAGAGTGACTACATTCACACATCTATCATCCAAGTTGTATATATATAATCATAATGCTTTTAAACAATAGGATTATATTTTTCTTTCAAATATTTATAATTCACTTTTGCTTTTTATGCCATTTTCTTATAAGAGAACTTGAGAAATGGGATAAAATCTCAGTCTTGAGTTTCTTCTTGAATTTAACCTGTTACAAAATATTTTCCTTTTATGCCATTCTAAGCATTTTTATTTTTTGTCATTCTAAGCATGTTTATGTTTATGTAATGTTAAGATTTATGACTCAGAAAGTCTTTTCAAGTACTGTTGAAATATGGGGCTGGAGAGATGGCTTAGAGGTTAAGAGCACCGATTGCCCTTCCAGAGGTCCTGAGTTCAAATCCCAGCACCCACAGGGTGGCTCACAACCATTTGTAATGAGATCTGGCACCCTCTTCTGTATACATAATAAAAAATTAAATCTTTTTTAAAAAGTCCTGTTGAAATACTCACAAGTGTACTTTTATTAAGAATTGGCTTACTTTGTCTTATCTGTTCTTCTTTTCATCTAGTGTAAAAGAATGGCTGAGGAACCAATATTCAAACCCCAATTCAGACTGACCAAATGTGCCTGCTTGGGCAGCTTATTCTATTATTAAGTCTGTGGGACTCAATCCTTTCACCTGTAAAATAGTAGAAGTAACTATATGACTTGATGTATGAAAATTCTTAAAATAACACATGACTCACTTTAAATACTTAATAAATTTTAGCTGTCTTCATTCTAAAATAAACTTGTTCCTGATGAGAGTATTAAAGAAATTATCTAATAATTCATATGACATATTTTATTTAAATTATTAAATTAGTATGATATATTTTTTAGAGATATTTCACCTGTATTCATTAGCGCCATCATCCTGTAATTTAACTTTTTGAGTTTTCATAAGTTTAATATTAAACTTTTGTGAGTTTTATAAAGCATCAAGCAATTTGCTATCATTGTCTATCCTCTGTATGAATTTGTAACACAGCAATTATTTTGAAGGTGAAATAGTTCAGAGGTAAAACACTGTAGCCCCAAAGCCTTTTCCAATGGTGAGTTACGTCAGGATTTACTGACTAAAGCTGTGTGTAGTTTCTGAAGCAAGTCTTATTTTTATCATTTTAATTTTAAAAAATCTGTTGCATCTATTCCTTCTGTTTAGAATTGCATTGTGTTTATATAAACTCAGTGTTGTCTGTATTTGCTATTTTATAACACATATAAATTTATTTTCTCCTTTCCATTCCATAGGAAAGGAGAGGAAGGGGCCAGCCAGCCACCTGAGCTATGTGTGAATGACTTGGAATAGTCTGCAATATATTCTAAGCATATTTACCTCATGACTGACTGAGGCCTGTGGAATCCAGTCGGGGAGCAGCTGATCTATCAGCCTGGACACTTTGAGAGACTGAACTGAAAGCAGAACAGGAATTGCTAGGTCCATGGTCTATGCATGGACCACATGGGATAGAGACGGTGGGTTCATTTTTAAAGAAAGACTCCAAGAGGACTTCTTGACAAGGTGAGTCATCTCAAAAGACAGTGCTGTGCACAGGCTGTCTAAACTGACAGGACTTGTCAGGAGTGCTCTGCTGATAAATGGAGTATAATATTCAGCCTTCTAAGGGAAAAACTAATGCCTAGTCACATGTACACTTAAAATTCAACCTACGGATAAATAGAATGGGCAGGACATGGCCTCCTCCATAACCAGTAAAACAGAATACAAGTTCCATCTTACAAAACAAAAACAAAAACAACAACATTCTCCAGCATTTTTTCTTTCACTGATTATCCCTGATTTTTTAATTCCTAGTTGGCCTACCATTGCAGTGGGTAAATAATGTATATCCATTATGAGTACTCACTTTGTTTACAAATAAAGGCACTATGTGGGAGCTTCATTCCTTAATGACATATTATCCAATTTGCTAATTGAATGTTACTCATAGTACAATGACAAAAAACTACAATACACTGTGTTGTTCCCTATTGTTAATCACTTCTATTACTTTCTTAAGTCTATAAAATTAATAAAAACAAAAAGCAAAGCTTTTATTTATACTACCTGCCTAGATGCCTGCTATGTTTATTCCACCATTACCTTTTTCTAGCCACCATTATTCCACTGGTGAATGCAGAGTTGGGAGGCATTTTTCATTGCTAGTTCATCATTGTACACTTAATCTTCATTATTCATGAATTCTTTATTTTAGAACCACCCCACTCAGCAAAGAATATTTGGTGCTTCAACATCAATGTTTATAGTCCTTCCAAGACCATTCAGGGATATCTATTATATAGCAAGATTTCAAGATTTCCAACATTCCTATACTTAGCTAGGCTCAAGAAGACAACACTTATCTCCTGTTTTAATTCACACATCTGGAACAAATGCCATTTTAATAGTGTACTTATGCTTCATTTTTTTCACATTATTATGTTTTTCTTGGAAGTTTCATTGAGTGAAGTGATTCTGAAGCATAATTCTAAAATGCTGTCTAATGTTCCCAGAACAATAAATTTATAGTGTGCGTTATGGAAGAAATACAAGTGTTAGATAAGCTTCTGTTACGCATGAGTTATGGTGTTATTGGTGAAGAGTTCAATGTTAATGAATCCACAATGTATATTAAATGGATGTATTTAAGCTGAAACACACATAAAAGAAGTGATATTGATCACTTGATGAAAAGGTATTGATTAAATACTTGAAGAAACCTAACTTTGTATTTCCTCTAGCAGCATAGGTTCAAATATTCATTAATTCATTTTCCATCTGACTCTGTGGAACACTATTACTCTGAATAATGACATTCTAATATATAGTACCTCTACCATAAAGATAAAACAGACATAAAAAATAATAGTATAAATCAGTAGATTCATAAAATATTATTGATTCAGACCTGTTTTTTTTATTTTTAAGTTAATTAGCAGTAAATTTTTAAAATTTATTTTTTAAAATAATGCTTTGGTGGATCAAAAACTGGAGAAAGTTTTGCATTTGGATTTTGTGAGCCTGTGTGTGTGTGTGTGTGTGTGTGTGTGTGTGTGTGTGTGTGTGTGCGTGTGCGCTATGGATCAAATAAGAGGTAGCCCTTGAATGATTATTTGCTAAACTCTTGATACCTATCATGAGGATCCAAGCATGAACAGATGTTTGGATTATGAAGCTTTGAATTAATGAAATACATTGATTTAATGACATCTTTTGGTGATATTATTAGGAGACAGTAGAAGGTGAGACCTGGTTGGAGATAGAATATCATCGGGGCGTAAGTATTTGATATGTATTTTATCTCTTCTACCTTGCACTCTGCTTTTGTCCTACTGTAAAGTGGGAAGCCTCATCTCTCATATGTTTTTTTTTTTCTCTGCCAAGTATTGTTGCTATGCAAAAAAATAAAAAACCAAACCACTAAACCCACAAAGAACAAAAAACAAAAAATACACACACTAACAGAGTACAGCAGCTCCTGTACACCAACAATTGTCAGTCATTGAGGGGGAATCTGCTCTCATTTCCCAGGTCAGTCTTTAAGGAAAATAATTGTTTATCTGTTTATACATCCACCTGTGTTTATAAATATGAGAGTCTATCTAGGATAACTAGGGATGTCATCACTAAAAAGATGACTTTGGAGTTAGATTTGAGGGAAGTGCAGAGCTCGTTTGTAGGTATTTGGGGAAAGGTTTTTCCATAGAATGAGAATAATGAGAGCAGAGGCTCTGATATAAATCTTATGACTGGGATGCCTGAGAAGACTCAAACGGTAGTATCAGATCAGGCAACAAGTTGAGTAACAGATTTCAGCAGTTAGCTGTTTATGAGCCAATAAAATGTTGAACTTAATAGATCATGGAAGAGTTTTGTTTTGATTCTAAGTGGTGAGAAGAACAGGTTGATGGTTCTTCACAATGACTGTGAAATCTAAATTTCCTGTAAATTCATCACATATTGTTTGGGCAATAATACAACCAGTCAAATACATGGCCTAGAAAACCAGTCAGTGTGCCACATCTGTTTTCTAGGAAATAAGAGACTGTGACTTAAGAAATGATGGCAGTGCTATGGTAAAAAGTGTTCCAGCTCTAGCTATGAATCAAAGACAAAATATATCAGACCAGAAGCTAGAATGAATACTAGGTAAGTAATCAAAAATGACTCCAGATACTTTAATATGAAAAACTGAAAAATAGTGGAAAATTGCAGACAGTCCAGATACAAGGGCAAGAAGATTGCAGAGACTCAGTCCTAGAATACTATTTGTGATCCAAGTGAGATTTAGGCAGAACAATGCTGGGTGGGCTATAGAAGTAAAGCATTTGTTCAAGGGAGTCCTTAGCTGTGTTTGGGGGCCATTGGATACGGTCAAGTGAATTCACCTGAAGTGAATGCAGATCAATTGTAGAGAAAAGAGCATGGCATCCTCCTCTCTGAGAGGTTGAGAAGATGGATAAAATGTAGAGGGGATGAAGAAGATAGAGCCATAAACCGAAGCTGCAACCATTCTCTGGAAAATGAGATTCAGATGTTTCAAGGACAGGAGGCTGATGGTTTCTCTCATGGGATCTGGCAACTCATTAAGTTTTGAGAAGTAGGCAAAGATGTAGAGATGTGGCAGCCCATTAGTTAAGGGCATTTTTCTGGACATATTGAAGTGGGTGAAAATCTTTTGTAATGGCTTTAAGATGTCAACTTGATACAAGCTAGCATTATGTAGGAAGAGGGAATCTCAACTGAGACAATATCCCCATCAGATTGGCCTGTGGGTAAGCATGTGGGGGCATTTTCTTGATGGATAAGATGGATGATTGATGTGGGAGGGTCTATCTCACTGTGTCATTTGCCACTCCAGGATGGTTCAAGATTACATAAGAGAGTAGACTAAAGAAGCAGTGAGGAGCAAACTGGTAATCAGTGTTCATCCATGGCCTCTGCTTTAGCTTCTGCCTCTAGGTTCCTGCCTTACATTTCTGCCCTGACTTCCCTCAGCAATAGAGTTTGACCTGATAGTTTTTTTTTTTTTAATTATAACTGCTTGGCCATTAGCTCAGGCTTATTACTGACTAGCTGTGACACTTAAATCAACCCATAATTCTTATCTATGTTTAGGCATGTGGCTTGTGCCTTTTCTCAGTTCTACCTTGACATCTTGCATCCTCTGTATCTGGCTGGTGACCCCTGACTCAGCCTTTTCTCTTCCCAGAATTCTCATCTGCTTGCCCCAAATATGCTTCCTGCCTGGCTACTGGCCAATCATCATTTTATTTATCAACCAATCAGAGCAACACATTTTCACACCAAAATAACAACATCCCACAGCACTTCCCCTTTTCTGTCTAATCAAATAAGAA
Organism: Onychomys torridus; assembly: GCF_903995425.1. Classification (NCBI taxonomy): domain Eukaryota; kingdom Metazoa; phylum Chordata; class Mammalia; order Rodentia; family Cricetidae; genus Onychomys; species Onychomys torridus. Next base: position 52,787,466 of record NC_050444.1, read on the forward strand.
GGTTTTAACCTTTTTTGTTTTGCTTTGTTTTGTTTTTGAGAGAGAGTTTCTCTGTGTAGACCAGGCTGGCTTTGAACTCACAGATATCCACCTGCTTCTGCCTCCTGAGTGCTGTGATTACAGGCATGTGCCACTACCACCTGGAAGTTTTTAACGTTAAGGTAGTAAAATTACATATAACAAAACAGTTATCAAGCAAGAATTATAGTTATAATATCTAGTTTATTTGTATTTGGCAAAATTAAAGAAAACATTCTATTGTCTATCCTATATTTGTGAGTCTAAAGTTTCATATCTAATTTATCTTTTATCACAAACAAGGAAAATTATAATTATAACTATTCGGTCTTCAACTATGTCAAAGACCCCAGAAGGATATAATATTACCTAAACAAAAAAGAAGTGCATTGTAATCAGCTTCCAAAAATTCTGGAAATGGTAAAGACAGCTGCCTGCTTGGACAGTCATCCAAAGTTCCTCTGTAACATTGGGGTATCATCTTCAGCCATAAGGCCTGTCAAATATTTTATAGGACACAGGGAGAAGTGACTAAAAAACTCTTTACCTGATTGTTTTAGGAAGAAACAAATGTTTTTGGTCATAGTGTTTGATCACCGCCATAGGATCCTGACTAAGCATATAAATAGAATAAGGGGTACACACAGAACTGTTCCCACACTTTTACTGTAAAAGAAGAGTTGACATAGGGGTAATGTTTTCCTGCAAAGGGGAAAATGTAGAACTTAGCTAGTTTGTTTTATAATAAGAAAAATCATTTAGAATGAGGATCCTGAAGGGTGCAGACCTGAGATGTTGAAAGAAGAAAGAGGAGGGTTGATTTAACAGAAGCCTTTGTGAAAATGGAGCCCATGTCCCTGGTTACTTTGTATTTGGAAGATTCTCATTCCTGTCCCTCTGTCCCTTCCACCATTTACACTGAGTTCCCTCCCTCACTCTGTCCCTCTTTTCTTCCCTCGTTCTCATATTCCTTTAATTTCCTTCTCTTATGTAGGTTGGATTATTCCCTACTAGTGGAAGCTCAGGTCTATTATTATAATTTCAACTTCAGAGTTTATGAAGAGTATATTTATTTTGAAATACATTAGCTTTTACTGACTTGGGTGTAAAACTCTAGCGTATCATTTCATTAAATTAAAGCATGTATGCATTTTAATAATTAAATACATGCTTTAGTTTTGTTATTGTTACAATTGCTCATTTTTCCTTAGGGATAACTACTTTCTTTTTAGAAGTTTGTTATTTTTTCTTTCAAGTTGTTGCAATTTGGAACCATTCATTTTTCTTTTTGTCAATATTATATTTCAAATTTCTTGCATCATTTTTCTTTTTAATTTATGTCATTAAGTCATTATATTTTGTTGGTGGTGCTGGTGGTGACTCTTACTTTTGTGGGTCTTTTGCTTGTATGTTTTTGGAGAGAGGATTTTGTTTATAATCCCATCTTAGGCCTCAAATGCTTATCCCTCTTGGTTCATCCCTCAGTTGCTGAGATGAAAGATGTGAGACACCATGCCAGTTTGCTATTTAGTTATTCAACTAAACAATGCAGATGACTACAACATATTTGGATTACATATACAATTCCATTCATCCTTTTAAAATAATTTTATTAATTCATGGGAATTTTATACAATCCACTTTGGTATTATTGATCCCCAAATTCTCCATGTAATTCCTCCCAGATCCTCTCCTTCCTTCCTTCATCCAACCTTTATTATTGCTTTTATTTAATAACTCATCAACTCCAATTTGTATTATCCATATACTTCCTGGTATGGGGTCATCCACTAGAGTGTGGTTGACCTACCAAAAGTTGCACCCTTAAAGGAAACTGGCTCTTCCTCCTCCAAAAGCTACCAACTGCCCCTACCTTCCCAGTTATATGTGGGGAAACACATAAATCTTCTCACTCTGATAGAATGCTGACTGGCTTGGCTTTATACAGGCAACCACAGCATCTGTTTGTTTATGAGTGCAGTAATCCTGTCATGTCCAGAAGACATTGGTTTGCTCCAATCCTTTTCAGTCTCTGGTTCTTAAAATCATGTAGCCATCTCTTCCACCATGGTCCTTAACCTTTGGGAGGAGTGTGATACAGATGTTGCATTTGTGGCTCAGCACTTCTCAGTCACTTATTTTCTGAACCTTGATAAGTTGTGAGTTTCTGCATTAACCACCATTCATTTAATAAAGAAACCTCTGTAATGATGTCTGAGGCTGAACTGAAGCACAGCTAGATAGGAACTTAGAAGGCAGATTGATACTATGTCCATTTGTCAAAATAATAGTGTTAAATTCATCCCTGAGTCCTGTGAGTTTCCTAGTCATGGGTCCTTAGCCATAATGGTAATATCAGCCTTGTGTTTCTTTAGTGAAACAGGATTTAAATTCAGTAAGGATATGGGTGGGTACACTGATAATATTTTTGCCACTATTTCATCCATGGGTACATCTTGCTATACAGATCATTCCTACACTTTACAAGGTTCACAGCTGGGTGAGATCATTGATAAACCAACCCTTCCCTCTAGCAGCTTGCTAACCTTCTTGTACCATATGACCTAGTCAGCAACAAGAGCTTATTAGTCAGTATCACCTTGATATCTCCATGTCCTGTGATGAATGTTTGTGGTGTCTTTAGCAATATATTCTTACAATCAAGTTTTAGTGGGCAATCATGGGCAATGACAATAGCCTATACTGTTTTGATCTCATCATTGTGGATGACATATGTGTTTATTCCCCTTTCCAGCTCTCTGTTCCCATTTAATTGTATCCTTTCTGCCATATTAACTTTTCACTTAAAATTATCTTAGAATGTCAACTAGCTCATCAAATAAATTACTGTCAGTATTTGAAACATATTAACTTCCTTCTTTAGCCTTTAGACACATTCCACTTTATGTTTTTCTTTGTTTTGGTAATTTCTATATAACATTCTGCAGAGAAACAGACCAACCTACTCCAAACAATTCCTCACATATGATGTATGCAATTTCTTCACTCTTCTCTGTGATTTCAATACTGCTTTAACTAAATGTAATGCTATACCATTTTATTAGATATAGCACTTCCAGTCCAGTTCCAGAACTCTACCAGACATCTGTGGACCTAATAGACATATACACGATACTCTGACAATTAGATGGATATATATTTCACAAGAAACAAATTTCTCAGTCCTCCAAAATTGTCATATAATTTTCTTTCTCACAATATGTAAAGAAAAAAGTCCCCACTATTGATAAATTCTTGGATCTCCTTTGATTTACTGTTACACCATTGCCCCTATATGTCAAGAACTGATGTAAATCTCAACTTAATTCTCTTGCAGCAGTTTATATTCAGCTAATGGCAAACACTATTCTATAACTATTTTTTGGTAAAAAAAAACAAAAACAAAAACAATTAGCTACTAGTTGTCCAGGGGTGAATAGTAGTCTAATTTTCTCAAAGTCAGTAAACATGTAGCAGAGAAGTAGATTGCCAATGTTTAGATTCAAATTTTTGTGGCTTTAAAACATATGGCAATCTACGTGATTTATTCTTAATAGGGCTTGGGAGTGATAGAAAATAATTCTTCTACCAGTTTGTGAGGAAGAAAGTTTGTACAAGTGTTTCATCCACACATTCAATGAACATTAATTGAACCTATCTCATCTATAGATTTCTAAAAACAAAATGTCTCTTGGAAACATGTCTGTGCACAGAGCATGAGAAGAAGCAAAAGATTCATAGACCTAACCAAGAACTTCTAGCCCTCACACAGCACAGAAGAGTATGCCATCGTACCCTTCCTCCATATGAAACGTCACAGAGTTTACAGGATTGTACCTGTAAGAAAGTGATATAAAACTGAGTGATGTCACTTCAAACCATCAAATCTGGATACAGAGATTTGTGTTAACAGTCTTTGAAACAGATTAATGTTCCTTCTTTAGACATTTAGTGACCTCCTATTTCATTTTTTCTTGCTTTTTGCTAGTTTCTACATAACATTCTGCAGAGACCAACATCCTCCAACCAAGTCTTCTGCTATGGTGTGTACAATCCTTTTGCCCTTCTCTGTGGCTTCAGTAGTGAATCATTTAAATGTATGGTTGTAGCTTTTGCTTAGATGCAATATTTCTAGTTCAGTTCCAGAACTCTGGCAGACTGCCATCCTCCATACTTCTAGAGTCTAATGTATATATTTAAAGGGATATTTAACAGCACAGTTGAATTCAGAAGTTGCAAGAAAATAAAACTAATTAATGTAAATAAACAATCTGAGACTTCTCATGGGTTATTTATATAGAGTTTTGTAAATTTTACATGCTCTATATTGAATTAACAAAACCTGTTTCCTGGTATGTTCTTCATGTGAATCGCATACCCTTTATACCTACCATATACTTGTGCTTTAGTTTAACCCACGCCTGTCTATGGCACTCCTTCGTCAATATCTTTCTGATAATCATCTGTAGGTCTTCATTACTATGGAAAAGGCTATTTTACTCTTTTCCAAAGGTAAGAGTTGTTTTTCTTCTTTCCTCTCAAAACAGATAAAGGGTGGCAGAGTATGGGGTTTGTAAAATTGGATGACCATAGGAGAATATAAACTTACTAAAACTTGAGAAAAGCTCATCAACTAGGGCAAATAGCTGTGGGAATTGGACATGGTACCTAACATTTTCAAAGCAAACACAATGCATAGTCCAGGAAAGAATACAAAAGTCAAAAGATAACAGTAACTTTTAATCAGAGCTACAGTAAATCTCTTTGTGCATGCAGTCCAGCAAGTAAACTGGTTTTCCTTTTCAAGGGAACACTTATCAGCCACCTTCCCCTTGTTGAGTGCCAACCTAGTGACACAGCTGCCCCCTCTCCCCCAGAATGATCTTCCCATACTCTCCTTTGGGGTGGGAGCAAGCAACATAGCAGGGAAAAGTCAGAGAAGGCCTCTAGATCCCTGCTTCTAGTGCTTAGGATCCACTTTCTCTAATGCTTTTGGTCCAAGCAGGTATTCACAGACTGGACAACATGGGTCAAAGACACACTCGACATCTGATGGAAACACTGAGGCCATATTTCTTATTGGTCTTATCCAGTTTTGGTTGTAAGAGCCTAAGTGGAGTGGCATCTATGGAATGCTGTTTCATGAAGCTCCATAGTGAACCAAGGCTCCTCCCTGGAAATTAGAGGCATCCTGTGTCTGTATGATTAGCATAAGCAATATTGTTTTGTAAAATTTGAAGGATGGAGGAACATTAAAAAAAATTATACTATATCCCAATGTTATTTTTGAATGTTTTTAAAGAGGTATTATTATTTCTTTTTAATTGTATGCAGTATGTGAGTATGCATGGCATTCTATACCCTGAAGCTGGAGTTACAGGCAGTTGTGTGTTGAATTAGGTACCAAACACAAGTCCTCTGGAAGATCTCTTAAGGGCAGAGCCATCACTCTGACTCCATATATTTAAGTTTTATATAACTCTATTTTAATGAAGAATTTTCAGAACTAAGGTATATCATCTTAGTGTAATTTTACACCTTAATAAATTCAAAACTATAACGGTGAAAACTTATTTGAAAATCTCATTTGAAAGTTTAATGGTGTGTAATTATTATACATTTTTAGATTTTAAATTTTGAATAAAATATTTTAAATTAAATTTTTTATTTTAATTCTTGTCATCTTCAACTAGAGTGATTAAATTGAAATATTTTTTTAAAGTCATTTTAATGGAGCTCCTGTCTTGAAAATCCAAAAAAAAAAAAAAAAATGGAGCTCCAAGGTGTGAAAAGCAGGAGACAAGGGCTACAAAGGGAACAATGGGGAAAATGAAGGGTTGATTTAACTGGGGAGGGTGGAGGAAGTGTAATACAGTGAAAGAGGGAGGAAGGACAGATAGTAATACTAAGGATGCTTGAAAAACCATATGAAAACATATTATTTCATAAGCTTACTTTAAAAATACAGTGTGTGTGTGTGTGTGTGTGTGTGTGTGTGTGTGTGTGTGTGTGTGTGATATTATGGATATGTGAATAGAAGATAGATAGATAGATAGATAGATAGATAGATAGATAGATAGATGATAGATAGATAGGTAGGTAGATAGATAGATAGATAGATAGATGATAGATAAATAGATAGATAGATAGATAGATAGATAGATAGATAGATAGATAGATTGTAGGAGTCAGTGGACCAGGTTGCCTGCTGCTAAATGCTGTTCCCTAGGCATGACAAGGAAGCTGCACTCATGAACTCTCAATTTCTGCCTGAACAAAACTTACACTTTAGTTGACATGCTACCACAGATTCAAAAGACTCTGTTAGGTCCAACTCTAGGTGATTAGTCACAGGATGTCAATGGCTGCTGAGACAGAGAGTCAGTTCCCACCATAGATGAGCTACCACACAGCTTGTCCATTCACAAGTGGTGGTAAGCCTTGATTCATGTGCACATGAGCAAGGCTAAAGGGACTCAGTACTCCATAGGTCCTGTGTGTATGTGTGTGTGTGTGTGTGTGTGTGTGTGTGTGTGTGTGTGTGTGTGTGTGTAAGAGTAATAGTTAAAGAAAACTTAATAAAGAAGTTAGAGCATGGATCACAGGAGTAGTTCTAGGCAGGGTAGGGAGAGCAGGAGTGATTTAGGTTCAGAGTTCATGTATTTGCCTCTACTTCCCTCAGGTTTTTCTCAGCCTTAATTGTAGAGGTTGCTTGCAGATGAATCAGTATTGTTGACCATCTCATAGACTAGACACCTACCCTCAAAAAAAAAAAAAAAGAAAGAAAGAAACCTGAAGTAAAACTGTAAAATGAAAGGTTTTTTAGAAATAGATGAAATTATTTAAAAATTATAAAACCTAATCACTTCTCACTAAACTTAAATATCAATGTTTTATTTCATATGAGCTTTAGCACTTGTGCATCTGAACTCCATTCAGCTCCCCTTGTACCCTGGCTCTTGCAAAAATATGATGTAGGATGTTTTCTGATGTCTCAGCGATGGAATCAAAGCTTTGTAATTTTTCTCAAGACTGTTATATTTTCACATCCTTTCAGCACTTATGACAAAACCTCCTCATATTTTGTGAATTATGAAAATTTTAGATTTCTGTGAGTCTAAAAGTATGTGAAGCTGAGTGAGTAGAAGAAAGCAAGAACATGATTGTGAAGTAAGACTTTCAATGCTGGTACCCAGGGAGGGGTGAGGCTGGCCAGCGTGCTGGCTGGCAGGTCCCAGCTGGCTGACAAGGTACATCCAGGTAGACTCAGGAGGAAGATTAGAATGTTATGCAAATGAATGGTCCTCCCACTCTCCTGGGATAGTGTGATTTAGTTGATGTGCGCTTTGCCTGTGGTGTAGCTTGTACTTTAACATCCTTCCACCTGAATTTGTCCAGGAGCTAGCTTGATTGCTTATCATTTCCCGATAAAGACACTTGACTGGATTCCTGAGAAACAAATCAGATTGGAATGTCTGACCTCTGAGAAAATGACACATTCCCTTCTCATGGTATAGAGAAGACAAAATGTATTACATTTTTCTAAAAATGAACTTGCACAGAGTTTTGAATGTGAGTATATATGCAATTTTTGTAATTGAAATCATATTCTATACTATTAACTAATGTAATTACATAGTATTCAAGCACAAAGCCAATAGTTTCTAAATGTTTACATGGTGTTATCAAAAATCCTGAAAAATAAAACCAAACCATTAATTATCAAGAAAGCTATTTTGTTTGACCTACCGTTAAATGTTTCTGGAAATAAAGCCTTTAATGATACATGTACTGAAAATTTATATTTAACATCTGAAATATATTTACAGTTTCATGCTCTGTAAATAAAGCTGTGTCCCTTTTAAATATTTAAATGTGTATTGGGATGTGGGAGAATAAGTTGAAGTGATAAGGGGCGATTACTTCATTTTTTTTTCACAGAATCGGAACTATGCCATACACAAAGCAATCAAACTGATAAGTGACCTGCTGATTACAAGATGATTGACAATTCAGTGTTCTCTTCTCGAGTAATCAACTCTGTTTTATAAAAATATTTTTATTCTTTTTTATTTTATGGGATTGTGTGACAGGTATTCTTGATTGTCAATTTGACTATGTATGGAATTAACTAAAACCCCCTGGCTTTGTACTCTTAAAAGGGGTTTTATTTTTTTCTAAATTAAATCATTTGAAGTGAAAAGAAAAACACTTTTAATGTAGATATTTTGAGGTGGGGAGATCCAACTTCAATCTGGGCCATATCTGCTAGTAGAAGCCTATCTATAAAAATTGAAAGAAGGACATACTCACTCTTTGCCTGCTTGTTCTTGCACTCCCTGGCAAGTCCACACCTTTACTGCTGTTAAAGCCTATGTCTCGGGGAGTCTGGTATATACTGACGAGCAACTGAGACATCCAGCCTCATGGAATAACAACTACACACCTACAGGATTGTGGGACCTTCCATTGGTAGACAGTCTTGTTGGAATAGCTAGACTACAGTCTGTAAGTCATTCTAATAAACCCCATATTTGTGAGTGAGTGAGTGAGTGAGTGTGTGTGTGTGTGTGTGTGTGTGTGTGTGTCTATGTCTGTGTTTATGTACGAGTGTATGTGTATATGGATGGATGGATTATATATATATATATATATATATATATATATATATATATACATATGGATTTTATATTCTTTCTATATTTTATAATGTATGTGGATTCATTCTAAAAGTTTGGTTTCTCTAAAGAACCCTGACTAGTCCAGATTATAACATAATTACACCAGTTCCTCCTTCCTTTTCCACCTTCCAAACCCTCCATGAACCCCACCCTTGCTGTCTTTCAAACTTGTCATCTCTTTTCTCTTTAATGTTGTTACATATGTGTATATATGTGTATTTCTAAATATAACCTGCTCCCTCTGAATAATGTTACTTATGAGTATGATTCTAGGGCTTGAATATTTACTATTGGATAAATAATTGGTGTGCTTTTTCTCTGGGGAAAAGTATTCCTTACTTGCCCATTGTTTTTCTTTTTTTTGGGGGGGGCGGGGTAGGATTCAGGCCTCATGAGCTTTCTCCCATTCACTTCCACATGTTTATTAGTGTCCTACTTGTCCAGCTCATGGCTGGGCAGTCATGTTTGTGAGGCTTCGTGGGTGTAGCTTCTGACGTCAGGAGGAGACACAATTTCACAGCAACTCTCTGGTGTTCTGTCTTGTACAGTCTTTCAGCCCCTCTTCTGCAATGATCCCTGAGCAGGAGTTAGGTTGTAGAGGTATCTAAATCACCATAACCCCCAATAATTAATTATGAACATTTGTAATTTTACTCCCAGATAACTGTAGTCCTCATCCCAATCAAGGAAACTTTTCTTTTCAATAGATGTAATGCATATGAGAAAATCATAAGCCATCCAAACGCAGAGTAACAAAACCTGTTTGGAACATTAGAAGAAAGTTTTCTGACTTAGTGTATTCTGGGTTTATTTATTTTTAAGATAAAATTTTCATATCCCTAGTTCTGTTTTAGTAGACACCTTACTATATCAAGGACCTGGATTCTTCTGGTTATACACTTTTGTAGTGCAAGACATACACATCAAACAGAAGAGAACTAGAGTGAAGTAACTATCAGGAAGTAATTATTTACTCTAATTTTAAAAATAAATTAATACGATATTATTTATAAAGGATTATTTCATGGCTAGGATGCTCCTACATTCTGTGAGGAACAGTAAGTTCTAGAGTATAGAGTCTCATCTGACCAAAAAATGATCTTTGTGGTAAAAATTTCAAGCACTTATTTTTCAGGCTAGTGGTTGAAATGATTAAAACTGAGCTTTGGAAGTTGGTTTTATTCAAATAAATAAGAAATGACAGAGTTGGTGAAAAATACAAAGGGTATCTTCTGGTCGGTATTTGATGTGGACAGTGGGATAGAATGTACTTCTTTATTAATATTAATAGAATTGCTAATACAGCAATAATTGTAAATACAGTTATCAGTTATTTTCAACTAACATTATGTAGCATTTTAAAATTTTATTTCTTAATTTTAAAATGTCAGGAAAGATATAATATTATAACAATGATAAATATAGGTTACTAAAAAAGGAAAATCCAGATATGAATATCTATATTAGTTTCCTGAGCTACCTTTATGAATACCATCTTCTGGTATATGAAACAACGGACGTTTGAAATAGTCTACTGTTATATCTCCATAGTTGTGCTGCTCGTCATCCTAAAGTCCTCCATTTATATTTTAAGTAGAGATCTTTCTCCTTGAAGCTTTAAAAATGGTCTAGAATGTTGTCATAGATCAGTTGTAATAGGTCAGTTTCTCATGAAGAGTTTCTCAGAAGTAAAATAAAGTAACAGATCTCTTTGGGGACACTGACACCACTCTACAGGCTGTTGTTGGTTCTTTCTACTCCATATTGGATTCATTTAGGTGTTCTGTGCAATTAGACTGCTAACACCATGTGCTTTATGTAATTCTTTTTCCAAACTATTTCCCATATATTCTAAAGGAGATGAATTATACAGCACAGTAAACAAAATACAAAATTAAAAAAAGACAAGATTATTCCTTTATGCTTGATAAAATTTAGCTGCATTTAGCAAACTACTCAATGACATTTTGAAGAAAGCTATTGCCCTCCTTATCATCACTGTCCCTCATAAAACACAATATTAGGGACTGCCATGCCATTTCACAAGTCAAAATGCAGTGTTTTTTTACTCACATTTTTGAAGAAGTGACTCTTGCTTTATTTTTTATTATATTTGTGTTTTAATTTTACATATCAGCCATGGGTTGCCCTGTCCTCTCCCCTCCCACCACCACCACCACCGTCCCCCCCTCCCCTCCCCTCCATTCCCATCTCCTCCAGGGCCAAGACTCCCCATTGGATTCACTTAAACCTGGTGAATTCAGTGCAGGCAGGTCCAGTCCCCTCCTTCCAGGCTGAGCAAAGTGTCCCTGTGTAAGCCCAAGGTTCCAAACAGACAGCTCATGCACTAAGGACAGATCCTGGTCCCACAGCCTGGATGCCTCCCAAACAGTTCAAGCTATTCAATTATCTCACTTATCCAGAGGGCCTGATCCAGCTGGGGACACCACAGACTTTGGTTCATCATTCATGTGCTTCCATTCATTTGGCTATTTGTGCCTGTGCCTCTCCAATCTTGGTCTCAACAAGTTATGCTCCCACAGTCCCTCCTCTTTCTCGACAAGTGGACTCCTGGAGCTTGACCTGGAGCCTGGTTGAGGATCTCTGCATCCACTTCCATCAGTTATTGGATGAGAGTTCCAGCATGAAAGTTAGGGTGTTTGGCCATCTGATTGCCAGTCTAGGTCAGATCAGGCTTTCTCCTGACCATTGCCAGCAGTCTAGGAGGATGTATCATTGTGAATTTCTGGGGATCTCTCCAGCACTCTGCCTATTCCTGTTCTCATGTGGTCATCATTTATCATGGTCTGTTATTCCTTGTTCTCCCTTTTTGTTCTTGATCCAGCTGGGATCTCCTGCTCCCCTAAGCTTTCTTTCCCTCAAACCTTGCCCTTCATTACTCCCACTGTTGCCCAGGTTGTTCATGTAGATCTCATCCATTTCTCTGTCATTGGGTGATCCCTGTGTCTTTCCTAGGGACTCGTTTTCTAGGTAGCCTCCCTGGAGTTGTGTAGCAGTCTAGTCATCTTTGTTTTACATCCAGTATCCTACTATGAGTGAGTACATACCATGCTTGTCCTTCTGAGTCTGGGTTACCTCACTCAGGAAAATTTTTTCTAGATCCACCCATTTGCCTGCACACCTCATGATGTCATTGTTTCTCTCTGCTGAGTAGTACTCCATTGTTTATATGTACCATATTTTCTTTAGCCATTCTTCAGTTGAAGGGCATCTAGGTTGTTTCCAGGTTCTGGCTATTACAAACAATGCTGATATGAACATAGCTGAGCAAATGCCCTTGTTGTATGATTGAGCATTCCTTGGGTATATGCCCAAGAGTGCTACAGCTGGGCCTTGGGGGAGATGGATTCCCAATTTTCTAAGGGAGTGCCATATTGATTTCCCAAGTGGCTGTACAAGCTTGCATTCCTACCAGCAGTGGAGGAGAGTTCCCCTTGCTCTACATCCTCTCCAGCATGAGCTGTCTTCTGTGTTTTTGATCTTAGCCATTCTGACAGGTGTAAGGTGGTATCTCAGAGTCATTTTGATTTGCATTTCCCAGATAATTAGGGATGTTGAGCAATTCCTTTAAATGTCTTTCAGCCTTTTGAACTTCCTCTGTTGAGAATTCTCTGTTTAGTTCTATAGCCCATTTCTTAATTGGACTGTTGGGCATTTTGATGTCTAATTTCTTGAGTTCTTTATATATTCTGGATTTCACCAGATTCTTGCTTTTGATCTGGCTTGTCTTATTCTTTTTCTTTTAAAAATGCTCTCACTCTCTCAGAAACAATCAATCAATGGGACCTGTTGAAACTGAGAAGCTTGTGTAGAGCAAAGGACAAGGTCAACAAGACAAACCAACAGCCTACAGAATGGGAAAAGGTCTTCACCAACCCCACATCTGACAGAGGGCTGATAGGGGGCTGGGCGGGAGGGGGGAGGACAGGGGAACCCATGGCTGATGTGTAAAATTAAAACACAAATATAATAAAAAAATAATAAAGGTTAAAAAATGCTCTCTCTGTCTCTGTCTCTGGCTCTCTCTGTCTCTCTCTCTCTCCCTCCCTTCCTCTCCCTCTCTCTCTCCCTCCCTTCCTCTCCCTCTCTTCCTCCCTCCCTTACCCCACTGAGTGTGTGTGTGTGTGTGTGTGTGTGTGTGTGTGTGTGTGTCCAAAGAGGCCAGAAGAGGGTGTCATAAACCCTGAAATTGGAGATGCAGGAGAGTCTCAGCTTTCAGCTATGGGTGCTGGTGATAGGACTGGGTTCCTCTGAAAGAGCAGAAAGTGTTTGTAATCATTGAGCCATCTCTCCAGCCCCTCATTCTCTTCTACATTTCTTTGGTGCAATGGCATTTTACTCCCAGACATACATTAAAGTTAATTCTACTCTCTTGTGTATGGATTCAGAAATGAGTATCAGTTACTAGTGGGGAAAATAACAGGTTCTATTGTTAGAAGAGGTAACACTAATGTTTGTCCAACATGAAGAAAGCACTCTTCAAACACTTCCTGAATATGTCTTACACTCCAAAGGGGTAATTAATTTCACTTGCTAAGGCTCAACAACTATTGCTTTCAAAAAGGACATTTTATTTGCTTAATTGTGTTTAAGTGTTAAATTTGGTAAAGGAAAACATTTCCTGGGATTGGCTTTTTTCTTTCTTTCTTTCTTTCTTTTTTTGTAAGAAGTTGGGGATGTCCTATGAAGCCTGGATCAGTAGCACTTTGTAGCTCATTTAACAAACATCACTTTTGACTGCTGGTATGAATCATGTCTATCTTCTAATATCGAATGTTCTGTAACCATTTAGTCACATTACATCTTTATGCATGGATACAATCAACAAAAGACACACATGCCTACCTGCCATGTCCAAATGAGCAAACAAAATGACAACAATAAAGCATAAACCTGGGAATTTGGATGGTGCCACTCTGTCTCTTACAGCATTTGTGAATCCAAGACACAGATACCTGACAGTCATCCTTAGTAAGAGTGGATATGCTTCATCACACCAAATAGAGGTATCAAATAGTAAATAAATAAAAATACAAAAGAAAATAGTTTGTTTTAATTTTGAGCATCAAATGCTCATAGACAATGGCAGCAACTAATGATTACAATGTGGGATATCCATACATCACTGCCTAACATAACTTCTTTTGAGTACAGAAAACTTTATCTCTGACTCCAAATGGAATGAAGGCAAGATACCAAGTTTAAAATTCTCTGTCAAAGGCTGTTTTACTAATTATCCAGATTCGGAGGCAATCATACAGGCGTAATCATTCACCTCACGCCTGGAAACATAAGTCTTGTTCTTTTGATGAATATTTATAAGACAGTGTAAAGCAGTCTACTTTCTTTTCCCTCCAGGCAAGACAATTTGGAGTTCATCAATATGTATTACCAAGGACTTTTATAAAAGGCACTTCAAAGAAAATTCATCAGGCATTCCTTTTGTCTTGATTTCTGTTAGACTGATGCTTCCTTTTGACAAGTATCAATAAATTATCCTCTGATGGCTGGAAACTTGATGTCTTATTCAGAAACTTCCTCACACAGCAAAATATGGTCATGAGTTTCAAGTGGTATTATTAAAATCCTGCATCTAATTTAAGGACATACAGAAGATATGCAAATTAACAACAATAAAACAAACATATATAGTCACCCTACAGCATAACGGGTGGATTTCCCATATTTGAGAGCATCTTGCTGTATGCAACTTGTGGTTTTATTATTTGTCATGTGGACATATTTACAATTCCTTCACAAGCAAAGGAAAGCTAAGCTCCCTTCCTGGAGATGGCAGAGAACCACGTTAAATGAAGCCAGATTAGTGTAGCTAGGAAAAGCAGAGAATGACAAGCTGTCTTTCCCCATAAGGCTGATGGGTTTCTCTTTTGAATATTATTGGTTAGAATCACATTTCCATAAGCCAAGGGTGAACAAATGCAATTGTCTAAACTAGGAACGAAAAGAAAACCATCAGTGCACTATTTAACAGGCTGTGAAAGGGACACTAAACCTCTTTATTTGCGTTCTTTCATTGCAAGGGGCTTAGTTATTTTGGTTTATTACTTTGGCAAGAAGTATTTGAAATACTGGAATTCTACTGATACCCATTTCTATAAATAAACACATAAAACAGCATGCCAACTAAAGACTCCATTGTATTTTATAGCTCCACTCACTCTTTACAAAGCTATGGTTCTAATTATAAAAGCATTTCATATTCAAGAAATGATTTTGTCACTACCTGGCATAACATACTATAAATATAATCACTGAGCTAAATTTTAAAAAGACATGATGGGAGAAAAAGTGTGGCATTTCCGCTTAAATATACATTTTGTAAACTGACTCTAATATTAATCACACAGCCTTTCTATATGAGTTCATGTACAACAAGCAAACATATATAGCATTTGTAAAACTGTAATTCACTCTATATAAATAGCTTGGAATGCACTGCATATTTTACAATAAAGGAACAAAGAGGTAAAGATTTCACATGGAATACTTCAGGCTAAAAAACACATTTGCAATATAAAGTCCCTATGAAATACGGTTATAGTAGTAAAAGAATATTGATCAAATAGATTATATTTAATATGACCTGGTATGGGTGCTAATGGTGGTGGGGAGTTTTGAATTTCATTTTATGTTTGAGAGCCCAAAGATGCCATTGTAACTTCATATATTTGTCATTAATTTGTATGTGCTAAAAATATAGAGGAAACACATTTAAATATTTCTGACAATTTTGAAAGGTTTTCTTTGTTTATTTCTTGTTTTTTGAGATAGAATCACTAGGTAGGCCTGGCCTGGAATTTACTGTCTAGACCAAAGTTACTTCAAACTCACAGAGATCTCCCTCCTGGGTGTTGAGAGTAAGGCCCCTAACCACACCTCGGAGCTCTGTAATCTTTTTAAAAATTTGACATGGGCATTTTTCTTTCAGTTAACTGACAGTAGTGAAGCAGCTGGGAGCTGGATGTATATATCTAGATCTATGCTTATATGCACATACAGTTTATTGATAGTTTGAGAACTTTATACATTTTATTTTAATCACATTCACCGATCTCTAGCCCCACCCCCAACCCAACTCACTCCTCACTTCATACCTACCCAACCTTGTGTTTTCATTTTCTTTAACCTGTCTGACTACATATTCTTGGGTGTGTGGCCATCTGCTAGAGTGTGTTCAACTACCAGAGAACACACCCTTAAGAAACAAACTCTCTCTCTCCTAGCAGCCATTGGTTCTCAGTAGCTCTTCAGCTAGGAGTAAGCACTTTTCTCTCTATTCAAGGATTTTTGCCTGGCTTAAAAGAGCTCCCACAGTTCTTGTGCATGCTGTCACAACGTATGTGAGTTCATATATTCAACAGCCCTACTGTGTCTAGAAATAACTGTTTTGCTGAGGTCATCTATACACTCTTGCCCTTATATATCCCCTCTTCTGAAATTATCCCTGAGCTTTGGGAGTTGGGTTGTATGATATATATAAATATATATATATATATATATATATATATATATATATATATATATGCCATATTGGGCTGAGCACACCACAATCATTTATTCTCTTCACTTTAATCAGTTGTCGGTCTCTGTGTTAATCAGCATCTACTACAAAAAAGAGAAGTGATTCTCTGATGTGAGTTGACAATTGCATTGATTTACGGGTATAATGATAAAATCTCAAAGGGTTTGTTGAATGCTATGTCTCTTTAGCAGAATAATAGTAGTAGTTTCCTCTGTGATGCACAAGGAAGACAGGGCAACAGGGAAGTTCAACTACTTCAAGATCATTTAACTTTTAGATGATTACCCAAATGCTTCATTGTGGGAGAAGATAATATGGGCTCCAAGCAGATGAAGCAGATCCACATGTTCCTGAAGGGAAAGAGTGTGGTGCTGATGGGCATGAACACCATGATTTGCAAGGCCATCCAGATGCATCTGGAATGCAACCCAGATCAGGAGAAACTGGTTTAATATTTCAGGTGGAATGTGGGATGGTGTTCATGAAGGAGGACCCCCATGAAGGAATACCTCATCAAAATAGGGACATGCTGCTGGCCAGTGAGGTGTCAGCTGTGTTCAT
Source organism: Onychomys torridus (assembly GCF_903995425.1). Classification (NCBI taxonomy): domain Eukaryota; kingdom Metazoa; phylum Chordata; class Mammalia; order Rodentia; family Cricetidae; genus Onychomys; species Onychomys torridus. The sequence continues at coordinate 52,804,290 of NC_050444.1, forward strand.
GTTGATTATATCCTTGCATAATGTCACTGTGCCAGTCCAAAACACTGGTCAGGTGTCTGAGACCTCTTTCATCCATGTTTTAGGCATCACCACTAAATTGCCAGAGGTACCATTGAAATTATGAGTGATGTGCAGCTGATAAAAACTGGAGACAATGTAGGAGCCAATGCAATGCTTAACATGCTGAATGTCTCCCATTTCTCCTTTGGACTGTCATCCAGAAAGTTATTTACAGGGACAGCATTTATAAGCCAGAAGTGCTTGACATAATGGAGCTGACTCTGTACTCTCACTTCCTAGAGGGTGTCCAAAATGTTGCAAATGTTTGTGTGCACACTGGTTACCAGACTGTTGCCTCAGTGCCACACTATATCATCAATGAGTACAAGCAGGTACTGGATTTGTCTGTGGAGACTGAGTACACCTTCCCACTTGCTGAAATGGTCAAGGCCTTTGTGGCCGCTGCTGGTGTGGTGCGGCCACCAATGATGCTCCTGCTTCTGCTGCAACCCAAGCCAAGGCTGAAGCCAAAGAAGGGTTGGAAGAATCAGATCAGGATAAGGAACTTGGTCTCTTTGACTAATCCCCTCAAAGCAAGCAACTCAGCTAGACTAATTTGTGAAACACAGAAATAATGACTTACTTGTGTTTTTAAAAGTGGTTTCTTCCCAAAGGGCTAAGACCTTCTCATCACAGGGTCTTGTTCTGGATAATGGTACTAGGTATGGTTTACATTATGTTGTATGGGTCTTAAATCCAATCATATAGTGGTAGGTCATTCCAATTTCATTCATTCATGCCACTATTTTTATGTTCTTCTATGCATTCAAAGCAAAATAATCTGCCCCATAGCTGTATTAGTTACCTATGGCTGTCTAATGACTTCAAAATGTAATGACATAGAACATATCCGTTTCTATGGATCGACAGCTCTGTTTGGGGTCTATTGTGAAGATGGAAAAAAGGCATTGGCTAGGGATGCAATCAACCAAGGATTGGACTGAGTCAGCAAAACTCCCTCCAAGATCACATGGCTATATCAAGGGCCTTGGTTCCTCACAAACATTTCCTAGAAGTCTTATTTTCTTATCACATAGTCCAATCTGTGTGGAGGCTTAAATTTCCTTGTATCTTAAATGGCAAGGCTTCTGGCTCTCCCAGAGTAAGGAGAACAACACAATAACCTATTAATGAGTCATAGATCTCACTATCCATCACTTACTTCCTATTCTAGCTGCTGAAACAGAAGCAAATCATTGAGTCCAATCCATGCTTCAAGAAGAAGAATTATGGTACACACCTTTTGAAGAGATAATTATTAAACATGTGGATACAATTAAGCATTTCCATGAGTGTTTCTCTGATATATGAGAATATACTGAACAACTGAAGACAACATCCACATGACCTGAAAATCCCCAACAAATTCAATTTTCATCCACTAGTGGGATTCTTTTATTCTAACTCTCAAGTGATAATAGTGTTTTAGAATGTGAAAGGACAAGCCAAAAGCACGTGGATTAGATATATGTCATTCTTATTCTATAAGATGCTTCACTCACTTGCTGACTTATTTCTGGCTCATTGAAAAACATGCATGTACAAGAACAAACAAGGAGTCTTATTTTATATTTAAAAATAAATCTAAATGTCCTTTAGCCATCCAGAAAGCTATTAAGAGGTAACACAAGTTTAGGGAGAGACAGTGGTATGATAAGAACTGCATTAAAAATTCTTGCTGGTGTCATGCATAATAAACACTGAAGGAATGCTAAGATGGAAGACCGATTAGGAGATAGCAAAATAATTAGATGATGGATGATAAGAAGTAATACACACTGTGACCATCACTGAAGATGAAAAATGAAAGTGGATTTAAAATATATGCTGAAGAAAAGTGGAGCAATCATCTCCCACTGGAAGGGGCTGTGCACTATTTTCTCCCGAGTGTTGCTTGAGAAGAATTCATACCTCCATTTCTCTTTTGTAGAAGCTTCTACAATGATGAAAGAAAACAATGTTATATCCAAACTACACCTCAGGACTGAGTTGACTCATAACCTCTCCTGAAAATGCACTGTCATATCAATAGTCATGTCAGTGTGAAAAATAGGAGACTGTGATCCTCTGTTAGAATTAGAGCACCCATGTTTTTTGTAATGTGTGGAAAATAAAATTCAAATTTTGCTTTGGAAGTACCAGTGATACCAAATCATTAGTTATACCTTCTGTTGGCATAAGTGTTCCAATAAGAGCCTTTTGCTATAAATTTTCCAGAACAATAAGGGCACATTTGTAATATTCTGAATGGCCAGAAAAAGAGCAATGTATATACAGAGAAATGTGCAGAAAGAAGGGCTTTGGAGCTCAGCACATTTACACTTTTATCTTGTTCCATTTGTACCTAGGTTTCTGACATTTGTTATGTGAAGGTTTTTAAATCACAATTTCTTTCAAGAAACTAATTGAAATTCACTCAGAGATTGATAATATCAAATAAAGTACTTTTTGTAAATACTAGGGACAGTGCCTGACAGTTAGTAAGTGCTAATAAATATGTATGATTAACTTGAACCTCCTTATAATATTATTAGGGATGATTTGATAAATGCAGGTAAGTAAGTTGATTACAAAGATATTTTATTAAATTACTCTGAAGATTGAAAAGTATCAACATTTAAAATATCTATGTTTTGTTTTATTTACATACAAAAGGAGATGTTTCTTGAGGACACTGAGAGTCTTTGTTAGGACATAGCAAGAATCTTGCCAATTGCGTTTACACTACACAGTGATTTGCTGAAAGGGGAGTCACATTAGCAAAAGACAAAGATAACACACAAATGTCTTACAGTTTTCACAAAATTGCTAAATATTACTATTGACTTTAATTGCCCAATGAGCTTTGTAAATATGTGAAACAGACCTTCTATTTAAAGAATAGTATCAGGCTGGGACTTTAGCTCAGTGGCAGAATGCTTGCCTAGCTGTGTGAGACTCAATGCTCAGTTCTCAATACTTCAAATATTAATAATTATCATTATAATAAAATTATGTCATATTCTAATGTTTTTCATGGTTTATAATTCCTTCTATATGTAACCAAAGCAAATATATGAGTACTTTTAAAATTCTCCAGTTTCTTAACAGCTGAGACATCCTGGAGCATACTGTGTATTAGGTCAGAATATTCAACAGTTTCAAAAGCAGTTATATGATAACATTATCTTTAAATGTCAAAGAGATTAAAATAATCAAGCAAATGCTTCTTATATTACCTAAAAATAAAACCTAAAAATCATCCACAAAGTGAATAACACTCTTTATACATTCTTAATGAACCATATTTTAACTTACATTTTATTACTTTTTGATGTTAAAAATTCTATTAGTGCTGCTGACATGTTATATTCACAGAAGGTATGCTGTATCACTTTATATATATATATATATATATATATATATGGCTGGGGAAATGTTTTGGGGGTAAAACCCTTACTGAGATATCATAAGGACCTGGTTTCAAACTCCAGAGCCCATCTAAAGTTAATGCAGAAGTATGTCTCTAATCCCAGGACTTCTAGAGGTGAATGGGAGATCTATTGAGACAAAAAAATGTCCCTAAAACACATGGGTCAGTTATCCTGGAAGATATAGCAATGAAAACAAAAAGAGACCCTATTTTACACAACATAAAAGGTGAAAAGCAACTCCCAAGCTTGCCCTCTGATCTCCATAGAAACACACCGGCATTCACAAGTCCACACTTACACAAAATTAAATATAATAACATAACTATCAAATTATTCTTTTAATCATCAATCTATTATCCTAAGTATAATTATCATTAAATAAAAACTGAAGAAACTTCACTGGATATCTCATATATTATATTGGGGTTTTTTTTTTTGGTTGGTTGTTTCTTTTTATTTCTTTTCTTTTTTTTGTTTAATTTTTAGAGACAAGGTTTCTTTGTGTAGCCCTAGCTGTCCTCAAACTGGGACTCACTCTATAGAACAGGCTGGCCTTGAACTAAGAGATCTGCCTGCCTCTATTTCCCAAGAGCTTGGATTAAAGATATACACTAGCACACAATTATATTTTCTAAATACCAAAATCGAAAAAAAAAAACCTACTATGAGTAATGTGACCATAATTGTTTCTCATTTTAGATATGAAAAAGAGACTAACCATGGCCTTCAAGAGAATATAGTAGCTCTTAGCAGAGTAGTGCCCTTGGGCATGTAAAGAACAGCAAATAGTGCATGTGCCTTCAGCCTTCATCACAACTGAAGTGAGCAGCATGCTCCTCTGGAAGCCTCTGGGCAGCCATGGCCATGGCCTCTTGCTAAGCCATTCCTATCTCCAGGGAACATTGCTACCATACTACAGGCTAGTAATCATTCCTTAGACTTCTGTGTAAATGGAAGAAATGCTGTTTCTTCTTTAACTGGGCATGGTTATATTTCCATGTCATGTCTTGATGGTTTATCTATATTATAAAGCATTTTTTCTGTATAGATACATCATAATTTCTCTATACATTCACTTATTTAAGGACAACTTGTTGCTTCCAGTTTTTGGATGAGCTGATGTGAACATTTGTGTACAAGTTGTCTATGCCTATGACATACATTTTTATTTTTCTTGGCTGAAGAACAGATTTATAAGTGTTTACAAAGATGTTATAGAATCTGCCAGTTTTCCTAGTTTCTCTCTTTACACAGAAGAAGGAAAGAAAGAGAAAAACAAAAACAAAACAAAACAAAATCACCTTGAGCACATAGTCACAGGTTCAGCTTTGATCTGAATTTTTTTCCCTAGGGAAGGGGTAGTTCTTTTGTTTTCTTCTTCATTTATTTTCATTCTGAGGTTCATTATTTCTGTCTAACATTGGATTTAAATGACCACATTACCCCACTTTCCTTAGACAGATGCAGGTGTCATTTACATGATTCTTCCATATTTCCTAGTATGCAATTTAGCACTATGAATTGCTCCTGGTGGTTGTAGTAGAATCCCACAAATTATTATGTGCCATGAGTTTGATTTCAGCCAGTTCAAAGGTCTAAATTTCACTTTTAATATATTCTTTGATTCTCAGTTGGTTTAGAAATATGGTGTTGAAGTTTCTGTGGCATGGGAACATTTAAGATAGCTTTATGTTTTTAACTTTTAATTTATTTTCAATGTGTTTTAATTTATTTTCACTTTGTGTGCCTTAAATATTTTTAAATTATTGAGTCTTGTTTCCTAGTCAGTATCTGCAGATGACACATTCTGTTGGTTTTGGTCAGTGTGTTATAATACTGTCAATAGGTCAATTTCATCGATGCTGTTGTTAATTTCCTTAATATCCCTCCATTAAACATTCTGTCTCTGTTCTATCAATTATAAAAGCATGGGCATTGGAACTCCAATCAGGAAATTGTCTCCTTTTTGCAATTCAGCCAAATTTCTCTTTTATCACCATGATGAACTAGCCCTCTCAGAACCAGGAAATGGCATTGTGTGCTGTAACTATTACTGTTTCCCTGATACCAATTTGACTAACATGAATGTTTCTTCACATTCACCTTCCTTCATATTTATGTGAGCATGATAGGTGTTTTTTCACACTTTTATCTTTAAGTTGCTTATGGCTATATTTTACATGAATGTTAAAACTAGTTATTTAAAATTATTAGTAGTATTAATAGGTTTACAATCTGAGCTATGTTAATTTTTCTCATTTTTTTGAATTATTCTATTTTTATGTGAACTGAGTTCATGTATAATACTCCATTTTTATCTTATTGTTTATCAACAATCTGTTTGGGTTTGAGCAATGGATCAGTAGTTAACATCTCTTCGTGCCCTTGCAGCAGATCCAAGTTCAGTTCCCAGCACCAGCATCAGGTGGCTTATGCTTGTAGTAATTCTGATGCCCACTTCTAGCCTCCATAGCTACACACACACACACACACACACACACACACACACACACACACACACACACACAAATAATTAAACATTGTAAAATATCCCCCATCTTTTATTATTTTTATGATATTTTAGAGATTATCTCACACAAACATAAAGTAGAATAAATGACCTGAAAATGTAGTAATAGAAGCAATCAAAAATGAAACCCATACAATTTAGGAAAATTGATAAAAAAAAATATACATCACTTGTTCTACTTTGTCTAATCTGATGCTGACTTTACTTTTTAAAATTGTATGTGTAAGTATACTTTGCCTATATGATTATATGTACACCACTTCTGAGAGCCTACAGCAATCAAAAGAAGGTGTTAAATTCCTTGGAAATGGAGTTATGGATGATGACTTTGGGAAAAGAACTCAGATCCACTACAAGAGCATCAAGTGTTGTTGGCAAGTATGCCCTCCGTCCAGGCCCCATTACCAGTGCCTAGTTCAACTCCACTACCACAGTTTTAATCCTTTATACGTGTTTTTCCTTTGTTCTTGTGTCTCTACTAAACATTTAATGAAATGGAATATAGTCGTAATAACTACTGAATGTCCCTGTCTGCTAAGTCTGAATCTGAGTAAAGTTAGGCTTATTTTAACTGATCAGTTATTTGTCTTCAGTATGGCTTATCTACCTGTTCTTTGTATCTGTGAAACATTTTATTAGCTCTTCCTGATACATTTTGCCTTGTAGTATTCTGCTTATCTTCCACTCCAATCCATATGCTTGATTATTATGATATTACGTGAAATTTCTCAAGTATTTGCAGAATACATAAATATATTTTGTAGACTTACATTTTCCTTTCTTACATGATAGTAGAACACATATACTCTTTTAAATCTTATGATTCTCACTTTATCCCCATTCAAGGGGTCTGCTTCAATTTGTTCTGTTTTGTGGTACACAGACTCATAGCATCTCAGAGAAGTAAAAAGAGGGAGCTGTTGATTTAATTTTATACCTTGTCTCTTCTTTTTGTTACTTTTATTAATCCCAAAAATAACATGCTCAAAATCACTATTTTTATAGTTTTTTTTAACCTTTTTGTTTCAGCTGAGAGGACTAAATCTTCTCTGTGTAGCTCTGCCTTGCTGAGAGATAGCAGATTGTCTTCTAAGTAAGAATTTAATGGATTATTTTGAATCTTGGTCTTGGTCTTATTTCAGTGCTCAAAACAACTAATGCCTGTTCCTAAACTTTCTTTATTTCTTGGGATTTATGGATTTCTCTTAACTGTGTTCTTTACTTCAGGACCAACCAGGTAATTTCTTTATTTTACAAAGGATTCTGGAACCACAGAGTCTTTGAGGACCAAAAATTAAACCTATATGCTCAGTTCTTAGAAATTCTAACATCATATACCTAGGTGAAACCTCTGTCTTTACATCCTATTTGGTAAGTTATATCAAATTAATTTTCAAATCACTAATCCTCCCACTCATTTTCCTAGTTCTTATGAAAATGTATTTACTTATTTATATGTTTTTTTATGTTTTCCTTATAAGAATCATGCAAAATACATTATATACATTTTTATGTACTGAGGAAAGTATGTTGTTATTCTGTGCAGAGAAGAATATTAAATAGTATCTATAGTTACAAGTTTCTGAGTTTCTTGAGAAAAGAAAAGACATTTCTAGTTCTAATAAAAGTTTCTCACTGAAAAGAAGACAGTGCTTCAAGTAGATTTACACACAGCCACACATTCTGAATATTCTTACAATTGTATTCAGGCCAAATTCTTTTTTTTTTTTTTTTTAAGATTTATTTATTTACTATGTATACAGAAGAGGGTGCCAGATCTCATTACAAATGGTTGTGAGCCACCATGTGGTTGCTGGAAATTGAACTAGGGACCTCTGGAAGAGCAGACAGTGCTCTTAAACCATGAGCCATCTCTCCAGTCCAAGTTTTTTGTTGTTGTTATTGGTTTTTTGTTTTTTGTTTTGTTTTATTTTGTTGTTGTTGTTGTTTTTTTTTTTTTTTTTGGTTTTTTGAGACAGGGTTTCTCTGTGTAGCTTTGCGCCTTTCTTGGATCTTGCTTGGTAGACAAGGCTAGCCTCGAACTCACAAAGATCCTCCTGCCTCTGCCTCCCGAGTGCTGGGATTACAGGTTTGAGCCACCACCGCCTGGCTCAGGCCAAATTCTAACATTGTATATGTTGTCATGATTTACAAGGTCACTTCAAAAAGTATCAAGGACTATGGGGGTCCAGCCCCTCCCATAGCCCCCTGCTAGGGTCCAGGAAGAATCTACAACCAGATGATAATTAATCTTGGAAGAAAAGAAATGAATCTATGTACACGAAACTCCTTAGTCCATAAACTTTACTATTCTGTGTTGGTTCTCTCTCTACAAGCTTGTAATCTGCTCTCATTTTTAGCTCCTTTCTTGCCCAATATCTCTTTACATTATTCTGCTGTCCCATCTAGGTTCTATCTTAATTCTTTCATCTAGTTCTGCCCCTTCTAGTTTCTCATCCATTAAGTTCTTTCCCATATCAGTTCCTCTTCCATCTCCTTCTCTCTCATTCTCATCTTATTCTTCCTCATTTTGTTCTTCCCCATCTGGCCCTTCCACATTTTCCATCTCATTCCACTAGTACTCTTTTCTAGCCCTTCAATCGAGTTCTTCCTGAAATCAGTTTGTTCCTCACAAGTTCTTTTTTCTTTATTTTTTAAATATTATTATTATATTTGTGTTTCAATTTTACACATCAGCCATGGGTTACCCTATCCTCCCCCCTGCCTCCCCCACCCCCACCTCCCCCCCATCCCCTCTCCTCCATTCCCATGTCCTCCAGGGCCAAAACTCCCCCTGGGGAATCATTTAAACCTGGTGAATTCAGTACACGCAGGTCCAGTCCCTTCCTTCCAGGCTGAGCAAAGTGTCCCTGTGTAAGCCCAAGGTTCCAAACAGACAGCTCATGCACTAAGGACAGGTCCTGGTCCCACAGCCTGGATGCCTCCCAAACAGTTCAGGCTATTCAATTGTCTCACTTATCCAGAGGGCCTTATCCAGCTGGGGGCTCCACAGCCTTTGATTCATAATTCATGTGCTGCCATTTGTTTGGCTATTTGTCCCTGTGCTTTTTCCAATCTTGGTCTCAACAATTCACACTCTTACAGTCCCTCCTCTTTCTCAACAATTGGACACCTGGAGCTCCACCTGGGGCCTGGCTGAGGATCTCTGCATCCACTTCCATCAGTTATTGGATGAGAGTTCCAGCTCAACTGGTAGGGTGTTTGGCCATCTGATCACCAGACTAGGTCAGATCAGGCTTTCTCCTGACCATTGCCAGCAGTCTACAGAGGATGTATCATTGTGGATTTCAGGGGACCTCTCCAGCACTCTGCCTATTCCTGTTCTCATGTGGTCATCATTTATCATGGTCTGTTATTCCCTGTTCTCCCTTTCTGTTCTTGATCCAGCTGGGATCTCCTGCTCCCATAAGCTTTCTTTCCCTCAAACCTTGCCCCTCATTACTCCCACTGTCATCCAGGTTGTTCATGTAGATATCATCCATTTCTCTGTCATTGGGTGATCCCTGTGTCTTTCCTAGGGTCTCGTTTTCTAGGTAGCCTCCCTGGAGTTGTGTAGCAGTCTAGTCATCTTTGTTTTACATCCAGTATCCTACTATGAGTGAGTACATACCATGCTTGTCCTTCTGAGTCTGGGTTACCTCACTCAGGATGATTTTTTCTAGATCCATCCATTTGCCTGCACACCTCATGATGTCATTGTTTTTCTCTGCTGAGTAGTACTCCATTGTGTATATATACCATATTTTCTTTATCCATTCTTCAGTTGAAGTGCATCTAGGTTGTTTCCAGGTTCTGGATATTACAAACATTGCTAATATGAACATAGCTGAGCAAATGCCCTTGTTGTATGATTGAGCATTCCTTGGGTATATGACCAAGAGTGCTACAGCTGGGCCTTGGGGGAGATGGATTCCCAATTTTATGGAAGCACCATATTGATTTCCAAAGTGGCTGTACAAGCTTGCATTACTACCAGCATTGGAGGAGAATTCCCCTTGCTCCAAATCCTCTCCAGGATAAGCTGTCTTCTGTGTTTTTGATCTTAGCCATTCTGACAGGTGTAAGGTGGTATCTCAGAGTCGTTTTGATTTGCATTTCCCGGATAATTAGGGATGTTGAGCAATTCCTTAAATGTCTTTCAGCCATTTGAACTTCCTCTGTGGAGAATTCTCTGTTTAGTTCTATAGCCCATTTCTTAATTGGACTTTTTGGAATTTTGATGTCTAATTTCTTGAGTTCTTTATATATTCTGGATATCAGCCCTCTGTCAGATGTGGGGTTGGTGAAGACCTTTTCCCATTCTGTAGGCTGTCGCTTTGTCTTGTTGACCGTGTCCTTTGCTCTACAAAAGCTTCTCAGTTTCAACAGATCCCATTGATTGATTGTTTCTGAGAGAGAGAGAGAGAGAGCATTTTTAAAAGAAAAAGAATAAGACAAGCCATATCAAAAGCAAGAATCTGGCGATATTCAGTTTCAACAGGTCCCATTGATTGATTGTTTCTCTCAGATTCTGTGCTTCTGGTGTTATATTTAGAAAGTGATCTCCAGTGTCAATGCATTCAAGACTACTTCCTACTTTCTCTTCTATCAGGTTCAGAGTAACTGGATTTATGTTGAGGTCTTTGATCCACTTAGACTTAAGTTTTGTGCACGGTGACAGATATGGATCTATTTGCAGCCTTCTACATATTGACATCCAGTCATTCCAGCACCATTTGTTGAAGATGCTTTCTTTTTTCCATTGTACACTTTGGCTTCTTTGTCAGAAATTATATGTTCATAGGTATGTGGGTTAATGACAGGGTCTTCAATTCAATTCCATTGGTCCACATATCAGTTTTTATGCCAGTACCAAGCTGTTTTTATTATTGTAGCTCTATAGTAGAGCTTGAGGTCAGGTATCGTGATGCCTCCAGAGGTTGTTTAATTGTACAGGATTCTTTTGGCTATCCTGTTTGTTTGTTTTTTTTTTTTCCATATGAAGTTGAGTATTTTTCTTTCCAGATATGTGAAGAATTGTATTGGTAATTTGATGGGGATTGCATTGAATCTGTAGATTGTTTTTGGTAAGATCGCCATTTTTACTATGTTAATCCTGTCTATCCATGAGCATGGGAGTTCTTTCTATTTTCTGAGATATTCTTCAATTTCTTTGTTCAGGAACTTAAAGTACTTGTCATATATGCCCTTAACATGCTTAGTTAGAGTAACCCCAAGGTATTTTATATCATTTGTGGCTATTTTAAAGGGTGATATATCTCTGATTTCCTTCTCAGCCTGTTTGTCTATTGTATACTGATTATTTTGAGTTGATCTTGTATCCTGCTATGTTTCTGAAGGTTTTTATTAGATGTATCAGTTCCTTGGTTGAATTTTTGGGGTCACTAATGTATACTATCATGTCATCTGCAAATAGGGAAAGCTTGACTTCTTCCTTTCCAATTTGTATCCACTTAATCTCATTATGTTGTCTTATAGCTCTGGCTAGAACTTCAAGTACTGTATTGAATAAGTATGGTGAGAGGGGACAGCCTTGCCTTGTTCCTGATTTTAGTGGTATTGCTTTGAGTTTCTCTCCATTTAATTTGATGTTGGCTGTTGGCTTGCTGTGGACTGCCTTTATTATGTTTAGGTATGTTCCCTGTTTTCCTGATCACTGCAAGTCCTTTATCATGAAGGGGTGTTGGATTTTTTCAAATGCCTTTTCTGCATCTAGTGAAATGATCATGTGGTTTTTCCTTTGAGTTTGTTTATATGGTGTATTATATTGATGGACTTTTGTATGTTGAACCACCCTTGCATCCCTGGGATGACGCCTACTTGATCATGGTGGATAATTGTTTTGAAGTGTTCTTGGAGTCTGTTTGCCAGTATTTTATTGAATATTTTTGCATCAATGTTCATGAGGGAGATTGGTCTGTAGTTCTCTTTCTTTGTTGCATCTTTGTTTGGTTTAGGAATCAGGATAATTGTAGCCTCATAGAAGGAGTTTGGTAATATTCCTTCTGCTTGTATTGTGTGGATCAATTTAAAGAGTATTGGTATTAAGTCTTCTTTGAAGATCTGGTAGAATTCTGCACTCAATCTATCTGGTCCTGGGCTTTTTTTGGTTGGGAGACTTATAGTGACTGATTCTATTTCCTTAGGGGTTATTGGACTATTTAAATAGTTTATCTGGTCTTGATTTAACTTAGGTTTGTGGTACCTATCCAGAAAATTATCCATTTCTTTTAGATTTTCCAATTTTGTGAAGTAGATTTTTTTGAAGTATGACCTGATGATTCTCTGAATTTCCTCATTGTCTGTTGTTATGCCCCCCTTTTCATTTCTGATTTTGTTAATTTGGATGCTCTCTCTCTGTCTTTTGGTTAGTTTGGATAAGGGCTTGTCTATGTTGTTGATCTTCTCAAAGAACCAACTCTTTGTTTCTTTAATCCCTTGTATTGTTCTCTTTATTTCTATTTTATTGATTTCACCTCTCAATTTGATAATTTCCTGGCATCTGTTCCTCCTGGGAGACTTTGCTTCTTCCTGCTCAAGGGCTTTCAAGTGTCCTGTCAAGTCACTAAAGTGAGATTTCTCCAGCTTCTTTATGTGGGCATTCCTCTATCCCTATCATTGGTAGGTTTGGTCTTTTCATGGTGTCCCAAATTTCTTGGACATTATGGGTCATGACTTTGTTGGTTTTAGTGTTTTCTTTGACTGATGAATCTACTTCTTCTAATGTATCCTCAACACCAGAGATCCTCTCTTTCATCTCTTGCAATCTGTTGGTTATACTTGCATCTTAAATTCCTGTTTGTTTACTCAGATTTTCTATTTCCAGCATTCCTTCTACTAGTGTCTTCTTCTATTTTTCTATTTCCCTCTTCAGGTCTTGGACTGTTTCCCTTGCTTTTTCATGATTTTCTTTCAGGGACTTTTGTTTTCTTCTGCTTTAGTTGTCCTTTCCTCTAGTTTTTTTTATAGCATTCTTCCCATTTTTTGTTTGTCTGTTCCTCCATTTTATTTTTGATTTCTTCTATACAAGGCTCTAGCCTCTTCATGATGTTACTTATAAGGTTGTTTTCTTCTTCTTCTTCTTCTTCTTCTTCTTCTTCTTCTTCTTCTTCTTCTTCTTCTTCTTCTTCTTCTTCCATTCCATGATGTTCAGGTCTAGCTGATGGAGAAGGGCTAGGTTCTGGTGATGCTGTATTGCTCTTTATTTTGTTGTATGTACTTCTGCCTTGGCATCTGCCCATCTCCTCATGGGTTCTTTCTTTGTCTTACCAGTGTACTTGGCCCAGACAGAGCTGACAGATTTAGGGAGCCTCTCTCTGATCCAGATGGAAGCTCTGGACCGGATGGGAGCTCTGGTCCAGATGAGAGTGCTGGCCGGATAGGAGCTGGGGGCCTGGACTCTGAGTCCCAGGAAGTCCCTGGGGTTTCCTTATCTTGTCCAGATGGGAGCTCCTCTTGTCCAGATGGGAGTTCCCAGACAGGATGGAATGCTGGACACTGGTCTCTAAGTCTCCAGAAGTGGCTGGGGTCTCCAGCAGTTGGGTGTAGGGGCAAGGCGTTGAGGTTGTAGTGTCCATTGGAGGGTCTCTCTGGTCCAGATGGGAGTTCTGAGGCAAGGTCTACCTGCAGTCTTGCAAAAGGGGAGCCTTCCCACAGGGACCACCAATGGCCGGAAACTGGGGCCAAGTTGGGCAGGTCCTCACAGGATGGTGCCCAGGGGTGGGACCCAGAGGTAGTTGCTTCTCTGACTATAACCCCAGGCACACACCTCTGGTCCAGATGGAAGTTATGGGGCAGATAGAAGCTGGGGGCTGGTCTCTGAGTCTCTGGGAAGTGGCTGGGGTCTTGGGCAAATGGGTGTGTGGGCAGGGTGTGGAGACTGCATGGTCTGCCTGCAGTCTTTGAAAAGGGGAGTCTTCCCATGGGGCCTCCTCTCAAGTTCTTACCCATCTAGTTTTTCCATTCTGTTTTCTCTTCTCTGTCCTCTTGTGCCCTCATAGTCCCAGTATATATACACTTATAAGCAGTAATCCCTTGGCAGTGCAAAGCCAGGTTTCCATGGTCAAATGGAGGGGTGATAAGAATTATATAGAGGTGCAATAACCATTAATTATCATTTGCAACCCCAAAGGAAAGTGAACAATGGGAAAATAAATTAACTAAAGGCTAAATTAGGGTAATATCTAAAATGAGGAATCTTATGTGCTCAACTATACTCATAAATGTAATTGGTAGAAAGTGTTAAGAATCTATAAGTTGCTAGGTCAATGGGAGAAAATAAAACTGCCTTCTTTTTTCCTGTGGCTCCTATCTTTCCAAGCTATCTGCTGTTTTCCTGCAGGGTGGGGGAAAGTATGTTCAGTCACTAGGCAACCTGTGTACAGCTAGATGCCTCTGGTGATAGTAAAAGGGAGATCTGGAACTAGAGGAAAGATTTGGGAAAGGCAGAAGTTAAGCTTAATTGGTACAGCATCCAGGCCTTCTCAAACAGCTAGCCTAGATGCTTAAGTCTGTTCTTAGATAGTACAGAGGTATCTCTGATAAGTTACTTTCTTCCATCTAGGGATGGACCTGGACGGATGCTGTCAATGACAATAATTACAGGGAGGCTTGAACTGGGGTTCTGGCTGAGCATAGCTGTCAGAGAAGAAGGTTAACTAAATATTCTTAGAAATGGTTAGGTAAGGAGTTAGAGGTCTACAAAGTTAGTAAGGCTGTAAGAATGGAAGTTCTGAGCTGAATTGTGTAAAGCTGTCACTTAATGTCCACCTGACCTAGGTGCTGTCTCCTTGTGGAATTTACCTTAAATCAGGAGACTTGCATGTGGACTGTTATTACTGTTAGTCTTTGAAAGTGGCTAAGGGAGATCTGATTTCAGAGGAAGCCTTTCCTGAGGTTCTTCTCCAAATACATTTAATGTTTATGTCCAGAGAGTGATCAGTCCACACTGTGAGCCCTTCTTAGGGAAAAATCAATTGGGAAAACTATGAAGGCACACATGATTTTCATAACAGAATACAGCTGATATATAACAAGCCAAATAACACCAAAAGCTCCTTGGAATCTGGCTTCTTATGGAGGAATTCCTTGATCTCTCCAGGTAGTGACTTTGCCATAACCATCTGAGTTCTTACAATATATTACTGTGGCCCATTCAAGTTTTCCTATGTAAACTGAACTCTGCACACTAGGGTCCCTGAGCCATCATTTGATATAGGAGTAGCACCAGAAGTAGAAGAATCCTCAACCCATATGCCAGTGCTTCATGCATATGCTCTGGCTGGTAGCTTTGTCACAACTTGTACCTTGAATAACTTGAAACGAGGTATCACAGATATTTGAGATATAAGAGAAAAGAACATCTTAACTCTTTTTAGATAACAACGTATTTAGCTACCTCAATAATTTAGGTTTGTGCAACTAGTGTACCAGATTTTAGGGTACAGTGTAAAAACATGTCAGCCCCACTGTGTTATCCAAATTTTAGACTCACTTAACTAGTGTATGTGGCAAAATAATCATTGCTATGTACTTCATTTTCTTCTGCAACATATAATGACATGAGAACTCAAAGGACAGGGGATGCAGATCAGTGGCAGGTTAATTCCCTCACAATCATAAGGCTATCCCTAGGCTTAAGTCCTACTATCACAAAATATAATCTTATAACTCAAAGAATGTTAGTGTTAATTACTTTTCTCATTGCTGTGAGAAAATATCTTACAAAATATGGCATATCTTGGTTCACAGGTCCAGGATTTAGTTCCTAATGGTGGGGTAGTTATGGAGTAAGAGGCAACCAGTAACATTATATCCACAGTCATGAAGCAAAGAGTCATGAATACAAATGATCAAGTTCTTTACCCTTTTTAATTTGGTCTTAAATTCCAGCCCATGAAACCAAGCTGCCCACAAATATAGAGGTTCTTCCTACATCAACCTAATCTAGAAACTCTTTCACAGACATATTCAGAATTTGTTTCTGTGATGTTTTGAATGAAAATGACTCCCACAGTCCCAGAGGAAGTGTCACTTTTAGGAGGTATGGCCTTGTTAGAGTAGGTGTGGTGTTCTTGAAGGAAGTGTGTCACTGGGGGGGTGGTCTCTGAGGTTTCAGATGCTCAGCCAGGCACAGTGTCACTCTCTCTTCCTGCTGCCTGCCAATCCAGATGTAGAACTCTCAGTTCCTTCTCCGGTACCATATCTATTAGTATGCCAGCATGTTTCTACCATGATGATAATGGACTAAACCTCTGAACTGTAAGCCAGCCCCAATTAAAAAGTTCCCTTTATAAGAGTTGCCATGGTCATGGTGTCTCTTCACAGCAACAGAACCCCTAAGACAGTCTCCTGGGGAATCTTGATCCTATTCAATATTAACCTATGTTAACTATCACAATATTCAAGAATCTATGAAGATTCACATATAAACACTGCTTATAAAATGTTATGTAACAATGACTGTTGATAAAGGCTGATAGTAATATCTAAATAGTTTATATCAGAAGTTGAGTAGTTATTGTCTGAGCATCAAATTTTTAATAGCTCATTTTTCCAGTGATTTAGAGCTTTCCTAATAACAACAACATCACCAACAAAAATCAATTATAGTATAGTATTTAGGTTGTCAGGGACCTCTTTTGAAAATTCTGATGCAGTGTGACTCAGGTACATGAAACTTAATGATTAACATAGCCCATGCCTTTTTGAAAGCCATTTGGTCAACCAATAGAATAGATAGATTTAGACTCTGAAGTAGAAATTTCAGTAGTCCATTTAGTGTCTTGGCATTTGAAATTGTAAACTCAATTTTATGAGTATCTGTATATTTTCTTAGGGATGGAATATTTATTAAATTTCAAAGGTGTTTCAGACCTCTAAGCCAGCGAGGAAATGTAAATCTAAAGGAGGTCTCAGATAAGCATTCATTAATGGTTCTTCTTTTATATAAACTTGTCTAAAAAAATAACTAATTGGTAGGTGAAAGTTTTTTTTAATTTATTGAACAGCGTGGACTTTACTATTAATTTCTTACTGTTTTGTTGGGTACAAATATTATTAAGTATTTAAGAATCACAGTATGTACTTATATTAATATTACTTTAAAAACTTAATTGTCTCACAAAGACACTTCAGTGAAAATTATTTTATCTCTTATTCTTTATTAATAGGAAGGAGAATAAAAGAAATCAGAAGCAAAAGAAGCAAATGGGGTGAATATGGACAAAATGGACTGTAGATATGCATAAAAATATCTCAGTGAAATTCTTTATTTTGCACAATTAATAACAACATGTGAACAGACAAATAAGAAAAATGAAAATAATTTCAGTATGTGGTGAAGGTCACACAAATATACCTCATTCAGTAAACTAAACATTTTCAATCAAGAAATAAATTGGATAACTCTAATAGAAAGTGACCAACAGTCGCTAATTTTGTTTTGGGGCTCATAACACATAAACATTTTGACCTATAAAGATTTTCAAGCAATTGTAACAAAATATACTCTTTGGTTATTGTACCAGACTTATAAAATTGTAAACCTATTTTTCTACCTGACAGGAGAATTTCTGTTATCTAGACATTATGTACAAATTTATTATAGAGTCTA
This sequence comes from Onychomys torridus, assembly GCF_903995425.1. NCBI lineage: Eukaryota > Metazoa > Chordata > Mammalia > Rodentia > Cricetidae > Onychomys > Onychomys torridus. Next base: position 52,821,928 of record NC_050444.1, read on the forward strand.
AATGGGACAATTACCTGTGGAATTTTACATTTCCTTCATTCATTTACCTAATCATTTCAAATATTATATAACAAATTATCTGAAAGCTCAATGGATTAAAACAGTAATGACATGTTTTGCATGACAAGGATTTGAGGAGGTTTGTGCATTCAACTTAGGTTGGTGGTACTGGCTTAGAGTCTTTGTTGAGGTTTCCATCAAAATATTGGCTAGGACTGCAGTCAGCTAAAGGTCAGTTTGTGCTAGAGAATCCATTCTAATTGGATTGCTCCTGTGAAGAAGGGTCAGTAATGGCTTTGGAAGTGAGGCTCAGTTCCTTGCATGGAAGGTCTACCTGCTCACAGCACTGTATGAGTATCTTCAGTACAGGGCTGCTTGTTTGAAAACCAACTCTCTAAGAAAGACCCTGAATCTTGGTCACTATTCTGTTGCTGTGAAGAGATACCATTACCAAAACAATTCTTGTAAGAGAAAGCACTTAATCAGGGGTTTGATTACAGTTCCAGAAGGTTACTTCATTGTCAACATGTCAGGGAGCATGGCAGCAAGCAGGCAGGCACTGGAGCAGTAGCTGAGAGCTACATTCTAATTCATAGGCAGAAAGAGACTTGACCTGGCTTGGGCTTTAAAAAAATCAAGATAGGTCCCCAGTGACACTCTTCCTCCAGCAGGGCCATACCTACTCCAACAAGGCCACATCTAAGCAGTCCCAGTCCCTGCTAACTAGGCATTCAAACATATGAGTCTAAAGGGGCCGGCCACTCTCATTCAAATCATAGCCTATCAGCTTCAGAGCCCAGTGTTAGGAGTTGTATACTCTTCATTTCATTGGGTAGCCTCCTTGAAATATTTGTGTATTACTTACTTGTATATGCTCCTAAATAGTTCAGGGATTATAAATATCTCTCTAATTTAGGAAAGGACCTCACAAGTGAATCTCAGAAATTTAAACTACTTTTGAGGCTAATAGTCAGGTGACACATATGGTTAGATATGGTGCCATGGTAGTGCCACTGGTAAATATAAAGTCACTGTGAATAATCCATCAAATAATAAAAATAATAAAACTGAACTCCTGCCAGTGAATCAGGCAGGCTAACTACAGACCATCATCTCTCCCTTCTTCCTTCCAAACATACTCACCTAATCTTATCCTCATCTCAATAGCAGACCAGCCTGCTGAGAAACCTCTATCATGTCTGGCCCTATCTGAAGTGAATCATACAGACTTTCTCCTCCACCCCTGCATATCACTTTATCCACATCAACTCCAATAGACATTCCCTGGGAACCTTCAGGACACTACTACCTTGGAAGCAGATAAACTAACTACTAATCTTTACCTCTTCCTTCTTTCCTGCAAAGCCAATCCTCCAGTTTCATCCCCAACTCTGTAGCAGAACACCTGCTTCAGCCTTGCCTCCCTCCATGTAACCACCTCCAGGAGGTCACTGCAATCTTCTTCTCCAAATTTCTCCCCCATTCATTCTGTTGTAACTGTTCTCAACTCTAGCAGGCATTCTCTGGAAACCTGCCAACAAAAGCCTTTCAGAGAAGCAATTAGGACAGCAAATCAGGAAGGCAATCTACAGAAAACAACTCTACCTCCCAAACTACATCCCCCAGTCTCATCCCTAGCTCTGCAGCAAACTCTCTTTTTGTAGCCTCGCCTCACACCCTGACCCAAGGACTAAGCAATTCTGGTGGAACACCAGATTTACTACCTCCTGTAGACCTTCTCAGCCCTCTATTGTTAAGTGTGAGGCACCAATACCTAGAAACAGATTTTACGTAGAACCCTCTTTGGCCACAACTATCAGGATAACAGATGAATTTCCTAATGAATAACACACAGTAGCCACACTTTCCTAAAGAACCATAGAGAAAACAGAAACAAAGGAACAAAGCACCAACACAAGAAAGATAAAACCGTATGTCAACACCTAGAATTCTGATCTTCACAACCTCAGATTCTTAGATGCCAGGGTAAAACTATAACCAGTAACAGCCAAGACAATATATCTCCACTGGAGCCCCACAACCCCATGAGAGCAGGTCTTGAGAATTACAACATAGATGATGTACAAGACAATGGTATTAAAATAGCTTTTTTGAATATATTAGAGACCCTTAAAGAATAAATTAAAAATCCCTTTAAAAATCTATGAAAACTCAAACAGTAGGAGGAAATGAATGAAACAGATGAAGACCTGAAAGTAGAAATAGAATCAACATAAAAAAATAATGAGTGAAATCTGGAAATGAAAAATTTAGGAACTCAAACAGGAATGTCAGAGGCAATCCTCTCCAACAAAATGCTATAGACTGAAGAGAGAATCTCAGTGCTGGAGATACAATAGAAGAAATGGCTACCTCAGCTAAAGGAATCATTAAATCTAAAAATCTCTGGCACAAAACATCCAGGAAATCTGGGAAACTATGAAATTTAAAATCTAAGAAAAATGGGAATAGAGGAAGGAGAAGACACAGTTCAAAGGAAAAATATTTTCAACAAAGTTATAGAAGAAAATTTCCCTTACTTAAAAAGGGAGATGCCACTCAAGGTACAAGAAGCATACAAAACAATAAATAGACTAGACCAGAAATGGAAGTCTCCTCAGTATTAATCCAAACATTAAATGTACAGAACAACAACAACAAAAAAGTATTAAAAATGGCAAGGAAAAAAGACCAAATAACATATAAAGGCATATATTAAACTAACAATGGATGTAGTGGGTAGCCATTCCAGCATTGGCCTGGAAGTTCCAACCCACATTGAAGCTTCGGTAACAGTCATGCCTAAAAGGCGCCCGAGAGAGGATGCTGAAGATCCAAGATCCAAATGAGAAGGATCTCTTGGTGCCTAGACCCTGGACATTGGAGGTAGACCGAGCAGAGTTCTCCAGAGAACACCGCCGGACTGCGCTATACCTTTGCCAGACCCTACAATCTACCTTTCCCTTCATTTGTAAGCTAAGCCACAAAATAAAACTCCCTTTTAACAACGTGGAGTGGCCTTAATAATTTCACCAATAAATGGAGACTTTAACAGCAAAAGGGGCCTAGAGAAATGGGGAGTCTAAAAGCCAAAAGGCCTAGACAAATGTTCTACAAACTTTAAGAGATCAGGGATGCTCGGCCAGACTACTCTACCCTGCAAAATTATCTCTCTCAATAGATGGAGAAAGGCATTGCATAATAAAAACAAATTCAGGCAATATCTAGTTATAGGTCAAACCCATCATAGATTTTGAAAGGACAATTTTCAGCTTCATGTGGAAACATAAAAATAGGACAGCTAAAACAACCCTGAAGAATGAACAGATTAATGAAAGTATCACCATCCCTGGTTCAGGTTATTCTACCGAGATAAATCAATAAAATAACATGGTATTGGCACAAAAAATAGACATGTTGATCACTGAAAATGAACTGAAGATCCAGACATTAATCCACACATACATGGACACCTGAATTTTTATAAAGAAGACCCAAATACAAACGGGGGCGGGGGGCACAGAGAACATTTTCAACAAATGCTGTTGGTCATACTACATGGCTGCAAGTAGAAGAATCCAAATAGACCCATACTTATGAACCCACACACAATTTCAAATGAATCAAAAGCATCAATATAAAACTAGATACACTGAACCTGATAGGAAAAAAATGGGTAATAGCTTTAAACTCATTGGCACATGTAAAGACTTTCTGTATATAACACCATTATCACAGGCATTAGGAGAAACAATAAATTGTTGACCTCATGAAACTAAAAACCATCTGCATGGCAAAGAATGCTATCATTTGTACAGATCATAAGCCTATAGAATGGAAAAAGGTTTTTTATAAACTAAAACTCACATCTGACAGAGGGCTAATGTACAAAAAAATATAAAGAAGTTAAAAAAAACTAAACTTCAAATCAAGAATACAAATAACCCAATTAAAAATGGAGTACAACTAAACAGAGAATTCTTAATAGAGGAAACTCAAATGACTGGGAAAAATTATAGAAATGTTTAACATTCTTAGCCATCAGGAGTAGGCAAATCAAAACTACATTGAGATTTATTCTTGCACTCACCAGATTGTATAAGTTCAAAAATCAAATAATAACTCATGCTAGTGAGAATATGGAGTAAGATGTCTTAGTTATGGTTTTTATTGCTATGAAAAGATACCATGACTACTGCAACTCTTACAAGGAAAACATTCAACTGAGGAGACTTGCTTATCATTTCAGGGGTTCAGTCCATTCTCATCATGGCATGGTGCATAGCAGCATGCAGGCAGATGTGGTTCGGAAGAAGTAGCTGAGAGTCCTACATCTTGCAGGCAACAGGAAATCAACTGACTGTCACACTGAGGGAAGCTTGAGCAAAAGAGACCTCAAAGCCCTTCCCCCCAGTGACACACTTCCTCCAACAAGGCCATACCTCCCAATAATGCCACTTCTGTTCTAAAAGAAATATAGTATCAATAAAATGACTCCTTATGACATTCTTCTAACCATCATCTGAAAAGCATCTATCTACAGAAAATGGAAATAGAAATAGAGACACACAGACAGACATTATGCAGAGAGTTAGAGAGCTTGGAACACTTAGCCCTAACAGGATGTCTCCATTAAATTTCTCCCCTCAGAGCTCAGGGAAGACTGTGGAAGAGGAGATGGAAAGGCCATGGAAGGTGGCACACAAGAAAACATGGTCCTGTAAAGTAAGAGGATCAATGTAATTATGAACTCAAAGAGACTGAGGCAGCATGCACAGGGCCTGCATGTTTCTATACCAGATGGGGTCCTCAATCTGAAAGGATACATGGACACCTGCCCCTATCCCAAACACAAAAATAATCCCTAATGATAACTACTTGCAAATGAAAATTTTGTTTCCTACAAGGGAGTCTCACTGAGGAAACAAGTTATTTTTAAGGGCAGGCTGCATACCCAGTAATAGATGTCCAACAACAAATGAATTCAACAGCATCTTTGTAAGTTCCTTATTTCATAATGGTAAGTCAGAGTTCCCTCCTTTAAATTTTATCTCATTATTTTTATTTTTATGATATATATTCTTCTCTTTGTACTCTGTAGGTCTGTTTTGCATAAATTATGGCATCTAGTATAGTGTTTTATGGGATTCATGAGTGTGTGAACACGTGGGTCTCTTTGTGTATATGTGTGTGTGTGTGTGTGTGTGTGTGTGTGTGTGTGTATGTGTGTGTGTGTGCCACCTCTTGGGCTCTTTTCTTTCTTGCTCACTTTCTCATTTTCCAAGGCAACTAGTTTTTTTTTTTCATTTTATATACCAACCACAGGTCCCCATCCATCCTCACCTTCAGCTCCTCCCACCTCCCCTCACCCCACCCACCATCCACTCCTCAGAGAGAATGAGGAGTCAACAAAGTCTGCCAAATCAAGTTGAGGTAACCCCAAGCCCCACCCCACCCCCAATAAGGCTGAACAAAGTATCTCTCCATAGGGAATGGGCTCCTAAAAGTAATTCATGTACCAGGGATAAATCCTGGTCCCACAGCCAGGGGCCCCACAAATAGAACAAGTCACATAACTATCACCCATATTCAGAGGACCCAATTTGGTCTCCTTCAGATTCCCCAGACATCAGTCCAAAGTCCATGAGTTCCCCACTAGCTCAGATCAGCTGTCTCTGTGGGTTACTCAATCATGATCTTGATCCTTTCTGCTCATATAATCCCTCCTCCCTCTCTTTGACTGGACTCCAGGTGCTTGGCCCTTGCCTAACTATGATCTCTGCATCTGCTTCCATCAGTCACTGGATGAAGGTTCTATGATGAGATTAGGGTATTCATCAATCTGATTACAGGGGAAGGCCAGTTCAGGAACCCCCTCCACTATTGCTAGGAGTCTTAGATGGGGTCATTCTTGTGGATTCTTGGGAATTTCCTTAACACCAGTTTTCGCTCTAACTCCATAATGGCTCCCTCTATCAAGATATCTCTTTCATTGCTTTCTCTCTCCATCCCTCCCCCTACTTGGCCATCCTATTCCCTCATGTTCTTATCCACCACCTGTAAGACAAATTGCTAAGTAGAATTATTAATAAAAAAAGAGCCAGATATTGGGGTGAAAACTGAAAGATCAGAGGGACAGAACAAGCGAAGAGAGAGAAAGACCGCATGGAGGAGAGAGAATACAGAAGGAGAGGCAATACAGAAAGAGAGGGCACAGAGGGCACACCAGCTTTTTAGGCTGGGATGCCGTCACAGGCTGATGACATAATTAAGGACATAATCCTTACACTTACCACTAGGAAATCCTCAGCCCAAGAGAGAGCTACTTACTGTATACTCAGACCTATATACCTTTCTGTGCCCTGCCATCTTACTTCATCACTTTCTCTTTCTGCCCGGCTCTATCACTTCCTGTCTGTCTATACAGAATACAGACCTCTATAGTTACCTAATGCTGGGATTAAAGGCATGTGCCACCATGCCTAGCTCTGTTCCCAGTGTGGCCTTGAACTCACAGAGATCAGGAGTAAATCTCTGCCTCTGAATGCTAGAATTAAAGGCATGTGCTACCACTGCCTGATCTCTATGTTTAATATAGTGGCTAGCTTTTTCCTCGGATCCCCAGAGAAGCTTTATTGGGATACACAAACAAAATATCACCACACCCGTCCTCCCCCTTCTTCTCCCCTCTCACTTTACCAAGGAGATCTTATCTCCCAGGGCAATTCACTTGTGTCCCTCTTAGGGTACTCCTTGTTATCTAGCTTCTCTGGGATTGTGGGTTGTAGCCTGGTTATCCTTTGCTTTACATCTAATATCCAAGACAACTATTTTTAAAACTGTACTAGTCTCACATCTTGAGAGACTATCTCCTTATATCTTTTAGTGTTCTAATCAACAAAGAAAGTTCAGACTTACTAGTTGGGCTGTTCTTAGAAATGTCCACACCAAAGAACAGCATTCCCCCACTTCACCTGTAATTCTAGCAGACATCTTCCTCCATGCTCTCTACATTTGCAAATCACATAGTCTAATAATTATTTTAATTTTCTCTTAGCCTTGTGTTGCTGCTTCCTCTTTCCAGCTTTTCTTCCTCAATACATGTAGCCATATATCTCCAATATTTGGGGATGTAGAGGAAGAATTCACTTCATAACACGTTAGGAGAAAACAGCACTATCTAGTAAAGATAGTAGATTGTGATTCTTTTTGGAGGGCTGGGGAAGAAAAAGGTTTATTTCAGTTTATACTGTCACATCACATTACCATTCAAGGATGTCAGGGCAGGAACTTGAGGCAGGAACTAATGCCTAGGCTATGGAGGGGTGCTCTTTACTGGCTTGGTCCCTATTGCTTGCTGATCATGCCTGCTTTCTTACATAGGAAGAACCACCATCCTAGGGGTAGCATCGCCGACAATGGACCGGGCCTTCCAGTACCAATCACTAATTAAGAAAACGCCTCACAGGCTTGCCTATAGGCCAATCTTCTGGAATCATTTTCTCAACTGTGGTTACTTTTTCTCAAATGCCTCTACCTTCCATCACATTGTAAAAACAAAAACAAATAACAATACAATCTGCAAATAATAAACACCTTTGTTTATTATTAAAGCTAAGACACAGAAGAAAAAATAGCTCAGGGTTTAGTTCATTTTTGCATTTGCTTCTTTCTGTTTTGGAATAAGTGTCTCATCAGCACAGATTTGCCTTGAATAGTGTGAGACCAAAATGAGCCATCTTAGAAATAAGACCAAAATACGTTCACCCTAAAACTTAGGTCTAAGATTTCTCCTTTTAGGTACAGGCCATGTGTAGATGTAACCAGCTTGTTAAATAAGAAACACAGAACCAATTGCAGAGTTAAAACCCACGAGGTCAGAGCAAAAGCGGAAAACCTTACCCTTCACTGCTTCTGCGGTTCCTCCTCTCCACAAGAGACCTACTTCTGTGCGTCCTGTCTATTTAAAGACTTTCTGTTCTGTTTTCTCATTGGTTGTAAACCCAGCCACATGACCTCCTTGTCACTGCCTGTTTGTACAGACCTCCAGGTCGTCTATGGTTGGTATTGAGATTAAAGGCGTGTATCTGCAATGCTGGCTGTGTCCTTGAACACACAGAGATCCACCTAGCTCTGCCTCCCAAGTGCTGGGATTAAAGGCGTGCCCCACTACTGCTCAGCTTCTGCTCTGGCTTGCTCTGACCTCAAGGCAACTTTATTGACATACAAATAAAATCACATTTCAATACAAATAAAATATCACTATATTTCCCCTTTTCTATTTAAATAAAAAGAAAAAAGGAAAAAGTTATAACTAATATAAGAAAAACTATATACAAAAGTACAATAACTATATATACCATATATACAAACAATAAATACCTAAACAATGTCTAGTCCATTTGTATTTGACAAATTCAGAGAAAATAATTCCATTATCTATCCTATTTTGGTAAGTCCAGAATGTACCTGATTCACTTTTTATCCTAACTTATATAGCTAACAGAACTGTCTTATAACGTCTTTCAAATTTATACACTTACAGCTCTTAGTGAGTTTTTCTGAAATCCTTAACAAAGATAATTATAATTATAACTAACTGATCTTCAACTCCCTCAGAGACCCAAGAAGGAAATAATACTACCTAATGAAAATAAATAAAAACAAGAAGTGCATGCAAGCAGCTTCAAAAAAAAAAAAATGTGAGTTGACAGAAACAGCCAGCTGCCTAGACAGTCACCTGAGGTTTCTCCACAGTGTTGGGGCATCATCTTCAGCCTACAGGCTTAGCGTATCTGACAGACTCTTTTGTGAACTAAGATGTATACAAGGTCAACAGTTTGACCTCACATTTGGTGAGAGCAGTCCATGTACCAGAAACACCTGAATTCCATTAGTGTCATGTCATGATTCAGGATTTTAAATTCTGGAAATTATTGATGTCTTTTCAATTCAGCTGTCCATTTTTCTTGGCTGTGTATATGTGGCTTCATCTTGGCATCCTGTTCTTCTCCACATCTCTCTATTAAACGCCAGTCTACTATTGAGAGAGGTGAGCTTAGTTAGTCTTCAAGAATAACTGTTTCATCTGCTGTTCCATTGCATATCAGAAGCCATTGGTCCACTCCCTCCCTGTTCAGCTGCCTTTGAAGAAAAGGGCACGGTACCTTTTACAGATTGCAAAGGTCACTCACTTCAGGGATGGTTCCATATTGTCCTGGCTTCAGAAGATGCCTTTTGTTAAAACCACAACCACACTTGTTTTGGCAAGAATTGGTAGTCCTTGGTTTCATGTCCTGTCTGTCCTGTTTGTCAGCAGTTGATTTGAGGATACTTTGTTGTACAGTGGCTAACTTTTGCCACAATGAAAGTTAGCTCCATATGCAGTTTCTTCAATGCCCATATTTTCTCTGAAGTAGATTGGTACTGCCAGGAGCCGACATGTCTCATAGTCATAGCAAAAAAGAAAAATTCTTAAGTTATTAAAACATTTTAAATGCCATATTCTGTAGATCTCTGAAGGGTTTGAAGATGACCTGTCTATCCAAAATATATCTGTTCGATCTTGAAAACACACCTAATATGACTACAAGTTCAATTGTAATGTCTAACCACTAATTTTCATTTCTATATATCCTAATAGTTGGTAATACTAACATTCAAGGATTAGCAAATTGCATTACATTGTTAAATGAATGGTATAAATACAATATCTTGAACAAGATTAGAAATACGTGTATGGTATATTCTAACAATCTCGATCTCAATAATAATTTGTATACAATATAAAACAATCCAATTGAATGTAAAGTATTTAAAACTAGTAATTGTCTTTTTCTTTTTTTCTTTTCTTTTTTTTTTTAACAAGCACCTTTTGCCTAGCCCCTTTCCTAACCCTTAACAACTTGTAACCAACCCTCCTAAGCAATGAAAACTATCCCAGACCCAATACCCATAAAAAGACCAAAAAACCACCCACCCCACACCACCCCTTTGGGAATGTGGGCGTCGAATTCTTAAAATTGCTTCCTGCTGGGTATGGGCGAAGTTATCTTTATTCTGAAAAGAAAAATTTTGGGTTAATTGACAAATTCTAGGAAAGATAACTATATTCTTTGTTATCCATAATGCCAAAGTTCAGGGTTTATCTCAAGTCCTTATTCAAGTAGTCTTTGAAACTGGATCATCTCAGCTAGCCATCTCAGAATTGCTCTAAGCACTTTGTAGTCCAAAGCTGATCTGTAGATGATGTTTGTCAGCTTAGTGATATTATTTTCCATGTGGAATTGTCGTTGTGGGGCCCCATCTTCTTCCTGGAGATTTCATTTGATGTTAGGCCTGGTCGTGATTTCCTGCAGAAAACTGAAAAGAGACTCGAACACAAAGACATGTATAGGCAGCTAATCGAAGCCTTTTCTCTAAATTAATTAGTACTCATATGACCATTATTATCTCAACAAAGTTTAAAAAAAAAAAATATATATATATATATATATATATATATATATATATATATCTTGTGAATTCTGATATAAAATTCATACTTTAAGAAAAGTTTAAAGAATCAGAATAGAGTCAAAGAATTGAGATTAGTAATAGAATAGTCCCTTAATTAATTTGTTTTTTCTCCTGTCCCATGTCAGAAGATGGCTCTTTCTTCTGGTATGATACAGGGAGTTTTCATTTTCTTTTTAACAACATGCTTGAATTTAAAGGAGGAGAGAGCCATTCTCCAACTCCAAAATCAGCTTGAAGCTTTAATTGAACTGGGACTACAAGAAGACTAAGAGTATTAATTTTTTAGAGAAGAGCAGAAACAAACATTTAGAAAGATTTATGAAATTTTGTAGATGATATACCAATAGGCCATTTTACTCTTTTTCCTGGGACAGATGATTTGTCCTTTTTCTTCAGTTGTCTCATTTGTCCAGTGTTCTTCAGATTCCTTAGCCTTCATTCTCCTAAAAGACAAAAACAAAAACCCTTCCCCAAGACTAATTTTGGGGAGGTCCCCTTTTGGCTAGTTACATCTGATTAAATGAAAAGGCATGTATTAATAGTATAAGTGAGTTTAAACTGGATGGTCATGTTGGTTGATGAACTATCACCTCTTCTAATTAAGAGGTCTCTCTTGTTCAAATCGAACCTTTATCAGTTTTGATGGTACCCACAGCTTATCTTCTCCTGCAGAAACAAAAGCAAAACCTCGTCCCCAACGTAACACATGCCCTGGTTTCCATTCTGAGGTCAGCACATCCTTGAAGTATATAGGCTGATTTAATTCTGTTGTTTTTTCTATTAACCAATGTCTCTCTGCAGCTGTTGTTCCTTTCTCATTAGCATTGAGAAAATTCAAAGTTGTGCAGTCTATTTCTGGGGGTTTTTGTTACCCCTTTTTGTTTATTTATCATGTCCTTTAGAGTTCTGTTGGATCTTTCTATAACTGCTTGGCCTGTAGGATTATGTGGTATACCTGTGATATGCTTTATATTATAATAAGCAAAAAACTGTTTCATTTTAATAGAGACATATGCTGGAGCATTGTCAGTTTTAATTTGCGCAGGTATACCCATGATGGCCATAACTTCTAGCAAATGAGTGATTACAGAATCAGCTTTTTCAGAACTCAAAGCAGTTGCCCATTGAAATCCTGAATAAGTATCGATAGTATGGTGTACATATTTCAATTTTCCAAATTCCGAAAAGTGAAACACATCCATCTGCCAGATTTCATTCCTCTGAGTACCCTTTGGGTTACATCCTGCTGGTAATGGTGTCTGATTGTAGAAGGAACAAGTAGGACATTTCTTTACAATTTCCTTGGCTTGTTGCCAGGTTATGGAAAAATCCTTTTTTAAACCTTTACTATTGACATGATGTTTCTTATGAAATTCTGAGGCCTCCAGCACATTTCCTATCAATAATTTATCAATCTCATCATTACCTTGTGCTAGAGGGCCTGGCAGACCAGTATGGGACCAGATGTGAGTTATAAAGGATGACTCCTTTCCCTGATTGTGTCTTGTAATTGAATAAATAGTGAAGTTAATTCTGAAGCATCAGGGATAAATTCTGCAGTCTCAATATGTAATACCACTCTTTCAGCATACTGAGAGTCAGTAACTATATTGAGATGTTCTGAAAAATCCATTAATACCAACAGAATAGCATACAATTCCGATTTTTGAACTGAATTATAAGGACTTTGAAGCACTTTCCTTAAATTTTCTGATTTGTAACCTGCCTTTCCTTGTTTGTTGGCATCTGTATAAAATGTCCGAACTCCAGATATGGGTTTTTCACATACAATTCGAGGCAAGATCCAATCAGCTCTCTTTATAAGATCAATTCTATTGCTTTTAGAATATTTGCTGTTAATTTCTCCCAAAAAATTACTGCAAGCTCTTTGTCAAGGTTCACTTTCTGTCCATAATTTTTCAATGTCCTCTTTAGTTAAATGTACAACAATTTCTGCTGGGTCTATTCCTGCTAATTGACGAAGTCTCAATTTTCCTTTCAAAATTAAGTCAGAGATTTTTTCCACATAAGTTTTTAATTTTTTATTTGGTTTATTTGGTAAAAATATCCATTCCAATATAATATCTTCTCTCTGCATTAATATTCCTGTAGGAGAATGCCTAGAAGGTAAAATAACCAAAATGCAATCCAGCTTTGGATCAATACGATCTACATGTCCTTCATGTACTTTTTTTTCTACCAAGGCCAATTCTTTCTCAGCTTCAGGTGATAATTCTCTTGGACTATTTAAGTCCTTGTCACCTTCTAAGGTTTTGAACAAATTATTCAGTTCATCATTTTTTACCCCAACAATAGTTCGTAGATGAGAAATGTCCCCAAATAATCTTTGAAAGTCATTAAGAGTCTGTAGGCGATCTCTCCTAATTTGTACCTTTTGAGGTCTAATTTTTTGTAGCTCTATTTTATATCCTAAATAATTAATAGAATCTCCTCTTTGTATCTTTTCAGGAGCAATTTGTAATCCCCAGTAAGGCAATATTTTCTTTACTTCTTCAAACATTCTTTCTAAAGTATCTGCATTTGAGTCAGCTAGTAAAATATCATCCATATAATGATAAATTATAGATTTAGGAAATTTTTTACATATCACTTCCAAGGGCTGTTGTACAAAATATTGGCACAGGGTTGGACTATTCAACATTCCCTGTGGGAGGACTCTCCATTGAAATCTTCTAACTGGTTGAAAATTATTGTAAGTAGGCACTGTGAAAGCAAATCTTTCTCTGTCTTTTTCTTGTAGGGGTATTGTAAAGAAACAGTCTTTTAAATCGATAACTATGAGAGGCCATCCTTTAGGTAACAGAGTAGTCAAAGGAATTCCAGATTGTAGAGAGCCCATTGGCTGAATTACTTTGTTAATTGCTCTAAGGTCTGTTACCATTCTCCATTTACCAGATTTCTTTTTAATAACAAATACAGGAGAATTCCATGGGCTGGTAGATTCTTCAATATGCTGAGCATTTAACTGTTCTTCTACCAGCTCTTCTAAAGCCTGGAGTTTCTCTGTTGTTAAAGGCCATTGATGAACCCATACAGGCTTATCTGTTAACCATTTTAAAGGTAGAGCTGTTGGTGCCTTTGGAAGATTATCAGTTTTTCTGCCCTGTTCTTGTATAATATGGATGGCTGGTGACCACTCATTAGAATAATACCTTCTAATATTTCTCTCAGAAACATGTGCTAGTTTATTATTTATTTCTGAGGTTGGAGGGATGTTAATCTGAGTATTCCATTGTTGTAACAGGTCTCGACCCCACAGGTTCATGGCTATGTTAGCCACATATGGTTTTAATCTGCCTCTCTGTCCTTCTGGGCCTATACATTTCGAGCCATCTTGCACTCTGTTTAACTTGAGATAATGTTCCAATTCCTAACAGTTGAACATTTACCTCCTGAAGAGGCCAAGATGGATGCCAAAATTCTGGTGCAATTATGGTAACATCAGCACCTGTGTCTACCAGACCAGACAACAAAACACCATTTATTTTTATTGTTAATTGTGGTCTTTGTTCATTTATAGAAGTTTGCCAAAAAATTTTCTTTATGGTCTCTCCTGAATTTTCTGTTCTCTCTGTCTCAGTTGTTCCATTACTCTGAGTAGCCTGGTTTATTCCAATAAGCATTTGGTCATTTAACTGCTCTAAGTATGGGTCTCCTCTACGATTGCAGGAAAAGTCTGAACTGGATTCACTGTAGGGGCCTGCCTGAGGCCCCTCTGGGAGTTTCCCAAAGACTGAGGCAAAGTATTACCTTGTCTGTCCCTTGTTGATCTACATTCATTGGTCCAATGTCTTCCCTTACCACACCTTCTACATACTCCTGAAGGAAGGGGCATTCTGTTGCCATTGTTCCTTGAAGAAACATTGTTTCTAGAAGTGCCCATTTTACAGTCCCTTTTCAAATGTTCTTGCTTTCCACATCCAAAACATCTAACATTTCTCAAACCTCTTGAAATTGCTTCTCCTACCCACATATTATCATGATCATGAGCCTCAACATTAACCTTGTCTCTAATCCAATCTTCCAAGGGTGCAGATCTCGCCTTTAACAGCCGGATTATTCTCTTGCATGCTTCATTTGTGTTCTCAAAAGCCAAAGATTCAATTATTATCTGGCTAGCTTCTGAATTTGGGACCATTCTCTTTATTGCTAAAGTCAGTCTTTGTAAGAAATCTGTGAAATATTTTTTTGGGCCCTGTATAACCTTTGTAAATGACTCAGTTTTCTTCCCTGGTTCCTCAACTCTGTCCCATGCATTCAAGGCTGCCATTCGACATAGAATTAGAGTTTGCATATCATATAAACATTGTGTTTGTACTGCAGCATATTGGCCTTCTCCAACAAGCTGATCCTGGAAGATTTGTATACCTCTATCACTACATTGTTTTGCTATGTTTTAGCTTCCTGTTTGAACCACATTTGCCACTGGAGCTGCTGTCCAGGTTCCAGAACCGCCTGTGCCAGCTCCCGCCAGTCCTGTGGTATAATTCTATTATAAGTTGACCAGGAGTTTAACATTTGTTTTACATATGGAGAATGCATGCCATAAGATACTATTGCCTCCTTAAACCTTCGTAAGTCTAACATTTCAACTGGAGTCCAAATATTTTGTGTAGTCATTTGACCAGGTTGCTATTGTATGGTTATCGGATAAATTAAGGGTGATTGTGTGAAAACAGGCTTTCTTTTTGTAACCTTATAATCCAATCCTGAAACAACTTCACTGTTAATTTCTTCTGTCTGAATCTGAATTTCTCTATAATTCATTTTAACAGGTTTAACAGGTTTTTCTGAAATTTTTATCCTGGCACTTAAATTGACCATCTTTTTAAATAGTAAAATAAGGATAAGAAGATTAATAATGTACATAATTCGATCAACATTAATCTTCTCATATAGTTGTTCCATTACCATACTGCCTAAAATTTCAAACAAAGCCCAATTTTCTTCCAATGTACACATAAAACCCATTTTTTTTAAATGTGGAAAAAATCTCTTTTAAATAGTTTCCTTTAAAATATCTGATATAAATGACTTACCAATTCTGCGTAGAACAGTAGAAATCCGAGGGAATTTCCAAACAGCTACCTAGCGTCCGAGGTGGGAATCCAGAGAGAGAGAGAGAGAGAGAGAGAGAGAGAGAGAGAGAGAGAGAGAGAGAGAGAAAGAAAGCAAGAAAGCGTAGCCATGTTCTGGCTAAAAGCTTGAATCCAACCGCTTCAATGTTCCAGTCTGAGCCAAGTAGAGCCTGGGCTCTGGCTTCCTTAAGCTCTGACCGACCACATGCGCTGGCGTTTCAGCCAAAAGCAGCCTATCTGCAGTTGCGTGTAGCTCCCGCAGGCCTGAGTTGTTCGTAGCACCGGCTTTTTAAGCAAGTAACTCCAGCTGCAGCGGTAACCGCTCGTAGCTAAGGTAGGTTGGGCCTGAGTCCTAAGCTGAGCTAGGCCTGGGTTAGGCCGGGGCTAAGCCGGAGACAGGGAGCCAGGCCCGCCCAGGCGGGAAGCCGGACCCACTGCCAAGGCAAGCGGTTTTTTAATGAATTCTCACCACGTTGGGCGCCAATTGTAGATGTAATCAGCTTGTTAAATAAGAAACACAGAGCCAATTGCAGAGTTAAAACCCACGAGGTCAGAGCAAAAGCGGAAAACCTTACCCTTCACTGCTTCTGCGGTTCCTCCTCTCCACAAGAGACCTACTTCTGTGCGTCCTGTCTATTTAAAGACTTTCTGTTCTGTTTTCTCATTGGTTGTAAACCCAGCCACATGACCTCCTTGTCACTGCCTGTTTGTACAGACCTCCAGGTCGTCTATGGTTGGTATTGAGATTAAAGGCGTGTATCTGCAATGCTGGCTGTGTCCTTTAACACACAGAGATCCACCTAGCTCTGCCTCCCAAGTGCTGGGATTAAAGGCGTGCCCCACTACTGCTTGGCTTCTGCTCTGGCTTGCTCTGACCTCAAGGCAACTTTATTGACATACAAATAAAATCACATTTCAATACAAATAAAATATCACTATAGCCATGAGTTACTAAAACCAGTCAGTCCAGATTCCAGAAACCAGGAGGTGTGTAAAAGTACAGAGTTACAAGGTAGTCATGAGGTAAGTACTGCCGGACTATGGAGTGTCCTCTCCCTGGTTCCCTAGGTAACTGTTTGACCAAAGAATGTTCCAAACCTGGTTTCCAAGGTAACAATGTGAGATAGTGGTGGGCAACCACTCCCTTAGAAGTAAAGATTAAGCCGTGATTTCTAGAAAGTCCCTAGAAGTGAGCCAATCAGAATTGTAACCGTACTAGCACCCCTAAATGATGTAACCTTGTGATTTTTTTCCTTTAAAAACTGAGCTTGCACAAAGGCGGGCACTTCCTTCAGCTTCCACTGCTTTGGATGTATTGGATGAAGTTCCTGACTAGGCTTGTATTGCTTTTGGATATCCAGAATTAAACCTTGCTTTTGCATTCTGGCATGCTTGTCTTTGGTGGTCTCTCTGGGGGTCAAGATCTGGGTACAACAAATAGCCTCCCCAACACACTTTGGTATTAACCTAATCCACATTCTAACCAGTCACCCAGCTGGGTGAAGATACTGGAGGACTAAGTATTTACTGAGCATTGGCTCCTGTATAGCCATGGACCCCAGTCAGGGCTGTTCTATGAATAAATACAATCTTTCATAACACGAGGTCATTCTATTTCACTAACAGTTTTCAGGTTTTGTTGTTTGTTTTTCAACAGTAAACTTCTTCCCAAGCAGAACTCTTACAAATAATCCCAAGCACAGGGGTGGTCTTTAAGGCTGACATGGAGGGAGGGGGTCATATGATTTGATCTGGTTATGCTTCTGTCAAATGTGATGTGGTTTGATGAGGCTGTAGGGATTGCCATTGCAGGGTTTGGGCTCTTTGGAGTGGTTCATGTAGCCAGTCTTTTATGAGTACCATAGGCATAGAGTGTTGTTATAGAGGTCCATGACAAGCTACACATTAATCAGAAAAACTCTTAGGGCTCACAGTCATTTACGTTCTTGGTTGCAGTGTAAGACAGCAAGAGGAAAAATCAGGGTTCACCCAGGCAAAAGATGTATCAAATGGAGGTGAGTCTTCCCTCAGAAGCTAAAGAGATATTTCAAGTCCTCTGCCCATGGAGAAGAAGCCATCCAAGCTCCGGTCTAGGGCTTTTCTGGGCCTGAGAGGTAAGCACACACTACCTGTGTAATCAGCTTTCAATTGTGAAATGGTTCCAAAAGGGAAAAAAAGGAGTGTAGTGAGTAAATACTGGACCAAAACAAGAGTGAAAGCCAGCTGGCAAACTCCAAACTCTGCAGCTCCACATCTGATGTCAACTGCATCTTCAGATCTCCAACTCCTTTCAGCTTTGTGGACTGCAATACACTTCTTTATCTTGGGCTGATTTCCACTCCCTGTTAGCTCTTCAGGATCTGGCATCTCCAACATCTTGGGGTCACTGAGACAATCCAAGCTTCACCTCCACAGCTTCATGCAATTGTCTCTCTAGGCCTCCATGCAAGGATACCCCTGTCACATGCCTGGCCTCAGTAGCTTTCCTTAGTCACAGAAGGAGATTCCATCAACCCTTTCTTCTATCCTTGACTCTAAAATAGAGCCAAAGCTGCCGAGTCCTGCTGCCTGCAGGGGCTGGAGCATGCTCCCCTCATTCAAGTATATTTTCATTGGCTCTCGGTTTTTGATGGTTTCTTTCACTGCCTGTACTTGCCTGTCCTGGAACTTGCTCTGTAGACTAGACTGACATTGAACTCTGAAATCTACTGCCTCTGCCTTTTGAGTGCCAGGATTAAAAGTATGTGTGACCACACCCAGCCCTAAACTTTTCTTTAATTCTTTTTCACAAGTTGGAAGCTTAGCTGGGTGAGGTCTTGCTCAAAAGGTCACCACTTCCTTTAGTCTATCTACAATCAGGCTTTACTTTCATCTTTTTATCTCCTTTAACACCAGGTTTAGCTCCTTTAAACTTCCTGGTTGTGCTTTTCTCTGCTAACTGTATATTTTGCATTTTTCCTTTCTTAGCTTGCTCCTTTTTATTATAGATCTGGGTAGTACTGGCCACTAATAACCACACAACACAGTCAATGCTAGGTATTTGGAAATACTCTCTGCCAGGGCTACTAATCTATAACACTTCAATTTAGACTCGGGCAAATATTTTGGATGAGGGCCAAAAGCAGCCACATTTTTTTTGTTGTTGTTACCAAAATATCACAAGAACAATCTCTAGGCCACATATGAACATTCTCCTCTGAAACCTCTTGAGCTGGGCTCCCACAGTTCAAATTACCCTCAGCACCACTGCCTTCTATGTTGCTACTAGTATTCAACTGCATTTCTAATCCAGAGTTCCAAAGTCCACATTCTTTCAAACAAAAGCATGGTCCAGCCTATCACAGCAATACCCCAGGCCTTGGTACCAACTCTGTCTTAGTTAGGGTTTCTTTTGCTGTGAAGAGACACTGTGACCATGGCAACTCTTGTAAAGGAAAACATTTAATTGGGGCTGGATTACAGTTCAGAGGCCCATCAGGGTGGGAAGCATGGTGGTATGCAGGCAGACATGGTGCTGGAAAGGTTTTCTATAACTGGATCCACAGGAAACAGGAAAGGAGACTCAGATCGTGATGCTTAAACATGTATGTCAGAAGTGATTCAATTACTCCCATTCTCTAATTTGACTTCCTGTCAGTTCACTCAACAAATCCAGCACTGCACAACTCATTTACTACCTTCGTTTGAATTATAACTAATCTTTAATTTTGTTACTGGAGAATTGGGCTCCATTCTGGGCATTCTTAGTCTCATAAAGAAATTTATAAATAGACTTAGAGGGAAACTTGCTTTAGTTACTCTTCTTGTTTTTATGACAAAAAACTAACAAAAATAACCTAAAGAAAAAGAGTTGGTTGTAGTTCACAGTTCCAGGGTATAGTTTATGATGGCAGAGAAGTCATAAGGTCAGGACCTTAAGGCAACTGGTCACCTCCTACCTGCAATCAGGAAGCAGAAAGCAGTGAATACTGGTTGATGTTTATCTCACTTTCCCATTCTTATGCAGTCTAAGACTGAAGCTATGGGATAGCACTACCCATGTTTAGGAAGGGTCTTGCCTCAATTATCACACTCTAGAATCTCCCTCACAGACATGCCTCATGGATTGTTTCTTAAGTAATTCTAGGTCCTGCAAAATTGACAATCAATATTAAATACCACAAAGCACAAAGACTATTTTATTAAAGTCTTAGAGGAAAAACAATAGATCAGACAAGTTGTAAATATTGCAGATGCTGGAATGAGTGAAATGGATGAGAGGAACAGAAAAAAAACTGGGCTTTTTCAAATAGAGTTCAAGAAAGGCAGGTTCAGCAATGGGAATCTATAAGCAGCTGTGTGGTATAGAAGAGTTCAGAGAAAGTTGGAGTGCTGTGCGAGGTCTTTCTGTATGTTGTGAATATACATTGTTCCAATTGGTTAATAAATGAGCTGCTTTGGCTTATGGCAAGGCAGCTTAGAGGCAGGTGAGAAATCCAAGGAGAGATACAGGAAAGAGAAAGGTGGAGTGAGAAGAGACGCCAGCTCACTGCCAAAGGAGAAACATGCCAGCAGACTAATAATACCATAGCCATGTGGCAAAACATAGATTAATAGACATGGGTTAATTTAAGATCATAGAGCTAGCTAGCAAGAAACTTAAGCCTTTGGCCATACAGTTCGTAATTAATATAAGCCTCTGAGTGATTGTTTTATAAGTGGCTGTGGGACCACAGGGCTGGGTCACACTGGAGAGACTTCTGGCCACATTAGTAAGCATTCAGCATCTTAGGACAGGCATGCTTAAGGTTTTTGGGTGTCCAAAAAAAGAGATAAGAAGGAGGAAAATGATGTTACATTTTTACAATTAGAACTCAGAATAGTGTGCAGGCTTAGCAGAGAGGATCTTTAAGTAACTGTATGAAAGAAGCTTCTGGGTCTATGCATACCAATCTCATTCTTCCCACTCTACCATGTTCTCAGATCCATCATCTTTCTGAGAGATAGCCTCCTGGACAGGGGACTGGCATGTCCAACTGGAGTAATTGCGAAGGAAGTGGGCGAAAGTTATTCTGTAATCTTGTTCTGGGCAGGTCAGAACATCATGTTACCTTCTATGGACCCCAGCAAAGCCCTGACACTTCCATATTTTCATATGGAGGGTGTGATGCTTCCTTTACTTTACAAAGAAAGAGTAAAGATCAGTATATTAACAATTCAATAGGAGGTGGGGCCATAGGTGATTGTAAAGGAAGGCTCAGTCCTCAAGAGGCTTTCTATGCCTGCTAATGCCTTTATACCTACCTAAGAATTTTATCCCTGTTTGGCTTCAGACAAGATCAATATGCAAAAATCCATACCCATCTATTCAATTTCTTATTAAGCATTCCAATTAAGAGACATGCACACACCAATATGTTACCTTTTTCTCTGCTTTTTTTATTTTGATCTTTCTGTTTTTCTACCTCAGCTTATGCCAATACCAAATTTTCATGAACTTAAATCACAGAATCTAAAGTCATTCTTCATTTTTCCCTTTTTCACACCTGTCATATTCATTCAGTTGACACTTTCTCAAAACTATCCTCAGCACCCTGTTTCCACGCTCAGTGTAGAAATTCAAATTTATGCCATTTCCTCCCTGGACAGTGGCAAGCATGTCTTCTTTCCATGGCTGCCTCTGTAGCAGCCATACTTCCTGTTCATGTCCTTTTTCCTTTACAACATATGGGCACCCTTTCCTTGATTTCTCTCCAGTGGACAGCTTCTTCCACATACAAAAAGGATCGGTGTGACTCTCAGCTCTGCCTGCTGCCTCTGATTAGTCTTCAAAACCACACTCCTTGTGCAGTAGTGTTCAATGAGCCAATAAAGATAGAGCTCTGAACTCTATCAATAAATTGTAGGGAGAATGATCTTCCTGCATGAGCTTGAAGAATATGAATATGTTTCTGCTTTCTGATAGCAGCTATCTTTTTTCCATGAGAAAAGCCAGGCTGAGGAAATTCCCACTCACAAAGTGGGGCAGAATAAAAATTCAGAGGGAAATATGTTTAAACTTCCACTAAACTCATGCAAGGGCCACTTTAACACTAGTTATAAGCTAATTATTCACTTTGTACTATAGGTAATATTATGCTAATTTTCTGTTTGTAGGAACTGGTTGTACACTAATTTAATATGATTGACCCCATGTGTCGCATTGTCACTATAGAAGTAACTGAAGTCAGGATTCATGGGATTCATCTTCTTACCAGAAAAATTGCAGTTTGTCACAGAAAAAAAAAAAAAAAAAAAACTTCTCTGGTGGCTTTGAGATAAAACACAAACTTTCTAGAACCCTGTATTCCAAACTTACTGCCTTTCTGCCGGTTATTTTGACAAAGTCGTAATTTTTGTGACATAACATGATCACCAAAGCTGTTTATTTCAAGCAATCTTTTCCTTCATGGAAGTCTAACTGTAACTGCTTCCTAAGGGCATCTGCAACCAGAAAGTTTTCTAGAATCCCTAAGCAGGGTTGTTCTTGTATGTTGAAGACTTGCGTGTTGGTTTCTGGGATGACAGAATATATGCTTTACAGGGCAAATATTGTCTGCTTCCTTTTCAATGTTGCCTTCACCATTGTCTTTCTCACCTTTCCCTTTAGTAAATCCTGATTTAGCAACCTTTATGCTCTTGTAACATTTACCACATGCTCAACAAATATGTATGGATTAGATCAAGTTGACAAAGACCTTGTCTCCAGTAAAATTTACATGCAAGGTGCCATATGCATATAATACTGCAAAATAATACTGAACGAGCCAAGGAACATGGAAAAGGTCAAATGGATTGCTTTACAAGAACTTGTCCCAGTACTTTCAAAGCCAGATAATGCAAAGATAAGTCTTGTGGGTAATAAAATACAGAAATAACTCTTGTAACACCATTCTTCCTATACCACTCCCTCTATAAACAAGAACCTTGTATGTTTAATATCAGGTAATTGCTCTCATGATAACAAGAAGTCACTACAGAGTACAGGTTTGAGCATGGCCAGTATAATTGTAAGCTACAATAAACCTTGGGCACCTACTTTGGTATATTAGAACTTAGAATTCAGAGATTAAAAACTTCAAATGATGCAAATTTTAGCTTTCATATGCTCTGATACATGCACAATTTTTCTATGACTGTTTTATTTGTATTTTTGGTCACATAATGAAGTCAATGCATAGAACTTTTGTGTAAATATTAAAGCTGCCACTATTGGGACTATAGCATTACATTGTCCATGTTTACTATATCAGAAAATGAAGAAAACAAAAAACTGTAGGAAACAAATGAATTCAAGTTTATCTGTTTGATCTAATTTCCAATCATCTATAATCTTTTAAAATTATAAGTATTTTTATTTCTATGTATTCTTTGTACAAAATAACACACACCAGACAGGAAAATTCGATGAACCTGTGAAGTAAGAGTACATTTGAATACCATCTTCTGAACAAGAGCATTTTACAGTGCAGGTGTTTTGGTAATTGTGAAACACAGAGGGAGAATTAAACCCCCACACTGACGCTCAGATTCACACTTCCCACTGTGTGGTGATATGCACAGCCTGGTGCTCACACTGAGTTCTGATGTGAAACTTGTGGGAATAGTGCTGATGCAATCGACCTTCACAGTATTTCTCCACCATTTCTATGACCTGACAGCCTTCCCACTCACTCTATTCTCCATAGTCTCTCTGGCTTATAATGGATATCTTCCTTCACATTTTCTTTTCTTTCTTGAAACATAGATCAAAAGCATATGCTCTATTTCCAAGCTTGTATTTTATTACTAAAGCACATAAAAATAAGTACTAAAAAAATCAGGAATTTCCTTTTTATATTTATGTTAATTAAATATTCTTGCAACTTGTTTTCATATTATTTCATCACAAAAATCAGGAAAATTGACTTGATTCTACAGACTGTGCACAAAAGTCCTCCTCCACAAAACACTCTAGAAGTTGCCACTTTTCGCTGTTTCCATTATGTAATGCAGCCTGAACTAACTTCTGTATGTCTAAAATATGGTATTTCTACTCACAATTTTTTCTCCTAGGTATAGTTTTTGTAAGTACAAACATTTAAAACAGATGCCTGGGGCCATATTTGTTCTGGGATTGGTTTGGGGTGTCTCCATGGCTTTTGAGTCTCAGTTCTGTCACACATACACACTCTGATCAGAGGGGCAAGTCAGAGGACATTACTGATCCACAGAGGCAAGTCAGAGGATGTATCTGATCACCAGGGTGAGATGAAATAACTGATCACCAGGAGCAGGTAAGCTGATGTACCTGATCAACAGAGGGGCAAGTCAGAGGTTGTACCTGATCATCAATTTCTCTGCAAGAAATATGGTAGCGATCCTGAGTATCATTGAGTCTATTATGCTGAAGACACTGGATGAGTCTATAAATCCCCAGCTTTGGTCCTTCTCTTCCTGCTTCCATGCATGTTTACTTTTCTCATCTCTCACTTTGGAGCTACTTAGACATTTAATGGTTCCTAAAACTATGTGCAAACATAGGAAATCTATTTCTAAGAACTTAGTGGTTCTTTATCACACATTCCCCCCACCTTGAAATCCCACAGTAATATTATAGTATATATTTCCACTTAAGAATATAGTGAGGCTAGAATAAAGAGTAGATGAAAGTTAAATTGTTCATCTGCTATTCAACATTTCATGTCGGATCTCTCTTGATCTAAATGCTCATATTTTTAATAAGTTGAAATTGTTACTTCTATCTCATATTCTTCAAAGAAAAGCATAAAAAATTGGTTCCCAGAAATATTACAAAGTGAGTATATATATTGGCTATTTTACTTTTGTTCTTGTTCTGATATTCTGATAAATTTTTGTCTCCTTTTGGTTTTGGCTTTCTGAGACAGTGTTTTCTTAGTCTCAGACTAGCCATGTAGCTGAAGTTGGCCTCTAGCTCTGAACACTATTGACCTCACCTCCCCAGGTTCTGTAATTACAGGAATGGACCAAGCTACACAACATCTTTTGATATTGTACAAACAGCCCATAATCTAAAACATTCTACTTTATATATCAATGTAAGGTACTAGAAGAAAATATTTTTAGTGACAAACTTGGAAAATGTAGCACATGTAACAAAATTTATAATAAATATTAACATGTGTTAAAATATTAATATATAATATTATAATAAATGAGCAAAGATAATTTGAGTCTCCAGTTTAGGAAGTTCTAGAATGCTGTGGATGATTGATTGCTAAAACACTGATTGTCCAGTACCCAGGCAGGAAGTATAGGCAGGACTAGCAGAGAGGAGAATTAGGAAAACAGGAAGGCGAAGAGAAGAAGCTAGCCTGCCATCCAGGGAGCAACATGTAAAGCCTAAAGGTAAAGCCACAGAACACGTGGCAACATATAGATTCATAGAAATGGGTTAATTTAAGATAGAAGAACTAGATAACAAAAAGCCTGCCATGGTCATACAATTTGTAAGCAATATAAGTCTCTGTGTGTTTACTCATTTGGCTCTGAGCAGCTGTGGGACTGGCGGGTGAGAGAGATTTGTCCTGACTGTGGACCAGGCAGGACTGGAGAAACTCTCCAGCTACACTAGAATGCTTTCTCGTTTTACTTTTACAGCAGATACACTTGGTAGTTCAGGTACTAGCCATTTTTCCAGCAGGATGCTGTACTTGTTTCTGTGGTAGGTCCCTTCTATATTTCAGTGACTCTGGCATCCTTCTCCAGCTAATAGCAAGCCATGAAATAAATCTTTGTCTACATCATTCAGTTTATCTTTCTGGTGATTGGAATGAGAATGGGTCAGATGAAGTTCTGACAGACGAGAGATGAGATTCTGTGTGGGCACACAATGATTCACAGGGAGGGTTTGTTTCTTGTGTGTGTGTGTGTGTGTGTGTGTGTGTGTGTGTGTGTGTGTGTGCTTCAATGGATACATACAAAGAATGAGTTTGCAACCTGCTTTTCAGTTGCTTGGAAATTATCAGAGATCATAGCTAGAAGGGGCCAGACCTGCAAATAAAAATCAACTGCTTGCTTGTTGTAGAATGATTAGAAAAGTGATAGCCTTTTCATCTGAAAAGGAAAAAAAAAAAAATCCCTGAAAACTCACTACAGGATGTGTTGCTATGTGAAGGCACATGAAAGCATCCAAGCATGTTTTCTAAGCACGCATTCATTTGAGTTATAGCAGTTCAGTTCGAAACTATCAAAATGATGCTAATATCAAAATAAAGTGAGAGACGTGTGTGTCTGGATTTCTCAACAATGTCAGCTGCGTTTCTGGTCCCTGCGACAAGATGCATGACAGAAATGATGCAGACAAGTTTTATTTCAGTTCATTGTTGCAGAGGTCCAGAATGCAGAGTGTGGAGGCATAATGAAGTAGCTGCTTAAACCATGACAGACAGGGAGCACACTGGAACAAGGACAGAGCAAGGCCAGGGCAAGACAGTGACCATAGTCACCTCCTTTCTCCATCCAGGCTCCACCTTCCACAGTTAACACCACAACCCAACAGACCACTCAAATATGACTCCATCAGTGTGTTAAACCATTCGTTAGATGGGATCTTTCATAATCTGACCATTTCTTAAGACAGACAAACAGAGAATTGTATTTCACTAACGATTCAGTTATTTTCAATAAATGTAAAATATATCAATGATACAAAGTTATATTTACTCTGTATTGCTATAGTAGTATAAAATAGTATTGTGTTAAAAAATGTAAACACCTTAATTAAAAATACATCATTGCTAAATGTACTAAAAACAGTCCAAACCTTCGGGCAAATCATCTTTGCTTTGGTAGAGGGTATTGCCTTACTGTTTCTATCAGGCAGTTTACTGTAACTATGCAAAAGAGCCAAGAAAATAAGCTGAAAGGGGAAAATATTTATTTCATTGTTTCAGAGGCTCCAGCTTAGAGTCACTTGCTCTGATTTTTGCTGGGATCTAGAGAGGCAGAAAATTAAGCAACAGGAACCTATGGCAAAGGCAGCTGTTCACTTCAAGGGAGCAAGAAGTAGAAAGTGAGGAGAGGATAGGTGATGAGATACACCCTCCTTGGCATTCCTTAAAGAATCCCTTCCTCCACATAGACTGCTCATTGAAAGTGTTTACAACTTTCCAAATGCCCAACTAGCTAAGGACAAAATTTTCTATCCAGAAGCCTCTGGGGAGCACATTCCAGATCCAAAGGAACATTTCTGCTCGCTGATCAAGGCAGTAGCTTCTGAAAGTTCACTGTGGAGCTCTGGAAATTCCTTTAACAACACAATGATGAATTTTGCTGTATCAAATATTCACAGAAGATCTTTCAGTAAGGTGTGCTGTGTGATAGCCTTTTTCCCACAGTAAAAGCACATGAAGGACTCGACTCTCTCAAAACATACTGTGGGCTTATCAATTAAGTTTGCATAATATCCTAAACCCTTTGCCATTTTAATAGGTTTTATAGCACTGTCCCCAGAAACAAGTTCCAATCACAAGAAACCTCTTCTAATTTAAATTTTTTAACAATATGTATATGTCTGTCCGTACATGTTTGTGGGGCCAGCAGGGAGCATGAGATTCCCTGGAGCTGGTGGTTGTGAGCCACCTGATGTCAGTGTTAGGAGTTGAACTTTGTTCTCTAGAAGAGCATCAAGTGCTCTTAACCACTGAGCCACCTCTCTAGATAAAAGAAATCACTTTAAAATCTGTGCATAAGAAACAGCACTTAATTCTTTAAAGTTGTATCTTATCGTGACAATTCATTCACTTTTCCAGTTCTCTTGCTGTTCCTACTATAGTTCCTTGCTCTATCAGTCTTGAACCTTTCAAAGTTGAGAGTTAGAGTGACCATCTTCCATACCCCTCACAAAGTTGATATTTTGACCTCCTGCCATGTATCATCAATGCCCTTAAAGGCATTTAGAAGGAAGAATCCTTTCCAGAAGTTTTTCAGGGTTTTTGCCCAGATCTTTCCAAAGAATCAATATGTCGTAAAATTATTTTACAAAATATTTTTTCTGAAAAAAAAAACTTGAATGTGAGAGTTACTCTTCAAGCCATGCACTTCAAGTGGATGGTGTTTGTTCAGGTATAGAAGCAAGATGGTGTTAAATATCTCCATCACATTCTGGGGGTTACCTGGTGCATAGTCAGTGAGAAGATATATTTGGAAGGACTCCTTTTTCTCTCCAGTGTCTCAACAGCAGGCTTAAAATAATCACAAAACACATGGTAAATAGGTGTGCTATTATCCAAACTTGGTTGTAGCCCAAAGATTCCCCATTATGCAGTCAGATGAATCTTTCCCACCCATGTCCTTCAGCCACTTGGTCCCAAGTAAACACAAAATGGCTTATATTACTTACAAACTGTATGGCCTATTGCAGGCTTCTTGTTGTCTAGCTCTTTCATCTTAAATTAACCCATTTCTATTTATCTATGTTTTACCACATGGCCATGGCATTACTAGTCTGTTGGTATCTTGCTTCTCCATCTACAGGAGCCGGCATCTCTCCTGCCTCTGCCTTTCTTCCTCCTGTCTCTCTCTTAGACTTCCTGCCTGGGTATAACCTGAATTGCCATAAGCCAGAGCAGCTTCTTTCTTAACCAATCATAGCAACACATATTCACAGCATACAGAAAGACCATCCCACAGCACTTTGTTGTTGTACTGATAAAACAATGGCAAAGCAGTTAGTATAACTCTTAAGAGCCTAAGGATTCTCAGAATGATAACTGAGCACTGTCCTCAACTGAAAAGTCATCATCTGTATTAGTTACCAGTAACAGAGCCAAGTGTTTTCTTTAATGCTTTGTCAACTTGACACAATCTAGAGTCAACTGAGAAGAGAGAACCTCAAGTGAGAAAATGCTTCCATCAGATTATTCCGTATGCAAGCCTTTGGGGCACATTATGGTTGATGATTCTTATGCAAAGGCCCAGACCACTGTGGGTGATGTCATCTCTGTGCAGGTGATCCTGGGGTATAAAAACAAGCAAGATGTAAGTATCAAGCCAGTAAGCAATGCACCTCCATGATACTTGCTTCACTTTCTAACTCCAAGACCCAGCCTTGAATCCCTGCCCTGAATTTCCTTTACAATGATCCATGATTGGAATATGTAATCCAAATAAACCTTTATTTCCCCTAATCGCTTTTGGTTATGGTATTTTTCACAGAAACAGAAATCAAACTATATCTGTTTTAGGGTTTCTATTGCTGTGAAGAGACACCATGAACATAAAAACTTTTATAAAGAAAAACATTTAATTGGGATTGCTAACAGTTTCAGAGATTTAGTCCATTGTCATCATGGAGGGACATGGAGGCATCAGGTAGACATGATGCTAGAGAAGGAGCTCAGAGTGGAGAAGAAGCTACATCCTGATCCACAGGTTACAGGAAAGGATTTGAGTCATTCGGCATATCTTGAGTGTAGGAGACCCCAAAACCTGTCCCCCACAGTGACACACTTCCTCCAACTAGACCATATCTACTTCAAGAACACACCTCCTAATAGCACCACTCCCTATGAGCTTATGGGGGCCAATTACATTCAAGCTACCACAATCATCAACCTATGCTTTGAAACTTTGAAGGCAGGCAGGAACTTTTATCTTTCTGGGTAATCAATATAAAATCAGATTAGTGCAGCACAGCCAGCAGTCATAGGAGCTAGCAGTTCAGGATCATTTCTGATGGCTAACCCACCAGCATGTGCAGGTTCAACTGTACTTGTTGGTTTTGAAGAAGATACTAATTCTGTCAGCTTCCCTTTTTTTTGCGAGGGGGGGAGGGGGGATTAACCCAAAGAGTCTATTTAATGATCAAAGGAATTTATTTGGGGATTAACTCACAAGACAAAATAAAAGAATTTCTCACAGAATCTTTGATGGGTGAGGCATGGTCCCACATAGTTCTCTGGTAAGCACTGTTCTGGTCCATATGAGAAGCCAAAACCACAAGGTAGCAAAGCAAAGAGAGAGCCTCATATATGCATCCCAGTCCTTAAGGGTCCCTGAGGCCATACCCCAGGGGCATGTACCTCAAGGTCAGAGGCAGATGTAACAGCTGCCTGCTATCTTACTAGGGGCAGTGCTTCAGGGTATGGCTCACACAACTACCCACTACACTTTTTAAATTTCATAACTGCATTAGTTTTAAACTTTTTCATTGTATGTAATGTATTTTGATCGTATCCACCTCCCAACTCCTCTTAACTTCTCCAAGATCTACACTCCTCCCAAATTCATTTTTTCCTCTTTTTTTTTTTTAATTAATTGCAATGTGTCTGTAGTGATTTACTTTGGAGCTATTAAAAGTGATACTGCTTATATACATTTCTCTTTTAAACTTTGTTTGAAAATTTCATACATACATACATGTAATGTATTTAACCAAATCCATCTTCCACCATTTTTCCCTTCCTTTATCATGTAACTTGTTCTTTTTTTTTTAAATTATATTTGTGTTTTAATTTTACATATCAGCCATGGGCTCCCCTGTCCTACCTCCTAATGGAAACACATGAATTATGAACCAAAAGCTGTGGAGCCCCCAACTGGATCAGTTCCTCTGGATAAGTGAGACAACTGAATAGCTTGAACTGTTTGGGAGGCACCCAGGCAGTGGGACCCAGACCTGTCCTTAATGCATGAGCTAGCTGTTTGGAGCCTGGGGCATATGCTGGGACACTTTGCTCAGCCTGGGAGTAGGGGACTGGACCTGCCTGTACTGAATCCACCAGGTTGAGCTGAATCCCCAGGGGAGTCTTGGACATTTTTTCCTCTCTTATTTTAATAGCCCACTGATTCTACTTTGAGGTGCTCATATACTCAAAGGTATGTTCTTATAGACCCAAAGACATTAAGACTTAGCTCTAGATCAACTGGCTAAAAGGAATGTGGTACCTGCATTGAACATCCACTCAGTCTGCCAAAACTTGCTCCATTTTGGGAAGGAGGTTCTCTGTCTTCCAGATAGTGCTTGTTTCCACTGAAGTAACATTATTACCTTTCTCCAAGAACTTTTTAAATACAATGATAGTTTGCCTATTTGGAATAAGAAGCCAGCTATGACTTTTTACATATCTCCTCACAGCTCGACATTTTTAGCACTTACAGACTTGGATGTGAAGCTTTCTTCCACTCAGATATTAAGATGTGTTGGAGAATTAGTGACTACTCTATTCTAATTTCAACATTGTTATTGAGAGAGAGAGAGAGAGAGAGCTAGAGCCCTACCCTGCCACCACCCACAGTGGAGTAAGAACACTTACAGCTGTTATTTGTTATTTTGCTCTTGTTTATGGACAAGTTTGTGGCAGTCTCACCTACAGAGATAACCTCAAATATCACTGATAATAGACCACAATAACATATGATGGTCATGAAGGAGACTGAAATATTCCTTACATTATCACAATCGACAGAGTGACAGGAAATGAGCACGTACTGTGTAAGAACTGACACTGACAGATTGCTGAAGGCAAAGTTTCCACAAACTTTGATTCGTAAAAAATTAAATATCTGAAAAATACAATGCAATGAAGCCCAATAGGAAATGCTGATGCGTATTATCAGAGAATCCTACCTGAAGTTGAGTTCACACAGAATGAGGATTTCATTAGTTCACACATGACAAACCATAAGGATTATCTGGACACGGAGAGCTTAAGAGGAATTGGGGAAGGGGGCATGCTTTGTTGTCTTCATTTGTGGAGGATTGGCAGACTACTCTGGGGAGTTCTGCATTACTCATCAGCAAATGGTTAAGGCTTATGTAATAACCAATTACCGAGAGAAATCCCAGGCCATTAATTACATGCTGGGGAGGATGTCCTCTTACTGATTGATTCTGTTCTCGACTGAAAACTGTTCTCACCTTTTTTCCATTTGGGATTCTGTCTTGAATTACTGTTACTCCACCTGCAACTTTGTTGTCTCTTACACAAAGATTCCATGATACCATCATCATTTTTAATCATACCGTGATTATAGGAACATGTGGGATCATTTTCCAGGCCAGAAAATAATGTGTTGTTTCCTCCTTGCTTAGTGCATAAAACCATGGCTGTTCTATGGGATACTTATTAATATCCACTCGGAAGAACTTGGAAATTCATTCATTATGCATGGAATAAACCATTAACTAACAATTGTTCAATATAGAATTACTGGGTGAGAAAATTAAAGTTCATACAGTAATAAGTCAAGCTCCCTCTTAATTTATATTTACTGGCAGAATACGGGGGGTTGGAGAAGTAAAGCAGCCATAATAATGATTCTCCTTTGTAATAAGCCCCGCAGCTGACAGGTATGCAGAGACTGGAGGAACAGCATTTTTCATTACATGTCCATAGACTCTGCGAAGCTGTCAGATGTTAACGAGCTTACCTTCTGCTCTTTGGAAAAAGGTTAATGGATACAGCACATTTTCCAATGTGACTCTGAAAAACAAAGAATTGCAAAAGGCATGTGCTAGTATTTGTTTTCATACTTTTTAACAAATTCTAGGTAAAATCCAGAAGTTTAAAGCCACATCAAAGTTCTCAGATATTAAAGTGACCATATACATGTGTTGGTGCCAGGGCAGGGTCCGGGTAACATTTTGAGCTGTAATAAAAGAGATGAAGGTAAGTTGCTGGTAATTAAAATATGACAACAAGTGGAAACTTTATACACTTAGGTATTAGTCATATGACTTTAACCCTTTGCAGGACACACTATTCTATTGACTGTTTCTCTAATTTGTTCTGAAATATATTATACTTTCAACAACATTTATTTATTTTTACTTATGCATGTGAGTGTTTTGCCTGCATCTACCTATGTGCACCAATTACACACCTGGTGCCTGTGGGATCCCAAGAAGACACTGGAGTTCTTGAAAGTAGGGCTTACAGGCAGCTGTGAACTTCCTTTGGATACTGGGAACCAAACTAGACTTTTTACAAAAGAAGTGGATATTCAACTGATGAGCCCTCTCTCTAGGCCTGCCTGACACTTGTTTAAAAAAATAAAATAAAAATATTACTTCTATTACAGACCATAGCTGACATACAAAGAGATTAAAATGGCACATCTAATAAGCAGCAGCCAGCCCGATGTGGAATCGTTTTCAGTAATGTCCACCTTCTCCCCAGGCGGTGACCACTGAGCCACATGCAGAGTGAGCATTCCCCAGATTTCTGTTGCACTACCATGGACTGCATCTGAAAGCATAACTAAGTTTACCCTTGTGTGTTTGCGGTATTCATGAAATCACAATGTGTGTGTTCCTATGTGCTTTAGGGTTTTTGTGTGTGTTTGATTGTTCTAATACATTTTTTTCTTGAGAATATCAAAAATACATGCAGTGAAACAGGATCATTCATCCAATTCATTTCTCTCCTTCAGCTCTCCCCAATTGTTTCCCCTCTCATCTTCACAGCCTTTCTGCCCCCTCCCTTACTCCCCTCACCCCCTTTACTATGACTCAGACAAAAACTCCTCAGCAAGCACTAGGAACAACACACACTGTCTCTATGCCAGAATTTTGGCTGGCTGGATCTTGTGCATGTAGTCACAGCTTCTGTGAGTTATTTAATGCTGTGGCTGTGTTAGGTTCAGAGGACACCATTTCACATAGCATTCTTCTCCAATCATTCACTCTGTCTCTTCTTACACAAAGTTCTGTGAACACTGGGGGCATGAGGAGGTGAATAAAGATGTTGGATTTAAAAGTGAACATTCAGTCTCTTCCTTTCAACACTTTCACTGGTTATGTATCTTGACAATGAATCCTGCCTACAACTAAAAGATGCTTCTTTAAACAAGACTAATGGCAGCTCAGGTCTATGGGTATAAGCATAAAAATTTAGAGAGTGATATGAGAACATGAGCCTTCAGAGAGTGATGCTGAGAACAATCAGCAGCAGCAGGTTCTACTCTAGTGCCTATCACATCCCTGCAAGGGGCTATCCATCAGGATTACAATACCAGGGTTCAAATTTCCTTCTGTTGAGCAAGTCTCAAATCCAATCTGAAAGCAGTTAGTTATGACATAAGAGTCATGCTACTGTTGCACCAGTGAGAAATCTTATCTAACAGGTCAAAACTGTAGCATGCAGATTCCAGAGCTACGCAAAATATGACTATCTTTTCCCCCATAGAAGCCTGAGTAGCATCATCTGGCACTAGGAAAGCTAGCCAGCAGGGAAGAAGCATCCAACTTGAGTCGAGAATGAGTTTTCTACCTCTCAAAGCAAAATTATGGGATGTCTCCAGCAATCAGGTCTTACAAAGGAGCTATGGAGAGTCTCACAAGGACAATGGTGATAAAGTACATTATTTTGAAGACTTGGGAATTCTCTGACCAAAATGTCATAGGGAAAATCTAATGCTTTGAACTGAAATTTTTGTTTAAAAGTCAGGGTCTTCTGACAGAAAAATTGCCCACCTATGCTGGCTCATTCTGCTCAAACTTTTTTTTAATCCAATATAATGCTTTTATTGATTATTTGGGAATTTTGCATAATACACCCTAATCACACTCACTTCTCTGGTCCACCCAGGTCTACCATCTACCCTTGTGTCCTCTTTCCCCAAAAAAAGAAGAAAGGAAAAGAAAATAGCAAGTCTATTTAAGTTGCTCCTACACTCACTGGAGCATGGTCAAACTCACAGTGACAAGTCTCTTAAAGAAAACTGAATCCTTCCTTACCCCCAACTCCTGCCAGAAGCCGTCAGCTGTAAAGGGCTACATATCAGCATCCCTATCACACATGTTCTCTTCAATGACTTCCTGCCTAGGTGCTCTCTCTCTCTCTCTCTCTCTCTCTCTCTCTCTCTCTCTCTCTCTCTCTCTCTCTCATACTCTGTCACCCCTCCCTGCTTGCTTAAGCT
Source organism: Onychomys torridus (assembly GCF_903995425.1). NCBI lineage: Eukaryota > Metazoa > Chordata > Mammalia > Rodentia > Cricetidae > Onychomys > Onychomys torridus. The sequence continues at coordinate 52,856,448 of NC_050444.1, forward strand.
GTTCCACTTTGAGTATTCTATTTTTTTTTAATCGACAATCTACTATCCAACATTCCTAACAAATTGTCCCCAACTCAATTGGCCCTATTCTAGTTTCCTGCCTTCCACTTGTCTTTAAACTGAACATAAACAACAACATATTTGAAGCTAGGACTCACATATGAGAAGAAATGCTAAGTTTGTCTTTCTTGCCCTGGGTTCTCTCACTCAGTGTAATGTTTTGCAGCCCCATCCATTTAGTTACAAATTTCCTCATTTCATTTTCCGTTACAGTTGACTATTGTTCCATTGTGTATGTATACGGTATTTCTTTCTTATCCATTCATTTATGGACAGACATTTAGACTAATTCCATTGTCTAAGCTGTTGTGAGGAGGGTGACAGTGAGTATGGATGTGCCAACATCTCTGTAGTAGGATATAAAGTCCTTTGAACAAATGCCTAGGAGACGTATAGCTAGGCCATGTGACAGTTCTATTTCTACCTTCCAAAGGAATTTTTACTAATTCTTAAAGTCGTTACCTTAGTTTACATACCCACCAGCTGTGTCAGAGCTTCCTTTATGGACCCCATGACACACTCATTTTGTCATTCCTGGTGATGACCATTCTAACAAGGGTGTGAAGGAATTTTAAAGTAGTTTTAATCTGCATTTCCCTTGTGACTAGGGATGTTGAGCACTTTATAAACTGTGTCCTAGCCACTTGTATTTGTCATATTGAGAATTTTTGGTTCAACTTCATAACCGATATTTCACTTGAATTGTTTCCTTGTTGCTTAGATATTTTATTTCTTTGCAACTTTCTAGATAATAATTCTACAGTATATTCTACAATATGTGAATAGCTGGCAACAATTTTCTCTCATTCTTTGGACTGTGAATTCTGTGGAATTCACTCACTTCGTTGTTAGTCTGGTGTACAAATGTCTTGATTTCATGAGATGCCATCTGCCTATTTTTGGTCTATGGAAGTCATATTCAGGAAGTACTTACCTGTGCATACATGTAAGCTGAAGAGTACTTCTGAGGTTTTCCTCTCTCTGTTTCAGATCATCAGATAATATATTAAGGTCCATGATCTATTTGGAGTTGAGTTTCCAGCAAAGTGAAAGGGAAGGATCTACTTTCATTTCTATGTGTTGAAATCCAATTTCTCTGGCATATTTGTAAAGACGCTATCTTTTCTCTGTGGTACATTGTTTTGTTGTTCATTGTTTTGTTTGGCTTTTAGGCTTCAGTGGCAAACATGAGGCAGCTCTTGTTGCATGGAATTACATCTGGATCCTCAATTATATCCTGTTGATCCATGTATCCATTTGGTGCCATCACCACACTGTTTTATCACTATTACTCTAGAGAATAATTTGAAATCAAATATGATAATAGCTGCTGCAGTACTTTTTTTTTTTTTAACCAAGATTGCTTTTGTGATTTGAACATTGTCTTTTGTAACAACATATAAATTCTTGGATTTTTTTTTTCTGCCCATGAAGAATGACAATGGACTTTTATTGTATTACATTAAACCTGTAGTTTTGGTAGAATGGCCATGTTCACAGGATTAATTCTTGTAATACATGAGAAAGGAATAGGCTTCCATCTTCCCTGTCATCCTTGGGTAATTCAATGTCTTAAAATTCCTCTGTAGAGGTCTTTTGTTTTCTTGATCACGTTGAATAAAATTTATTTGTGTGTCTATTGTGAATGATCATTTACTTAATTTCTTTTTCAGTGTTTGCCATCAGTATAGACAAAGGCTATTAATTTTTGCATGTTAATTTTCAGCCTGCTACTTTGCTGAATGTGTTTGTAAGCCATAAGAGTTTTTGGTAGATTTATAGTGTCTTTTACGTATAGAACTATCATCTATGAAAGGGACACTTTTATTTCTTCTTCTTTTCTCCTCTGTATCTATTTCCTCTTATGTCTATTGCTCTAGACAAGACTTCAAGGACTATAATGAATGGAAGTTATAGAGTGGACACCCTTGTCTTCTTACTGATCTTAATAGGAGGGTTATGAGTTTTCTTCTTCCAGAATGTTGTTGGCTATAGGTTTTTCATACACAAACTTCATTATATTAAACCTCTTCCTCCATTCTTATTCTCCCATGACTTTTTTCATGAAGGGACATTGGATTTTGTCAAAGGATTTTTTCTGCATCTACTTAGATTATCAGATGAATTATTAACTTTTAATCCATGTATGTGACAAATTATACTTATAAATTTATATATTTTGAACCACTCTTGAATCACTGGCTCAGATTTAACTTGGTCATTATAAATGATCTTATGAGAGTGATATTGAATTTGATTTGTGAGTATTTTTTGAGAGTTTTGCATCTATGTTCATTGAAGAAATTAGTATGTAGTTTTTCTTTTCCTTTTTGGGGGGGGTGTCTTTATTTTTGATAGTAGGGTAATTCTGAGTTTATAAAGAGAGCTTGAAAGCTTTCTTTCCTTTACTACTTTATGGAATAATTTTATAAACACTGGCATTAGTTGCCTCTTGAAGTTCTGATTAAATTCTGAAATGTTTCCTTAGTCCTGAGCTTTCGAAGCCAGAAGATTTTCACTACTGCTTTAATCTCATTGTTGCTTATAAGCAAAAACTGTTTATTTCCTCTAGATTAACTTTAGAATGTCATATGCATCTAGAAATGTATCCATTTCTTTTAAAATGTTCAGCTTAGTCAAGATTTCTAAAGTGTATGTTCACAACTTTCTGAAGGTAACTGGTAACTATTGCATGGTCTCCTCTTCCATTCTTAACTTTGTTAATTTGGGTCTTCTCTCTTCTCCTTTGGGTGAATTTGGTGAAGGGATTGTTTCTATTTTTCAAAGAACTGGATAGATTTTATTGACTTCATTTTTTTATATTTATCTCATTAATTTCTGTCCTAACTTTGATAATTTCTTCCAATATACTGTTTGGGTGTTTGTTTGCCCTTGTGTTCCCTAGATTTTAAGGTATAATATTATTATTTGAGTTCATGATGATTCTTTTGTGTAGACACTAAGCACTATATACATTTTAAAAAACTTACTTTATTGTATTCCCCACAGTTTAATATGCTGAGTCCACATTTTCATTAAATTTTAGGACTTATTACATTTCCTTATTGTTTTAATCACCCACCCATACAATGTTTAATTTCCGTGAGTTTGTTTATTTTTCATAATTTCTATGTTGACACAGAGATTGATTTTATTATGGTAAAATAGGATATTGGATATTACTTCATTTTTTCTATAATTGTTGGGAATAGCTTTAGTTCACATAGTTAATATAGTATGAACTTTTTATATTTTACAGTTTATATATCTTATTAATCTATTATGTAGTATATTGTACATAATATATATTAATTGTATTAATAAAACATATATTAACATACTATATTAAAATATATATGTATACTTTATATATCGTTCATATAGTTCACAGTTTATATAGTAATACTTTTTCCTAATATGTGACTAATTTTGGAAAAAACTTCATGGGCTGCTGGAAAGGATGTGTATTCTTCAGTGTTCTAAAGAAGAATCATTAAATACCAGGAAGTGAGCAACTCAGGAACATCCAGATCCGTAGAATTCACCAGATGCCCTAGCCCCCTCATCCTCCAAGCTTCTACCAGCAGTAGAACTGCTGAAGTTACTAAACAAGCTTAGCTTTTCGAAAAGAGGCAGAGACAGCTAGAGTTCCCTCAAATTGTCTCAGCCCAGCTGAGCTGAGCAGAAAAGATACTCTCAGCCCTCTCCAGCTGCCTGCAAGTTCTGCAGTGTCCTCCAGGGATCCAGCTTTCCTGAGATGTCAGTCATGCTGAGAAATGTTTTAAATGATGCAGCTGTCTTAGGCCACAGCTGCTTCAAGTGACTCCAATAAACTCATTGGTGCTCCATGTTGGATTTTGTTGGATCTGTCACTGGTTTTCTACCTGGGATGAATAAGGGCTTCTGTGTATCCACCCAGGAAATGCGTTACACAACACAGTTGTTTCAAAGCTTGGGACACTTATCTTTCCAAGGCCCATCTTGCTCAATTGCTTTGTATCAAATAGAATAATCTGGTGTTATTCTGATGGGCCTGACTTTGAAGTGGCCTAAACCTTCTCTCTTTTAGCTTTTACCTCCTTTTGCTTTTTTCTGTATCTTAATATGTTAAATGTAATAGGTCCTGGAGAATTTCATTTCTGATTAAGTCTTTTTGATGTTTTTAGTCTTATTTTTCCAGGATGAGTATGTTCTTCTCTTGGTTTGGGAGATTTTCTTCTATGATTGTATGCCTTTGGTATAATATTTCGTCTCCTTATCCTATGCCCATAATTCAGAGATAAGGTATTTTCATAGTGCCTCACGGCCTTTCTATGTGTCACATGTATTTTTTTCTTTCTTTCTTTCTTTTTTTTTTTTTTAACAAATTGTCATTGACCTTTACTGAAAGATTCAATTATTCTCTCTTGTCTTTCATCCCTGATGCTACATTTCCAAATGTTCCATTTCTTTGGTGAGACTTTCCACTGAGCCTTAATTAGGCTTCCTGGGTTTTCATTTCCAGCATCATTTCACTCTGATCTTCCTTCTGCAGTTCTCTCTTTATTCATGTCTTGAATGGTCTTCCTTACTTCATTCAGCTTCAGTTCAATTGGAGTGACTTTCAGTCTCCTTTGAGCTGACTGAACATAGTTATAAGCATTCTTTGGAATTCTTTGGATATTTTCTTAAATTCTCACTTGAAGCTCATACCATGGGATCAGTAATTTTTGGAGGAGATATGTTGTCTTGCTTTTTTATATTGTCTTTGTTTCTGCATGGGGATGTGTACGTCTGCCATTGGTTTTTTGGTTTTTTTGTTTGTTTGTTTTTTCTAGATACCTTTCTTCTCTTGGTGTAGAAGTTTACAGTGCTTGTAGGAGGACTAAATTTTAGGAGGACTGTTGTGTCATTTTCCTTAGTGGGACTGGTATTCAGGGCTGCAGGCTATATCCACATTCTCCCTCCCTGAGTTCACCACTATCTTCAATAAAGGTCACTATCTAAAGGTCCACACACTCCTGGTTGGTCCCATTTCTGCTGCTGTATGGCGTGGGTATCTACACCTGTTCATACTTCCCTAGTTCAGCTCTGGCCTGATCTCTGTTCCTGCAGCCTTCCATGCCATTGTGGGACTTGGTGATCCTGGACATCTTAATCCGTATTAGCCTTTGGCTTCCTCTTTGGGTCCATCCTACTACCCATATCTGCAGCTTCTGTTAGGAACTACACAACTCCTACCTGAAACCATCTTGGACATGCTTCCCAGTGCATTGGCCTTTGGAGTGTGTAATATAGGCAGTAAACCACTGAACTGCAAGAGTTATAAGAAGACAATTGAAACAGGAAGTAAAATTTCTGAATTTCCTTCAATTCTTAAAAATTTGCCAGAAGCCAGGCAGTGGTGGCACACGCCTTTAATCCCAGCACTCAGGAGGCAGAGCCAGGTGGATCTCTGTGAGTTTGAGGCCAGCCTGGACTACCAAGTGAGTTCCAGGAAAAGGCGCAAAGCTACACAGAGAAACCCTCAAAAACCCTCTCAAAAAGCCAAAAAAAAAAAAAAATTTGCCAGCAACCCAGACCACTCTGATGGAGGAGTATGTAGTATCACATATAGTATTTTCCTCTATCATTACTTAGGAAAAGGCAAATTAGTAGACATATTTTATAATTATATTTCTGTCCTTTACCAGCTTTATTGAGTCCTAAGATGCTGCTAGCCAGCCAAAAGCATTCTTTTCTTGTTGTTATTATCATCATCATCATCATCATCATGTGTATGTGTGTGTGTGTGTGTGTGTGTGTGTGTGTGTGTGTCTGTGCCTATATAGGCACGTGTGTAAGATAAAAGAGGCATCAGGATGTATTCCTCTACTGCTCTTCACCTTGCTTATTTTATTTTTAAAGATTTATTTTTATTTTTCACTTATGTGTATGTGTTTGTGTCTATGTGAGTGTATGCAACTTTCATATGGCTTCCTGTCCTGGCTAAAAGAGAGCTTTGGAACTAATAGAGCTGGAGTTTGTGAACTACCCAATGTGGGAGCTGATAACCAAACACCAGTCTCCTGGAAAAGCATTAAGGACTCTTCCCTGTTGAACCTCCTCTCCGACAGGGTTTTTCCCTACCTGGCCTTATGTTTGCTGCCACGTTTTACATGACATTGGGTAGTCTTACCATCCTATTAAGATTACCCAGTTTAAGGTTTCATCACAATTTAATACTTGAAAATCCTTGATTAGGCCTGAGCATGGAAAGTGATTCAATGCTCTGATTTGTTAACATTGTTTCATATGTGTGACTCTGCAGAAACTTCAATGACATGACCACATCCTGAAAAACAGAAACTTATTCTATATGGGATGGGTAAGATGAGAGAATTTCAAACTTTGTATTATATTCAATTTTACAAGATGCTTAAAAGTTCAATGTAGAAGCATATTTAAAACCCTGCCCTGATCTTTTTCAGTAAAAATGCATTTGTATGCAAATTATACTCTACAGTGTACACCTGAAAGTGTATTGCTCTGCACTTTTCCTAAGCTCCAGAAAAATAGTTAAAGGACGTCTGAAGGATGTTTGATTTGAAAACACTTTTGAATAAGAATGTAAAATAAATTTAAAAACAGTTTCCCTATGCCCTCCACAAGATAGCTACTTGGTAGAAGAAACCTGGCTCAATGGAAAGAAGACATTGTTCTCACTGACCTCATTAGTACAGATATATCCTGTGGCATTATGTGATCTACATGTCCATGGCAGCATGAGGCATAGCTATCATGAGAGCATTCTACATGAAACTGCATGTTCTTGCCAGGTCAGTTATGGGAAGACTGGAGGAGAAGGGGAGGGCAGAGGACTGGGAAAGTCATTCACCTGAGAAACCAAGCACACTTCCCCCGGTGTCGTCCCTGCTGCTCATGGAGATCCTGTTTTGTAAGCTTCTACTTGCAGTCAGAACTTCATTTCCTTCTGCACAGACATGCAAGATTTACTTAAAATGAATAAGAAGTATTTAAATAGTATAGTATAACTTTTAAGTCTATCTTTCAAATCAAATATTTATCTAAATTACATTCAGAGGCAAGTCTGAATAAGTCTGATAGAAATGTGTCTGAACTGAGTGGCATTTCATTCTAATCTCCAGGGGTTCAAGGAAGCAAGGAATGCTGAAATATTTTAAGCTTTTCTGCTTCCTCAAATATAAGGCAGTCCACCTCTAAAATTTTCAGACCAAATCATACATGAAATGATGTGCTCTAATCCAGGCTATAAATTGCATGGCTGTTATTTTTTTTTAAAAAAAATATTTAACATATATTCTAGTTAAAATATCTGTGGACTTTAAATGATTTTTTCATAGGTAAAGAAACCTTAGGCACAGCTAGCAATAAAAGCAGATTTTAATTTGTACAGCCAGATCATTTTTGGGCTAAAAATGAATGAAAATTTAAAAGAAAATGATAGTTTTATTACGATATCATTGTTCTCTTGTGACTAGTGAGCTACATGAGGCAACATGTTCTTATCAGGTCATTCATGGGAAGACCAGAAGTGAAGGGGAGGGCAAAACCCTGCAGAGCTCATTCACTGAGAAGCTAAGTATACCCAAACAATATAAATAAGTTGCTTTGAGTAACTTACTTTATTGGAGATACTCATTGAAAACATCAAAAATGTCAAATGTTCCTGTTTTGATTTTTATAACCATAAAAACAATTTTTATTATTGTTATAAAGTTTATGCTAATTTATTTTACATCCTGACCAGAGTTTACTGTCCCTCTTTCCCCTGGTCCCTCCCCCCCCACAAACTCCCCTCTGTATCCTCCATCCACCCCTCCTCCATTTCTCTTCAAACTTAAAAGTGTTTCAAGAAAATACTAAAATCTTATTAATAGAAAAATATTTTTGTAGATTGACCATACATTTTATTCGCTAATTCACAAATTCATATACATTCATTATGAAGCCAATCACAGCATTTTGTTCTACATAACACAGAAAGCATGTACCTCTGAAGAACAAATGATACATTTTTCCTTCTGTCTGTCTGTCTGTATCTTCTTATCTATTCCTATCTACTTCTATTTGTTTGTCTATTGCTACCTATCTACCTGTCTGCCTGTCAGTCTATCTATCATCTATCATTCTTACTTATCTATTGGTTATCTGTCTATGGCTGTGTGCTTTATTTTATCTTCTTGATTTATTGTGTAATACTCCAGAGCAGTGGTTCTCAACCTGTGGGTCATGACCCTATGGATTGAAGAACCTTTTCATGGGGTCACATATCAGCTTTCTTGTATATCATATATTTACATTATAGCCCATAACAGGAAATAATTTTAGGGTTGGGGGTCACCATGAAATGAGGAATTCTGTTAAAGAGTCCAAGGATTAGGAAGGTTGAGAACCAGTGCTCCAGAGCAACCTAGAATATTAGACAAAATGAGTCCAAAAACTAAATATTTGCACTTGCTACACATCATATTTTCTGGATAAAACAATAGCTTCATTACAATCAAGATGGATATTGATTTGGGGTGTTTCTGGTAAATAACGTAGTTTTAATTTTTTAAGCACTCAAAATCTTTGAAATGAATGTAGCTGTGATTCCAACAATGATAGTTTTCAGTATTATTCTGATGGCAAGCAAAAGAAAAAGGATATAATATTTGTAAGCTGAATTTCAGTGCAAAGAAAAGCTCGGTGCAGAGAAATTCCCATCCTATATGATTTGATCTCTTCCTAGGAATCTGCTATGATTTTACGTGTATGAAGTACAATGAAATAATGTTCGTTTGCTAGATGTGATTCATCTGACAACCACTCATAACATAAATATAAGAATTCATTCCTCTGTGGTGGTGATTAGTGCTTATCTGTCTAAAATGTGTATTTGTTTGTTTGTTTGTTTGTTTGTTTTTTGAGACAGAGTTTCCTCTGTGTAGTATTAGTGCCTGTCCTGGATCTCGCTCCCAGACCAGGCTGGCCTCAAACTCACATAGATCCACCTGGCTCTGCCTCCCAAGTGCTGGGATTAAAGGAATACACCACCATGCCATTAAAGGAAAGGCTCACAATCAAAAATATAAAATGTGTATTTTTAAAATTTCAGTTGCCTCAATTTCCTTTGTGTGTACGTATATATGTTTGTAAATGCTGAGGGATATATGTGGAGGTTGTAGCACAATTTTTAGGAGCTAGTTCCATGTTTCCATCAGGTGGATTTGAGTAATTGAACTCAGATGGTCAGGTTTGGCATCAAGCAAAATTATCCACTGAGCCATCTCCCAGGCCCCTGAAATGCATATTTTTAAATGTACATTTTAAATATTTTTGTTGTTCAAGGAATCATTTCTACTTACTGATAAGGTTTTTGTCCTATTTTCCTTAGCTTGGTTTTGATTCTTTGAGACAGGATTTCACCAAGCCTTAGCTACTCTTGGACTCAATATGTAGGTCAGGCTGGCCCTAATTCCCAATTCTGTCTCTATGTCTGCCTTTAGAATTCTAAGCAAGTGCCTCTGTTCCTGGCCCTGATAAGATCAGCAATAATGACTAAATTAAAATGGGGAAAGTTAGGGGTGCAAAGACAAAGAGGCAGAGGCAAAGTCTCCCCTGCCTGACAGAAAATACAGAGTCTGGGTGGTGAACCTTTCTTCAGCCATCAGTACAAATGAGTCTGTGTTTACTAGAAACATTTAACTCTGGATGGAACTTACCCTCATCAAATAGGTTCTTTCTGTCATGAGTGAAGATCATTACAGACAGATACACCTGGTCAAAGTACAGAGAACAAAGGACCGTGTGGTACCCAACCTCAACTGACACAACTATGTCACAACTCCTCCACGTAGGCTCATGGAACACTACAGGACAGGGGCAAACATATTGTAACAGCCAGAGGATCGCTACTTCAAATTGTGTCCTCTAGAGATCAGAGGAAAGGTGCACCGATGGTTTGTAACAACCAGAGGGCCAGAGCATTCCCTATAAACTGAGTCTTTTAGATGCCCATGAAATCTCAAAAATGTGGCTACATAAACAAGATCTGAAAATGATAGCACCTGCTGATGTAATGTGATGTGACAGATGGAGGTATTCTCACAAGGCCCCACCACTAGATGAAGATACAGGCTATTAACTACTGCTAAGATGAGAATAAGTCTTTTCTAAGAATAAGTTCTCTGATAGGTGATTCAGTCCCATATGGTCGGCCCTAAACACACACATGAACAACACTGAATGGACTTGCAGGTTTTGTGTGTGTGTGTGTGTGTGTGTGTGTGTGTGTGTGTGTGTGTGTCTATGTTCACGTGTGTGTAAAACAATAGTACTTAAAAATAAGAGGAGTGAAAGGTATATGGGAAGGGTTGGAGGGAGGAGAGAAAGGAGAGAAATGATGGAAATACAGTACTCATATAGGAAATTCTCAAAAAAATAATACTTTAAAAATAAATAATATGAGCAATAAAAAATAAAGACAGCTACTCCAGAGTAAGTGGAGTTCCTGGACTCTAAGGAAACAGCTGCTTACTTGCTTTGAGTTTCCTCACTGTACTTCCTGAAGACAACATAACCTCTCTGAGGGTGGGTCCTACAAGGTCAATGAATACAACAGCTTTCCCTATTTTAGGAAGTCAGGATCCAGTCTGAATATATGAGAGAGGAATAAATAGATAGATAACACACACACACACACACACACACACACACACACACACACACAGAAGACATAGAAGTTAAGTGAGTTAAAGTGAAATACATCAATGGTCATATTCCGTTCAAACACATTTCATATGTGTAGCCAGCTAGACGGCTCATCAAGTAGATGCCACCAAGCCTGCCAATCAGAGAAGAGGGACAGGACCCACTACTGAAAGTTGTCCTCTCTCTTGCATATGCCCTCCATTGCATGCACAAATACAGGCACATACATACACACACAACAAATACGCAAATGTTAAAAGACTAATGTTATTGATTATCCAACTGAACAATTTATATACCTACACTTTTTTATAAATTATCTATACCCAGATAATATATTTTTGATTGTGAAATGCTATTTTATAAAACCTTGAAAAAAGTCATTCCTCACTGAGTTCTTTCATTTTGTACTCATGGAACAGTATGATGTGATATTTTTCTATGATGCTGAATACATTACAAGTGTTTCATAGGATGTAGTCACAGAACAATGAGCAAATATTTGGTTTGCTTTTAAACACCACAGCTGACAAGGAATGAGAAACTCCTGTGACATTCTCGGAAGTAATTTCAAATCACAGAAGGTTTTGTACAATTCAACAGAGAAATCAGAGGCATAAAGAGAAAGATTGCAGAAGAAGGTAAAGTAAGATGAGAATGTCATTAGGGTAGCAGTTCATTGGTCAAGTAGCACACCTGTTCAATGCCTATATGCACAACTAAAATGTGCTATGCAAAAATAAAGAGATAGATTTGGGCTGAGCAGATCTATACATAAACATGAAACATTAGGGGTTGGGGATTTAGCTCAGTGGTAGAGCACTTGCCTAGCAAGTGTAAGGTCCTGGGTTCGGTCCTGCGTTCCAGAAAAAAATAAATAAATAAATAAATAAAAATATACATGAAACATTCAAGATTTTCCTGATTGATAATAGAGACACTGAGGTCTTTGGTGAATAGTGACTGTGTGGAGCTACACAGAATCACTAAGAAATAGAAGTGGAGAGAAGAATAAGTCTAAAGCAAGTCTTCTGGAGAATGACAAAATTATTTACTATGTTTGCTTCTTAAATCTGTTTTAAACCTAGCATTGCATGTGGAAAGAGATACTATTCACTACCTGGAAGAGAATATTGCCCATCCTCTAGGTAAGGACCTCTTAAATCCAAGTTGTGACTTGCCTGTTTTAATGGAGAGCATGAGAGAGGGGGAGTTTCTTTCAATGAGCACTTTCAATGAGAATTCCTGGTGTCAAGTGGCATCAGGGGCCTCTGAGAGCCCCACCCCACTGAAGCTGCCCTGTGCGTGCATGGTGGACACTTACATGCTCTCCAGTGCTGCCTGTTAGAGGAATCATAAGGCAGAGATCAGTGAAAAGAATCCTTACAGAAATAGACATTATCCCAGGAGCCAGTTTTAGGTTGGGCATAATAGGAGATAAAATAGAGAGATTGTGACCTTCATTTTTATCTCCCTTTAAGCCGATGGCTTATTCTTGGCATAAAGCCTTATAGCTAAAATTTAGACATAAAAGAATTAAAACATGACTTTGCAAAGCATATATGTATCAGGGTATGGTGTATTGTTGTGAAGTAGGGCTCTGGTTACACAGTATGCAGCCAACTGTATTTCAGAATAAGCTTTATTTATTATTGATTCTTGGAGCATTACTTCCTTATCCATTCACAGTATGAGCTCATCAGGTAATTCAGAGCATTTTGGTATCAAGAAAATGTTTAAATTTAATTCCCTAATCTATCAATTATTTCTGCCTGTGTATGTTTTCATGAGCATGCATTTTCATGGATCTCTACACCGAGCTTGCTAACTTGTGCTCAGCACAGTTCACATACCCAGCGCTCACAATGCAGCAGCACACAGCTTATGCCATGAGAGCAGTTCACACACTTCCTTGTTCATTCTAACTCACTCTCAATTCCATTCTCAGTGACTTAAGGTTTCCCAATTCATAGCAATCCAAAGAAAAGAAGAGTAAAAAAGAGGAGGGGGAGGAACAGGGAAGCAAATCTTTCAGTTTTTGTCCAATTTGTTGAATATCAGCAGTTATTTCAAGACAGACCACACCAAACTGTAGGCTACATGACTCCTATATAAAAAGGATGATGCTTTCTAAATAAATCCAAAGATTCACATAGGATCTAAGCTACTCATGTTAAATGACATGTATGTAGTATTACATAGTGTAATTTATAGCATGTGATAAAATAAGTTTTGTGGCATAATGAATCTTATCTAATGCACCATTACATAGTGAACAACTTGATGTACAATCATGGGGCAAATAGAGTCACTTGTTCTGCCAAGTGTCATTTTTTTAAACTATTAATAAAATGAAAGTGATATGATTAAATATTTTCTTAATCTCAATAATATAATCTTATTACAGTTGATTATAAAACTGAGGAAAAATAGTTTGTGGAACTATGTTAAAAGGATTTCTATCTTTCTAAATCTCAGAGTTGTTGAAAAAGTCAAAATAACTGTACAAAATATGCTGTTTCAATGACCAGTGAAGTTGACTCAGCTCAAAAAGTTCTTGTGCGTAGCATTATTGTGGAACTGAAGTCAGGTCCCCAGCACACAGATAAAAATAAACTAAATAGGGTGATACATGTCTCTATTTCCAGCTCTAAGATAGACAAACAAACAAACATACAAAAAGGATCCTTGGAGCTTGTTTACCACCTGGTCCTGCCTAAATGGAGTGCTCCAGTACACTAGGAGATTCAGCCTCAAAAAGTAAGGTGGAAAGAATTGAGGAAGGCTTTCAATGTCAACATCTGGTCTGCACATGTACTCATACACATGTGAACACACACACATACACACACACAAACATGTTGCATGTATACATCCTCCTCTCCAAACAAAACTCATTTTAAATCCAATGTGCCCCTGAGAGAGGAACTTGACAAGAGTTTTGTCCTGGAACTCAGAAAATCCTGGTCAATGAGAAAAGAGTCAATCACCAAGGTTATATGTATAATATATTAATTCACAGAAATTCTGAAGTTTGAGGCCAATTATAGTCTGAAATTTAAACCAAACAAAAAATTTAAACAACAGTTTCTATTTAAACAAGAATGTATGTTGGATCAAATTTGAGATTCTTAGTTCAGATATAGCTGACAGAATACTAGCATGTTAGAAATAAATGTATCTAAGAGAGGATAGAAAAAGAAAGTTTATTAAATCTCTGATACATAAAAAGAAATTCTTCCAAAATTCAATGCATCAAGAATAAACCCATCTCACATTGGGCATATATTATAGAATGCAATGGGTTTTTTTTTACATTTAAGTTACATTATTGTTTCATTTTCTTTTTGCATTCCTGCTATAATAAAAATAATGAAAGCATAGCAAAAACACAAAATCAAAAAAAGCAAAGCATGAAACTGAAAGGAATATATTCAAAACTTTATATGTTCCAATTTTCTGAGAACTAAATCTAAAAATTCAAGCATGACACAATGGTATGTACTTGATTTCTATGCACATTTAATTTGTGAATGTGACTTACATCCCACAAATGGATTTGCAGCTTGGCTCAAGAACTGTGAATTCTAGTTTTACCTCCCTTACTAATAAGAGGACAGCATTTAGACTCAATTTTTCTGTTTCATATATTTCCTCTGTTAAGAGAGTATGGGAGTATACAAGGTCCCAGATTTCTCTAGTTCAAAAACAATGTCATTGAGGGACCATAAGAATTCAGATTCTGATCACATAGATCTCATATTGCATTTGTTTCTTTTACTAGAAAGGTGACATCCTCAACCACCTGAGACTAGCAAGGAGATCTCCCCAAGGCTGACCAATACTGCCACAGCTGGCTGCATAGACTTTGTCTTGGCTCTGTTTTCAAGACTACTGTCAGACAACATTTGGTGCAACCTTTGGAAGTCTGAATAAACACACTTAGAAATGATATCAATGTAAACTGGCCTTCAGGAGTGAACAGAGGGCAGAGTGCCTGGCAGAGGAAATAACCTACTTGTTTCTTGCCAGATTTCCATTCAGTTTGGAATAATGTATTAAGCATTTTGGATCTTGAAGATTGAAAAACAATAAATGACTTGTAAAATAATAAGTGTCTACTCTCCCAGTTTAAAAAAAAAAAGTCATCTCTAAGCCTGGTGGAGTAATGTCCTATTTGTCATTCCCTGACCTTTCTTTTCAAATTTTAGTTCTCTCTTTGTAACAACTTTTAAAAATAAAGTGAAATAAAGAATATGAATGTGAAGTCTATAGCAACACTGAATTTCCCTCTCAGCTTCTATAAATACTTATTCCTAACGATTCCCTAGCAATTTTGGTAATTAGTATAAATGATTTAAATTAAAGCATTTTGGCTCAATGACAATAGCTACTGCTACTATGGTTATTTATTATATGAATTGCTAGAAACTGCGTCTTTTCATTCCCCACAGTAATGTTAATTTGTTCTGCTACTAGCAGAAAAAAAAAGCAGTTGTCCCATCAAATCAGCTACTCTTTTGGCAAAGAATTATTTTAATTACTCATTGAATGTACATAGAATGCATTAGAAGCAGATTCTGTTGTTGAGTGGCTCAGTTTACATATTTCCCATATTTATGAATCAATAAATATGCATGTGCATCTTCAATATCTTGCGATGCATGTACTACACATATATGTCATACACTTACATATCAATGAGGCTTAAAAACAAATTACTATTTTTGAGTAGTGATTTAATACAAAGCGTGCTTGCCTTGTTGTCACACATGCACATTGTTCTATTTGGAGGAATCACTCTCAAAAAGGTCTGAACAAACTTTAATTTGCAATGCCACATTGGCTCATATGACAAGGATTGTCATTTTCAAATCAGTAATGCTCAGACCCCTTCATTCAAGGTTATTCTATAAAAATGTTCGAATGACTCATGAAGCATGAATATTCATTTGACACAGATACATACATACCAAGCTTTGTTTTCATATAAGTTACTGCTGTGGCAGACATTTCTCATTAAAAGAGATCGTTTGTGGTTGAAATCTGTTGCAAGCTTATCAAAGTACCCTCTGCTTTCACAAAACAGAGGGCATTTGATCCAAATTGCCACATGGGTATCACCATCGGCTTTGCACTCTGAAATACATACCCAGGATCTGTTCTTCCTGAAGCTAATTGAGTCTGTCTCCCTCAGATATATTCTCCACATCACGGTCACGTCTGATCAGTGTGATCTCTTGTCATGAAAGGAACTCAATGGTTTCCCAAATCCCTGGGGATAAAGCATACAATTATTAACATGGCAGAGGCAATCATGGTTTTCTGCCTTGTTCCTCTGCCTTGTGATCTCTGCTTCAGCAATACTGACACAGTTTCCAGAATGTATTATTTGTATGCCTCCATATTGATACACATGTGTGGGAGCCCATTTTCAGGTTCCTCATGGCTCTAAACCCTTCTATCTAATATTTCCTGCTGTTCACACTCAAGAAAACTATTGGGAACTGTGGGGTTGGTGGGTAAATGCCTCACACACATTCTGTCCTTTGCCCAGACTTTAGCCTCTTTGCCACCTGGTTCTTCTGCCCTAGAACCCAAATGAGTGAGCTCTCAGCCCCTCCTTTAGGAGTCAGTATAACATGAACTCCCTCTACGTACCTATCACTGACAGCCACCATCCTAGCCTTTTCTCAGGAGCTAAAGGAACCTTTTGGCATCCTAGATCTTGTAATTATCCAAGTGAGTCTGACTTACTATGTCATTCCTGATATTTACTTTTTCGACTCTCCCATAAGTTTTCTTATAAATTTGTTGACTGTAAGGAATACCTGTTAATGAATAGGTGTAAAACAAATGTCTAACTGAATGTGCAAAAATAAATGGGATTAGTTATGAAACAGGAGATATTCCTATTAATGTTAGTGACAAATGAGAATCTTGTTCCAAAGCCAGGAACTGTGCCTTATTAACAAAAGAGTAATAGCAAAATGTAAAGTCCTTCCATGTTGTTTTACAGAAATCATCATCTCTTTCTTCTGTATAGAAATTTTAAAGTTTATATACATTTGAAATTCTTCCTTCTCAATCATTGCAACAGTAAAAAAGTAAATAATAATTCTGAAAATTTTATTTTGAGTTCTTATAACACAGAATGAGCCTTCATTTCTGGTCTGCTGGTTTCTCCCCATACAGCTCATGCACCTGTCATATGTTGATCATTTCACTGACTGTTATGGTTATCTAATGCTACATAACAAACAGTCTGAAATTTTGTGATACAAAAAGTCATGATCATTTATTATTCTTGTTGCTCACGGTTCAGGGAGTTGACATAACTCATCTAGGTAGTTATCACTCAGCACCTCTCATGAGGCTCGGCCAGACAGTAGGGTTGGGGTTTTTCTGACAGCACCCTGATTTACATGTCTGGAGATAGATGATGACTGTCAGCTAGAACTTCAGTGGAAGCTTTCAGCCATTACTTCTACCAATGATCTCTTCATATGGATTGAGCTTCCTGACAGCCTAGACATGAGGTTCCAAGTATGAGGCCAGAGACCATCAGAAGCTGCATGGCTGTTGCTCATAGAGACTTGGAATCAAGGCTCTCATTTCCCCTGAATTTTACTTTTTAAAATGTATATAAGGGCCACTAATAGTTGAATGGAATAGAATTAGATTTAAATGGAGTGTGGGGATGTTTTAGAATCAACAATCTTAACCTCCCAGGAGGCTGCAGACACTCTTCTTGCTCATTGGTACATTCTTTCTTCACCCACTTTCTCATTTTGACTAGCTTCCTTAGTAGTGGGATGCCCATTGTCAATGTTCTACTGTATGTGTATTCAAACTTCTGTCTGTGAGATAATCATGCTGGAGACCATGAGCTTTACAACTATGTCTCCATGTGAATGTGAACACACTTGAGCAGGCTCTGAGTGCACAGGAATATCTGTGCAGTCTCATAGCCAGAAGATGCAGGCATTCCCTTCCATTAATAATTCAAAATAATTTCATAAGGTTGTGAATTACTTTTTCTGAATCATAACTGACTGATAGGTTTTTTAATGGCTCAGCTTGGATGATAAAATATTTTAAATTAGATAAATGTGATGGTTCCACAAGACAGTCTAGCTGGGCCTGGTGGCACACGCCTTCAATCCCAGCACTTGGGAGGTAGAGGCAGGTGGATCTCTGTGAGTTTGAAGCCAGCCTGGTCTACAAAGCTAGTTCCAGGAAAGACTCCAAAGCCACACAAAGAAATCCTGTCTCAAAAAAAAATAAACAAAAAAGACAGTCTTTATAATTAATATAATAGAATTATATTCTTAAAAGGATTAAAGAGATACATTATTATTATATTCATATGCTTATTCAAATATTACAATTTCTAAAACCCAGAAATTTTATATACCCAACACTACTGAGTTGTGTGCTTGGAATGGGTCAGTTGTGCAGTTTGATAATCAAATCTCAACACAGACTTTTTAGAATGTTCAGAGTATAGATCAATTATTTTTAATAAAGAGTTGAACTAATATCTTATGCAACTTTGAAAACTACGAACTACATACTGTGAAACCAATGGGTCTAAAACACCATTCTATAAACTGGTTCTCTCACACCCCCCTTTATTGTTCAATAATTAAAATAATTTGTATTACTTTCCATCTCCAGAGATTTGTGTTTGCTTGTTAATTATCAGAAGCTCCTTTCATCTAAAGAATGGCTTCTCTAGAATGATACTCACACTAAAGCATGACAATGTCTACAGCAAAATAGCTGAAGTAGCCCTAAGCCAAAATACAAGAAATTCCATTCAAGCAGTGCATACTTCAACAGACAGTTCTCAAATTATTGTCAATTCTGCATGTGCAATTCTCCTTCGTTTTAGTTATAACAACTTCCATTATTAAAGTCATTGACTCCCATGTTAAAATATGTATAAGCAAAACTATATATGGGAATAAAATGCACAAATATAAAAGCTTGTAGATATAGAATTGCTGGTTATGGTTTGCTTTCATTTAAACTGGGCTCAAACAATTAACAAATACTCAATTGTTGCTTGGCAGCTGTCTGGATTTGCAGGTAGTCTGGCTAAGTCTAGACTGTCAAATCCCAGTTAGAAATGTGCTTTAATTCCACAGTAGGCATCAGCTCAACATCTCCATGTTCAATGAGTTGTGTGGGAGTTGTCTTCAGCAATGGTCCCTTGCTGTCATTTGTGGAGAGCAACCTACAGTTTTGGCAACAGAATGGTTTTTCTTCATTGATTTTATTTATAATTTTATGTCTTGAACAGTTTTATTGAATTCTATCCACTGTGTTTTCATAGATTTCTTTAAGGTATTTATTCATTTATAATCTTTAAAGACCATTATATCATAAAGACTGTTTTAAGATATTTTATTTGTGCTTCAAATATGTTTGAATATTCAAGATCTGTTGTGGTGGGGTTGCTGGGCGCTAGTGGAGACATATTATTCTGGCTGTTATTGATTGTGGTTTTACTATGGTGTCCTGGCATCTAGTTGTAATTCTAGGTGCTAGTATCTGGTCTTTATTTTGTTGCACGGGTATTTTGTTCATTGGTTTCTGTTTCCTCTATAGACTTTTAGGAGAGTGTAATGACTGTGTATTGCTGGGTAGAAAATTTTCTTTGAACCTTATAGTGTGTCCACTAAAAGTTCCAGGAAATTTGTGTTTCTGGACAATAGGACTTGAGACTTTGGAATGGTGTGGGCTGGGATAGTGGATTGGCTTTGCAAGAGGTCAAAAAGCTGGGTCTTTCACTAGGATCTGCTTAGTTAGCCTCTGGACAATGGAGTCAGCGACTGAGAAGAGGACACAGCAGAAGTTCTAATAGAGACCTGGGGATGAAACCTGGGGGTGGGGGTTAGACTTGGAGAAATGGAGGGAGCAGTGAAGATCTGCAGTTAGCCTACCTGCATAGCATCCATTCAATTACAGTCATCTTCCACACTGCCACACCCTCTCCCAATTATGATGCTATTTGTACATCAATTATGATTACAACTCCAATTCTGGACAAGTGTGTCCATGGTCTCACAGTCTTTTATCTAAAGGTGCATTCTCCAATGGGCTCTCACTTGCCTTTTCCTACCTGAAGTGGTCTGAGCTGTAGGACTGTTTTGACTTCTTCCTGAGTAACTTGCAATTTCTCTTTCTAAGATCAAATTTTCATTAAAGCAGCTTCCCTTGACTGCCTTACTTTCAGGGAAGACCCTATTGCTGAAGACCCCCACATATCTGGGCCATGTCCCTTAGAGAAATCAATATGGAAATTATCTAGAAGCCTTTCATAGTATTTGAAGTTGCTACAAGAAATGCCATGGCAGAAAAGCTAATAACAGTATGTAGATGCAGTGTTTAGGTTCTCCACGAAAAGATTTTTAAGGTAAACTTTGTTCTAACTCTGATATCATCTCTGTTCCTTAGTGATCTTGTATTTACGCTCCCTAGTGGACAAGTTGAATAATAATGTGTTGCATAATTGAATCCAGGATATTGGTAAACAAAACTAACAAGAAGCTTCTGCTCAAATATGTATGATTTATGTATGATGTATAATAACACCCTTAGGCTACTCCCATGTTTTTTGCTATAGTCCCTACATAGAAGGGAGTTAATATTCTGCAAATAAAATTTTACAAAAACTCATCCTATTTGAAATATCCAATGTGTTTATTGCCTCCCTGCTGTAGGAACATCTGAAATTAAAAAATCAACATAAACAAAGGCCACAGTATTCCATGGAATTATCTAACCCTTCTTTACCAAAACCTAGACAATATTCCTATATAATGCAAAAGTTATTTGTAATGATAACACAACAGAGAAGAGTAATGTCCAATCCGCTGATGTACTTGAATTATCATGCTGTGTATTCAAAACCAAGATCTTTATTTACCAAATCAATTCTGAAAGAATGGGTTGTCCATTAAATCTTTCCTGTGGTTTTCAAGTGTTTTATTTCTGGTTTTGTTGTTGTTTTGTATTAATATATTTTATATATATATTAGAATTCCATAGATGAGTGTTGTATTTACATTATTTCTCCCTCCCTCTTCCCATCCAACTCTTTCCAGGTACTCCCCCTCTTCCTGAAAATCATGGATTCTAGTTCTTTAATTATAATTATTACATATTATACACACACACACACACACACACACACACACACACACACATACACATACAAAAATTACAAATACAACCTGCTGAGGTCTTTTAGTGTCACTAATATGTATATGTGTTTAGGGCTGACAGCTTGTGATTGGATCCCCAATTAGGGAGCTCATTCTTGGAGCAGACTGAATTCTTCTTCTCTCAACAGTCATTTATCCTCTGTAGCTTTTCTTCTAGGAACAGGCCCTTGTGAGATTTACCCTATCCATATTGCCCTGTCAACTGGTGTTGACAGTTTCCATTTCTTGTTTGGGCAACAAAATCATTGAGACTTAATGGGCACAGGTTCCCTGGCATATATAGAAGACACTATCTTGCAGCAGATGTCCTGCTCTTCTGGCTCTTACAGTCTTTCTTCTGCCTGCTCTTCCATGATATCTCTCCCCTGAGCTTTAGGTTGCTTTTTAAATGTTTCAACTGAGTTTAGGCAATCCACCATCAGTCGTTCTATTCATTTTGACAAGTTGTGTTGTCTGTAATAGTCTCTTGTCTTGCAAAGAAGAGGCTTCATTAATAAAGTATGAGAATGGGCATAAGGATAAAGTATTTAGAATATGGTAAGACATTATACTGGTTTAGGGAACTAGCAATAATAGATTCTTCTTTAGGCTTCTTGTGCTCACCATATATGGGTAGTAAGCTAGGTTTACAATATCAGATATGAATTCCCTTCTATCAAGTCCAATTAAGATGCTGCTGATCATGCCTAGAATACAAATGTCATTATTGAACATTTTGGAATATTTTGCCATTCTGGCTTTTTTGGTTTGTTTGTTTAAACTTATTTATTTATTTTACATCCTGACCACAGCCTCCTCTCCCTCTTTTCCCCCACTGCCTTCCACTCCTCTTCCCTCAATCCACTCCTCCCCTGTAATCCCTCAGAAGTGGGCAGGCCTCCTATGAGTTTCAGCAAAGCATAGCATATCAAGTTTCCATACAACCAAGCATCTCCCTCTGTATCCAGGCTGGGCAAGGCAATCCAGCATGAGGAATAGGTTCTCAAGAGCCAGTCAAAGCACCAAGGACAGCCCCTGCTCCCACTGCCAGGAGTCCAGCATACAGACCAAGCTACACAACTGTTACACAGAAGCAGAATACTTAGGTCAAGCCAATGCAGGCTCCCTGGTTGTTGATTCAGACACTATGAGTTCCCATGATCCAAGCCAAACTAATGATTTCTGTGGGGTTTTCTCCAATATTCTTGACCCTTCTGTATCTTACCATCTCCCTTCCCTCTCTTCAGCATGACTCTCCAAGCAGGGCCCAATGTTTGATCATGGGTCTCTGAATCTGCCTCATCAGTCACTGGATGGTCATTGTTATGATTCTTCAGCTTACAGCTGGGTAAGAACATTAGTTGTTTTGTTCCCTTGGCACTTTGCATAGTTCTGTCTGCTACTATGAGAGCTGGTTCTCAGGAAAGACACTTCTAGGTCTGTCAAAGCTAGATTCCTCCTGTCCCCAGTGTGTGTTATCTTCAACATTGGGATTTTTCCTTCAGAACCTTACAGGAAACCAAGGGCAAGAACAATAGCCGATATTATTTGGGGAATGTCTTGGACTTCCCAGAACAACAAATGAAAAGGAGGTTTCTCATGTTAGACAATGATTTTTTTGTTATATAGTCAGTCACTGTTATGGAGACCATTGTTATCTGAAGTGTCATAGCTTCCTTTAAAAAATATGCACATATATGTATGTATATTCACATATATGTAATTGTAAGCCAACAGAAAATAATATGATTTTCTGTCTATATAAAATATCCTTAGTGTTGTTTATCCCTTCTTCCTCCCTTCCACTCCCTCTGTATTATCTTCCCCTCTCCCTCCCAGGGTAAGCCTTCCTCCCATCCTACCCTCCACTCTGTGTTTTCCATTTTCTCACTCTTAGAGCCATGTCTTGCTTTTTCCCTTCTCTGGAGCTCCTTCTTTTCCCATCCCCCATGATCTTTTCTTACTTTCAAGGTATTTGCAGTTACTTCAGGTTGTATATTCATATATAAATACATGGAGCTAAGATTCATAAATAAAAGAGAACCTGTAGCATTTATTTTTCTGGGTCTGTGTTACCTTGCTCAGTATAATATTTTCTAAATCTTTCCCTCCATTTACCTGTGAAGTCTATGCTTTATTTTTTCTTTACAACTAAGTATGTGGTGGTTTGAATAATAATAACCCCCATAGGTTCACGCATTTGAATGTTTAGGGGGTAGCACTATTGTTAAGAGTTGGTGTGGCCATGTTGGAGGAATTGTGTCACTGATGATGATGGGCTTTGGGGTTTTGGAAGGTCAGGCCAGGCCCAGTGGTCTTCTCTTCCTTTTGTTTCTGTATCTGGCTGTAGAACTCTCAGTACTATGTCTGTCTGAATACTACCATGCTTCCTTCCCACCATTGCTTATAATGGTCTAAACCTCTGAAACTGTAAGTCAGTCCCAACTAAATGTGTTCCTTTATAAGAATTGCCTTGGTCATAGTTTCTCTTCACAGCAATAGAACATTGACCAAGACAAAGTAGCATTATATTTTGTATATGCCCTACATTTTCTTTATCTATTCATCTATTAAAGGACATTTAGATTGCTTCCATTTCCTAGCTATTGTGAGTAGAGATGCTATGAACATCGCTGAGCAAATGTTTGTTGGAATCGGATGTTGAGTCCTTTGGACATAGGCCAAGGAGTGGTGTAGCTGGGTCATGTGGGAGATTTATTTTCAGTTTTTTTGAGGATTCTCCATACTGATCTCCCAAGGGGCTGCATCAGTTTGCAATGGCATCAACAGTGAATGGGGCTCCTCTTTCTTCACGTCTTCCCAAGCATTTGTTGTTGGTTTTGTTTTCTTCACCCACTCAGACTGAGGTCAGGCCAAATCTC
This sequence comes from Onychomys torridus, assembly GCF_903995425.1. Taxonomy (NCBI): domain Eukaryota; kingdom Metazoa; phylum Chordata; class Mammalia; order Rodentia; family Cricetidae; genus Onychomys; species Onychomys torridus. The sequence goes on from NC_050444.1 coordinate 52,880,299, forward strand.
AATATTGTTTTAATCTGCGTTTCCCTATTTGCTAAGGACAATAAATACTTTTTGAGATAGTTCTTAGCCATGTTTATTTATTTATTTATTTTCACAGCTCTCTGTTTAGTTCTATAATCCATTTTTATTAAATTGGGTGTTTTGTTTTCTTGACTCTTTTTTTGAGTTAATTGTATATTTATTCTGGATATTAATCCTCTGTCAGCTGACAAAAGTAGGTTTTCTCTTCTTGGGTTGATTGTTTTCTCAGATGTACAGAAGCTGTCTAGTTTTATAGGGTCCCACTTGATAATTATTGATCTTAATTTCTGGGAACATGGAATCTTATTCAGAATCCTTTCCTTACCAGTATCATGTAGGGTACTGCCTGTGTTTTTTGGTTTTTTTTTCTAGCAGTTCAGCATTCAGGTTTTCCTAGTCTGTACATTATCATTCTCCCAGTGTTCCTTCTAGTTTCTGTCCTGCTTCCTCTGGGGGAAGGTTTCTGTGCTCCTCCTATGCAGCACTCAGTGGCTGAGTGAAGACAATGATTCCCACAGTCACTGTACACAGCCTTTGTTCTGAGATTTCAGCTGGTGAGTTTTGTTGGGGTTTAGTTGCTGTTGCCTGATGGCATAAGCAAGACAATTTCTTAATCTGTTTCACAGAATTACTGCCCAAGGAGGGATCACTCTGTTTTTTCTGAATTCTAAAGAATCCTAGGCTTTTCAGGGTGGAGCTTAGACAGAAAGGCAGAAGGAAAGCAAAGAGCACTTCATTTAAAGGCGGCCAGCAGGGCACAGCTTCCCAGGGCTGGGCAGCTTCCTGGGTCCCCCAGCCAGGATCTCTGCTGACTGCTTTCCTGAGGCCTCACGCCTTCCTGGCAGTGTTGCAAGAAGCAGCACAATCCATTTGAAGAGCAGACATTTTTGTTTCAGAACTTCCAATGCAGCATCAGGGGACGCACAGTAAGGACACTGCAGTTCGCCCTTCCCTGGTGAAGGCTGGGATCCATTCTAGAAAACGCATGCTTCTAGCTGCTCAATAAGAAAATTACAAATACTGGCAGTGATTTTATTCATCAGTGTGGTTTATGAAAGGCCTAATGTGCACAATTAACAATACTTAGCTCTTTGTTTAATTCCTTAGTTTAACCTGCAAGACAGTCGAGTGATATCAAAAGAGGGATCTCTGTTACCTGTAAATCCTATCCTACTTCCAACAAATTAGAATTTAATAGACAGCAGCTGTTAACTCTTAGCCTGATAAAATCTACATTGCTATATTTTAAGTTTTGTAAATTTGTCTTAGGGCAGAGTTTCACTTATTTTCAACTTCTCTGAATAAACTTAGGGCAAATCTTGATACACTACTCCACTGATTAAATATATCACTCCAAAGATAGTTTCTGAACTGTGCCAATTAATGTTATTTTAATGGAAATCCAAGCATAAAATAATTGGGCTTTCCATAGCTAAAATTCTACAAGGGCTTTCTAGTTGTGAAGAGTTAACCTGGCTTAGCCTAAAATTTTCAATTGTAGTATTTTCTTTATAAATTGAAGGTTTTGTAAAATATATCATGTATGTTGTTTTTTCCATGTACTTTATTAAATGCATAATATAATACACATAAAATATCTAGCATATATGAGAAATTATACTTAAAACTAAAATAAGACAAGATAGAAAAAACAAGTACAAGAGGAGAGAGGTGGCTTAGTGGTTAAGAGCACTGACTTATGTTCCAGAGGATGCGGGTTCAGTTCCCAGGCCGTACAGTGTCTGATCATGCCAGGATTAAAAAGCAATAGTATGGAAACCATGATATGAGAATTTAAAAGATAAAGGATACTAAATTATGAAATATGTTTTCTGATCCTTTAGAAGTTCATTTATCATTTAAATAATCAGTTACAAGATTTCTCTTCATTCATCTTAATGCTCAATGTTGAACTAAGACTGGGCTGTTTCTTTATCACTCATTTCACTTGTTGCTTTGAGAAGGTCTCACTGAATTGTCTAGGCTGGACTTGAATGTACTGTGTCACCCAAGCAAGGTGTGTACTGGCCATCTTCCTGCCTCAGGCTCCTGAGGAACTGTGATAATAGGTTTCACTACCAGAGCTGGATAGCTGTCAAGGTGATGGATAGAGCTGTCATATTGCATCTGTAGAGGTAGAATTTTCTCTTTTTTTCTGGTACTACACTAAGGTTACACTCATGATGACACTCTTTGAGTAGACTTTTGGATTTCATTTTGCAGACCACAGACTCTGCAATAAAGAGCATTCCAAAGGCAGGTAAACATTGCCAGGGTAATTTTGTCCATACATTCAGCCAGAGTTTGTATGTACAAAGAGAACAAAGGATAAAAAAAAATCCTCCAACCTTGCCTTTTAGTTTTCTCATTTTTATAGTGATTTATGACATTTAGTTATTCCTCAATACTATTTTAACTGTTCATGAGCTACCCCATTAAAAAAATATTACTAATTTGCAATCATCCTGCCTCATCCTGGGATCTTGAAGAATAAAGACTTTGTAAAACTTTTTGTACAGGTGGCTTTGTCATGTGACTCCAGGTGGTAGGACATGTACAAGGAAGAAGAAGAAAGAGCCATCCAAGGATGTGGTGCAGCCTCTTGCCACTCAGGTCACTGGTGTACCTGTCTACCATCCTAGAAATTTCATAAAATGTGCCTGTGAATCATTCATACAGGACACACTGACTCTTATTGATTAAAAGACCATCAAACACTATTCTAGCTGCATGCGGGCAAATGTATCTCCAATGATATATATCATGTCCTATGGGGCAGTTCCAAACTCTACCTAAGTCAGAAGGCCAGGAGAATCGCTGTTGTCTCAGCTTGAATTAGGAGACTCTGATTGAGCCCTGCACACAACTAATCACTACTCTGATAGATGGATGTAAATGTGATATGTAGAGCATACATGACAAGTTTTAAATGGCGAAATTCACTTCTTACCTTTATCTAAAACTTAATTTAAATTAAAGATAGCCATTGCAAAAGATAACAATTTCATAGCATTCACGCCAATGTAATTTACAATTTATGCAGAAATATGTTGCATGTATTTAATGCCAACTATGTCTAAAGGCATACTGTTAGCATCACAGGACTTACTGGATTCTATCATTAATGCTATACAATAGAAAGTCTTGTGCCCTGAAGTGTGAACACTAAGACTCATCAAAGATAAAAACTCTTTTAATCTGTAGGTCTCACATTTAACACACTTTATTTAGCTTTAACATTCTGTTTAAAATAAGAAAATATCAGCAGCAGTTAAAACAATTTTATTCTCATAAAGCATATTTTTCTTTCACATATAATGAAGGTTTTTTCCTTAATTGCAAAAGAACAAGGTAGAAGGGTGTGGGAGTGAGGGAAAAACTAAAGCAGGGAAGGTTGGAGAGTGGATAGGGGCAAACAAATAAACAAACAGATAGACAGACAGACAGACCGAGAAACAGAGACAGAGATGGAGCGCTTTCTTATTTCGGAAGTTACCTCAACATAAAGTAAAATACAAACAATATGAATTAACACTATGAAGCACTTTACAGTCCATTCACTTTCTTTTGGAAAATGATAGTTGAACTGAAATGAACACTTTAGAAGATATTTCATTCCTTGGCACTTACAATCAATATTCTTCTCACTGTCATGAATAGTGTTTGGAGAAACCTTGGCAGCTATTTTTATTCATAGTGATCATGGGTCTTCTGGAGGTGAAGATGGAACACCTTGCTCTCATTATTAAGAGCTCAGTAGCCTCGAGCTAAAGGTTGTGATTCCACATGTCACCACCATGGTGCCAAATAAGAATTTCCGTTCAGTATCTGGTAACCTCATTTGTCAAGAATTCTGTATTCCAAGTGTATATAGACTTAAGGCAGAGAAAAGCTAGCCAGCCAGCTTTGTACTTTGGCCATAAAATGTTCAATTTATTAGGAAAGTGGCTACATTAATAATATACTAATATTTCAACTATACTAACCAACAAATATCTTATTTTTCAAAGATGCACTAAGATAATTTAATTTCCAAGTTGGTCCTTGGTTAGTGATAGTTTTAGTACTCCAATAACAGAAAGGAGAAACCTACTCCATGAGCCCATCCCAAGCAGAGAGATTTCAATTCCCTAACCTTCACTGTGAACACAAAAATGAAAATGCATTGGCAGAAAGTTCAGAGTGCCAGTTTTAAAAAGGCATGTTTAAGTAAAAGCTTTGAAATTATTCTCAAGTCTTTCTTTATGCTTTCAATTTTAGCCCAAGTTGATCAAAATTAAAAAAAAAAACAAAAACAAAAAAAAACAAAAACAAAGGTCATGCTGTGAGAAATTTTAAATCTATCTCAATCTTGAAATGACAAGCCTTTCAAGCCAAATGACTAAACCCCTCAGAGGAGAAATGCACAGTGGCTCCCTTGATGCCTCGGATAAACTGCAGGCTTCTCACTAATACAGCCAAGTGCCACTCACTTGTGTACCTTTAGAAATGCTTCAAGAGTTCATACCATTTTCAGTTATTTCAAATTGCATTGTCTGCCACTTGAAAATATTGGAGTTAGCTTCCTGTTTAGCATCTAATGCGAAGAGAAATGTTTCACAGGCAAATTAGCACGCATTATCACGGTTCTTCTCCCAATCACATCATTAATTGAGAAATATGCGTATACCCCTGACAACAATAAAACGCCAGAGAAGCTCTCATTTCCACATATGCCATTTCAACTTCTGGAAGTTTCAGATTATCTAAGAACTCAGATATTTAGTTCACAGCATCAAAATTCCAAACATATCAAACTGATCATTCCAAGTTCTCAATCAATATTCTTTTTATTTTTCATCAATTGATGTAGTTAGAGTTTTCCTGCCTGGCCCAGTCAGGACAAATCTTTCTTACCCCCCAGTCCCGCAGTCGCTCAAACCCAACCAATTAAACACACAGAAACTTATATTGCTTACAAACTGTATGGCCATGGCAGGCTTCTTGTTATCTACTTCTTCTATCTTAAATTAACCCATTTCTGTTAGTCTACACTTTGCCACATGGCTTGTGGCTTACCAGTGAGTGTCTTTACATGTTACTTCTCATGGCGGTGGCTGGCGGTGGCTGGCGGTGGCTGGCGGTATCTGTCCTCCCCAGCCTTCTACCTCCCACAATTCTCTTCTCTGCTTTTCCCACCTATATTTTCTGCCTGGCTACTGGCCAATCAGCATTTTATTTATACAGAGTGATATCCACAACAAATTGGTCAATATAATGTCTCAAATATGTACATATTTCAGAAAAGTACACAACATGGCCAACAGTAAAGAGATCAAAGTCTTCTTATGATGACTCTACTAAGTACCTGAACTAGGGACAGAATGTTTAAACAAAAGGAATTATCACCTCTATATCTGAGGAAATTTGCAGTTATTTTACTTTAATATCATATTTAAACATACTAAAATTTTATGATGAGTCAAATATTATATTTTTCCAACTGCTATATTTATATAGAATAAATGCTTGGAATAGACAAAGCTAGAATAAACCAATTTGTAGTTCATGCTCTACACACTTGCAAAATCATAGAGCTGCTACAGTAATCCGTGTGGTGGATCCTCAGGAAGATGGGAATCAATCTATACCTCAAGATCCAGCTATCCCACTCTTAGGCATGTACCTAAAAGAGACTTCAACCTATCACAAAGATGTATATTTGCTCAACCGTATTCATTGCTGCTCTATTCATAATACCCAGACATTGGAAAGAACCTAGATGTCCTCAACAGAAGAATGGAAAATGAAATGTGATACATTTTCACAATGGAGTATTATTTGGATATTTTAAAAGGGAAAAAAATAAGACAAAGAAAAGGTATCACGAAATCAGCAAGCAAATATGTGGAACTAAAAAAAAAAAAAAAAAAAAAAAAATCATCCTGAATGAGAGATCCCAGACACAGAAAGACAAATTTGGTATGTATTCATCACTTATACATGGATATTACCTGTTAAGTCAATGATACCCTAAGCTACCATCTACAGAACTACAAAGGGTAGCTATAGAATAAGGGACTATAAGAATAGATAGATCTCATTAGTCAAGGGAAATAGAATAGATCATTATGAATGTACAGATGGGGAACTAGATGGGAGGATCAAGTGGGAAAGTGCAGATGAAAAGGGACTTGGGGAGGGAATATGTGGAGAGACAGCTAAAATTAAGGGATATTTGAGGGGTAGTATGGAACCTAATACAGTAGAAACTTCCTAAAATATATACATGTATAAAGGCAATCTAAATTAAATCACCAAATAATGAGATATACAGAGTGCCAACAGGCTAATTCTTGTCAACAAATGAATCTTCCAGTACCAGGAACAGATTATATCAAACTGAATTGTTGGCCAAAGGGGGCCCCTTGGGAATCCCCAAGCAACCCAGGCTGTTGCCAAGACTAAAGATTTCTCCACACAAAATAATGGAAGGTCACTTTGCTGAAGACAACATGTACACAACTCATTGAATAAGATGTTGATGTGGTGTCAACATAAAGCCTTTACCCCTACCCCACAACCCAGAATCTATGGGACAGGAAGGCACTCTGCACTCTAGCAAAAGAGAAACATAAACACCAAACCAGCACCAAATCTTTTATCTACAATGGTTTACTGCCTGCAAGATATTCTAGTGGCACAGCACTTATGGGAGTAACCAAGAAATAACTGATTTGATTTAAAGGTCCACACTGTGAGATGGACCCCATAGACAATACTGCTTAGATGAAGAAGAACCTGAGACTAGATAGCACAGGCACCTGGGGTAAACCCAAATGATGCTATTCTTAAAAAAAGAGAAACAATATAGTAATAAAACAAAATGACATTCTACTATACGCATAGATCAGTGCCTTGCTCAGCCATCATCAGAGAAGCTTCCTTTTGTAGCAGATGGAAACAAATACAGTGTCCCACAGCCAAACATTATGCAGAGAATAAGAGACCTTGGAACACTCAGCAGTAAGTGGGATGTCTCCATCAATCCCTTCCCTCAGAGCTCACAGAACCCCACAGAAGAGAAGACGGAAAGAGTCTAAGAACTAGAGAGGATGGAGGACACCAAGAAAACAGGGCCCTCTAAGTCAACATGAGCAATGCTCATATGAACTAACAGAGACTAAAGCAGCATACGTAGAGTCTATATGGGTCTACACCAGGTCCTCTGCAAATATGTTATGGTTTACACTTTAGTGTTTTGATGGGCTTCCTGAGTGTGTGAATGAGTGGGATCACTGATGAAGGAATGCTTTCTCTTGAGCTCTTTTCCTTCTGTTGGTCTTGTCCAGCATCAATGTGATAGTTCTTTTTTTATCTTATATTATTTTGTTATATTTCAAAATTTGAATGAATAAATAGGTAGATAAATGAATGAGTGAAAATGAGGCAAAAGTAACAACTGAACTGTTATTTTTACCTGATAGGATAGGAAGAATTAATTATTTCCAATAGAGTGTCATTGGGTATATCAACCACTCCAGGGCAGGCCTCATGTTCAGGAGTAGTTAATTGTCCAATGTCTAATGGACTTAACAGTTTTTAGTTTGTGCTTTCATTGGGTACAGTGTGGTGTTTGTTTTTGTTGTTGGTGGTAGTGGTTTATTTTATGTTTTTACTTTTATTTTTGGGGTGGTGCTTTATTTTGTTTTCTTGGTTTTGGGGGTTGTTATTGTATTGAGTTTTTGTTTATTTCAGAACGAACTTAAAGTTGGGTGGAGGGGGAGAGAATTTGAAATTTGAGGGGGAGAGCAAGAATATGATCAAAACATATTTAAATTTGAAATTGTTTTAAATAATAAATATAATAAAAACAAAAAATAAGTAGATTCTTAAGTCCTAAAAATTGCCATTAATCTCAACAGTTATGAAGTAGAAGCAAGAAGGCTTAAATTTTCAAGGTCATCCTCAGCTACACAAGAAGTTTGAAGCTAGCCTGGGCTACATGAAACTCTGTCTTTATAATATTAATAATAATTTGTCCTAGGAAAACATTGTAATTTACTAAAATCTGGAAGGTCTTGAGATTCTATAAACTAGTAAATCACTCATAGATTTTTTTAAGGGTCAAGACTAGAGATAGAATATATGTGTCATCTTAATATTTCATCTTCTGTAGCTGGTGATTACATGTATATACACTTGACTCTGCTAGGAAATCTGACTTACCTGCACAGCACTGATGAAGCTACAGTGTCTAGAATAAAACATATGAAGATGACTTCAGAGCAAAGGGACATTTACATAGCACCAGAGGAGATTTCACGCCACCAAAGTTGCAAGATTATCTACTACTGTGTCCCTAGATAATCAGCCGTAATTCCTAACAGTATGTCCTGGGTGCCTTTGTTGAAAGGTTGAGGCAGATGATGCATGATCTGTGCCATGAATTTGTTTCTCTAAATACTGGTGAGCTGGGCATGCCATATTAGTTTCTTTTTCTTCTTCTTCTTCTTCTTCTTCTTCTTCTTCTTCTTCTTCTTCTTCTTCTTCTTCTTCTTCTTCTTCTTCTTCTTCTTCTTCTTCTCTCTCTCTCTCTCTCTCTCTCTCTCTCTCTCTCTCTCTCTCATGTTGTTGCTGTTGTTATAAATTAGGATTGTCTAAATGAATGTAGCTTTGGGAACAAGGGAACAGAAGAAAACACTTGATAGGATCTTTTTTTTTTATTTTACATTTTTTTTTTTCACTAACAAAGGGTCTGTGAAAAACATTAAGAAGAAAAAAAACTCTTACCAGGGCCAGGAAACAAGATTGGATGTTGCTAAACAATAGGAACCCTGAGTTAAGCATCTGTAGCAAAAGGGCAATACCTAGACTTAGGCCACATGGTGCAGTCGGTAGTCACCACAGCAACCACCTCACAGGTCACTGCTTGTCACATGACACCCCAGCTCTAAACACTTCCATCACTGCATTCACCCATTATAGACTCCACGCAAGAACAGAAGCTTGGCTTTGATGTTTCTTCTGTCTGTCACCTTTGTTTTGTTTTAGGGTGGTGTGTGTGCATGTGTGTATGTGTGTGTGTGAGTGAGTGTGTGTATGTGTGTATGTGTGTGTGTGTGTGTGTGTGTGTGTGTGTGTGCATGTGTGTGTATGTGCATGTGTGTATGTGTATGTGCATGTGTGTGTATGTGTGTGTGCATGTGGGTATGTGTGTGTATGTGTATGCATGTATGTATGTGTGTGTGCATGTGTGTATGTGTGTGTGCATGTGTGTATGTGTGTATCTTTCTGTTTGAGATACCATCTCCTGTGATCTAGATTTTCCATGTATTCAAGAATATGGTATGACAAGCATACACTACCACACAACGGAGGGTTCATCTAAGTTGTTGATATTCATCACACAACTGGTCTTTTCTGGATGTAACTGAGAGGTGGAGCCTGGCTCACCTGTTTGTCCTTAGCTATGAAATAGGTTAGTAAGTACTCTGTCCTTGGCTTGTACTTTGGCAAATGGTACAATGCAGGAAGTTTCCTAATATTAGACATAAGAGATAAATGCAGTACACTAAAAACATGACACATGCCAACTGTGAAAATATATATTGAACAATACATGCTCATAATATAGATATGGAGATAAATTATATATACACATATATATTACATGTTATATATTTATATAAATGCTATATACAATATATGTAAAGTTATATATATATATATAAACTACTATATATAATAGTATTTTGAAAATAACAGTTAAATCTTTCAAAGAAATAATCCCATCTTATACTAATTAATGGATGTGCAATATAATTATTTGTATTAAAATTAGCTTCATATTACAAAAATCTCATTAAAAAATCTTGGCCCTGGAGGAGATGGGAATGGAGGGGATGGGGTGGGGGCAAGATGAGGGTGGGGGTGGGAGGGGGGAGGACAGGGGAACACATGGCTGATGTGTAAAAAATAAAAAATAATAAAAAAATGGGAAAAAAAATCTCAATTTAAATACAAAGAGAGATAGAAAGTAGAAAATTCTACTGAAAACAGAAATTCATTTTCCTTGCTAAATGTCAATAATAGAGATGACTAACAATGTGTGTTCTATCACTGAAAACTACAGATACTAGTTGTCTAAATAGAAAAACCCGAAACAAAACTGACTTAGGGTTTCTACTGCTATGAAGAGACACCATGACCATGGCAACTCTTACAAAGGAAAATGTTTAATTAGGGCTGCCTTACAGATTCAGAGGTTTAGTCCATTATCATCATGGTGGCTAGCATGGTGGAGTGAAGGCAGACCTGGTGCTAGGAAGGGCTGAGACTTCCACATCTGAATCCTCAGGCAGCAGGAAGGGTAAGCCACTGAGTCTGGCTTGAGCTTCTGAAACCTCAAAACCAACACCCAGTGACACATTTCCTCTAACAAGGACACACCTAATTTAACAAGGCCACGACTCCAATAATGCCACTGTCTATGAGTCTATGGAGGCCATTTTCATTCAAACCACCACACAAACTAATGAACAAAAAGAAGTTAATAAATATTATATTGTTTATACTATCTGACTGATAATGAAATTTTTATCCTTGAAGAAAATTATGGTTTATAAGAATTCTTTAAAAAAAACAAAAAAACTATGCCAAGTTGAATGACCAGACAAGACCTAACTGAAGATGATGGTTCCTATTCTACTGTCATACATATATTTTGCCTAACTCAACATCAATCTATGAAGAAGTGTTGTATTGCAAATCATGATATTAACTGACAATATAATATAAGGGTATAAAGACTACATCCAATGGTTAATAATGAGCATATCTAAGAAGTTTTAGAGCATATACGTATATGCATTTGTATACATACATATATGCATACATGTATAATGTATATAAATAGTTTTATTTGAGCCTTTATTTTTTCATTGTGAAACTTCCATGAAAGAAGTATTATAGCTAAAGAATATAAATCATTTAAAATAGACACTAGTTAAATGATTTTCTTTTGACAGATAGTAATGGGCAGTGCCAGGGTATGAATAAAATAATTATTGGTATCTTAATAGATTGTGAATAGATAACGAGTTATAGGTGATTTTGAAATTAATTCTCCCAGGACTAGGAAGCTGTGCACATTGAGAATAGAACAAAGAACCATAGTAATTAACAGGGAGTATGATTTAATAAAAATAAGTTATTGTACAGTATAACCATGGCCAAACTTTCAAATACATGAACATCACTTTTGAAGCATCATGGGATATTTGTATAGCTATAAGAGCTATTAAGTGAAACAGAACCTTTCATTCTGCCTAAAGCTCCATTAAATTCTGATACACATACAGAAGCTTATACAAATTCCAATTACTGCAGAATTGTGTTCTAATACAAACAGCAGGAATAATCTGTGATGAGCATAAGCTAGACTGTAACCCAATTTGTCTAACACATGCCATCTATGCACAAAGAAAACTTAAAGCCAGAAACTAGGTCTTTTACCCTGCACAACCATCCCACACTTCCGCTCCAAGCCATTCATGGCCTTCTCTTAACCTAAAACATAGTTTCAGAGGAAAGAATATCTCTATCCTCCTGTTTGTCTTTATTCTAAACCAAAGTGAGAGGGTTCAAGAGATGCTTGCTTCTTGATTTTGAAATGTAACCCAGTGGGGGTGCAAGTGCTAAAGTCTTCTAACTCACTCTGAGAACCAAAAATTATGTGAATAATAGCAGAAAAGGCTGTGTCTTTAGGTGTAAATGGAGGCATTTTTTTGTCCTGCCCTATCCTGTAGCTACTTACAAATAATCTCTCAGAGGCTTAATGTTACTTGTAAATGCTTGACTGATGGCTCAGGCTATTATTAGTTAGCTCTTACATTTAAATTAGCCCATTTCTAATAATCTAAGTATTGCCATATGGCCGTGGTGTTACTGGTCAGCTGGCATGTTGCTCTGGAGTGGCTGGATGGCATCTGCCCTTTTTCTCCCTATGCCTTTGTTTGGATTTCCTGCCTGGCTCTATCCTGCCTTTCCATAGGCCAAAGCAGCTTCTTTATTAACCAGTGGGAGCAACACATAGTCACAGCATGCAGAAAGATTGTCCCACTGCATTTAAGTGTCATTTAAAACAAGTATAAAAACCATTTTTCCACCTATGAGGAGTTCACCAGCTCCAGGAGAGATTAGTAATGCCTTTTCATTCAGAAAAACTACATATATTATAAATCATTTGGTTATGAGCCATTAGAGTTTTGGAAAACAGCAACCTCATTAATGTTCATGGTGAATTTAATTTTCACTGATGGCATAGTAAGGCAACATAAACATAACATTTCATATTGCCTTTTTGAATTAAAAAAGCAAAATCTATAATTATTTCAAATCAGTTAATTCAAATAATATTAACACCAGACACTTAACACAGAAAAGTTTGTGTGATAGAAACAGCTTACTCAAATTTAGGAAAAATTATAGGTATTTGAAAGAAATATCATTCCTAAAAACAAAATCGATTGAATACTAACAAATTGAACACAAAGAAAATAAAGAAGGAAAAGCAGAAAAGTAAATAATATGTATTTAATATTTTATCTAACAATTTGCTTTAAAGTTGTGATACTACCTTTGAGGTGAAGTTCCCTATAGTTAGCTAACACTCACAGGAATAGCTGATAAGAGAGTCAGGATGGGTTCCAACCTAGATCATCAAAGTTAACATACTCAAAAAAAGCCAGCCTCTAAACTGAAAGGTTACATGCTTTGGGTCTTATAAACATGTCCAATCATGTATTATTTCAGCATTTTTGTACTGAGATAAACTTAGAGTTCCCAGAAACATAATATTTTCCAATGTGAAATATAGATACAGATGTATATACTCTCACACATCTATATGAGAAATCTAGAATCTAAAAGTGAAAAAAAAACAACAACTGAAAAGCAAAGTACTAGAACCCATTGGTGTTTAGACTGAAGAAGCCGTGAGAAACACGGAATTATACAGCTTATGTGTATTTGGTTGGAGCCTTTTCCTTGCCTCTGCATGGTCCAGGAAGCTCCTGTTCCTCATCCTCCTCTCCCTCTCTGCCCCCACCTTGTTAATATTCTGACCTGCCCCTTTGAAATCCTGCCCCTTGGGGCTACCCTGCATCTTGACCTAAAAGCCTCTTTTTAAGGAAAAACTCTGCCCCTTCCTCTCTTCCCTCTCTCTCCCCCTCCCTGCCTCTCTTTCATGTTTCCTCCCACGAAGTGTGTACCCCTCGAACCCCTTCTCTCTGTCTCTTTCTTATCTCTCCATCTCTCTGTTATAATAAACTCTCCACATGGATACAGCGTCTGGGTTGCAAATTACTGGCCACTGCTGTTGCCATGCTGCATGGTGTGCATTTACCCAGCCCACCTCTGCCATGCATGGTTCTTTGCATGAATGGAACACACTGGCCTGGCAAGCCTGGGGGTTTCCTACACGTGCTTAATTCATAATACTCCTCCCTCCCTCTCCCTCCTCCTCTCTTTCTCCCTCTCCCTCTCCCTCCTCTCTCTCTCTCTCTCTCTCTCTCTCTCTCTCTCTCTCTCTCTCTCTCTCTCTCTCTCTCTCTCATTAGCTCCACAAGCTCAGAGAGTCTCCAAACAAAGGAAATGCGCTGAAAACCAGGTTCCACAATCATGGAGACTATTGCAATATCCTCCCCTTGATGTTGCCAGCTGTGAAGTCTTGATTTTGACCATACTTGCCCACAAACCCAGATTGTGGCAGACATATCATCCCATCTCCCTTACAATCTAGAAAATCTCCCTACCTTAGTTAGGGCCATATGATTTGTCTGGCCTTGATCTCTATAGGGCCAGAGAATACCAATCCCCCAGCCCCTAGATTTTCTTTGCTAAATAAACCTGTTGCTATACTTTTCAATTAGGCTTGACCTGCCTTACTGTATTGTTAGAGAAGCTAATATGGGGGGGGTGTCTATTAAAATGTGTGTTTCACAGCTGGAATTGATATATACTTCTATGAGATGGGCTGCTCAGAACAGCTCTAAAATGTGTCCTTAAGTCTTGCTTCTATCAGTCAAATGTGAAAATAGAGTAAATGTCTATGATCAGAAAAGCTGAACAAATTCATCCAAACTAAGCGCATGGTGGTTTAATAGCCCCACCACTGCAAACTGGAGTTGTGTGAATCAGCAACCCTACACAGACCCAGAACTACAAAAACAAAACAGAGCATGGCATTAGCTTCTATTAGCTTTTAGTGTTTGGACCCCCATTCATGTCGTAGAAGTGATAAAACAATGCTGAATCACACTAGCCAGCAGATTTAGAGCAGCACTTTCCTGGGAAGATGAACAGTGCAGAATGGGTAGAGAGCTCCTCCTGTGTTTGTGAGCTGTCTCAGTTAGAGTATTTATTGCTGTGAAAAAACACCATGATTATGGCACTCTTATAAAAGAAAACATTTACTTGAGGTTGGCTTACATGTTCAGAGGTTTAGTCTATAATCATCACAGGGGAAGCATGGTGGTATACAGGCTGACATGGTGCTGGAGAAAGGGCTGAGAGTTCTCCATCTGGCAGCAGGAAAATGGAGTGAGCCTCTGGGCCTGTCTTGAGCTTCTGAAACCTCAAAGCTCCTGCCCCCCCCCCCCCATGATATACTTCCTCCAGCAAAGCCACATCTACTCCAACAAGACCCCACCTCCTAAAAGTGCTACTACCGAATGAGCCTATGGGAGCTTATGTTTATTCAAATCACCACATGTACCAAACCATATGATGGTCCATAGCTGTCCTCTGAATCACTCCTTATACCTTTGTAAATGTCTAAAAAAATTTCAAAGTAAAGATTGTCAAAATTACACCAGCATTTTCATCATAATTCTGCATTACATCATTAACATGCTAAACAAAGTAACTAGTTGTGAGGTTTACTTAGTTCAACCATAAATAGCAGTAAGTCTAATATATAACAGTATGGTGATATTATATGGCATTAGTAAGTGGAGAAGAAACAAATTAACTCTTCACATATTAATAGCTTTCCTTTGACCCATAACTCCAGGAATATCTATTTAATTGCACAGGCCACACTCAGCGGCCATATGTTTGAGTTGCTTATGTGCATGCTAGGATCCACGTTTGAACACCCCCACATGCTATGCTGACTTCAGTAGTTAAAAACTTACTGAGAAATAACAGACAGAATGGGGCTTTAAGCCAGAGCACTAAGTTGTACCTCCTGGGACCTGTATTTTTACAGAATGATTTCAACTTAGAGTTCACACATCTGGCACGGAATTTCTGTTGTGTGGCTTTTGTACCTGCTTCCATACATATCAAAGCGACTTATCACTGACTGACTATGATGGTTTTCATTTTTAAAGACTGGCTAAATTTAGCTGCTCTTCTTTTTCAAGAAGGCCTTTCAGTTTTCTTTTTAATATTTTATAATTTTAGAGTTTACTTCCTTAGTTCACACCTTAACCTTCTCAACATTCCTGAGGAGCTGTTCCTTGTTTCTTAAGCATAACAAAGCCTGGATGTGTGGAATCCCAGAGGCATTTTGATGAGTGCTGCATAAGTTGAGGTCCATTTAGCAAACATGATCTCATGCACTGTCAGCATATGTGTACTCTCTATAATTAAAACGCAATAACAAGAAATGCATGGTAAATGAGTTTTAAACCTCTACTGACATAGGAAAGAACTTTTCCCTTTCAGGGTCAACTGAAACCCATTCCTCACTCATTTTGCCCTTTGTCTTCACATGGATCTATAAAACACTGAGAAAGGAAATTCCCTTTCTCATTATAGAGCACCATTATAATAAATTAATTCTATTGCCCAGGCTAAGTACTTTTAAATATTACTATTTCTGAGGCAGTCCTCCTTTCATTTACTATACTAGAGACACTTGCTGCCTTCTTATTTAAAATGCATTCATAATATTGTCAAGCACAGGCCAATTATGGCTAAACCAATCACAGAATGGAAATTCTGGAATTAGTTTTTGTACACAATGAGAAGAATTTCAGAAATGCTGTGATGCTGTCTCAGCATTGAAAGAATTGATGCGCTGTGTCACGTGACCATAAATCCTGAGGATGAACGTAGAAAACCTCAGTTCAAATATTTGGTCACAAAAAAAAAAAAAAAAAAAAAAAAAAAAGTAGAACCTAGATATTTTTCTTTGATTAAGGGTGGCATTTGTTCAGCTAAAGCATTTGGATATAGGTAGATTTTCTTCCTTCCTATTGCTGTTGACATGGCATTTACAAGTATTTCCTCTGCCACAAACATTCATTGCTGCTAAGGCAGTCCATGATCTCGAATAACCTCAGCATAGAATTCATTTACCTCACACTCTTTTTTGTAGTATTAACTAAAAATCACTTTCCTTGCACAAACAGAAGTTTCTATGTTTTTAAATCTATTTTTGACTTTTTAAATTAAAATAGTTTATTTAGTATTTATACATGTACATAATGTATTTTGATCAAATCCATTCCTCATCCCTTCCCTCCAACTCCCCCTACCAGTTTCCCTCCCAACTTCAAGTGCTCTCTTAAAAAAAGAAAGTAATCATTGAGTACATTTATTGCTGCTTCTATGCGCATGTGTGTGGGATGGTCTACTGGAGTATGGGTAGCCTCTCACTAAAAAAAAAAGTGACATCCCTCCCTGACCAGCCATCAATTTGCAATAGCTCCTTAGATATGGATAGGATTTCATGAGCTCCTCCCCCATCCATATTGGGAATTAGGCTGATTTGATACTGTACAAGTATTGTGTATGCAGATACCAAGTTGCAAATTCAAGTATGCAACCATGCTGTGCTGCCAATTTCTACTGTCTTTGACTCTACAGTCTGTAGGCAGACTTTTCTGTCCTGCCAGCTGCTCCCCCCAAAACCACACAGAGACTCAATATTAATAATAAATGCTCAGTTGACAGCTTAAGTTTGCTTTTAGTTAGCTCTTACATCTTAACCTATTTCTATTCATCTATTTGCTGCTCTGGCTCATTACTCCTCCCATGTACTTCTTTCCATCCTGCATCTCATGGCATCTTCTCCTGATTCCAGAGACTCCACCCTTCTTCTGCCTGGCATTCTCTCTTCCCTGAAAATCCTGCCTAGTCATTGGCCAATTAGGTTTTTTTTTTTTATTTTTTTATTAACAACAAGAGTAACACATTTTTACCATGTACAAAAAGATTATTCCACAGCAACAGCCTTTCTACCCACTTACAATGATTGTTTGGCCCTGGGAAGAGGTGATGTCCTATATATGTCCAACTTAGAGTTAATCCCCTCATAGTGTTTTATTCTCAGCCCTCTCACCAGTTGTGTGTCTCTGTCTTAGTCTCTATCTACGACAAAGTGAAGCTTCTCTGACAAAGGTTGAGAGATGCAATAATTAATGGATATAAAGAAAGGAAATTAGGAGGAAGTTTATTACTATGTCCACTCAGCAGAATAATAATGTTAGGTTTGCCCATCAGGCCTAGTACCAAAGCCAGCTATGAATCTGATCCCAGTTAATGGTATCAGGAATGGGTTCTACACTGTGGAACAAGCTTCAAATTCATTTATAGATCAATTGGTTGCTTCTACAACATTCATGACACTAGTACATCTATAGGAATGCATTACTAGACTACTTGTTACTACAGTCTGCAGGGTTCACATCTGGATAAGACTGTTGATAACTTTCTCTTATTACAATGCATAACACCTTCTGGTACTGTGAAAATTAGCCAGTGGAGATAAATCTTTAAGGCCAGTACCAGCTTTGGTTTCTCTGTGTCCAAGCACTTGATGTCTTCAGCAATAGGGTCTTATGATCCATTCTGGAGGGCAACTAAGACCAATAGTGATATAATATAATGTTTGAGGAATCTTTGCCCCATTGACAAGAAGTAGAAAAGAGCCATCCTATGCCTGACACTAGGATTTTTATTTAGTAGTTTTTGGTGTCAGGAAGAGACATTGTTCCCCTGTAATGTGGTAACTCAACTTAGACTTCTTTCATATGTAAATATGCACATACCTTAGAGAGCTACTGCAGTAGTAAGGTTTCCATATTGCAATTTCATAGGTCTTTAGTATTAGCTACTGTTTGCCACATTCCATCCTCTAAACAAGTGACACCACATGAAAGCATCTTTGCTTTGAATGGACAGAAGGAACCATTTCTTTGCTGGCTGCACCAGTATATCGAGCCAGAAGCAGCCACCAGGATGGACATGTCTCATGATCTGGTGCCACAAGACTACCATCTTCATGGATGCCAAGAAGTAGAATATTGTGTTGGAGCTGCAGTGCATTGTTGAAGGCATCCTGAAGAGGCTGCTAGACAAACAGTGGCTATACAGGGATGACCAGTTCTTTGATGACTGAAAAACTCTGGGAGAGTCTGGCTTCACTAGAGAGACAGCAGGGCCATAGGCCCCAGTCACAGTGGGACTGGCTTTCCTAACACAGGATGATTTTGAAGCCCTGTGCCTTGAGTCCTACTGCAGCCCTCCAGAACTTCCAGGTGTGATGAAGCCACAGGGTTCTGGAGGCAGTGCCAGTAAACAAGCTGCACAGTGAGGGCCCTAGGTCCACCTCCTAGAGTCCCATTCCCTCAATAAAAAAGATTTGAGCCCAGTGGTGGTGGCACACGCCTTCAATCCCAGAAACATATAACTTTTAAGGATCTGGTAACTTTTTAAGCATCTATTAAGAATTTATTGTGTTGCTAGGAAAGAACTTGGTGAATTTATGGATTACCTCACATGTGTGACGATCTGAATTCTAATCATTATAACCCATGTAAAGTCAGATAGAGTAATCTATGTATGTAATCATAGGGCTTCTTCAGCAAGACAAGAGTATTCCTGGGAGCCAGGGAGCCAGCTAATCTGGCAAAATTAAGACTGTATCTGAAACAGCGTAGGAGATGGAGAAACACAGCCTATGTTGTTCTTTGGCCTCCATGTGTATGCTGTTGCATGGACAATCTTTCACTCATATGTGTCCCAAACACATATCACACACACACACACATGAAATAAGAAGCAAAAATAAAGAAATAGTGGTTGAGCGGTAAAGATATTTTCAAATTTGTAACAAAACATTACAAATAACAACAAAATCATTTCACTCTTTCTAAACTCTTTTTAGACATAATTCTTCAATTTTGTTTGTATGACATATTCTGAAACTAAATAATTTTTAGTTGAAATTTTAAATAAAAAACAAATTTGTTGCAATTAATACACAAAATTCAACATTATGCTGTAATCTCTTGTGCAATTGGATTTAACTTTTTTTATCTTTGTGATGTCTTTACAAGTAAATTATACTTCTGTCATTTTACTTTATGATCATATAGTACCCAAGCAGACTAATTTATCTAAGGACTACACCAGCCAACACTACATATCATTTATAGAATTTTCTATATGCTCAAAGCACCATTCTATGACTAGATAAGATCAAATTATACAGACATGCCTTTTACGCAATAGTTTATAATAAACAGAGACACAAATTCTAGTAATATTTTTCTGTGACTGAGTATTCTGAGACAGTTTCTGTGGAATCACAGAGGGTGTAATTAAATAGGATGGTAGAGAACACCATTTACAAGAGACACATGAGTCTAGAAAAGGAGAATTTGATATAAACGAAGAGGTTGGTGTGAACTGCATTCATGGTCTATGATAGTATTTATAAGATAGTTCATATTTTTTCTTATTATTTAGTATTTATTATATTTTCAGAAAATATACTTTAAAACAAATACCATAGAACTTTCAGACATGAAAGTCATGTTTCATTTTCTATACATGAACACGAAGTTAAAAACAGCTGCATTGAGAAGCTGGGAGGGAAGCTGGGAGCCTGCTGCACTCTGCTCTGCAGGCCTGCCTAGCCAAGCTGCCCTGGAGACAGTAGCAAAGACTGCAAGAGCCACACTAGGGTAAGCTCTAGGACCAGCATGGGCCACAACGGAATGTAGCACCTGCTGTACTCCCTTCTAGGAAATGACCTTCCCACTACAGGCCACAACCCCAAGAACCTGATGCTACAAAGACCAAGGCTCCCATTTTCTCCTCTGCCTCAGCACCACAGGGAATCTACCAGAGAAAGAAAACTTGGAGAACTTTCCCTTACAATGCTAAATCAGTGAAGTGCTTCCAGCAAAAAGTATTGTTTTTATTTCTTCTTTCCTGTTATTTAATTCGAATTTTGTGTGTTATGTCTCAGGATGATTTTGCTCTTGTTCTCCTATTATCCAATTTGGTTTTGGGACTGACACTTCTGTTTCTCCATTCAGGCACAAAATGTAATTACAAATGAATCAAGAACCAGAACATAAGACCTGAAAGAGTGAGAATGATAGAAGAAAAAGAACGAAATACTGCCAAACGTATAGGCACTGGTAAGGACTTTCTAGAAAGGATTGCTTGAGAAATACAGCCAATCACAAATGAGATCTCATGGAATTAAATAAGCTTTTATAAAGCAAAGAACACAATCAATGGTGTAAAAAGATAGCCAACAGAATGGGGAAAATTATTGCCAACTACACATTTGACAGATTAGTATCTAGAATACATAATGATCTCAAGGAACTAAACATGAAAAATATAAAGGAAAATGAACCTAATCAACACAGTGGACTGCGCACCTGAAGAGAGGGTCCTCAGGAGAAGAGACATAAATGCACAATAAATATTGTAAAGTGTTCAACACCATAGCTGTCAAGGAAATGAAAACTGAAACTATTTTGAGATTCTCATCCCAGGCAGAATGGCTATCATCAAGGAAACAAACCACAGAAATGCTCGGGTATAGAAAAAGGAGAACATTTACCCACTGTTGGTGGGAGTATAAGTTGGTGAACCACTACAGAAATCAGTGTAGAGGTTTCTTAAAAACCACAAACCTCAGCTTTACTACTCCTGGGCAAAGGACTCTATATTATAATATTTCAGAAATGTGAATATCTATGTTCATTTTTGATATGTTCACAATACCTATGGAATAGAACCAACATGATGAATATATAATGAAAATGTGGCACATGAATACAACAGAATTTTATTCAGCCATAAAGAAAAATTAAATTTTCAGGAAAATGAATGGAACTGGGAAATACTACACTAAGTGAGACAACACAGGCACAAGGCATAAATGCACAAATCTCTCTCTGATATGTACACCCTATCTTCAGTTTTCTTACATTTGTATCCTTATCTTGAAGTATCTACAGAGGTCATAAGCCAAAAGCAGAAATTGATATTAAGAGGGAAGAGACCCTAGTAAGGGAAGATACTGTAGGATATATGTGACATAAAATAAGTAGGTGTGATATTGGCTTTTAAATGTTTAAATGAAAACTTGGTAGAAGAAGAAGGGCCAGGGCTATCGAAAACTAAGGCTAACACAAAAGCCTTTTGAAAACCCATTACTTTGGAAGCTAAATAAAAATTGTGAGAAGTTAGGAAAAAATGTTAAAACATAGGTTTTCTGAATTTATAAAAATGATACTATTAAAACATATGGGTTATTAAACACAATACTCAATGCTGTGCATGGGTTCTGTATTTGAGTTACTGGTCAGAGAGACCCAAGAAGCTCACCAAACCACACAGGTCATTCATATGCTCTTGGCTTCCCACCATAGGAGGTGGTACAACCACATTTCTGAACAAGTAACACATGTTAGTTATAGGGGGTAGAAAAAACATTCTCAAATTGACTGTGACACTTCCTCCTAGGGTCAGCTGTCACAGTGTCAGAAGTTTCTGTGCAGTCCACTGGTTGAAAAAGGCACCAATTGTCTTACCAGGCACTGTTATACATGCTGCAATACCAACTCATCAGGCAAGATATGCTTAATGACACAATAGTGGCATAACAGTTCTGGAATAACCAAGAGCTTTCTAATTTTGTTTTTAACTTGTTCCACAGGAAACAATTTCATGCCTTCTACTGTAACTTTGATCAAAACTCCATGCTTGAGGAGGCCATAGGCCTTAGAAGAAATGTACTATTGTGTTGTCAAACTGCAACCAAAATATTTATGTCATAATCACATATTTTTGTTGCTGTCAACCTTGGTTCACAGGTTCTTCTTTTTCCCCCCAGAGTATAGTGGTTAATGCAAAGACTCATAAATAGTCAAAGTGCTTACTGTATATGTTCAATCATAAGCAGGGTAGCTATATTAATCTCCTTCCTATGATGCCTGGGAAACATCATTAAGAGAGGGAAGATAGAGCCAATGAGTGAGTGGAAAACTGTAAAGTCTTTCTCTATATATGATGTGGCAATTGTACTCATAAACTCATAACACCATGGTTACCTGCAGAGGACCTGCACACACAAGTTCAAGCCAATCGAAGTTCCAGGTTGGATGGCAGAAGGACTCTTGAAATCCCACCACTGGCAGTTTACTGGAGGAGAAAACAATTTCTTCTTGGAGGTAAGCTTATTGGTAGGTAGTTCATGAAGATGACTCTGCACTCATGACATATAAATATCACAATTTGAACACAGTGATCCACTGAAAAGTACAAAAAACAGTAACATGGAGAAGAGATGTCGTTGGATGGTGTCTGTGGAAAGTAGAGCTGTGAAGGTTAAGAATATGACAAAATAATTTATACACATGCATGAAAACCTCTCAAATAACAAATTTAAGATATATTTTATTTTCATACATTCAGAATAAAAATGTCATCATTTACAGTTGCCTTATAGCTACCAAAGGCTTTGTGTCAGCTCTGCATTTTCAATTTAAAGGTAATTTATTACAAGCAACTGGAACAAGTCAGACTTATCTGAAGAAGAAGCAGAAAGGATCACAGTACATATTGGATTGAGGCGCCCAATTTCAATATAATCTCATTGAGGAAATTATAAGGAGTGGGTGCTTCATGATGGGAACAATTACCATGTGAAGTGAGATGTCAGAACGTATCCCTTCTCTCCCTCTGTCCTCTCTGCAGACACATAGCAATAAAATGACCATCCACAATGCAGGAAGAGATAACTCCCTAGAACTTAACATCCTTGTATTTTGCTTGACTTGGGCTTCAGCCTTCAGAACAAAAAAAAAGTTGTTAATCTCCCCCTCCACGGTGTTTTGTTGCAGCAGCTCAAGCCAATTAAGGCAACAAAGACAGGAAAATAGAAGGAACTTCAGGTTATTCGACAATAGTATTTAAAGTTGTTTATATGCACAATTGTTACTTCTAAGGCCTAGTGAGAGATAAATGGAACGTTTCCTACAGTTTCTGAAACTTGATGAAGAAACCTAAAACAATCAGGTAAATATGAGGGAGATTTCCATATTGGGAAGAGAAAATGTACTTTAATGTGCAGCAAGAAACTTTATATGTATGTGTATATATATATACATGTGTGTGGGGTGTGTGTGTGGGTGTGTGGGTGTGTGTGTGGTGGGTGTGGTTTCAAATAACTTAACGCATTCATCATCTCAGACGTCCTGTGGATCAGGAGTATATGCCTATCATGACTGTGCAATCTACTTCAAAGTGTTACTAGGTACAAGGCATCACTTGATTTACAATCTTATCTAGAGACTAGAAGAGAATTCTATCCATATCTCTTTAGGTTGCTAGCAGAATGCATTTCCCCATGGCCTAAAGACTAAGACACCAGCTTTTTGTTGGCCATTGACTGAGCGCTTCTCTGAATTCCTGGGGGGGGGGGGTGTCAATCAAGTACCACAAATCAATTATTATTCCTGGGGGCAAGATTACTGACCTTCTGGGCTTTCTTACCATTCAATTAAACCAATAAAGAAATAATATTTAGAACAAGTGATCAGATACATTTCTAAATATCAATAATGTTTAGAAGAAAGCCATGTGTGTTTTACATGATATAAACACACAATCATGGAGGAGATATATTAACCAATGTAAGCTGACTTAAGTAAAAGATCAAAGCTGATGAGTTATAGGCCGTATGGTCTAGGCACCCTGTCTGCCACCTGTGCCTGAGGATGCATTTATATACCTGTGCATCTGAATAAACACGGCAGCCATCACCTGCTTATGCATTCTGTAGGAGAGGGAACTGACAGTGGCTACAATTTAAGAGATACTCAGTCACATAGGAAATGGTAATGATGAAGGCTGACCTATCACTTGGTAACAGGGGAGAAAAACTGGGCTTGAGGAATAGGAAGATGACAGAAGGAAGGGAATTAAAAGTAACCTTAAAGCAACCAACTGCTATCTGTGGCCTTAGAGAGAGCCTGAGTAGGAACTGTCTTAGCTGAGGCTAGGAAAATGGCACCCATCAATCTTGGGAAGAAGCGTTAAGTTAGAAATGAGAGAAAGGAGGTACTAAGTCATCTTAAATCTAGTATGCAAGGAAGATATGCTAATAGTCACAATATAGTAAAAAGTACCCGAATAAGTAAGAAAATGAGAAAGGGCAGACAAAATGACTTTGCCATTATGTACCTCAAAGAGAAAAGAAAAAAATTGCATGATGTTGAAGATCTTTAATTTCTTTCCTTTGTAATATAATAGGTTCAGAGGCTGTAGACAAAGACAGATGGGTGATCAGAAGTTAAGTAATCTCAGCTCACAAATGTGAACAGGAATTTATTAAATCATGACATTTATCTGCATACTACTTTGATAACATAGATCTATTCTATTTTTAATCCTGAATAATTTAAAAAATTACTCTACATTAAATATTTAACCTATTCAAAATTGCCCTGTCCTAAATATATCAATTAAATGCATATATTACATGCAAGATCACTTTTATTAAACCAAATTAAATATTGAACTAAATTTAATAATTAAACTGGATTTCATATTAGATCAATTTAACATATAGTATTAAAAGTTCAGTTTGTGCAAGAATGAAAGGGTAGCAGAAATAAATATTGGATAAGTTAAAAAAGAAAATGACTATGAATTTAGTTAACAAATAATTCAGCATTAAAATTTTAGGGTAATATTTGGATAACATGCATCTATATATGCATATATGTGTGCATATTTTACTGGGCAAGAAAAAATAAGAATGTTACAAAAGTAGACTATTATTTTAGAAATATCTTGATATTCAGGCTTTCACAGATTTCTGAGGCACCACTGTGCCTTATATTTTCCCCCTAAAATGCATTCAAGTAGAACCAGAAAGCTTAAATCACCTCTTAGAAATCCCAGGGAGACTACTACAGTCATAATAAAAGATGACTTGAGACACTGTCTGAGCAGGTGACTGGCCTCATTTATTCTCCAAGTTTATTAATTCAAAGAAAAAAAATTCTTTGAATTCAACTGCTCTGAGCCCCAGTAAAGGTACTAAGGACATAAATGAATAAAACACAGAACGTCCTTGCTCTTCTGATTATTCATTTTAATATATGGGTACTGGGCAGAAAGATAAACACCTAATGTATCATTTAATGAAAAGGGTCATAAAGACAAATGCGTAGGGCAAGAAGGGCAGACACAGATAAGGAAAGGGCGGGACTCCTCTGGATGGGGAAAGAAAGACCAAACAGAAATACACTGTTTCTCATAGAGAGATCTAAAGGAAGAATCATTCACACCAGGGATGCAGAAAAAAGATAACATCTAAGTACCAACTTTATGCCTTCTGACCATCGGACAATTTGCTTGCTGTCCCCTAGGAGAATATCAAATTTAAACTTTCAGCAACTTTTGGCAATCATGATACCCTACAAAGATCTTCAATCTGAAATTCTCATGCAAATGTTTAGAGACATGTTCACATACACAAAAACACACACTAATGATACTCAAAGTATATTGTCTTTACATGAAATCTACATCAGGCTAAACTGTATTCACTGTTATAAAAGATTTAACACTTTCTCTTGTTTAAGGTAAACTATAACCTATAGTCTATAAACCTTCTGAAAAGAAACAGTCAAATTTTCTGCCTTTGTAAGGAGAAAACATCAAACATGACTGAAATGTCTTTGATGTTTGCACAGCTCATGGGGCCTCGGAGTCCTTACTATGAATGCTTATTCTCACTAAGCGACATTATCTGCCCAAGGAAAAAGTTGTCTTTAAACTAAGAGCAGTATATTAGCTGAAAATATGTTTTGGGCTAGAACTATGAAATAAAAATTTCGCATTAATTTCAGTAAGTCTGCTGAATTTAGTTTTTAGATCTATGATGACATAGATTCTTGTGAGTCAGTTTCAGTATATTATGATTACTTGATTTTATAATTTCTGCTTCTGCAAGCTGCAGAGTTTATTAAAAGAGAAAGTTAACAATTCATTTGTAAAAGGAAGAAATTTGAGCGACTCGATGTTTTACACATATTCTATTGTCTACTTCATTGTCACAGCTCTGCAGACACATCCTGTCTGGTGAAATACAGAAACAGTGTGAGTCAAACCATCTTCATCAGGAGCTCTCCTCTGAGATCTGCTTCCCCAGGAGACACCTCCTGCTCACTGCTGTGACATTTTAACTGGTAAGTCACCTCTATAATGTCTATTTGAAGTTATGTTTGCTGGTCTCTAACTGATATAGTGAAAACTAAATGTATCCCAGTCAAATAAAAACAAATTGCTTTGTTAATTTATTGCTACCACCATGCAGTCCTTTTGGACTTGAGAGGAAGATACTGTTTGTTCTGCATGTTCCATACAATTAACAAATATATTTATGCAATCGGCACCTCCAAATACACAGGACTCAGCTATATGAAAATGTGTATGACCTCCAGATCTTGAATTCTGAGTGCCTTCACCTGAGATGAATATAGCCACAATTCTTTAGAAGGAATTTGCCTTCTGGTGGGGTTGTGTTTGTTGCTGTTGTTATTTAATCCTTCTGTTTACTTCCACAATCAATGAAATGATTCTAGTGCAAACAGGAAAATGAACTCAGACATTTGCTAAGCTAAACTTAAATGGAATCACTTCACTGATCCATTTTATTATTTATTATTATTATGTTTTATTATTTTAAACAATTTTTAAATTTAAATATATTTTCATCTAATTCTTCCCTCCCCCTACTCTTTCCAGATCCTCTCCCCCTCCCTGCCCATCAACTTTAAATTCTTTCTCAAAGAACAAACAAAAACTCAACCAGTACAACAAAAAACCCCAGAACTAAGAAAACAAAATAAAACTAGCCCCCCAAAACACTAAGCTGTAATAAAACCCTGCTTTTAGTTAATATATTTGTACACATATTCCAATGAGAAGTTACATAACACAAGTCTGAAGTACCCTAAAATCAATGTGTCATTTGACAGAGAGTTAAGGCCTTTGGATAGAAACTGGATGCTTATCAATGCCAGGAATCTAAAAGACTATTAATCTATTCCAAATTACCTAGATGGATCTCTTAGAGTGAAAAAAGTGCAAAGGCAAGAACGCTATTCCACAAATTGAGAAAAGTGTCTGCACTCCATCTAAACGAGCCTGTGGCTTCCTTCCTATGCCCTGCATCAGGAATACTAATTGGAGGATAAGTTTGATAATTTATCAAGGTAAATCCCAAGAGTTAGAAGTCATTCAATGAATCTACTTGGGAAGAAGAATTGCCCTCTTCAGGATGTGGTGAGAGCCAGTTATAGCCTAGAGAGAAGTATTATGCTCACTAAATAGTATGGTGGATAATTGAAAATGAAGGTATGGTTTAGCTACCATGATTCTCCTACCAATAAATGAACTATAGGAGAATAAAGGAGACTTTAGTTGGAAACCTCCTCAGGACTGGTCTCTAAAAATCAATGGATGAAAACTCCTTCCACCTCTTGGAACTGGAGGTAATAGTATGGCCCTCTTCTAGTTCATCTCCCTCTGTACTGTTCTGCATACATCAGCTCTCTCTGTCTCTTTTGGTTTCATATCCAAGGTGTAATATTACAATATATTGCAAAGATATTTAGTAAATTATTTAAAGCCAAGTGAGACTTCTCTATGAAAAACGTCTCCACTTTAACTTGGCCTAAAATACAAACTAGTTATGGAAGAGATTTATAATGCAAACTAGTGATGGAAGAGATTTACAATGACAAAAAGTAAAGAATCAAGTGAAGTTAGGTACAAGTTTAGATGGATCAGTAGTTCCAATTTAGGACTGAGGACCTGGAGGGTTCTTGGAGAGCTGCTGGTCTTCAGTCTGTTGCAAGCTTAAAGAAGTTGGTTATAACTATGAAGAAATGTCATAGCAAAAGGATACATGAACTTCCCAGCAAGAGTGTAAACAAGAAAGTAAAGTGTAACGCTTTTCTTCCATGTCCATTTGTCTGATTGACCACCAGAAGGCGCCACATACATTTAGGGTGCTCTTTTTACTTCAAATAATTTGATCATAAAAGACTGTCACAGAAGTGCACAGCAACTGGAAGCTTAGTTGATTCTAGATTCAGTGAAATTGACAATCATACAAAGAGATACACTGACATAATGTTTATTATAGTAATTTGTTAGAATTGTTCAATTTTATTATTCATTATTCTAATCTCTTACTGTACATAATTCACAATAATTAAACTTTGCATGTGTATGTAAAGGGAAAAAATAGTGTATGTAAGGGTAAAGTGCTATTCATGGTTTCAGGCATCTATTACATATCTAGAATGTAATCTCCACTGATAAGAACAAACTCTTCCATTTACTTTACAGTGGTAAGATGCATACTGAGGTGTCCAAGTCTGTAAACAGTAGAATCTGAGATCCCTGTGATCTCAGATGATGCAGGTTGTGACTGTTCTAGAAAGAAAGTTGGTTTGTTATCATGTCACAATATACTAGATATTTGAAGGACAACTCAAAGAAGAAACAAATAAACAAACAAAAAATAAAAATAGGAAATACAGACCTCTATAAAGATCAACAACGACTGGTGTAGGCTTGAAACATTTATCATGTAGGTACAATTTTATGAAATGATATCAAAGGGTCACGCATCTAAAAGATCTAAGGGGCTACAGTAGGGCCTTGAGTCTTCCATTAAAAAACAAACTGATGTTGATAAGACAATAGACATCAATGGCAGAACCAAGATGAGATTAATTACACAGTGTAATGAGTGTATTTTCATAGAAAGCATGAAGGACTGAGCTGAGTCTTTTCAGTTCTTTCCAATACAACCGAAGATTCATGTTCTCCCAGTCAAGCCATTCTATAAGTGAAATACTAAGCAACTCATTATGCCATATCATTCAGGATGCCTTCTTTATTTCTTCTTTCAGGTGTGAATAATTTGAAGGGAGTAAAATCACCCTTAGCCAAGGGAAATGGGGAAAAATATATGTACATTGTGGAATTTTTGCTGATTGCAGATCATTGGGTCAATTCTAATGTCACACAATTATAGTGGTTCTAACAGCAGATTTTCCTTCTCTGTTTAAAAAAAAAATTAAAAAGGGGTCTGTAAGGACAAGCAGCACATTTCACCTGAGTGTTAGAGGACCAGTTTCCCATTAGCAGGGCAGTCCTGCTAGACCAGTTCATTAACCACAGATGCTTTGTTCCTTCACAGACTGCTTTGCAGCCCTGATGAGCTTGGCTTTGAGTGTCTCCCTGGAGGAGGGACGAGTAAGTGATGGGAACACAGCAGGCTAAGCCTGTGCCTTCCAAGAAGAGTGTACAGTTGCTAATAAAGTGTTTGGATTTTCCTTTTCTTCTTTTCAGGTGCAGAAAGCTCCAGGGACCCTGGTGTGCTGCCTGAATATTTTGATCTCAGTCTAAAACTATGTAGTTTTCCAGCATCTGAAAATAGGTCTTCAAGAGAA
This sequence comes from Onychomys torridus, assembly GCF_903995425.1. Classification (NCBI taxonomy): domain Eukaryota; kingdom Metazoa; phylum Chordata; class Mammalia; order Rodentia; family Cricetidae; genus Onychomys; species Onychomys torridus. Next base: position 52,910,106 of record NC_050444.1, read on the forward strand.
TGTATTGCTTGATATGTATTCAGAGAATGTAGCATATTTTTATTTAAAACAATGAAAGTTGGTAGTAATTGAATTTCTAAGTAAATGAACTTAAACCCAACAGACTATCATGGAATCTAAAGCCATTGCAAGAAACTTCAGTGGTGCAACATTGCCTCTAGGTCACAGACAGCATCTCAGATGTAGCCTCTCTTTCAACAAACACACTGCAAAGTTGGCCCCACCGTCCAGACAGCACTTTTCTTAAATATTTCTTGTGTAATTAGTGTTTTTCAATCTGTCATATGGAGTACAAGTCTTTTTTTTTTAATAAAAAAAATCTGAATCTTGAAACTTCTGTTTAAACTAAATAATTCCAGTTCTCTTGGAATTGTGTAAGCTATACAGCTTTTTAATCTTTAGGTGTCTTCTTATGTTCAGTTGTGGCTTTCTGGAATGATCTCTGTTTGCTGAAAGCAGAACAGTCTTTGAGGAGGTGTGAGAGCTGCACTTATCTCTGGGCGTATGGATAATTTTTAGAAGGTAATTAGGAAGTATGCTTGTCTAGTGGTGGTAGTATGTCCTCTTCTAAGATCCATGACCTCACTAACTCCAGAGAGGTGGCTAGATTTCTAGTACCAGACATGATTTCAGATCATAGAAATCCCAGCTCCAACAGCTAAATCTACAACACAGCTCCTGCACAAAAAGCTCAGGGAACATTACAAAAAAAGGGGATGGAAAGATTTATAAACCAGAATATCATACAGTCTGTTGTGAGACTGTATCTCCTAGAAATGGCTGAGTAAGCAAGACCTGAATAATTACAGTATCAGTAGATATGCTAACATGGAATAGATATGCTAACTTGAATGGGTGAAAATAGGAAAAATCCCTAGACAAAGAATGACAGGTGACTGATAACTGCTGAGAAAGAGAGAACTAGCCTTTTCCAAGTTGATCCAACTTATCTAATAAAAAGTCGTAAACCCTGAAATTGTATACATACAAACAACAAAAATGGTATTAATGAATTGTATATTTGTGTCTGTGTATGTGCATATATAAAACAGTAATAATCAAATGAAAAGAGGCCATCAATTTGAGAGGGATTGGGGGTTATGGAAGGGACAGGAGAGAAGAAAAGTAAGTGAAATTATAAACTTTAATTAAGGAGAAAATTGCTTTTTAATATCCTAGGGTCTTTGAGCATATTTCTTAAGATAGTGAAATTACAAGTGTCTTAGAACCAACAAAAACTAGACCAAAAGAAAACATAATACACATGTATTCTGATGGTCCACCAAATACAATTTTAAATTAATTATCCTGTAGACATTATTTTACTACTAAAATTTCTTTTTCAAAGAAGGTTCTCTTTAAATATGTTAGGCTTGGGCTCAATAATTTCTGAGCAGTTCATTTCCAACCAATAACCTCTAATAATATCCTCCTACTAACATAGTATGTCTCAACCCCCAAGGAAAAACAGAAATAGAAGTTGTTTTACAAGTAAAGTCTTCTTGCAGAAAATGGAAAGAAACACATACCCACAAACTGCTATGAGTGGGGAACTTTGGAGCACTCAGTCCTAAATGGGATGTCTTCTTCAAATCCATCTCTTAGAGTTCAGGGACCTATGTGAAAGTGGAGTCAGAAAGATTATAAGAGCAAGAAGTGATAGATGACTCCAAAAAGACAGTAGCCTCCAAACACAGTGGGACTGATGCACATATGAGCTCACTTGAGGTAGTGATAGCTTGGACAAGGCCCCCATAGGTTCAACTCAGATGGGGTCCCAGCATTGAGAGGGGACATGGACATAGAAACTCGTTCTTAACTATGATGCTATCTATAGTTGATACTCAGTGGCAGTGGAAAATTTAGTCTACTTCAGTGGAATCTCACTGGGTATATTAAGCACACTTTCGAGTATGCACAATGCTCAGGAGAAGGTGGCCAACAGAAAACAAACTCAATGGTATTTTTGTGGACTTTTTGTCTCATACTGTTATATTTGGGCATTTTCTTTTGTCTTATTGGTCTTTTAATTGTATATTTTGGATTGTAGGTGTGTGTGTGTGTGTGTGTGTGTGTGTGTGTGTGTGTGTGTGTGTTTTCCTGGTTATTTGTTATTGTTGTTTGTTTTTTTATAAACGAAAGAAAAAAAGTCATGGAGTTGAATGAGTAAGAGGTGAGGAGAATCTAGGAGGAGTTGATGGAGGAAGGAAGTATAATTAGAATATATTATATGATTTTTTTCAGTACAAAAAGAAAATTATTTTGAATTAAAATTTTTATATTCAAAAACTAAATTACATTCTTCTCACTGACTTAGATATAGATAGATATAAGGGGAGGTGATAAGGATAATGTTCCTGCTCGATGACACATTTATACAGTAACAATTTTACCATGCCTTAAACTATAGTAAATAATAGAGAAAGACTCACCACAGTTAAAGTTTTGGAAATTATAACACTATAAAATTGACTGACTGCTCCAACTTCCATTCATTTTCCCATGAAAACCTGCTAGGTGAAATCCTTTCATATTACCAACTTTGCAGTCTTCTCCACTTCTAGTACAAGTTCCTATTTGTTTCAATTAGTGCCATTGCTCTTCATGTACTCCAAAATACTATCTAAAATAACTTCCTGCTGATCTTCACTGATTTTGAGAAACACTGTGAATTAGTTTCTCTAACTCTAATGCAGACAAACATGTCTTTAAATATCAACAGTATGAACAGAAAGTGTTGTATGATAGTTTGAGATCTGACAAAGAAAACTTTCCTAAAAGATCAGAGAAGCAGAGCAGCAGCCACTAGAAACTTCTTACTTCTACGAATCCTCAGACCCAATGAGGGCCAAGCCTGTCTTCACACACCTTATATTCCTATCTCCACCTCCCTAGAGCTGGGATTAAAGCATGCACCACCACCACTCAGCTCTGTTTCTCTTTTAAACGGGTTCAATATCATGTAGCCCAAGGTGGCCTTGAATTCTTGATCTTCCTGCTTCCCTCTCTCAGGTGCTAGGATTAAAGGTGTATGCCACCGTCTGGCCTCTATCGTTAACTAGTGGCTAGCTCTGCTCTCTGATGTCCAGGCTAGCTTTATTTCTCAGAACACAAAGTATCACACAACAGGAAAGATGAGACATAAGGGAATTAACTTCTCAAGAAATGTATACCCCAAATGAGGATACAAGGTTTGATTTTCACTGGGTTGTGAAAATGGAATGAATAGACCTAGAATAAAAGTATTTAATGAAGAGTATTGGTAATGTTGCTAGAGATTGCTACAAATACCCAAATTTAATGAAAATAGCTTATGTGGATTCATCGCATTGTTGATATGAATGTGGTCATATTCTTCGGTGCTGTCCACCACAATCTTCTGCATAGGAAGATCTCAGCCCATCACCTGCCATCTCCAGATAATCCTAAGACAACAGGCTGCAGTTCTCTTATCAATTATTTTGAGCATAGCAGATATCAAAAACTCCTACACTGTTCATCTTTGCCTGCATTATCTCCTGCTAGTCCCAGTGTTAAAGAAGGCCATTGCTGGAGAAGAAGCATCTTCTGTAGAAGAGTTTGTCATTTGTAATCCCTGATACACATGCTTCAATGGCAAGATGAATGTTCCAATAGTAAGGGGAATAAAAGTTCATTTTAGAAATTCATGCTGCTGTAGTATTTTGTTTTACTCACAGAAATCTTGAGAGTTAGGCATAGTTACCAACTCATCCCACATAATCATTTAAAGTGCTTTGTCAAAGCTCTTTAACTAGGTAAGTATGTACGGATCCATATATGCAGTTCAGTTCATCCCATGCTCTGTGGCAGCATAGAACAGTTGAAAAGCATGTGGTTCTGCTTTTAGACAGATGCTGAGCGTGATCTTATTGATGATTAAGTCACGTAAATCTTATTCAGATGTAAGGAAAAACTAAGAAAGCATTAAAGATAAAGTATCTGTTATGTATAGCACTTCCTGCAATATATACACTAGGCAACAAGACATTTCCTTGTGTGTCCAGTTTGGATTTTCTATGTTCTGTAACCCAAGTGTGGAGTGTCTTCAGCAACAGGATTATACAATGTGATTATGAAAGGTAACCAATAACAATAAATATGGCCTAGTTTTTGTGTCTCTAGTAATGGATTAATAAATAATACATGAGGTATTTCCTGTGCCTAGCACTGAGAGTTTCATTTCATATTTCTCTTCTGAGGGCCACATCATCCTCCCACACAGGGACCTTCTCTTAAAAATATGTACACAATTTTAGAGCTAAGGTTTGAAGTGTCAAGTAAACAATTTTGATTTCTATGAAAACATATTCATATATATATATAAAATATATGCATATATATGTATTTACATCTTTAATATTACATTTGAATATCAAAACTAATCTAAAACTTTTACTCAATGACCTTGAACAATATACTTTTTTGTTGAACTGAATATTTTTAGTTTGTTTCTTCCTATTTGTTAATTAAATGGAAATTAAAATAATGTGAATGTAGATTTATGGAAAAATTAAATGATGCAGGATTACTTAGAAGCAAGTTTTCAAGATACTGAATATGGGTTAGACAGAGCTGAATAATACCCTGCTAAGTTCATCTTTAGCACATTTCTATCAGCTCTAATATTGTTCTATTGTCTCCAAAAACAAACCATATATTAGACAGAGTAATTTGATATATTTTAGATGCAGCAATATGTTTGTTTATTTTCTTTCAAGCTTGGAAGACCCTGATAACCTTATAACTAATTTGACAATATTTATTATGTATGTATTTTAAAACTATATTCGTTCTTAGGGCCCCTGCACATGAGAGCTTTCTATACAGCATTTTACTAAGTCCTAGAAAGCTTTCATAATCAGGGAAATGATATCAGAGAAAGGAGAAGATACAAGACCCACTTGGGTTCTTCTGAGACCTCCAAATGTGTTTTTCTAAATCATTACTGAATCTAGGCTGTGAGGATGGTGTGGCAGGGCTTGTTCCTCCCACGCCTTCCTTTGTTACACAGGTGACACCCTCATCTGGTTTAGTGAACTTGTTTACTGTACAGACAATCCTACTGTACACACTGTCCTTTGTGACCAATTGGGAAATCCTTACAATGTCACTAAACCATGTATAATGTTATATGTACATATGTTTTCAGCTCTGACTGTTTGGTATTGGATTTCCAACTGGTATGCTCTTCCCTAGGGAAAACTGTTTCTCCAATTCTCGCCATTTCTTAGTTGCCCCTTATAGTTTCTGTAGGGTTGAGGCCTCCTGGACTTCCCTCAACCGTCCTTTTATTCCTCCTATCCATCCACACTAGCATGTCTATTGTTTATGTACTTGTTTAGCTCCTGTTGAGGCAGTCACGTTGGTGAGACTTTATGGTTGTGGCATCTGATATTACTAGGAGACAAAAATCTCACAGCAAACTCCCTGTTCCTATGGCTCTTATAATCTTTCAGCACCCTCTTGCACAATGATCTCTAAGCTTTATTTATGAGTTGTTTTGTACAGGTATCAGTTGGGACTTGGCTTCACAGCTCTTCAAATTTGATGATTTGCCATTTACTGTAACGGTCTTTCTCTGGGGCAAAGAGAGGTTTCCTTGATGAGGGGTAAAGAATACACTTATCAGTGGGTGTAAAGACAAATATTTAGAATGTTGTTATGGATATGCTCGTTTAGTAAAGTAGATGCTGTAGGTTTCCTTCAAGATTCATAATGTCACTACCTGGGGGTAGTTGTCTAAGTTTCCTGTACCAGGCATGATTTTCCTCTTGTTGAGAGTATCTTAAGTACAAATAGAGAGCTGTTGGTTGCCACAAAGGAATATATACACTGATTATACCCTTAGGGTTATCGTACTATGCTGGTCATTGTTGTGGTTCATAGATATCACAGCTGGTTAGAATTGTTGGTTGCTTCCCTCCTTTGGAAGTTTGCATAGTACCTTCGGCTACCATGAAAGCTAGTCTTCAAGGAGAAGGCTTTCAGGCCATCTCCTTTTGCCCTTCAACTGATGAATGATTAACAAAGTATGCTGTTGAAGTCTATTCAGCAGTAATGAATAATGAAATTATACATTTTCCAGGTAAATGGCTGGAACTTGAAAAGATCATATTGAATGAGGTATGCCAGACCCAGAAAGACAAACACATGTTTTCTCTCATCTGAGGTTCCTAGCTACAAATCTTCAGATGTGAGTACATCTGCTGTAGTAAACATATAAGTCAGGAAAGTAAAATGAGGCTACTGTTGAGATGGGATATGGAGCAGCAACCACATGATACAAATGATCCTCTGGGGAAATGGGAAGAATATGGGGGCAAGGGAGGCTCTAACTGGGAAAGGGGGATGGAGATAAATACAGAAGAAAGAAGGAGGAGGGTAAAATAACAGCACAGCTGCCTGAAAATTTCATAAGGAATCCCTACTACTATCTACCTAAAATAATGTAAGTTATTATATAAATATGCATATGTAGTTAAAATAAAATTTTCCAGTCTGGGCTGACAATGCTCCACCCCAAGAGACAAAGGCACTCAACAGAAACCCCAACACCAGCATGAGAAGATGCCTTTCCAGTTGTTAGCTATGGTTGTCTAAGACTCTCAAAACATTACAAGATACTCTTTTTGCTCTTGGTTGCCTCCTAGAGATGGAAGGTAAGTCACCATTACTGAATACACCATGTACTTCAGACAAAAGCCATTGGGATTCATATGCTTGATCATTTTTTTAGCCATCATGAAAAACAAGAAATTAATGCAAGATCTGTAAAGCTTCTACTCTCCCAAACATGGTAAAATGTTTGAAACTCACTTCTGTCATGTGCCATACATGTTTGTTTCCTCTCCACAGTTTATTCCTTAGCTTTCTGTTCATGATGGACTGAGTAACAACCGAATCAGAGTAACCTTCATGTGGATTCAATCTAGCAACAAGTATAACCATATCACCCACATTACCTCTTCAGTGCTTGGGGACTAAACATATAATGTGCCTAATATATATTATTATATTAAATAAGTTATCAGCAGTGTAGGTTAAAAATAATTGAGTGTATATATACTCCCCACAATATACTGCTAATTAATGAAGCTGTGCTGTATTACCTCATGTTGGCCAACAGAAAGATACAGATACTTTAATTGAGGAGGGAGACTTGGGATCCATTATTGTTTTAGTACAAATGGATAATTTCTTAGATTTTTAGACAATGGTTTAATTATTGTATATCATGGAAAAAGTAAATGTTGGTTAACCAAACATTTTTATAGAAGCCACATGTGCTGTACCTATAAATTTCATTGAGCTGTTTTCACAAACAGATTAATTTGAGAGCAAAAAATTAAGTGTATTCTAGCATGAAGGAAACAAATCAGCAACAATAACAACAGAAAAATCTCAAATAGTTCTCAGATAAAACCTTGTCCTGCCCTGACATGCAAATCAAACGGAGGTGGAATAGCAGCAGATCGCACCTTCTGTAATCGGTTATGGTCTGTTTAGAATTGCATCTATGTTTTGATGGCAAGTTCAGAGTGATAGAAGTCATAGTTATTGCAAGCATGACTTTTCTAATAACCTTTGCTCTGCCCTAGGATTCCTGACTTCGGTGTTAGTGCTAGTTTACAGAGAAAGATCATTTAATAAATAGTGTTTTGCAGTCAATTAAGATTAAAGTCGACTTCCCCTTCACACTCCCTAGTAATATGCTTCTGTATCCAAAAGATAAGGACTTGAGAAATGACTGACTGGGATAGGCCAATGGGCCTAGAGTCAAGGATTCTGTCTCCAGCAGTGATAGCAAAGGGGTTTATAGAGGCTTGCATGGCTACCCTCCATGACATCAGCCTGAAGAAGCAGGAGATGCATATTAAGAACACCTGATGACCTTTAATAATCTGCTGTGGATCTGACATCTAAGGATTTATCAAGTCTGTTGTAAACATATACATTTATTTGGCCTCCAATGCTGCAATGCTAGGCAGGCTTGAACTAGAAGTCAAACATTCTTTGTTTCAATCTCATCTCTTTCTCTACTTGAACTTGAGAAATTCTTTTTACTTCTTAATATCTCAGTGTGTTTATCTGTTAGGAAGCAATATTAATGTTCCTGCCTTTAATATAAAAATCGCTAACCCTCATTCTAACTAGCAAGCCAAACAACTATTGTGAAAACTGCAATGGTCCTAATAGAATATGACTTAACATAATATAATTTAACCTTTCTAGTCATCTTACAGAATACTGATTGATGCTCACTCCCAGAGACTAGCTACTGATGACTTCAGAGAGATTATCAATATCTAAAATCCGTGTTCTCACTGGGCCACCCTTCATGAAAGTGAAACTGTTAAATGAGACTAAACAGCAGATGTACTCTTAGAGAAGACAATCAGTAACTGTTCTCCTAAGAGAAACACTCTCTATCCCTGCCTTTAGAACTGCCGGAGTGCAATCATAAAGAACTATGTCCATAAGGCACTTCTTGTCACTATTATTTACACTGGTTTAGATAGCAAAATATATCACTGATTTTATAAAGAGAGCCTACAGTAGTTCTTAAGATTAACAAACTGGGGGCAGGAGTTATGGATAAGGGATAAGAGTGCTTGCTGTTCTTCTAGAGCACCAGAGTTCTGTTCCTAGCACTACCTTGGGTGGTTCAAAACCACGGGCAACTACAACTCAAAGGGATATGACATATGGCATAAGCTTATGCCTTCATGAACATTCATAAATATGGCATACAGTCAAACACACACACACACACACACACACACACACACACACACACAGAGAGAGAGAGAGAGAGAGAGAGAGAGAGAGAGAGAGAGAGAGATCTTTAAAGATGATTTAAAAATTATTCCTTTCCTTAAAAGATAATTTGCCTCTCAAGGCAAAGTTGGATAAGAATGGCAACCCATTCTGTAAACAATATTGATTTTGTATAAATTAGAGCAAAGAGTTATAGTTTTAAAAGCTATCTAAGATATAAACAAGTCAATTTGTGAAAAAGAACTCAAGAAATAGAACTACCCCTCAGAGGTGTTCATGAATCCATTGCTTGCTAGAAGTTTCAAAAAATCATTCAATCCATGAAACAGATTTTCAAAATTTTAAATGTTCTTAACAAGTTGCAGTGCCCTGTGCCTTCCTGGGTCATTTTCCAATCTGTAGCCCCTCCAGCATCTCCATGTTACCATTTCCCACATGCACTGACCTGTCCATAGCAAGACTTTCTTCCCTAGATTTACAATTTTGCTAATGAGGCTGTCAGTAAGACATAAGTGAGAAGTTGACAGTTTTAGTCACACCACTCACAGGACAATAATGAATTTCTAAAGATGATGTAGCATTTTTGCCAGTGCTCCCAGGTACACTACACTAGTCCATGTGATAGGAGACAGTAGGATTTCAAGATCAGAATACTTTCAAAGAGTCCTATATTAATTGGTGTTCTCTAAAGAAATATAAATGTTAAATCATAAGTAAATTTAGTAATATACACATACATGTATGTGATTTTAATGGGCTGGCTTATAAGATATAAGTAACATAATCCAGCAATGGCTAGCTCACACTGGAGAGGCCAACATATGATATCTGCTTAGTCCATGAAGTGAAATGTCTCAGCAGTCCCAATCAGGCCATGAAGGTGTTAGGGGATTCCTGGAAAAGTTCCCTTCTTCCATATCCTTTTATCAAGGCTGCCATTAGAAGGCATAGGCCTCAAAAACAATAATTTTTTTTTTAAAGACAAAGCCTCCTCTCTTGCAAAGGCTAGGAAAGAATTACCCTGGACTTTTCCTTTCGCCTCCCCCTCTACCAATATTGTGACTTGTGAAAGTCCCGTACAACATTTTTGCCCCAAATGATCTACTCTGCAACGTCACTGTGCTGATGACCTTTCCCCACTTCTTTCATTGAACTATATATGAGATAATACGTGATGCCCAGTTAGACCCTTTGAAACTTGCACAGTATCTTCAGTGTTCTCATTTCCACTCTGTCCAGCCATCCTGTGTGGTTAGTCCACACAGTAAATCTGAGAGGATGTGAATCGAACCCGACGGCTCTATCAGAGCCTGTATTCATTAGCTGAAGAGCATTTGCTTTCATCATTTTAGTTTCTTTGTTTAAGACCAAGGCACAAGAACAACCTTATTTGTTTTTAATTGCTCTGTCCAGTCTTTCCAATGTCTATAATTGTTTTACATTTGACTCAGATGTGTTAACAGACATATGGTTATAATAGAGAAATCTCTTCAGCTGTTGAAGCCCTAAGCAAAGCTCATGATAACTTGATCATTTGTAATCATTGTCCCTTGGATGATTTCTCTGTAGATCTTAATTATGACTCAGCTCAGTGCTAAGTCTCGTGCCCTTCCTGGGAAAAGGAGAAACGGAGACTGGGCAGAGAAGAGCACAAGTTTCATTATTCATGCCCATCTCTCCTGCACAACTCCAGACTCCAGGGTAGCATTTATCTTCATCATCAAAACTAACATGAAACTTACCTCAACTGGGAATTCATATTATTTACTCATTGCTAACTGTTACCGTCCTATTAAAATTTTACCCTAAAATACGCTCTGGTAAATTAGAAATGCTGATAAAAATAAGTACACAAATAAGACAGGCATTTTGCTTTCTTCTCCCTAGAAGCTCTTGACAGGTGGTCACCTTGAAATTTGTCTGCAATAGTACAGCTGACTTTGAAAAAACTAGACTTGATACAGAAGTTAATCAAGAGCTCTTGGGACCCACCTCTGCATTTTTCCAAGAAATCTCTTCTACAGTTTAAATGTGTTCTCACAAATCATAAATGACACATAAAGCAGTTTTTCTCTTCAAACTATGTAGATCAGACAGAGCATTGTAATTGGCACAGAATTGCAAATAATTATCTTTCTTAAATGTATAATATAGGAAAAATCTATCATGTATTAGTTCTTAGTATATAAACATAATGGTTTAATTATCTTCATATAATTAAACTGAAAGGGAGATTTTAGTTACATGGTCTCACCTGCCACCGAAAAATTAAGTTTGGGAACTAACATTTGACTAGCTCTGCTTTAATCCACCCCAACCTAGATCTATGTATTTCAGATGCAAAAATCCTGTACTGTTTATATGACAAGAGTATCATAATCAAGTTCCCCATTGTCTTGGACTTATATAGGAAATGTATGATTGTGAACAACTTCTGTGACATGTCAGTCTTTCCCTAAACGCCTCCTACTGTCTTGTCAGCTTACCAGGATTCATTTTACTAAGCTTGAAAGGTTATGTTCACTTTGGACTATGGCCATGGGTCAAAGCTCTTGAGTTTATAGATCAGCTCATTCTTAGCAGTTACAAAACACTGCCCTGTTCCTATGTTTCAGATATTACTTAGAAAATCAAAAGGTATACTGAAAAACCCAGCACTTAGGATATGATATGATACCACATTTAAAATCCTTTCATATCAAGAACCACAATCATCCAGTTCTATTCTGGATGCCTGATTTTGCTAATCCAAAACACACACTCCTGAGAAGCAATGAGAACTCATACCTTTAATCCCAGTATTTGGGGAATCATATATGCCATTAATCCCAGCATTAGGAACAAAGAGATGGCTGGGCAAAGAAAGGTATATAAGGTGTGAGGAGACAGGAACTAGAGGCTTTTCAAGTTGAAGAGTCCTAGAGGTAAGATGTGGCAGTCTCTGATCTTTGTCTCTGATCTTTCAGCATTTACCCCAATATGTGGCTGTGGGATTTTTTATTTTTTTATTTTTTTTATTTTTATTTTTTTTACTAAAAAGACTATTTTAGAAATTCAAGCTACATGTTAGTGTCTAAAGATTTTCACATGAACAGCTCCCCTCTGACAGGACCCAGGGGCTTCTATAATACTTAGTACTCAGGGTCTCCATGTGCATTCAAAGTAGACTGAGATTCAATCAGTAGACCATGTTAGACCATGTATAGGGTATAATACAAACTGTGAACATTAGTAATCCATTTTTTTCTGTCCTTTTCCTTGGTTGAGGTTAATCTTCATGGTCAACTTAACTAGATTTAGATTGATCCAGATGACACATCACCTAAAAGTCCCACCACTGTGTATGTCTGTGAAATTGTTTCAAGACATGTTTCATTGAAAGACAAAGACCTGACATAAATGGGAGTGGCCTGAATAAAAAGAACTTATATTTAACTTTGACATTTATTTAATAACTTCTAGAGAAGACATATTTTCTTCAGTGATGTAGCCCATGTTCCTATAAACTACTCTTTACTCATGCTTTAATGAACCTTGTTGGATCTCAAAGACATAAGAAGTAAAGGAATTAAATGAGATAATGAAAAGGAACCATGTACTCTATCAAAGTAGAAAAGTAATCACCAACATTACCCAGCTACAAATCTTGTGATCTAAAATAACATTCTGCCTGCGAGAAATACTAGTGCAATTGTATCACAGATGCTATGGGAGTAACCAGCCACTTCTTTTTTTAACTAAACCAAGTCCAAAAGTTGAATTCAATACCTGACACTGCTAAAGGGCCCCAAATCCTGAAAATTAATAGGTCATGGCCCCTAAAGGAAAACCTACTACTATTATTCTGCTTTATGAACACAGCAATAAAATGATGTATTTCTGTATGTCGCTTTAAATCTTAATGACATATTGCTATACCCAAAGATCAGTGCGTCTCTCAACCATCATCAGAGAAACTTCTAGCAGTAGACAGATAGGATTTAACACAGAAACCCTCAGTGGACAATGTGTAGAGGGTGAGAAGCCTTGGAGCTCCTAGCCTTAAATGGGATGTCTTTATGAAACATCTCCCATCAAAGCTCAGGGATCTATGCAGAAGAGGAGATAAAAAGATTGTAAGAGTCTGAGTTGGTGGTTGAATTTGACTCTAAAGAAAATGTCTTCCCTTTATAAAAGGACTAATACATATATGAACTCAGACTGTAATAGCATACACAAGACTCACACAAGTTCAGGCCAGACAAAAATCCCATCCCAACACAGAGACTCAGAAGTAGGTACAAAATCTTACCCCTAACCAAGAATATATTGGCAATTAATACTTGATGATGGAGGAAAAAAGTCAGATTTCTTTAGTGGAATGACTCTGGGCATGTAAACAACCCTCCAGGTAGGTGCCACGCCCATGTGTAGCTGACCAGCACAGAAACAGGATTTATGTTTTCTGTGTGCTGGTCCTGTTGTTCTTTGGGGGTATTATTTTTTGTCCTTTTGATATTTTCTTCTTATTTTTATTTATTCATTGATTTTGTGAGAGAGACAGGAAGTTGGTTGGGTGACTAGGGAGGACTTGGAGGATTGGGGAAAGAATATGATAAAAATATATTACATGAAAAAGCATTAAGCAAATAATCTTTCTTAAAGACAGCTTCTTTCTATACAATAAAGACCATTACAGAAAGCCACCACTGATCAAAATAGGCAGATCAACTTATGGTGATGTCTCCAGCCACAATCGATACATCTGCTATAAAACCCATGCATGGAACATAGAGGAAGAGAGGGTAGAAAGGTGAATGGTGTCCTACATCCAGATGAAGAGCTATAGGCAACTAAAAATTACTAAAAGAGAGATAGTCTTTTCTCCAAGATAAGCTCCCAACTGGTCAACCCTACAATGTATACATAAAAGCAAGACTAAATGGTCTCAAGCTCATAGCATTTATATATTTACACACATACACACACACACACACACACATACACACACACACACAAACACACACATGGACACACTCTCAGTCCCAATTTTAAGTTACCTAAAGTCCTTGTAAACTGTTTTTAAGCTGGGATACTATAAGTCATATAAGATATAATACAACAGAATTATCGTTTGTTAAAATGAGAAAGGTAGGGGGACCTTGAGTAAAAAGAAAGTTGGACACCACTGTTTATCTTTTTTACTTCCTGAATTAGATACAATGTGTCCAGCCACTTTGTACTTCCTTTGCATGCCTTGCTGCCACTACAGGCAACATCCCCTTCTAAACTGTGAGCCCAAATAAATTCTTCTTCTCTTAGGTTGCTATTATTGGATATTTTGTCATAGCAATGAAAAAAATCATTAGTGCAGCACCACTTCATAAACTGGGACAAAGGGATCCAAGATTGAAATGCCAAGATTACAATATATATATTATAAGTTATTTATAAAATTTAAAACAGAAAAATACTATTTCCCTATTAGTCATTTCTACTGACATGTTTACATTCATCTGTAGGTGAGGAAATCTGAGTCATATTCTCACACACATATACAATTTGCCCATTACAAATGCATTCAACAAGAAAGATTCCTTGTAAAGGAGCTCTCTCTCTCTCTCTCTCTCTCTCTCTCTCTCTCTCTCTCTCTCCTGTGTGTGTGTTTGTGTGTGTGTGTGTGTGTGTGTGTGTATGTGTGTATCTATCTATCTCTTATCAGCTTGAAAACATATCTTTCACACTCCTAAGCAAAACAAATTTAAGAAACTTCCTATCATCTCAAAACTTGTGCTTTAATTATAATTTAATTACAATTTAGTCATCAAAGCTATATAAATAGTAATCTAGAATTATTTTGAAGTTAAATCTTTTCTTCCTCGTGCTGAACCTATAACAAAAAGTGAATAGGAGGAGGCTTGTGCTTTTTTCTCTCTTTCCTCCTTCTATGCTGTATGCATCCTATGTTCTTATCTTTCCAGCCAGGATGCTTGTTACATCCTGCCAGGCACCTGAGGAAGGAGGAACAGACTAAAGTAAATCTGAAATATTATCCAGTATAGATGAAAGATTATTTTCACAACCTTAGTCATCAGGCAGAACAGTTCTTCCTTCATAGGGATTTGGGCTCCTCAGACCTAGCATGGTTTTAGAGTTAAATGCAAGTTTGCTAGGATTTCTGAACAAATTTATATGACATTACTTTGCTGAAATTATGGCATTATTCCAGTTTGGTCTGTTAGCTCTCTAGACTTTTTTTGTGATGAGGTTTCTTTTTTCTTCTGAGGAGCAGACAGCACAAAAGGAATGCCACACTGTTGAAGTGTGTATGGGTATTTGTGCGGGTGTGTGCACACAGTAATTGATATAGTATACAGAAAACACACCTGGAATAAAAGTTTAAACAAACACTGAATCTGCCAAACAATTTCAGCACAATAGTAACATTTACCACCACTGCACTAGATGGTACTAGTTAGCAGAACCAACCAGGATATGTCTTTCATGAGCAAGTCAATTATCCATCTACGGTGGTGACCACCTTTTGGGAGACAGGTATTATTTCCTCTGGGGAATTATGATAAAGCCTTCTTACCATATTTGAGGTATTAGAAGTCCCAGCACAGTTCCTGGCAGAGAAATCCTCTTCAGATGATTGGATACTTATTGTCACATTTCTCTCATATCTTTGTGTCTGACTCTGTAAGAATTCCCAAGACATTGTCAGGCCCAGAGAATCTCCTGAACACAAATATTTTATAAGAGAACTTTATAATCATGCTTACAGTCCACTAAAGAAGGTAAAACCAAGTCAACCAACAGAAATGTCACAGACAAAATTCATTTTAAAACCCAATATTAATCTGTGTCCCTAGGAGTAGAGTTATATAAGGACAAATTTAATTCTTCTGGCAAGAATATAGGACAAAATGCCTCAACATTACCAATCATAGAGCTCCTCTAACTTTTGGCATCCATGGACAGTATGCAGGGTGCCTCCTGTATATAAAATACAGTCATTCATCAGATATTCCTTTGTTCAGGTAAACTATCTATTCATTCAGATCCCAAAGCCTGGGCACAGGATGTTTCAAGGATTCAGAATTTATCTCCTGGGAGAAGGCTAAGGCAGCCAACAGAGGATGGGCTCTCACCACAATTTTCAGAGCTTGAGCAGCTCTGGCTTGCTGGGTTTACTGTCTACTGCACTGGTTCCAAATCCCATTGACAGTAGAGACCACCAGAATTGAAGACTCAAGAAACAGATGAAAAGGA
Source organism: Onychomys torridus (assembly GCF_903995425.1). Taxonomy (NCBI): domain Eukaryota; kingdom Metazoa; phylum Chordata; class Mammalia; order Rodentia; family Cricetidae; genus Onychomys; species Onychomys torridus. The sequence goes on from NC_050444.1 coordinate 52,926,159, forward strand.
AATGGCTGCTTTTTAAGCCAATCAAGAAAAAGAAGAATGCTAAGTGGTAGTAGCATATGCCTTTAATCCCAGCACGTGGAAGGCAGAAGCAGACAGATCTCCGTGAGTTTGAGGCCAGCCTTGTCTATAGCTTAAATTCCAGGAGAGCCAGGGCTATACACAGAGAAACCCTGTCTCAAAACAAACAAAACAAAAGAAGACTGGGAACTAATAACTGAATTTAATGATAAGGATATGAGAAGTGACCTTACTTTATTATTTTTATAATTGTAAAAATATCCTCTCCTTAGACAGGATTCTAAGTGAAGGGGGAAATAGAAATTAGAAAGACAACATGGGAATATCTTTTGTAGAAAGGAGGTGGTGGGTAAGAGCTTTGGAATGGACCTGAGTTCACCTGGGAATGGTTTCCAGTTTCAAACAGAGGGATTGGCTAGTATGTGGGAATGCAGTCCATTCTTCCAGAGTAGTGTGGCTTATTTTTTTCCACTAAAGACAGAACAGGAGACAAGAATTAGCTACAAATGTTATTTGTTAAGAAATCTTAGTAAATGGATATGAGCAATTATAGACACACACACACACATACACAAACACACACAAATAAGCAATAATTTCATATTAAATAAACTGTTAGCCAGATACTAAACGTTTAATGAAAAGAAAGGAATGACCTGATTTGATACAGGAAAATATAGTGTGCACCTGTGTGCCCCTGGAAGAGACCTCTGCTCAGAATTTCAAGAGCATAGTGCTTTCCTTAGTTTCTTTCTTTTGATGGAATACTCTATTTTCTAGTTTCGTTCATTTGATAGAACACCTGACAGAAATAACTATAGCAAGGCATGGATTGTCTTGGCTTTGAGGATATAGTGGAGGTTGGAATGGGAATGCTTTGCAGATATGGTAGCAGGCACGTGAGGCAGCTGGCTGCCTTTCATCTGCAGTCAGAAGGGGAGAGCGCTCAGGCCAGAAACAGACAGGGCTATATAACCCACTAGATTGGTCTATAGTGACTCATTTCCTCCTATGCGGCCCAACTCAGGGTCACCTACTAGAATTAAGTATCCCAACACTTGAACCTGAGAGGAAAATTTCACATTCAACTCTTAAAGGTGTAATAAAGACCACGTTGGCTTTTGTATTGATTGTATTATGATTTTTAAATTCTCTAAAGTCAATGAATATTTTAGCTATCTAGACCCACAAAGAACTGCACTCCTCTCTGGCTGAACCATTTTAGAGAATACATGGAATATATGACTGATGTGAGGGGTTTTTGTTTTATGTTTGTTTGTTTTGTTTTTGCAGCTGGTTTGGAGGTGGCACTAGGGATTTTTTTGTTTTTTGTTTTTTGTTTTTTGTTTTCCAGACAGGGTTTTTCTGTGTAGCTTTGAGCCTGTCCAGGAACTGGCTTTGGAGACCAGGCTGGCCTCGAACTCACAGAGATCCTCCTGGCTCTGCCTCCCAAGTGCTGGGTTTAAAAGTGTGTGCCACCACCACCCGACTGGATACACTTTTTATTAAAGTACCAATAAAAACTGAGAACTGCACCTAAGTCTTACCTCGACACAACACAGTAGTCATAGTGTAAGGAGACTGCTTCCTGAGAAGGCTACACAGTATTCATAGTGTAAGGAGACTGCTTCCTGAGAAGGCTGCACAGTACTCATAGTGAAAGGGAGTCTGATTCCTGAGAAGGCTGCACAGTAGTCATAGTATAAGGAGACTGCTTCCTGAGAAAGCTACACAGTAGTCATAGTGTAAGGACACTGCTTCCTGACAAGGCTGCACAGTAGTCATAGTTTAAAGGACACTGCTTCCTGAGAAGTCTGCACAAGGGCCTGCTCCAGGGTGTTGCCAGAAAAAAAAAAAAAAAAAAAAAAGGATGGCATGAGTAATTATCAACTGCTTTTACACAGCTCAGTAGATCCATGAACTGTTTGGAAGAGTGGACCTTGGACTTTGAATAGGAAGGCTCTAGACAAGGGCACAGGAGGCAGTCTCCAGAGGCCTATTGAAATTGTGTCTGGATGAGTGCGGATACATCTGTGTAGTGGCTATTCTAGGTTGTCAGCTTGAATAAATCTGGAATTGCCTGGAACCTATGCAGCTGAGTACACCTGTGAGGGATTTTTCTTAATTAAGTCATTTGTTGTGGGAAGATCTGGGCCACACATTCTGGTGGTAGCCAATATAAAGGACATGGAAGAAGGAAGTTTTCTCTCTTTGCCTGTTTGCTTTCACTCTTTGTGACAATTCCATTCCCTGACTGGCATTTGAGCCTACAGGTCAGGATTGCAGCATGTACTGAAGATCACCTGAGACATCCAATCTCATGAATTGAACACCTACTGGATTCTTGGTCTTTAGGTTGTTAGCCAACCTTTGTTGGACTAGCTGGACCATAGCCCATAAGCCATTCTAATAAATCCTCTCTCTCTCTCTCTCTCTCTCTCTCTCTCTCTCTCTCTCTCTCTCTGTGTGTGTGTGTGTGTTTGTGTGATGATATATATATATATATATATATATATATATATATATCCAATCTACCAATTCTATTCCTCTAGAGAAACCTGATTAACAGTCTTAAAGCATTAAAGGACTCAAGCCATCATCTTAAAATATAGTGACAAAATAACAGCATCAAATCCGCAGGTTTTTCAGTAAGTTCCACAGATCCTCAAGGGATTCAGTGGTCTGTACTCAGTAAGTTTTGTTCCTGAGAAAGAAAGGAGGAAATCCCCACATAAACTCTTCACAGTACTTTATAGGAGAATGTAAGCAAACCTAAATTTCAAACTAGAAGCAAAACTCTTATAATAAAATTACTAAGCTCTATTTATCAATTATTTTTCAAATCATAATAAGACCGAATTTATCAAAGAAAGGGAAGAAAGGTTGAAGACATGAAGCATATTCACCATACTAATAAAGGAGAGAAATATAAAGCTTGTAATTATCTCAACAGATGTCCAACATTTTGATAAAATTCATCATCCATTTAGATGTAAACAACAGCAAACTAGGAATATGAAGGAACGGCTTTTGAATCTGAAGAGGTCATGGAAGCCTTCAGCAACTCTCATTCTTTATGCTTCTGCCTGGCATGAATATTAAATCCAAAGATAAGTGTAACTCTAGATGTTATCACAGAACAATTGAATGCAGTTTTGCCACTTCTTCTTTGATTTACTTCTTCTCTTGAAGGCCTTAGACATAGTGTGCAGAGTTTAAATTTTTGGAAAAAAAAATGCCATTGCACAATTTGAATGGAATTACATTGGGTAAATAGATTTATTTGATAATTGTTGTCTTTATAATATTTATTCTGCCTAAATTGGAGTGGAATTTATATCCTTTTTGCAATCTTCTGATAGGTCCAAGAGTAACATTATCTTTCAATTCTTAATAGCATTTACTAAATTTATTTGCATGTGCTTAGTTGCATTTATTGCTATAATAAATGGCACACTTATGAAGATTCTATTTTTAATGTTCTGTGGCTGTGTTCAGGAAAAAAAAACATTGATTATTACCATGATTTGTTTCAACCAAGCTTCTAAATCTTATTAATTCAAAAAATTGGCTATAAATTTTCTTAAGATGTTCTATGTAGACAATCATAACATTTGTTTAAAAAGGTTTTGTTTCTTCGTTGAGCTGTTAATCTGACTAAAAAATTGAAGAGCCCTACATGTGCTTTGAAGGTGTGGTCCCTAACCAAGCACTATTCAGAGGGGCTGCACTTGGAGGGGTCTCCTTTCATCAACATATTAATTAATACATTGGTGGAGTCAACGTTTGAATAGGCTGCTGAGAAGTGAGGAGAGTAGAAGGAGGGCTTTGATGGGTCATTGGGTCACTGGAGTTATTCCCTGCAAAAATAAGCCATTCCCCAACCTCTTCTCTTCTGCCTGCCTTTTTCCTAGCCACCATGAAGAACTTTGTACTGCAAGCCCTTCCGTCAAGTGGCTCTGCCTCACGATTATAGAAACCACAGAGGCAGCCAAACATGAGTGAAACTGTGAAAACTATTGGGGAAAACACACACACACACACACACACACACACACACACACACACACACACACACAACTTACCCTAGGTGCTGCTTTATGCCAAGTATCCTATTATAAGTATGAAGTTCACTGCCTAACAGTGTTACTCTGCTAATAGATAAGTAACATTCTTTTGGCCAAATGACACCTAAATGACCTATTAGTACTATCAGTAGGAAAGAAAAATTACCCTCAAAAATAAAAGTTAAACGTATGTTACATTCACTTTATCAGACTGGAGAGATGGGTCCCTGGCTGCTTTTCAAGAGGACCCAAACATTCAATTTCCAGCACCATCATGGTAGCTTACAATTGTGTGCAACTTCAGTCCTAGGGGATCCAATTCCTTTTTCAGGCCTCTGTGATCAATGTTTGCATAAGAAGCTCATACATGCAGGCAAAGCGCCCGTACAAATAAAATACCTAAAATTCATTTCTTCAACTCTGACAACGTGTGAACTAGATTACACCAAAGATAAGCTCTTTTGAAAACTGATGAGTCAGCTGGTAGCACATGAACAAGCAAATGGAACCCTCCTAGTTTCTATGTAGGTGACTGCCGTGTCTGCAAAATCACATTTTCAGTGCAGAAATGACAGGGGACCAGGTGCCAGTGCTGCTGTTATATGACAGTAGGATGCTCGGCACAAATGGCAACTGTGTTAACAGCCATTGTCCCTCCACAGTAACAGTGGCGACACTCGTCTATATGACTTGTCCCTGAGCCTGCCTGTTGAGATAACCTGCAAACTTCTGCTAAGAACCTTCGACTTTTAAGGAAATGCTCTATAACATCCTATAGTGTTGAATGCAGATACATACCATTTTATAAAAATTAGTTTTGATCCCAAAGTTGATGGTAAGATTTCTGTGAAATGAGACATTATTAATCAATATAATGCATCTATGTTTCCTGATGTCATTTGCTCTGTAGTATGTCACTACAGAAAACTGGAGGAAGAGAAGTCCAATACTGAATATTTCTTAAAGCCCTAAGAATGCCTTCAACGACAATAGTTTTGTTTTGTAGTGAGTTTTAGTTACACATGGACAGATTTAGTTTACTTTTACATACTTTTCCTGGAAAATCATTTTAACTAGCCAGCACAATCAAGTTTTTCGAAGGGAGAATTGGGGAATTTTTGTTAATGAAAATGGTTGCATTCAAATGTTCTCTTTCTTCCTGACTGTATATAAAACATTGTATACTTTTAAAACTTAATATAGCTCCTCTAATTTACTATAAGAAAGTTGTTTAGAGTATTTTTTATGATTTTAGAAAATAGTGTTATATGTTTAATTTCTTGGTAACTAAGAAACTTTTACTCTTCCTTTTCTGAAGAATTACTAATTATTTACTTATTTGCATGCATGTATGGGGATATATCTATACCTGTGAACATGGGCTCAGATAGCATCCTATTTCACTCTCCACCTAGTCTCTTGAGTCAGGGTCTCACTCTCTGAACTATCTTGGCTACACTGGAAACGAACAAGATCCAATGATCCCACTGTCTCTGCCCTCCTCATAGACAGGGTTATAGGTATATGCTGGACAGACAGGTTGTTAAGTGGATGCTGGGATCCAAACTCTGGTTTCTGTGATTGCCAACAAATGCTCTTTTCTGAGCCATCTCTGTAGGCCGCATTCTTTCAGGTTACCACGTCTAGAGATTTTCATTGATTGCTTTCCTTCTCCCAACCAGCACCCTTTCTACATCATGTCTTTTTGTTATTGATGTTGTTGTCCTGTTTTTTTTTCTTTTATTATAGTCATTTAAATGGCCATGGATGAAAAGTTACTAATAGACATGTCACCAATGTTTTACCTTTGGAGACAGTGTCTCTTCCTTCCCCACCAACTCCTAAGTATGCATAGATCTTCATGGTGGGGTGAGGTCTCATAAGTCTCTGCCCACTCCTTGACAGGATATGGATGGACCCGGTCTCGTGCAGGAAATCATAGCTGCTATGAGTTCAAGAGCACAACAGCCACATCATGTCAAGATGACAACATTCCCCAACAATCGACCCTGTCTTCCCTTTGTTACATTCTTTCTACCACTTCTACACAATTCTCTGAACAGTTTTGGGATGCCATGGATATTCCATTTATGGTTTAGTGTTCAACAGTCATTTACTTTTAGTACTTTGACAAGCTATGAGTCTCTTCGGGTCCAGTGCTCACTATGATAGGAAGCTTCTTTGACCAAAGCTAAGGGAAGCACTATTCCATGGGGATAGAAGCAATTACTTAGAACTTCTCATCAATGGTCTTGCTCAACTATGAATCCTGTGTGCTACACTATCCATATTTTAGGGAATATGTACACATTGATGGAATGCTTGCAAGTCTGTTATGGTGGTAACCAACTTCTTTCTGATTGACTTCGAGGCCTGCTCCAGAAAAGGTAATTTATATCTACTATTACAAAGCCAGGTAAAAGCCATTGACTGAGGAGGGAAAGCCTATGGATTAGTGAAGAAACTACAGCTTTTGTTTGTTGAATGGACATGAAATGCCTGCCAATTTTTCTTCTTCTATTTCTTTACATTTTTTCTATATATATTTTCAAATTTATTTATGCTCATATTTTTTAATTTCATGTTTCTTTTCACCTATTCCTAAGTTGACACATAGATCATTAATCTTTTATTTGTCTTTATCTTCTAATATTTTTATTTGTTAAATTATTTCATTGTAGCCTTTAGGAAATTTACAGACCCTCAAGTAATTTCAGAATGTTGGCCTTTTGTATTTAATTCTCCATATCAGGTTACTACATAATTAAAAAAATGTTTTCTGTTGTATGACAATATAATGTGGGTTCATTTTGTTTATTCACCTTAAATTTCTTTCTGTGGCTGAACAATTCAAAATGCTTCTTTTCTTTCTTTGTCAAACTTTTCCCTTGAACAAGATGTGCTTTGGATGTATTGCATTCCCCACATCTTTCAACCATGCTTGCTGTCATAGCTTTGTCTCTCTCTCTACTGCGTATCATTCCCTTCAAACCTACCATTACCCCACTCATTCTTGGATGTGACTCAATCAGCTGGGTCCATGGATTCTTGGCTTTTGAATTCAGTAAATCTCATGTGTCTTCCCATGTACATGAGTTTTACTGTCTTTGTTTTATTCATTTTTCTTTAACATGACCAGGGTGTAAATTTTCACATTTGGTTATAGTTTCACTACCTCTCTTATAAAAATGCTTTTAAATAGACACCTATTTCAAGTTCCTAATTTTAGACTTTCACTTGAAAGAACTTTTAGATTTCATGGTAGATTGTTTCCTTTGTTTTCACAGGTTTTATTTTTAAGCTACCAGTAGATAAAGATTGTTTTTCTCATGTAAGATTTCTAAAGTTTGTATTACTAAAACCCTTCATGTAACAATTATTTCAGTACTTGGAGTTGACATACCACCTAGTTAGTATTGTCACTAAAGTACAGGGAAGATACAAGTTAAGGCACAAGTTTCTCACAGACATTATTAATACCTAAAACACGTTTAAAAAGACTATTTCCTTGGATAATTTCTGGAGGCACAGTTCTTGCATAGCTGACTGATGAGAAGGCTTACCTTTTCTGCTCTATCTTTCAAAGCCCAAGAAACAGCAATATCTCTTTCCTGTTCTCATCTGTTCCTTTAAAGATTTCAAGGTGACTGGAACTTCATGCTATGATAGAGTGCCTGGTACTAAAGCAACTCTCCCTTTGCATAACCAAACACTGACAGGAAAAGACCAACAGAAGAAAGGGAGGGAGTGCAGAACAGGGAGAGGGAGAGAGACAGATCTTTAAACTATACAGGAGGCAGTTAATGAAACCTGGACATAAAGGGCCAATAGGATAGAGGAAAACAAAATGCAGTGTAGTAGTCTCACAGTGAAAGGCAATCAAGATATTTGTCACTCGGAGGTACAGTATTTGAGGTCTTAATAAGCCACTGTTGGAAGATGTGAAAGTGTCACTGACACTTAGGTGAAGAAGTCAACATAAAACTTGGTGCCACCAAACCTTCCCAAGAAAAGACATTCATGCAAATGTGAGCCAGACATTTACATCACATTTTCTTTCGACTTTAGGTATTTGATGATTTCTAAACTCAGAATATTTCTAAAAATGGGCAAACAGAAAGTAATAGACTAGTGCTCAGCAGAGCTTTTGGCATAACTGTGGGACTGAAAAAAATAAATCTTGATTTCACAATATATCAAAGAAGAGTGACCACAGTATGTGCCTGGCCTTCCAGTGAGATCTCTGAAGTGGAGAGATCATCTAACCTGAAGGTGCTCACTCTATGGGTTTTGTTGTTGTTTGTTTGGTTTGGTTTTTCTGTTCAACGAATTGGTTCATCTCTAAAGGAACAAAACATCGAGCCAGGTGGTGGTGGTGCATGCCTTTAATCCCAGCACTCGGGAGGCAGAGGCAGGCGGATCTCTGTGAGTTTGAGGCCAGCCTGGTCTACAGAGTGAGTGCCAGGAAAGGAGCAAAGCTACACAAAGAAACCCTGTCTCAAAACAACCAAAAAAGAACATAACATCATCCATACTGTCCTATTTGTACATTAAACTTCTCATTTAATGTATGCACAAGAGGACAGAGAAGAAAAAGAAAACTAAAACTTTAATTTTATCCGCAGATTATGATACAGAAAATGAGAAAAAAAAACAGATATTTTTCCCCCAGAAAACTAAAATGCATTTGAGGGAAATCTAACAGTGGAATCTAGTCAACTAAAATGAAGACTGGGTGGACATTTTAAATATAATATGGGGGAGTCTTGTGGTTTGGGGGATTGGTGGGGAAGTTCCTGGACAAAGCTTCTTTGCAGTGAAGGCAGAAAGGCCATACTAGGCCATGCATTGGTTGTAGAACCCAGGATAAATCTGGTTGGTATCAGAGAAGTCATGAATAGGGAGGCCAGGGAGTATTCACCAGGCTAAATCCCGAGAGGAAGACCCCTGAGAAGTCTGAGAATCTAGTGGGGTGATGGAAGTGGTCCAGAGGTAGTTGCAGGTGGGACAAATCCTGGCAAAAGCCTATACCTTGCCTGCAGTGATGCCAGTGGTGGTCAAATTAGGTCAGAGAACCATGTGTGTGACCCTATGGAAGACTAGTAGTTGGCAGTGGTGGGCAGGCACAGGTGGCCAGCTTAGGCCTGAGCACTGGTTATCCCACACAAGCTAGACCTGGCATGTTTCTAAAGGAGAAGAGGTTGTGTGCACATACACACACACACACACACACACACACACACACACACACACACACACACACACACACACACACCTCCAAGTGGATTAAGTTAACAGAAACTAACACAGAAGAAAAGGTTATGTCACTGAAAGGGAGATAACTATCAAATCCTGCAAATGGAACTGTTGGCGTTTGATGCTTGGATGAGAGTGTAGAAGTTTGTATGTTTTTTTTTTTTTTTGGTCTGAGGTGTGTGTGTGTGTGTGTGTGTGTGTGTGTGTGTGTGTGTGTGTGTGTGTGTGTGTGTGGTTGCTAAGATGCCCAGGTGATTACGCAATGAGGGAAACCACCCAGATCACTCAATGTGGTTTAGAGCAAAGGAGGATAGCAAGCGTTCCTCTGCTCTCTGGTCCATTGCAGCAGTGCAGACCACCACATCTTATCTGCTCTGCTTTCTGCAGCTTTTCCTCCAAAACAACACAGCATACAAGACCTGGAGGAGCTCCAATAGGCTGGGGTGATGTGAGTGTGCAAAATAGGTCTATCTGAATAGCACATGACATAGATTTCAAAGACCTTGCTGCAGACAGGCTGGCTCTTGGACACTTGGCATCCAGCCTGGTTCCTGTTGGCCAGCATGCAGAGTGAACACTTGAAAACATCTCTGGATGACTACTGACTTCCTAGACATACTTGCAAGCTACAAATGCTTTCCTCAAAGAGAGAACACACTCAATACAAAAAAAAAAAAAAAAAAAAAAAAAAAATCAGCGTAAAAAGTTCCATGTTGCAAAGCCAGTCACACTGAACTTGGTAGAAGAGAAAGTAGGAAGTAGTTTTGAATGCATTGGCACAGGAGACTAAAGCAGAAGCACAGACACTAAGACGAACAATTAATAAATGGGACCTCTTGAAACTGAGAAGCTGTTGGAAGGCAAAAGAAACTGTCAATGACATAAAACAACAGGCTACAGCATGGGAAAAGAGCTTCACCAACCCCACATCTGACAGAGGGATGATCTCCAAAATATATAATGAAATCAAAAAACTAGACATCAAAATACCAAACAATCTAATTAAAAAATGGACTGCAGAGCTAAACAGAGAATCCTCAACAGAAGAATCTTAAATGGCTAAAAGATATTTAAAGAATTGCTCAACACCCTTAATCGTCAGGGAAATGCACATCAAAATGACTGTGAGATTCCATCTTACACCTGTCAGTGTGGCTACGATCAAAAACACTCATAACAGCTTATGTTGGAGAGGATGTGGAGCAAGGGGAACACTCCTCCACTGTTGGTGGGAATGCAAGCTTGTACAGCCACTCTGGAAATCAGTATGGTGGTTTCTCAGAAAATTGAGAATCAATCTTCCTCAAGACCCAGCTATACCACTCTTGGTCATACACCCAAGGAATGCTCACCCATACCACAAGGACATATGCTTACCTATGTTCATAGCAGCATTATTCATAATAGCCAGAACCTGGAAACATCCTAGATGCCCCTCAACTAAAGAATGAATAAAGAAAATGTGATATATATACATACACACACACTAGAGTATTATTTAGCAGTAAAAAAAAAACCAAAAAAACAATGACATCATGAAATTTACAGGCAAATGGATGGAATTAGAAAATATCATCTTGCGTGATGTAACCCAAACTCAGAAGGGCAACCACAGTACATTCTATTCTCATTCATAAGTGGATACTTGATGTAAAGCAATGGATAACCAGGCTACAACCCACAGCTCCAGAGAAGCTAGCTAACAAGTAGAACCTTAAGAGGGATACATGGATTACCCTGGGAAGGGAAAATACATGTGATCTCCATGAGTAAATTGGGGATGAGGTGGTGGTGGGAGGGGGTTGGCAATGGAGGGTAGGGGATCAAGATGAGAACATAAGTGGATGAGATGGTTGAGTTGAAACAGGGACAGAGTGGGAGAGCAATGAAAGAGATGCCATGATAGAGTGAAACATCATAGGGATACAGAGAAACCAGGTGCTAGGGAAGTTCCTAGGAATCCACAAGGATGACCCCAGCTTAGACTACTAGTAAGAGTGGAGAGGGTGCCTTAACTGGCTTACTCCAGTAATCCGATCAGTAATACCCTAGCTGTCATCATAGAGCCTTCATCCAATAACTGATGGAAGCAGATGCAGAAATCCACAGCCAAGCACCAGGCTGAGCTCTAGGAGTCCAGTCAAAGAGATAGAGAAGAGGGATTCTATGAGCAAGGGGCATCAAGATCATGATGGGGAAACCTACATAGACAACCAAACCAAACTAGTGGGAATTCATGAACTTTAGACCAATAGCTACAGAACCTCCATGGGACTGGACTAAGCCCCTGCATAGGCAAGACAGTTGTGCAGTTGATCTGCTAAAGGAGCCCCCTGGCAGTAGGATCAGGATCCATTCCTGGTGCATGATCTGGCTTTTGGAGCCCACTGCCTATGGTGGGACACCTTGCACAGCCTTGATGCATGGGGAGGGGCTTGGACCTGTCTCTACTGAATCTACCATGTTCTGCTGACTCCTCATTGGAGGCCTTACCTGTTTGGAGGAGGTAATGAGTTGTAGGCTGTGGGGAAAGGCTGGAGGAGTGGGAAGAGGGAAAGGGGGGGGGGGTGTCTGTGGTTGGTCTGTAAAATGAATAAAAAATTCCTTAATAAAAAGAAATCAAAAGCCAAAAGTTCCATGTTGTTTCTTCATATTATTTAAGGACAATTAGAAAACCAAGCTACTAAGTTATTATTGCCAATTGGCATACAAGCTAGGAATAACTGTAGTCCCCAAGTGCTTTCTCTCTCTAAGCAAAGGCAACAGGATAGTGACAGAAATTCAAAATATCTAAAGGAGTCTACACAGTGAGCTTAATTTTAAAGATCTTATTTTTTAAAGTGAATTTAATTCAAAGAAAACATCTTCCAAATGTAAAATTATAGAAGTGAAAATGAAAGAGATTCACAAGACAGTAGACAGTTGCTGTGTATTCTTTCAGTAGAAGAGTTATAAAATCAACTTATATATTGACCAACATGTATAAATGTCACACTCTTAAAAATAGGCATATTTGGGGTTGGGGATTTAGCTCAGTGGTAGAGTGCTTGCCTAGCATGAACAAGGCCCTGGGTTTGGTCCTCAGCTCTAGGGGAAAAAAAGAAAACAAAAAAAATAGGCCTATTTATATATGTATATATACATATATTTGAGTTACAGAAAAAATAAATTATGTTACTACACAAACATACTTTTTGATAGCATGAATACTAGAAAGAAAACACAAGGAACTTCTCTGGGATTTGGTAATATTTAATAACTAAATATGGATCATGGACATTTGTAAAGCTTTCCAATCTCTACAAACACCATTTATCTCTGTGGTCCTATATAACTCATATTATCCCCAAAACAAATAAAGAACAGAAGCATGAATGAAGAAGCATTCCTGGTCAGTTGTTTCCATAAAATTCTTATGTACCTCTTTATTATGTGCCTGGTACACACTCTAATACTCATTTTTTTAAAGAGATAGCCTGTAATTTCTTACTAGGTAATACAGAATTGAATATATACATGCATGTAAACATATGCATATATTCAAATATATTATATTTTTATATATGATATATATTTATATTTTCAATATGTGTGTACATGTATGTGTATATACATATACACATGTGCATACAATAACATATATATACAGCAGTACAAGTTTCTGGGCAACATTCATTCCTTGGGAAAATATAAATTGATTTACTCTCTCTCACATGTGTTTTGCCAGTTGCATTGAAAGCTGTGGAAGTCTTCATCACATTACTTTTTACATTGTTTTTCACCATTTTATGATGAGAAACAATTTGGTATGTGTCTGGGCATGCACATTATCAAAATAAAAAAGTTACAACTGGTTTCAATATCACTTTAAAAATGCCAATCCTGAGCATAGCAGAATTGTTCAGCAACTGGTTGAATGAATTTTGGTGTGTGTACTTACGGTCAAGGTCTAGACCTACACTAACATGATGATATGAATCTATATTTGGTGTCAGTATTTTTTATAATATAATATTAGGAAGGATGTTATAGAACTCAAGTATAGCATATGTTTGATTTTATTTTAAAAGAGGTAAATATTAGTGGAATATGAATACAATTGCCATTAATGATAGAAATGGGTGCTGTGCACTGGGAAATTTGGGCTTTGTTTGACATATATATTCTTCATAACTTTCCTGTAACTAATATCCTCAAATAATTTTATAGCAAAGGAATAAGGGCTAACATCTTGATTTATTTTAAAAGAAATATCTAATATATGAGTCTTGCAGGCCCCCAAAAATATATTATACAGATTCAGCTGTGTATTAAAGCTATACTTTGATCAACCAAAGTTCCCTCAAATGGGAAGCCATTTATCACAGAACATTTGGTGTTATACAGCTTTAATATTCAGCTGCACCTTGCTATGAATTTCTTGTGGGCCCCATATACTACTAGACCATTTGGCAAACAGTTCAACTTCTCAGACCTGTTGAACCTCTAGGTAACTAACTCCCCCCACTGAGCCTAGGAGACAAGCAGGCTATAGATGCATAGCTTTGCTTCTTGTGCCAAAAAAGCTCAGACCATCCCCTTCCTTCAGGCCTAGGGGATATGGCAGAGAGATTGACTGAGGACAATAGAGCTTTTTGCATAAACAGGTGCAGTAAGGACTGGAGAGGGATTCAGAAGCAGACACAGAACCAAATGGCCAGAGAAAAGGTAGGAAGACAGATTCTGTAGAGGGTAAGGCAGAATGGCTCAGGCTGAGGAGTGAGGAGCAAGGAAAAGTTTCTAGTAGATTGTAGGTGAATCAGATAAGGAGAGGAGAAGAGAAAGAAAAGATGGAGAACAAAGGAATAGGGGACAAAGATGAGATCAAAAGCTCAAGGGCTTAGTTATTACCAGGGCTATGAAGGGACAGAAAAAGTAGGTACAGAGATGAACTGAGACTCAGGGTGGAACTGAAACTGTATAGATAGAATTTTCTGATAAAGGAATAAAGTAAACAGAGAAAAGAGCATAGTGTACATAGATTCCTTTCCCCCAGATACCCAACGCTGGATGTAGCATCTTCCCTGACACTCTGGGAGGAGTTTTCCCATTACTGGAAATTGGGAAAATTCTGTTTTATGAGTTAGACTAGAATAATGTGATAATATAAACTCCGTTCTTAAGAGGCCATATGTACTATGTTAATATCATGCCTGTCAGTCTCCTATAAGCACATTTGTCTTCTACCCAGGCATGACACCAAACAAATATGTGTAAGTATCAAACTGTTTCATAGTCCACTGTGCTATGTTTAAATAAGTGAATGCTTATGCTATGAGTATTTAGTTCATAGTTTAAACAAAGCATAGCGCTATGATTCCATGCTGTGTGTTTCTGATGCTCTCACTTTCCCATTCTTTCAAAAATCTACATATTGAACATTAACATGGAAGATTTATGCAGTCAATTTCTGTACAATTTTCCTCCTGGTTGTATGTATGTGAAGAAATTGCTTTCTTGTAATAATACAGCATATACACACACAGTAGGGGTTAAAGTCAACGTAATCTTGGGGATTTATGATCCAAGTTAGTCCAATCATGTTCCACTAATAGTTTTGTAAACACAGCTCTATTTCTAGTTCCCATAAATATCTCCCATAATTGATGAAAACCTGAAGGAGCTAGTTTTGTTTTAACAAAGAGGATCTTATAGTCCAGAACATTATAGAACTTTCTAGGTAATCAAAACTGTTCTCTATATTGGAATCCCCCTGCCTCAGTCTTTCAGGGCCCAAGAAAGTAAATGTGCACACAGCTCTCAAAGTTCTTAATGAAGGTGATAGTATTTTGATGTGAAAACTTTTTTTTTTCAAAGGAGCTCACAAAGTCTTGTGGTTTTTAGTCTCATGTTTTTTTTTTTTCTTTAATGATAGTTTCTTAAATGTTGACATTGAAGTGTTTACTTTCAGTTATTGAAAGAAAAGAGGAAACAATTGAGGATTGACAGTAGCTACTCTACAGCTCCTTTACTCAGAGACAGTGGCATTTTTGCTGGAGGTGCTCTAATTCCAACTGTTCAGAGACAGAACTCTAGGCTCACTGCTATAACTACAAGATTCTCATCCAGTCACTCAGTATGTGACCTCTGCTCTGTCTTTAAATTTGTATCTAAAAGACTCTTCTTTTATCAAAATATGGTAAACACTAAAGAGGATTAAAGTATTTGGAAATTAAAGTTGCTGAATAAATCAAGACATGGTGTTTTGGAATAATTATTGTGGCATTTCCTCTTAGCACTGACAGTTAATAAATCATTTAGCTCAATGGTAAGAAAAACTACTAATTATGCTAAGTGAACAGTATCCTGATAAGATTCTGTGCTTTGTCCCTGGTAACTCATTTAACATAGATGGTCTCTTTTTCTTACCACTCAGTGCTTTGCCAGCATTTTCTTTAATCTTATCAGATCTGTTTGATTTAATTGAGAAGTCACTTTACAAGAATGTCATTTTTCTTGCATCCCCTCAATAAAGTAATATAATTAAGATTATGCAAAGCAGAAAAGATTGCCAGAATACCAGGCAAGAAGAAGGCCTGTGAAATCCCCAAATTAGGATTGCTGCAGTCAATATAAATAATTGACATCTAGGTGACCTAATTAAAACAAATTATATCTCTGTAATGGGAAGCTATGATTTTAAACATGGCATGGTCTTGAGAAATAATAGGCAAAGAATCTGAATAGCAGTAGTTTTTTTTATTTTCTAAAAATAAAAATCATGAAAAATTGTTGCTAATAACAAAACAATCTTCGTTAAGCGAAACAATCATGGGATTTTGAAATACATGAGAAAGATATTGTGGCTGTTAGTAAGCTAGAACTACAAAGCAGTCACATGGAGGTGACTTAGAACATGGTTCTTAGAAGTCTTTGTTCCTTCTGAGCCACATAATCATGTCTGCAAGAGGGAGATGCCATGGGTCTTTCATGAGGTAAAGTTACCTTGATAGGTGTAGACCACCTGTATCATTTCCTGAAATGGGGTATTTGCTTTATAAACCTCTACCTAGTAGTCTTCTATTACTTTGCACACCCAAGCACCAAGATAATAAAAACAGGAAGGTTAGAGGCATTGTGCAAAATCAAACTTTAAATTTACCTTAACAGTATTTCACATAATTTGCTTATGGAATTCCTTGAGGAAACAAATGGTTTGCACATGAAAATTGCTTTTCTTATTCCAACAGCTTTTCATATCCCCTTCTTATGAAACAATAAGTTTCTAACAACAGTCCTCAAGAGTTCAGAAATGTGCTTCCATTTGGATATGTATTTACTATGCTCTAAACTTTGAATTTTATTCATTATGTCAAACACCTTTAAGAAATAAAACAGGAGAAGATATGATGACCACTTGATGGGGGACACTTTACACTTCTCCTACTGAAGAATTTAGTACCTTGAACACAATGGCTGCTTACATTGATGGAAAACCATCTAAAATATATCTTGATGGCAATATTTTAAGGTTCAGAACACACTTTCCAATCTTTGTCACAACTTCATTAAAATTCTATTTCAGGTGCCCATCCATATGGAAAGACCCTTTGTGTATACTATAAGACATATGAAATAGTTTTTTTGTAAAGATTGTTTCTTGAAGACTTGTGAATTCAGTACTTCTAAATACTTATTTTCTTGATGAGAGTAGAGATGAGATTATGGTGAAAATTATATTAGAGTCAAATATTACACTGGGATATGTAGATACACAGCATATTGTCCTCAGCAATGCAACCGATACCTAAAACATGGTGATATGGTGGAAAAGAGTGATAACTGTAAAGTTGTACCAGCTAAGTTCAAAACCAGTGCCCATCAACTAAACTCAAAACTACTGTTAGCATATTAGCTATAAGTAAAGATCAATAGTGATTTTCAAGTTGACAGGATCTAGAATATCCTAAAAGACAAATTCCTTGTACACCTGTGAGGGAGCTTTCAGGTTTTGTTAATTGAAGTGAGGAGACTCACCTTACCTATGGGAGACAGAATTCCATGTCTCAGCACAGAAAGGAGCAAGAAGGCTGAGCACAAGTGAGCATTCATCTCTCTCTGCTTCCCGGCTATAGATTCAGTGTGACCAGTGACCCAGGTTTCCTGTTGCTCCCCTTTCATGAAGGTCTATACCCAGGAACTCTGAAGCAAAGTAAGCCTTTCTTCCTTAAGTTGCAGGCACTTTGTCATGATGATGAAAAAACTAACTACTATACTGAGCAAGTAACTTAGTGTCCTGCTTTTCCCACCTTTGAAAGGTAGAATGTAGTTGTATTTACTGCAAATCTGTTGTAGAAATTAATGAGACGACATACATGAACTATTGGCAATATGTCCACATGGGACAGGTTCAAAAAGCATCACGAAAATTGTCACAGGTATATGTACTTTCTGGGAAGTGGTCAGTATATGTGGAATTCAATCAATAATGCTAAATAAGGAATGACATCACTATCCAGTTTTCCAATTAACCAGAAATTTGGAAGAATTCATATGAAAATGCTGTTCTTATATAAAACAACCTACATTAAACATATATTGTTTTAATAGAGAAAGAGATTAATAATCCACAGTGGATGACTAACAAACACACCAGCCTCAGGTTATAGACTACAGTTTATATAAGTTTCTTTATCCTGAGTGTTGTTATAGGATACAGTTTTATCTAAGTTTTTTTTTTTTTCATACAAGAGTGTGGTTAAATAACATCATACAGTCTTAATAAAATGTATGGGAACTACTTGGTGTGATAAGGTATGTAGGTCTGGTTTTCAGAATAGCAGGCAACTCTATTACTTTTCCAGTGTCTATGCTTCTTTTTTTGTTAAAGACAGTGATTGCTACCATTTATTTAGCAAGTAATAAATGACAAACAACTATCCTATTCGTGTGTGTGTGTGTGTGTGTGTGTACAGATGTGTGTATGAGTTTATTTGTGTGTGTTCACATGTATGTATCAGCAAGCTTGCATATATATGCATAAGCATGTAAAGGTCAAAGGTAACATCAGATAATGTCTTCTTCACCTTTTCTTTGCCTTATGTTTTGAGGCAGGATCTCTCACTGAATTTAGAGCTCACTACTCAGCTTGACTTGTTCAACAGCAAGTTTCAGAGATCCTCCTATCTGTGATGCCCCCAGCCCTGGCCTTACAAGGCAACTGTCACATCTGGTTTGTTTGTGTGTTCTAGGGAATCAAGCCAGTCTTCATGCTCACTTGGACGGTACTTTGCCTTCCAAGTCAACTCCCAGCTCAACATTATTTCATTACTTTTTAAAACAGTTCTATAGATTTTATTTATTTTGTTACTTTTTGTGAAAAAAAGTGTTTTGCCTGCAAGTATGTATGTACACCACATGCATGTCTTGTCCCTGTGGAGGTCACAAAAGGTGCCAAATGCCTGGGAGCTAATTTGCACTACTGAGTTAATGATTGCTGAAACCCACCATCTGAGTGCTAGGAACTAAACGCCAATCTTCAAGAACAGTAATTCTTCTTTCATCATCATCATCATCATCATCATCATCATCGTTGTTGTTGTATTTTAATTTTTATATTTAAAACTATTTTTCAATATAAATATATTTTGATCTAATTCTTCTCCTCCCTCAAGTCTTTCCATATCCTTTACTCCTCCCTACCCATTCACCTTTAAGTTTTTTTCTCAAAAAAACAAACAAAAACTCCATACAACAACAAAATACTTCCCAAACAAAAAAACAAATTAAAAACATGTCGATAAAGGAAAAAAAAAATGAAATACAAAACTGTAACTAAATAAAAGCACATGTACACACACACACACACACACACACACACACACACACCTGTGGAGTCCATTCCTGAACATAAAGCCTGTCCTATAGTAGGTGATAGAGCCACTATGATTCTATTGGAGAAAACTTATTTCCCCTACCAGCAGGTATAACTGACAGTTCAGTTGACAACCTTTACCCTAGTCGCTAGGTTTTCTTTCATTCATTTACTCTTTTTAAAAATATAACGAGATAAAACATAGTAAGACAAAACAAAGACTATCACTTTGGAGTTGAACAAGACAAACTCAGAGAAGGAAAAGAGCCCCCAAAAAGGCACAAAAATCACTTGTTTTCTTGCTCAGGGGCATTGGAGGGGTAGTATGGAGACCTAATATAATAGAAACTCCCTAAAATATTTACATATACGAAGACAATCTAATAAAATCACCAAATAATGGGGGAGAAGGAATCCTAAGCAGTCACCTCTGTTTACCCAATGAAGCTTCCAGTACCAGAACTGGGATATATTTGACTAAGTTATTGGCTAAAGGAGACCCAAAAGAGTCCCCCAACAGCCCAGACTATTGTCAAGACTATAGGCTGCTCTCCACAAACTGACAGGAAGGCCCCATTGCTGAAGACAACACCTATATTGGACATGGAGATGTCAAGCCGGTGCCTACATAAAGCCTTCAATCAAATGTTCCAGTGTCTTTGGTATAGGAAAGTACTCTGCACATTATCAAAGGAGTAACATAAATAACAAGTCAGACACAAACCCTTTATCTACAATGGTGTACTGCCTGCATGATATGCTAGGGCAATGGTGGTACAACACTCGTGAGAGTAACCAACCAATAACTGACTTGACTTAAAGTCCATGCCAGGAGATAGAATGCATAGCCAACACTGCTTGGGTGACCAAGAACCTGAGAGGAGATATCCCAGGGACCTAGAAGAAAATTAAATAATACTGGTCTAAACAAACAATAAAAAAAGACATGTAGTGATAACATGACTTCAAATGACATTTGTTGTACTCATAGATGAGTGCTCTGTTCAGCCATCATCAGAGCCACTTCCCCCTGCAGCAGCTGGGAACAAATACAGTGACCTGAAGCCAGACATTGTGCAGAGAGTGAGAGACCTTGGAACACTCAGTCCTAAGTGGTGTATCTCCATCAAACCCCTCTCCCAGAGCCCAGGGAACACTGTGGCAGAAGACAGGGAAGAGTCTAAGAGCCAGAGGGGAAGCAGTAAACACAAGGCCTGCATGGGTCTGCATCAGATCCTCTGAGTATATATAGCTTCCAGTAGTGTTTTTAAGAGTCCTCTTTAAAATCCTATTTCATTATTTTATTAGAATAACTTCAGTATTTTCATTTCAATTTCATTCTAGACTTTCAAGTGGAAATCCTGTAGGGTGGCTTGTGCTTGTAATCCCAGGACACTGTGGACCTAGGAGAGAGACACCAAGACCATGTTGGCTTATTCTTTTTCTCACTTTCTCTCCCTCTCCCTCTTTTCCAAGATTCATACTTTTATTTCAACATTCCTACATTGTGTATTTTTTTCTTTTAGCTTGTTTAGTTTGTTCTTTGACAAGTCCATGCTTTTATAGAGAGTGTTTGATTACTATAATGCTCTATCTCCTTCCCACTCCTTACCTTTCAGGTCCTCTTTCTAGACACCAAGGAGGTGAGGAGGTAAACCCACTTTGCTAGGTGATGTCACCAACTTCTCTTGTGCTAGGGCTCCCTCATTCCACAACTTCTTCCAGCATATCTTCCTGTCAGGATTAGCTTTCTATATTTTTCTACAGATACAATGTAAAATGGAATTAAATAAAAGGTCAATGGTCACATCTCCATTTTCTCCAACTTTGTCAGGAATTACAGTTGACAAAGACACCAAACAAAACTAAAATTCTACCAGGAGGTGGTGATGTATGCCTTTAATCCCAGCACTCAGGAGGCAGAGGCAGGCAGATCTCTGTGAGTTCGAGGCCAGCCTGGGCTACAGAGTGAGTTCCAGGACAGGCTCCAAAGCTACACAGAGAAACCCTGTCTCGAAAACAAAAACAAAACAAACAAACAAACAAAACAAAACAAAAACTAAAATTTTATCTAATGTTGTGAACATTTGGGATGAATCCTTACTTCAACCATATACTATCTAGATATTGAAAATTAGTCCTAGACTCCAAACTAATTCAGTCATGAAATATTTACTGAAAAGTCACTTTGCTGGAGTACTTTGTCAGGTTTTTTTTATTTCAAATTTTATTTTTTATATGAATGTTTGTGTTTCAATTTTACATATCAGCTATAGGTTCCCCTGTCCTCCCCCCTCCAACCCCCACCCCTGCCTTCCCCCCATCCCCTCCCCCCATTCCCATCTCCTCCAGGGCAAAGACTCCCCTGGGGATTCAGCTCAACCTGGTAGATTCAGTAGACTCAAAAAGACAAACATGGTATTTACTCACTCATAGGAGGATACTAGATGTGAAACAAAGATGACCAGACTGCTACTCACAACTCCAGGGAGGCTACCTAGAAAACAGAACCCTAAGAAAGACACAGGGATTGCCCAATGACAGAGAAATGGATGAGATCTACATGAACAATCTGGGGGTAATGAAGGGCAAGGTTTGAGGGAAAGAGAGCTTAGGGGAGCAGGAGATCCCAGCTGGATCAAGAACAGAAAGGAGAGAACAAGCAATAACAGACCATGACAAATGATGACCACATGAGAACAGGAAGAAGCAAAGTGCTAGAGAGGCCCCCAGAAATCCACAATGATACCTCCACTATAGACTACTGGCAATGGTTGAGAGAAAGCCTGAACTGACCTAGTCTGGTGATCAGATGGTCTAACACCCTAATTGTCATGCTAGAACTCTTATCCAATAACTGATGGAAGTGGATGCAGAGATCCTCGGCTTTGTCAGTTTTGATGCTCAGAATACAATGAATTTCTCTCTGGAAGAAAATCTACATCAGCTCCAAAAAGACTCTGACATGAGGAAGAAGACAGGTAGTAAGTAGTTTGGTAAATGGATGTACATTCTTCCAGATGAAGCCTCCTCTGTAGAAAAGGAAGCACAGGGCCATTGGAAGTGTCCTGGGAGCAGGTGAAGGGAGCATCTAGGCCTCTAAGCCAATGCCTATTTGGTGTTTTGTGAAAGAGATCAGGCCTTTTCAGAAGGGGAGTATCATGTACCTCTGGGTGTGACTTAGTAGAGAAGACCAAGAAAGAGTATCAGTGGAATCAAGAAGAATTGCTAGCAATGGTTTATCACTACCCAGGAAGTGATGATGCACCTTCAACCAGAATAGCAGGGGCTAATTTTTCTGATTAATGTTGTAGCATAATGAGCCATTCCATATTTTGAGGGATAAGACAGATTGCGTGTTCTGTACTCAAGAATTTGGACACATGTCTTCGACTTCATAATGTCCTGGGGCTTCAGATAAGATGTGAAGGCTAAAGAAAGCTAACTCAATGGTTGTGTCTTAAAGCTGGCTTACAAAGTCATCAGCATTAACAGTGGCCATCCAACATGCATATTGCTTCTCCTTGTCTTCCTGAGCAAGAATGCTGTTAGGACAGTTTCATGAGTAGCCCATACAATATATTCTCTTACCAACTTTTCACTTCCTTTCCCCTCACTTTTTTTTATCAACTGCAAATCCCCACTTGTCTTGCTGTATTCAGACTTGCCTTTTCTCACCCCTACTGTAACAGTTTTTTGTAAAGTCTCCCTTACTCTGCTAACATCTGTCAAAGTAAATTTTTATTTATAAAATGTAGCCTCTGAATGTCTGTCATTTACAGAGTAGTTATGAGCTCATCATAGACCTAGAGCTGGCTGATTATACTTTCCTTCCTGATAGGTAAGAAACACATTCCATTTTAAGAATATGCAAATAAGAACTGCTACTATGACATTTTTGGAAAATAAAAAATTGCCACAAGTAGTACAAAGATGAATCCAAGAAGAACAAAAGCATCCATTAAAAGGCACTTTCTGTGATTATTGAAGTGAAATCTGGTGTGCATCTTTTAGATGAAAAGTTTGCATTTTTCATTCTTTTAGTCAACACAGTGCAGGATTAAAACTTCAAGATCTTGATCCATCAACTGGTTAAGGCATTTCTAGGTGACTTCTTGCCCACTTGACATTAGATGGGGCTTTCTCTTTTCTCTGAATATCATCCAGAGCCACTTTATTAATAGAATAACATTTTACAATCAATATCTGTACACAGTTATGAATTAACCCTCCCCCCATGTACACCACTCACAAGCACACACACCACCAAATACATAGCTGTGGGCAAAGGGGTTGGGGATCTATTTTTCACAGTTGCAATAGCTTCAATTTATTCTGAAAGAGGAGTTAAAGCCTACTTTAAGTGTGTGGGGATTAAAAGTAGACAAACTCTAGGAAAAAATAAAATACAAAACAAATTATTTTTTAAGGTACAATTCATTCAAAGAGGGGATTTGAAATTCGATCAAATGTCGATGCCAAGCATTTAATGCTTGAATGACATTAATTAGTTGAATATTGAGCTGAGAGCAAGTGAAGCTCATCTATTGAATATGTACATAGGATTTTCCTATCAAGGGGAACCACAGAAAAAATATCAGCAACCTTCTTGTATTTACATCTTGGTTCCTATTAGCATCTTCCTGAGAAAAACTTTATGTAAATACAAGCCTTCCAACTTAACAGTAAAATGATCATAAAAGTGAGCCCTCTTCTCCTGTGGCCAAGAGCCTTTTCAAAGCTCCTGAACCATGAAAGTGTTTAAGAGACTCTGCCTGTAAATCACCAACTAAGAAAGAGTATTCCAAATACCCTGTAGTCACAGTTCCAGAGCGCTTTATATTCTTAGCTAACACTGGCATTTGACAAATGCTAAATCCATGTTTCCCAAGTACTCACTCATTCTTTCATTGACTTTGTCTATTTTTCATCATTTTTCCCTGTTCATGTAATGTGAGATCATAGAATTTTACTCAATATGCCATCTTTTTCTTCTAAAATGAAATTATGAGTTATCTAGAAGGCCAGTTTAATAGTTTTAACAATACAAGCTTCCTAGCCATTAAAAACTAAAATCATTTCAAATTCATATAGGGCTCTCCAATTTAGCCATTAACCTATAAGCAGTTCAGTAGTGTGGTGGGTGTTGTGTTCCCTGAAATATTGTGTGTTCCCTGAAATAAACATATCTGGGGTCAGAGAACAGACAGCCAGAACAAAGCCAAAAATGCTGGCTAGAAAATGGGTCAGAGCAAGCCATAACAGAAGTTGGGCGGTGGTAGCACATGTCTTTAATCCCAGCACTTGGGAGGCAGGGCTAGCAGATCTCTGAGTTCAAGGCCACTTTAGAAACAGCTAAACTTGGTGACCCACGCCTTTAATCCCAGAAACCCAACCTTTAGTCCCAGGGAGTGGGGGCAGAAAGAGAAAGGTATATAAGGCGTGAGGACCAGGAACTAAGGAGTAAAAGCATGTATTAGTTAAGCATTTGGTTGGTTATGCATTCAGGCTTTGGAGCAACACAGTTCAGCTGAGAGCCATTGGGATAAGGACTCAGAAGCTTCCAGCCTGAGGAAAAAGGATCACCTGAGGAACTAGCAAGGTGAGATAGCTGTGGCTTGTTCTGTGTCTCTGATCTTCCAGTGTTCACCACAATAACTGACCTCGGGTTTGAGTTTTATTATTAAGACTCTAAGATTCATGCTACACAGTAGTCTTGTATATAAAGCTTTGCTTGGAATAGCCATGCATTTCCTTTATATTTCACATATTCACAGAGAGTAATTTTAACAGATTCTATTTTTATTTCTGTTTTCCTATTACCCAACAAAACTCTATCTCTGTCTCTGCCTCTCTCTGTCTCTGTCTCTTTCTCTCTTTGTGTGTCTGTGGGGGGGTGTACATTCTAGACTATACAGTCAATGAACAGTCTTTATCCCATGGAATTGATACTGTGGCATTCACTGAATATAGGGCTTTCTTGCTCCATGTTAGAATCCTATGACATTGGATATATGACAATTATGTGAAAATGACTTGGGAACTATCAAGTGCAACTTGGATACTTTGTTCTAATGATGTAAACACTAAAATACTACTAAATGTTACATGAAAATGTAGGTTTTGAATTGAAAGTATAACATTTATGCCACAGGATGGTGGTAGTAAGAGAAAGCAAAGACACCAGACATGGGTCATGCTAAGAACAGATCCGTAATATTGCTGTATTTCTTGAGAGTGAATTACAGTTTTCTTTTTCTCAATGTATAAAAATTGGGAGAAATCTGAAGTGGTGAGACATTAATGTGCAGTAAAAGCAAGGGTTTTAGATACAAAGTAGCCTGCTCCATGTTAGAGGCACTGTGAGCTTCATAGATGGGTGAAATGGAGTCAGTGACTAAATTGAATGGGTAGGTAATATAGACAGCTTTATACTTCAGGCGAAAAGCCGAAGAATAGAAGGATAGCAGTGTGCTGGTTTGGTTTCAGCTGCTCTGATAACTACCATGACCCAAGGCAACATGGGGAGGAGAGAGTTTATTCCACAGTCTGTTGTCAGGGGAAGCCGAGGTAGGAACTCAGGCAATGGAGATACCTGGAGTCAAGAACTCAAGTGGAAACCAGGGAGATATGGAACTTTACTGACTTGCTTCCCAGGCTTGCTCAGCTTGCCTTTCTATACAACATAGAACCATATATTGAAGGATAGCACTGCCTACCGTGGACCTAGTTCTGCCCACAGCAACCATTAATTAAGCAAGTACCCACGGGCCAACCTCATGTATGTATTTTCTCAGTTGAAGTTCACTCTTCCTCCCCTGTGTCAAGCTGGGAAACCTGAGAAGAATAGCCAGAGAGGAAATATGTTTGAAAGAAGACTTTGGATGATATGTAATAGAAAGGTAAAGCAGTAAGGTTCTAAAATGTAGACCTTAGCAGAAACAGAAGGTAAAATTTAGAAACATAGGCAAAAGCTAAGTGAGCATATTTGATGAGGTGATTGGAGAGGGTACTGAAGCATTTCCAGCTCAGAACCAAGCTTCTAATTTGCTTAAATTGATAGATCAAAGCACTACAAATCAAATTAAAACTATGTACAGATGACAAACATTTCACTATGAAATGGCTGAATTTAATCTTGGAAATTGTGGGATTGAGGAAGTCTATCATCGGAGGAGAAATACAAACTGATAGTTGGATATGTGAGAAAAAGATGTAGCAGAAAATTTGAGACTTAAGATGGGGAATTAGGTGTTGTTAAGACATCAGTTGAAGCTTTCAGAGTAAATGAGACTGTCTAGGACAAGCAGAGAGACTAAGAAGCATTTCAAAGATGAACTGTCAGCATATACAATGTGAACTCTCATGCATTAACTTAGTTCAACCTTTATTTCACAGAATCTGACTGCTCCTTATGTACCTTTGCTTCTCTCTAGCTTTGGTACAATTCTCCTTTCTGCTTTAGATGAGAAACTGGAGTTCTGGGTACCAAAGCGGAACTATCTGGGAAAGCAAACAGGGCCAATATGAATTCCCTTCAAATTTTTGGATGAGACCATGTGTTATCTACCTCGCTATCTTCTTTACTCTGAAGGAGAAAACAGCCCCAAAATTTCAGAAAGAATCATTTTGTGTTGATCAACCTTATAAGTCTGTTTTATCAGGAGAAAAACCACAGAATTATAATACATTAATAAAATTTTCATGTACAATTTTGGAGAAATGAGAATATTAATTAATAATTTATTTACTCACTGTGTTCACATATATTCAATAAATGCATATGGAGGGCTCTCTTCTACTAATCATACAGTGGAGGAATGAATAAGATCTAATGCTAATACTTGAGGCTTTTAAACTCTGAAAGCAAGGCATTAGATTGTGTGCTAATTATTTCAAATCCAAAAGAAAAGACATCTGTAGACATAGAGAAGAAAAAGCTATTTCATCAATTACTTGTCTCTGTTTACTTTTATCTTAAAATGCAGCACTTTTGGAGACAGCACATTCAATGTGCACAAAGACTTTGCTCCATAAGTAGTAGCACTGCCAGGCATTGGCTGGGTGTTTGTTGGGATGCCTTACAGACATTTTGTCAATTCCAATCAAATAAAGTCTTATTGAAGTCCCCCAAAACATAGAAGTTCATCACACAGGAATGTCTCTCTTCATTTAAAAGAAAAGTACATATTTTCCTTATGTTATTATTTTGAATAAATAGCACACATAAGTTAGCAATATGGATATATGCATATACAAATACAATTTGTCAAAGTTTAATTCTTTAATTCATGAATACTCTTCCTGTATTCTAAATTAGCAATTCAAAACTCTACCTTTTAAAAAGAACATCGTTTTTTCTTTCTATTCTCCAGTACCTCTTAAAATTAAATCAGCTTTTAGTCTTATGATATTTAATTTTTCATTCATTTTCTATTCTTCAATATGAGTGTTATATATACGATATTCAAACCCACAGTATTCAACTGAACTCTTATTTTTTTTTTTTTACTGGTCATACTGAAAATAATAATCAAAGTCTTTACAAATACATGCAGAGTCATTTACATGTCATTTCATCTCTTTTCAATTTTCTGTCATTTTTATCATTATGCCCTTCTCTTTCAACTCTTCATGAAGTGTTTCACCTGGAGATAAAGCAATCTGAATTTGAGTTTATAAGTTGCTTTCCTCCATAGTCATAAATGTGTCAGATCATAGAAATCCAGAACAATGCACCGAGAGTCAAACTGCTCATAGCTTTTGGATGAGCAATGCTGAGAATTTGTTAATTCTTAATTATTAATACTTGAACAGGACCTGTTGTTTTCCATATGGTTATTGAAATGCTCTATTTGAAAAAAGTAAAGAGGAGAAGGATAAATCAATGTAAAATAACTCTGTAAATATCTCTACATTGGCCACTTGCATTTACAGTGAAATTGTATTCTTTTTGTCAAAGCATTATTAAAGCAAATATGAAACATTCAAAACACTTAAAACTCTAACAATTACAATAATATAAACACAAGTAAGAAAACAAAATTTAAAGGAAAATGTAAAGTTCAACTGCCATTGTTGAGAATATTCACATGAGTGCCCTGCACTGGGAGATCAGGGTCAGGCAGAGTGGAAAGGGTTCTGTAAACAAAGGCTAAGTGCTAGCCCTTAAACCTTCTCCATTTTCATGTCTTTTTGTTGCTGTTGTAAATTCTGTCAATGTAAAGAAGATGAGTCATTGCAATTGTGGAACCATTTTCATGTGAACAATCGACAGTGAAGATTTGCTATGAATAATACTGTTGAAATTGATTTGGTTCAAATTCTTAGCAAGATATTTTTGCCGTGTCTTAGGCTTCAAAGTGATTGGACTACACTGCTGATTGTTCTGCTTTCTGAAACTCTCTTATAGGGAGAGACAATTTGAACCTCCTCTGCTTTATCAGTCAGCACAATATCCATCCTTCCTCCTTTGTACAAAATACGGAAAATTTTCTAAATGAAACTATATTTCATTGTATTGTGTCCAATGAAATTGGTCACTTAAGAAAGAGGCATTTTACTATCTCTAGCACCTAAATTGACATTCAGGGAATATTTATATCTGAAGTTTTGTGGGAGAACACCTCTCAAACATTAGTTTAAAAACATTGCAAAGACAGCACCTAACATCAGGAATTATTGCCCTCACATGCCACCTCACTGCTGCCTAGCTGCATGACCTAAAACAAACTAAATACATTCTAAACTGTTTTCATTTGATCAAATGGAACTAGTCAGATGGTTCTCAGAGTTCACCAGTCATAAAAAACACATGCATAGTTTCTTTTCTAAATACACGTGTCTTCTTTCAATCCCAGAAAAGTTCAAGAGGATTTACCAAAGTGTGACCACTGCTATGATACTTACACACACACACACACACACACACACACACACACACACACACACACACACACACACCATTGCTATGTACATTTAACAATCACTTCATCTGTAAAATGCTCTGACATTTTCTCAAACTTGAGCTTGAGAACCTCAGCTTGTGTTTTAAATGAGTTCTTGGGAGACAATTTCCAGTGGAAGGTTGCTGTTTGTTCCATCTGCTGCATTCATAATGTAGGCTGACAAGAAGAAAAAAAAAAAGAAGAAAAACCATCAAAGGAAAAAACATTAGCAGGGAAGGTAGACAGGCCATGCAAACGAGAGCTCAATTACAGAAGAGCTGTCTCCAGGAGCCCAGAGTCATGCTCTTTAACATTCTAAGTGATTGGTTTGTGCAGTGAACCAAACCTGAGCAGTTCCAATGTTTGAAAATGCAATGACTTAAATAGAAATACTAATATACCCTTCAAGGTCATGGAACAGTTCCTTGGCCTTCAGAAACGTGTAACTTCTGTGAGCTCATGTAGGTCAATCTGATGACCCTTTATAACCTTAAGATGCATCTTGCTCTTTTCACTGTATTAAAATATGTTAATATCAGATTTGGAATAAAATTGATTCA
This sequence comes from Onychomys torridus, assembly GCF_903995425.1. Taxonomy (NCBI): domain Eukaryota; kingdom Metazoa; phylum Chordata; class Mammalia; order Rodentia; family Cricetidae; genus Onychomys; species Onychomys torridus. The sequence goes on from NC_050444.1 coordinate 52,955,860, forward strand.
TTTTCAAAATCTGCCATTTATAAACTTCCTTTTCATTTGGAGAATTACCGAGACGTTATTCTAAATTACCATATTCTCTAAGTGAATACAATTAGGCAAAGGATTGAAGTACAAAAAGGTCATCAAAACAAGAGACTATGAAAGAAATCTAAGAATAGCTATTCATTGCTAATGAAAACCTAAAATTTAATTTAAACTGAGCCCTAAAAATATGTAATGGATAAGAATTAGGTTTTAACCCTCAGATACATGGTCTAGGAGTTCACTATCTAAGTTGTTTCTAATGATTCTAGTGGAAGAAGAAAGGAATTTTGTTTGTTTACTTTGTTTTTGTTTTTTGTTTTTTTTTTTTTTTTTTTTAATCTGCAAGGAATTACATCACCTAGATTTATCCTTTGACCTTGAAGGGGGGATTATTGAATTTCATTTCTATGATAGGCCACAGGAAATGTGGCCAGTACTGTTTCAACTCACAAACTATATAACAGGTCACCAAAAAAAAAAAACTAAGTAAGAAATAAAAATATTAGCATTAGTCCAATCCAACTGATTGCTAAACTGTGTTATGTGCACCATTTATGATCAAGATTCTCTTTAACAAAGCAAGAGTTTGTTAAACCTGTTACATTCGTAGTAACATTATCTGTCTTCAACTATAATTTTATGTATGTAACAATATCAGTGTCTAATAAACAGAATAGATGTGCTAATGTGAATTCATAGCTATGTCATGGTCATATCTAATTATGAGTAAGTTGGGAACTCACATGAATATAAAGGAAAGACATTCCATGCAAGCAGGCCAAAGACATAGAGCAAAGATAGATATGCATCAATGTAATGGCTCTTGCTTGAATGTACAATAAGGCTTAATGAATAAATAATAAGCTAAATTATAGTCTAGCATTAATCAAAATAAGGATTCTGATATTCTTGTGAATGAGCTAAAGTTTTATTTATGAGTATACTTTCCAAACAAACCACAACTTGGGCCAGTAAGATGAAAATACACTTGCTGTGGAAGTCTGATATCCTAAGTTCAATAACTAGAATATACATGGTTGAAGGAGAGAGTATCAACTCCCTAATGTTTTCCTCTGATATCCACACAAATACCATGGAACATGCATTCTTGTACTCAAATACAAAATAATAACAATTTAAAATTTAAAATCTGGTTTAAAACCACATTAATTAATAACTGGATAAGTGTCTATGGTAAGATGCTCAAACTTGTACTGGGTACAATGGATGAAAAGAAGCACTTGGAATTATTTTTATTTTTTTTATTTTTATTTTTTAAATAAATATTTTTTTCTATATTATTATGTGTTTTAAATTTTATACATCAGCCATGGGTTCCCCTGTCCTCCCCCCTCCCACCCCATCCCCACCCCCACCTTCCCCCCAGTCCCTCCCCTCCATTCCCATGTCCTCCAGGACCAAGACACCCATGGGGATTCATTTAAACCTGGTAGATTCAGTACAGGCAGGTCCTGTCACCTCCTTCCAGACTGAGCAAAGTGTCCCTGTGTAAGCCCAAGGTTTCAAACAGCCAGCTCATGCACTAAGGACAGATCCTGGTGCCACAGACTGGATGCCTCCCAAACAGATCAAGCTATTCAATGGTCTCACTTATCCAGAGGGCCTGATCCAGCTGGGGGCTCCACAGCCTTTGGTTCATAATTCATGTGCTTCCATTTGTTTGGCTATTTGTCCCTGTGCTTTGTGCAATCTTGGACAACCTGGGTGACAGTGGGAGTAATGAAGGGCAAGATTTGAGGGAAAGAAAGCTTAGGGGACCAGTAGATCCCAGCTGGATCAAGAACAGAAAGGGAGAATGAGGAATAACAGAACATGATAAATGAAGACCACATGAGACCAGGAATAGGCAGAGTGCTCGAGAGGTCCCCAGAAATCCACAATGATATATCCTCTGTAGTCTGCTGGCAATGGTCGGAATTATTTTTATTTTTAACCCTATTAAATACATGTACTGACTTGTGGAGCTTTTGAAAAAAATTAAACACTTATAGATTAAAATAATGCAATGTAATTCTGTGATGAAGTCCCCACTACCACAAAATAAGAAGCAAAGAAAGATGGGGAAGGAGGGGGGGGAGCTAAGGGGAAAAGAGGTAACACATTGCTGAAACACCTGGACCTCGCACAGTTTTATAGTTAATGATAAGCCAGAATCTCCAGTTGTCCACAGCTCATGTCCCATCTGTAACAGAGGCAAAGCCAACCGAAGATGAAAAGCTTCTAGGGAGAAAACAAGGGTTTCAAATACATTCTTCATGTTTAGTAACAGGAATCTTCAAAGTAATGGTTCCTGTCGAGTTTTCAGTCTGCATTATCCTTTCAAAAGAGATTTCATCCATTTGTATGGATTACTTTTTAATGAAATATGAGTTTTGTTTTTTATCCTTATTGTCTTTAAAATTGAGTCTCCTGTATGCTGTGTTGCATCAAGTTGCCTATATAGCTGAGGATGATCTTGAGCTTCAGATCCTCAGCCATCTACTACCATACCTGGTTTATGTGATGCTACAGTTGGACCCAGGGCTCTGCCATCTGAGCTATTGCTTTGGCCCCTGAAGTTATTTTTATAGCTGATCATTGACTCTTTTGCCATCTTATTAATTTTTCTTCAAATCATATCTGCCCAATGAAGGGAAAAAATTATTTTTAACTAGGTTTTCTACTAATTTGAACACTGTCATTTTGTGGTTCCTGGCTGGGGCACATGGGAACAGCAAGTATAATATTGTGACTTTACTGGAAGATTTCTGTGCAATCAATAGACAGTTTATATTTCTCAAACTTTTACTTGAAATATTAGAAACATGATATACCTTTGAACTGTGTCACCATCCTTCATTTCAAACTATTTACTTAATTTTAACAGTGCATTTCTGTTTGCTAGAAAACTGTGTAGAAAGAGTATTCAAATTAGATAGCATTAATTGACATTAATTGACTACCATACAAATCCAGTTCCTATCAATGGCTTGATACATAGCATTTTCAGCTCTGCTACTACATGTGTCTGTATAATGATATTTCACTTTGTAGCACTAATTATTGTTCCCAATGTACTTAGTTACTAAGACTGTTGTCTTTTCTTTATTCCAACACCCTTAAACTTGCATATCCAATTTGCCTCTAAAAAATAAATCAAATAAAATCAAACAGAAAGCCATCACAAGAGAAATCCCACAATTCTGTATCCATTGACTGGTGAGCCTTGCTGCTCATCTTTCTTTCAGTGTTTACTGGGAACTGTCAGCATACTATGTTTCAACTTGATTTGTTCTTCTACTTAAGAACTTTTTTCTCTACATTGCCTAACTACATTGATCATAAAGAAATTTTATGTCTGGGTAGGATTATCTTTGGCAACATTCTAAAGGCAATAAAATCTCATACCTTTAAAGATAACAAAAGTACTCCCAACATCCCCTTCCTCTTCTGTTGGGGTCCTGCTTTCTTTTAAGGAAGACATTTTAGGTTATTTGTTAAAATTCTGTCTCCTCTTTTCCATATTTTCCCTCCTGTCTTTCCTTTAGAGGCCACTTCAATCAGGGTTTTGTCAACTTTCTAAATAAGGTTTTCCTATGACACTCAATAATTCCAAAGAAATCCTATATTGCCAGTGCATTGGTCATTTCCATTTCTTAATTTACTTCCTCGACTAGCAGCTATTGGTTCATTGTTTTGAAATTCTGTTCTGGCTCTGCTTGTCTCTGAGTTGATCTCTAACGGAGTTCTTACTCTCAGCTTCCCATGCTAGATGTTCATCCTCCCGGCATTCACAGGCTAGGTAACACAGGCTCAATCTTTACCTCGTCATCCTTTAATCTCTAAGCAATTTGATCTAGCCCCATTCTTTAACAGCCTTGTTTAATGTTATATCTTTTTTATATTTTAAGAAGCCTGGTCAGCTTTTACTCTTGAACTACTTACTGTTCAGTTGTCGTCTGAACAATTCATTAAATGCCCTGTAAACACCTGTGGTTTGACACACACAAAATCAGACTTCTTATTTCCCTACATGTCTCGATTTCCCCTGTCTCAGCAACACCACCATCGCTCTTCAGTTACTGCATCTGAGATGCTAGAGTCATTTTAACGTTTCCCATCCATTCTATGTCTCCCATGCAAAACACCAGAAACTGTTTGGGGCTTTATCTCAAATACAAATTTGTGGTGGTATTGTGTTCCCCAAAATATTGTGCACCCTAATAAACTTATCTGGGGTCAGAGACAGAACAGCCACAATATTAAACATAGAGGTTAGGCAGAGGTAGCACACGCCTTCAATCCTAGTTTTTTGAGGCAGACATCCGTCTGTAACTCTGTGAGTTCAAGGCCACATTGGAAACAGCCAGGCATGGTGATGCCTTTAATCCCAAGAAGTGAACCTTTAATTCCAGGGAGTGATGGCAGAAAGCAGAAAAATATATAAGGCATGAAGATCAGAAACTAGCAGCATTTGGCTGATTAAGCTCTTGGCTTGGTTAAGCTTTTAGGCTTTTGAGCAGCAGTTCAGCTGAGAGCTATTGGGGATGAGGTCTCAGAGGCTTCCAGTCTGAGGAAACAAGATCAGCTGAGGAACTGGGAGGTGAGGTAGTTGTGGCTTGTTCTGCTTCTCTGATCTTCCAGCATTCACCCCAATACTTGGCCCAAGGTTTGTTTTTATTAATAAGAACTTTTTAAGATTCCATCTACACAAATCTAAGAACCAATGTACTATATTATTGAGAGAACAATGAGAAGAATCCTGTGTATTTTTAGTAATAATGCCATATTTAAAAAGCAGTTTTGAGCCATGCAGTGGTGGCGCACGCCTTTAATCCCAGCACTCGGGAGGCAGAGGCAGGCGGATCTCTGTGAGTTCAAGGCCAGCCTGGGCTACTAAGTGAGCTCTAGGAAAGGCGCAAAGCTACACAGGGAAACCCTGTCTCGAAAAAAATCAAAATAAAAAATAAATAAAATAAAATAAAAAGCAGTTTTGATTCATAGTTGAGTCTGTGGATATAGAATTCTTTAATACAGCAAGCTAATGACCAGTACCTTTCCATAAAGGCATAATACAAGACACATCTATTCTTCAAATTTTCTAACAGCCACACTAAAAACTGAAATGATGAAAAATGGCAGGAAGTTAATGTTACTAACATTTTTATTTAACCCCATAAATCCCAAATATTATCCTCTGAACATGCAACCAATCTCAGTATGAAAAGGACATCCCATTTCCCATTCATTTTGTCAATTATTAAAGTCCATCATCTCAAATTTGGTATATGTTCCATCAGCACATGTGGTTTGTGGCCACCTTTTGGCCTAGTTAAACTTAACTGACTGTTAGTACTCCACAGTATTAGTCTTTATTACTTTATAGCACCCACTCTCCCGAAGAGCAGGCCTAGAGAAATGGAAGGAAGCCACACATCACAACCACAGCTCCTGTTGCTCTAGCTCTCTCAGCCTCAGAAATGCCGTGCTCCTTTGTCTTGTCTTCATTGTGTCATCCCTGAAGGTTTTAGTGTTTCTCTCTCCAGCTTTGTCTCAACACTTCGGGATGCTTCAGTGTTATGCTAGCTTTTTGATTTAACTGTCTTAAGTTATTGAAGTAGAACATCCTGGACCACTGAGACAAGGATTGTGGGTAAATAGACTCTAAACTCTGCAAAATATCCTAAGTCAATTATCATTCTGGTTTCTCTGTTCAAGAAAGCAATGTATTTACATAGGCTTGGTTGTTTGGGCCTCAGGTTATAAAAAGCACTATCTGGTCTTCAGTTCTTTCTTTTCCGTTCTCAGTCAGATGCCAAGGTCAAATCTCTGTTGCATGTCTCTCTATTTATAATCCAAGGGTGCTTCCTGCTTCCAGGTAATTGTACTTGAGATTCTTTTCCTAAAGATAAAACCCCAAGCCAACTTTCACCCTACCCAGCTTCCTCCTTTACATGTCAGATTAGTAATACACTTCTTTAAAGCAATTTAAACTCTACTGAACACATACACAAGATGCACTGCTCTATTTTACTTGCCAGGACTGTGAATGTGTGATCATTTGAATAATTATCCTTGAAGTTACAGCAGGATTTGCTGAACCCCTTGATTATTAATACAAATCAAATTCTCAAAAATATTTAGTATCAAGTGTAAAACATGAAAAAAATGATGGTTTTATAAATGGAATTTAGAAGTTTAGAACTAAGAAATATTGATAATATTAAGTCATATTGACCTTTTGCATTTAATGCTGTAGTCCCAGTACTGACATTACCAAACCATTCTATCCAAACCTCTCTCCTTTCTGTCTCTATCTGTTCCTCTCCCTCCCTCCCTCTCCTCTCTCTCTCTGTCTCTCTCTCTCTCTCTCTCTCTCTCTCTCTCTCTCTCTCTCTCTCTCTCTCACACACACACACACACACACACACACACACACCTGACTGCTTGTTTGCATCAGAAAAGTTTATCAATTTATGAATAAGTAAAGTGAAGGGGAGAATGGCACAGGGCAGGGTTTTAGGGCATCCTGAGAAAACTGAGCAGATGGCCAAGCTGAGAGCCAAGCTGCATTATTAAGAAGCATTCTTTACTTTACATTCACTTTTTATAAAACGACATGACTTGTCATGATAAGATCTCCACAAAGCCTCATTTATAAACTGTAAAGTGCACTGTTTTTGCTACATTTCAAGATCACTGAAATGAAGATGCTTCCTACAGTCAGTGCATTTCACTTCTTGCGAAACATAGCTGTGAGGGACATGCACAAAAGAAAAGATTTCTCTTCATATTTCCCAAAAGGGTCAACACACCCTAATGCCAAATAAAGCATTTCAGATTAGGTGAAATAGCCACAAACCTTTATTATTTTACATTATTTCTTGTATTACTCTGCCTAATATTGAAATCATTATATATGTAATGATAAACATTTAGAGAATAGTGGTATACATTACTGTGTGTACATTACTGACCTAATTCCTGTGAACTACTTTGTAGGTAAAAATAGCTTGAATGCTTAGGCTCATAACTGATATGATATGGAAACATTTACAGAAAGCTAGACATGGTGGCATTTGTCAAGAGTTCCTATTACTTGTATAAATGAAAAGAAGTGATCACTTAAGCCTTGGAGATCAACCTGCGAAGCATAATATATGTGTATATGTATACATGCAGTTATTCATACATATATATGATAAACAATGTTTCAGTATAGATGTGTGCCCACTGTATACACACACACACACACCTTAGTATCTTTCAAACCTAGCTCAAATGCCACTAAAACATGCACATTCACCTGAAGATACTTTTCTGGCTAAGAAAACAGCCTTCCACCAAAGTTCTTCAAATAAGGAGCTTCATTTCCCTGCTCAGCATGACAGAATACACATTATCAAAGGCTAGAAATAACTGCCTTGCCACTTTTCATATTCGTTCACACCATGCTCGATTTTTATTCTTATAAATCAGACATCGTGCATTTGAATAACTTGATATATCTTGATAAATGCTGTATTTATTGAAACTGCCCCTCCCTCAGCATGTCTCTGTCATTTCCTGTTCATTATTTTATGGTTCAGCATTCTATGCACAGTCTACTTCAATTAATTTTACCGGAAAATCCTCTAGGAAAAAAAAAGGAAAAAAATCTACACACACACATTCAACCCAAACACAAATAGCATACACAAAGCCAACATCTGGACAGATCCATATACACCACCCCCACAGCCAGAGATGTTCTTCAGTGAGATCTTTATTGCTTTGTTTTTAATAGTTAATGTTTTTCCCATTATCTGCATCAATCCCACTTCTTGGCTTTGAAAACATTATTTCTCTTATCTCCCACTTTTCCTTGCTGTGGTTTGTTTTTTAAACATTGACTTCATGTCACATCTTCATTTACAAGTGGCTTGTACTAGTTCATGTTCTGCAGCCGCTATTATTGAAGCAGTGGTGTTTGCACTTAATGCCAGCTGAAGGCAGTGTGAGCCGTCTTGATGGTGCACCAGGGAGAACAGCTGATGGATTATAAATCTCCACATTTCACCAACAGAAATGAACTTGAATCCATCAATTTTATTCCCTTATGCAAAATTTAGGAAGTTCAGTTTATGCATATCTGTCAAAATATTACATTAAAAAGCTAGATGAACAAGTTAAATTAATTTAATTTTGTAGTTTGCTTTGATTGGGTGAGGATAGTTCTGTGCACAAAGCAGAAAGTACATGGGAAATTGAATCACATCCAGGAAGAAACCAGGACAACCAGGCCTGTCTCAGTTAAATGGTCAATGTTAGAAACCAGTAATGAGGGAAGGGAGGTGCCTAGACCTCCCTTGTAACACCCGGTCCTGTCTTTTCCTTAACACCTATCTGATGTCTCCCAAAGAAAGTAACCACAGCAGTGGATAAAATTAAGATGGAAAAAGCCACTGTGCTTGCAATGCAGAGCAGATCAGTCAGGGTGATCAAAATGAAAGCGAGGGAACAATGACCCTGCTGTGTGGTTATATAGCACCTTTCACGGAAACAATGTGAGAATTCTCTGTTTTTGCAGGCCAGTTCCCTAGAGGGCTTTGAAAGCAATTCAGGAGGGAAATAAAAGGATTGCAGAACAGATTTCAGGCTTGAATGATAAAATGGACATTCTGCAAGACAGATTTTACTGAATTGATAACCACTGGATGATTGAGGCTGTCACACATAAATAAATTGAAAAGCAGTAAAATCAAAAAGAAAGCAGAAAATTCTGAAAGGATGCATGAGTACAAAGAAAAGCCGATGACCTTGAAGGAAAGTCAGAGAACCAGTCTCTGTGTTCAGGGACAGTGGAGAAGATCCAACCCTGCAGCCTGGGACTCCTTGAAGGCTTGTTCAGTACAGGTTTGAGACCCATATGTCTCTCTGTTAGACACCTTGCTTCTGCCCCTTGAAGGGCATAAGCATCAAAGAGTCATCAATCATGGAGTTGTTAAGCAATAGATACACTGAAATCTAGTCTGTTTGTATTTTGTTTTCTTTCTTTATTTTTTGAATCTTACTTTTTCATTCACAGAAGGACAGGCCTAAAAAGGATGGATGATAGACTCAGTGTTCAGGTCTTATGATTCTGGCTGGAATTTTACTCAGGTGGCACTTGTGTGTGACATGGAGTCCTGATCTATGAGATGTTGCCGAAAAGTAATGGACAGGAATTAATTTGGACAGCTCTGTTGGTTACAACCTAGACCCTGCAAAACAGAGGGGATTCATGTCTTTCTCTAGCCCCTAAATATATTATTATTAAAAAGCTTTTCATCCAAACCCTCCCTTTAACTACCAGAGACAGTAGTCAGTTGTGTCAGGAAGTCAGGTGGTCAAGATAACAGGAGTAGTTGTAACCCTGGGAAATAAATGATTGAACCTCAGATCCTGCCTTTGGCCTGTGCTCCAGCCATTTTCTCACTGAAGAGGTTGTCACCTTCTTTCTTGTACCCAAAGAGACACTGCCTGGACAGATTTTCCTTACCCATGGGATGGGATGGTAACTCTTTTTGGATTTCTCACAAGGCATGGCCTGTGCCTATTCCCTGATTGGGTACACACTTGTAAGAAGGAAATAAATCCATATTCACCAGTAAATATAAAGCATCTTGATGTCCTCAGGACATTAACCCCCTTCCCCTCTTCTGTGAATCAACCATTCACTGGATCAAAAGTGTTTTATTACTTTCATAGACAGTGAGTAATACACTCAATAAGGCATATACACTTTCTCAAGTCTGGATTTGATTTCCACAAGGTAGAAACAAAGCAGTTTTATAGAAGAGACTCCTATTCAAGCCAATCTTATACAAAGTTATGTTGTGTTAATGTTAGAGGGTCATTTTCTTTCCGCAGCCTCCTTAGAGATGTGTTCTGACAGTGTGTGGGTCTGGATTCTGGAATAAGAGGGTAGTACCCATGACACATGGGCATGTTCATGTGAATAAAGATATATAGACAAGCCCAGCAGTGGTGGCGCATGCCTTTAATCCCAGCACTTGGGAGGCAGAGCCAGGCAGATCTCTGTGAGTTTGAAGCCAGCCTGGGCTACAGTGTGAAATCCAGGATAGGCATCAAAACTACACAGAAACTCTGCCTCATAAAAAAAAAAGCAAAACAAAACAAAAACAAAAACAACAAAAAAGATACATAGACAATTCTTCTGCAGTTGAAATGCACCATTTCTCAAGAATAAAGAAATTATGATGTTCTGGTGACCATCAAAAAGACAGTTTTAGGATTAATTATAAAAAAGCACATGTGGCCCAAGTAAATGATGTGACCCCAAAGAAAGAAGCACCCTGCAGAGAAAGACAAGGAGCACAGGTCAAGACCAGTTTTTCCATATAACATGCCAGGGACCTTGGCTCCTCTTCTCCACATCTGTCTGTGCAATGGAGATGACAGTATCTACCGAGGCTAAGGGGAATGTGAGAAAGAATGTTAGTAGAGTATACTCATACTAGAAATATTCCATAAATGATAGTTAAAATTATTATCAAGAAGTATGGAATATAAGGTGAGAGGAAGGCTAACCTCTTTTAAGGAACACAAAGAAGACTTGAAGTCCAGTTTAATATTTACTAGCAGAGTGACACTAAGGATGATACTTAAGAGCTCACCTTCTTGTCCTCAAGCATCACCTGAATGTAATAACAATGGTTTTCTAAGGTTGCTGTAACGCTAAGGTTAACTAGGTTTGCCAGAATTAAATAGGCTAAGTCTATCATGAAATATAGTCTGTGTTCAAAGAATGGTAATGTCATTGATGTCCCTATCACATAACCAAACAGACCTTGTTTTGAAGGTTCTTGTCAACACTGCACACCAAGAATGTTTAGAAAAGCCACAGATAAATCTTTTAATTTAGACACATACATAAAAGCACACACACACACACACACACACACACACACACACACACACACATAATATATACACATCTTGTAAAAAGGTTTTAATTGAAGTAGTATTACATCAATTTCTCCTTCCTTTTCCTTCCTCCAACAGTCCCTAGATCCCTCCCTGAAATTACTCCTACGCCCCCCACTTTCAAGTTAGTAGCCTCTTTACTTGGATAATTATTATTACATATTCATACATGCATGTTTATGGACAAAGATATAAGTACAACCTGCTGAGTCCAGTTTTTATTTGTATGTATATGTTTTGTGGCAGAAAACTGCATTAGACAACAACTAAGGGGGCTCATCCCGAGCAAAGGGCAATCTCCTCCCAAAAGTCATTATATATTAATGGAGTTATCCCCATCATGGCCTAATAGTCCCCCAGAGTCATAGACTATCTACAAAAGCCCCAGTGCCAGTCAATGGATAATTCTCTTCAAGTTGTTGGGGGTCAAGAGACCACAAAATCAATATAGGCTGATTCTATTGCCCTTTATTGTCTGTCAGAACATGAATTAAGAACCCATTGCTGAAGATACTCCATACCTTGTTCACAAGATTGGGAGAAATCAAGCTGCTAATGACCTAAAAGCTTTCCCTGAGGAATAGCTCTCAAAGTGTTGGAAGGTGTTATGCCAGATGCTAGGGGGAAATATTATCAGCAGTACAACTCCTTTATCTAGCCAACAATGACCAGACCAAAAAGTCTTCTCAGTGGTACCATAGTGGGACTCATATCTTGAATGTGAAAGACATCAATCTAATTGAACCTAAATCATGCTCAACTGGAGAGAACTCATGTCTGATACTGTAAACCTAACCATGGCTAGAAAGGTCATAGGCCCTAGAGGAGAACCAACTACTACCATGTTGCTAAATTAATATTGGCTTGAGCTGGTTTCTGAATACTCATCTTCATACTCAAGTAAAGGTCCCATCCCTCATGAAAGAAGCTTCCTTTCTAACAGAAGGAGAACATTAGAGAGGTTCACACTAGTCAAAAGGCAGAGAACGAGCGATGATAGTTTGCCAACCCTAAATGAGACATCTAAAGCACAGCTCTCACACCTAAGGCTGGAGGAACTCTGCAGAAGAGAGGGTGGAGCTATTTGAAGAACCTGGGGACTGGGACAACTAAGATGACAAGGAGGTTACTCCCATGAGATCTCAAAAATTTAATTGCCTTCATAAAACCTGCAATGACCATATATATATATATATATATATATATATATATATATATATATATATATAATATATATTCTAGTAGGTTATATATGTATATATCACATATACATTGTGACATTTATATATATATATATATATATATATATATATATATATATATATATATAATCTCCAATGATTATAGGAAAAGATCATGAATTTGAGAGGGGATTAGAAGACACAAGAGGGACGGAAAGAGGAGTAGACATGATTTAAATAACAAAAAAATGTACAACCAGATAACTCAGAAAACCATCTCATAATTATTTCTAAAGTATCTGTGGTGATCACAGAAAGTGGAATTCCTGAAAAATGGCTTCTGGATGACTTAGAGGGTCTCTGTCACTTATTAATCACTCTTTTCTCTTCTTTCCTGCTCTCTTGTTCACCTTCCTCCACCACTGATAAGGCATTTGTCATGTTGAATGCATGAGATGGAAGCTGGCATCGAAGGAACAGGAACACTTCATCCGGTTGCCATGCTCTTCCCTGAAGGCAAGACCCTCACTAACAGAGCTTCCATTCCCCTGCCTCCAAAGGCTTCGATTTTGAGACTGCTCTGCCAAGAACTCCCTATTACTTCTCTTTCATTGCGTTTTCATTGTCCTGGCCCTGTGTTGTGCCATGCCAAACACTGATGCCAAAAGCAAGTGGTCCGGTGGAAGAGAATTCATGCCCACAGAGCCCCAGAGCCCCTCTACTGAGGAGCCCTTGACAGCCTGGCCAGGGTGGAATGAATTTTCACCAGCAGCTGCAGCAACAGTTCCCGGCCCTGTGAGAATGTGACATCTCACTCTTTCATTCAGAATGCTTCCTGCTCTGTGCTTATTTCACTCGGCTGCCTCCGGGACTCAGATGCTTTCATAGAATTGATGCACACCCCTGGGAAATTTATTTGTCCTCTGATATCATCCATGCTAATGCTCCCCTCCATTAGCTCAGATAATCAAGAGTTGACTATACATAGAACTGTGGGGGATTACAAAGGCACTTATAATCTAATGAGAGAGCAGAAAAGACAGAGGGATTTTTACAAAAGGGAGAGCTACAAATATATACATAAACCAGCTCATATTGCTGCAGCTAAGCATGAGAATTAAAGGAGACATCCTAGCAAATGACTAGAACAGATACCACTAAAGCTAGAACCATGTGTCCATGTCATTATGTGATAGTAAGCCAAATGTTACGAAAAGAAGCCACGGTACAGAACAGAGCTTTCTGTGAGGGGGAAGTCAGGTAGAGGCCGATCTTCCTAGTTGACTCTGATCTCTCTGACAACTAATTTTAAAATGACTATAAACCATCTTGGGCCCACAGGAAAACAAAGGCACAAGGCAGGACCACCTGTCAAGATCAGCAGTAGCCCATCCATAATATATTATGGGCAGTGCTCTGGCTTGGAGATGGTTTATATATTATTTTCCGAAGACTCATGTGTCTGAAGCTTGCTCGCCAGAGTGGCAAGGTAAGGCAGGGCAGCACATTCAAGCAGTGAAGACTTATGAAGAGGTCTTTAGGTCACTGAAGCCACTGTTCGTGGAAAGAACTAAGGTGATGCTGATAGGTCCCATGTTCGTTCTCAGGAGAAGGTCATTAGGAAAGAACAAGAGCAGCCCCTCCCAGGTTTCTGAGCTCCTGTCTCACAACACAATCTTGCTCATTTTCATAGAAACTTCAGCATCAAGCCAGCACAGAACTTCCCAAAGGGGTCTAAGTGACCCTCTTTTTTAAAATAGAACTCCTGACTCAAGTGTTATGTTGTGGCAGTGAAAATTAGGCAAATGGAAGCACTTACAGATTGAACATTGATAGACCATTCAAGCTCATACACAAGTGTACAGACTCAATTAATGTTGGCAGCATGCATCCCTAGAAATGCTACAATTCCTCACTTTTGCTGGATACTAAGCCTGTTCAATACTTCTTTTCCCTGATTTATATAAAGTCATAGTAATGCCAGTGCCATGAAAGTGATTTGGTTAATTTTCTAGTATATTAAATTTCCTGTTTGGTAGAAAATAGAAGGATAAGGTATTAGGGTTTTGAGCTAAGTTAAATTCAGTAACAGTAGCCACTATAGCAGTGAGGATTGTCATTATTCAATTTTGGTTTTGGTAAGGTTGTGGAATTAGTATATGGTTCTTTTAAAATGGAAACTTATGAAATAAATGTGATTTTTCTCCTTTTCATTCATAGCTATGCATCCACATTCCCAGAGAGAGTTGTATGGAATCCCTATATGATGGTGTCCTCCCAAAAGTGTGTTTGGAGTTATTTTCATGAAACCATTTTGAAGAAAGACTGAGGGCAAACACCTGAGGGCGTCCTTTGGTAAGAACAGTATAGCATATTTACTGGTCCCATCACCACAGTAATAGGTTTCTACCTTTAGGAACAACAAAAACCCTGCTGAAATCATGATAATTTATTAAACAGGATAAAAATATCCAATTCAAGCAGAAAAAAGCTGGCCTTGGATGAGATGCCAGAATATTAAGTGAACATTGGGGTTCTCTTACAGAAGAAGCACCCATTTGGGACCTCTGTTGTAGTCTAAATAGGAAGATGAAGAAGAGTGTTAATCTCTAGCAGATGTGACTCTACAGTCATATTTCTTCCATAGTGATTAGAAAACTCCAATAATCCAGTCTCATTAGGCAAAGGTGGGATCAATCTACAGTTTTCACAGGGGACTCATTACACCTTCACACACACAAACATACTCTCTTAATTAAAATAGAGCAGACTTGTGTTGTCATCTATGAAGCATTTGAAGAGATTGAAAGACATTGAGAGTGAAAGTCCCCTCTCAGAAATAATGTGTAAACGTGGCAGCGTCTGTCATGGAAAAACTAGTCTGAGTCTAAAAATGTCAGAGTAGATGCAGAGTTACAGAAGAGAGAATCAACGGCAAAAGATTATATATATATGGAGAGAGAGAGAGAGAGAGAGAGAGAGAGAGAGAGAGAGAGAGAGAGAGAATGCTAAAGATGTGGGTCACAGGCTGTTCCACTTGCTAGAGATGTGAGCATACTCTCTTTGCAAACTCCACCCCAGCAGCATGCTACTCACTGTTGTGCTGAGGAGGAAGCAAGCAGTGGTAAACTTCCCTTGTTGGGTACCATCTCCTAAAAGTGTTCTGAAACTCTCTACAGTCATCAAAAGAGGCCCAGGGCTGAGGGCTACAGTTGACTCTCTGTAAGAATTTGTCCACCAAAGGAAGGCTGAGGACAAGCACTTAAGTGATTGCTTTGGTGATAAGAGGACACAAACCAGTGACATTCTCGGCAGGGGAGTATAAAATGTGTTCACACACACACACACACACACACACACAAAAAAAAACAAAACAAAACAAAACAAAACAAAACAAAACAAAAAAAAAAAAACACTTCAACAGTCTCAAGAGCTGAAAAGAAACCATTGTTGGTGCTGGGAGTAATGCCACTGCATGGTAACTGTATGTGTGCTTATAATATTTGTGTTAGTTTTTTTTCAGTGCTTCACAACTTTAAAATTATGCTAATTTCATTTTTTATTTTGACATTCTAATATGGATGTAGTATCTCATTATAACTTTAATTTGTTTTTCTCTAATGACTAATGATGTTGATCTCTTTGCATGTAGTTTCTAACTGGGTCCTCTTTACTAATATATCTGCTTATAGCTTTGCCCATTCACCAAATGGATTGTCTGTTTAGTCTTGAGCCTGCGGACTCTTCATGCAACATTCCAGATACAGCATTTCTGTCTAATATAAGCTTTGAAAATGTTTCCTTGGAGTCTGTAGACTGTCATTCATCCTTCAATTGGAATATTTCTCAAAGGAAAAGTTACAACACTTTTATTTCAGTTTATGACTTTTAGTATAAAGCATTTGTGTTTCATGTCATCTAAGAATTCCTTGTGTAGTCCTAGATCCCAAACATGTTCTATCAGTTTACATTTAACCTGTAAGTATAAAAATATTTGAAGTGAATGTCTTGTAAATGACATATAGCTTTTCTTTCACGCTGCCAAATTCTTAACTTATACATTAATATAATTCATATTTTAGATACTTATTGATATGTTATGGTTTATACCCAGTATAGTTTCTTTTGTATTTATTGCCTCCATGTCTTTTGCATTCATTTGTTTTGTATTTTTTATGTCTTTTTTTTCTTTCCAGTGGATCAGTTTAATATTTTCTTGGGATTCAATTTTAATTTATATATAAGAATATTGTTTTTTGAATTTTCTTAATGATAACTTCCCCTATCCATGCAGGAGTATGACTGATGTATAACCTCCCAGTCCTGTCCAGAGATGTCATTTAACAGAAACCTTTCTTGTCCTCTGGCTCTTACTACCTTTCTTCCATAATATTCTCTGAGCCTTGGGTATAGGAGTTGTATCATAGATGTTCTCTTCAGGTATGGACATATTTCAAGATCATTTCATCTCTTCACTTTGACCATCTGTGGCAATAGTCTCTATCTGCTGCAAAATGAAGTGTCTTAGATAAGCAGTGAGGGTGGCACTCTTCTATCAGTATCTTAGTTATGGTGGCTCCTGCTGTGAAGAGCCACAGTGACCACGACAACTCTAATAAAGGAAAACATATAACTGGAGCTAGCTTGCAGTTTCAGAGGTTTAGTTCATCATTGTCATAGTGACATGAAGGCAGCATGGTGCTTGAGAAGGAGCTGAGAGTTCTACATTGTGACTGGTAGACAGCAGGAAGAGAATGCCACACTGGTTCTGGCTTAAGCATCTGAGATTGCAAAGCCTGCCCCTACTGAGCACACCTTCCTTCAACAAGAACACACCTACTCCAACAAGGCCACAACTCCTAACAGTGTCACTTCCTATGCGCCCATGGGGAATGTTTTTATTCAAACCACCACAATGGGTATAAGAATAAATATTTAGAAGGCAGATGGATGCTATATGAATTTATTAAAAGAGGTAGGTTCTACCCTAGAGCCTATGGCCTTTCCAGCAATAGATATTTTTGGATAGCTTTGTAATTGGACATTTCCTGTCTGTTCCCAAATACCTGGCAGCCACTTCCCAAGTTACCATACAAACTTATATTAATTATAAATGCTTGGCCAATAACTCAGGCTTATTACTAACTGGTTCTTACACTTAAATAAACTCACAATTCTTATCAATGTTTAGCTTGTGTCTCAGTACCTTTTCTCAGTAGGGCTTTCCCATCTTGTTTCTCTGTTTGCTGGTGACTCTTGCTCTGTCCTTCCTCTTCTTAGAATTCTCCTAGTCTGGCTCTCACACATAATCTCTTCCTGCCCAGCTATCAGCCAATCAGCTTTTTATTAGCAAATGAAAGTAACATAGACTCATAGTGTAGAAAATGAGTGTTTCACAGCATAGTTTTATATCATCAAGCATAAATTCCTTCCAACTGTGTGAGTCTTGTAACCAATCATATAGATGCTGATTATCCTCAAGATATATATACACATGTATGCAGGTACTCACAGAGGCTAAATTAGGGGGTCAGGTACCCCAAAGCTAGTTACAGGTGGTTGTGTGCCACCCAGTTCCCTAATGGTCCCTTCTACTTTCTTGGGTTCTGCATTTACTTCAGTTTATTCACTGAAACTTAAATATTCAAAGCTAGGATACACATATATTAGAGAGAACATGTGGAATTGTCTTTCTGGGTCTGAGTTACCTCACTCAGTATAATATTTTCTAGTTCTATCCATTTGCCTGCAAATTCACTTCTATTTATAGCTGAATTTATAGGATTCCATTGTGTATGTATGCCACATTTTCATCATCCATTCATCACTTCATGGGCATCCAGGCTAATTCCATTTTCTATCTATTGTGACTAGAGCAACAACCAATGTGGAAGCATCAGGATGTAGAGTAGGTGGAATATATGCCCATGAGGGATCTCTGTACTGATTTTCATAGCAGCTGGACTGCTTTGCATTCCCATCAACAGTGAGTAAGTTCCTATATCCACATCAACTGCCTTTTTGTCATTTGTTTTCTGTTGTGTTTTATATAAGTGTGTGTGTGTGTGTGTGTGTGTGTGTGTGATTTTAAAGATCTATTTATTTTATATATATGAGTGTGTGTTACCTATCTGTATGTTTACCACATGTATGTCTCATGTCCATGAAAGTCAGAAGAGCATCAGATTCCCTGGATCTGGGGTTATGGACAGTTCTGAGCCACCATTTGGGTGCTGAATCTAGGTTACCCACAACAGTAACAAGTACTCTTAGCCAATGAGCTTTCTCACCAGTCGTTCTGACCAGGGTAAGATAAAAATCTCAAAGTAGCTTTAATTTACATTCCCCTTATTGCTAAGGACACCAAACACTTTCAAAAGGATTCCTTAGCACCTTTCATATCTAAAACCTATGTTTATTATATTGTTGTTTTCTTGATGATTTGTATTTAACTTCCTTGTATATTCTAGATATTAATTAATACTTTATCTGATATATACATATAATGTTTTATGTATGAACTGAGAGCTTTCAAAAGAATAAAAAAGAGCTAAAGAATATTTTAATATACTTGAAGAAAGAAAAGAACATCTATCTATATATATATGTATATATATGTGTGTGTGTGTATGTGTGGAAACAAATATATGGTGTGTGTGTATGTGTGTGAGAGAGAGAAGGGGGGAAAGAGAGAGAGAAACAGGTTTCCTGTGCCTTTGTTGTAGGGTAGTTAATGTCCATCTTTTCTTCTAGGCATTTTAGAGTTTCAGTCTTCATGCAGAAGTCTTTAATCATTTGGAGATGAATATAATTATCTCAAATATTTCCTTCATATGCATTGAGCACCATAGCAGTTGGTGTCAGAACTTTGTGTGTATAAGTGGATAATCTGAAGAGAATGAGAGACTTTGGAGCACTCAATCGCAAATGGGATGTTTACATCAAACCCCTCCCTAAAGACTCAGGGATCTGTACAAAAGAGAATGCAGAAAGATTGTAAAAGCCAGGGGTGGTGGATTACACAAGAAAACAGCACCTTCCAGACACAGTAGGACTGACACACACATGACAGCAGACATAAGACCTACACAGGATTAAACCAGATAAAATCCCAGCACTGAGAAGGGAAAGTGGACACCGTTAATCAAGAACATGTTTAAAACTAAGACCTGCTGGGAGAGGGAAAATTAGTGTTGTTCAATAGCATGTCAGAATGTATCAACCATACAGTAGGGCAGAAGAAGCTGACCAACACAAAATGGACTGTTTGTGTGTGTGTGTGTGTGTGTGTGTGTGTGTGTGTGTGTGTATGTGTGTGTTGTGTTGCTTTTGTTGTTTAGGATTTTGTTGTTGTTACTGTTTTGCTCTTCCTCTCTCTTCTTTTGATTTTCATTTTTTGGTGTCTCTCTCTCTCTCTCTCTCTCTCTCTGTGTGTGTGTGTGTGTGTGTGTGTGTGTGTGTGTGTGTGCGTGTGAAAAAGAATGAGAGGGAGGGAGAGCAAGAAGTTGGGTGGGTAGGGAGGTTTATAGGATCTGGGCAGACTGGGGGAGTAGAAATGATATGATCAAAACATATTATATGAAAATAATTTAGAATGAAAAATATTTGTCAAATAAAATTTAGGGCAGTAATGAGAATTAGGACATTCACTCCAATTTATACCAAACTTCTTTCCTTTATGAAATCCCAAGCCTTCTTATATTATAAACTTCATTTACTTGATGGAACATCAATGAGCCATTATAAAAGGAGTGTAATCCTACCAACTAGTCATCCATTTCCTTTCTCCTTAAATATCTCAGTTTTCCCTTTGTTTTCAAAATACATATTCATGTTTGATTTTGGAATTTATAGTTCAAATTCTTATTTTTTAATACTTGAAATATTTTCAGTACTTTCTCTTGATCTTGATAGTTTCAATTAAGAAAACTCCTGCTATGAATTGGCATTGTCCTGAAAGAAAGAAAGAAAGAAAGAAAGAAAGAAAGAAAGAAAGAAAGAAAGAAAGAAAGAAAGAAAGAAGAAAGAAAGAAAGAAAGAAAGAAAGAAAGAAAGAAAGAAAGAAAGAAAGAAAGAAAGAAAAGAAACCACATCTTTTCTTAGCCTGCTTTCAATGTTTTGTTTGTTTGTTTAAGTTCTTTGGCATCTTTTTACAATGTGTGTTAGTGTAAATTCTCAGATTTATCATACAGAAGATTGACATGGCTTATGAAATCTATAAGGTAGGTTCTTCATGTCTTTTGACACATTTGGCAAATCTCATGCCTTCATTCAAGAAATGTTCTCAGCCACACCATGTTCTGCTCTGGAACAGGATGATGAACTTGCTAACAGTACATACTCTGTCCCAGTTCTCTTGGATATTGTTCATTGGTTTCATTTATTTTCTTTATCCTCAGATGGCATAAATTATCCCAATTCACATTCACCTTCATCATTTTCTGTAATCTCTACCTAACACTGACCCATTCAACATGTTTCTGATCTTGTTTATTGTACTTGTAACCCTATTCACTTGTTTCTTGCATTAACCAGTGTTCCATCATCACAATGAATATATATGATGATCAATTTATAATAAAGGAACAATGGTTTTGACTCACAGCTTTGCTAGCTCCACTCCACAATATACTGTCACTTCTGCGTCAAGCCTGTTGTAAAGTAGCATACCATAGCAAGAAGACATAGAGAGAAATCACTTGTGCCATGGCCAGGAAGGGAAATCTGAGACAGCAGAGACTAGACTCCTACAGTCCCCTGCAAAGGAGCACTTTCAGTGATATAAAGACATCTAAGTAGGCTGCACATCTCAGAGTTCCTCGCCACCTCCCATTAGTGCCACTGTGAGGACAAACTCTTTTACTACATGGGTCCTGTGGGGACAATTATGATTCAAACTTGAGAAATGCTCTTTTATAACTATTTCTTGGCTGAGGTTTTCTGATGTTTTATTTGTTTCAAGAGAATACACAATGGTTTTAGGAAGCATTTTTGTTGTAAAAGCCTTCAAGTTCTAGCTGGGTAATTTTAACATGTGTGTCACTTTATGTTGTCCTCCAATCACTGTCTTTTCTTGTTCACTCTGTGACTCACCTAGTTCTTAGTACAACCTGTGGTTTTTCTTCATTGTTTTGTATATATTTTGATATTAAATTATGATATACTTGGGTCTTCTTTATTTTTATTTTTATGGCAAGCATTTTACTTTTGAGGTGCAGCAAGAGACCCAGGAAATTATTTGCCCAATGTGTCTTGCCAACACCACTCAAAAGAGAAAAAGGTATTCACACTCCTCATTATAAGGAACTGTTTGGTTAGTTACCTTTTTGGCTTAATGAAATGTAAAAATGATGATATGTTTGTACATTTTAACATAAATAAAATACATGATTTAATTTTAATAATATTAGCCAATTTTTGTCAACTCTGAAATCTAACTAGTTGTCTGACCCAACTTAGTGACTGTGAGCTGAGTGAGGGTGTGTGTTAGGAAAGTAGCAATGGCCACCATGGTGATCCATCTTCATGCTCATACCTTCTGGTTATATGGTGTATTGAAGATTAGACTACTCTCTTTACCATGTTAAAGTCCTGGGTATCAAGGAAAGCATGCCTAGCCTGTCACTTGAGACAAGTGCTGGTGTTTAAATCTGCCTTCTCAGAGCTTAATAAAGACATGGAAATATAGGATGCCTTTTTAACTCTAGCAATACTTTCCAGCATGCATAATTATAGACTTTTCAATCTTCAACAAGATGCTGATGTTCCCATAAAATGTAAAACTCTCTCAGTGTCTTGGTGAAGTAAATAAATTCTGGGCTCTTTTAGAAAATGTAATTATGAAGTAGTTCATGCTAAATCCAATTCAGCATTTATTTTCCCCCAAGGCTTTATATGCCTACCTTGCTTAAAGCAAAGAATTCATGATACCTCAAATTCTGATAAGGGGCTGAGAAGACAGATCAGTTGGGAAAGCGCATGCTTCTCATACATGACAATTTGAGCTAAAATCCTCAGCACCCACATAAAAGTCCAGGTATGGCAGTAAATATCAGTAACCCCAAGGCTGGTGGATAGAGACAGACAGATCCCAGGGGCTACATGGGCAATCTGTCTAGCAAAAGCATATAACTCCAGGTTTAGTGAGAGATACTGTCTCTAATCATAAGGGGTGAAGCAACAGAGAAGAATATCCCAACACCAACTTCTGGTCTCCACACATGCCTCAATGGGTAAGCACACACCCCATGTACACACACACACACACACACACACACACACACATTGCTGTTGAAGTTCAGTATAAGAGTACATGTGTTCCCTTGAACATTATAGAACATTATTCTTTCTCTGACCTCTTATATGATCATATCAAATCCACCAGAATAATCACCACAGTAATTATTTAAAATCAACTGATGAGGAGTTTAAATGCATCATTATGTCTTAAGAGCATCTTTGTCTTTAACATTTAGTACAAATTAATATGGATGAGTCCTCATACTGCCCTTCCACACACAGGTAAAAATGATTATAAATGGCATGTGTTCTTAAGCACTGTCCCAAGACCATTAAAGTGTCATCTAGAAAATCCTTTATAAAATACTACTTGCAATTTTATAGAAACTTGTTTAGAAATGTAAAGATGGAACATTCTCTGATTCCATTTATGACACAAGGGGAGAAAGGTATTACCAAAGTAGGGAAAAGGTATTATAAAAATAGATACGATAAACATTCATCATGAATGGAAGTGCAAAATA
This sequence comes from Onychomys torridus, assembly GCF_903995425.1. Lineage (NCBI taxonomy): Eukaryota > Metazoa > Chordata > Mammalia > Rodentia > Cricetidae > Onychomys > Onychomys torridus. Next base: position 52,978,796 of record NC_050444.1, read on the forward strand.
CTCAGTTCATGCTAGTATATTAGCTATTTTTCTCATCATTATGAGAACTTCCCTGAGAAAAGCAAGGGAGGAATTTCCTTTGGTTCACTGTTTCAGTTTATCACAGCATGGGAGGAATGACTCTTTTAGTGGTGACAGAGTATGTAAGGAGTTCTTGTTTACATGGCAGTAGACTGGAAACAGAAGGCTCAAGGCCAGACCCAGAGTCAGGGATAATTTTCAGTGGCCTACCCCTAGGGAACAATGTCAACAGGCCAATCCTTCCAGAGGCTCCTGAGAACTCAAAGTCGTGCTACAATCCAGAGACTGAGCATGAAAAATATGACCCTGGAGGGGACACTTCTAATTCAAGCCATGACTCTCCTGACTCCAGAGGGACCATGGAACTCTTATAATGTGAACTTCATAATCACAAAAAATTACAAAATCATTCAAATATTCCAAAGTCTTTTCTGAGATTTAAGGCAGAAAAAAAAAAGCTCAGCTATAAGCCTTTGAAAAATCAAAAAGAATATTACATACTCCCAACATACAATGGCACAGAGTGAGTATCCTCCTTCAAAAGGAAGGACGGGGGAAAGCCAGGAAAGACTGAAGCACAGTACTGGGTCCCAAGGGCAAATACATTCCATGGCACCATGAAAGTCATCCTGACATGTAATGGCATAATATGAACTCCAATGGGCTTTGGTTGCTGTGCATCTATGGTCTTGACATTTGCAGCACAAGTGAGGTCACTCTGGAGCCACCAAGAGCTCCATTTTGTACCTGCAGAAACTCAATGTTCATTGTATCCCACTCAGGCTTCACCATAAAGGTTTATGTGTAGCCTGTTCAGAGGTTTCTTTACACGGAATCTGACCCTGCAGAATTTATCTAACCTCTCAAAGATTGTCCTGGAGCTTTGTTGCAAACTTCCATGGCTCCATAACTTGAATTCAGCATGTCTACAGATTCTGAACATATAAATGATATTAAATACCTCTGCTCGCTCACAATGTAGCTGGATGTCCTTAAGGCACAGCTGCAGTAACCGTCATGTGCCTAGATTCCTGAACTTTGGAAAATGTCCCCTCTCAGTGTAGCTTTTCTACTGAGATACCCTTTCAGCCTTTTAAGAGACTCTCATTTTTTATTTCAAATGGGGTTAATTTTTATATCCTGCATTAATTGAGGGCAGAATCAGACTCCTCAGGAACCATTCTTATTGGTCTATTGTCTGGTACAAAATGCATAGTTCTTTTTAAGGACTCTTACCTCTAAAAATTCTATTGATTTGCTCTTGTTGGCTTGGCCTGTACTTATCACTGCAATAATGCTCCATTCTTCATCAATTTCCATATTTGTCTTTCACCACGGCTTTTTGCTCTGTTTTTTTTTTTTTTAATTGTAAATCTGGCTAAAATAAACAAGCAGTAACTATATCTCAGCCTAAATACTGTGTTCTGTTGAAATTTCTTCCATCAAGTTGACTGGCTCATTAGTTTTTGAGTTCATCTTCATTTCTTGAAAATGAAGAATTAAAGAACAAAAATAAAACTGAAACTACCCAGTGCATGAACATATAAACCTGCATAATCAAGATAGTATGGTAAAGGTGAAGCAACAGGACATACAATAATAGAATCAAAGAGTCCAGAAATATGATCACAATTCGCGCTCTTTCAGTCCCTCCTCTTTCTCAACAGTTGGACACCTGGAGCTCCACCTGGGGCCTGGCTGAGGATCTCTGCATCCACTTCCATCAGGTATTGGATGAGAGTTCCAAGACGACTGATAGGGTGTTTGGTTATCTGATCACAGACTAGGTCAGATCAGGCTTTCTGTCGACCACTGCCAGCAGTCTACAGATAATATATCATTGTGGATTTCTGGGGACCTCTCGAGCACTCTGCCTATTCCTGTTCTCATGTGGTCTTCATTTATCATGATCTGTTATTCCTCGTTCTCCCTTTCTGTTCTTGATCCAGCTGGGATCTCCTGCTCCCCTAAGCTTTCTTTCCCTCAAACCTTGCCCTTCATTACTCCCACTGTTGTCCAGGTTGTTCATGTAGATCTCATCCATTTCTCTGTCATTGCAAAAAGCACAGGGACAAATAGCCAAACGAATGGAAGCATATGAATTATGAACCAATGGCTGATGAGCCCCCAGCTAGATCAGGCCCTCTGGATAAGTGAGATAATTGAATAGCTTGATCTGTTTGGGAGGCACCCAGTCTGCGGGACCAGGACCTGTCCTTAGTTCATGAGCTGGCTGTTTGGAACCTGGGGCTTACACAGGGACACTTTGCTCAGCCTGGAAGGAGGGGACTGGACCTGCCTGTACTGAATCCACCAGGTTTAAATGAATCCCCAGGGGAGTCTTGGTCCTGGAGGACATGGGAATGGAGGGGAGGGGCTGGGGGGAAGGTGGGGGTGGGGGCAGGAGGGGGAAGGACAGGGGAACCCATGGCTGATGTATAAAATTAAAACACATAATAATAATAAAATAAAATAAAAAAGCTTAAACATAACCCAGTAAAAAAAAAAAAGAAGAAGAAGAAGAAGAAATGTGATCACAAAGCTACAATCTACTGATGTTTTAAAAAGACATATGGTTAGAAACTTTTAAATATGGAAGCAGAAAAAATATCCCAATGTTCAGAGTAAGTGACTGGTTTTGACACACAGCATAGCAACTTAAAATGGACCAGAAAATATGATGTAAGATACAGAAAAGCTGAAGGAAATTAATGCAGAAAGTCAGTGTGATTTCAGGATAGTTTGTGAGTTTTTACACAGTCCTTAATGGGATGGGGGGAGAGTTTAACAAATCAGAATTAGAAGAGGAAATAAAGTGGACCTCAAGCCCATCAGCTTTACAAATGAATCAACATGTAAAGTTGATGAACAAAGAAAGACATAATATGTTTTACTTTGTGAATATTTGAGAATACAGACTGTGACTGGTTTACACAAGTCAAAGATGAAAATTGTGCATGGAAATATCTTTGTTGCCTTTACTGTAAGTTTTTCTTGGAGGAGTAAAGATAAGCAATTCTGACAATAAGTTTAGTATCTGCAAGTGGTAAAAAAAATTAAGTATGTAAACTAGAGATAACTTGTTAAGTATTTTGGCTATTAAGGAGAAGTCATAATTTCCAAATATAGGGAAACCAAAGGGATTGTGATGCAGTAGAGTCAGAAGTGGCAGCATATTTCTGTATTTTCTAATAAATACACAGATTGATACTGTAATAAAGTCCTGTATTAGGTGGCTGATTATACACACACACACACACACACACACACACACACTCACAATCTTCTACCCACTGGAAGAGCCTACAGGCAATGCCATGCTATGTTTTGACTTATAAATATTTCTCAATAGTAAAATAAGAATAACAAAAACAACAGTTTGAGTTCCAGAATAAGGACATGAAAATGTGTGGTCTTGATCATCTTATACTGTTAAGAAAGTATTATGAAAAATTAAAGAACCTAGGATTTTTTAAATACTAAGAATACAGCATCATAGTAAATCTTGACAGTCAATGTAACTGCATCTGATATCAACTATGAAATAAGCTTCTGGGCACACCTAGGAGGGATTTTCTTGATTACAACATTTGAAGTAGAAACGGGTGGGTAGTGTCTTTCAGTGGCAGCACAAATAAAATGAGGCTCCAGGGAAAAACTTGGCTCTTGCTTTGTTACCATCACATCTCATCTTGCTGGTAAGTGCATCTATCCTGTCCCTGCTACTGCTTTGCACTCCTTGGCGACAGTTCCATCAGGTTTCCAACAGGAAGTGAAACTAGAGGCTCTCCGGAAACCTTCATCATCATGTTGAGAATACTGAGGCATACAGCCTCATGGACTGAGTGAGCAGCTACCTGGTCCTCAGCCTCTTCATTGTGAACGGAGCCATTGTTGGACTACCTGGACTATATCAAGCAAGCCAAACTAATGAATCCCGTTTTAACGTATATTTATTCTATCAGTTCTGTTCATCTATGGAACCTGACTCATACACGTGGCATGATTGCCAAACAGACAATGAAACAAATACCTGGCATTCAGCATAACCTAAATGTCTACACACAAGTAAAAGAGGCAGAGGAGGCAAGTCTTCCCTGTACAATATTTCTAAGAGGAAAATGTAATGGGATAAGGAGAGAGAAATTTGCCATCAGAAGGCCACTGTAGCAGGTGACATAAACAAGACACTAGATAAATGGCAAAAGTCATGTATGAGGAGGAAAACAATTTTCAGTCTCAAATAATTACTGTGAAAGTATTCATTAATTGAAAAGGGGAAACAATAACTGAGGTTAGGAAACCAGAAGGTATTAACTTAAGATTAAATAGACATCAACATCATGGACTCTGCTTGAACACAGTTAAAAGCAACTTATGTGGGAGGGAGAATTGTTCCCAAAGCACATCCTCAATCATATTTCAAGAAAATATCAAATAAACACGAAATGTCAGCAGTCTCCAAACCTGTGATCATTACTACTCTACTAAAACTCACCATGGTCAAAAAAGACCAAACATCTTTAGCTCACAAACTAAAAAGACTTTGGTGGTTTCAATTAGAAATATTTAATATTCTCTGGTATTTGAAGACCTGGCCCCATTAGGTGGCATTGTCTGAGGAGGCTTAGGTGGTGCAGGCTTGCTGGGGCAAGTTTTGACTTTGGAGGAGTGCACTGAGAACTTGAGGCCTCACCCTAATTGTGTTTTGCTCTTTCCTTCTTGTGTTTTCCACTGAGGATGTGATATCTCATTTTCCTGCTCTGGTTGCCAAGCCTACTGATAGCTGCCATACTCTCCTGCCATGGTAGACTCTTAGCCCTCTGCAACCACATACCAAATAAACTCTTTCTTCTATAAGTGGCCTCAGTGGTGGTATTTTATCGCAGCAACAGAAAGGTATCTAATACAGATACTGATTTGTGAAACCAAGGGAAAGTGGGATTCACATTCTGGTAAAGACCACACCCGGTGATAGAAACTCAAATAAAGCCACAGATTATTTGTGCTTTGGAAGTATTCTCTGGCTATTGGGAAGATGAGTGAGACATATATGAAAAAGCCTCACTCCTTTCTCAACTCTCCCATAAACCTGATTTTCAAGCGAGTTTTAGAAGTTACCTAGTATGTGCCCCATGATGTTGACAACATAACACTGTTCTACATCATAAGAGCTGGACCCCATATTCCTTGGCCATTAGGTAGTGCAGCATTTCCCTGTGCCTTCGGACATGTTTTTGAAGTAGCTGTCATTAATGGTGGAAAATGATAATATTAAATAGCTCAATTGTTCTTTCATCTTAAAATAACATTGGTTTGAAATTCTCTAAAGTAAGTGTAAGAAAAGAATTATTCTTTTATGTAGGCCACTGATTCTTCCCTTTATGATTAGATTAATTCAGTAGAAAACTGTGCCAAGCCTGGGAGGAAATTCTGAATTGTCCTCTATTCTGTGTGCTCACTCCTCACACTTCACAGGCACATGTGGAAGAAGAGTTAAACAGAAACTGAGTTCACATTTGAGGGAATAGAACTACTGAGCTTTGCAGCTATAGTTTACTCAGGAAACCTCCATTCCACAGCACCAAGTCTTTGGTCATTTTATGTGTACAACCCAAGCAAAACATTTTGTGTGCTATTTTAAGGGATTCAGTTAATTTGTTTTAGTGAAAATGATAGAATTTATAATTAATTTTGCATTTAGTAATTGAAGAACAATAGAACTGTTCCATGAAGTTCCCTTGAGTAGTTCTCAGATGGTTTTGAGTGCCAGAGACTTCATCCTGTTGGAAATTCAATCAGAACAGACGAGGTGCTTTTCAGCTTAAGTAGTTACCTTCCAGAGCTATATACTCTTAGCACTGGACACAAAACCAGGCCTTGTCATTAGAGTATAGATTACCTTTGTCTGTTTGATCTATTTAAGGGATAATAGTCAGCTTGATGGCTGACTGAGAGGAAGGGCCAGAGAAATCAGACTAGACAGAAACACTAGCCTGGAAAGAACCAACTTCTGGAAAATTTGAGGCTTGGGTTTTGTAAATGTTGGAGATTAAAGCAGGAGATGAGGAAGGGAGTAGGAAAGCAAGAAAGCAATGAAAGAAACAGCTACTTCCATCTCTTCCTGGCTTGCAGTTCCAGGTCCATGGGCCTTTATGAGTTTTCTACTTGATATGGTTTACCAAAGCAGACAATCATCATAGATTGATTTTCCCTGAAAGATTTTCAGTTCAAAGAACTTCAGGACACACACACATCACTGGGTTAAAGACCTTTCATCCTTTGCAGCCACCAAGATGTCTCAGTCATAAAGAAGTGAGAACTGGAAAGTCATACTCACTAGACATGTTGGGCAACCTGAACCTGAAAAACAATAGTTACAACAGATGTTTCTCTCATAGGCTCTGTGTTTGGTTTTCTAAAAATCATGCTTACTACCAGGCTCTTGGAAAAGGGTCAGGGAATGTATAATTTAAGGAGAAAATATGGAAACAGAAAATCTCATGGTACCCTAAAACAACTGCAGCAAATTCCAATGATCAAAATGTTGGTTTAGTTATAGCAAACCATTTTTACTCTCAACATCTAATTTCCAAAGATGCTTCAGTTTTCAGATGAGGGCAGGGGGCTGTTTACAATAGAACAATACACTTTCTTTCTGCAGACAATTTAGTAAAGCAGCCCTTAGACATTAGGATCCAGATGGGTACCACACACAGGACACAAATGATGCTGCAAGGCATGTTTTCCTTTGTGCCATCTACTAAATATTTTAGAACAAGCCTTTGGAAACTTAGCATATTGATTCACCCAGTTGACTTCCAGAGTTTGTTAAAATTTGTAAGTAATTTTCTTTATTTTTTCATTTTCCACATTTTGAGACTTAGCAGTTTCTTAAAGTGATTATCGATAGCTTACCAACTACCACTGAACCATTTCCCACATTCTCACTCTTCTCCAAAACAACAGAAAACTTCCCCCAACATTTTAAAATTTTCAGACTACCAATTGAGGGAGCTGGGTGCTACTTTCTCACTTTTAGGAATATTTACTTAATAGTCTTTCTCTTCATGAAAATATTACCACTGTGAATATTAAAACTTCCTTCTCTCTCTTAGTATTTAAAAAAATCTTTCCTTGAATCATATTTACAAGTTTTGTATAAAAGTAAATGGATAGAATTAGAAAAAAAAAATTGTCTTGAGTGAAGTAACCCAAACCCAGAAAGACAAATACAGCAAACATAGTATATATATTCACTTATAAGTGGATATTAGCTGTTAAGTAGATGATAACTAAGGTACATGGACATAACAAAACATAACCCAGTTGTAGCATGAATCTTCAAGAGTCTTATTAATAAAACCAAACCCAAGGCCAGTAATTGGGGTGAACGCTGAATGATCAGAGAAGCAGAACAAACCACACCTTGCCAATTCCTCACCTAATCCTGTTTTCTCAGACTGGAAACCTCTGTGTCCTCATCTGAATGGATCTCAGCTGAACTGTTGCTCAAAAGCCTAAAAGCTTAATCAGGCTATAGTTCCTTGTCCTTATGCCTTAAATACCTTTCTGCCTCCTGCCATTACTTCCTGGAATTAAAGGAGTGAGTCACCATGCTTGGCTGTATCCTTGAACACACAAAGATCCAGGCAGATCTCTGCCTCTGGAATTCTGAGATTAGGCATCTTCTACCACTGCCTAACCTCTATGTTTAATATTGTGGCTGTTCTGTTCTCCAATTCCAGATAAGTTTATTAGAGTGCACAATATTTCAGGGAACACAATACCCCCAAACCCAGTTATGTAAAGAGGAAGGGGGAGGATGGGAGACACACATGGATCTCTCTGGGAAGGAGAAATAGAATAGATTTTACAGTTAGGGGTGGGGATGAAAGTGGGAGGGATCAGAGAGGGTGAGATGGGATGAAGGGAGAGAGTATGGGAGAGACAGCTGGAATTAGTCGGCATTTGAGGGCTGTATGGAAACCTAGTGCAGTGTAAACCTCCTGGAATCTATGAAGATGCTCCTAAAGAGGACTCCTAGTAATGAGGGATACAGAGTCTCAACAGTCCATCTCCTGTAACCAAGCAAGGCTTCCAGTGGAGGATCTGGGTTGTATTCAGTTGAGTTGTTGGCTAAGGAGGTCCCATTGAAATCCTCTAACAATCCAGACTGATGCTAAAACAAAGGGTTGCTCTCAGAAAACTAACAATGAGGCACCATTGCAAAGGACAACATCACACAACTCATTGAACATAGAGAAATCAAGCTGGTGCCTACATGGAGCCTTCACCCCTACATTATTTTCTCTTTGGTGTGGTAAGGTAATCTGCAGGCTATCAAAAGAGAAACATGGACACTAAATGTCTTGGGGTTATTATTGCTATGAAGAGACACCATTATCATGGCAGCTCTTATAAAGGAAAACATTTAATTGAGATGCTGGCTTAAAGTTCAGAGGTTCAGTCTATTATCATCAAGGCAGGGAGCATTGTAGTATGTAGGCAGGCATACGTGGTGCTGGCTACATCTTGATCAGAAAGCAACAGGAAAGTTAACTGTGACACTGAGTGGTATCATGAGCATAGGAGACCTCAAAGCCCTCCTCCAAAGTGCCATACTTGCCCCAACAAGGCCATACCCACTCTAACAAAGCCACATCTACTAATAGTGCCACTTCTTATGAGATTATGGGGGCCAATTGCATTCAAACTATCACACTCCACTCCTAGCCACCATCAGCTTATAACAATATCATAATGCAAAACATATTTATTCCAACTTTAAAAGTCCCCATAGTCTATCAGTTTCAACAGTGTTTAAAAGTTCAAAATCTCTTCTGAAGCCCATGCAATCTCTTAATTGTAATCAGCTATAAAATCAAAGTCAAAAACAGATCACATACTTCCAAAATACAATGGCACAGGAATACCATTCCAAAACATAGGGAAGGGAGCATAGTGAGGAAATACTGGACCAAAGAAAAACCAAAAAACCAGCTGGGCAAACTCCAAACTCTGTAGCTCCATGTCTGATATCAAAAAATTCTTCAGATCTCCAACCCCTTTCAGCTTTGTTGACTGAGACACATTTCTTCCTCTTTGGTTAATTCTACTCATGGCAGTTAGTTCTACTGTTAGCAGCTTTCCTCAGCGAGTATCCCAGGACTCTGGCATCTCTAGCACTTTGGATTCTCCAAGGCAATCCAGGCTTCAACTTCACAGCTTTATGCAATGGCCTCTCTAGCCCTCCATTCCAGGACAACCCTGTTCCATGCCTGGTCTCAGCAGCTTCTCTTAGTCTCCAGAGCAAATTCCATACCCTTGTCTTCTATTCTTAACTCCAGAACCACTTGCCTGAAGCTGCCAAGTCCTGGTGCTTGCTGGGGCTGGAATATGACCACCCCTCCACCCCCCACCCTTGTTCAATGACATCTTCACCTGCTTTCTGTTCTTCACTGCCTAAGCTTAGCTGTCCTGAAACTGGATCTCTAGACCAGGCTGACCTCAGAGTCAGAGGTCTGCCAGCCTCTGCCTTGCCAGTGTTGGAATTAAATGCATGTACCACCACTCTCAGCTCTAATCTTTTCTTTAGTTTCTTTTCAAAAGTTGGAAATTTAGCTAGGTGGAATCTTGACCTGAGGTCACCACTCCCTTTATTCTATTTCTTAATCTGTTTATCTCCTTGGACACAGGATTTATCTCTATTCCACTTCCTGGTGCCCCTTTCCTCAATCTGTACATTTTGTATTTTTCTTTTGCATAGCTTGCTCTTTCTCATTATAAATCTTCATGAGAGTTAATGCTAATAACCACAGGACAGAGTCAATAATAGGCTGTTTTGAGATTTCTTCTGCCAATGGAATTAAAGCAAAACTCTTCACTTTAGCCCCAGGCCGACAAAAAGTAGCCACATTCAAAATATCACAAGAAAAATCTCTAGACAACATACTAAAATTCTTCACCTCTGAAACCTCTTGAGCCAGGCCCTGACAGTTCAAATAACTCTTAGCACTACTGTCTTCCATGATCCTACTAGTAAAGCCCATTAAGCAGTGCTTAAAGCATTCCACTGCTTTCTTAACCCTTAGTACCCAAATCCAGATTTCTCCAAGCAAAAACATAGCCAGGCCTACATAGCAAAGACCCAGTCCCTGGTACCAATTTCTGTCCTAGGGCTTCTATTGCTGTGAAGAGACACCATGACCACAGCAACTCTCATAAAGGAAAACATTTAACTGAGGTATTGGTTTACAGTTCAGAGGTTTGGTCTATTATCTTGGCAGGGAACATGGAGCATGTAAGCAGACATGGTGCTGGCTACATCTTAATCAGAAGGAAACAGGAAAGTGTACTGTGACAGTAAGAGGTATCTTGAGCATATACTTGTTGTGGGAATTTGTTCCACCAATGATCTTGGGGTATCTGGCCCAATAGAGGTGTGTTTTTCTGAGTACATGATTGCTCAAAATGAGGATGGGGCTAGAAGGATAATGGCTGTTTACTTTGTTCTGTATCTGTGAGTCTATGTCTCCCAATTTTATGTCTTAATAAATCCCTGATACCCTTTAACAGATTCTCATGGTTTCACTTAACATTGACCCCCAAAGTCTACTCTCACTGTGACATACTTCCTCCAACAAGACCATATCTTCTCCAACAAAGCCACACCTCCTAATAGTGCCACCCCTTATGAGCTTATGGGAGCCAATTACAATCAAACTACCACACCAACCCAGCCTCAAAACCTTTGGCCTACAATCTTTCCTGCCTGCAACATCTGCCAGAGCAATGGTGGCTTAAAACTGTGAGAGTAGCCAACCATTGTCTGATTTTACTTAAGTACCACTGCAGGAGAGAGAACCCATAGGCAGCATTGCTTGTGTAATCAAGAACCAGTGACAAGACAGCCCAGAGACCTAGAGTAAACATGACTGGTCTAAAAAATAAAAGTCAATAAAATGATTCCTAAAGATATTCTGTTCTGCTCATAGATCAGTGCATTATCCAGCCATCAACAGAGAAGCTTCCACCAGTAGCAGATAGAAACAGATGCAGAGAGCCACAGACAGACACTATGCACAGACAGAGAGTCTAAATTGGAGGTCTCCATCAAATCCTTCCCTTCAGAATTCAGGAAACCCTGTGAAAGAGGAGTTGGAAAGATTATAAGAGTCATGGGGGATGGGGAACACGGGAAGAACATGGCCCTCTGAATCAACATAAGCAAAGTTCACATAAGTTCATAGAGACTGAAGCAGCAAGCTCAGGGCCTTCAAGGGTATTAAACAGGTCCTCTGTGTATATATTATAGCTATTACCTTAGTATGTTATGGGACTCCTGACTATCGGAACAAGTGGTCTCTGACTCTTTTGCCTGTTCTTAGGACTCTTTTCCTCCTGTTGGGTTGCCATATCCAAATTTGATGTGACAGTTTTTGCTTCATCTTATTTTATTTTGTCTTGTTTGTTTAACTCTTAGAAGCCTGTTCTTTTTCTTTCTTTCTTTTTTTAAATTGAGAGGCCTGTTCTTTTTCTAATGAGGGACAGAAATGGAGTGAATCTGGAAGGAAGGGAGGTGGGGAGACACGGAAAAGAGTAGAGGGAGGGGAAACCATAATGAGAAAATAATCTATTTTCAATAAATAAAAGTATAGATAAAAGTGTTTTTTTCCTAAAAAGAATGAATTGTAGTCTTCTATTATAATTACTAATACCTAAATCACATTCTTTCATTCTATCAATTCACACATTCATTTGGTGCTTCTCTGGGAAACCACCACCATATAAAATTCAAGCTGGCAAATAACAGCTCTTGTGGCTGAGGGGTGCAGGAACATGTGTGCCAATGGTTTGATATGATTTGTCTTCATTAAGGAATACACATGGAATCAATATGACTTGTCGTGGATTGCATAGATATTTATACATAAAAAAAAAATGAACTTTATGGTCATTGTTTGGAAGAAAGCCAATCCATGACATAAAATCATACCCATTTTCTTATGGGCCATTCACAGTCACTGAACACATGCTTGATAAATGAGGAAACAAAGCCATTTTATTTAAGCGTAGCCAGAGCAGTATTGAGTTGCTACATGTGTACAATGAAGCACAATCTCCCCTGGCAGCAGCAGAAACAGTGTGAAACACAGTGGGCAGCTTTGCCTTTCCAGAGCAGAGAGACAGGACCACTTTCCCCTTTCCTTTCACAGGCCCTTCCTCAAATGCACTGTTATGTGTACACTATTTTCTTTCCAATTCCTTAAAAGAACTTATGCTTCTCTTAGGTGACTCTCCAAAACACAGTCTACTGCACTTTGAAGCCACGGGAAGTAGTTACTATTCAGTCATCTGGCTTTTACTAACTGAAATGAGATCCCTGGAGAAAAATCTCGTTATGCTCAAGACCATTTTCATTCTTGAATATAACTTACAATGATATGTTAAAACCTGATCAAGGTAAAATGCATTTATGACAAAATAAAATGTTTGAAAAAGTGAGATATTCTCTATAAGGTACACTCCTCTAAGAATCTCTGAGCTCAGAATAAGAAGGATAGATTTTCAGAGATTTGCCCATCTAGGACACTTGAGTAAAAAAATGATGCTATGTTAAAAGATGCAAAACTTTGTTAGCTTATTTTGTCATTCTATGTTGTTGCTGTGTGTGCACCATCTGGCTTTTTCCCTTTGTTTTCTACTTTGAATTAAATTGGAAGGGGTGTGTTTTAAAAAGGACCAAGCATGACAGACTGCCTCTACTTGTATTGTTTTGTTTTTTACAGAGTTTTCTTTTCTTATTTAATGGTGAGCAGATATAACTAATTTTGAATAGAGAATAAAGGATTTAGTCACCTTTAATGTTTGATCTAAAAAAACCTTTTATATGGTGGATAAAGATTACATTTAATAAGTTTTCCCTTAGGTGTCAATTATTTTAAGTCCAGATTTCACTTATTTCTATAAGAATGCAGTCGTTATTTAGACCACAAATACCTTTCTACAGATCAAAGGCCTTTAGAAGCCTGATGTATGAAGTGGAAGTTCTTTTACAATGGTTTTGAGAAGATCTTTTCAAATCAAAGGCAGCAGAGCCCACTACTGGCATAATTGTTGAGACTTTTCTCTAGTCAAGTAATTGGATGTTGCTTGGAGCTAAACTTCTTACATGATAAAAGCAAATTCTCAGAAAATAAATAATATACATTTTAGATAGCTTTCTAAACCTAGAGGTTTAATGCAATAGAGTGTTGTGGTCAGACTCAAGGTTAACACTTGAATTCTTGAGCACATGATGGCATATTGAAGTCACACTTTCAAAATTGTGTCTTCCCCCTAGTCAACTATGGACCAGCTGGCAGTAAGTTTGCCAAGAAAGGAAAGGCTCATGGAAGAAACAATGTTTCAATGGCTGTCTCTTAAACATATTCACCGTGTTTTACAAATAGTGATCAGTAAAATTTAACCAATAGCAATAATTGCTTGCCATCATTCCACTGAAAAAAGTAGCAGAGGGGGACATGCTTTTCCATTGTCTTTGAACTCAAGTGCATTAGTTTTTTGTACTAGATGTAAACATTACCATGAGCTGGGTGCTTAAAACAGCATGAATTTGCCCACTTGGAGCCCCAGAGGCCCCAGAGGCTCCACGTGTCAGTGTCTGCTGCTGGGCTGAGATCATGGTGTTAGTAGGACTAAGCTCCCATCTGAGGCCATAGGGGAGAATCTGTTCTTTTCTGCTTTCACTTGCTGGTGGGTTTTTAGTGCCCTTAGTTCCTGGCTGCATCCTTCCAGCACTATGCACTCTCTAGTTCTGTGGCCACCCTACCTTCTTCTGTTACTCTCTATCTATAAAATTCCTTGAACCTCCATCTTATGGATCTGCGTTTACAGCTCCAATAGCCATAATACCTTCCCCATTTTAAAATCACAATCATATCTGCAAAACCCTCATGGCCTACAAGATGACACTCACAGGTTTCAAAGAACCACAGGATAAATAAACTTTCTAAAATCCATATTTTTGAATTGATATTCATTTGATTTTGGACTTGAAAGCCACCCATCAAGACATAATCAAGAATTATCAGAAAGTTACACATACATATTGACAAAAGCAACTGCCAATAATTTTTGTGGGGAGCGATACTCTATTATTCCAGAGTTCACAGGGGGGAAAAACTGAAGAAAATAAACTTAAAAGAAAAAAATAATGAATAAGAAAACATTAAAACAAGGTTTGTAAAATAAACAAACAAAAACCACACACACACAGCATTTCAGCATAGTAAAATTGTCCAAATAGTATAAATTCAGAATTAGAGCTCCTGATGACTAAGTTTCACATACCTCAAACTTATGATAAATACTTTTCATCACAGAATATGTTTAAACATTGCTCATATTATATGATGTGACTATCACTTGAATTGAGGAAGTGAATATAGAACCCACAATACCCAAAGAACAACCAATTTGTTGAACAACAAGATATTGTCACTGAGATGCAGAGTAATAAACTGTCAAAGTCAAGAACAAAGAGAAAATTTTAACAAAACAATAAACTCAATTTGGCACATATAAAGGAATAAGGCTATCATATTTCTTAACAAACGTCGAGAGAGATAAAATAGACAATATGCAGAAAGCAAACAGCCACTGTCTTTGACTACTATAGCTAGACATATTTTTCTCTAAAATAAAAATCCTTGTTTTTCCTAGACAAACAAAAGGTTAATTAAGTTGACCAATACCAGGCTTGAGACTAGGCCTTATAAGAAATGGTTGAAGCAGTTCTCCAAATTGAAGTGAAAATGCTCTACACAGTTACACAAACACACTTAAAGCACTGACTTATCTGGCAGTTGTAATATAGATATCTACAAGTTAGTATTGCTGGGTAATAATAATTTACTTTCAGTTTAAATATAAATATTGAAACATTAATTTTTTTATTAAAAACATGATATAAAGAGAAACAAAAGAAAGAACACAATGTTCAGGTCATGTAAAGATGTAGTTTTTATACAACTTGTTGCAAACTTTTAAAAAAGGAAATAATGACAATATATTTGAAGTAAGTCTCAAACTCGTCACCAGAGGAAAGTTCATAGATCCCAAAAGATAGGAAGACAAAGTCCACACATCAATATAAAATATCATCATGTGACTGAAGACAGTAATCAAAGTAATGGTAGAAGAGCCGCAAAGTAGATAAGACATGTTTTCATGGCAACAGTCAATTTATATTCTTCAATAATTACCTTAGGAAAATTAGATTTAATCAATCAATTAAAAGCCAGAGTGATGAATTACCAGCTGCCAGGCATTGGCACCAGAAAAGCAGCTATAGCTCAATCTTAGAACACTTGCTGGGTGGTGGTGGTGCATGCCTTTAATCCCAGCACTCGAGAGGCAGAGGCAGGTGGATCTTTGTGAGTTCAAGGCCAGCCTGGTCTACAGAGCAAGATCCAGGAAAGGCACAAAATAACACACAGAAACCTTGTCTCGAGAAAAAAAAAAAAAAAAAAAACACTTGACCTGGGTAAGCAGAGATCAACCATCAGGCACCATTACAGTGAGTGAGTATATGGTGGGTAACAGGAGAGAGAGATGGGCAGAAAGGTTCATGTGTTAGGGTGAGAGGCAGATCTGAACAGTGGAGGGCAGTGAGGAACCAACTGATATGGATGGCCTGCTTGCCACCAAGGCCATGGTGATGTCCAGCCCTGGGCTGCTGCCAAGTGACATGTCTGGGTCCAGGGTCCTGATGCAGTGATGGTGGTCTGTGTTGTTGTCCATGGCTCCTGTTACCATCGAGGGAATTTTGGATGCCCAGAGGCTGCGCTGCCACCTGTGACCTTGTCAGTGTCTGAGGAATGTGCCCCCACAGGGGTCATGCCATTCTAAGAGGCCTGCATAGCCACCCAGGTCCATGGTGATAATGGAGCCTGGATTGTTGCCAAGGGCTATGTCTGGGTCTGTGGCCCTGCTGCAGCCAGGCTCTGTGTTGATGTCAAACTTTTCTGTTGACAGTGAGGGCTGTGCAGAGGCACATAGTCTAGGCTGACATCTGAGACCATGTTGCTGTTTGAGGGCCATGCTGCCACTGGGATCATACAGATCTGAGTGGCCTGTGATGCCACTCCAGGCCATGGTGACATCCAGACCCAAACTGCAGCCAAGGGACTTGTCTGGGTCTGTGGCCCTTCTGTAGTCTCAGTCTGTGTTGATGTCCATGGATGCTGTTATCACCAAAGACAGTGAGGATAGGTCTGCACAGAGTTGGCCCCACCCCTCAATAGCTGCAGTATTAGGGAGAACAAGCCCTGACCCACACCAACTGCAACATTTCGAAGAACGGGCCCTGCATCCTACTGGGCAGCATGGTAGAGCTGATCTTGTTGATGTTGACAGTGATGCAGGTGTTATGGTCCCCAGACATGCATGAGAGGTCTGGTCCCACCCTTCATCAGCCATATGGTGAAGTTGGCAAGGGAGAGATGTCTCTCTCATCCTACAGCCCTTGCTGGCCTTGGGTGGTGAAAGCAGGCCTGGACCTCACCCTGGCAACACAGTAGAGCAGACTCTGTTGGCAGGGGTGGAGATAAGCTGACCATGAGGGCATGAGAATAGGAGAACTGAACCTACCCCACTTATCTGCCATGTGGAGGAATAGGTGAGAAAAAGATGCTCTCTCCCTCTGCCCCTTGCCACCTACAGAAGATGGGAGAGCTGGCCCAGCACCTCACCAACTACAGCACTCGGGGGAGAGGGAGCTGCACCTTGCCTGGGCAAAACAGTAGAGCTGGCCCTACTGGTGTGGGTGCAGGTGAACCAGTCCAAAGAGCTTGAGAGTAGGAGAACTGGCCCCATTTCCTGCTGCCTATTGCAGTAGGTGAGCTGGCAGGAGCAACACTGGAAAGCTGGCCCTGGGGGTGGCAATGAGGGAAAGCTGTCAGGCTGGCAAACCCAGCTACCACCCAGGCCTAGAACCAGGGCTATGAGTTGGCCCACCCCAACATCCACTTCATCCATGAACTGCTAGAGCACATGAAGGGGCCAGCCCTGCAGATCTAAATCTGCAGGGTCTCCATGACACAAGGCAACAAAAAGATATCTAAAAGCAGGGCCAGTGAAGGCTCAGTATTGAGGGTGCAGCAGAAGAAGCCAGAGGCCTCTAACCATACCAATGACTCATTGCAATGAACACTTGCAAGTAAAGATGTATGGACTACAGGGTATACTGTGTAACTTACTGTGTCACACTACAGCATCTACACCAAGACTGTTTGTTTTTGCTTCTGGTTTTTTTTAAATTTAATTTTATTTGGGGGGGGGGCATGTTGCAAGGGCAAAGGGTAGATGATATGAAGGGATGGGAAGATGAATGGGATTGAGATGCATGATGTGAAATCCACAATGAAATAATTTTAAAAAGTAAAAACAAAAAGGAAGAAGAAGAAGAAGAAGAAGAAGAAGAAGAAGAAGAAGAAGAAGAAGAAGAAGAAGAAGAAAAGCCAGACTGACAGAGTCAGTTATAAAACAGAATTTTTACATATCATTCAGCTGTTTTCTACAACAATATCAATTTAAAACTTAAAGATACATATATTATGTAGAAAAAAAGGAATAAAAAGTCATGATGAGAATGGTAGTAACAATGGAGAATGACTATACTAAGACAAAATAAAACCTCAGAATGGTCTAATTGTCCCTAAATATGCAGATCATAGCAAAATGATAAGAAGGCCCTGATCTATTCAGCTGGCTTAAAATGTATGCATCCCACACCATAACATCTAAACATACAAAGCAAATGTGAATAGATATGAATACAGAAAAAGAACAGCAACACAATAATAACTGGGATTTCAATATCCTACTTAAAATAAACCTTATTGAAAGAGAAAAAAATAATAAATAACTAACTAACAGCATTATAGACCAAATGGAACTAATGGCTATGTGGTATTCCCCAGCAGTAGAGTAATGGTGCTGCTATCTTTTCTCACATGCATGAAACATCCCCAAGATGGATCACAAGCAAAGTCATAAAGCAAAGCTTAAGAAATATAAGAATACTGAAAACATTTCCAGTATTTTTTCTGACCAAAGAGGAATAAAAAGATCCACGAGTAACAGTAAAAAAGTGAAAAAGTCATGAATGCATGGAAACTGAATAAGATACTTTGGAAAACGAGGTTACAGAGAGGATCAAAAAAAAATTCACATGCCTTGAGTCAAAGGGACACTAAAATAAGGCATACCAAAAATCATGTGTGCTAAATAGTTCTAAAAGGGACGTTTTAGCTGTGAACACTTACCTTGAAAAGGACAAATACAGTCTGGAGAGATGGCTCAGTTACTGCTCTTCCACTAGGTCTGAGTTCCCTACCCAGCATCTATATAATGTAGCTTACAACAACCAGAAACACAAATACAACCTGTGAAAGTCGAATCAAGAAACAAGTAGCCCAAACCAAAATATAACAAATAGAGAGATTGAATTGCTTACCAATTGTTTTTTTCTAAACATGAAAAGCCCAAGACTAATTAGCTTCACTAGAAATGATTAATATGTCTTCCAAAAGATATGGTGCCCCTTCAAATTCACTCTTTAAGTCCAGAATCAACCTGATGACAAAACAAGAAGTGGAGAGGAACAGACATGAGGCCAACATTGCTAGTAAGCGTAAATGTAAGGGTATTCAAGAAAACCCTAGTGCAGTGGCAGCATGTGAAGGGGTTATTATACCATGACCAAGTTGGGTTTATTCCTAGCATACAAGAGCATTCAATGCATGTCAATCAATCAGTGTGACAGGTTATAATTTAAAATTAAAAAGGAAACAGACACCACTCAGACAAAGTAAAATATCTGACAAAAATTTCTATTCCTTTGTTACTTAAACTGTCAACAAAATTCCTCCTGGAGGAATCTGTCCAATCTAATAAAGACACCTATAAAAATATCACACAGTTGAAATAACTACTTCAGTCACTGTAACACAAGGAAGGTTAACTGTGTATCTTCAACAAGGCTTGCTAAGGCCACACTAGAAATCCAAGGATGTGGACCCTCCATTCCCTGGGTCTGGTGAATGCTGTCTGTACACAGTAATCACAGCATGAGCTGCAATGTCAGGGTCACATGCAGAAGTGAAGAGTCCAAGCTCTAAACAAATCCACTAAGCTACAGGGAGCAAGGTTTTATAGCCTTCTCATGAAAGCAACCAGACGTTCTCTTTCACCCTTGGTTTTGACACAGGAATAGCCTGGAAAAAAAAGATAAGAAAAAAAAATGAAGCTATCCAAAAAATAAAGGAAGAAATAAAGTATCCATATACCAGTGATGTGATTCTATGCATGGAGAGGAATGTCTCAAGAGATTAAACAAGGGAAGAAAGGAATGAAGGAAGGAAGGAAGGAAGGAAGGAAGGAAGGAAGGAAGGAAGGAAGGAAGGAAGACCAGCACTCAGGAGGCAGAGGCAGGAGGATCTCTGTGAGTTCAAGGCCAGCCTGGTCTACAGAGTGAGTTCCAGGAACAGTGCAAAGCTACACAGAGAAACCCTACCTTGAAAAACAAACAAACAAACAAACAAACAAACAAACAAACCAAACAAGAAAGGAAGGAAGGAAGGAAGGAAGGAAGGAAGAAAGGAGAAAACCCTGTTGGAACTAATGAAGTCTTAGTTAAAATAATTCAACCCAAAATTAATTTAGAAAACATTGACTGGATTTGAAAAAAACTGAAAAAATACCTTTGCAAAGAAAATATTTTATAATGACATTCATGTTCATGGTAGCAAATATAAAAGTATAAAATGATTGTGAATAAGCTTATTCTAAGAAAGAACAGATTTACATGATGAAATGAAGGAAATACCTTACAACAAAAGTCCTCAAATTCACATGGAATGACAGAAGATCATGAATAGCCAAGAGTCCATAGTTCATTTAAGGGACAATACAGTCTCTTCAGTAAGTCACATTGATGAATGTGGATATGTGATTAATAAATAAAACTGGAACATTATCTAAAGGTAGATATAAAAATCAACTCAAAATGAACAAAGTACATAAATTTTAAAAGCTAAAAGCACAATTCTGAGAGTGGAAAACCAGAGGAAAATTTCCTGATACTGATCTTGATGATGGTTTTCTTGATACTCTAAATACACAGCCAACAAAAGCAGAAACAATGTAAATACCATTGATCTAAAGCACCATCTAGCAAATAACTCAGTCAGAAGAATGAACACGTCCACAGCACCCAGAATCACTTGCAAGCCATGTGTTATGAGTGCTTAATAGCCATATCATCTCTGAAACTCCTGAAACTCAATAATGTAAAACTGAAACACCCAATTCCAAAAGGAGAAATTACCCAAACAGTTATTTTTCAGAACAATAACTGTTAGCTAATCAGCTTTCCCTCACTGTAATGAAATGCCTTAGGTAACAAGTCACAAAGAGAAGTGAATGTTGGCTTGAGTTTTGGAAGCTTCATTCTGTGAAAAGTGGATGAGTGGCTTTGAGCCTGAGGCAAGGCAGCGGGACACAGTAGGACTGCGTGGCCGAGAAAACCCACGCGCATCATGAACAGGAGACAATGAAAGACTAGATGCCCAGTCTTGAAAGTCCTCCCATCTCTTAGTATTACTACCCATTCAGCATATGGACCTCTGGAGAGCATTTAAGATAAGATCCAAACTACAGTAACATGTAGTTTACTGACAAATGCAAGGCACTGGACTTCAGCAGCTAGCACAAAAAAACCGACAACCCAAACACAGCTATTAGCAAAAAGAGAAAGGCAGGTGAGTGCGGCTTGGGGAAAACACAGAGTGAGGGCTCACCACACAGGTGAGATGCTTCCTAAATAACATTTCCTTTGGTCTTAGCAAAAGCAGAGAAGCAATTACACAATTTAAAGGACTAACAATTGTGGCACTGGAAACAGTGTCAGTAATAAAAAACAATGACAGTTCTATCACAGTGGAAAAAAAATAGAAGAAAAGAACTAAGTGAAAGAAAAAAGTTAAATGGGCGGCAGTATTGAAATAAAAGTGGCAACAAGCATCAAAGTGAATGAATTTTTTAGAAAAAATTCAGGGTTTAAAAAAAACTTGTCACAGAAAAACATTATCAGACATAATTTTGAGCAGACAAAATAAAGTTTTTGTTTTGTTTTGTTTTCTTTTCTTAGATCTGTGAAGAATCAGGAAAAGAACAAAGAAAAGTGTGACAATGATCATTTCCCATTCAGTAGTAATGGCAAGTGAGGGGAGCTGGTAACTGGCAGTGGCATGCTGGGACATGAGAGAGTGGTTATCAAGACTGTCAGTGCTCTTTCTTAGCATGTGTGGAGGGCATGCTGTCTTATGTTTTATTATCATTGTGCTTGGGGTTTATATTTTTTGAATTATTTTGGTGTGTGTGTGTGTGTGTGTGTGTGTGTGTGTGTGTGTGCATGAGTCAAAGTGCCCGCAGAAGGCCGAAGAGACATCAGATTGCCTTAAGCTGGCATTACAGCTGGTTGTGAGTCACCCAGTGTGCCTGCTGGGAACTGAACTTGGTTCTCCAAGAACAGTGTACCGTCTTAACACTGGCCAGTCTTTCCAGCCCTCATTTTTATGCTTAAGTTATTTGTATAATTTTTTTTACTTTTCACCATTTTGTTTATTTCTATTCATTATAAAGTGTGGACCATTTCATGATAAAAAGTATTGCTTAGTAAGAAACAGCTCCTCTATTATTGTTTTCCAAAAAATAGCCTTTGTTGCCTGGAAAGGAATATCTAATTGTAGGTTTCCTGATTTAAATAAATTACATTTCATGGAAAAATCACTTTTTGTTGATAAAGGCAAAAACAAAAATAAAGCTTTGACTGTGCAAATGACATCTATGCTAATATCACCATCAAAACTGTGATACTTTTATGATCTCTTATTCATTCCAACACTCTTTTACATGACCATTTTCAGTGTTGTACCTAGGAAAGGACTTATGGGCAGGCAGTAGTGGCGCACGCCTTTAATCCCAGCACTCAGGAGGCAGAGCCAGGCAGATCTTTGTAAGTTTGAGGCCAGACTGGTCTACAGAGCGAGATCCAGGAAAGGCACAAAGCTACACAGAGAAACCCTGTCTCAAAAAAACAAAAAAGAAAAGAAAAAAAAAGAAAGAAAAGGACTTACGTTACAACTCACATTCATATCATATTTACTGAGAGTCTATTCACATCAGTGTTGTCCTATGTCCCCAGAGGGCATGCCTTTGTGTAAGACAGTCACAAATTTTGACTTCAAGAAGGTCAAAATTTAATTAGGAAGAACAAAAAAAATAGTTTAAAATTTGATGATTGATATAATGCACCAAGCCAATAATCAACAGGTAGCAATGGATTATCATATTTATCTTGTATAATTTAGAAAATCATGTTTGTACCATGTACAGGTAGTTCACACCAGTGCTTAGGCATAAAGGATTTGGGGTCTTAAGCCATAGCTAACTGTCTTTGTGATACCACTTTTCCATGTGTGAGTCTAATAATTTTTGATTTCTCTGATCTTTTGATTGATTATATATAATCAATAAGTAATTATATGTGGTCAATTCCATCATATATTGTCAAATGCATGAATAAATAACTGAGTAAATAAATGAACAAGTGGCATTTGTGTTATACTTGTATCAATATGAACTCTAAAAGCATTAATGATATAAGGATACATTTTAAATTATGAAGTGGTAATTTTTTGAAGAAGTTATAAAGCCAAGAAAATGTCACTTAGATGATAGATGATAAACAGAAAGATAGATGATTATAGATAGTAGCATCAATATGAATACATATTCTGAGATACATGCCTTTCCCTTAGAATATTAATTCTTTATTTCATTTATGTGACAAACTGAACTTAACTATCATATGTAGTCAAGTCTTTCTCTGTTCCACAAGCCAGCTCCCAAATAATGACACAAAGATTTCTTATTAATTATAAAAGCTCAGCCTTAGCTTGGGCTTATTTCTAACTAGCTCTTATAATTTAAATTAACCCATTTTTATTAATCTGAGTGCTATCATGTGGCTCGTGGATTTTACCTCTCCTTGGCATACAGTGTTTCCTCTGTATTCAGCTGGCTACCCCACCTTTCTTCTTCCCTGAGACCTCTTTGTCCCAGGAAGTTATACCGACCTTCTTCCTGCCTAGCTATGGGCAGTTCAGCTCTTTATTAAACCAGTCACAGTGGCACATCTTCACAGTGTATAGAATATTCCACAACAGTCACACAAACAACTCCATTTTTTTATTATAACCCAAATGTTAAATATCTTTTCTTTGACCTTGTCTATATAAAGGACCATGTCCAGTTAAGGTACAGCCACAGACTTGGAAAGGGAATTATGAACACGCACTGTTTCCTACTTGCTATTCATCCACTTAGGAATTAATTATTAGGACAACACACAGTAAACTAACAGAAATAAGCAAAAGTCCCTTTTAGAAGTGCTTACTATTAGGCACATGTGTGTTGATGCCCTATCACACGTCAGACATACAAATGAAGGCTTTTTTTATGGATTTCATCTGCAATGTCTCATAACCCATCTTGCACACAGAGAGGCACATCTCTATCAGAATATTCTAGAAGTAGAGGGGACAGTTGATTGTCTTTGATGCAGTATTAGCTCCTATGTTCTCTACATTGTGTTTTCTCACACTTGCTTGGAATGTGGAACTCAACTACGTCAATTGCAGGGCACTGAGTCTCAATCAGCAGAGTCTAGAAAATTTGAATTTAGAGCTTTCCTCTGTTTCCCTTCATTCCAATCAAACTATTGCTTTTAAAGCCCTTTCAGTCATATGGCAGTAAATGGGCTTGGAAGAACAATACACTTCCAGCTAGAAGAAGTGGACTGTCTATACCGATTTCCTTAGAGCACCTTTAGTTGTTGTTATGGGAGATGTGCTACACCACACTCACTGTAAAGATGGTAGAGACAAAATTTCAAGCATCTTATTTCCAACTAAATGTTTCTTCTCCTTTGAATTTCCCAAAGAAATCCGGCCTTCTCTGCCTGTTGTTTGTTCCCTCACACATGTATGTTGATGCCATCTATCAACACAAAAGACTATATGCCCTAGAAAGGGTACTGATGACAGACTGAAGTAGCAGTACCAGAGTCCTTAGTGAACCAGTGAGTTTATTGGAGTCACTTACAGGCTTATGGGTGAGAGATAACTAAGAAAAGCACAGATGATTCAAAGACAGCTCCATCTCTGTAAAGCCATCCACCAAGTGCAATGATTCACAAAAGCTGGAATCCTGGATCACACTGAATGGCAAGTGAGCTGCTTGCCAGTCCAGAGACTCTCTTTCATGTGCCTCAGCTGATCTGAATGTATCTTAAAGGCAACTTGACTGTACCTCTTCTGAGAAGCTCAACTGCTCTGCATCTGCTTAGTGGTCCTTACTGCTCATACACCCTTGGGAATGGAGGGGCCTTTTGCAGATGGCCAATTTCATGACCCTCCTGATGACTTCTGAGTTATTTACTTCTTGAGACTTTATGACCTTCCTTTACAGTTTCCTGAGCCTTAATGAACCTCTTTTAGAACTTCTGGTGTCTT
Source organism: Onychomys torridus (assembly GCF_903995425.1). Taxonomy (NCBI): domain Eukaryota; kingdom Metazoa; phylum Chordata; class Mammalia; order Rodentia; family Cricetidae; genus Onychomys; species Onychomys torridus. The sequence goes on from NC_050444.1 coordinate 53,003,461, forward strand.
AAAGAATTGCAGAAAAAAAATCACTACATATAACACTGATTCAATTCATATTGGGTAAGGAACCAGTCAGTGAGATAAAACAGAAAAAAAAAAAAAAAAAACAAAAAAAAAACCTTTCTTTTATCCTTGTTTGAGGTGGGTGTGTGAAATTTCCTCAGCTGTTATTTTGACAATGGAGAGGTACTTATTACTTGTTGTGTTCAGTTTGGGGGCTACAATAGGGAAATGCCTATTGATAATATGTTATTTTCACTTTCTTGCTGGGCAGAGCAGAATGTGGAAAAATAAAAATCAGTGCCATGAAGAGGTTGATAGCAGAAGAGTCATAAATATACATGATGTCCTAGATAATGATTGGGTTTCAGATAAGAACACTGTGATCTCTGTGAGGGGCATTTCAGACATGAAATAGAGATGCTAGAGCCAAGCCCAGTAGATCTATAAGGTTTGGGGAATGAACTCGGTATGAATCATAAGGATTTTTCTCTCTGACTTAAATTGCATTTTATTTTTCAATTTTAAATTAAATTTATTTAATTGATTAATGAAATCACAAAATGGACATTTTTGTGATATACCATGTTTTAACACATGTATAAATAATGTAATGTTTACATCAGATTGAAGTATGCATCATCTTAAGCCACCCTACTTTGTAATAGCCACCAGAAATTCCTATTTACCTATCTAACTTAACTAGACTTTTCCTGTCTCATAATCTATGAACATGACTATACTTTGCCCATCTATTTATTTCCTTCACCCTATCCAGCCTCTAGTCACTATCATTCTATTCTCAAGTGTTAGGAAATAAAACAACACACTTTAAAACAGGAGAGAAAGCTAAGACCTACAATGTGATTGTGTATGGCATGCAATTTGTTAAGTTTTTGGTGCTGTGATTCTTCATGAATCAAGTCATTAATCATGAAAGGAGTTAGACGAATGGATAGGAACATGATCCAGGAACATGCTATGATTATTTCAAAAGAACATGGTCCAGGAAAATGTTATGATTTATTCAAAAACTTGGAGTTATGATGTAGATTTCAAGCTATAAGCAATTTTATAAGGCTGTATAAGGATGTGTATTTGAAAGATGGTAAATAATATTTCCCTTCCTAGGTCACCTATAAACAAGCAAAGACATAATATCTCTTATATCCCCAAGTGGATTATAACATGAAGTACCATGAATTTGAAACCCCATCCATGAGCTCAGAAGAAAGTCAAGGAACTGCAGTGATCTGAGTTTCTAGACACAACTCCAAACTGTATTCCTACTTCCTTAAAGTCATGGTGTTTCTATAAGGCTGGTAACAACACATGAACATCTCATAGCCACAAATTACAGCAGACTAAGAAGCAGAAAGTTAGAGTAGATACTCAATTATGGAAAAGTAAAATGGAGCATTGACTAAGTCCATAAATTATAGGGAATGATGACAGACATTTTCTATTACAGAATAGAGGATGTATAGCTGAATGGCATGATTCTAATGTGGAGAAATGGGGTGGCTCATCTTGAATAAATAATGAATGAGATATAAAAGAAATTTTACTATGGAAATGAGGAACAACAGTCTATAGGAATGTTTCAAAAAAGAGTAAGGAATATTGAGAGAAAAGAGTGCTTAATTTAGTTTGCTACAATTCCCCCCACATCCATAAAGTTAAGATTTTGACAAAATTTTAACCCATCTTGTTCATTGTCAAGAAGATAATCATGTTTTCACAATGTATGCAATCTGTTAGATGGCATTGTACTCACATAAATCTGTAGATAGCTTTTACCACATAACAATACAAGAGGAAAGCACAGGAGATGAAGGCTAGTGGATTTTTCTTGACATTACAAGATATTTGGAGAAGGCTGAAGCCATTCAGTGACAGCACAGTGAAGTCTGATGAAATCTTCCACATCTTAAGGCAGTATTATGAAACAATGACCAGAGAACAGTGTCATCAGGAAGTGTGGTCACTCTCCTGTGCACAGCTACCACTATACACACATGTGGGAAAGCAAGATAAAGTCTCATTGTGGCAAAAGTCCAAACATATGTCACCATCTTAGGGGAAAAAGGCTATTGTGGTTTCCCCACAATTTTCTGAGGAAGTCATCTTCTCAATAGGAGGTATTAAAATCCAATAAAGTAATTCTACTAAGCAAATGTACATGTTTTAATTATGGAGCTAATTATGGCCCATGAGATTCTCACAGAGGACTATAGACAGAGCTCATTTCATAGATATTGAGGCTATGGTAATGCAAAAGCAGTGAGGTCGTATCTTAGTAGCCAACATCTTGAAACATTCCTCTGCAATGATAAAGGTGATCAGGTAAAGCTAACTGCTTCCCTATCTCTGTACATGCTATTAATATACAACTAATGATTCTGTTGACACACATGCTATGCCTCTGGGTACAAAAGTATTCACCTTGCCTTGTACAAGGGATCAATATCACAAATATGCACAAACTTTTGTGTGACTAACTGAAAAATGATGTCATGAAAAATCACTATATCCCATACTCTCAGAAAGTTACACAAAGAAAGAATTAAATCCCTATAAAGGAGTTGGAATAGTAGTTTAGAGGTTACCTTTCCAATATAAATTTTGCTTTTACTCCCTCAAAGATAGTAATGGTGTTTCTCTAAGACTAGAGCTAACACATGGACATCTTCTGAAACCTACAAAGAAAAGCAAACTAAGGAACAGAAAGAGTGGATATTCAATTCTCAGTGACTTCAATGTGTAAGTAGAACAGCCATAAAATATCTAAGTCAGTCCCTTCCATAATCATCACCACTTAAATTCTCTTTCCATGCCACTACTGCTATGGATTACCATGGAAAACCATCAACTTTGTCAATGTTAGAGACTTGTTGGATGCCACTGAACACCTACATCTGAGTTATCAATCTATTTGTCCAACTTAAGTTTCATCTACATATTTGTCTCCCTATTATCTATTAGTTATTATATATATATATGTGTATATATATATATATACATATATATACATATATCTTCTCTAATATCCAATCTTTTAGGTTCATATATTTATCTATTAATAAAAAAATCATCTTTTTGAGACCTCTACTATATTAATCTACTTAGTATATCACTGTCATCAACTTCTTGGATTTCTCCTTCTCTGCCCATCTTAGATTCTGCAATTCATCTTTTACATTCACAAACTTGCAAAAACATTTCCTTGAATATTTTCTCTTTGATTTTATTTATATTTGGGCAAACTTAGCTATTTATACATTTAATCATAGACTACAACAACACTATCACAAAAAACAATAATCAAAATTGGTCAGTTATATTTGAATATTTTGTCAGAAATTATTAATACATAGTTACTTGCTTGAAAAACCCAAAATATTTTTCATTATGAGCCTGGTTGCTGATTTTTCATGAGGATCATCTCATAGTCTCTTCCTAAAATTTTCCACATTTTCCTTTAACCATTTCCACTTTCATTTCCACTACTGCAATGAAAAGGAAGTAATAACACAATATCTCTTCTTTCATGGCCAAACATAAATAATTTCAAATAAAGCATTTGAAAACAGTAGCATTTCATTCCATTCATGTTCAGTGGGAAAATGCCCAGGGAATTTTTTCAGGGTTTCACACATCTTGACGTTGCACTCATTATGTTTTTATAGGCCAAGAAGACAACTACTTATGCTCCTACTACGCAGCTGAAGTAATTTTACACTAATGACACTGAGTACCTATAGTTACTACTGTACAAAAGCAAAGGATGGAAAATGTCTGGAGCCCATAGACTGATTTTGCATGGTGATAGCATTCAATGGGCATTTGCTGAAAGTGTAACCCTCTGGAAGACAAAAAGGAGGGATGAAATTCTGGATCAGCCATGAGGAAGTACTTTAGACAATAAAATACACTGGAATAAATCCAAAACTATGTTCCCCAAGAGCATAATGACCTAGAGTAATTATAGCTTAAGGGCCTGTAGAAAGAAGTATTACTTGTTCCCAATGCATACTGTATTCATTCCAGGGGATCATAACTATCCACACAGCCAGAACATTCTCTGGCTGATGGTCTTTACAAAGTTGCAGGCAATGAAAAGTTTATCTCTGCTCATAAAGAATGAAGTGTCATTGTGCATTAAGGAACACAAATGTAATGTGTGATGGTGAAGCCATGGCCCTAGAGAAGAAACTTCTGTTGTCACTTTCTAAACCGGTGTAACTTCTAACTCTATTCTAAAATTTCATCTTTATACCCACAGGTAAGTGTAACTCTCACCTTTCATCTAAGAAACTTCTATCTATGGCAGAGGAATTCAGAGATCTACTCCTGGTCGAAATACAGAGAACAGCTGACTGCAGAATACCAGACCTCATTGGATACATTTGCAATTCAATCAATACACCCACGTTTCAGGGAGCATGGTAGAAGATGGTGCAAAAAGATTCTAAGAGCCTGTGAACCATGATGTCTTCTACAAATACAATGTCTTCTATATATGACAGGGAAGTTGCACCCATAAAATCTCAACAACACAGTTGACTAAACAAGACCTGAAAATGACAACATCAATTGACATACCAGTGCAGATGGGGGAATCTTACAGGCCTCCACTAGTAGATGAAGAGCTACAGGCAACTAACAGCTGCTAAGAAAGGAGGAATCATTCTTCTCTAGGAACAAAATAACTGATAGGTTGTCTAATCCCAAGTGGTCAGCCTAAATACATATATATGACTCAGTAGAGTGTATGAATATGAGTTTGTGTGTGTGTGTGTGTGTGTGTGTGTGTGTGTGTGTGTGTGTATCTGTGACTGTGTTTGAGGAGTAGAGGAAAATAGGAGCAGTTAGAGAGAGAGAGAGAGAGAGAGAGAGAGAGAGAGAGAGGAGTGGAAATTATTTTAATTCAGTACACATGTAAGAATTACAAAAGGTTAATTTAAATTAAATTATTAAGTAAGGTCAAACTATTTCCAATAAGGGAAATGAGTTCTAAAGAAGTTTATAGCAAATAAATGCTATAAATCCAAGTACTATGTGTGAAATGAATAGATGGAGTAGACCAAGGACTAGATCATATTGCCCTATGCTTTTCCTCGAATTTGTTTAGTCTCTCCTGTTTCCTATAGGCTTTGCTGCTTGATTAGCTTCAGTTGCCCTGAAAATGCTTCCATGAGCCAAAAGTTCTTCTATTCGGGAATAATCAGCCTACACTGAGAGACTGGATGACTCCTTCACACTTCTAGATAGGAACAACACAACACAGCACAGCACAATATATGTTTCACAGAAGCTGCCAGACCTCCTACACTGATGTTAACCAGAAACACAGGGGTATGAACTCCTCATAGCGACATTACACCAGTGGGAGTCTCAACAGCAGCTTCCACTCCCCTGCCCTGTGCTAGTGAACAACAGTTCTGACACAGTCTTTTAAAAATCATCATCTGAAACTGTCTCAGGAAACCCAGCTGATTTTCATGCTAAGGACTTGTTTCCTCACTCTCTGGTTGTTCACCAGGAACCAATAGTCAGCATGCATCGCACATTGTATTGCTTTCTCACCATTCCCTGTTTCATTTGCTTTTGACTCTAGTCTCTGTTCTGGCCTTTGAACAACTCTAGTCTTCCAGTTCCTAATAAAAGTAAACTCTCTGAAGTTCTGTCCGAGGCTTCTGTTGTTTCACTTGCTGGTTTCTTTTACTCTCATGCATTTATGAGCAATGCTCAAGCCAAGGAGTTGTTCTACTGGAACCAGAAACAGGAAGAATTCATCTGTTTCCTTTAATGTTCTTTTGGGGGGGGGGGGTGGATGCCTTTATGTCAGTCTTCAGTCTGCGTTCTTTTAAAGCTCTTTTCCAAAAGAATATCAAACTTTATTTTCATATTGATTACATCTTCTATGAAATGAACTTTTCTTAAGTGTTAACAAAATGATATACTAGGAAAATAAAATTACTGTAAAAAAATTTTCATTGAGATATAATATAAAAATATTTTCCTAACTAATTAACGTTACTTGTAAGAACTTACCACAACCAACACACACAAGCACAAACAAAGGGCAGCTCTCACTATTCTGGGAGCAGCATTAGTATACTAGAACCTGATAAGAGTTACTTTAAAGAACGCATCGGAGGGATAAAAGAACAAAAGGAAGGCCTTCCAACACTGCTTAGAAAGGTGTTCAAGAGAAGTAGCCTTGGGAATACTTCCCAGAAGATCGGGAAGAGATCTCTGAAGAAAAAGAATGAAAGACAATTTCCAGAAGAAAACAGATTTCATACCACAAATACCAACGTGCACTTTTTCAGCCAATGATCTCTGCTCTGGGAGCAGTGAGTGAGCTACACAAGATCGAGTATTTTCATGCCAGCAGGGTAAAATATTGAACCAAAAGCCTCCCAGCTGTCAGTGTTGTAAAAACAATAAGGTATGTAGGGCCTGGAGTATGATTTGAGTTTGTAGGGTCAGAGATAGTATCACTAAGGAGGACACAATTGGTGTGAACAGCACTAGTCACCAAGGAAAGAAATAAGAAAAAAATTGTATGTAGATCATTGGAGTTTGTAAGATAGAAGATACAAAACCAGCTGAGTTAGAAGAAAAACAGAAATTATTCTGAATTTAATCCTAAGAACATGGCCAATGTTTTATGAATATGTGAGAAGAGTGAGCTCAAGAGAGTGTTGCGTGGACTGTATGGTGTGCAGTGAGTGAGGACTTGCAGACTGAGCGACAATGAGGAAGATACCAACTGCGAGATGATGAAGAGGCAAGAGTTAACATGTAGGAGTTATCTCTCAAAAGAACTGTAGATGACATCTGTGATAAAATTAAAAATGTTGAGGGATTAGGGAAAGATCTTGAGTGATTGACGAAATAGGGAAATGTATAATTGTTTAGTTTTTTGCAGAAGGTGATTAACTGTGGAAAGAAGCATACTTCAGTGTGAGCTACGTTAATTTTGTGACTTTGACATTGGTTTGAGTACTACCAGAAATATCTGCATGCAGCAGTATTCTGACTCAGAATTGGAGATGAGGGACAAACAAGACATCTGGATTATTAGAATGACCGTAAGTTAAATGTCCCATCATCCATATCTGCAAGTTCTTTTAAACATAAATCAGAAAGCTCCATTCTCTGCAGTGCTGTCAGAGATGAGAAAATCTCTTCCATGTAAAGCTTCAAGGAAAACTCCCTCAGTGAAACAGAAAAGCTGCCCAGTTAGTTGATAGTCTCTCGAAGTTAACAATGAGTCTAGTAAATGGGCTTTAATTCAGTTAATCTGCAAAGTGAATTTCACGGATGCTTAGATTCCAAATTCAAATCCTAATGTGTTGCTTGTGTTGTACCTTATACCTATGAGTGTTCAGCACAGTAGTTACCAAAATGTCTGTAGCATAAGTACATTAAGATATAATAAAATACTTAATAAGATATATAGAAAATGAGGGCAGTTTCTCTCGTGAGAAGAAAAAAAAATTGTGTTATTGGGTAATTAAATATACATTGAATGTGTTCCAACTTCTGATGACAAGTAATCACAAGATAATAAAATATCTTATAAGATATACAATATAAAAATCACTGTATAATATAACAGAAAACCTCAACAGGGTTTGGGGAAAATAACTCTGCGGTTAAAGCGCTTGCTATGTAAATATGAGTACTAAACTTATTCCCAGGATGCTGGGTGAGCATGGTGGGCTACATGTAGTTCTAGCACTCAAAAAGGTGAAAATGAGTTTGCAGAGCAAGCTGGCTATTAAACTAGCATTATTAATGAGCTCTAGATTCCGTGGAGAGACTCTACCTCAAAAGTGAAGTGAAAAGCTATTTGGAAAATACAACACAACCTTCTGACCTCAACCTTGGACCTCCACAAGCACATGAGCACATGCGCACACACCCATACACACACTTGTGCACACATATATGTATATACACTTAAATGCCATAATATATGTGTGTGTGTGTGTGTATATATATATATATATATATATATATATATATATATACATGTTTATATGAAAATTAATATGCTTAGGTACACGATACCATATTTAAACCTAAATACTATTTGTTAGCCAAGAGAACTTATTAAAATTTTTAATCTAAATTACTTTTTTATTTGAAAAAAAATGGTACACATAATGTCAACTCAGAGAGTTGCCATGGTAATTAAATAAAAATTCACATTAAAAACAAATATGTGTCAGGAATTTGGTGGCACATGCCTTTAATCCCAGCACTTGTGAGGCAGAGGCAGGTGGATCTTTGTGAGTTCGAGGCTACTCTGGTCTCCAAAGCAAGTTCCAGGAAAGGCACAAAGCTACACAGAGAAATCCTGTCTCGAAAAACAAAAACAAAAACAACGAAAAAATGCAAACCACATAGCACAGAACAAAGTAAGTTTAAGGCCTCTTTTAACCAACTATAATTAAAGAGAAAGATAGGAAGAACACATGAATGAAATTTAGTTCCAGACATGAGTGTAAAACAAGACATGAATGTGTGTACAGCTAGGTCTAATACCATTTCTACCCAAATCATATGAGCCAGTGTCCCTAAAAGTAGCAGGAAGATTAAACATGGTTATTCCATAGTCTTTTATGCTGCATGGGATGCAGAGAGGATTCTGAAAGGGAAGGACTGTGAAGTTCACAGACCTGATTCTTGAAGTATGATTTAATAAGGACAGTATGATTCAAATGGTTTAAGGACCAATTAGTTAACTGATAAAATCAAGCTATCATTTTTTGCTTGAGGAAAAGTTAATGCTCTGAAAACTGTGGCTATGTATTAATGTTCTGAAATTCATGAAATCCAGAATAGGTGACTTTTCAAAACATGTGCTAAGACTTGTTTGCTATTATTAATTGCTAAGAAAAAAAATCAGACATTCAGGGTCTGGAGAGATGGCTCAGATGTTAAAAGTGTGTGCTGCTGTTACAGAGGACCTGAGCTCAGGTCCTGTCACCCATATCAGACAGTTCACAATCACCTGTAACTCCAGCTCTAGAGGGGTCTGACATCTCTTGCCTCTGTGGGCACCTGAACTGACATGTTCTTTAGTTACCCCCTCGTGTACATGTAAATTTTCTAAAATCAGATAACTGAATCTAGAAAGAAATGATCTTAGTAAACACAAGTCTTACATTACTTTATATTATTTTGAAAGTAATATATGTTAATATAAGGATTTAAATGCATTGACTACAAACTAGCTGCAGTGCTGTTATTGTTAAAAATTAAAATATCTATGTAGTTAAGAAAGTATCGAATCTAATTTTAAAAACTAAAAACAAAACATAAAATTTCAATCTTTTTTAATTCAAGGTACCTCAACCTAGCTGCCCATTCAAATCACTTGAGCATGCATAAAACTATCATCATAGGCTTCATCTCAAGCTTCTAATTTAATATGTGCAGGTGGGTTCAGGGCCACAGCATTTTTAAAGGCTCCTTGGATAATTCTAATGTAAAATTAATGCTAAGTATCTCTGACCTCAAGATTAGATGTACGACCTTTAAGTAGATTCCAGAACATTAATACATGGCCATATTCTTTAAGCACTGCCTCTAGAAGTCACTGAGTAGACAGAATAAAATTACAACAATTTCTACTTTAAATCTGAAAATGTTTTAATACAAAAACACACCATACCTTAATCATTTTATAAATGATTGGCTTTGTATACTGCCACACCCAATAGGACTAGCTCTTCCTGAATTGTTTAGTCAATGATGTCAGTTCCATATAAACTTTTTCAAGAGGAAAAATCATGACCTCACAGTACAGTACAGCTCATGTCACCTTACTTATGTACCTGAAATATAATAACCTTTAACAAATAGTCTATCAGCATTAATTACTTAATTTACAGTTTATAATACAACCAAAATAAAACTACTATAAATTCTGAAGATCACCATATCATTTCAAGGTTTTCCTTGGGTGATAGATACATTGACTGCTAACTCATGATGTGCCTCCAGCTAGTACATTATTATTTCAGAGATAGTCACGTGGTTTTAATCCAAAGAAGATTTGAAAAGATATCTTTGTTTTAGTTACCTCATCTTAGGAAATATGTAAATGTAGAATGTTTAACTAGGGAAACTCTTGAAGGGGCTTAGAAAGTAACTTTTGAGAATTAGATATTGTAACTTGGAAAGTTTAAGACAAGAAGTTCAATCCATAGTACCAAGACAGACAATGAAAAAGTGAGAGCCCAGAGAAGGACAGGAGAGAGAGAGAGAGAGAGAGAGAGAGAGAGAGAGAGGAGAGAGAGAGAGGGAGAGAAAGGGGGGGAGAACAATTATTTGCACAGTTTAAGAACTGCAAGGCTTCCCCCACATCTTCTATGAAAAAGCACTGCCTAATGCCAGAGAGCTGTGCAAGACTGCACTGCTCTTCCTTTTGCCTGAGGCAAGTACAACATCCCAGTTACATCCATGAGCATGTTAGCTTTCTGGTGGATAAAAAATATTACTTGGATCAGGTCATGTTTTCTATCATTTTTATTTTGCTGTCACTAACTTTATAAATGAGATACTTGAAGATCAATCATTCAAAGAATAATTCTGTGGCTTGTCAGGGTCTTGTAGCAAAATAACAAAGACCATTGCAAATTCCAATGGTGTTCTGACAAAAACTGTGTGCCTCTGTGTGTGTGCCTCTATGTGTGTGTGCCTCTGTGTGTGTGTGCCTCTGTGTGTGTGCCTCTGTGTGTATGCCTCTGTGTGTGTGTGTGTGTGTGTGTGTGTGTGTGTGTGTGTGTGTGTGTGTTTTCATGCTCATACATGTCTATGCCACAGTGAACACGTGGAGGTTACAGGAGAAATTTGTGGAGTCAGTTCTCTCCTTCCACCTTTACATGGGTTCTGGGGGTTGAACTCAGGTAACCAGTCTAATGGGACAATTATCCTTACCTGCTGGACTGCCTTTGCCTTTTCTACTGTTGTTATTTTAAACGTCTCTTTTCCTTGAGAAACATGAAATATTGAACTAGAAAATTTTGAATAGATGTTTATCTGGAAAAATGATAGAGTCAAATTTATAGATCTTTCTTTCCCCAGTTTATTTTCTGTGTGTGCATAATTGTATGTGTGGTGTATGTATATGGTTTCTGTGTGCAAGTGTGCTTATATTTGCATGTCCCTGTAATGTACATGCCTGTGCACACAGGCAGAGGTCAGAAGAGGCCCTTGGATGTTCTTCTCTGTCACTCCTGACCTTTGCCTTGAGACAAGATCCCTTACTGAACCTGGAGCTAGACTAGGTAACATCTAGCCCCAGTGATTCTCCTCTATCTGTTCCATCCCCCACCCATACCATAGCACTTAGGGTTACAAGCATATGCTACTTTGAATTTTTACATAAGTTTTGAGGATTTGCATTTAGGTCTTGATTATGCAGCAAGCTCTCTTTCCACAATACCTGACTCCAGATACCAACATCTGTCTTAGGGTTTCTGTTGTGACAAAACACCATGATGAAAACCATCTTAAGGAAGAAGTGGTTTATTTGTAGTTCATCTTGGGGAGAAATAAGAGCAGAAACTCAAATCAGGAACCTGAATACAAGAAGTTGTACAGAGGCATGAAGAATACTACATACTAGCTGGATCCCCATGGCTTCTTCATCCTACTTTCTTATAGTACCCAAGACCAACAGCCCAGGGGTGGCAAGTCAAAAAATGAGCCAGGACCTCCACATCAATCACCAACAAGATAGTGCACCACAGGCTTGCCCATAGACCAATCTAGAAGTGATCTTTTTTTCAAATGAAGTTCACTCTTCTAAACTGACTCTAGGTGTGTCATGTTGACACCAAAATTAGCCAGAACATGTCTTTAGATATTTAAGGTAGTGACAACTGTTTCTAGAAATGTAAGGGCCTTGTAACTCCATTAAGCGATTTTATTCCATATGTGGCTTATGAGTGCTCAGAAGTTGACCTTGTATACCAATTCCAATGCACTTTTCCAAGCAATACTCTAAGCTCTAGTTGTGGAAGCTGTTATTAATATAAATGGTTTGTACCCAGGATGACATTAGTGAGAAGAGCTGGGGACCTTTAAAAGGCGTGGTCTCACAGGAATTCCTTAAGGTGAATTTCCTGGTCCATTTCCTGTTTGACTGGATTCACTGCCCTTACCAGAGGCCCAAGCCAATAGGACCATCTGGGCCTGGATTTGAACTTACAGATCCCTAGGCTAAAATAAATCTCTTTTAACTCCATAGGCAGCCAGTTTTGGGTATATCATCATAGTGATATGAAACTGAATACTAGAGAAAACAGGTAGAAAAGAGTCCTATCATTATAACTATACTTGAAGTTGTAGAGAAGCATTGGAGTTGATTTATGAGAGGAATTTAACTGAGTTAGATCAGCAATGGACAGAGAAAAGAGTTAAACAGATAATTCTGGTGAGAAGAATTTAGACAGAAAGGGATTTTGGATAGAAATAAGAATTTTCATGGGGACTGGTATAAAGACTATCCTTATTACCCACAGCAAAGAATTTGTATGCTTTTGATCCATGCTCTGAGATGTCCTGGGAGGCTGAGTTAAAGGGCAATGTCCTTATTGGACAGAGATATGAAGACATGCTTAATGCTGCAGCATGGGCATTTCGGCCAGATTTTACAGAAGCTCATGGTGAGAATTAGCAGCAAAAAGAAACAAAGCAGAATTATTTAGAAAAATTGAAGTTGCCCAGAACAGTAACAAAAAGGCCAGTTAAAGTCATGGCCAGGGAAAGGACAATTATTTGTCATTGGTTGGTCTTTGATCTTTTTGACTCTTTTTTGGGGAGCTTGCTAACCATCTCCCAAATAAAACACACATGGAGGCTTTTTTTTTCTTTTCTTTTTTTCCGAGACTGGGTTTCTCTGTGTAGCTTTGCGCTCTTCCTGGAACTCACTCTGTAGCCTAGTCTGGCCTCGAACTCACAGAGATCTGCCTGCCTCTGCCTCCTGAGTGCTGAGATTAAAGGCGTGCACCACCACCGCCTGGCTTGGAAGTTTATTTTTAATTATGAATGCCTGGCCTTAGCTTGGCTTAGTTTCTTGCCACCTTTTCTTAACTTAAATTATCCTGTCTACCTTTTGCCTCTGGGCTTTTCCCCTTTTATTTCTGTAAACGTTACTTTTACTCCATAGCATGCTGGTTGTGTCGCTGGGTAGCTGAACTCTGATGTCCTCCCCTTCTCTGGCTCCTTCCTCATCTCCCTTTCCAGATATATATATATTCACACTTCCTGACAGCACAGCCTATCCTTTCTTCTGCCTTGCTATTGGCCAGTTCTTTATTAGACCATCCGGTGTTTTAAACAGACACAGTAACACAGCTTCACAGAGTTAAACAAATGTGACATAAACAAAAGTAATGCACCTTAAAATATTCTTCTACAGTTATTAAAAGAGTTGGTGCCTGAAAGTTAAGCCCAGGATCCTGAATCAGGACAAAATGAAAAAAATGCCTCCAGGGAATCTAATAATTCACAAAGGCTACAACTGTCTCAGACTCGGATATGTGGAAATGGAAATTTGTTTCAAAAGCTTTTAAGAACAGATGTCTTTCAGGAAAGAGCCCTGGGATGTCCTACATGCCCAGGACTGTCTGAAGATGATTTTTTGGTGTTCAGTAAACAAAGCAGTCTGGCATTGTCAACCTGATGTTTCTTTTGCATATATGCAGAAACCAAGAGGCATAGGAAAAGGAAAGTTGTCATTGAAATTTCAAAAACACGTTTTTTAAGGTATTTTTTTATATAATTTAATTTAATTTTACATATCAGCTATGGGTTCCCTGTCCTGCCCCCTCCCCCCTCCACCTTCTCCTCAGCCCACCCCACATTCCCATCTCCTCCAGTGCAAAGATTCCCCTGGGGATTCAGCTCAACCTGGTGGATTCTGTACAGGCAGGTCCAGTCCCCTCCTTCCAGGCTGGGCAAAGTGTCCCTGCGTAAGCCCCAGGTTCCAAACAGCCAGCTCATGCACTAAGGACAGGTCTAGGTCCTATGCCTGGTTGCCTCCCAAACAGTTCAAGCTATTCAATTGTCTCACTTATCCAGAGGGCCTGATCCAGCTGCGGGCTTCACAGCTTTTGGTTCATAGTTCATGTGTTTCCATTAGTTTGGCTATTTGTCCCTGTGCTTTTCCAATCTTGGTCTCAACAATTCACAATCTTACAATCCCTCCTCTTTCTGGACAATTGGACTCCTGGAGCTCCACCTGGGGCCTGGGCCGAGGATCTCTGCATCCACTTCCATCAGTTAGGGAGATGAGATCAGGATGAGAGTTCTAGCATGGCAGTTAGGGTGTTTAGCCCTCTGATCACCAGACTAGGTCAGTTTGGGCTTTCTCTCGACCATTACCAGTGGATGTATCATTGTGGATTTCTGGAGACCTCTCTAGGACTTTGCTTCTTCCTATTCTCATGTGGTCTTCATTTATCATGGTCTGTTATTCCTTGTTTTCCCTCTCTGTTCTTGATCCAGCTGGGATCTCCTGCTCTCCTAAGCTCTCTTTCCCTCAACAATTAATAACGGCCAGGGTAAGGTCCAATCGACAAGAGAGAGGAGGGATTCTATGAGCAAGAGACATCAAAACCATGATTGGAAAAAGTACAGAGACAACTATCCAAACTAGTAGAAACACATGAACTGTGGACCAATAGCTGAAGATCCCCCATGGTACTGGACTAGGTAGGCCTTCTGAATAAGCAATACAGTTGTTTAGCTTGAATTGTTTATCTCCCACCCCAGGCAGTGGGATTTGGACCTGTCCCTACTGCATGAGCTAGCTGGCTTTTTGGAGCCTACTGCCCCTATGGGGAGAAACTTTGCACAGCCTTGGTGCAAGGAGGAGGGGTTTGGACCTGCCTGAACTGAATGTACCAGGCTCTGCTGACTCCCCATGGAAGACCTTGCTTTGGAGGAGGTGGGAATGGGGGAGTAAGTAGGGGGGAAAGCTGGGGAGTGGGAGAAGGGAGGACAGGGGAATCTATGGTTGATATGTAAAATGAATAAAAATCTCTTAATAAAAATAAAAAATAAAAATAAAGAAATTTCAAAGACAAGCTTGGATACTCAATACAAGCTTAATACAACTCAATATAAGCAACACAATAGTGGAGCAAGAGCACTGAAATGTGCTCCTGATGGGGAAAATATAATGAAGTTGTAGAGAAAACAAATGAGACCTTAGCATGACAACAGAGTGGCCAGAGTATGCAATGCCTGTAGAAGAAAACAAGAAGTGGACAGAACCAGCCCAAAACAGGCAATCTGGGCTTCAGTCGGCCCTGGGAAAAGTACTTGAACCCCAGTGACATGCTTCCCACAACAATAGGGCTTGGATTCCAGACATGGACATGCATATTGTTTTTCTGGCAGGGTCACAGTCTTGCTCTGAGCCCAAATCCTCTCGTATATAGTCGTATTCCCTTTTGGAATAGGAGGCCTTGTCTCCTGCCTATACCACCATTGCATTGGGGACATATATGAATTCTCTAACTTTTTTCTTCTCATTTTGTCTAGTTACAGAGGATCACAATTGACTCTGCCTCGTGGAAAACCACAGACTTGGCCTTTCAGCAGTTCAGAAACCATAGACTTTGAGATGCTTGCTAATGGAATGAATGTATTTTGCCTTGTGAAATGGATGTAAATATTTGATGATCAGAGGTGGGATGTTTCAGCCTTAATTTGAATAGAACCTTCTAAAATCCAAGTATTTGTTAGTCAGAGTTGTTGTATTGGGATGTGCTATGGATATCCAGGAAGTAAGGTCTATGGGAGTTCCTTAATTCATTTGGGATGTGTCCTTAAGTGAGACAACATAATCTCAACTCTCTCCCTGCCCTCCCCCCCACTCCAGTTCATTTTCCTTATCTTCTTTCTGGCTAGAAATATGAAGTCTTAGTCTAATATATGAACCTACCATGATGTCCTTCCCTTTTCAAAGGCCCACTCAATGATACTGCTGCATTATTGACTACAGCCGTCAGGAAAAGTAAATTTTTCTATCCTTCTGACATATCCTGTCTCATATGTTCAATTACAGTGAAATAAAATTGATGGTGAACCTATCTCAACTCTCTATGTTCCTACATATCCTGTCTCATGTGCTTCATTATATGAGTAACCCAGAGGCTTGTGGACCACATATAATCTAATCAGTTTAATTTCACTGTGGTAGGAATTAAAATTAACATTCAATACTAGCAAAATTTTAACAAGTATGCAATACAAGAGCCTCATTAAGAATAGAGTTATATCTGTTCATTTTCAAATTTAGCTAGACACACCCCCTCACAAAGACACTTCATATAAAGATAATATTTTTTTAAATATACACAAATGAAAAGGCATAGTTATCTGGGAATGAGGAGTGCAGCTCACTGACAAAGCATTTACCTATCATTCACCTGCCCCTAAGTTCAGTCCCCACTCTTGCAATAATAATAATAATAATAATAATAATAATAATAATAATAATTTTTAAATAAAGGAATTTCAATTTGGGGCATAGACTATACTCAGATAAAATTAATATAAGCATGAACTTTTTATTATTCTTCAGCTCCAACGTACTAAATTATTTAAGAAATCTAGAAAGAAATTATGGTTGAGCCAATTAACCAATAGGTCAAGATTCTGGGACACAGTGTACAAATAATGACTCCACTGAATTCTCTCTTAAGCCAGGTAGAAATAATTTGTAAATAACTCCTCTAGTCACATGCTAATCCCAGACACAATCAAAATATCAAAATATCTGCTTTCAAAATAACTTAACCTTTGTAATTCTCACTCTCTTCATGGGGTAGCTTCCTCTTCATTTTGTCATTCCAATTATACCTGGAAGAGCAAAGCGCATAACAGGAAAGAAAATGTTCTTTAAAACAAACAAAAACAAAATAGTCACAGCCAATTCTGAGGTGCAGATTTTCAAGTGGAAGATTCATTGTGGAGTCCTCAAATACAACCCCAGCAAGGCCATGAGATTAATGAGCTGGCAAAAGGAAGGATACACTATAATTCAGGTTCAAATGAAACCTAAGAACATCTCTTTACTCATTCTAAACCTGGCATAACTACCAAGTTTGCCCTGAGAAAGCGGAGGCCCAAGTTACTACCCATCTCTAGATTGCATTTATTCAACACAAGCTATTTCACACCCTGGTAAGACAGTCTATCCAGCCGAGAACCATGCTCTGAAGTGTCAACAGCCTCACTCCTCCACACTAGGGAACAAATGCCTAGACCTCAAAAGGAGATGGGACTATGCATCTCAGCATTCATCACAATTATTAGAAATATACTAGCACCATATTGGAGGCCAACAACTCCGAGTGGATGAGTTCAAGTATGGAAAGCCAAGCTCTTTTTAGAACCTTCCATTTCCCAAAGTCCATCTAGTCTTTCTCACTTGTGGTCCTTTTAAAGTAAGTAAGGAGAGATGTTTGTACAAGGGCTAGAGTCACTGTCAATTGCTTTCAAGTGTTCTGCTGTGGGATAATGCTGTTGCACACTGGTTTGATAAAACACTGATTTGCCAGTAGTCAGGCAGGAAGTATAGGTGGGGCGAGCAGACTAAAGGAATGCTGGGAAGAGGAAAGCGGAGTCAAGAGATGCGAGCTAGCCACCCAAGGAGTAACATGTAATGGGATGCAGATAAAGCCACAGAACACATGGCAAAACATAGATTAATAGAAACGAGTTAATTCAAGATATAAGAGCTAGCTAGCAGGAAGCCTGTCATGGCCATAGTTTAAAAATAATGTTAGCCAGTTTGTGTTTATTTGGGTCCAAGTAGCAGCAGGACCAGCGGGGAAGAAAGATTTGCCCTGACTGCAGGCTAGGCGGGACACAGGAAAACTTTCAGGCATAGTGTTCTACAAACTTATATCATGATTTATACCCCAAATACTATGTAGAGATTAAGAATCTTGTTAGCTGTGCTATTTGTGAAGAAAATATAGAAAGAACTGTGAGAGCTAAAGTAGCAAAATGTAGCCAAAAGCACAAATGTACTAAAGGAAAGGATTCCTAAAAACATATGTTAGAGTTTTAACAAGGAGAGGAAATGAAGGATAATTTAGAGCCAGAGGACCATGATGTCTGCAATGACATAGTGTCTTCTACATATGACCACAAAGATATACCCATAAAAATCACAAAAATATGATTCCCTAAACAATGACATCAGTGAACATACCAACATGGAAGTAGAAATCTCACAAAACCCTACCCCTAGATGAAGAGCTACAAGCAATTAATGATTACTGAAAGGGGAGCCAGTTTTTCCCAGGGACAATGTGTGTGTGTGTGTGTGTGTGTGTGTTTGTGTGTGTCTGTGATGTATATTCATGTATGTGATACAGATAGATATAGATATAAATCAATAATTAAAGAAGAGGTCATGAATTGTGAGAGATTAAAATGATATAAATATAGTACTTATGTATGAAGGTCTCAACTGTTTTTCAATATTTAAATGATACAGAAATAATTAAAAATATATCATGGTGAATGTGTATATTTGTATGTGTGTCTAGGACAGTAGAGACACAAAAAGAGCAATCACATTTATATTTATATATATTTTATATAAGCACATATGTGTATATATAATGAAATGATATATAATATAAGGTAACAATAAAATTATAATTGTTATAAAAAAGAAGTAGCATATTTATGCAGTATGTTGAGATTAGAAGAAATTATCCAAAGGAAAAATGATTTCTGTTCAATCAGATCCTTTACTCAAGTGATTAAATAATTATCAACCATTCCATATACATCTAAATTATACTTAAAACAGCTAAATAAAGGAATTTAAAGCCATATCCAAATTTTTTAGAAGAGTTAGTTTTTGTTAGTCCCCACATTTGTGGATAAGTCATATGAATGAACTTAATTTATGGACTTCACAGCCCAGAGGTTTTTTGATTTTTTTTAATATTTATTTATTTACCACTTATACAATATGCCTGTACACCAGAGAAGGCACCAGATATCATTTTAGATGGTTGTGAGCCATCATGTGGGTGCTGGGAATTGAACTTAGGACCTCTGGAAGA
Source organism: Onychomys torridus (assembly GCF_903995425.1). Lineage (NCBI taxonomy): Eukaryota > Metazoa > Chordata > Mammalia > Rodentia > Cricetidae > Onychomys > Onychomys torridus. The sequence goes on from NC_050444.1 coordinate 53,022,588, forward strand.
GCAGTCAATGCTCTTAACACCTGAGCCATCTCTCTAGCCCCAGCCCAGAGGTTTATAACCATCATGATAAACTTAGGTCTTCTTTGATTCTCTTCTCTGTTATCTGAACAGAAACACCTCACTTCAGTCTCCTTTGTAGCCTCTTCATGTCTCTAATCGAATCTAATGAATTTTTATAGTTTTCAGATTGGGGAATGCTAGATTTTAACTTAGAAGCTATCAGTGTGATAAAGAAATTGCAAAAAAAAAGAAAGAAAGAAAAAGTGAAATTTCTGTAAGAAGAAATAATGAATAATTTGAGCCTACCTTGTCTGGCAAGAATTTTTTTTTTCAAAACACAAAACTTACTGCTGTTACTATGAGTTGTCACATAACCTTTAAAATAAGCTTCAATATAAATATATTTCAATAAAAATAAATTGGGTTACTATGGTTACAATGTGTCTCTCTGATGACAGACAATGTTTTCTATTGGTTGTAATAAAGTAGCTAAAGGCTTTACTACACCAGGAGCTGTGCAACGTTCATAAGAGGTTCCTTCCTCTAGTCCTGCATTACCCTGAATTATCGTGCATTAAAGTTATGCTGAAATCTTGTAGAATCATTATTTCACCTTACCATAACCCCTGGATATCTACCTGCATTGTGATGTTTGCTGAATGTTTGCTTCTTGCCTGGATTTGTGAAACTGTATTTTAATGCACTCTGTGGCCTTAACCACTTTGCTCTCTCAGATGGCCCTTAAATAACTAACAGGTCAAATGCATTTTACTCTGTTCAAAATACCTTCATAAAATTTGTAAAATGAAGCCTAAAGTTTTCTTATAGAATTTGACCATTTTCTTTGCCCTTTGAAATTTCCTATGTTGTCCACTCTAGTCATATTCATCTCCTCATGATCCTGCCACAGCATCCATGTATCTAAGGCATTTTTATATGTCACCACTGGTTGCAATGATGTCAGTCTGTTTCAAAACCCAACTTAAAACCCTTTCTTGCATTATACCCCCATCCCTGTGCATCCCAGGATTGATTTGTGCTGAATTTTTCTACCTATTTACTTACATAGTCTTAACTTGAGTGTCAACTGTATCATCTCTCACTATGTAGGTTAAGACAGCTTAGAATACTGATTACTTTCTCCTAATATCAGTCTCATCTTTGTGTATGAAATCAGAGCATTGTGTGTGAGATGCATTATGACAGAGAAACAATGTGAGCTAGAGAACCGAATAATGTGGGTTCAAATTATAAATCCAATATTTAGTAGTATCGAACATTGAAGCTGGAGATGATTTCTTTAAGCTTTTAATGTTGCCCTAGTGAATTGAGCACACTAATAGCACCTATAATTTACCATTCTTTTAAGGATTCATCCACCATTTGAGTGAATCTTTTGGGTGTGTAGTCCACATGTTTGCACTCAACCATTGAACTGTATCTCAGATCAAGGGCTTTGGAGGTCTTTCTTTTGTCCAAGCATTGTGTGAGATATACAGCAAAGAGAAAAATAGTGCCTCTCTCCAACCCAAAAAGGGTTATTGCAAGAATTGAATGATGGAATACAGATTGGGAGCACTTTGAATTCAACATATGATGGCTTAAAAGGGCTGGCAATTAACAATACTGCTGTTATATTTATTTATCAAATTTTTATTGGAATAACCACTAAATGACAGAACCTGTAAATACTTTAGAGGTACAAACAAGGTGAAATTTTGACATCCCGGAGCTTAAACATGACAAAAGAGGCAACAATGACTCAGTAACACAGCCCCAAGAGAGGGAGCTGATACACGGAGGATGATTAGAACATAAAGCTGGGGCATAGGATCCAGTTGAGGATAAGAGGTTAGAGTGAGACATTTTTGCCTAAGTTTTACATTCTGTTAGCATTGTTTTCAAATAAACAGAGAGACAAATCGATTGTAAACAAATCAAGAAGTCTTACAGAAGCACAAACTGTAAGACATAAGACACTGGGACAAAATACATACATACATACATACATACATACATACATACATACATACATACACATACATACATACATACATGCACACACATACATACATACATACATACATACACACACACACGAATATGTAATAATGAAATTTTTGCCACTATATACGCTCTTTGCTTGAGCCATATGGAGAATTAGTAAAATGTTTTAAAGAGTAGTAATGCAAAGGAGTTTAAATTTAGCATGATGAGTTACTATAGTAGTGTATAGAGTGAAAGGGGATAAAAAAGGCTACACGTAGAAAAAGAAGATGAAAGATATTACAGCAATTCAAGCAGAATGGCCATGTTTAGGAAGCTTTCAATAAATGTTAGTTGTATAAACCAGCAAATTTTACAATTCATGCCACTCAAGTCCAAGGCAGCATCTCTGCCATTATTTTATTACTTGGAATTGGTCCACAATATAGTTGTGTATACATAAACATTCAAGGAGCATTTATTGAGATCCAGATATTAATCAGCATTTTACAAATGGCATGTGTGGGTAAAATTACAAACTATAACGTAATTCTGCTCTTCTTTATGGCTAAGTCAAATTCCATTAAGTGTGTCTATAACATTCCCTCTATCCATTCTATCTCATTTGCAGGAAAGTAGATGCAGCTGAAAATTATCATATTATACTAAATAAGTCAGATTCAGAAAGACAAATGCCACACTTTTGCCATTTGTGGGTCCTAGAGTTTATGTAGATCCATAGGCTTACATGCACACACGGAAGAGAAAGCGGTTATGAATTGGAATAGCACAGGGGATGGGGGAGTATAGTCAAAATATACGATACGCTTGTATGAAAATGTCACTATAAAATCCAGAATATGGACAATGAATACATATCAACAAAAATTCTTATTAAAAATTATTAAATATAATCTTAGCATTCCAGAAACTTCCAAACTACCAATATAATATGACAATAAACATAAAAACAAAAATAAATAATTTTAAAACTATAGAAGGACTTTGTAATATCTTTTGAATCATGGAGATTCTTCATAGCCTAGGGCTGTGAAGAAATTTGGTTAATTTGAGTTAATATGGAAAAGTTAAAAAAAGAAAGCAGCTTTTTTGTTGTTGTTGTTGTTTTTGCTTTTTGAGACAGGGTTTCTCTGTGTAGTTTTGGTGCCTGACCTGGATCTTGCTCTGTAGACCAGGCTGGCCTCACAGAGATCTGCCTGGCTCTGCCTCCCTAGTGCTGGGATTAAAGGCATGCTCCATCACCACCTGGCCAGAAAGCAACTATTTTCTGTTTCCTCTTATCACAGTGAGAATTTGGACAGGTGGACTCCTTGTCAGTGTTGAGACAACATTAAGTAACTGCGGCTGCCTCTGGCATTTTAAAAATAAGCATCATGATAAACATAGTTGGATATTTCTTGATCAATTATCTTAGTCACTTCAAAATACCAATTAGCCCTGGTAAATGTTAATAATATAAGCAATAAAGAGCAGATGGCCAAATGATCCCCAAACAGCTGCTGTTTCCCTGTCAAAATCAAAGATGTGAGCAATGTTTCTAAACAAGGCCCAGCCGAGAAACCATGCCGATGCAATTTCCTGCATGAGGCCCATGCTGTCTATCTTGAATCTAAAGCTGCTTAAAGGCATTTACAGGCGCAAGGGCCATAATGGTGCTGATGATCTCCCCAGTGTGGAGCGTTCTGAGATAACAGGCAGGTCACCTTCTGCAGGCCTGCCAGCGAACTCGGGGGATAATCTCTCCAAAGCTCAGGATAAGCCTCCTGGCATCATTCAGTTCTCTGCTCTCAGGATCTTCAAGAGCTTATGAACCAAGCTGAAGAGAACACTTAATCTAAATGCACTCTAGTGTTCCACACAAATGGGATCCGCGCCATTATCAAAGACAAAAGGAGGATTTCCTTGAGTTTATCTGGAATGGCTGCTTATACCTCACACACTACCTGTTCTGTTTTGATTTCCACCTTCTTGCCATGCCCACATCTTGCTCTTGTGCAAGTGAAAAGGAAGCAGAGAAGGTAGCAAATGGATTTACAATAAAACTATTTAATATATGAAATCCCTATGGTGTCTTTTGTAACATTATTTTACATGCATCTACCGTAGGCATCACAATATTTGGAATCATAATTTACAAATGAAACTTTCAAACAACCAAACAGACATAAACTTTAAGTAAAAATTCCTATATAGAAAGTGCTGTGTGTTTAGCAAGGACTTTAGGCTCATGCTTTAATCAAAGATAATACAACAGACTTTTGACTGACAACAGGGATAGAGACCCTGGGAGGCTCTTCTAATGACATCTATTTGAACTTGCAGCAAACATAGGCTGAAGCAGTTAGTGCAGCAGCTTGAGGAAAGAGAGCTTTCCAGGGACAGAGCAATAGTGCCCACAGTAAGAGAACTTGATGTAAGCTCCTATCATTTTGGAAATTCCTTTCTGAAGACCATAGGGAAAGGGCTCAGCACATGCTCTCAAGCTGGAAGTGGTTAGTACAAGAACAAGAACAGATGAGCAGTGCTGTGGAGTGGACTTTGTTGTCATAATGCCATAATCCACCCAGCTTGTTTTCATTCCCCATCTGCCCTCTGGCCTGCCACTCCTGGGGTGCAGAGCAGATGTATGAATCAGTGAATCATATACTACTAAATTTAATTCCATCTCTTACACTCTACAATCAGAACACTTCTCCAGTTGCTCAAGAAGTTTGGCTTGGGCATGTTGCTTGCTTGAGTTCTGTGCAACAGAAACAAATATGCAAACTTCTTTCAGGCTTACTCTTAATCTGTATGAGGTACCCTTGTGTCTTTTCCCCTTTGAACTTCTTGATCCAGACAAGCACGGCCATGTTGGTAGGCATGCTCTGGGTGAGAGGAGGAAACCTGGGTCCTGAGTCACTTGGTTTTATTCTTGTTAACGTAGTTCCAGTTCCCTTTGGTTCTCACCCTCCATCTGTGATACTTGCTCTGGATGCTCTTCTTGTCTCTTTCTACCTTCGTGATGTTTCAACTGATTTTTTGAGCCTTCAGTGTAATCTCTTCACTCAGGTGACAGACAGATGCTCTCTCCTAAGGCTTTTTGGAAGTTTTTACTGGTCATGAGTCACCAGGGTTCCAGTTCAAAATCTGAAGTAAACTGGGTAGCATTCACAGACAGCTGACTCCATATCCAATCACACACAAAGCTTTCCCGACCTTGCTACACTGACTCCGCTTAATACTCCCAGTTCAGCTTCCCCGCTGTCTTGGATTGGATATGGGATGTTGCTCACAGGACCATGTGCTTAGAAGATGGACTCCTACTGGTGACGCTGATTTATTAAGTTGTGCAGTCTTTAGAAGACAGAGCCCAGCTGGAGGAAGTGAATCGTTGAGTCATGCATTCAGAGCTATAATCTACCAGGCTTTGCACAAGCTCTCTCTTCTTCCTGGCTGGCTGAGGTACAGCATGCTACAGCATGGTTTGCCACCACCACAGGACAAGCCACTCCCACTACAATGCCATCACCACTGTGACATCTACCGTCATGATCAACTGTCCCGAAGCTTTGAGCCCAGTTAAATCCATCCTCCCTTAAGTTACTTCTATTGCATATCTGGTCTTAGTTACAAAAAGAATACCTAATCAGTCCAAATTTCCAAATCTGCCCTTTGTAACAGTCCCATCTTACTGAACCAAAGCTACCCACCAAATAACTCAGGTTATCCCTGAAACATATAATTCTACATTATTACCCATTCCTAAATGACAGCGAATATTTTGAGTGATAAGAGATCAACATGGCATAATGACCCTAAGGATGTAGTAATAACATGCATACCTTGGTAGTAACCAACATCTCTCAAGTTGTATTTAAAACCTGCTCAACAAGAGGAGGTCTTAGAAACCTAGGCAACTACTTGGGAATAGTGAAGACAAAATTATTAGAAAAAACCTATAACCACTATGTTGCTAAAATAGCATAATTCCTAACAACAATGTAAACATTTGTCCTTATACCCTCAGGTAAGTATAGTCTTCATCCCTCATCAATGAAATTTATCTTTTTAACAAACAGCAACCACTATAGAAAACCGAATATCAATCTGTCGTGGTTTGAATAGGTATGGCCTCCACAGACTCTTTAGTTTGAATACTTGGTCCACAGGGAGTGGCAATATTAGGAGGTGTGGCATTGTTGGAGTAGGTGTGGCCTTGTTAGAGTGAATCACTGTGGAGGTAGGCTTTGAGGTCTCATATATGCTCAAGTCACACCCAGTGTCACAGTTGCTTGTGCTGACCACAGATCAAGATATAAAACTCTCAGCTTTTCTCCAGCACTATGTCTGCTTACACACCACCATGATAATAGACCAAACCTCTGAAACTGTAAGCTAGACCCAATTAAATGTTTTCTTTTATAAGAGTTGCGGTGGTCATGGTGTTTCTTCACTGGAATAGGAACCCTAACTAAGACACAATCAAAGTGTATGGCTCTGGGCCCAGCCCCAGTGGATGAATATAGAAAATACTCCTTCAGGGTATATTGCCAAAGAGTGGGAGAAAGATGGTAACAGCCAGGAGATCAGTGAGTTTACTGTGAGATTGTGTCTCTTAATAACATCAGAAGCTACACTCATAAAGTCCCATCATGACTGCCTAAACACAGGCTGAACAAAGGACAACAATAGACATGTCTAAGTGGGTAGGAATGCTTTCATAAGGCCAGAACTCTGCACAAAGGACAAAGGGCAGCAAAGGCATGCTGAGGGCAGGAGGAATAGTTTCCTGCAGGGAAGAAAACATGAATTGCTGATCTAACACCAAATGGTCAGACCTGAAAACACAGTCACACACAAGGAACATAGTACAGACTAATCAGGTTATAGTTAGGGATATACATTAATACAGAATTATTATAAAATATTAATATCTAATCTAACATATAGGATATATTAATTGCAACAACAATTAATAAAAAAGCAAGGATGGGATTTATGGAATGATTTAAAGGGAGGAATGGAAGGGAGAAATGATATATTATAATCTCAAAAATTAAAATAAAGTCTATAATTTGTTGTTAAAGGTATATTTGGCTGAAAAGTTATTAGAATCACTTGAAAATATTTAAAAGTTCAGGAAAAAAGAGCAGGGACTTAAAAGCATTAGTTGTTTAAAACATGAATAAAGAGTGGTATACACAATGTGTTCAATTAGAAATGTAAAAGTGTGGCTCTTTAAAGATATAAAATCAAGAACTTCAGTGTAATTTCCACCTGTGATTTATGTTCACCGCAATGATAAAGCAAGGAGTGATTTCTGATATTCAGAAAAGAATGAAGAACGTCCAGAGGTAAGACTTTAGAAGTTAGTTTGACAATGTGGCCATTCTGATTTGAAAAGGGACAAAATGATGTCATTGTGCACGTGTTTTATTAAAGAAATACACTGACAATACCACTCATTCACATTTTACAGTCAATTTATATCATGTGCATAATTCTTAAAGCCATGCATTTACATACTAATACTATATTTTTTTAAATCAGAAAAACTAATAGCTAAGATACAGAAGCAATACAGATTATGGATTGCTTGAATAAAACTTCATAAATTTTCAAAGTCAGTTAAAATAATAAAAGATTAAGCATGTAATTTGTTATGAAAATACTATTATTTGTAATTATGAGGGAAGTTTCAGTAAAAATTTTAGAGTATCACTTATGTGGCAATTAAAAAAATCATGTCTATTGAATATAGATTCTTTATTTAACAAATGATGGCCAAGTTGAAAATGTCTAAAATTATCCTAGTTTTACTTTTTGTATGTTTTCACATTTGTACAACAGATATGGTTCAATTAACTGACAATTTTCCATAGAACCATTATGCTTATGTTTCCAAATTTGAGCAGGGTCTAGGAAGTAAAAGAGAGAAAGATAAGAAAAGCTTGTATTTTAAGTATCTTGAAGATTAGCTTGAGAAAATTCTTCTAAATTGTATACTTTTGATGTCTCTGCTTTCAAGTCAGCCCAGACTCTGGAGCTCGGGTCTAAATGCAAGGACACTGGATACCTCCATTTCAAAGCCTTTCATTCCTCAGGATGAGGTGTTCAGTTTTTGAAATGTAACATTCCAATTCCCTTGTGATCAAATGGTTTTTTGAAAAAGAACAGAAGCTTCTTAAACATTGTAATAACCAAAAAAAGAAAAAAAAAGGAAAAGAAAAAGAAAGGGGAAAAAAGAAGAAGAAATAACTACAAAAGAATAGATCCATGCTTAATCAAAACTAAAAGGCAAAAGGACACATTCCAAATAGTTCCACCCAAGGACAAAAATCAACAGAGAATCTCATAGCAGGATCCAAACACCTCATATAAAAGGAGGATCCAAGACTGACAGGACTAGGTGAAGAGATGGTTATGTAAACTTTATAAACCAATTACTTGAATATGAAGATACATAACTATTTAGAAATGGGAATTGAGCAAACAAAACTGCTAAGGCTTTCTATATTTTTTACTGTTAAAGGATGATAAAGTATCTAATTTCAGTTAAAATGCTATAAAATTTAGATAAGCAAGGTAGTAAAAAAAAAAACAAAAAGTCTGTCTATGTGTGTGTGTGTATATACATGCATATACCTACATACTTTGCAGAGAAATGTGCACAATCATACTTCACCAAGTAGAATATGATGAGTAAATTCCTTGCTCGTCAATACATTTACTTCTTCATCCAGCAAGTGTTTAACATCCTATGAATCATGATGGTGAAGGCACTCGTAATACCTCAATAAATGCAGTATGTAAGTCAAAGCATATCTATTCTACAGAAATTTTGTAAAGGGAAAGGGGCCATCAAATTTGGTGGCATCAAATTTTCTTTCTTCAACTGTTATAATTTTCTAATGTCTGTAGTGAATTACAGTCCAAATGATTTTTAAAGAGTTTTTAATTATTTGAGAATGTCATACAAGTATGAACTTACCCTGGCAACTATTCCCTTTACAACCTTCCAAATCTTCCCACACAACTTTGAGATTGCTTCTTTTTCTTCTTTCCCCTTTGAGTCTGGTTTGTATTGCCCAGCTAATCTTTGTGTTGGAGCCTTAACTTGTGTGTGGTCAGCCTACCAGGAATCACATCACTAAAAATAACTTCCTCTCCTAGCACCTACCAAAAGATAATAGCTCCTCAGCTAATGGTGGAATTACATACCCACCTCCCTTTGCTCTATGCTTTGATTTAGTCTCACTAGAATGTGTACAAATCTTGTGCATGCATCCATAATCACTGTGAGTTCAAATGTGAATCTGCTTTTTGCTGTATCTTGGAAATGTGCATCTTTAAAGTTATCCACCACTGCTTGCTCTGACAGTCTTTGTGCTCCCCTCTTGCACAAAGATCCCTGAACCTTGAGGTGAAACATCAATGTCAACTTTTGATTAAGCACCCAGAGTCTTTTATTCTCTCCACACTAACCAGTTGGGAGACTCTGTGTCAATTGCCATCTTCTGCAAAGAGAAGCTTCTCTGGTGAGGATTGGAAGATGTCCTGGTGTCTGGGTACAGCAATAAGTCATTAGGAGTCAGGTTAATGCTACGACCATTTGGCAGTATATAGTAGCAGGTTGCTCCCTAGGAACTAGGATCTATCTAGTCATAAGTTCTTAGTCCCTTTTATGATGCCAGGTATGAGTTTTTTTCATGAATCAAGCCTTTTATCTAACAGGAAAATGGAGGGTTAACTTCCATAACTTTGTGCAACTAGAACTCAGTAGGGATGAAGTTTGCAGGTGTGTCTGAACTTAATGTCTCTGTAATCTGTGATTCATGTATTGAATCATATACTTGAATCACAACAAGATCTTATTGTCAAGTTCTGGAAATTAGCCAGAATTATTGGAATCACCCTACAAAGCTTGGCAGTCTGTATGAGCCCAGTAGCCACAAATTTTAAGAAATATGTGTATGATCGTGTATATGTGTGTGTGAATGTGTGTGTGTGTGTGTGTGTGTGTGTGTGTGTGTGTATTTTATGAAGTTTCTGTAGTAGTAGGTTTCTAAAACATCTTTGAGAAAGACCTTCAGTGTTAGTTATCCCTCCCCATCTTCCCTACCCCACTCTCCCATCATTCACCTCAATTTAACTTTTTTTCTCTTTATTCAGCAATTAAGAAAAATGAAATTTTTAAATTTGTAAGAAAATGGACAGAGCTGGAAACAATCATCCTGAACAAAGTAACCCAGACCCAGAAAGATAAACCTCATATGTTTTCTTTCATTTCTGGGGGTTGTTTTTTAATCTTCTGGTGTGTGTTTTAGAATACCCACAGAGATCAGGAACTCAGTAAGGAGCTATTAAGGGAAGGAGAATCCAAGGGTAAGGAGCTAGAAAACAGTACAATAAAGGGTTAAGGGTAACAATGAACCAGATTACTTTTAATTAATGTGTCCTTTACTTTTCTAGTTACTGTGACAAAATACTGACCAGAAGTAACTTGATGAAGGAAAGGTTTCTTTTGGCTTGGAGATCAAAGAGATACAGTGCCTTTCAGCAGTCAGGGTACGACAGATGAAGCAGGAAGTGGTTGGGGACATAGCATCCGCCCAGAGAGGAGTGGAGGTGGGGACATAGCAGAAAACATAAAGGCTCATCCCCAGTGACTCATTTCCTCCAGGTTTTTTTTTCTCAGAAGGTTCCACAACCTTCCCAAACAGCACTGCCACCTGGAGCCAAGTGTTCAAACACATGAGACTGCAGAGGACATTTCGCATTCATAGCACAGCAATTATTCACAAGAGTTTGTTTCTCAAACTAGTGCCCTTTAAATTTTAAAACAAAGAAAACACAAAACCCAGGTAGAAAGGGTCAGAAAAGGAAATTAAAGTGATATGTATGACTGCATTAAGCTAACACTGTAAAGTCATAAATTGAACAGTTGTATAAACATAAGAATGTTTTATAAAGGAAATGTGTACATAAGAGTGTATTAGTGTATCTTCACTTTCTATTCACATAGTTCATAGTCTTGTAGTGCATCACCAGCATGTCTGCATATTTATGGAAGAAAATAGGGACAAGTAATAATCATATATGCCAAACCATGTTTTTCAGGTTAAGTAAACCTGGTGAAGGCAGGTGAAACTACTTTGTTAATTTGAAACAGACCAGACCATTTTATATATGATATGAACACTTATGTATAACTGGGGAAAATTTATACATCTTATGTATGAAATTCCACTAATACTAAAAACTTTTTCTCAGTAGATTCTGGGTTAAGGACACAGCTCAGTGGTAGGGTAATTGTCTAGTATGTGAGAAGCCTTTAGATCAATACTCAGTACTGAAAAATAGAGGTATATCTATTATTGTCTTTATAAAAAATTGACAAGCCAAAAATAATTGCAAGTGATCTGACAATGCCCTCCCCACAGAGACTAGTGCACTGTTCTTCAGTATATGATTGAGTGCCATTTGCCAAGTAATACATGTATTGGCAGAAATACAATCTTTTTTGATTCATTAGCTTCATTGTTAGAAATAATCTACAGGGAAGTAGAACTCTAATTTAGTTAAATGTAATTTACAAAAAAAACCACATTTCTACTCTATTTATTTATTAGAACTCTAATTTAGTTAAATGTAATTTACAAAAAAAAACACATTTCTACTTTCTTTCTTTCTTTCTTTCTTTCTTTCTTTCTTTATTTATTTATTTATTTATTTATTTATTTATTTACTTACTTATTTAGGTTTTTCAAGAGAGGGTTTCACCATGTATTTTTGTGCCTGTCCAGGATCCTGCTCTGTAAACCCAGCTGGCCTCAAATTCACAGAGATCTGTCTGGCTCTGCCTCCCCAGTGCTGGGATTAAATGTGTGTACCACCTCCACCCAGTGCAACATGGAACTTTTTATGCTGATTTTTTTGTATTGCTTGTGGTCTCTCTTTGAGGAAAGCAAGTATAGCTTGCAAGTAGGTCAAGGGATTCAATAGTCATCCAGAGATGTTTTCAGGTGTACACCGTGCATGCTGGCCAACAGGACCAGGTTGGAAGCTAAGTGTTCAAGAGTCAGCCTGTCTGCAGCAAGGTCTTTGAAATGTATGTCTTGTGCTATTCTGATAGACCTATTTTGCACACTCATGTCACCCCAGCCTATTGGAGCTCCTCCAGGTCTTGTACGCTGTGATGTTTTGGAGGAAATGCTGCAGAAAGCAGAGCAGATAAAATGTGGTGGTCTGCACTGTGCAATGGACCTGAGAGCAGAAAGAACGCTTGCTGTCCCCCTTTGCTCTCAACCACATTTACTGATCTGAGCGGTTTGTCTCATTGGGTAATCAATCACCCGGGTATCTTAGTAACTCCTCATGAAGCTAGCATCTTTTGTGACTCCTATTTATGAAGCATTGTTTCTTCCACATTGGGATTGCAACTCAACTCAGATACATACCCCTAAATAGAATTTCTTCCATTAACACTACTTCCCAAATCCTTAAACTTGATATGTCCTTTCAAAAATTTAATCTTCCAAATTTTTAGTTATGATTCTCCATGTTTATAGTAATAAGAATTCTTCTTTGGATGGACACGTTTTCACTATTTGCCAAAAGCCTCCTGGGTGTCAAAATCTAGAATATGTCACAACTCTTCATAGCAGAAGTGCCAAGAAGCACATACTCATCACTGTAAAGTATTTATTGTGTCAGTGTATGTTTGTGCTCGTGTGCCTGTGGGTGACTGTACATGTGCGTGTGTGTGTGTGTGTGTGTGTGTGTGTGTGTGTGTGTGTGTGTGCAGTCCCAAGGTCAGTTTCTAATGTCTTTCTTTAGGTATTATCTACTTTGGTATTTGTTTGTTTGGTCCCATTGGTCTGCAATAAACATATTTGGCCAGGCTGGTTGACCTGTCTCCATTTGCTTCCTTATCCCTGGCATTACAAGTGTGTGTGTCATGCCTGGTTGTGTTACAGAATTTCTGGGGATTGAACTCACCCTTCATTCTTGTACTGTAGGCACATTAATGCCTAAGCTTCCTCACTAGTCCAAGAAGCATTCTAACTTATTTACCTTTTTTGTTTTTAACCAAGACTTCTCGTTATGCTTTGATCAAGCATAGACTGAGATAAATGGTTTTAATAATGTAAACAAGAGTTTAAAAACACTTAACACTCATTATTATAATAAATTAAAAAATTAAACTTTCAATCTCTGTAACTTTAATTCTTAGAAAAATGGTAAATGAGTCATAAGAACTTTTAGATGTAAAAGAATATTCATTTGTTATGAAATTTCAGAGGAACTTAATTCATGGGAAAATTGAAAAGTTGTAAAATCCGCAAAGTATTTAAGAAACATTTGTTTATGTGCTTAAATGAATAAAAAAATTGTTGGCTCACTGAGGTATTTCCATTTCATTTGACACATAGAATAGTTCAGCATATAATTTCATATTGGTACATCCTAACAATTATACCCTTTAAAATTATCGCAGCTCTGATGAATATTATAAACATCACTTTTTAAAATGTGCAAAGTTACTTTCAGTTTTCCCCGGTAAGTACCTAAACAAAATTATTCAAAATCCACTCATCTGAACAGTTTAGATTCTAACTTATTTATCATTTGTCCATTCATACAGTCAATCTATGTACAAAATACCCAGTCAATGCCAGCAATTTAGCTAACTGTAAAGGCATGGGAATATGTGGCTATACTAACGTAAAGTCAGATTTCCTAATATCAAAGAACTCAATCTGGTTAAAAAAAAAAAAATGAGATGGAAATGTTAGTGTATTGAAAGTAAAATACAACTGTATGTAAATCATAAGTTCAACAAACTTGGGGTACACTGGGAAGAGCAGTCAGAAAAGAGGCCTGAATTTCACATGTGTGTGATGAACTGCTCCATGAATGAATATTAAACAATGTTAGACAGGCACTGTGGAGGGTGGAGTGTGCATAAATGTGTGACAAGGTGGATAAATGGAATTAGATCCAGCTGCAAACAGGAGAAACCAAATGAATGTAACGGAAACAATATTCTGGAATATTCATCCAGGGGTCCTCTTCAGTTCTCTTAGTCATTTCTGGTCAGCATAGTCCACACAGAACATGAGGACCAGGCTGCCCAGAAAGAAAATCTGAAGCTCAGTCTGAAAATTAAACATCAAACTCTAAGTTCCTTATGCCAAGCAATAGTTATGAGGGTATAAAATAATGTCACTGAGAGAAGATGCCATCAAAATAAAAGCATTCTTTTATCAACTACTTACCAAGAGCAGAAAAATCCTTAATCTGGGGTGGATGGGATCTGCCTATTTAGAGAGCAATGGTAAAGTTAGGGTAATGTAGGGTCAGTGTTCTACTCTTTCCCATTCTGGTATAATATAGAGTTATGGGAGTTACAAAATAAATCATTTGAGATTTGGCAGAATCTGAGTATAATCAGGGCTTTGTTCCTTACTTTCTCAAGGTCTGCCTCATTGATGGACTCAGTGGCATGTCGTTGGGGAGGAGATAAAGGAGGAAGATGCTCTGGGAAGATGACCAAGGAGAAGCCTGAAACACGCCTTTGCTTTTCCAGATGAAATAAGTTTTCTAGTAAGTACAATGAAGTTGTTAGCAGAAGGGAAGTCACCTGGCATTGTCTAAAGGTCACTACAAGCAAATTAAAGTTTCTTGGCAACAGCACAAGAAGTGTATGTTTTCCTCTAGGCTTGGGCAGTCACAGAAGAGACCAAAGATGGGCGTGGACAGTGCCTGGAGAAGCTATCCTGGAAGCCATTCTGACCACAGCTGACACACAAAGCATTAGCCACTGTTCTATTGCTATGAGGAGACATCGTGACCAAAGCAACTAGTGTAAGAAAAATACATTTAATTGGGAGCTTGCTTACTGTTTCAGGCATGCAGTCCATTATCATCATGGTAGGAAGAATTGTGCCATGCAGCAAGATGCTGGAGTGATAGCTAAGAACTACATCCTGATCCATAGGTAGAGAAAGAGACTCTGGGCATGGCATGAGCTTTTAAAACCTCAAAGGCACACTTCTTCCAACAAGGCCACATCTCTATCCTCCTAGTCCCTTCAAATAATACCACTCCATGGTGACTAAGAATTTAAATATATGAGCCTGGGGGGGCATTCTTATTCAAACCACCATCACATTTCCCTGCTGTTTGAATATCTCACTAAAAGATGTGGTCAGAGGAAAAGGCCCACATGTACAAGAGGCAACTGATGAATTTAAACCTGCGAAGACTGAAAAATGTGGACAAACTAAAAAGAGAAACCTAGAAAATTAAGTTGTCTGTCATACAGACTGAGTTCCATAAATTGGAAAATCAAAGTGACTTATTGAAATAAAGCAAGTTGCTCTGTTGTACATCAGAGTTTGAATGTTATAGCTGCTGCACATGAAAGACATTGTATGTCAGTCAGGCTGGAGAGTTTGAGTTTATCCTGAAGGCAATGAGAGGCAATTGAAGAACTTCAAATAGGAAAGTGAGAGGAGAAGATTTGAATGTAATAGAATACACTCCAGCAGCAGTGTGGAGAATGGATTGATGAATTAAGGAATGGAGATGTGGAAAAATCAGGGGAAGGCAGCATGACAATGAGACTCTTGACCTACTCCCAGAAAGAAATAGTACATAACAGGCCTCCTCTGTGACAGCAGAGAACAACAGGCAAATGCTCACCCACAAGTCTGCTCAAGACAGCTCTTGCGCCCTCTGTTCAATCTTAGTCTCTGGAGAAAGATTCTAACTTCAATGCTATGACTGACACTCCAAATAAATCAGTGTGCTGTTTCAACATTGGCCTTGAAGTTCCTGGATTTCTAGTCACTCACTAGCACATTTTCCTTCATTTACTTAGCATTCTTAGAAGGTGCTTAGTTACTAATTACATACAGTAAGGCCATTTAACATACATTTCATAAGTTCTATATGTTCATCATATACTATACCCAAAGTCTGTGTACATATAATTTCCAAATTAAAACTATAAATTTAAAACTAAATGGGGAGGAGGCAGTGAGATGGCTTAGCAGATAAAGGCACTTGCAATCAAATCCAAGAACCTGAGGTCAATCACTGAGACCAAAATAGTGGAAGGAGAGAACTGAGTCCTTCAAGTTTTCTTTTGACCTCCACATGACAGCCAGGGCCAAGTACATAGGTGCATGCATGTGCGCGCGCGCACGCGCGCACACACACACACACACACACACACACACACACACACACACAGAGCAATTTAAAAATGGGTAGGTGTGGTGGTTTGACTGACAATGGCGTCACTCATATTTGGATTCTTGGTTCTCAACCAGTTGACAAAGATGTGTGGCCTTGTTGGAGTATGTATGACCTTGAGGAAGGAGGTACATCAGTGGTGATGGGTTTGAGGTTTCAAAAGCCCCCTCTAAGCACAGTATATTATATATATGTTTGTTGATCAGGTTGTATAGGCTCAAATATTGCTCAAGCTCCATGCCTGTCTACTTCTTACCATAATGATCATGATCAAACTTTAAAACTATAAACAAGCCTGTAACATGACACTTAAAAGCCCTTATTAATAAAAACACTCAGAAGCCAGATATTGGGGTGAATGCTAAAAGATCAGAGAAACAGAACAAGCTACATCCAACCTCATCTTGCCAACTTCTCAGCTTATCTTGTTTCCTCAGACTGAAAGCCTCTGAGTCCTCATCCAAATGGATCTCTGCTGAACTGTTGCTAAAAGCCTAAAAGCTTAAAGTCTAAAAAACCTCTAGTTCCTGGTCTTCGCGCCTTATCTAATGGTCTACTTCCTGTCATCACTTCCTGGGAGTAAAGGAACGTGTCTTTCCCAAGCAAAACACAAGATCTCAAGTCCTGGGATTAAAGGTGTGTGTCACCATGCCTGGCTATTTGCAGTGTGGCTTTGAACTCACAGAGATCCATCTGGATCTCTGCCTCTGGAAGGCTAAGATTAAAGGTGTGTGCTACCACTGCCTAATCTCTATGTTTAACATAGAGGCTGTTCTGTTCTCTGACCCCCAGATAAGTTTATTGGGGTATAAAATAAATCAACCATGCAAGCCCCCAATTAAATGTTTTGTTTTGTTTTTTTCTGAAGAGATACCTTGGTCATGGTGTCTCCTTGCAGTAATAGAACAGTAACTAAGACACACACACACACACACACACACACACACACACACACACACACACACACCAAGCAGGCCATGGTTGGGCAACACATTCTGGACCTGATTGGGAAAGGAATGAAGAAAATTCAAAGTTGAGTGAAATGCAATAGGACAGTGGGAGGGTGGTTTTGGAAGGAGAAGGGATAGGAGGAAGGAAAATATGTTGAAAGTACATTGTATGAAATTCTCAAAAGAATTAATAAAAGTATCATAAGCATCATTTTAAAGACCATTTAAATTTGTTAACTGGATGTATACTTCTTTCTCTAAAGCTTCCTGTTGCTCATAAATAACCTTAGAACAGAGTGAGGAAAGTGAAATCTTTGAGGGTACAAAGTCTTAATTTCAATGCTAGCTGTAGACACTGTCAGCTTCATAATCTTTAACAAATCAGCATATCTCCAGTACTGCCACTATCTTTAGAAGCAGATGCTGGTAACTTCTTCATCAGTCCACATAGGCCACACAATATGTGATCCAGTATAGAGAAAGCATATAGCTGCTAAAATTGACTATG
This sequence comes from Onychomys torridus, assembly GCF_903995425.1. Lineage (NCBI taxonomy): Eukaryota > Metazoa > Chordata > Mammalia > Rodentia > Cricetidae > Onychomys > Onychomys torridus. The sequence goes on from NC_050444.1 coordinate 53,040,300, forward strand.
TGGAGTCTTCACATTTCATAAACAAGTTTAAGTTTTTAAGTTTCTATTAGTACTGAGGAATTTTTTTTTATCAAAATTTGTCCTATGCTTGTATATTTTAATATGGTGAGCTTCTTATTAAAATCTCTACATGCTGGAGATAATGTAGGGAAAGGGGAAGTCTTTAATATTGTTGGTGGGGGAATAAACAATGAACATCAGTGTGGATTTGTTCAAATAACTAAATGTAGAAGTAGCACATGACTCAGCCATACTACCGCTAGATATATGCCCAAAGGAACTCTACTCCCTAAAGAAAGATACTTAAACGTCCACATTCGTAGATGCTTGAATTATAACAGCTACGAATAGAATCAGTCTAGCTTTCCAGCAACTGAAGAAAGGATAATAAAATGGAGTTCTATTAGGCACTAAAAAAATGAAGTTTTAAGGAAAACATACAGAACTGTAAATACAAAGGGGTAACTCAATCATAGGAAGACAAACTGTATAGTCTCTTCTGCAGGCACAGATTGGAATCAATTTTTTTACATTTCTGTGTTAAAGCTGGAGTGAGTATCTGGGAGAGTTAGAGTGAGAGACCAGGAAGGAAGAAAATACCTGTGAGAGGTTGGAGAACCGTTCTGAAATTAAGGCGATAGAAGAAAACACCAGTGGGGCAGGGAGAACAGCTTTAACTGTGAGGGAACAGAAGAAAATACCTGTGAGAGAGACCAGAGCAGCTCAGACAGTGAGGGTTAATAAAGCACTTACAATTATAGAAGCTGGGGACACCAATGAAGGAAAGCTTTGGATGGGCAAGGTGGGGTGGGGGAAGAAGGGTGGAAGTTGGGTGAGGGTCAACCAAAACTAAGGATTTATTAGAAAGCTGCATTTATAAGCTAACCAAAAGCTATAACAAAGAAAATCTAGAGCTTGGACAGAGCTGGTCTGCATGAGTGGACAGTGCTGCTGCCCCAAGTTGTAGGTCCTTACAGGGAAATCTCAGCACCAGCTAAAGAGTGCCCCCTTATGAGCCATTGGCTGTAGAGCCCTGAGAGGCTCCCAAAACAACATAGGCTATTGCCAGTACTCTTACTGACCGCCAAAACTAGAAGGTAAGACCCTATTGCTAAAGACACACTTTGATACAAAAATACACTGAAATAAAGCTGAAACTGAGTTGGAAGCCCCCTCTGTGTTTGCTAGTTTCAACAGCACCAGAAGGTACTATGCTGCATGTTTGGAGAGAAAAGTCCTCAATGATCTCACCCAGCTTTGGTCTGAGTACTATAATAATGAACTTCCAGGCACAATAGACTATCTAGTAAAATAGTTGTATGAATGCTATATAGATAAACAACTTCTTCCTGACTAGATCAGAGGCTTACTCCACAGGAGGGACCTCATTCCTGGTACTGTAGATCAGGTCAAATGTCTAAGGCTAGAGAGATCAGAGACCTAATGCACAAATCTACTATTGGTGTTTTTTAAAATGGACATATAGTCAAACTGATGTCTAAATATTTATGTTTTATGTAGTAAAAACTAGTGCTGTCCTCAGCCTTGGTCTGAGAAGCATTCTATGCTATCCTTTAGGTAATGATCAGAGTTGGGAATCATAACTTGTCAAAGTTCTAAGAATATCAAATCATTGAGTGCTGTGCTCTCAGTGGGAATCTATGTTATACCTCTGAAACCCAGGGAACCTCACTGAAAAGTGGGAGCTAGAGTGTGGGGATCAGTGTTGTGAGCACTGTCTTCTGTATATGACATGCCCATTACAATCATGAATACACAACAACTGTGGTTGCCTGCAGAGAAAGAAAGGAAGAGGGAGAGAGAGAAGAGGGTGAAAGAAGGACAAGAAGGTAAAAGGAAGACTAGCTGAGAAGAATAGGGAGTGTCTACAGGAGTGGGAAAGGCAATGGTTGGATGGTGAGTGTGAACACAATACATTGTGTACAAGTATGAAATAGTCAAAAATAAAATCAATAATCTTCACCACTGGTCTAAAGCACTCGGCACAAGGTCAGCCTGAATACTGTCCTCTGCATGTAGCACTGAGTTCAGATGTAAAGGCTTAACTTACAACAATAATAGGAGTGAGATAAGAAATAATCCAAATGGAAAGAGGACCACTGCCAGTTGGATTATTTCTGCTGAGCAGAATGTTTATTTTTTCACAGAACAAATTAGAAGTTTTCCAGATGGTTTATCTGAAGTATTTTTTCTAGACTCCAGGCAGAGAATAAATTAGAAGTGTGCAGAAAAGGTCATCCTCACCTCTCCAAGAAGCATATTTTCATAATTAAAAGAGGCAAAGTTCAACCACATACAAAGTCATCTTCCCTCGACACAAGTCGCATTTGTACATCTCAGGTAGTCCTCTAATTTGAAGTCTGCCAAAAAGAGTTAAAAGAAAATAAACACCGTTTTGTGTCCTTTTCTTTGTTTAGGGTACTAATCTTCAAGACATGAGCAGAGGAATATGTGGCACTAATTTGCTGATGGCAGCAAGAGGGGAATGTTTTTATTCAACTCATTGCTAGCTAAACGTGTCTAAGTGGGCACATGATTTGTCATGTAACAACACATTGTTGGGGCATTAGAGAAGAGAGCTTCTGTCTCTGGGATGATACCTTCACATTAAGTAAACATTTTATTTCTTGTTCAAGCCTCCTGAGAAGGTGAAGTAGAATCTAATAATATTTTCAGGAGAGATGTTTATCACTTGTCAAATTAAGATAGCCACCTTTGTGAGATGGAAAATGGATCTGGAAACAAGGCTGAGACTCCAGCAGAAATACATTTTGATGTTTTGGTGCTTTGCACTGGCAGTGAGCAATGCCCTCTGGAAGACCCAGAGGAAAGCGGTTTTGACACTTGCTGGTCAAGCAGAAATGACTCCTCCAACCAGCTAAGCTGGCCAGGAACCCATTGTAGACATAGTCTTGATTATGCAGCTGAAAATTGGAGTACAGTTACTATGCAGGAATCACTCAAGTAAAATAGGATGATTTCTATAGGCAAACAGTCTTCTACTGACCACCTTAAGATAGTTGTCACTTTTCTTAAAGACATATGGTGTGGACATATGTATAGTCATACCTAGTCATGCCTTTTTGTTCTTTGAGGGGACTCACTTGCATTAGACCCAAATCTCACTTTTGCATAGTGGAGAAATTATTCACTGCCTAGGTACCAAGCCATCACCATTTAATTACCAAGTTATTGCCATCAAATATCAAGACAGTAGCATTAGAATTCAGCTGGATTACTTAGTGTGCAATCAGAAGGACTAATCTGTTTACTTTTATGGAAATGATCCTTTTCTCATAATAACCAAATATGGCCACATCCAAAACTCTTTCATGATTCTTTATTTTATTGAGAAGTAAACAATATTTCTATGCATTTTGATCAATTGTAGCTTTCTGACCACTTCAGTTTATATGGCTATCCATGCCTCAAGCATGTGTGTGTGTGTGTGTATGTGTGTGTTTGTGTGTGTGTGTGTGTTTATGTGTGTGTGTGTGTGTGTGTGTGTGTGTGTGTGTAGCAATTATAATGAAAGAATAAAGCATCTGAAAGGTATCAAGGCAGACATAGAAGGGACCTGAGGGATGAAGAAAATGATGTAAGCACATATAAAATTTTTAAAGAGAAAGAAAGTAAGCAATGCTATATTAGTAATATTTAAGTACAAATAATTCAGGAAAACTATAAAGACATCACATCTCATGAAAATATTTGAAGAAAATTTTATACCAATAATGGCTCCACAATTCCCTTTGCAATGTTCAAACCATGTTTTGGTCAATAAATCCCCTCAAAATTATGAAATTTGGAAACAGATAAAAATATATTTTATAATGCATGAAGAAGATAGTCTTTTCAACATTTATTCCAATTTCCTTCACTTCTCCTTTATCTCTAAAATGGGCAAAACCTGACCTTTCTTATCTTTCCAAGTATTTTGGCTTGAGTTCAATCAACTCATGGCAGTCCTCATATGCATGAAGAAAACCATCACTGGAAAGTAGTTCCCAGAAGGTAGTGTATTAGTTAGGGTTCTCCATAGGAACAGAAGCAATGGAGAAAATAATATATTATGAAAAAGAATATTTTAGATTACATGATTATCCCACAATGGCTTCCTTAACACTAGAAAGACTGAAAACCAGTAGTCAGTCTAGGAGGCTGGATGCCTCAACAGACCCAACCAGACACCAAAGCCTGCAGGAGTCTTGCAGGGCTTCTGGTCTTTGGTCCATAACTAAAGACTCAAACATCTGGATGCTGATGTCAGCAAAATGTTCCAGCTACAGCAGTAACAAAATAGATGTGCATAAACAAAGAGAGCAAAGGCTAGCAAGGCAATATTGCTCTTCCCTCAGATTTCTGTGTATCTGGGCTCTCCAATGCAGGCAACTGTTGCTCACTCTGAGGAAAAGTCTTCATCCTTAGTTAATCCTTCCTGGAAAGATCTTCACAAAGCAGCTAAAGTGTATCTCTTAATAGAGCCCAGTCAAGCTAACAATCATGCTTCATCAGCACAAGCAGTTTTGCCCTACTGTGACCTAACAGCACCAGGACTGTCATCTTATGCATGAGAGAAGTGGTAAGTCGCATAATCTCAGTCTGAAAGTCCCTTCTTTGAGTAGAGGCTTGTTGTGGTGGATTCTTGCATTGTTTGGCTCATATGTGGGTTCTTTATTTACAGACAGTGAAGCCAGGGATAAAGCACTGGAAAAGGAAATAACTGTAGGGCTTCGTCCATGCTGACTCCTTAGTAACACCTCCATGTTCACTCATCTGCATACACATTCTAAACTACTTTATTTGAAGAAGATACTTCTTTGTTGTTTGGAGAAACATATTCATTTTTCAGCATTAAATCTTGGACTCTGATAGCTAACAGAAGTATCATTATGATGCATTCTTCCAGCAGATAAAAAGACAGAATGTTGCAGTGTTGAAGCCATGACAGTGGTGCATTATGTTAAATCTTTCACATAAAGTGAGAGAAAATGCTGTTTTATATTTGGACTTATGACTTAGTCTCTTAGAGCAAACTAAATACATCCATACATTTTGCATCTCTCACACACATATGTAGGTTTTTATCCAGACTGTCATGAGCCACTGTGTGGGTGTTCGAAATCAAGAGTATTTTTGAAGAGCAGCCAGTGCTCTTGACCACTGAACTATCTCAGCAGCCCTATATAAATTTATGTACTAGTAAATTTTGACATTTAAAGCACTAGAAAAGCTTGGAATACTTTCAGTTTTTTCCAACAATTATTTTTTCTAATATAAATAAATGTCACTAATAGTATAGTTTTAGACTATCTACACTGCTGAGATAAGTAATAGATATAATTCAAGCTTTCAGATGCTTCGTAAATAGAAAACTGCTATGCTCCTTGATCAGCAGTTAAAATATAGAGGTAAAGAAACTGCAAGAGTATCTAAATGCACCCTGTAGTACATTCAGAAGGAAGGGCCAGCATTGAGATGGCCTTTATAAAACATATGGAAGACCCAGCTGTTCAAGAATCTAACATAACTTTACTAGCAGAAAGAAAAGTCTTGTTACATGCCAAATACAACATCACTGTTAAGGCTATATATTTCCATTTAAACAAAAATTGGTTTTATTTGCATGAGAATACTTTCATTGTTTGCATAATTTATTTATTTTGTTATCTGCTAACACAATATTCAGAGAAAATAGAAGCAATCACCACATTTATCATATAAAATTTTATTAATTCTTTGAGAATTTCATATATCATGATTATATTCACCTCTCACTCTTTCCCAATCATCTCAAATCCACCCCATCATTTCTTTCAACATTTTGTGTCTGTTTTTTTTTTTTTTTTTTTTAAGACACTACCTCCTAACAGGTGTCCAAATCCTCTTGCCCTTACACTCATGCTGGCCCCTCTTCCTTGACATTTTCTGAGTCTTACATGTTGAAATTGTGTTGTAAATACATTAGTCAGAGGAAGGAAGTCCAGAGTCAGTTGGTCTCTTTATTTTGAGCAGTTGTGGTGCTCTGTAATCAATGGTTTCCATTGGCTACAAAAGGAAGCTTCTTTTATGAGTATGGGAGCTACCCTGTGTGTGGGTGTAAGGATAAGCATTTAGAATACATTGGAAACTGTACTAGTTTAGGGAACTGTCAGTAGTAGGTTCTCTTCTAGTTTCCATGGCCTCACCAGCCACAGTAATTGGCTAAATTTACAGTACCTGTCATGAATTCCCTCTAACGGAGTGGGCTATAATTTTAATTAGGTAAATGTTGGTTACCATCAAGATAGAAGTGTCATTAATGCACATTTTGGAATATCTTGCCATTTTTGTCATTGTGGTTCACGGACATGACAGCTGTGTATTGATATTGATTGTTTTTCTCTGTTGGCAGTATACATGGCTCCTTCTGAAATGATGAAGTTAGTTCTCTATGAGGAAACTTCTAAGTCAGAGCTGGATAGGTCCTCCAAATCCTGAATCAAAAGTGGGTGGTGTCTTCAGCAAAGGGTTTTACTTTCTTTTACTGGAAGGCTCCAAGAGCAACACCAATAGTTTACATTGTTTTGAGGCACTCTTAAAATTCTCTGACCAACAACTTGAAAGGAGGTTACCTATTCCTATAGTTCTTTTTTAGTTTTCAGATGGTCTGTGATTTTAGGGGTAACATTGCCATGTCAAGAGGTGTAACTTCAATTAAAACAATATACATGTATATATATATATACGTGCATATGTGTATATGCTTTTAAGTAAATATAAAATTATATTCTGTATAACTTTTTCAAACATTTTAGTGTTATTTATCCCCCTCCTCCTTTATACTGAACTCCTTTCCCCCCTCCCTGGGTAAATGTCTCCCATCCAGTTTTTTTCCCATTCATATCAACTGTCTCCTACTATTCCCATCTCCAGCAATCGCTAGAGATGTTCTCTCCCCAAATCATGATACATTTTTACTTTCCTGGTTTCTGCAGTTATTCTATAATATATATTTACATCTGAAGATTTGGAGCTAGTAGCCTCCAATGAGAAAGAACACACAACTGTTGTGGGAATAAAACACTGTTTAACTAACTAAAAATGTGTTACATTTGTTTGTGTTGCAGAATAACTGTTTAATTATGTAAAGATGTGTTGCATTTGTTGATGCTACATCTGTTTAATTGTGTAACAGTCTGTTTCTTTCGTTTATGATGCATTTGTTAAACTATGTAAAGACATGCTGCATAAGGCACCTGATTGGTCTAATAAAAAGCTGAATGGCCAATACCTGAGCATAGGAGGGATAGACAGGGCTGGTGGGCAGAGAGAAAGGGGGGGTTAGCCAGCCAGTTAGGGCCCAGTTCTTCAGGGCCCAGTCAGTCTGCGGCCAGCAAGCTAGCAGCCAACCAGCCTGGGGCCATAGAATCAGACACAGAGGAAGCAGGAAAGCAGGATAGATATTATGTAGATGAGGTAAACAATCCTTGGGGCAGCACCTAGATTAATAGAAATTGGTTAATTTAAATTAAAGAAAAAGATGTAAGTAGAAACAAACCTCAGTTAGGACAGAGCATTCATAATAAATAATAAGTATCCATGTCATGGTCTGAGGGCTGGTAATACAAGAAAGCCTACTAGATGCAACTTTTGTCTTTCTAGTTCTAAGTTACCCTAGTCAGCATAATCTTTTCTAGTTTTTTCGATTTACTTACAGATTTCATTTTTCTTTATAGCTCAATAATATTCCTTTGTGTATATGTACCACATTTTCATTTTCTTTAATCAGTTGAAGAGCATTTATGTTTCCTTTCCTAGCTACTGTGAGTAGAGTGGCAATGAATATTGCTGAGCAGGTATTTGTTAAGTAGGCTATCAAGCCTTTTGGGTACATGCCAAGAAGTGGTACAGCTCGATTATACAGTTAACTTTTTGAAAATTAACCATAGTAATTTTCAGAGTGGCTGCACCAGCTTGCAATCCAATGAACATTGAATGAGGGTTCCCCTTTCTTAATATCCATGCCATCCTTTTTGTTTTAAGTCTCCTCCTCCTCCTCTCCCTCCTCCTCCTCTCCCTCCTCCCCTCCTCTTTCTCCTCTTGCTCCTTCTTTGTCTTCTTCTTCTCCTTTTTTCTTCTTCTCCTCCTTCCCTTCCTCCCCTTCTTCTTTCCTTCTCCTTCTCCCTTTCTCTTATCATTCTCCTCCTTTTCTCTCCTCTTCCTCCTCCTCCTCCTCCTCCTCCTCCTCCTCCTCCTCCTCCTCCTCCTCCTTCTCCTCCTTCTTCACCATTGTGACTGAGGTAAGATGAAATCCCAAAGCAGTTTATTTTTCATTTCCCTAACAACTAGACATTAAACATTTTAAAAACATTTCTTAGTTATTTTTAGTTCTTTCTTTGAAAGTTCTCTGTTCTGTTCTATTGTTCATTTTAAAATTGGGATGTTTGTTTTCTTGACTCTAATTTTTGCGTTCATTTTATATCCTGGATTTCAACCTTTATCAGATGTATAGATTCTCTCCAACTATGTAGGCTTTCTCTTTACTCTCCTGATATTACTTTTTTTTTTTTTTAGAAGAAGTCTTTATTATTATTAACAGTTCAAAGTACAGTCCAACTTGTCTAGAAAGGCAGAATGAATTTGAAGCAGCTTGTAGCATTGTAACTACAGTCAAGAAATAGATGGCAATAGATGCTCGGATCCTTCTCTCAATTTGAGGCTGGAATGCCAGTCAAGGTATAGTGCTAGTGGGCAATTGTTTTATGTTTGTTTGTTTTTGATTGTTGTTGTTTTCTTTTCTTTTCTTTTTTTAAATTTTGCCTTTAAAAGGTTTTTTTCTTATTTATTTTACATACCAACCACATGTTCCCCTCGTCCCTCTCATGCCTTCTCCCACCCCACCCACCGCCATCCCCTCCTCCAAAAACCTAAGTCCTCCCATGGGGGAGGGGGAAGCAAAACCTGATAGACTCAGTTGAGGCAAGACCAAGGCCCCTCCTCCTTGCATCAAGAGTGAACAAGGTGACCTACCATAGAAAATGGTCTCAAAAAAACCAGCTCATGTCCCAGGGAAGGATCCTGATCCTACTTCCAGGGGGTCCTTAAGTAGATCAAGCTACACAACTGTGTCTTGCTTATGCAGAGGCTAGTCCAGTCCCATAGAGGCCCCACAGCTGTTAATCTAAAGCTCATGCATTCCCACTGGTTAGGTTTGGTTGTCCCTGTAGACTTCCTCATCATAATCTTGATGCCCCTTGCTAATAGAATCCCTCTTCCCTCTCTTCAACTGGATTCCTGGAGCTTAGCCTGGTGCTTGGTTGTGGATCTCTGCATCTGCTTTCACCAGTTACTAGATGAAGGCTCTATAATGACAGGATAGTCACTGATCTGGTTACCAGGGTAAGCCAGCTCAGGCACCCTCTCCACTGTTGCTAGTAGTCTAAGCTGGGGTCATCTTTGGGGATTCCTGGGAACTTCCCTAGCATCAGGTTTCTCCCTATCCCCATAATGTCTCCCACTATCAAGGTATCCCTTTCATTGGCCTCCTACTCCTTCTCTGTTCCAGCTTGATGATCCCATTCCATTATGTTCTTATCCCCCATCCCCTACCCTTTATTACACCCCCCCCACTCCCAGTTTGCTCATGGAGATCTAATGTATTTCCCCTTCCCACAGTGATCCATGCATCCCTTCTAGGGTACTCCTTATTAGCTAGCTTCTCTAGAGCTGTGAGTTGTAGTCTGGTTATCCTTTGCTTAACATCTAGTATCCATTTGTGAGTGAGTACATATCATGTTTGTCCTTTTGAGTATGGGTTATCTCACCCAGGATGATATTTTCTAGTTCTATCATTTGCCTTCAAATTTCATGATGTCATTTCTTTTTATTGCTGAGTAGTTCTCCACTGTGTTTATGTACCACAATTTTTTTTTAATTCATTCTTCCGGTTGAGGGACATCTAGGTTGTTTTCAGGTTCTGGCTATTATGAATAATGCTGCTGTGAACATAGTTGAGCAAGTGACCTTGTGTGATTGAGCATTCCTTAGGTATATGCCCAAGAGTGGTATCATTGGATCTTGAGGTAGATTGATTCCCAATATTCTGAGAAACTGCCATACTGATATCCAAAGTGGCTGTACAGGTTTGCACTCCCACCAACAGTGGAGGTGTGTTCCCCTTGGTCTACATCCTCTCCAACATAAGCAGTCATCAGTGTTTTTGATCATAGTCATTCTGACAGGTGTAAGATGGTATGTGAGAGTCATTTTGATGTGCATTTCCCTGATGATCAAGGATGCCGAGCAATTCCTTAAATGTCTTTTTGCCATTTGAGATTCTTCCATTGAGAATTCTCTGTTTAGCTCTGTAACCCATTTTTTAATTAGATTGTTTGGTATTTTGATGTCTAGTTTCTCGAGTTCTTTATATATTTTGGAGATAAGTCCTCTGTCAGATGTGGGGTTGGTAAAGACCTTTTCCCATTCTGTAGGCTGTTATTTTGTTGTTTTGACTGTATTCTTTGTTCTACAAAAGCTTCTTAGTTTCAGGAGGTCTCATTTACTAATTGTTGCTCTCAGTGTCTGTGCTACTGGTGTTATATTTAGGAAGTGGTCTCCTATGTGAATGCATTCAAGGCTACTTCCTATTTTCTCTTCTATCAGGTTCAGTGTAACTGGATTTATGTTGAGGTCTTTGATCCACTTGGATTTGTGTTTAGTGCATGGTGATAGATATGGATCTATTTGCAATCTTTTATAGGTTGACATCTACTTATGCCAGCACCATTTGTTGAAGATGCTTTATTTTTTCCACTGTACAATTTTTGCTCTTTTGTCAAATATCAGGTTTCATAGGTGTGTAGATTAATGTCAAGGTCTTCAATTTGATTCCATTGGCCCACATGTCAGTTTTTATGACAATACCAAGCTGTATTTATTACTATAGCTCTATAGTAGTGATTGTGGTGAGGGATGGTGACGCCTCCAGAAATTGTTTTATTGTACAGAATTGTTTTAGCTATCATGGATTTCATTTTGTTTTGTTTTTCCACTTGAAGTTGATTATTGTTCTTTCCAGGTCTGTGAAGAATTGTGTTGGAATTTTGATTGTGATTGCATTGAATCTGTAAATTGCTTTTGGTAAGAATGCCATTTTTACTCTGTTAATCCTACCTATCCATGAGTCTGGGAGATCTTTCCCTTTCCTGATATCTTCATCAATATCTTTTTTCAAAGACTTAAAGTTCTTGTCATACAGGTCTTTCACTTGCTTGGAGTTACCCCAAGGCATTTTATATTATTTGTGGCTATTATAAAGGATAATATTTCTCTGATTTCTTTCTCATCGCAATTATCATTTGCATATAAGATAGCTACTGATTTTTTTTTTTTTTAGTTAATCTTGTATCCTGCCACATTATTGAAGGTGTTTATCAGCTATAAGAGTTTCCTGGTAGAATTTTTGGGGTCACTTATGTATACTATGTTATCATCTGCAAATAGTGAGTGTTTGACTTCTTCCTTTCTAATTTGTGTCCCCTTGATCTCCTTTTTTTGTGGTATTGCTCTAGTTAGAGCTTTGAGTACTATATTGATTAGATATGGAAAGAGTGGACAGTCTTGTCTTATTCCTGATTTTAGTGGAATGGCTTTGAGTTTCTCTCCATTTAATATAATGTTGGCTGTCAGCTTCCTGTGAATTGCCTTTATTATATTTAAGTATGTACCTTGTACTCTTGATCTCTCCAAGACCTTTATCATGAAAGCATGAAAGGGTGTTGGATTTTATCAAAGGTTTTTTTTTAAGCATCTGATGAGATGATCATGTGGCTTTTTTCTTTCAGTTTGTTTATATGGTATAATACATTGACAGATTTTCATATGTTGAGCTATCCTTGCATCTCTAGTATGAAGCCTACTTGTTCATGGTGGATAAGATTTTTGATGTGTTCTTGGATTCAGTTTGCCAGTTTTCTATTGAGTATTTTTACATCAATGTTCACAAGAGAGATTGGTCTGTAATACTCTTTCTTTTTTGCATCTTTGTGTGGTTTGGGTATCAGGGTAACTGTAGTCTCATAAAAAGAGTTTGGAAATGTTTCTTCTGTTTCTATTGTGTGGAATAACTTGAAGAGTATTGGTATTAGCTCTTTTTTGAAATTCTAGTAGAATTCTACACTAAAACCATCTGGTCCTGGGCTTATTTCTTTTCTTTTCTTTTTTTTTTTTTTGGTAGGGAGACTTTTAATGACTGTTTCTATTTATTAGGAGTTATATGTAGACAAAATTCTAATCAGTCTTAGTAAATAAGAAACAGAGCCAAATACAGAGGAAATAGAAAAGAGATCAGAGCAATAGCCATGACTAGCAGTAGCTTACCACCAGCAGTAGCTTCCCCACAGAGAGAGAACTCTTCATGCCCAACCTGCACTTTTATTGCTTTCCTGTTCTGTCTTTTCATTGGCTCTAAATCCAGCCACATGGCTTCCTCATCATTGCCTGTCTATACAGACCTCCAGGTCTCTATGGTTGGTACCTGGATTAAAGGATCCTGTTACCACCTTTGGCTGTGTCTTTAACCACACCAACACTCTGCCTGCCATGTGATTGGATTGAGGGCATGTGCTACCACCACTGGACTCTGCTATTCCTGGCTCACTATGACCTCTGATCTCCTGGCAAACTTTACTTACCAACATACAAATAAAATAACATTTCAGCACAAATATCACCATAGTTATAAGTCTATTTAAACTGCTTATCTCTTCTTGAGTTAATTTTGATATGTTATACCTATCCAGAAAATTGTTTCTTTTAGAATTCCAATTTTGTGGAGAATAGGTTTTTCAAGTACGGCCTGATGATTCTCTGGATTTCCTTGTTATCTGTTGTTATGTCTGTCTTTTCATTTATGATTTTGTTAATTTGGATGTTCTCTCTCTGCCTTTTTGTTAGTTTGGATAGGGATTTGTCTATCTTGTTGATTTTCTCCAAGAACAAACTCTTTGTTTCATTAATTCTTTGTATTGTTTCTATTTTATTGACTTCACCCCTCAACTTGATTATTTCCTGGCATCTATTCCTCCTGGGTAAGTTTGCTTCTTTTTGTTCTATAGCTAGGTGTGCTGTTAAGTTGCTAGTGTGAGATTTCTCCAACTTCATTATGTGGGCATTTAGTGCTATGAATTTTCCTCTTAGCACTGCTTTCATAATGTCCCATAAGTTTGGGTTTGTGGTTTTCATTGAACATTAATTTTCATTGAATTCTAGAAAGTCCTTAATTTCTTTCTTTATTTCTTCCTTGACCCATTGGTGATTTGGTTGAACATTGTTTAATTTCCATGGGATTGTAGGCTTTATGCAATTTTTGTTGTTGTTGAAATCTAACTTTAATCCATGGTGGTCGATAAAATACAGGAGGTTATTCCACTTTTTTTGTGTTTGTTGAGATTTGCTTTGTGACTGAGTATGTGGTCAGTTTTAGAGAAGGTTTCATGGGGTGCTGAGAAGAAGATATATTCTTTCTATTAAGGTGGAATGTTCTATAGATATTTATTAAGTCCATTTGAGTCATAACTTCTGTTAGATACCTTATTTCTCTGTGAAGTTTCTGTCTGAAAGATCTGGCTATTAATAAGAGTGGGGTGTTGAAGTTTCCCACTATTAGTGTGTGGAGTTTGATGTTCAATTTAAGCATTTAGTATTGTTTCTTTTACATATGAGGGGGGACTTGTATTTGGGGCATAATTGTTCAGAACTGAGACTTCATCTTAGTGGATTTTTTCTGGGATGAATATGTAATGTCCTTTCCAATCTCTTTTGTTTTGTTTTAGAATGAAGTCTATTTTGTTAGATATTAGAATTACTATACCAGCTTGCTTCTTACGTCCACGTGATTGGAAAGTCCTTTCCCATCCTTTTACTCTGAGGTAATATCTGTCTTTGAAGTTGACATGTGTTTCTTGTATGCAGCAGAAGAATAGATCCTGTTTTCATATCCATCCTGTTAGCCTGTTTCTTTTTATAGGCAAATTGAGTCCATTGATATTAAGGAATATTAATGACCAGTGGTTGCTAATTCCTGTTATCTTTTGATGGTAGTATGTGTATATTTTGCTTCTTTGGTACTGCTGCTGTGGAATTATCCATTGCCTGTGATTTTGTGGCTGCATCTAACTTCCCTTGGTTGGAGTTTTCCTTCTAGTACTTTCTGTAGGGCTGGATTGGATAGATATTGTTTAAATCTGGTTTTGTCTTGGAATATCTGTACACTCTGTCTATGGTGATTGAAAGTTTTGGTGGGTATAGTAGTCTAAGCTAGTATCTGTGAAAGCCAGGACCTTCTGGCTTTCAGAGACTCCATTGAGAAGTCAGGTGTTATTCTGATGGGTCTGCCTGTGTAAGTCACTTGGCCTTTTTTCTTTGATGCTCTTAATATTCTTTCTTTGTTATGTATGTTTAGTGATTTGATTATTATGTGGCAAGGGAATATCTTAATAGGTGTTTTCTTTTTTAAGTTGAGGAAGTTTTCTTCTAATATTTTGTTGAACATATTTTCTGAATCTTTGAGTTAGTATTCTTCTCCTTCTATCCCTGTTATTTTAGAGTTGGCTTTTTCATGGTGTCCCTGATTTCCTGGATGCCTTATGTTATGATGTTTTTGGCTTTAGTGTTTTCTTTGACTGATGAATCTATTTCCTTGATTGTATACTCCATGCCAGAGATTCTCCCTTGCATCTCTTATATTCTGTTTGTTATGCTTGCATCTTTAGTTCTGTTGGTTCACTTAGATTTTCTATTTCCAGCATTCCCCCAATTTGTGTCTTCTTCATTGCTTGTATTTCAATTTTCTGGTCCTGAACTGTTTCCTTCACCTGTTTAATTGCTTTTCTTGATTTTCTTGGCTTTCTTTAAGGGATTTATTGATTTCTTCCAATTTTTTGTTTGTCTTCTCAATTTCTTTAAGAAAAATTTTCATTTCCTTTTTAAAGTCCTCTACCATCTTCATAAAGTTATTTTTAAGGTCACTTTCTTCTACTTCTTCTATGTTGTGATGTTCAGGTCTTGCTGCTGTAGAACCACTAGGTTATGGTGGTACCATATTGCTCTTTGTGTTGTTATATGTATTTTTGCATTAATATCTAACCATCTATCTCTTCCTCCAATAGGTAGATGCAAGAGGTGTCTGTGTCTATGGGAGCTGCTTTTGGTCCAATCTGTGCTTGCTGTGTCTCTGTGTGTCAGTGGACCACTCTTGGTTCAATTATAGCTTTTGGTCTAATTGTAGCTGGTGGATTCTATGTCTCAAAGAGCCACTTGTGGTCCAATCAAATTTGGCAGATTATCTGTCTCAGGAAGCCACTGAAGTCACAGACGGATGGGTGTTTTGGGGGTAGGGAGTGGGTCTTGCAAGGTGAGAAGGGGAGTTTTGGTGGGAAGGCATGCCCACAGGAGTCTTCCTTGCTGGCCTGCAACTGGAGTAGCAATGTGTGGGTATGGAAGGGACCACAAGTTGTGCTTCAAAGCCTAGGTCCTAGAGGCATGACTCTCTGGGTGTGAAAGAGTCACTCACCTCTTGGTTCAATCAGATCTTGTGGATTCTGTGTCTCAGGAAGTAGCTGAAGTCACAGGGCGATGGGAGGGTTTGAGTTTGGGAATAGGTCTTTTATACTGCAGAGTCTGATGTTGGGCAGGTGTTGGTTGAGAGGCATGCCCACAGGAGTCATCCCTGCTGGCATGCAACTGGGACAGTGATAGGTGGGGGTGGGGCGGCATGGATTGTGTCACAGAGCTTAGGTCCTAGAGCCCTAATTATTCATTTTGCTGTATAAAAGCTTTGAAATTCATGAGATCTTATTTGTCAATTGTTGACATTAATTTCTGGGTAAATGGGGCCTTATTGAGAAGGTCTATCCCTACATTTGCATTTTGTAGGTCTTGCCTATGTTTTCTTCCAGATGTTTCAGCATTTCAGGTTTTATGTTGAGGTCTTTGATTCATTTGGTGCTGATTTTTGTTCATGCTGATGGATAGCAGTCTAATTCTATTCTTCTGCATGTAGACAATCCATTTTCCCAGGACAATTTGATAATGATGTTGCCTCTTCTCCAATATGTATTTTTGACATCTTTATCAAACATCAGATGACTATAATTATATGTACTCATATATTAATTTTCTGAGTTTTCCATCTATGTACTTTTCTGGCTTTGTGTCAGTACTATACTGATATTATTATTAAATCTCTATAATAAATCTTAAGTTCTGGAATGTTAATCCCTCTAGCATTATTTTTTTCTGCTCAGGATTGTTTTGGCACTACAATTTGTTGTTGTTTTTGGTGGTGGTGGTGGTGGTGGTGGTGGTGTGTGTGTGTGTGTATGTTTCTATACAACTTTTATAATGCTGTTTTCTATTTCTGTGAAGGATATCATGGGGTTTTTTCATTGGATTTGTATTGAATCTGTAAATTACTTTTCATATAGGGTCATTTTCACAATATAGATTCTACCACTACATTAGCATGAAATGTTGCTCTATCATCTATAGTGTCTACCTCAATCTCTTTCTCTTTAGATATTTAATGTTTTCATTGTAAAGGTTGCTCACTTCCTTGCTTAGATTAACACCTAGGTCCGTGTTTTTGACTATTGTGAATGAGAATGTATCTATCATATTTTCCTCATGTTTGTTGTTGCTGTTTGAAAAAGATGCAGGTTTTTGTTAAGTTGATTTTGTATCCTGCCACTTTGCTGAAATTTTAGATTCCTTCTATAAGTTTTCATTGGAACTTTTGAAATCTCTTATGCATCTTTTATATATCACATGACCTGCTATGGTGGTTTGAATAAGAATGGCTCCCATAGGCTGTATATTTGAATGCTTAGTCACTGGGAGTGGATTAGGAGATGTGGTCTTGTTGGAGGAAGAGTGTTACCAGGCATGAGCTTTGAGGTTTTCAGAAGCCCACACCCAAGACAATGTTTTTTTTTTTTCTCTCTCTCCTTGGCCTGTGGATCAGGATGTAACTCTCAGCTACTGCTCTAGCACCTTACATGTTTCCATACTCCCTACCATGAGGATAATGGACTGAACTTCTAAAACTGCAATCACCCTCCAGTCAAACGTTTTCTTTTCTAAGAGTGGCCGTGGCCATGTGCCTTTTCACAGCAACAGAACAGGGACTAAGACACCTGGTTTCAGCTTATTTCTTAAGAGTAATTTTACTTTTGCTGTAAAGTTTTCTGCCATGGTTTTATTATATTGTTTCTTACATATTCTGTGTTTCTCATACTTCCATGAATATACTTGATTTGCTACCATTTTCAATCTATTTCATGTTTAAGATGATTAGCCTTCATTTTTATAGCATCACCTTGAACGTGACAATTTTGATATGTTCACTGATTAGTTCTAATTATAAATCCTCACGAATCATCCATATAGATGGTTTTCATCTATAAATCATATCTATTTGAGGTATCATTTTCAACTTTTAGGGTTGTTATTTGTTTTCCCTCTAATATTTAGCCAATATCTCTATCATTGCTTAACTAGTTTTCACTGTTTCTAATGTTACATTTTGTGCCCCTAATATTATAATATTAAATATTTTCATCTGCAACATTTTTATGCAAAGACATGTTATACCCTTAAATAAGTTTGGCAGTGCAGAGAGGTGAGAAAGGAGAAGTAGATTAGTAACCAATACAGCTATGCAAGAAAATGAGTTATTTTGCCAAAGCTTTCAATGCTCACAAAAGACAGAAAACTCTCAGAGACAAAGGAATATTTTATTCTTAAAAATAGTACAGCTAAGTATTAAACTCTTTCTGCAAGCCTCAAATTCTATATTGTGTTATAAGGAATAGGTACAGATAGCACACGCTGTGTGCATGGTATGCAGGAGAATCCTATGCTTACTGTATCTGCCTTTTTTTATTAAAATAATGATGACTAAGGAAGGCTGCAATCTGCAGGGAGACTATGTGATAGACGTCTGCATCTTGCAGAATTTTCAGCTGCAGGAACAATTCTGAGACACAATTCAAGTGAAAAAGCCACCAGGGTCTTACAATCTGGGTACAACCAGTGAGATGTGTAGGAGAGCTCATGAAAAATCTTTTTCCCTTTCTATGAAACTCTTGGTATAAAAAGAATAACATGAAGGTCATTACTCTATCTCCCTACCTACCCAACTGTAGGCTCTTTTTCCCTGTCTCTCAAAAAACAAATAAACAAAAATAAAAACAAGACAAAATATATCAAAACAAAATGAAACAGAGGTCACACACACTCAAAGCAGAAACAAAACAAATTTAAAAAATTAAAAATGAAAAAATAAAAAACACCTTGTAGTCTGTTTTATTTTGCCGAACTACTCCTGGGTATGAGGTCTGCCCTGGACTGTGGTTGATAAACCATGTGACACTCCATTAGGCAGTGGGGAGGATAATTAAAACCTGTTTTCCATTTTCTAGAAGGTATCAATTACTTATAGCTTTTTTGGGAGGGGGGCTGGGACTTTGTGAATGCTTCTGCTTCTCAGTGCTGGGATTTATATGGTTTGAACCTGTGTAGGCTATGTATGTATGTATGTTGTGCCACAGTCATGTGAGTTTATAGGTCTAGTAATCCTGTTGTATCTGGAATATACTGTTTCTTTGGAGTCATCTATCATCTCTGCCTCATATAATCTTTTTGCTTCCTCCTCTGCATAGATCCCTGAGCCTTGAAGGTGGAGGTTTGATAAAATTATCCTATTTAGGGCTGAGTGATCCAAAGTTCCTACTCTAGACACATTGTTCAGTTGTGAGTTTCAGTATTAATTACCATCTACTGCAAGAAGCTTCTCTGCTGAGTGTTGAACAATGCATTGTTTTATGAGTGTAGCAGTGTGTTATTAGGAGTTGCTTTATTGTTGTGTACATTTAGCAGAATAATAGTAGTCGGTTTTCTTTTGGGGCTCATGACCTATTTAGTCTGATTCTTAATCACTTTAGTAATGTAAAGTATGAAAAAGTAGAGGTATCAGCTAATAGAGTGGGTCTTAAATCCAAACAAAAGATGGTTGGTTACTCCCACAACATTTATACCAATATTTAATCAGTATATCTTGAAGTCAAGGCACTGCTGTAGGTCACAGGATTTATGGAAGGGTGATATTGATGACCACTTTTATCCTCTGGTAATGTACAAAGTACCTTTCAGCACCATGAATGAATGCTAGTCAGTAGAGGAGAAGCTCCTATTTAGGTGCCAGCTCAATTTCTTCCTGTTTAATGGCATAAATAAGTGATATCTTCAGCAATAGGAACTTACTATCAGATTGTTGAGTGTAACCAGTACCCTTTGAAATAGTCTGTAGTTTTTCAGCAGGTCAGGATCTATTGCCACCTACTCAATTAGATGTAACCTATTCCTGGCACTGGGGATTTTACATGGTAACATAAAATGTCAAGTTGTAGCATTGTCTTCCCCATTATATACTGACCTGATGTAGATTCCTTTCACAATGTATATATTTGAGGATGCCGCTATAGTATTAGGTCTCCTCCATATGGCTATACAAATAGCCTTCAGTGTAATTGCCTACAGTTTATAAGCAAAAAAAAAAAAAAAAAAAAAAAACAGTGCTGTGGATATCGCTCTGTGTAAATAAAGTTCTGATTGGCCAGTGGCCAGGCAGGAAGTATAGGCGGAACAAGAGAGAAGAGAATTCTGGGAAGTAGAAGGTTGGGGGGAGACACCGCCAGCTGCCGCCATGAGAAACAACATGTAAAGACACTGGTAAGCCATGAGCCATGTGGCAAAGTATAGACTAACAGAAATGGGTTAATTTAAGATAGAAGAAGTAGATAACAAGAAGCCTGCCACAGCCATACAGTTTCTAAACAATGTAAGTCTCTGTGTGCTTTCTTGGTTGGGTCTGAGCGATTGTGGGACTGGCGGGTAAGAGAGATTTGTCCTGACTGGGCCAGGCAGGAAAACTCTAACTACAATTGCCCCTCCTGTGTCAGTTGAATTTTTAAGGGTTATGAGTAAAGCCAACTTTTCTTTTTCCCTTAAAACATGGTCCTCTTTGTCAGTTTGTAACCATTAATATAAACATAATTTTAAATTTATTTTGTAACAGTACATATAAAGTGTTATTTTTATTCTGGTTTGTTGCAAATTCTGCTCTTTTTTGTTTAATACTTGTTTCTTTGGCTTTGCTCTCTTGTTCTTTTCTACAGACTTGTGATGAAATCTCAGTTCATGTAGTCACTGGGGTTACACATCTAAAACTACAAGTTTACCATTTCATCCTATTTTAGTTATTCCTGGAAAATTTCAATAAATGATATATTATTAATTTTCCAACATTAGGAATTTATTGATTTCTTAAAGGTTTTAACTTATTTTCTAAAATGTTGGAAATTGTTTTTTCATCATAAATGAATTTTATAATACATATGTTGCTAGTTGTTTTTAACATTTCTGCAATATGGTGGCAAAAAACATAGTATATGAGATGTTGGATCATTCTTAGTAGAGCCTGCTCTGTGCCCTATGACATGGCTCAGATGCATGCTCTATTGGTAATAAATTTACTCCTATTAGTGAGTGTATGACTTCAGATACACATACATAGAAATTGGAATATATTAATAAAATATTTTCTTTTTTCCAGAGGGACCTTTCACAGTTGATAAAAATAGGCTATAAGCCTCCCCAATTTTTTTTGTTTACCTACTTTCTTTCATATCACCAACTTTATTTATTTGTTTTCAACCTATCATTTACATATTTGCTATATGCTATGTTTAAGTATATATTATTAAGTACATTTAAATTCATAATAGTTAACTATTGTTTATTTACAAGACAGTCTGCTAGTTATCTGTTTAAAATGGTAAATACATCAAAGAACTATTATTATTCCACAATTTTAAATGCTTAATATGTGGTTTTTAAAAATATGTTGTATATTTAACATTCTCTTAGGTATATATAATCAATAGTCTGTTGGCATTCTCTTCCAAGTCAGTCAATACATGACATACTAGGATGAGTTCTGAAAGTAATTTAAGAGTTAAGTTCCAAACTATGACTCTCTCAGGGCTTCAAATAGTCCACAACACTCCATTCTAACATCTCATATTCTCTTCCAAGAACTGCATCCTCCTCCACTGTAGTTATCACTATAAAAGAATCTTTCAAGTGCTCTTATCAAGGTCTCTATATGGTTGGTCTGATGGCTTTGAACAATAGTGGCAATTTGTAATATAGTAGCTTCTCTCCAATGCTCTGAAAAATCAAAGCATACAAAAGCTATTTCTCCTGATGCCGTTTAGGATCAAATGAAAGAAAAAGGAATTTGCTTTAGTCTACAAAGACAATTTTTTGTTTCACGCATTTCTAGTATACAAATATCTAAGAGTTATTACTGAGTTTATATAAAGACATGTGAGAAAATGTTGAAACACATTCAGTTCAGCGTTTTATATAAAATATTTAGATATTTAAAATGTTTTTCAAATCAGGCTATGAGCAAATCAGGTATGATAGATTTAATTTAAAATCCACTGTTTGAGCTGGAGAAACAATTCAGTAGTTAAGAGAATTTGGTGCTCTTGCAGAGGACCTGGATTAGGTGGCCAGCCAAAACATAGCAAGGCACAAATGCCAGTAACTGTAGATCTAGGAGATCCAAATGTCCTTTCCTGATTTCCACAGACTCCTACATGTACATTTATATATGTACATCTAGCCAGGCACACACATACACATTTTAAAAAAATGACAAACATTTTTTTTACAATTTTCTTTTCTATATTAAAAAAATTTTATTCATTTTTACATACCAACCACAGATCCTCCTCCCTTTCCTCCTTCTGACCCCGCCCCCAGTGGTCCCAACTCACCCCCATCCCCTCTTCTGTAAAGGAAAGGCCTCCCATGGGGATTCAGCAAAGCCTGTTCAGTTGAGACAGGTCCAAGTCCCTCTCTCTGCATCTAGGCTGTGCAAGGTGTCCCACTGTAGGTAATGGGCTCCAAAAAGCTAGCTCATGCACCAGGATCCTGATCCCACTGCCAGGGGCCCCTCAAACAGAACAAACTACAGATAGGGCCTGGTCCAGTCCCATGGAGGCTTCAAAGCTGTTGGTCTAAAGTTCATGAGTTCCCACTAGCCTGGTTTGGTTGTCTCTGTAGATTTCCCCATCATGATCTTGATGCCCCTTGCTCATAGAATCCCTCTTCTCTCTCCTCAACTGGACACCTGGAGCTCAGCCTGGTGCTTGGCTGTGGATCTCTGCATCTGCTTCCATCAGTTATTGGATGAAGGTTCTATGATGACAGTTAGGATAGTCACTGATCTGATTACCAGGGTAAGCTAGCTCAGGCACCTTCTCCACTCTTGCTAGTAGTCTAAGGAGGGGTCATCCTTGGAAATTCCTGGGAACTTCCCTAGCACTAGATTTCTCCTTATCCCCATGATGTCTCCATCTATCAAGGTATCTCTTTCATTGCTCTCCAACTCTGTCTATGTTCTAGCTTGACCATCCCATTCCCTCATGTTCTCATCCCCCATCCTCTTTCTCTACTGCCTGCCCTTGCCTGCAGTTTACTCATAAAGATCTCATTTTTAAAGTTCACTGTCATCATATTTATTTCTATTGACTGAATGTGTATAGGTACAATTGTCCTGCCTAAAATATTTCAAATAACTCCACAGATTTGAAAAATTGGTATGTTATAAATTTTAAATATTATTTTTAAAAAATGAGGTCAATTCTGATCACCAAATGAACTGTTAGTAGGCACACTAAACACAAGATATGGATAATAATTTTATAAATTTAAATTATGATTGCTTCCATGAATCTGTGGGAGACCAGACTTTTAAGACCAAGAAATCAGAACTAAGTAAAGTCTTCTGAGTGGATAAGATCATGCGAGCCTGGTCAGATGGCTTAGCCTGTAGAGGAGCTTCCTTTAGAAGCCTAGTAAACTAAGTTCAGTCTCAAAACCCATGTAAAGGTGGAAGAAGAATCTGACTAAAAGTTGTTCTCTGACCCCTACATGTGTGCCATGGCACATGTGAGAACTTATTTATGTGTGTGTACAATGCAATAATTAATAATAATAATAATAATAATAATAATATCAAATATTTTAAAGATGATAAATATCTAAGTAGCTACTATATGTCAAAATCATATAAACTTGCATGGTGTTCCATGTCCACAATAAGCTCACACTTTAATAGATAGCAAAGTTTGGTGTTAATACTAGAAATGCATTCATTAACTATGGAATGACGATGTAATCAATGTATCAAGTCTAGTAATTCTGTTCTCTGTGGTGTCACTTGAATCACCATCTCATGCCTCTTGGTAGCAAATAACATTTGTCTTGTCCATTGCCTCGGGGAAAGAATTGCCAAGGACAATGTTCACAGGAAAAAAAAAAGAAATACAAAGAACATTGATTAAGATACTCTAAAGGCTAGATTAATAGCCTTGAAAAGACATCTTACTTTGTGAATCAGCATTTTGTCTCATTTTTACTCTTTACTGTAGACCCTTAGAGGGTCTTATTAATAAAAACAAACCTAAGGCCAGTTATTGGGGTGAATGCTGGAAGATCAGAGAAGCAGAACAAGCCACAGTTCACCTTGCCAGTTCTTCAGCTGATGCTGTTTCCTCAGACTGGAAGCCCCTGAGTCCTCATTCAGAATGTATCTCAGCTGACCTGCTGCTCAAAAGCCTAAAAGCTTAACTAGCCAAAAGCTTCTAGTTTCTGGTCTTTATGCCTCATATATCTTTCTGCTTTCTGCCATCATTTCCTGGGATTAAAGGCTCACTTCTTAGGATTAAAGACGTGTGTCACCAAGCCTGGCTATTTCCAATGTGGCCTTGAACTCACAGAGATCCAGAGGGATTTCTGCCTCTGGAATGCTAGGATTAAAGGTGTGAGTGCCACAAATTTTTAGCGTCTGTATCTAGTGGCTGTTCTGTTCTTTGACCCCAGATAAGTTTATTAGGGTGCACAATATTTTGGGGAACACAAATACCACCACACTTTACCTTGGTTTGTTTTTCATTGGAGATTTGGTTCTAGACAAATATACACGGCCTGAAAGCAAAGTGAATATTGTAGAAGAAGCAAGACATCCAGAGAGGGAACTTTCAACACACTCCTCTGTCATGCCCAAGGGCTAACCTATGCTAACAAGACACAGGGAGAGCAGGTACAACTACACAGTCCACACAGAAGGATTGATCCCCATCTGGAACACCAAATAAGTGAAAGTAGCATTGCCTGTGAGGAGTTTTGTAACTTCAGTCAGGATATTGACTGGCAAGCAAGGCACCCTGTGGCACTCTGGATGCAGAGAGAGCCTGACACTGCTCTTTCCCACAGTGCTGCTTCAGAGGAGTGCTCACAGAAACCATAAAAATGTCTCTCCCTCAAGCAAGGAACAAAAGTGTACAGTGGCAGTATATGTATCAGCAAACTTCATAGTATTTTGTGGAACTGACAAATGCTGTGAAAGAATAAAGGTTGGGCTCAAGATAGGAACTGATGGAGATACAGTCACCTGGAGGTAGGAAGAAGGATCATATTCTGAAGCTATTGCTTCTCTGTTCCTCTCAACACTTCTACACCAAAGGACTATATTACATAATTAAAATATGCTGTAGGAAAAAGAAGAGAAAATGGAAGAGAAACAGAAGGAAAAACAAGTGGAAGAAGAGGAGGAAAATTTTTCCTATGATTACTGTGATAACTTAGAACTTAAAACATGGATCTTACTTGGAATATATGCACCCTTATATTTGTGAGTAGTTAGAGAGGTGAATGAGAGAGATTCCCTCAAAGGACATAGTACCTCCTACAAAAACCTGTAAGTAGTTTGAAGGTTTGTTTCCCTCCACATTGGCATGGCCTGTTGAATGGAAGCAGTCAAAGTCAGGAGACAGAAGTCAGTACAGAGGGCCCCTTTCCTATGCTGAGCAGTAGCCAAGAATAGCAGCACTTCTAAGGTCTTTTTCCCGATTGCCCAACAACATGGCCACAAAAATAAGGTCAAATGGTCCCAGTTACAAATGGCATTTTAGGTGAGCAACCTACATCTTTTGTGATGAGCAGTAAGGACCTCTATTATTTCCAGGACTATGTCAGACTAGTCACCATAAATGGAACTAAGCACGAAGGACACATTTTTCCCTCCCTCATGGACTGGTAACTGAGAACTCCATAGAGATTATCTCCTACAGCATAGCTAGCGTGTGCAGAGCAAATGTCTATAACTTTGGAATTAGTAAGACTTATTATTACAAATTAACTTAAGAAAGCACCTTATTTTAAAATATGTACAGCTTGGACAAAATAGTAATGTATTAAAAAAGAAAGGCAAGATCAGTTCTGGAACAACAAAAATCCCACTAACATGAGAAAGTAAAAGAGTCTCAGCCCTTGTCTGTGTTTTTAATTAGAAATTAACAAAAATGTACTGATTATAAATAATGCTTCCTAGCCTTCAGAAAAGGGATCCTAACAATAACACTATCCCTTTCAAGTTATCATTTTTAAGAATATAACTCTATATCTTACAGATTTTCAGTTCATATTTCTCACCAATATGTATACATATATAATTTATTTGTATAAGATTGTATGTATGTATACACATACATATACACACAAAATGTATGGTATAGGATATGTAGCTAGGCTAGGCATATGATGAACTAGAAACATTTTTTAATAACTCTAATTCTTGATTCATTTTTATCTTTTTTTGTTTTGTTTGGATTGGATGGTTTTGTTTTGAGCTGTTCTGGAACTCACTACCTTGCCCAGATTGGCCTGGAATTTATAAAAATCTGCCTGCGATAGCCTGAGTGCTGGGTAATACTTGGCTTATTTTACATTGCAGATACAACACTAAAATGGAAATTTATAGATTACATCCTGTCTCCAAAATTCATATGGTTAATTCCAGTTCCCAGTGTGACTACATTTCAACCAGGAATTTAAAGAGATAATAAAAGTTGAATTAATCAGGGCATAAGAGTAGAATCCTAATTTAGTGTGATTGAGCCAATAACAAGTATGGGGGACATCTGAAATGCCTTCACACAGAGAAAAGACTACTAGCAATCAACTGCCTGCAAGAAGACAGACTTGGGCAATCAGGCTGTGAACTTGAACATCTTGCCTTTATAACTGGGAAAAAATAATTTCAAGTTTTTATGCTTCCAAGCTTGTGGTACTTTGTTATGGTAGCCATTTCAAAGTAAGACATAGAATTTTAATAACTTTTTTTAAATGCGTGATGATTTGTGCATTAAGAAATGCTATCATCATCCCTAAATGAAACATCTTTATTGTGCGTGCCTGCGTGCGTGCGCGCGCACACACACACACACACACACACACACACACACACACACACACAAACCTTTCTTGCAAGGCTCCAGGAACAATGAAGAAAAAAAATAGAAAAAGAAAGAAAAAAGAATGTAACAGATGGGGTCAATGAATGTAGGAGCCTGCTCAGGACTTGAGCAAGCACAAGCTAGACCAAATACCAGTACAGAGGAAGAAGGGTGGCATAAAGTCTCCCCCCTGACTGAAGTGCTATTGGTAACTGAGTAACTGAGAGCTGCAGACAGAGTTGGGTAGGTATGAAATGGCAGTTGGGAGGTGGATCTGGGAAAGACAAAATAGGGGTGAATATATACGAATTTCTCAAGGAATTCATTTACAAAGAAAGAAAGGAAAAAGTAAGGGCTCTCTATGCTCCTTTCTATAAAGCACATCAGGGAATCGACCTAGCAACAGGTTGTTTTATATACTCTTCAAATTGCTTTCCTTTTAATAAGAACTTATTGTTCTAAAACGCTAACTTCTGTTCAGATGTAACCCTTAAGTATGCACATGGCTCAGTCTTTTGCTACTCCTTCTGCAACTAGCCCTTCCTTCTGGCTTCTGCAATCTTATTCCAAGTCACGTGCCACCTCCTTTTGTGTTCTTTCGTGCAGGATATTGTTTCAAGTGCTCCCTGAAATCTCTTGGGGAAATAGTGCTTTATCTCACCGGAAGCTCAAAGACTGCAGCACATTGTTACGTGACAGACTACGATTATTGAAGTGGGCCTTTTCTTCATCTTCCTGTTTTCCAAAACATGGACATTTTCTAGGTAATGACTTAAAAAAAAATATACTGTCAATGCAGCTGCACCTTAAAATGTTATTCCTAGATCTGACACCAGCTATTTTCACTAAATAATTCACCAAATCTCAGTTCCATTTAAGATATTGTAACACACCTAGAATACACTAAATAACTGTTAACCTTGATTACACCAATCCATTATTTTAACTACTGCTTTTTCTTCCTGCTTTTGAACTGTTATTCTTCTGTCCCTTAGGTGAGTCTGTGTGTGTGTCTGTGTATGTGTGTGTGTGTGTGTGTGTGTGTGTGTGTGTGTGCGCGCCATGTAGATACTATGTATGAATTTAGAATGTATTTGATGCCAGCTTCTAATTTATGTCATAAATTCTTGTGTATGAAAATAAAAGCAAATGTAAACCAGTCTTTCTAAAATTCTGTTTGCCATCTAGTGCAAGAAGACAAAAAATACCACATATATTCCCTGGACCTTGTCTATGGTAGTAAAAAGCCCTGGTGCCACAGCAAACTTGAAATACATGAAATGCATTATATGTAAATGCCATTGTAAGTAGATCCACACTCTATTCATGAAGCCAAACATTTTATAATAATGGCTTCATTACACTTCTCCCAACATAATAGAAATGTGGTTTGATTCACTTTCAGCACTGTCAAAAGCACTGGGATTCTTAAAAACCATTTTTAAATAAAGTTAACTGATGTCATGGAAATCTATTGCTTGCTTAATGATGAAAAGGGGGTATGAAAGAATCTCAATTTTTCACTTCTTAAATTTTATTTTTAAGTGAAAAATGATAATTACATATGTAATATATATATATTTCTTGGGTATGATGTGATAATTTGATGTATGTCCTAGGTTTGGAATGATTAAATCAAGCTAATTAAAAACCTGGCTTCATATGCTGATAATGTAACAGAACCATTTTAAATCTCTTAAAGCAATTTTAAAATTCAAAGTGTAAGATAGTTATAATAAATACTAATTTTCTCTGAATTAAGTAGTAATAATTAAGTTCTAGTATGTACTAGGTACACACATTATCTAACCCTAATCCTCATGCTACATAACATATGACAATTATATGAAATATATTCTTATATCAGGCAGATTCACGACAGTGTAAAATGAAATACCAACACAAGTTACTCATGAATGAAGGGCCATTTATTAGCTGGTTGTTGTAAAGATTCAAGCCCATGATGTGCAATACTTTGTCTCTAATAAAGTGACACATCTCAGAGGGAAATCAGAGCAAGTGTTTAAATCGCAAACCAGGGACAAGGTGTGGAAAGAAAGGGGTGGTGAGAACGGATACAGAGAGAAGTCTGTTATCTCACACACAGTGCCCACTGGGGGACTTACGGCCTTCTCATTATGCCTCATTTCTTAAAAGTCCACAGCACCCCAATATTACCATTCTGGGATACACTGTCTGTATGGAACATTTAGATAATACTCATCCAAAACACAGCTCTGCTATATCGTTAGGAGGGAAATCTTTAAGAGTCTAAAGAGAAGGAAACCATTCCAGATAGAAGCATGAATACACAACAGAGGTGACAAATTTCCACCCGAGTGCACCTGACAGACCTGTGTCACACAGAGGTAGAAACAACAGTGAAACTCAGAAAATTCAGCCTTGTGAAAGGGCGGTGACAAAATGCCCTACTCAGGAAGAAAACGTTATCAACAAAAATAGTCTAAATCTTAAGTGACTGTGACAATTACAGCTGGATTTTAAACTGGCTCACATACATTACTGTGAAAGGAAAATTGTACTCTACTTAGTCACTTAAAATTGCAAACACCAATCATAGGTGAATATGCAGTACATCCAAGAGTCTCATTATACCATGAGCAGAGAACATATATTACTGATATCCATATCAGGGAGGGAAATTTCTGATAATTCTCTGTAAGAATTCTCACTCCTTCCTTGGGAAGTACAAATTTTGCTTTTCTTTTTTTCTCCAAAATCATTTAAGGTAGGGTTGAGAATTAGACCTGAGAGCTGGGACAGCAGTTAAGAATACACATGCAAGAATAAGTTTTGGTTCCCAGCACCCATGTCTGGGGCCTCATATCCTCTTATAACTCTAGCTCTAGAGAGACTCAATGTCTCTGGCTCTGCTAGTATCTCCCCTCACACACACACACACACACACACACACACACACACACACACAAAACTAAAGGTAAAATAACTTTAAAAAAATCAGTTGGAGGGCATTTTGCAGTGTTTAAATATAAGATATTGGCTTCCCCAAGGCATGGTTTGCAAAGTATTCTTTTTTTTTCTCCTTTTTTTATTTATTATATTTGTGTATTAATTTCACACATCAGCCATGGGTCCTCCCCCCCTCCTGCCCCGGCCTCCACCTTTCCCCCAGCCCCTCCACTCCATTCCCATCTCCTCCAGGGCCAAGACTCCCCTGGGGATTCAATTCAACCTGGTGGATTCAGTACAGGCAGGTCCAGTTGCCTCCTTCCACGCTGAGCAAAGTGTCCCTGTGTAAGCTCAAGGTTCCAAACAGCCAGCCCATGCACTAAGGACAGGTCTGGGTCGTACTGCCAAACAGTTCAAGCTATTCAATTGGCTCACTTATCCAGAGGGCCTGATCCAGTTGGGGGCTCCACAGCTTTTGGTTCATAATTCATGTGTTTCCTTTAGTTTGGCTATTTGTCCCTATGCTTTTTCCAATCTTGGTCTCAACAATTCACACTCTTACAGTCCCTCCTCTTTCTGGACAATTGGAATCCTGGAGCTCCAACTGGGGCCTGGCTGAGGATCTCTGCATCTACTTCCATCAGTTATTGGATGAGAGTTCCAGCACAATCTTTATGGTGTTTGGCCATCTGATCACCAGACTAGGTCAGATCAGGCTTTCTCTCGACCATTGCCAGCAATCTACAGAGGATATATCATTGTGGATTTCTGGGGACCTCTCCAGACCTCTCCCTATTCCTGTTCTCATGTGGTCTTCATTTATCACGCTCTGTTATTCCTTGTTCTCCCTTTCTGTTCTTGATCCAGCTGGGATCTCCTGCTCCCCTAAGCTCTCTTTCCCTCAAAACTTGCCCTTCATTACTCCCACTGTCGTCCAGGTTGTTCATGTAGATATCATCCATTTCTCTGTCATTGGGCAATCCCTCTGTCTTTCCTAGGGTCCTCTTTCCTAGGTAGCCTCCCTGGAGTTGTGTAGCAGTCTAGTCATCTTTGTTTTACATCTAGTATCCTCCTATGAGTGAGTACATACCATGTTTGTCCTTCTGAGTCTGGGTTACCTCACTCAGGATGATGTTTTTCTAGATCCATCCATTTGCCTGCAAACCTATTATGTCATTGTTTTTCTCTGCTGAGTAGTACTCCATTGTGTGTATGTACCACATTTTCTTTATCCATTCTTCAGTTGAAGGGCATCTAGGTTGTTTCCAAGTTCTGACTATTACAAACAATGCTGATATGAATATAGCTGAGCAAACGCCCCTTGTGGTATGATTGAGCATTCCTTGGGTATATGCCCAAGAGTGCTGTGTCTTGGGGTAGATGGATTCCCAATTTTCTAAGGAAGCACCATATTGATTTCCAAAGTGGCTGTACAAGCTGGCATTCCCACCAGCAGTGGAGGAGAGTTCCCCTTGCTCCACATCCTCTCCAGCATAAGCTGTCTTCTGTGTTTTTGATCCTAGCCATTCTGACAGGTGTAAGGTGGTCATTTTGATTTGCATTTCCTGGATAATTAGGGATGTTGAGCAATTCCTTAAATGTCTTTCAGCAAATTGCCCTTCCTCTGTTGAGAATTCTCTGTTTAGTTCTATAGCCCACTTCTTAATTGGACTGTTGGGTATTTTGCTGTCTAATTTCTTGAGTTCTTTATATATTCTGGATATCAGCCCTCTGTCAGATGTGGGGTTGGTGAAGACCTTTTCCCATTCTGTAGGCTGTGGCTTTGTCGTGTTGACTATGTCCTTTGCTCTACAAAAGCTTCTCATTTTCAACAGGTCCCATTGATTGATTGTTTCTCTCAGTGTCTGTGCTACTGGTGTTATATTTAGGAAGTGATCTCCTATGTCAATGCGTTCAAGACTACTTCCTACTTTCTCTTCTATCTGGTTCAGAGTAACTGGATTTATGTTGAGGTCGTTGATATACTTGGACTTAAGTTTTGTGCACGGTGACAGATATGGATCGATCTATTGGCAGCATGGGGAGGACCTATATGACAAGAACTTTAAGTCTCTGAAAAAAGAAATTGAAGAAGATGTCAGAAAATGGAAAGAAATGCTCATGGATAGGCAGGATTAACATAGTAAAAATGGCGATCTTACCAAAAGCAATCTACAGATTCAACACAATCCCCATCAAATTACCAACACAATTATTCACAGACCTGGAAAGAATAATACTCAACTTCATATGGAAAAACAAAAAACCCAGGATAGTCAAAAGAATCCTGTACAACCTCTGGAGGCACCATGAGGCCTGACCTCAAGCTCTACTATAGAGCTACCATAATAAAAACAGCTTGGTACTGGCATAAAAACCTATATATGGACCAATGGAATCAAATTGAAGACCCTGACATTAACTCATACACCTATGAACATATAATTTTTGACAAAGAAGCCAAAAATTTACAATGGAAAAAAGAAAGCATCTTCAACAAATGGTGCTGGCATAACTGGATGTAAACGTGTAGAAGGCTGCAAAGTATTCTTTTCTACTGGGTTCCTAAAGAAAATTTAAAAAGTAAGAAAAGCTAGAGACAGTGTATCCATTCAGCACTGATGAATTAATACATAGTACTTTCCAAACACAAAGCCTTATCCATCATGGTGGAAGCTTGGCATCCTAACTAAGGAAGGTCTACATCAAATGCAAAATAATTTTGATGCACAAAGTATGAAATGAATTTTCCAAGTTTTTCTAATATTCTGTATTTTAGACTGTCAAATATTACAGAGACTGTGGTCCTAGGGGTCAAATGACCCCAAAATTTATTATAAAGGCAGCCACAACCATCATCATACCCATCTCCCAGGGCTGCATTTGTTGGGTCCAGGGTGGTGAAAGGCAAAGTTACTAAAGTGTTGAGAGAGCATTGAATGGCTAAAATGAAAGTTTTCTGTGCCTCGTCCTTCCTCACCATCTGACCACATGTGGATTGCATGAACAACTTGGTACCTACAGCTAGTGCCTCTTAAACCACAGAGATGCTGTGCTCCTGTGACTGAATGCTGTGCTGGTCTAGAACCTTCACCTTCCTTGTCACTTCTGCTACTACTTAAACTGCTAGGATATTTCTCCCAAATCCCAAAATAACTGTGGTTATTGTCTAGACAGGACTTAGCTCTAAAGGCTCAGGTGTTGCTGCCAAAACCCATAGCTATACATCTTCACAATCATCTCTAAATAGCGATGTTATTTTGAAGATGTTACCCCCACAATGGATTAGTCTGTTGATTAATTCAAGCTGAATGGGTTATTGGGAGGCAGAGTCCAGTAGAAGAAAGATAACCAGGGCAACAGAGGTATGTTTTGAAAAGATATATCTTGTCTGGCTCAGTTTCTGGCACTTTCTCTCTTTTTGCTTCCTGGTGAGGTCTGCAGCCTCCCTAACCACACACTCCTTATACCATGGTGTTTTCTCTCACCAAAGACTCATAGTAATACAGCAAGCAGACCAAAGGCTGCAACCTGTGACAGTTAGCCAAAGTAAGTTTCTTCCTCTTTAGATTGATCTTCTTGGGTTTTCTGTCATAGTGATGTAAAGGAAAC
This sequence comes from Onychomys torridus, assembly GCF_903995425.1. Lineage (NCBI taxonomy): Eukaryota > Metazoa > Chordata > Mammalia > Rodentia > Cricetidae > Onychomys > Onychomys torridus. The sequence goes on from NC_050444.1 coordinate 53,073,275, forward strand.
TAACACAAGAGAGGAATTAAACAATTTTATCAACTTGTCCTACTTCTCTTCATGCTGAGCCTACCTCTTCCTGTTCTCTGTAAGTTTCTAGTCAACTCTATATGTGAAGAGTTCTATTATGAAAGAATGGCCTGGACCAAATTTATTTCCCCCTGGGTTTCTTCTGGTACCATAAATGCTTTTACATTTTACCATGGATCAAAGTAGTACAAGTTAGGAGGAAAAGCACAGCTTGAGGATCATGTACATAGCTACACTTCTCCACTGCCATGTTGGCCCAATCATACATGAAAATTTAGGGTGGATTGCTGGCCCAGTGAGCACAGTCTAAGCCTGTTTTCCTTAGTTTTATAGATAGCCTGAAGAGTTCTGAAATGGGAGTAGTAATAGAGAAAAAGTTTTGTTAGTCATTATTTTCTGGAGTAAGCTAGGAAGGACAAAGAACTGGTCTTGAGGAATAGAGCAGAGACATATAAGTAGATATGGGGAGGGTATTCATCTGGGGTAGAGTGCCAGGGTGAACCCACTAAGTACATATTGGATAATGATTGTCTGAGCAAATGTGAACGACACTGCTAACAACCTCTCAGAACCTGATCCCTATACTCTCCTAAGGTTCCCAGGAAATTGTTATACTTGTGTATTTGCAGACTTTCCTTTTCAACTATGCCACTTTGTCTTTTTTCTACACAGAGGACTAAAAGAGAAATAAAGTTTGTTCCTATGCACCTACTAAAGTCAACCTCAGCTAAAGAAATCAATGTAGTAACATTTACAATCCCCTGCCAATGTTGAGTCCATAGAGCAGGCAATTTGCTTCTACATGACTGTACAGATTGGCACCAAACATTCACTGACCTGATTTGAGCACACAGTTCCTTACCAGAGGGACCATACTGTCAGAATTAAACAGGAGCACACAAAGTATACCCACACCCCACATCAAATATCACTTGTTTCAAAATGCAGTAGTGCTAGGACTGAGAAGCTTGGGGTGTGAGCATCCATCAAAAAGACCTGGAATCGTGTTGGTGAAATAATTCAAATGTAAGGCACTGTTCACCACACCTGACAGTTTGGGTTGGGTGCCCATCACTAACTGAACTCATGACTAACCCATTCTTGCCAAATTGTCCTCTGGCCTTCACATAGGCATCACGCCTCAGGTGCTCACCACACATTCACACACAAAGTAAGTAGATCAATAAGTGTAATAAAAACTTTAACTCTTGAAATTGAGTTATACTTGGTAATATAAAGAGAAAGTGGCTGGGTTGGTTGGCAGGGACTCCTCAGTGAAGGAGATATGGTAACCATTACCCAATTTTTAATAATATTGATATCCATATAGACTATAAGAAAACTACATGATAGATACACCTTGCAATAGGGACTAACTAATGCTTTCACACAGTGGTTCATTTCACAGATTTCTACTAGTGTTAAGCTTCCTAAGGCTTTGTCTCTATTAATAACAATAATCACCTGTTCCAGAGACAAAAATTTAGTTGTAAGAGTATCTTTACTCATCTTTCCACCATTGATGGTGGACTACATTCTCCATTAGCAGTCACAGCTACAAACACAAAAGAAAAATACAAATGTGCTTACGTCTATGCCAGCTCAGAATTGAGCAGAACACAATGTCCAGGGAAACATTTCTTAAACCAGAATTGCAAACAGGAGCAATACACACACACACACACACACACACACACACACACACACACACACACACACACACCTGAAGTGCAAGCTTAGAAAATCCTGTTCTAATTGCTAATGTCATGGCATAAGGATAATGACAAATCTTGCATTCTATGTTCTGAATGAGTTTCATAGTTTTAAGACCTGACCCATTATTTGGAAACTTCGCAAACCAAGTCTTGTTAAGGAACAATCTTTCCAACTGACAAAAATACAGGAATAAAAGATGATTTAACAGAATTCTGATAATTTTTTCTTTAGTTCTGGGTTGATTTTATTTTTTTAGTAAATTAGTAGGAACACACCCACAAGTACATTTCCTCACAATGCACATAATATCATCACACCATTTCATTAGCCTGGTTTTATTAGTGTTTATCTTCACGATTTAACTAAGGCACTAAAATAAGGAAAGATTATCTTCATAGGCCTTATACTAGTGATTTTTCTACCATACTGGCCAAAGCTATTGCTTCAGATCTGCCAAACTTCCTATGACTGTAAAGCATAGTCTTTGAATAATATGTCTCCTGTAACTATTTTTATATATGTCATTGTCATAGCAACTAAAGAAGTAAGCATTCTATTAAACTTATTGAAGCAATACTAACAATTAGTAATCTCCCAGTCAGAAGTAGGAGAATATCAATTACTATTAAGCAAGCAAGCACATTTCTTTATTATTTTTAAAATAAATTCTCTTCAGAATACTAAGAATTCTCAGCCCATGCTAGGATAGTAGAATTTCTGCTTATGTTCCCTGGATTCATATATTAAAATAGTCAGTTAGCCATGGGATGTTTCTTCTCATCCATGTTTGCTCACCATGGCATTCACAGCACAGCTGTCCAAACCCACCTTGGAATTCATATTTTCCTCCAAGATCAAAGTTTAGTGTACTTAGCTGTGGGCTTTGTTGATCCATTCCTCTTGAACTTAGTTTGGGCCCATAATTACATGCCCAATATAGAGAAAAATGTCAAGAAAGAAATAGATTTCAATTTCAAGCTTCAGAGGAGTTCTGATAATAAAAATGTGGTGAAAATGATGAAAACCGCCTTGACTGATGGACTCTTGTTTTTAGGGACAATGTTTGGTGTGATGGCTGTGAGAAAGGATACATGTCAATTCTGAGATTAGGCCTTTGCCAGGAGAAGTTGTCATTTTTCAAAAGGAAAAGCTCCTTTTGATGTTGGAAAAATGTCCAGCCATCCTACTTGTTATGCAAAAACAGTGGGATTGCTTTCTGCATGCCAGGAGCAGGGCAAAGGCACAACACACCCACTGCCGGGACCCATTAGCATCTTTTGTCATAATACACAGCAAATGGACCAATAACTACCCACTGCCAATTAGAGTGATGATGAGCCAACCTAAAATAGGCAGGTGAGCAGTCTAAGTGCCCTCTGTGGTTTGCCAATTACCTCAATTATCTGCTGTAGTTTTGTTGCACCGCCATAATGAATACAAATCCAAAGAACTGTGGGTTCCAGGGAAGAGAGGTGCTGTGTAGTATCCAGAAGCAGGGAGGATAAGAAGGATTTTCTGAAACTGAATTCCAGTCATTGTGATATCTACTTTCACCTAGCTATCTCTGCATTTTGTTTGACAGTTCTGTCTTCTCCAGGACAGGCTTCCTGCACAATGAAACATCAATTCTGTGCTTGATGTCATCAGTCAATTGCACAAATCATACTCAATGATCCTCAATAAATGGACATTGGAGCAGATAGACAGAACTGGATGAAGAGATAATATCAGAAGGGAACTGAATACAACCGCTTGTAGTGGGAAATGTCATTGTTTCTTTTTTTGTTTTTGTTTTTGTTGTTGTTGTTTTGTTTTGGTTTGGTTTTTTTTTTTTTTTTTTTTTTTTTTTTTTTTGAGACAACGTTTCTCTGTGTAGCTTTGCACCTTCCCTGGATCTCACTTGGTAGACAGGGCTGCCCTCGAACTCACAAAGATCCACCTGCCTCTGCCTCCCAAGTGCTGGGATTAAAGGTTTGCGCTGCCACCGCCGCTGCCACTGCCACCACCACCTGGTGTCATTGTTTCTTGTAGATATAGGGAGAAAGAAAAGAAGGCAAGAAAGTTTCAACCACTCCTGTTTCTACAAACTATGAAGAAAGATCATAAGAGAAATCAAGGGTGTTCTTCATTGCAAAGACTTAAACAATCCTGTAATCTGAGCAGTAGTCTTGTCAAAAGAGTCCATTCTAGACTCTCTCTCTTTAGTAACTGTGCTAAGCAAGAACCACTCTCAGTTTGCCATTGTTCTCAAATTCACAGTGACTAGGAACACAAGGGGAACACAACTCTATTTTCAGGATATTGTAGCATTTTAATCATAAAACGATGCTAATTTATCTATGTGGCATCCCCATATCAATTAGAAGGATATACATTCTTGCTACAAATCTAGATACAATCTGAAGCCATTAAACTCCCTGCATTTAAATTCTTTCTCGAATAGCATACACTGTGTAATTTCAGTAGAACAGTGCGATGCTCGCTGGTAATACATACAGAAGTTGGCTTAATGTTAATAGGAGCAGTCAGAAATCTCAGTGGAATTGCTCTGGTATTGAACTAATAGGTGATCTTTGACAGTCACTGAATCTCTCATCTTCTTTAACTGTAACAATGGTTTGCCTAAATTATAATAGCATATAATAATACCTTGCTTGGAGTCATGTGGCAAGCCTTGATTAATTGTCATGCACAGAGCACATTAAAATCTTTGGATAAAATGTAGTACTAAAGTGGCTGGCATTAATATTATTCACCCATAGACAATGTTTTCCTCTGTAATGATCCAACATACTATCAGTTTAAGGCACATGTGGGATACGTTTTAAGGTATAGTAAGAGAATGAGGGTGTTTTACTGCTTCCTGCTCACACTAGCATTGTACAAATTAGTCTACTTTATAGAATATTCAATATAGTTACTAAATTCCACACTGACTGTTTTATTATGCTAATTGATAATGTAGTGTGCTCCAAAGATTAAAGAAAAATGAAATTAAAGTGAAAAAGCAAAGGGTAACAACTTCATAATGCCTCTTTAATTTAGCAAAATACAATTAAAGTCACACCGTGGTAGAACTGACTCTAAGTAGTGAGAGACAGAGTGAATGTTATGGAGGGAGGCTGAAGAAAATGCCATCATCATCAAGAGCCATGGGACATGTAGGTGGGCTCATGAACATAAACCATGAGCCAGCTACTGATGACACTGAAAGTGGGAACCAGATAAACATGCTCACATTTAAAAGAAACCAACATTCTGAGACCAGTGAATCAGCTCCAAAGTTAAGAGAACTTACTGCTCTTCTAGAAGACACAGGTTCAATTCCCAGCAGCCACAAGGTGGCTTCTAACTGTCTCTAATTCTGTAACATTTGTATCAGTCTTAGGGGATCTGATGCCATCTTCTAATCTCCATTGGCATCAGGAACAAATGTGGTATGCATACATATATGCAAGCAAAATAGGCATACACATAAAATAGCAAAATAAATAAACCTAAAAGTAACCAATATTTATTTTAATTGCTAGGGGAAAATGATACTAAGAAATGATCAATCTTTTCAACTGATATTAGAGTTTATAAGCAGACTTGACTATCGTTGTCTCCTTAAAGTAAAGTATGCACAAAATATGATTTAAATGAACAAATGAACAGTAAACTCAATGAGTTTCATTTCCATAGTTAAAAAAATTGTCTTTCTTTGCTTTATAATTCTACAACCAAAGTTCTGGATATGATTAAAACCTGAGTAGAGAAAGAAGTATACGACACGACTGTGAGGAGAGATGGTAGAAATTGATGCAAGTCTTAGGTCAGCCATTATAAACTATCACACTAGTACCTAAAAATGCCCCCCTTATTGTATTTTGGCATTTCTAACTATATATTCTCCCATTCCCACACTTTATCACTAAAAACCTGAAAGGACAGTAATCTTTATAAGGACAATACATCTCAGAAAAGTAGGAGGCTGTTTGGAATTAATATAAATGTTGTACTTTATAGCTTATCTTAGAGATATTATTTTTAAATCTTAGAAATAGAGGTTAGGTGTTCTAAGAGTGTATGCCATGCTTGGTATGACAAATCAAAAGCTGTAGAAACTACCATGAGGTACAGGAATAGGAGACAGAGACAAAAAGCACATTAAGTCAGCTGGTATGGGATGTCATCTTCAAGGAGGAGGTAGGGAGTGGAAACTGGAAGTTCATTTGAGGCCTGTCTGTGGAATTGTACGTATTTATTTTATTTATACATCTTATTGTTATGCTGTGAGCTGTAAAAAAGTATGTCCTCTGTTGCTCTAAATACTCTAACAAAGAACAACAGAGGGGATGGAGAGTATATATTAGCTTACAATTCTAGGTTACAACCCATCATTTCAGAGAAGGGAAGGTAAAAGCATAACATTCCCAGTCAAGAGGGAAGGGAGATTATACCCACTTCTGCTTGCTTGTGAACTGTACTCTGTTTTCTGCTGTCTGACAGGGTTCAGAGCCTAGCCCAAGAGATGGTGCTGCCCTCAATGGGAAGGTCTTCTTGCCTAAATTAACACGAGGTTATCCATCAGAGACATGTCCCCTGGCTAACCTGATCTAGACAATTGCTCATGGAGACTGTCACCTTAGGTGACTCTAAGTTGTGCTGAGTTGACAGTTACAACTAACCAGCACATCACATTTTAGCAAACTGATTGTGAAGGTTTTGTTTTGTTGTAGGATTACACGTGATGTTTAAAAGATGCCTCATGTATTTGAACTTTATCTTTTAACTTTCTATATTGTTAGAAAATGAAAATAATCTGTTAGCAGATTTTTTTTTAGTAGAATAGAGGATGCTCTTCCTTCTCGAAACACTGAAGAATGGTTCAAAGTTTTCCAATGTTATTTCATTATTTATGTAAGCTTATTCAAAACATAGACCTTCAATGACTGGAATAGAGAAATAAGTTTGTATTTGTGAGCACAGAGTCACCTACTGTGTTTTGTATTTTTGAAGAAGACACCTAGCTGTCAAGACCAAAAATGTTCTTAAGATGACATTCAGTATCTCCTGAATGTATGACCTGCAAACTGTTTTATTTAAAGTGAAATTTCATAGAAGGTGCTCCTGAGCAAGATAATAAAACACCTTGGGTTCAGGATGACACTTTTCTTAAGCAGCCATACATCTTCTGAATCCTCGTGCCAGAAATAGTATTAAAATCATTGATGATACAAAATTCCTCCTCTGCTGCTAAACAAATGAAGGCTCATCAGGCACATTGAGGATACAGAAAGAAAATGGATTCCCACTCTTCTCATAATATTTCTAGAAGAGAGTCATCATTAGTAACAGAAATAATACAAGGGAGTGAGCTCATGACAGTCAAGATTTATGTCTAGTGTGTTTATGTAGGTCTCTGCTCAGCTGGGTTTCTTCTGAGACCTGGCCTCCTCCATAAAAGGTAGTCACTCATTCTCTGTGGACAATCCAAGCAAAAAAACAGCCCCAGCAACTTTCCATAAGATAATAGTGAAAAATACACCATTTTTTCTGGATATTTCAATCTTATATCATATGTTTTAAATTTTATATTTTTAATGCTGCTGAAAAATAAATAAATAACACTTTATTCTCCTATACATGGCTTGGAGGATTTTAAAATCAATAGTTAGTCCATGACATACAGAAATTATTTCTAGGTTTCACTATCTAGAATACAGTGAGAGCAGTTTTACACTCAAATTAAACAATAACGCATATAATCCCCTGAGAATATATTATAGCTAGCACTTTCTAATATGCTACATTCAAATACAGTAATTGAAATGGCAAGAGTAAGGTAAAGAATATATTCCAATCTTCAATGATGTCTTTATTAATAAACTTTCATGTTCCTAATTAATCTCCATATTCTCATTATTTTTACATTAATTTTCAATATTATCAGTACCTTGTTCTAGAAGCTGATGAGGCAAGTGCCTTGTTCTAGGGGTGGTGATTTCACTTTTAAGAACTCAGCATGAGAATCCTACATGGGCCTTCTATTCTGGGTCTCTGCACCAAGTTCTCCGTATTTTCTGTCTATGATCAGGAAAAATTACCCAGGTTTTAAATATTTACTTTTCATAGATGTACAGTGACAATTAAGTGAGATACCCATGTAAAGCAAACCACACAATGACTATTGAACAGAGTGGCTACTATTGAAATTTATCTCCAACAATAATATTTTTCCAAAAAAGAACACTGCCACCTTACAGGCTTCAGTGAAATTACTACTCCATGCAAAAACAACACCTGCATTAACTATAGAAATTAGTTTATCTTTACTGACATATCGCTATTTTAGAGTGTCTTTTATTTATAAATTTAATAATAAAGATAACCAAAATTATTAGGCTTGAATAATTTAAGATTTTTCCCTCTACATTCCTGAAGTTAAAATGTTACATTTAAATTTTTCCCTAAAATTTGTTAAAAAGCTCTATAGATAATTGTTTTCTTTTTACTTTTTTCTAATTGTTTTGTTTCATAACACAAAACAGATGATCTTTCAGTATACATAGGATTAAAGTTAAATAAGGCTTGGATATTTAGTAGAGTACACATTTTTCTTAGTTATAATGTTGGCGAGGCATAGTATCATAGAGAAATATTTGGTCTCTGTTGTCAGCTCCTGCTCCATAGATTCTAAATTCTATGGAATTTTTCAGTGGCAAAAAAGACTGGAGAATCTTTTGTTCCATGGTAGTTGTCAGATGGCTCAAGATGTCACCTGATCTCCAGAAAGATATGCTTGACTAGAAGCTTGCAGCTTTCATACCAATCCCAAAACATCTGGGGAGCCTAAGGACCTGGAGTCTGAGTAAGTGATCACATTGTTTAGTGATCACATTGGTTAATACACCCATGTAGCAAAAAGGCAGTGAAGATAGAGGTTCTTGTACCCAGGACCCTTCCAGGCATGTGTGTGTGTGTGTGTGTGTGTGTGTGTGTGTGTGTGTGTGTGTGTGTGTGTTTATATTCTTTATTAGAAGCTGGTAAATGTAAAGTATTTCTTTGAATTTAGAATTAATAGATCTGATGTGAGCAAGGGACCTTGACTTTGTAGCCACGTCAGACAAAAGTACAGGTAATGTGGGGACTCTAGTACCTGCACTGAGAACAGTCTTGCTCAACTGGGTTTTTAAACCTATGGAGTCTGGTGCCAATGCCAGCAGTTGACAAAAATTAAATCAAATTGTAAGATGCCTACTTGGATCAGAACTGGTTGTTATCATAATACAACTCTTAAATTATTAATAATTCCTTATTTATACTTTATACAGGAAACATGTCAATATTTCAATACAAAAATAATAGAACTCTTATTAATATTATTAATATTATTTATGTTTACATATTTTGAAACCGTTCTAGTCATTTTAGAAAGCTCATCTTGCATCACACTCCTTAACTCCAATCTAGGATACTCCAGTCCTTTTTGTAGCTCTCCACACCTGTCACCATGGGAATTCCCAGCAGTACTACGCTTTAATTTAATACTATTTAAGCATTTTGTTTTTCCCTAAACTATTCAAACCTTTTATTTTTCCCTAAAGCTTCAATATTTTAATCTGAATACATAATGTTACAATAATACAATTTGAATTAGAATACATATGCTTATATATACATATACCTAAATATTTGTTTTTAATGTAAAGGTCAGCACTGTTAACCTTGAGGTATTTTTAGATCCATGTCTTCAAAAGAAACCTGTTTTCATTATATGTTGTGACAATGATTGTTATATGAGAGTGTTCAATACCTATAGTGACAAAATAACAATAAAAGATTTTTTTGTCAATATTCTTAATCAGTACCAGATACAGAAGCAAATTTTCACTTACTAAGAATAACAACAATATTATGAGCACATATTTTTCTGGAAGAACTGAATGTTAAATATAGTAGACAAAAAAGTCAACATTAATAAAAACCTAAAACTAATGTAGAGAAAATAATCAGAAAACAAACAAAGAGGAAACCAAGGGGAAAGGCATAGACCAATTTCATTTACCTAGGTAAAAGATTTAATAAGGAGGAGGTTGATTTTAAGTCTTCTTCAAATTATCACAGTCTCCCTGAATCATTCAAATTATAATTCAGTATTTTAATACTCAGGTTGAATGCATTATGTATGAATTAAGGTTTAGGATTTTTGTGGTGGTATTGTGTTCCCCAAAATATTGTGCACCCTAATAAACTTATATGGGGTCAGGGCACAGAACAGCCACTAGATACAGAGGCTAGAAAATGCTGGCCCTCACACTTTTAATCCTAGCATTCCAGAGGCAGAAATCCCTCTGGATCTCTGTGAGTTCAAAGCCACATTGGAAACAGCCAGGCATTGTGACACACACCTTTAATCCCAGGAAGAGATGACAGAAAGCAGAAAGGTATATAAGGCATGAAGACCAGAAACTAGAAGCTTTTGGCTGGTTAAGCTTTTAGGCTTTGAGTAATACAGTTCAGCTGAGAAGTTGGCCAGGTGAGGAAGCTGTGGCTTGTTCTGCTTCTCTGATCTTCCAGCTTTAACCCAATTCCAGGTTTGATTTTATTAATAAGATGCTTTAAGATTCCTGCTACCGCTTTTTTTTTTTTTTTTTTTTTTTTTTTTTTTTTTGTCTTTATAACACAGTAGTGGTATTAGTTACCTTTCCTGATGGTGTAACTAAATACCTTGACTAAAACAGTTTAAGAAAGGAGGAGCTGTTCTGTCTTATAGTTCAAGGGTACCATTCCATCATGGTGGGGAAGCCATGGCAGCAGTAGCTGTAGTGGTAGAAAGCTGGCTGAGGTATTGAGGAAACAGCGAGAACAAGACGTCAGGCTGGACCATCGATCCTCAAGGCCCACACACAATGACCACGTCTTCCAGTGTGTCTTTATCTCCTAGAGGTTCCACAGCTTTCTCACAGTGCCCTCAGCTAGGAACAAAGAGTTCAAAAATGTGAGCCTCTGGTGACATTTCATGTTCATACATTAATAATAAATTTTCTTAATAATATTGTGTTGTTTAAAATATTTATAATATTTACAGTTTTATAACTGTCCCTGTACCTGAACACCCTCTTCTTTTATTCCACTGCCTACTATTTTCCAATGTTGAATGGTGTAACCAAATCCATCTGAATCATCAGTGGGCTTTCTCAAGATTACCAGCACTCAATAAATTAAGGACTTGGAAATACTACTGCTAATCTAGATTCAGAATCACTGTGGAAGCTAGAATCTGAGAATGTCTTTGAGGAATTTTCTAAAATAAATTAACTGAAATGCCAAGACCCACTCTAAATGTGGGTAACACTGTTCTGCCGACTGGGTTTTGGACTGAATCAAAAGGAGAAAGTGATGGAGCCTAAGTATCCCAGGCCCCTCTCCTTCCTGTTTAGGAACATGATGTGTCAAGCTGATCCTGACACCACAGCCTCCCCAAATGGTGGGACATACCTCAAAATGAGAGTCAAAATAAGAGAGCCTTGCCTTCTTCACATTGTTTTTATCTGGTATTTCATCCTAGCAATGAGTAAAGTGTCAAGTGCAATGAATAATATATAACCATAAAAGAAAACAAAGAAATGAAGCCAGGACATGATTTGTTCTTACGATACTTATGTCTGTTTCTACCAATCACACACACACTATTTGAACGACCCACAAATCTGCAATTTAGTCCTATGCTTTAGGATCTCAAATATCCATATTGGGCTTGGAATACTGACTGTACTTTGGACTTGATATCTCTACAGGTTTGAAATAAGGTAATTCTTGATCACTTTTGTTCCAGGAACTTTCTTTTTTCCAAAGTTCCTCAAAACAACAGACAGTATCCAGAAATTGTTTTAGGCATTGAATGGACTTCAGATTTAAAAGACTATCTAGGAAACCTGTTTCAATAGAATAAGTAGCTCATAACTCATAATTTCCTCACAGAATTCATAATGAATTGAAACATGAATCTAATTATTCTTATTCAATAAAAACCTGGAGTCAGATATTAGGGTGAAAGCGGAAAGACCAGAGAAGCATAGCAGCCAGTCACTAGAGACTTCTTACCTCTACAAAATCTTGGTCCAAATTGGGGTTGCGGGGGTGGGGGGTGGGGATCCTCCATCACTGCCATCACTGCCTCTATGGTTAACTACTGACTAGCTCCACCCTCTGATCTCCAGACAAGCTTTATCTGTCAGAACAGAAACACAATGTCATACAACAATGAATTCCTTGGAGTAGTCAGCAGGCCTAAATTCTGTCCTATATTTTTTGGAAAGAAGATATTTCATTGACATGCTTCCACAAGTCCAGTACATGTAGGCATAATCCATGATTGAATCAATTGAATGATTTAAATTTGGAAATAATCCATCCAAAGCAGGCATGTGCTCTCTTACTAAGTTGTTCTACTTATTGGATCTTAGTACTACTGGCAGATATCTGCTACTCTTGGCTATTGAAGATCATTCTCTTAATTTAAGAAAACAAATAAATTAATAAGTAGGTTCCTGAGACAATAAAATTTTAATGTCTTTCCACATGCTAGGAAGAGTTGGACAGCATATTATTTTATGTGATTACTGGATTTTATATGAAATCTTATCCAGAGATTGAACTGAACATAGCTTTTTTTTGTTTGTTTTTTGCTTTGTTTTGGTTTTGGTTTTTCGAGGCAGGGTTTCTCTGTGTAGCTTTGGAGCCTGTCCTGCACTAGCTCTGTAGACCAGGCCTTGAACTCACAAAGATCCACCTGCCTCTGCCTCCCAAGTGCTGTGATTACAGGTGTGTGCCACCACCGCCCGGCTGGACATGGCTTATTAAGTATTAAATTATAAAGTAATAGATGCAGCTAGGCAAGTTCAAATACTTTATATAAATTAATTATATTGTAGTTGTATAAAACATTTTCCTATTTCCCAAAACTTCCTTTATAATCCTAAAAAATGACTTTCTGTTTTTAGTGTAGTAGAATGTGTAAGCACTCCAACTTGAGTTTATTGAGATGGAATGCTTTGTAGATTAAAGTTGAAAAAGTAAATATGAGAATTTAAAGTTAATGCATTCAAATGTTAAATATCATGATTTTCTATGCTGGCTATAGATTTCTCCAATGGTTAAATGATTAAAAATGTGACTGGTACTTTCCTAGGGTCCCATTTTCTAGGTAGCCTCCCTGGAGTTGTGTAGCAGTCTAGTCATCTTTGTTTTACATCTAGTATCCTCCTATGAGTGAGTACATACCATGTTTGTCCTTCTGAGTATGGGTTACCTCACTCAGGATGATTTTTTCTAGATCCATCCATTTGCCTGCAAACCTCATGATGTCATTGTTTTTCTCTGATGAGTAGTACTCCATTGTGTATATGTACCATATTTTCTTTACCCATTCTTCAGTTGAAGGGCACCTAGGTTGTTTCCAAGTTCTGGCTATTACAAACAATGCTGCTATGAACATAGCTGAGCAAATGCCCCTTGTGGTATGACTGAGCATTCTAGGAAAGACACAGGGATTGCCCAATGACAGAGAAATAGATGAGATCTACATGAACAACCTGGACGACAGTGGGGTAATGAAGGGCAAGGTTTGAGGGAAAGAGAGCTTAGGGGAGCAGGAGATCCCAGCTGGATCAAGAACAGAAAGGGAGAACAAGGAATAACAGACCATGATAAATGAAGACCACATGAGAACAGGAATAGGCAAAGTGCTGGAGAGGTCCCCTGAAATCCACAATGACACATCCTCTGTAGACTGCTGGCAATGGTCGAGGGAAAGCCTGATCTGACCTAGTCTGGTGATCAGATGGCCAAACACCGTAAAGATTGTGCTGGAACTCTCATCCAATAAATGATGGAAGTGGATGCAGAGATCCTCAGCCAGGCCCCAGGTGGAGCTCCAGGTGTCCAATTATCGAGAAAGAGGAGGGACTGTAAGAGCATGAATTGTTGAGACCAAGATTGGAAAAAGCACAGGGACAGATAGCCAAACGAATGGAAGCACATAAATTATGAACCAAAGGCTGTGGAGGCCCCAGCTGGATCAGGCCCTCTAGATAAGTGAGCCAATTGAATAGCTTGAACTGTTTGGGAGGCACCCAGGCTGTGGGACCCGGACCTGTCCTTAGTGCATGAGCTGACTGTTTGGAACCTTGAGCTTACACAGGGACACTTTGCTCAGCCTGGAAGGAGGGGACTGGACCTGCTTGTACTGAATCCACCAGGTTTAAATGAATCCCCAGGGGAGTCTTGGCCCTGGAGGAGATGGGAATAGAGGGGAGGGGATAGGGGGAAGGTGGGGGGGGGGGCGGGAGAGGGGAGGACAGGGTAACCCATGGCTGATGTGTAAAATTAAAACACAAATATACTACTACTACTACTACTACTACTACTACTACGAAGAAGGAGAAGAAGAAGAAGAAGAAGAAGAAATAAGTATAAAAAATATGTCTGGTACTTTGTGTCTAGATAGTGAGAAATCAGCAAAATCCAGGTAAATACAGTAAGAATACAGAGATTCTGAGTTGGAACAGATCCTAAGGAAAGATCTTAATTCCAGGAGGATTATAAGTCAGAAAAGAAAGGGTTAATGCTAGGAGTCTTACAGGCAGATGGGGAATTTAAGAACATACTAAGCTGGGTTTTTAGGGGATATTGAAAGAGACAAACCAGAGACTCAGAGGAGAGACAGTCCAGACAGACTAAAGAATATGATAAATACGACAGTCTGTGGTGAGTGTGAGGATTTGATGTACTGAGATGAATGGGAGAATGTGATTTAAAAGGAGACTGAGTAATGATAGATTGAAATTATGAAGTCTCTAATTTTATTAATGCTTTTGAGATTTTTCTGCTGTGAAAGTAGCAAAAAATCATATTTTAAGCATTAAAGAAACAACATACAACAAATTATCTTAAGTTTATCCCAATTGCTGTTACCAAATGCCACAGGGTTTGTGTGACTGGGGAAATGTAGACATTTATTTCTCCCACTCTATATTCTATGAATCCAATACTGAATTGGTGGTCTGTTTGCTGTTTGGTCTGCTTCAGAGAGAGCTCCTTGCTGCTGTACCCTCACAGCTCCGAAAGCCAGACAATGCTTCTCTGGAGACTTTTCTGTAAATGCATCTTTCCCATTCTCCAAAGAGAGTTTTCATGAGTTTCTTGTGTTTTGAAAGTTCTCTACTCAATTCTCTCACCTTGGACTATAAATTCTAACATATAAATTTTGAAGAGACACACTGAACATGTAGTAATTGCTTTAAGAAAACCTAAACATTATCTTAAATATTGCCTTAGGGATGGGCAGAATGAACATAGTAATGAGAGAAGAAAACAACAATGGATGTGTTCTCTTCTATCATAAAGTTCTAAAATTATCTGCCATAGAGAGTAAGAAGGTAGTCCTATCTGAGGATGAAGTCATCATAAATACCTCATGATGGTCCAGAGCCAGAAAGTGAAAGTGAATGCCATTTCTCAACTGGCATAGAACTAGGGTAGCCACAAGGCTGGCTGGAGTGAGGGACAGGAAGAAAGAACCTATGTCTGGACAATGTCTTGTATGGAAGGGGTTGTACTGGACCCATTTGATCAATCACTCATGATTTTACACACAAAAAGAAGGAGCAGTGAATATTCATGACACAGAATTTGACTTGTGGTCTATACATTTTTGAAATATCTCCATACTTTAGGAGGAAAAAATCTGGAGGAGAGAATCTAAATCCAACAAACTGAGTGATAGCTAAACATATAAATGAACTTTTAAATGCTATCTGGACTAAGCTTAAGACACACTGTCCTGTGATTTAGTTGGAAATACACAAAATACAGCAGAATAAGAAGAAAGCAGGAGACAGAAATTGGGTAGGCAGCTTTCGGGTGAAAAGATCTGCTCAGAGTGCACAGTTTCTTTCTTGTCTATAAGCCTGAAATGTCTTTAGGCCTGTCAGCAGCAGCATTCCTGCCAGAGGCCAGAGATTTTAGAAGTGCTCAAGGCACAATATCTCTGGTTTTGACATGGCCAAAGACCAGGGATGATGCAAGTTAAGTTTTTCTTATCTCTTTTTTCCTAAGGAAGTACCCCTTCTTTGTAACATACAATGAGGATATGATTAAAACCTGGAGATACCTGGATACCTGGGATGAACAAAGGCCTGAGAAACTCAAACTCCCACCCTTCAACTTCTCCATCTACTAAAATCTTATTAATTCCAGAACAGCAACCCTCAGTGGTATTCCACCCCTCTAGAGGAGTGCTGCCTTTTTATTTCTCTTAAGCCTTCTATAATAAAACATATTTTTCTAAATCTCATCCTGTGCAGTCCATGAATTTCATTCTTTAAATTTGCAAGAAAAGTCATTGGAAATATAAAAAAGCTTGAAGCAATTCTGCTGAAGTCAAGAATTATATGAGAGCATCCACTATCCCCACTCCTTCTCAGTATTGTACTCAAAATATTGTCTGGAGAAATAAGGCAAGAGAGGGAAATTAAATGCATGTAAATAGGGAAAGATAAATTCAAACTATCCTTATTTGCATATAACATGATACTATATATTAGAGTTCCCAGAATGCTACCAGAAAGTTTCTAGAAATGATAAATTCAGAACAGGGGCAAGATACAGAATCAGCTTCCATAAATAAAATGCTTTTCTCTACACCAGCAACAAATGAGTAGAAAGAAATTATGGACACACTCGCATTGATGGTAGCCTCAAAAAAATATCTAGGAATAAAGCTAATCAAAGATTGAAGAACTTCTACAATAAAAACATTAAACCTCTAAAGAAAGAGACAGAGAAAGACACTAGAAAATGGAAGGCTATCACATATGAATGGATTGGTAGAATTAATATCATAAAAATAGTCATTTTACCAAAATCTACTTACATATTAAATGCAATCCCAATCAAAATTCCCAGATAGTCAAATCAATCTGAACAAAAACAACAGTGCTGAGAGGATTACCATTCTAGCTCTTAAGATATATTACAAAGCTATTGTAATAAAAACAGTGTGAGACTGTCACAAATACATGCATTAAACCAATCTAACAAAATTGAAGACCCAAACATGAGTAGACATAACTTAAGCCATTTAATATTTGATAAGATGCAAAAAGCGCAAGTTGGAGGAAAGAAAGCATCTTCATCAAAGATTGCTGGGGAAACTGGATGTCCACATGTAGAAGAATGAAATTAGAACCATATCTATCACCTTGCACAAAAACTAACTCCAAATGGATCAAAGACCTACACATGATATATGAAACACTAAAACTGCTAAAAGAAAATACAGGCAGTACTCTGCATGATATAAATGTAGGAAAGGATGTTCAGAATAGGGCTCCATTTGTTCAAGAATCAAGGCCAATTGTCACGTGGGACTTCATAAAACTAAAAAAGCTTATGTAGAGATAAACAATTAATCACACAAAGAGAACCCCATAGAATGAAAGAGAATCTTTCCCAGCTATATGTATGACAGAGGATTAATACATAGAAAGATAAAGATCTCAAAAAACAAAGAGAACAAAACATTCAAAATAAGTGTCTGGGATCTGAACAAAGTTCTCAAAAGAAATATCATGGTCAAGAAATACCTCAAAAATATTTATTGTCACTAGCAATTAGGGAAATGAAAATTAGAACAACTTTGAGATTCACCTTCCCCTAGTCAGAATGGCAAAGATTTAAAAGCAAAACAAAACACAACAACAAATGTTAGAGGAGGGTGTGCAGAAAAGGGAACCCTCATTTGCTCTTGGGGGGATTGCAAAATGATAGAGCCACAATGGAAATCAAAGCAGAGAATTCTCAAAAAGCTAAAAATAAACCTACCATATGATCCAGCTATACTATTCTCTGGTATGTGCCCAAAAATCTCAACATCTACTCGACAGACACTTGCTCAGTTATTCATTACTGATAGGAAATAGAATCAATCTAAATGTCCTTCAACTGATAAATGGATAATGAAAATATATTACATATATACTATGGAATGTTACACAGCTGTAACAAAATAAAATAATTTTTCTTTAAATAAAGAAGAAATGAACTTTTCTGGTAAGTGGGTAGAATGAGAAAAGATCATATTGAGTGTTGTAATCCAGACTCAGAAAGACAAACATCCTTTGCTCTCTCTCATGAGACATGACTGACTTCAAATAGTCAGATATGAGTATATATCCTGGACTACCTACAGAAACCAGTAAATTTAAAAAGGACTATTGCTGGGATAAAGGATAGAGGAGCAATAGAGAGAGACATAACCAGGTACACGTCATATGATAGAGGAAATGGGAAAAAGAGATCCTCTAATTAAGAGGGGAAAGATAAATACAGAAGAAGGAGGGAGAACAGTATAGCACCAGTAGGTTGTCTGAAAAGTCATATGGAATCATCACTAACTATCTACCAAAAAAGTTCTACAATACACATAACTCTCTATATAAATATACATATAGTTTAAGTCAAATTTTCTCATCTGGGTTGGCAATGGCCTTCTAAGAGCCAAAGATAAACTAACAAAAACTCCAACACCAGGCATGCAAAACCTTCTTTTAAGTTGTTGATCAGTGTTGTCCAAGACTCTCCCAAAATACTACAAACCATTGCTTCTTCCCTCAGTCACCCACCTACCCCGCACATACAAGGTGAAAGATAAGTACCCATTGCTGAAGACACTTTAGACAAGGGACCCAGAGACCTTTACATTGACTTTGTCCTGAATATACTTCCCTGAAGACTAGCATTTAGTAGCATTAGATAGTGTCATGCAAACTTTCAAGGAGGAAAGCAACCAACAACCCTCCTCAGCTGTGAACCACAACAATGACCAGCATGACACGGTAATCATAATGGTGAAGTAGTATCACACATAACTTTGTGGTAACTAATAGCTCTTTGATTGTATGTAAGATCCATGCAACAAGAAGGAAGTATTTCTTGTCCTGAAAACCTAGTCAACCACTCAGACTAGTGAAGTCATAGATATTGAAGGAAAACTGCTTTACTAAACCAAAATAATACCCACAAATTCTAAACATTTGTCCTTCTACCCACAGAGAAGTGTAATATTCACACCTCTTCAAAGAAATTTCTCTTTGAGAAGGACAGAGACCATTACAGAAAACTCCAGCCAATCAAAATGCAGCGATGCAGGGCCTGGTTCAAGTGGATATACCCACAAAACAACTCCTGTACCTAAGGCTTGCATTACCTAACCATTAGTACCTAAACAGTGCAGAAGCAGGGGCGGAAAGATTGTAAAAACCAGAAGATCGGGGACTTTGTGGTGAGGGTGTGCCTCCTAGTTTTGTCAGAAGCTACACTATTCCAGTCTCACCCACATGACAGCCCAAGTATGAGCTGAACAAGGATGACACGATGAACATGCAAACCACACAAAAAACCTCCATGAAGCTTGAACTCTACACAAAGAACTGCAGGCAATTAAAGAATACTGCATGTGGGAGAAAGAGTCTTCCCCAGGGAAGAACACACAGGTTGGCTGTTGAATACCAAATGGGCAAACCTGAAAACACACATACAAGTAAGATTATACAGATCAAGTAGGTTATATTCAAGAAAATAAAAGTATATATATTCAGATATATGAATGTAGGGACAATTTATTTTAAAAAGAGACTATGAATTTGAAAGAGAGCAAAGAGCAACATCTGGGAGGGTTTGGGGGAGGAAAAAGAAGGTTAAATAAGGTAATTATAATCTCAAAAATAAAACAAATTTAAAAAGTAAATTTGCAAGACAAGAACTAAAAAGTTATTGGCTCAGGGTAGCCGTGGTAACTTTTAAGTTTCCTGAACCCTAGCACCCTGATCCAAGCCAACCTAAGTTTAAAAAAAAAAAAAAAAAAAAAAAAAAAAGGCTCTATTGCTTTCAAACAAATCCCAAAATTCCTGGATTGTTTTCAGTGCATTGACCTTGAATCTGAAGGAAGGTGAATACATGGACTAATATTCTAGTTCTTCTGCATCACCTGCAACCTTTTTCCATCTCCCAGCCTTCCCTAGCTCCTGGAAGCAGGCATGATCCGTCCACCCCCTCCTTCTACCTTTGTTTTTTTGTCTCCCTTTCACTTAGATGAAATAGAGTATGTTTGTGCCCCCTCTGAGATAGCTGTCACAGTGTGCCTTGGGACCCTTGCTTCTATTTTTCTGTAACATTGACAGGCTAAGGAATAGGAGTATTTTGATGCTGTCTCTTTTCAAGTTGTTTAGATATTATTGAGTTCTGTGTTCCCTAGAGGATGGGTACTGTAATCCAAGTTGCACGTGATAAATCACAATGTGGCTCTTCTAATTCAGGCAGCATGGGAATCCACCCCAAGCACTACCATGCTTGTCTCTTATTAGGACTAAGAAACAAAATGTGGGCTGACAGATTTTGAATTTATGTAAAAGGGTAAGAGGGGACTTTTGGAGAATATTAAAGGCTCAGCCTGTAAGACAGCCAAGACATGCCCCCACCTGACTTATATAATCTTTAGAAACACATTAAATCTCATGACATGTAAGGTTCAGTACATGCTCCAAATGATTTTGGGGGGATATGATTGATTCAACATAAGCAAATTAAAATTAAGCAGATAAAACACAGGAAACTCACCAAGGTCATAGGGTATGCATCAGATAAATTAGAGTGGAATGTTCTGATAAACTCCCTTCCTTCATAGATAATGATGGAAGACAGGATATAGAGGATTCAGATCACTGTCACTAAGAATGCTTAGTCTAAGAAACCTCTTATTTCCTCATGGTGGTTCACAAGGGGAGGAAGGAGGATAATGGCATCTCCATAGGGTGTTTTGTTGGGGTACAGGCCAAGAACAAAGGAGATGTAGAAGACATTACAATATATGCTCCTTTGGGCTCAGAGAGGGGAAGGTAACATGTCAACCCTTGACTATATCAGTTTGATGCAGAGCTTAAAGATCACACCTATTGTTTACTTCACTCAAGCCTGATGTACTATTAGACTAGTGGATAAAAAAATGGCCTTTAATGGCAAATATCAATCATTATATTATAATATCCTGCAACTTGATCTATTTGTAAGGGGAAAGATACAAAGAGGTTTTTTTCAAGGTGTCTGCCTCCACTTACAGTTACATATTGATTGTATGTATAAGCTTTCAAACAGTTGGTCACCCAACTCTAGCCATCAAGTATCTCAAATTAGATCCTGGTAATGTCAGACACTTCTGTCAGCTTGATTTTTTTGAACATGGGTGCCAGCTGCCATGTACTCATGACCTCATAAAGTTTAGATATGTCAGAGAATACCTCTTCAAAATCAAACATTTGATTCTAAAAGAGAAACAAAAGTGGTATATCTCTTGGTAGTTTCTGTTCCCAATGTGCAACCCAGCCGATAATAAGACTCCACCCAAATCTATGTAGATGACAGGAGGTTGGATACTTTGGTCCAAACTGCTATCTCTAGACTCAATAGCAATCTGATCCAATTACAAGGGATTCTCTCCCTCCTTCCCTCCCTCTCTCTCTTTCTCTCTGTCTCCCTCCCTTCCACTCTCTATCCATCCCTTCCTCCACACCCCTTCTCTCTGGTCTTCTCTCTACATAAATCTATCTCTTTTTCTCCTCTGACCCTCAAAAAGTAATCTTCCTATTGTCTTCAGTTTTTCAGAGGAATAAATGCTTTTTGTGTATGTATTACATATTGGAAAATTGTCAAGTGTTATTTGAGTTCACTAAGAAACAGACTCTGGACATAGGATTTTGGCCTCCCAATTTAGACCTAATTCTGTTTGTTTCAATATGTCTTCCAAAACTTTCTTGAGGGTGGCCCCTTGACGATGATAGCAAGAAAGAAAAATAGGATAAAAGCCCAAAAGTAAGGACATTGTTTCCTGGAAAACAGTGACAGAAAATCTATTTCCAAAAGAAATTACTATTGTTTATCCCATGGTATAAAGTTGCCTGTAATAAAATCTGCTAATGAAAAACTTGTAAAGAGGATCTTCTGTTTAAAATTTCTCTCAATCAGTACCCCATATGGTAACCTTGTGAAGTCTTCTGCAGTTCAGCTCTGCTGGGTAGTACAAATATCAATTCCATGATGCTTTGCTATTTGTCTGCTGTTTCTTTCGTCTGTTACTTACACTCATTCATAATCAAAATCGTGGCCATCAGTAACATTCTCTAAACAGCCATCAGGCTTCCAGGACTCTAGCTTCTCATGAAAGATCCCATTATTCTCAAAGACACTCCAGTATTCCTGTAGGACGTCCATCACAGAGATGATATTTGTATGTGAAACAATTGACAAAAATGTAAGTTTAAAAATGATGACTTGCCACATTAAGCTGCCACACAGATTTAAGTCACAAAATCCATCCATTTAATTCAATAGATAATTATTAGAGATCAGGTGAGGGAAATGAATTCAAATCTCCTGCCTTGAAGAGAATATCCATCTGTAGAAGGGACAGCCTTACAGGGGAGTCCACATGCACAACTAGCAACTAGTAAAGCCTCAGGCCTGCTGACCACTTGCATACTATCACAATGGGTGAGCGAACACTGTGACCTCAGCTGTATATAATCACCAGGTTGCATTGTTACTGCCATTGAAGTGTCCCTGGCATTGACTATACTCTCAGTAAACACTTGCCTGGTAGATCAGCACAGCATGAAATAAGAATTATGATAGTAATTTTTTGAATTAGGGAACGGCTAAGATAAAGATTTGAGTAACTCTCTAGCAAATAGCATTGGTAAGAGCCAGAGTTCAAATCCAAGGCTGAGATCATTTGAATAAGTCTGCCGGTTTTACTCAGCCATCCAGCTTTTAAATATCATTCTCATGTGAATACATTGAAATTAGAAAGTTTAAACAATAAAGTGGAGTTTTCACTTAGTTTTGGCCCGTTTTTCAGCTATAATAGAGAAAATCATTGTTGTTCCATCTATTTAAAATGTTAATGCCCTTAAAAACAAGACTCTCATAGGCAAATATGAAGTCCTTTGGTTGGTAAAAACCCTAATTTGCCAAACAGTAAGTCTGCATCAGGCCTGCATCCAAGGCCAGAGTAACTGCTTTCCATTTTCAAGGAAGTCACCAGACCAGTGAAGGCCAGGAGAGCATATCATAGAGGTTGATAGAGGTCCTGCAATGAGACACTGTCTATTGACACTCTCCCACTTTTTGGTGTCTCAGAATGCTACTAAATGAGTGCTAGCTGAGAATCCAAATGGCCTTTCAAATCAGGTCAGCCTAGACCCCCAAAATACTTTCATCTGTAATACACACAAGAAGGTACATTGATGGAAGGCATAGCATCATCCCTTCATAATAAACAAGATGAAAAGTACATTTTATAGGCATGGAAGTTTTCCAGGGCTCAAAACTTTTGATCAGCATTTCTGAAAATCTATAGGAATCCAGTTAAATGTATGATCTATGCAAGTCTCATAAAATGGGTTGTAAGTTAAATAAACCCACAAATCACATATTAACACCATATTTCATTTTACCTTATTCCTTTGTTTTATTTATATCTTCTTGTTTTTATTGGCATATAGTATATTTGTTTAATATATCCGACTATGAAAAACACTGATTTTGAAAGAAAAAAAAGGCAATGTTAAAAATTGATACATGCAATACAATTCTTGTTTGCAGTAAAATCACGTATTCATTTACTCTCATATTGAGTTAAATGGGAAAGAAATCTCATTTTTCATATTGGTCTATGAGTCTTATTTTACCACCAGATCCATGTCTTTAAAAAGTACAACTAATGAAGAAGGCACATAGCAATATCTAATATTGATATTTAATAATACAATTTGACTATAAAACACTAAAATGCCTTATTAGTAATATTCATTTTCTTTGAGACATTAAATGACAAAATCTGGTTAGGTTATAAATGTAAGTAGCTGTCTAGCCTGGGGAGATTGCTCAGTGGGTAATTCACTTGCAACACAAACATGAAGATCTGTGTTTGGATGCCTGGAACCCATATACTGCCTGATGCAGTAGCAGGCGTCTGTAACCCCAGCATGCCCATGAAGAGATGGGAAGGAAGACAGGCAAATCCTTGGAAGCACAGGATACAGCTGCCCTGCTATACACAGTAGCAACACAAGAATTGGTCTCAAACAAGATGGAAGATGAGGGCTAATACCAGAGGTTGTCCTCTGACCTCCACATGCATGCATGTACACAATTGCACATACACCACACACACACACACACACACACACACACACACACACACACACTTGCATACATCCAATACATATACACACTCATCAAAGATTTTTAAAAAATTCAAAAGTTCCCATTTTTTTTCTTTACAGTACAGATTTTTGTGTTCTCAAGTCCAGACAATTTTAGGGCTTGCTCTTTGCCAGGAAAGCAATCAAGTTTGCCATCATAATCTCACAGAGTGAACTCTCAGCCATGGAAGCTTCACCCTTCATAACAAGAGCAGTATTTTAGTCAACTGTGAATACAGGAGCCCACTAGGTCCTGCTGGTAAGCAACTATCTACTCATTTGGCAATTGGTCAATAAGTGTTTGCATGCATTAAGTACAGTGTTAAGTCCCAAGGAGTCCATTGAGGGTACATGCTCAGGACCTAAAGAAGCAGACTTGGACATACAAGAAAACATGTGCAGTGGAAATATGGAACCATATGATGATGACCAAGAATGTCTAGGAATGAGTGAAAATCAACTATACTTTAGAGTTTGATGCCCATAGATTAATTCATCTTATTTCAACAATATTCACTCAAGTTGAGGTAACCACATACAAAACAATATATCTTTATATTGGAATAGATACATCCATTACTTTCCATCTGGAGTGTTGAATATTAATATAACAACCTGGGAGCCTCATTGATTTTACTGATAATACTAAATATTAAATGAAACTTGCCAACCTCTGATATGAAAATTTTCAAGAACAAATAACAAGTGTCACAAAACACTAACAATTCATCAGGTTTTTTACTTAAAGGTTTTAGTAGTTTAATACCAGTGGTTAGCAAAACTATGAAAGCCAGGATCAAGCTTAAGTTACCAGAGCAAATTGCACTACTGGGCCACTCATAACTATGTAGTATGCCATTGAGAAATTTCACATATTTTCCAAAGAGTTTTGTGCATGTATACAATGCATTGCATAGCAAGACATTTCTATTCACTAACCTTTGTTCACTAACATGAAATGTATGTCTTAATCTCCTCCACATTCTATGGATAAAGAACATGAATTTTAAGGATCTATCTTAATATCATAGCACAACTAAAATGCAGATTTTTAACTTAACTATGTTAGTCAGTATGATTTTACTTGAGATCATCATTTAAAACAGGGCTTCTGAACACCAGACTAGGTCAGTTCAGGCTTTCTCTCAACCATTGCCAGTAGTCTACAGTGGAGGTATCTTTGTGGATTTCTGGGAACCTCTCTAGCACTTTGCTTCTTCCTATTCTCATGTGGTCTTCATTTATCATGGTCTGTTATTCCTTGTTCTCTCTCTGTGTTCTTGATCCAGCTGGGATCTCCCGCTCCCCTACACTCTCTTCCCCTCCAACCTTGCCCTTCATTACCCCCCTCACATCCAGGTTGTCCATGTAGATCTCATCCGTTTCTCTGTCATTGGGTAATCCCTATGTCTTTCTAAGGATCCTATTTTCTAGGTAGCCTCCCTGGAGTTGTGAGTAGCAGTCTAGTCATCTTTGTTTTACATCTAGTATCCTCCTATGAGTGAGCACATACCATGTTTGTCTTTCTGAGTCTGGGTTACCTCACTCAGGATGATTTTTTCTAGATCCATCTATTTGCCTGCAAACCTCATGATGTCATTGTTTTTCTCTGCTGAGTAGTACTCCATTGTGTATATGTACCACATTTTCTTTATCGATTCTTTAGTTGAAGGGCATCTAGGTTGTTTCCAGGTTCTCGCTATTACAATGCTGATATGAACATATTTGAGCAAATGCCCTTGTGGTATGATTGAGCATTTATTTGGTATATGCCCAAGAGTGGTATAGCTGGATCCTGGTGATAGGATGGCCAAACACCCTAACTGTCGTGCTAGAATTCTTATGCAATGACTGATGGAAGTGGATGCAGAGATCCTTGGCCAGGCCCCTGGTGGAGCTCCAGGAGTCCAATTGTCAAGAAAGAGGAGGGATTGTATGAGCGAGAATTGTTGAGACCAAGACTGGAAAAAGCACAGGGACAAATAGCCAAACTAATGGAAACACACGAACTATGAACCAAAAGCTGAGGAGCCACCAGCTGGATCAGGCCCTCTGAATAAGTGAGACAGTTGAATAGCTTGAACTGTTTGGGAGGCACCCAGGCAGTGGGACCAGGACCTGTCCTTAGTGCATGAGCTGGCTGTTTGGAACCTTGGGCTTACACAGGGACACTTTGCTGAGACTGGGAGGAGGGGACTAGACCTGCTTGGACTGAATCTACCAGGTTGAGCTGAATCCCCAGGGGAGTCTTGGCCCTGCAGGAGATGGGAATGGGGGGTAGGCTGGGAAGAAGGTGGGGGCGGGGCGGGAGGTGGGAGGACAGGGGAACCCATGGCTGATATGTAAAATTAAATTAAATTGTAAAATATAAATAAATAAACAGGGCTTCCTAGCAAATCTTTTCATGTAAGTGCAATGCACTGAAATGTTATTAACCACATGAATTGCCTCATACACTGTTTTTTTTTTTTTAAATTTGCACTTATTTTTTAGAGAGAGTGTGTATGTGTATGTGTGTGTGTGTGTGTGTGTGTGTGTGTGTGTGTGTGTGTGTGTGTGCATGTGCATGCATGTGTGTGTGTGTATGTATGCCTATATGTCTGTACAGGATGTGTAGGTATGGGGTGTACACATACCTTGGCACACATGCCAAAGTCAGTGGACAGCTTTGTGTGGTTGGTTCTCTCCTTCCACCTTTATGTTTTTCAGGGATCAAGCTTAAGTTACTAAAGCAAATTGTGCTACTGAGGCCACTACCTTTACTCATAAGCCATCTTATCTGCTCTCTATCTTTTCCCTTATATTTTTGTACAAATACATTGATAGAGTAAAAAAATATATATATGTATATGCTATAGTCTTTAAAACTGTATAGATATAAAATAGTTGATATTTATATACTAGCTGTTTGATATAAACTTTATGAGCATGTATGTTCAATTTGTTTTTCTGTATTCTCTTCATTTTCTTTAATCAACATTTTTAAACACTACAGTATATACAATGACTAACTGCACAGATCAGAAATAATGGGAAATAAGTGTGCCTATAAAATATGTTAAAATGCAATTAAGTTATGTCAAAGAAAAAGAAAAAAAAAAGTGATGCGAAATGAAATTGCCAAGAAAAAATGGTGCAACTTTGTTAAAGTGTCTAAAAAGCAAATTGGCTAATTGTAAATACATGATTATGAAAATTTAAAATGATACAAATCTAGAACCAAAGTTACGTTGGGCATCTTTAGGTCCCTTAATGCCCATAGGTCTACTCCTATGTCTGCTCCAATCCACATCCCTGTGACTAACAAGAAAATTCCTTTGGCATGTAGAGAGGTACCAAACCACTACTTGCCCCAGCCCGGATGTTAAGAAAGCCACCAGACAGCATATGAGACATACAGCAGAACTTCCCCGAGTTGCTACAGCCTACAGAGCTGATGTTCCCACAATTATACCTGAAAAATGACTTTGTATGACTTTCATTTTTTCCCACTAACTATGAAAAGTTTAAGAATCCATTTTCATGTTAGAACTTGTTATTTGGAACAATCTTAACCTATGTGGTAAGCCATAGTCATTCATGTTTGTGTCAAGAAAAAATTCTCTCAGATTCCCCTCGAGGTAAGAGCTGGGCTCAGCATTGACAGTAGTAGAAAATTACTGTCTTTTCTCATCATGTTCACTTAACATCTTAGAGTACTAAGTACTCCCATATACCTTGTTACTCTTTATGTAAATAGAAAAGACTGGAAATTTCTAAAATGGTTAAATGTAGCAAAATTGCAGATGCCATAAGCTTTTGCTTTTTTAGCAAATATGATTCAATTTCATCCATATTACCTTCAACTTTGGATGAGATATTAATTTTCTAATACATTCCAAAGTTAATGAAAATAGCTGCTTAAGAATTTGATATTCCTTAAGTGGTAAAACATAATATTTGAATAATGGACAAATCTCTATCTTTGCGGAGAGGCATAGTGTCTCCATTTGTGTTCCTTTTATCTAAATCCATTCTAAATTCAAAAGTCATCTGGTCTGCAGTTACTATGCTGGGAAGAAGAGAATACTCAGAAAATGTATTAAGTAGCATCAACTCCTAGATGGTTGTAGGATTACAGCCCACGTCTGAATTTTCCAGTGAGAAGCTCACATTAAAAACAACAAAAGAAAAATGAAACACTATGTCACATAAAGTAGAACAGTGCTTGACAAACTAACTGCATTCAGGTGTCAATTGTAACTCTTGGACTCACTACTTCATAGTGCCAAGGCCAATAGCACCTCTCCCCTAGAGTCAGATCATCTCCAGCCAGCAATTCTCGGGCTTGTGGTAAGGCAAATCCTGAAAACATTCTGTAGCCTACTAAGAGCCCACAGGTCCTAGTTATTACATGAGTGAAAATGCAATTGTATACATATATTTCCAAATAAAGGTGAATAAAGTCTCATGCTTCCCTCAAATGACAAGGAACCATGAACAGTGTTGCTGTTAAGACAGCTTTTTCTGCAAACAAACAGTTCTTCTAAGTTCCATGTACAAAGCTTTTCACTGTTCAGCCAACCTTAGAACAACAGTGAATACTTTATAAGGCTGCCAGAAAGTCAGATGCACATGGAAAAAATTTGTAGTCTGTAAAATACTTCCTCAATGATACCCACTAAGAGGGAACAGAAAAGGTAACTCAGAAACTAAGGAAATAGTGAGGGTCTTACATCCTAATTACTCTTGATCATTAACATTCAATTTTTTTTGCGGGGGGGGGGGTGGTGGTGAGTAGGGAATGGGTGATGGGAAATCATTACAGAAAACTATGACTTATAGAGAGAGTTCAATGTCAGAAGGAAAAGATAAACGTTGGGCAGTCAGATATTCAAGGATCTGGTTAGAGGAGTGTTACTTGAATCTAAGTGTGATCGTCAGGTTTGCATCTTAGAAAATGGAATAATCATTTTCATTCATAGCATTGTTGGTAAGGTTAAGTTCCATAAATATGCAAAATTCCTCTCACAGAGACTTTCTTCATGTCTTTGTCTATCACTAAGTACTACTGCTGTTTATTCTTCCTGTGTCTTCTCAGTTGCTTACATTGAATTTGGCAACCATATGATAACTTGGCACACACTCAGAGTGTCACTGAGTGGACAGAATGGCCATGGCCCAGGCACTCACATATATAGAAAAGGACGCTGAACCTATAGTTGTTTATACTGTTAATTAATCATCAAAATCCTTCTGCTCCCCACTTCCAAATTGAACCCTAAGAAGCTATCAAGTCATCAGATTTGATCACATCTATATCAATAGTTCTTGCATAATTCTCCAAGCTACATACACTGCCTTCAAACTCATGATCATCTTACCCCACACTCAAACTTCTGGGAAAAAAAAAGATGTGAGCACTTGACTTGGCATTTAATGGCATCCAATAACCTTTCCTTAACATATTTTCTCACCTGTATATCTTCAATACTGTTATCTTCTTTATTACAATTAAAACATTATTAATGTTAAGTGGCTTTTGAAACCATTAAAAATTCCTTCTACCATATAAATCTTTTCAATGTCATGAAAAATAATCCATTTGGCCAAATTAGTAAAGAACTTGACTTCATCTTACGGTTATTATTCTACTGAATAGCTAGCCCATCCCAGGATATAATGTGTTCTTTAAGCCTGATCTGCAATTGTTGTTTTTGTCTATTTCTCAAGTTGAAGCTCATGCATTAGTGTTTTCTTCTCTCTTCTTGTCAGGTCTCATACCATTTGTGATGCTGATCTGCCTTGTGGGCATGAGCCTTCTTTGTGTTCAACGTATACATACTGCATGACCTCAATAAAAGAAATCCCTTTGGATGTGCATGTGGCTGCCTGTGTGTCTCCTTCACTGGTATCATAACATCCTGAAAGGAAGAAGCTAGCAGGCTCAGTTATGATTTCTTCAGGTTTTTGAATAAAACTCTGTTTAGAAAGAAAGCTTTTGCTTTTCACTGAGCCTGGATAACTTGTCCTATGTATCTTGCTTCTCTCTCTCATTTGCTTAGTTACTACTGTTTTCATTCCTACCTCTTCAAAACCCACTCCTAATCACTGATGAGAGATGATTCCTTTTTATTTTTTAAATCCAGATTAACAATTTTCTTTCCGAGTGGAGTAGTCAATTAATTATGCATTGCCTATGGCTAGGAGGTGCCATACAACCTGTCATTTGACAGATTCATTAATACAGGACAGGAAAGAAAAAGCTGGATCAAGACATTCCAGGCACAAGCCAGGCAGTGGTGGCACATGCCTCTAACCCCAACACTTGGGAGGCAGAGGCAGGTGGATCTCTGTGAGTTCGAGGCCAGCCTGGGCTACAAAGTGAGTTCCAGGAAAGGTGCAAAGTTACACAGAGAAAACTTGTCTGGGAAAAAAAAAGTTATTCCAGGCATAATAAAATCAAGATCTCCTAGTGTGTATTTCATATATTGATTCAATGAATGGGTTACCAATCAGATTATATGAGACCTAAGCAAAAAGAAAATAGCATCACTGGCAGGAACTCATATATACAATCAACCACAACTTGAATATTCTTCATACCTATCCCAAGGTATCCCAAGTCATAGTAGCTGCTTAAAGTAATGGCAATAAAATATTTTGTTCACAAAAAGGAATTTATTTATTTTTCTTATAAATGCTGCACAAGAGTCACTGAGACATCTGGAGGTCTGCAGCAAGGAATGAACAGAGACTTATCCACTTACATAGCTACTCAATTGCCAGATTTAGGACTTTGAGAAGGGTATCTAGAGGTAATCTTCCCAAGTGGCTAGATGTTATCCTTACAACATGGTAAGTAAGCCCTAGGGACAAGCACACAGCAAAAGGAGAGCTGGACACAGTGCTGCTCTGTGGCCCTACCTCAGAAATGATGCAGCATCATTTCTTGGTAGTAACAGGTACTCAGATATCATCTCCTGAGAATGTAACATCAACTCCACACTGTGAAAAGAGTAAGTGCAATGGGTGTTGTGGTATGCAGCCGTTTGGAAAATTAAATCACACAGGAGATTGCATTTTGTATTAAGTTAAAGCTGACATACGCAGATATAAACTCATCTTTTGACAAAAATTCCCAGTGCACATTATCTCATGTGGGTTGTTATGGCAATGTCAGGATTGTGGGTGTCAATCAAGGTACCATTCTGTGGGGTAGGATTAACTACCTGAAATTGGATTGAGATATTTCATAACTGAGTACAGACCTCTTCAAAATCTAGTAGACACATGACTTACCTTTGGTGTCTTGTCAAAGATTCAATTCCTGGTTCCAGAGATGATAAGTCAGTAGGTCTGTCATGGGTTCAAGGTATCTGAGGAGGGTGTAAGTGGTGGTGAGATGGTGATCCAGGTCCCACACTTTAATAGATGACAGCTTTTCATGCAATTTCATTGCAAGTGTTAAGATAGAAAATAACATCAGCAAAATGCAGTACTACAAGCACACAGAAGGACAGTGTGAGGAAGGGAGATGTTTGAGATAAGTGCAAGCTAGTAAGGTTTATTTCCAAGCCTGCTGCCTGACACATAGAGCCAGTTAAATTGTTTTTCCAGATGAGGTATGGGATGTAGAAACTAATACTTATTGGGTTTGGGTAGTCCCTATGCATGCTCCTTCACGTTCAAAGTAATTCTATCTGCATATTTCATAGAAGGAAAAATTAAAGCAAAGAAAGCCAAGGAGAGGTAGTACTTAGATCAGATCCTTGGATTCTAAACACATGGCATCTTGGTCAGGGAAACATTGTATGAAACCTAAAATTTATCTCATATTCTCTGCCACTTAGGTGAATAATTCATTTAAATCAAATGTCTTGGACCTGTGTCTTTGTCTTTGACACACTTGCTACAAACAAGCTTCATCCTGAAGCCCTCTCCTCTGCCCTGATGCTCTGTGAAATGTTCTCCCAGATAAAACACTCCTCTCTATGAAAAAGATTGGCCCCACTTTGAGGTAACCTTGTACCCATACCTGAAAATGAATCAGTTAACCTTTTATCTGAGCATGAACAGAAGTTTCTCTCAAATTTCCTCAGTGCACTCACCACTTTTCCATCCTAGCCATGAGTTCTGCCTTTAGCAAACAACTTTGATTCTCTGTAGTGCTGAACCCTTGAGAGTTCAGTCATGAGTTGAGTTAACTGCCACCCAGCAGAGCCCAAAGGCTTTCAGAAGACAGATGATGGTGGGGCTGGCATAATGGGCATGTTAACTACCCCTTCTCCTAGTGTCCAGGCTCCATCTCCACTATCAAGTTTAATCATCAGAAAGTGGAATACCTTGGCCATTTCATCTTATCCCCCACAGAAGGGTTTCATGGAGTACAATTTAATGTTATGTTCTTAGCCAGTAAAGTGAATCAATACCAGAACTGTCCATTTGAGCAGTGTTTTTATTCCTTGTGACATTGTCTATTATTCAGCACCCCGTATACAAGGAACCACATGATAAATTTCTTTTAAAGTTTGGTCCTTGGAAAAGTTTGTCTCTACAGATGAATGTGTTTATTTTCTTTGTCAGACAAGAAAAAGGAAAATGTGTAAACCAAGGACTCTGTGTTCTTGCCTTCCCTGCTGGGAAACTTAGAGTCACTATGAGTGCCCAGCTGTAGTAATTCACTCACACCAAGGGCCTGATGTTATTTACTCAGTCAGCTTGTTCCTCCTAAAGACTTCTGACATCTTATATCTTTATGTTCACTATTACTTTAAAATTAAAAATATTTTTCAAACTAAAAGCCATTAGAAAGTATGCATCCCAAAATATAATTACCAAATGATTTAAAACACACCTCAGCAGTGGACAATCTCTCTCTAGAATTTTGGACATTTCCATGAACAATACAGTGACAGCATTTCTTATGAGTTCTGTCATGCAGATATTAGAAACCCGTGGAGCCTTTTTTTTATTCAAAATTACCCCCTTCAGCTCATATCAACACATTAGGGAAATAATGCCATTGCCAAGTGATGCTTGTCAATCATTTGTCAGCCCTCTGGGTTATGGGAAATAGTGTATTCTGTCACATCTGGACTACTTTTAACTTTTTTATTTCTGTAGCCTAATTCATTGCAGTTTTAGCATTAGGATTATACTTGTCTTCACACTGTATATCAGGATTCTGGGTAAAATTTTTCATGGTATCTAAACCTATGCTTCCATAATGTATTGGCACATGCCTAATATTGTGGTGAGATTGTTAACCTAAAGAACAATCTCATTTAGTGAGTAAAGAACATAGAACTTAATGAACAAACAGAAAAAACCTATTAAAATGACACTGAAATGTGTCTGGATAAGCTAAGAAATAGGTAAATCTGTCCATATCTGCCGATATTTGACAAGCATTACTCTAGTTGATCGCTTGACTGCTCCTGTTGATGGAACCCAGTGCTACAGTCCTTGTCCATTGTGAAAAAGGCTCTGGGTTCGTCCTCAAACCACAGAGCAATGATGATAAGAATTTGCATGCTTGGTTAACAGTTTCTTTTTTCTATTTTAAGGCTGGGCTGTAATTTTAGCTGATGCTTTCTCTAAAACACTGAAGTTGTTTAGAAGTTCAGGGTCTCTTCAGTTCTACCCCCTGAAAATACTTCATTATTCACTTATATTTTGTGAACACTTTAACAAAAAATTGTATAAAATACAATTAATTATTTTTCTTGTCTCCAAATTTAGAAAGAGGTTTTTAACTGTCAGGAACTCATCAACTTTACACAATAACTTGTATATATGCAACCATCCATTAAAGGGGAATCATCCAGCTAGTTATTGTCCTGAAGTGTATCTTGTTCCAAAATCTCTTCTAGATAAGGCTGGCTGTGGCTTAGGAACAAAAAACTTCACTGGACACTCTATGTTCCTAGAGGAGCAGTGAATTTATCATCTGATGAAGTTTTATAAAGAAACACTTTACAAATAATCCTGAAGAGCACTCTCTTTCTCTGTCTCTGTGTGTCTCTGTCTCTGTCTCTCTTATACACACACACACACACACAGACACAGAGAGAGAGAGAGAGAGAGAGAGAGAGAGAGAGAGAGAGAGAGCAGGACTTGGACTTTATCAGTTTTAAGTTAAAGTTTCCCTTGTCTGACTGTGACCCTGAAGCATCTTCCTTGTGTTATTGTCTCTGGAAACATCAGGTATATAACCTACCAATGCACTAGCTTGCTGTATTCTAATGACAAGGAGTTACCTCCACTGAATAAGGAATGCTGTTCACTTGAAAATTCTCATTAACATAAAACTAATTCATGTCAGTGATGACAGTATTTAATATTTTCCCTTCCTGGTTACAGATGAGTTCCAAGCAAATGAGAAGTGTCTGGTAGCATTTGTCTTTAGTCAACTACTCATTCTTTTAGAGAAGATACGGAACATTGTCTGGGGTACTTACTAAGCCCTACAAAGTGTTTGATTAACACACATAAATAGCAACATATATGTTACTAAAAGGCTAAACCTTACTCTAAAATTGCTTTTTATGCATTTTTGGATACCCTAAACTCATAATGGCAAACTGCTTGAATATGTGTGGCTTTCACATCTTTTACAACATGTGATCAATACTGCAGAGCTTCTCTGTAAGCCTTGCTACAGACAACTAGCACTGCTTTCTGGTTATATTGCCATTGTGAATTTTATTTTTAGTATTTGTAATAAAGTTCATGTTGCTCAGCATCATTAACACTAAAATCTTAGAATACCTACTTCTTATATCTGAACACAAACATGTACTTGTATAAAGAAGGCTCTGGTATGCAGGTTTAAGGTATCCTTCCTAGCATTCCATATTGTAGGGTCTCTGCATTTGTGACTTGATTGGAATGTTAGGGAGAAAGGGAATGAATGGTGTCATAGTTACTCTTCTATGACTAAGATGAAAAGCCACAACCAAGGCAAGCTATAAAAGGAAATATTTAATTGGAGCTTTGCTAATAGTTTTAGATGTTTAGTTCATGCTCATCATGGCAGGGAGCATGGCAGTGACTAACATGGTGCTAGAGCAGTAGCTGAGACTTTATGTCTTATCCACAAGTTGCAGGAAGAGAGAAAGAGACAGCACCTGGCATACTTTTGAAGTTTCAAAGCCCACAGTCAGTGACACATCTCTTCCAACAGGGCTATACCTCTTCATCTTTCCCAAAAAGTTTTACTAACTGGGGACCAAGCATTCAAACTTAGGAGTTTATGGAGGCCATTCTTATTCAAACCACCACAGATGGTGTCTCTTTGTCCATCTGCTTCAGGCACCATTTGAGACATAGGATTGTCTTTCAGCTATGAATGACACCATCAATGGTCACTAACTTCCTTTTAAAAAATAGACAGCAGGTGCCTCACATTCGGGATCTGGTGGGGGTAGACCTTCGTTGAAGAACAAAGCCTCCTCAATTCAAGAGAAAAATAATCCTTTTATTACAACTTAAAGAAGAGCAGCCTAAAGTCAAAAATACAAAGAAATATAAAAGATATAAAAAATGGGAGCAATAACTGTCTC
Source organism: Onychomys torridus (assembly GCF_903995425.1). NCBI lineage: Eukaryota > Metazoa > Chordata > Mammalia > Rodentia > Cricetidae > Onychomys > Onychomys torridus. Next base: position 53,108,862 of record NC_050444.1, read on the forward strand.
CTTGTTGAGATGTTCATTGTATATTCCTCTAAAAGTCCCTTAAAGGTGGCTGCCTGCAGACCTTCATTGCAGGGGCTGTTAAGTAAGATAGGAAATTAGGAATTTTAAAGGCAGGAGGATTTAAAGAGATACACTGTAGAATCTTCCATCCACTCTAGCCTCCCGTTGTGGATTAAAATAAACTAACACTGGCTTTTCAGTAATGAAGACCTCAAACTGCTTAGAACTAATGGCAAGGCTAAAGGTGAAGTCTTTGCCTCTTGTAGTATCATTTAAAGAGCCATAAAACTGCCTTCCTCATGGAATGACCAGGGCCTTAGGTATGAGAGCAGTGTATCACCACCCTGCCAGGCTGCCCAAAGGGAAGGCTTTTCCTTGTTTGGTTTAACCTTATAGTCACTGAGAGTTGCTCTGTATAGCTTCAAACTTAAGATGTGCTGTGATAGCAAAGGGTAATAGCTAAATGAATGGAATGCTCTCAGTTTACCCTTTGGCTCTGTGGCCAGTTTAAAGTCTCTGTTGTTGCTTCATCCATCTGGTCTTTCCCTTCTTCTGTATGGCCCTCATAATCCTGGACCTCATTTCTGCAGCTCACCTATACTTAAGCTGGATTCCAGTCTATGAACTAACAGCAGTGTGCTGTTACAGCTTCATCTTCAGCTAACATCCAGCAGGGTTAGTGAGCCAACCAATCCAGAGACTCCACAACCCTATCAGCATCCCACTTCTTTCTCTCAGGACACTACAGTGGCCTCTTCAATGCTGTGTAGCCATTTTGTAGCCTGCACATAGGCATCTACATACTTACATTCACTGTGTGATGTTTTATATGTGTCATGAGAGTTAGTATCAATAATCAAGATTAGTACAAAAGAAACCTTTAGGTAGAGATATCAAGAAAATCAGGACTGCTTAGGGAAGTGACCTACCTTGTGCATTTATTGTTACTAAATCAATTCTGAAATTGTAGGAAGAAAATATCTCTATTTATGACATAATGCACTCACAGAAAATAGATGTGAACAAAGACATAGAACGATTCCTTGATTTCTGCAAATTAGACATTTATTATAACAAGATGATGTTTTCTAAAACAATGTTTAATGGGTTAAAATTGAACTTGTAAATTCTATAAATTACGCACACAAAGCCATTGCAAGAATCTTAGGTCATGAAAGCTAAGAGAACTGTAGGTGCCTATGCTGGTGAGATCTGTTACACTTGAATGTGTATCCATTGTGGCCATGACATAAAAGTGCTTTTACACAGATGTTTGTTAAGTAGGATTCAGAGCTTCTTCATTACTCATAAAAGGAAATTATTACTATCTGCATTTATAGACAGGGAAACTTGGGCTCAGAAAAGCTAAGAAATTTGACCCAGGACACACAACCAAGTTGAGCTGCGTTTTTTAATGCCCCCAAAGAGCCTGACTCCAGAGCTCAAGACCTACCTTTCTCTTCTCTTTCATTTCATTCATTTGTTTTGAGACACAATGTACTAAATCAAGCTCACTATGTACTCAAGTATGACCTTGACATTCTTATCTTCTTGTCTCCACCTCCAAAGTTCTGAGATTTCAGGTGCACACCACCATGTCCAGATTTTGCAGTGTGGGATGGAACCCAGAACCTTGTACATGCTAGGTAAGTTCTCTATCCACTGAGCTGCATCTTCAACCCGATCCAGCTACTTTCCTTGGTTGGATTTCTAGTTAACCCCATATTTCCATGGGAATAGAGAAATTACATACTTGGGGCTATTAATTCATGTTAGGAACAGGATGTGACTTGCAATCAAAAGTGGGTAGCCGCCATTCCTAATCACCATTCAGAACAGAGACCCTGAAGCAGAAGCCTTGGCTTTCACAGGCCACTGGGATGGGCCACTTGTCCTGTCTTGCCATACCCCTCCTACACAGTTTTTTTTTTTTCTAAATCAGGACTCATTAAAATACTTTGGGGTGGATTATAGTGGTCCAATGCCTCACCAGCAGCCTCTGGTGTGTGTAAACTGTCTCTCTGTGGGTGGCTATTATATTTATATTGGTTTAAACTGTTTCCATTGCCAATCCATTATGCTGAAATTCCCCCTTGCTGAGGGCAGCTGTGTTATTCTTTTCTTTGACTGAAGCCCAAGAGCTATCTCTCCAACTCCTTGGGAACTGTCCCTTTAGGAGTAAACATCATGAAAGACAATACTTCTTCTCCCACAGCCACTTGCTAACTCAGGAGAGTTTCCCTCCTGGCTTTGGCCAGATTGCATTGCTCATTTTCCTGGGAGAGTGAAATTGGAGTGCTGCGAAAAAGAGATGTGGTGCCTATTTATGCTGAGAGGCAAAGGAATGTCCTGGGAATCACCCTGGGGCCACTGTTTCCATAGGCAAACAGTCCAAGCACAGTATGGAGGGGAGGTCCAGATGGCCTGGTTATGTCCTGACGACCATCCTGCAAAGGGAAGGCCTCCAACCCACCTCCTCCAGAGTATCTGAGTAAGCACTCTGGGCTGCCTATGTTTTAGCCACAAATTCTTAAGAGAAAGAACACAAACACAGCGACTAAAAGATCCGAGCTGAGCATCACTAATGCAGATTTGTACGGTGAGTTGCCTCAGCTGGTGTTGTGATAGACTCGGGACCCAAGCTTACAAATCTAATGTTTCCCTAGAACTCCAGGTGATCACTGGAGTTGATGATGGTTGATCACCCACCCAGCTGGCCTGTAATGTCCACATTTCCTCAAGGGGAAGTAAGGGAGAAAATTTGCATATAGCAAGCTGTCTAACACCAACACAGAGGAGGCAAGAAAGCCTTTATGTGATGGGGAGTCAGCTTCAGGATTCTTAATTTAAAAGCCATATTGAATAGAGAAAATACTTCACACTGAAGTGCAATACTAGGAGACAGGTACATATCTTAAAGAATCTTAAGTCTTCTCGCTTGAAAGAGAAAGAATAGATTGTTCTCCCCTCCCCTCTCCTCCTGTTTCACGAACCTTTGCTTTAGAGAATTTAAACTGTTTCTCCTCTCTTTGAGACATACAGGATTCCTCTGGATATCTCTATATACTTTTCTGTTAGATGTAAGGCTGAGAATATCCTTTCTCACATTGAAAACATCAGGAATATGGCACCCATGTATCACACTAATTGTGGAGATGGGAACCTGGCTGCAGGCCCTATGGTTGTCCACATACCATCTCCTGTAGGTAGGTTTTTCTGTCCTGCCAGCCAGTTCCCGGATAACTTCATATTAGTTATAAATGCTTGACCAATTACTTGGGTGTGTTACTAGCTAGCTCTTATATTTTAAATTAACCCATACTTCTTATCTATGTTCTGCCACATGGTTCAGTACCTTTTTGAAGCCCAGCTAGTTCATCTCCTTCTTTCTGTGTCTCCTCAAGATTCGTCAGACTCTACCCTTCTTCCCAGCATCCTCTTTATCTGGCTCTCCTGCCCAATCTCTTCCTGCCCTACTATAGGCCAATCAGCTCTTTATTAACCAATGAGCATAATACACATTTGCAGTGTACAAAGATTGTGCCATAGCAATGTCCTCTTAAGATAAAAAACGAGCCCCCAGGCTGTTCTAGATTGCCCCCTCCTACTTCTTACCGCTCTAATTCCCTGGCTGTTCTAGCTCATGCATCTTCTTCCCACTGCTACCTGCTTCTCACAAAACTCACTGACAAGGCTCTTTCTGCCAGTTTTCTGTTCTCTCTGTGCTCTCCACCCCAGAAAGCTCTGGCAGCTGGATCCCCAATAAACCTTTCTGTTTACCCAGAGGGTGACCTAGTTTGTGATAAGTCTCAAACCCTGGGGCCAGATGAATGAGAAAAAGAAATAAGAAGGAAAGGACATGACTTCTCCTAGGTATGGTGGAAGAGAAAATGTATTGTAGATAAAAGGGAGACCATAGGCAGAGGCAGGAGAGTCCACGGTGGACATGACCCTGACTGAGCTTGGCCATATGGCATGTGGGGAGAAGGGAAAAGGAAGAGAGGGAGGGGAGAGAGGGACTAGGTTCAGCACCCAGGAGGCCAATGGTACAAAAGGATCTAGTAACCAAAATGTCTGGATTATATAGAGAAGACTCCCTTGGGGAAGGGCAGCCTAGGCCTTTGACCAGAGAGTTCACAGTAGAGGGTGGGAGTATGCCAGCCATACACTGTAACCCACAGGGACTGAGGGATGCTGAGATAACCCAGCCAGGTCTGATTTGACTTAATATATCATTGGTTTCACTGTACCCTCACTTATAAGGGTATTGGGCAAAAGCATGCTTTCCTTGAGGCTTTGGGTTTTCTCACTCTTTGAAGTGCCTCCCATCCCAACCTTCTGCCATGTGACTGCTTGCCAATCTCCGTTGCTGTCCATTCCAGCTTTTTCAGACCCAAGTCAAACCCAAGGCTTTGTCTTTCTCTGTTCTCCATATCCTTTCTGTGGCCATTGTTGTTTCTCCCAAACTGTAGGTAACCTGCCCTCACATGGCTGAGCTCCTTCTTAAATTCTTTTATTAATGAAACTAAGAACCAAAAATGTATCAGAGGTTCTCTGGTAGCTAAAGTGCATGTATAATGGAGTCTGTGTTCTTAACTATATAAAGGAGAAAACTTCTTTAATCTGAATTTGGCTGATTTTCAGTGATTATCATCACACTAGGGCATAATACTAATCCAATAATTAATGTCAGCTTTTAAAAAAACATGCTTTAGTGAAAGAAAGTTCTAGATTGAGAAGTTTTGGTTTTAATGAGATTTCTCCAATATCATCAAATTTGGGGGGAAAGAGAAGAGTTTAGAAAGACTTTATAGACCATATGATAAGAGAAGCCTTGATGCCCAAGGCTTAAATATTACCATCTAATAACCCAGTCTCCTGTGCAAACCACCCTCTGAATCAAGCCTGGAGTACTGGGACAGCTCTGAATTATCAGTATAATGAACTATTAACTAAGTACTACCTTGTTACAATAAAGTCTCTAACGCAACAAAATCAGACATCAAAAGCAACTTCTCAAATGTTCACTAGATAAAAATATGAAGTTAAATCTCAGTTAATAAATTATACATATATATTAAATTTAGTCCCCCTAAAGTGTTTAATTCCTGCATGTAACACATTGTAATCCACTCTTGGGAGAATGATTTATTTGCCCCATACTAGTTCTTATATTTAAAGTAGCTGTCAGTAGTTGTTAAAATTAAGTAAGGATCAGAATGGCCTGGTAGCTTGTTTACTGTGGCTTCTTTGGACTCAGTCCTGACATTTCAGTCCCCAGTTAGCTAGTGGCTCCATGAAATCTCTTTGTCCACAGCATAGTATTCTAGCTGATGCCAGACCTTCAGCTAAGGAAACACTGCAGGGAATGCACAGCATTCCTGCCCAGCTAAAGCCAAGTCAGGCCAAATAACCAGGGTTAGGTTGATGTGTTTCATTATACCTAAAATAAAGAAAAATAGAATAATGAAACACAAAATTACCTTAAAGTTTGAAAATAGAAAACTTTAAACTTAAAATTTGATCGACAATACCAAAAACAATAGAAGCTTTGAACATCTGGAAAAGAGGATTCTGCAGCCTGTGCAGCGTCACTGTAGGGAGAGAGGCCTTGGCTGCTGGGGAGACAGGTGTGGTACCTGGATAGTGCCCAGAACAAGGATCACTGGGAGCCAAGTTCAATGGGAATTACTTTGGAAATTTTTCCTTAGGGGCACAGAATTTAAACTTACGGCACTGTGGAAAGATTAGCACTGTTGAAATTGAACTCCCTCGGTGAGAGTCGTAGAACAGTATCTCTTGTTAAACCTGCCGTCGGATTCCAGCTAACTCAATCTCAATTTCTTTGCTTTTTAAAGCCCCCTGAAGCTTTATAAAATGCCGCTGATACACTTTCTCTTATGACACAGATCAGCCCTGTCATATGGGAAAGTATTTCCAACTCCATCTCTGAGATATTTCCAATATCAGTGCTGCTTCCTTATCATATTTCAAATCAATGCAGTCTTCAGTCCAGGAATCAAGAGCTTCACTGTGCACCCTCAGAGGGATGACAGGTCATCTTCAAACACAAAACAGAGGTGGAATGCAGCCGAAGTCCAGGGGTTCCTGTTTTTTGTTTTTCGTTCTTCTTCTCCTAACCTATCTTCCTCTCATCATCTTTGTCTGACTCTTTGTGCTTCTTGTGTTCGTTCACTTGTGTATATTTCATTTTATTTCCATTCACCTCTTCTTTGTCTTTCCAGGAACACTGGTTTGCTTGTCTCTATTGGCTTCTTTTTCTACTTTGTTCTTTATATGATAAAGTTCATGCAACAGTTTCTTAAAGACTTCATTTTATACCCCCATTTTATTTTTCTTGGACTCAGAAGATGATCCCCCCTCTGATAGTTGTAGATGCTGAGAGGCCTTCAAATGTATCTCAAAATCAAGGTGCCTTTGGCCCTGTTTTGTATATTTCCCTGGAAACATGGAGAGACGTTTCACATACCTAACCGATTCATCAAAAAAGAACAAAATGAGCTTTCACTCTCTTACTGAGATTTGCCCAGCAGAGAAGAGAAAGCACACAGAAAAGAAGACTGAAGTGTGTCCACAGCTGTGCTGTCTTCTCACACACCCAAAAGTGACTCATCGGCAACCTGCTCTCCTGTCTAGTGCCAGTAGGTTTGTTTCGGGGCATTTTATACTTTCCAAGTTTACTGAGTTTCCTCAAAATTGTTTACTGTCCCCCTGAAAACTATATACTTCCCCGACCACCCACTTGCCTGTGGAAAGGGGGATACAAAGCTGAGTGCCAGGGTAATGAGTGGGTCTTCACTCTGTGTTTCTGTGTCCATGCATATAATACACTTCTAGTTTTGTCCAATTAACCCATCTTCATCAGTTTATTCTAATGAATCTGCAGAGAGTAGATGGGAACTCCCTTTCGTCCCTATGCTCCCTTTCCTTGAATCCAGGCATTTATTTTTACTCCATGTTAACGTGTTTCTCATGTCCCCTTTGTTAAGGGGTAAACAATGAAATGAGCTCCCTCTCCCCCAGTCCTTCATATGTTGAAGTCTTAACTCCATGTAATTCCTAATGTCACTCTATGTAGACACAACATCTTTAAATAAGTAATTAAGAACAATACTCCTGTTCTCGGACCTAGTACAATATAACTATGTTCTTAAAAGAAGAATAAGTTAGGGTGGAGCCAATACTGCAGGAGGGATGAGCACAAGATGACACAGATTGAAGGCAGACTTCTGTCACCTATGGCGAGAAGTCAGGAAAAACAATTCCCAACTTTCACTGAACTGGTCTGTGGTACTTCTATGGCAACCCTAGAAAACTGAAACACGCTCCATTTTTATTTGCTGTCTTCTTCTTGCTCTTCCTTATTAGCAAACATGACCAGTTTTTTAATACTCACCTCAGTAGCCATGTTCTTGCTTAAGAACCTTTGTATTTAATCATTAGTTTCCCCCTCTTTTGATTACCATGTACAGTATTAAAAATGTATTGAACTTAAGGCATTGTTCTACAACTGTTTAGTTTCCTTGTATCATATTTTCATCATCTGTTAAAGGGATATCAGTAAGTCTTGGTCGTTTATAGGACCACTGAATAGTCCATTCAGAACAGGGTCTGGCACAGACCAGCCAATACTATTCTTCCGTTCAGTGAGTATCTCATGATATTTTACCTTTGACAAAAGTTTTTTTTTTTCATAGAACACCCAATCAAGTCTATAATATCAGACTAAAATTTATAGCAACCAGTGAGTAAAGAAATAATATTCTTTAGTGAATGATATGCAGTTCCTCTTTAAAGGTGATACATAGTTGTGGGGTAAATATTTTAAATTGCCTGATAAGGTAGTTTCTGGAACTATTCAAGTTCTTAAAGCAGATGAGGAGGGGAGACATGAGACAGAGACACAACCAAGCTAGTGAGAGTGATGGGCACAAGGTCCAGCATGACCATGAATTTAGCAATTGTAGGAAGTAGAAAGAACATACCTCACAATAACAGGTTGGAAACTATGTTGTCCAAATTAAGGTTAGCAATATCTGTGAAAGAGAGTTCATGTGGGATTTTATAAGCCTCTGGGACTTTAAGAGCCTAGTGACTTCTTAATGTCGGCCTTGCACACCATTTAGAGTGGCTTTATTGTCATCAGGATAAACGGAGCTCCCACTCTCTGGCTCTCTCCCTCTCTTACTCTCTCCGTCATGTTCTCTCCTGGTTGTTCTAGCGGTGTTCCCACTGTCTGCTATCTCTCCCTTCATTCTCTGCTGCCAGGTTCATTTGACATAGTCACTACTGTGCTGTACAGTCCAACCTCTGTAACCGGGGCTCTCACAGTCCTTACCAGGTTCATGAGAATTTAGGGACTTTTCCTAGTGGAGTAGAGTGCTGGGGGTGGGGGGGGGGAGGAGAACCACAGTTCTTCCACTACAAGCCTTCTGGAAGTTCCTACTGAGAAGGCCGTGGATACATCATGAGTATGTGATTTGTACTGTGGACGGCCAGAACTCAATGGGAGAGTCTGGGCACCACAGAACTGTCTAGCTCTATGAGTCAGCTACATTGGTCAGCTCTGTTCTTTCATCCCAGTCTAAGTTTGACATAACTTTTCATAAGGGCTCTTTAGTACATTTTTTTCTTATGTCTTAGAAAATTTCTTCCTATACTGATATTACTATACTAGTGGCTAAAAACTTGGGAGTTTTCCAAAATACGAGCACAGCACATTTCCTAGCTGATTTTCTTACTTTACCACTGCAGGATCTGAGGATGAGGAAAGTGGTCAGCACTGGTAACACTGAGATGCCATGCAACAGATTACCTGGGAGCAAGCCTCTGGAGGGAAGTGCTCCCACTGTGCATGAGAGTTTACTACAATGACAAATGCATACTTCAAACTGGAATCTCCAACAAGTCCAATCTTTGAATCCACCATAAAGAGACACTTTACAGGAGGTTGAGCATGTGTGCAAGATGTTTATAGAATGGAATATTTTTTACCCAACAACTAAAGGTACATTTGGGTAGGGACTCTTGTTTCCTATTCCATGGAAAGAAGGGAATCTGCCCATGCTTTTTTTAAAGAATATATTTTTTATTTATGTATATCTACAGATACTGACATAGATCACATGTGTCAGATCCTCTGAAGCTGGAGTCACAGGTTTTGTAAGCCACAGAGCATGGGTGCTGGGAACCAAATGCAATTACTCTAAAAGAATAGAAAGCCCTCTGAACCACTGAGCAAGCTCTACAAGTCCTGCTATTTTTGCTTTGGATGAATCTTCTGTCTCCAGATATCTATCTAGTGGAGTATCTCTGCAAAGTGCAGACATTTCTTCTTTTTTAAATATTAGGTTTTCCTCCAATCCAAGGACATAAATGGCAACAGCTGTTGAGCCACCAATTCTTCAGCAAAGACATATTGCTTGATTTTGAGTACTGAAGATGTAGGAAAAAAACTGCAAAACTACAACTCTGGACCTTTTAGTATTAAGAACGGTATTGCTATGAACATTCAAGAAAGGAATATGTGTGATGGTATATGGACCATATTGCATGTGCTTATCTAGGAGATATTGTTGGGCACACATAAGATTCCCTTATGTTTAAACTTAGTATTAGTGTATGCTATAGCATTAGCATCAGATTGAAGCATTCTGCAAAAGATCAATAGAATTTTAATTCCTCAAGAAGCTACGTTCAAACAGAAAAAAAAAAGGCCACATAAATTAATTTTGGTAATGTATTGTTTTAAGTCAGTGTCTCATTTGGGAATGTAGACTTAATTTGAATGACCCTATCTTGGTTATTTTCCTCATTGTTGTTCCTGACAAAAGCACCTTAAGAGGGGAAGAATTTATTCTGTCTCAGAGTTTGAGGGCACCTCACCATGGTAGCAGGGGTGGCTCTAGCTATGGTAGCAGGAACCTAATTAAAGGCACTGGTTGGATAGTGTCTGTAGTCAGAACACAGTTGAGCATTCATTTAGCTTCCTCCTTCCGCATTTTGTTCAGTCCCAAGCTCCAGAACATATAACATGATGACACCCACAGGGTCTTCCCTCCTGAGGCAAACCTCTCTGGAAGCACCCTGATGGACATGCCTCGAGTTGGGTCTTCTAGGTGATTCTAAAACCAGAGAATATAGCCATGAAGATGAACCATAAAAAATTAACCACTACATTGCATAAGAACAGATCCTTCCATAACTTAAATGATGACTTTCTAATGAGCATTGAATATGTCTTGTGAACTATCTATATAGTTCATTAGGAGGAGATAGGAGCATGTGTGACTCAATGTGTTGTAACATAATGTTACAGGTGGAAAAAGGATTTCATGGGATATTAGGAATGTTGCAGGCTTTATCATTCAAGAAAGTGTTCTTAAGCATTTGGGGTGCATATGGGTCCCTTTAGAACACTGTTTTAGATGAAAATTTATAAATACAAAGTGTACACCTTGAACAGTGATTCTGATAAAAGAAATCAGTGTCAACATTAAGGCATGCTTTGTATTTTCAGGCAACCTTAGAAAATTTCAAATCAGTTGACAGATAGCCTAGATTTTAACAAAGCTCTTTTATACGGGATCTTTTAGCATGGATTTTACAGAATAAACTGGGTATAGAGAGGACCGATAAAACTTGCTGTAATCATTCAAGCACAAAATGATGTAAGACTGAAGTAGGATTCTTCTAGACAGAGAATGGAGAAGATGAATTAAGGGATTATAGAACAATGTGGTTCCAGTGTCTTGTGGAAAGTGAGGTCAGAAGAGACACACAAAAGTGTAGGTATCATCACCAGGAGGTCTATGCTGTTGCTATTTCTTAAGATGAAAAGTAAAAAGTGATTGTTTTGCTATCACAGTGCACAGTCTGAGCAAGCTATAGGAACAAGATCCAATGTCAGTTTCTCGCCACCCATGTGCCGCTCTGTCTTATAATGGCCACAACATAAACTATTGCAGTATTGGAAATGGACTGAGGATACAGAAATAGCAAAAGCTACTATTGATTCCAAAAGATATTGTACTCTGATACATGGAACACCCTGAAAAATCTATGTTTAATGTTTATTATAAGCTGGAAGGTCATCTCATTTGGGTGAAGTTGAACTCTCTGTTCTTCAAGGTTTTCAGAGACTCTAAGAAACAGCTGTTTCCTCTGAGAGAATCTGGCTTTCAGCTAGTGCAAAATGCACTCATGTCAGCATTTCAGCCCTCCTGAGATTAAGTGAGAAAAGCTTTAGATTTCTTGGAGATTAATAATAAGGATTCTAAAGTGAGAATTAAACCCTGGAGGTCAATCAGAGCCCTTACCATGAGAACTGCAATGAGCACTTATAAGAGATCAACCACACCACCCACATCCATGCAGATGAACTCTTACCACTTGCTACTTGGGGACTTATTTGGAGTAGGCTTTAAGAATCATGAGTACTCCAGAATAGAGAGTACAGTTCTCATCATGATATGAGGGCTCACTCATTTCTCAGAGTTCTTCAGAAAATTCTCCATTGAAAGCCCCTTTGCAGGTTTTATTATTAAAGGCCTAAAGGACTAGCTAAAATCACAATTGAGTTGTTCTGAATGAGGCAAGGCAAAGAAGCAGCCATTGACTAATGGCTCCATCAGACACCTCACATAGCATCTAATTGTGGTGCTCTTACACCTGGAGAGAGCCATGGGAAACGCAGTGAAAACAATATGACCTCTCAGTGCTGTTTGTCTTCTACTAAGATGAGATCTAAAATCAATCTTCCATGATGCTAGATGTCTGCTTTTTCTAAATGACTTCAGGAAACCTCTGCTCAGGCTTAACACACTACTATAGGTTTCATGTTTTCCCAACGTGGTCAGTATCTCTGCTGGACTCTAAGCTGAATTCCTGTAGGATTCAGATCAGAATGGTACTTGGAATGCCTGCATTCATTAACTATATTATATACCATTGACCTTTACTGGTTTTGAGATAACAATCCAAATCCTTTCTTAAGGACTGTACAAGAAAGGACCTATTGAATCCTAAAAGAGAATTGTCATGTTTCTACACGGCATGGAAGAGCTAAAGCACTGATCATTGGTTCCAGTAGAGAAATGGCAATAATAAGAGCTGTGTCTGTTGTCAGCAGGGCCTGAGTGTATCTCACCTTGGACGTGGCTAAAATCACAGGAGCCTTTGATAGATGAGCATCATGTTTCAATGAGGGGATGTGGCAGTGATGGGACACACTGTCTGTGAGACAATGTATGGAGGAATAGGTGCTCCATCTCTCTGACTACCCTTCTCCAGACTTCTGCCTAGGCTCCCCTCTAGCCAATCTCTAGCTGACAGTGTAAGAGGAGGTTAGTTGCTAGGCCTCCTCTTACTGATCAACACTCATTTGACAGGTAATAACATCTGGCTTATCATGTTCACTGTGTCATACCTCAGTCATTTTCAAAGTTGTATGTCTCATCTTTTTCCCTGGGACCCCTGATTTGTATATTTAAATATATCTTGATGCTAGCAATGGTGTAGCTAATGGCTGTTTATAACTTTGTCCAAAATCAGATTTGTTTATTCAGAATTTCTCTCTAGTCTCTTAGTATCATACTTCTTTCTTTTAAAGTAGTATACCTATTCTTTGAGTTGTCCAGACTAATGCCCAAATCTTATAGTCATTCTCAATGCCTTTCTTAGTTCTCCTTCAGATCTAATTTATCAACAAGCATCACATATTACATTGTTTTCTATTTGTACATACATATACACATCCTGGTCACTGCCCCTACCTGTTTAAAAACTCCATCCTATCTTCCCTACACTATAGTAGCTTACTGCTGGTCTTTCAACTTCTATATTTACTTTCTTAACCTGATTCTCAGCTTGACTGTCCCAGTGTTGTGCTTGGATGGTTATCAGATTCTGTTTCTACACAAACGAAATTCTTCTCACGGCTCTAACGTATTTGCAGAAGAAGTTCATGCTTGTACACTTACATTATTCACACCTAAGATGCTGGTTCCCGTGAACATAACTACTGTCCCCTTCTCAGATACTTTCCTCTATGAGTGTGGATGCCTCACTGATCCTCAAACCCATGGGCTCATACCCTAATCAAGAAGATCTTCTGACATTATCATTCTCTGTTAAGAATAACCATTCACAAAATGTTCTCCTGACTCTGTTTCCTAATTTTCCTTAATCTCTGTCTAAATGTGACATAATAGAAAAGACTTTCCCTAAGAAAAAAAAAGACTTTCCCTATGAAAAAGCAGTTGTGGATCCTCCCTCTTTTCTCCACTATATCACTGAAAGTTGACTTTCTGTACATGTGTGATGGCTAATCTTAATTGTTAACTTGACTGAATTTAGAAACATGTATCTAGGTGTGTCAATGGAGGTGTTTCCAGAAAGGGTTAATTGAGGAAGTACAGCCTAAACTGAACGTGGGCAACAGCATCAATGTGGTGAAATCCTGGAATGAACGAAAACAAGGAAGAGAGCTGAGCAGTGGCGATCACCACTCTGCTTTCTCATGATGGGTGTAATGTGAGCAGCTGCCTCAGCTTCCTGACAAATTGTGTCCTTTCCCACTGAAAATGTCACCTTCTCTCTTTTTCTATAGATGCTACCTCTGAATTTGTAGCTTTGAGCATGTAACCTGTAACAACTGAGAAAGCCAGGAAGATGAAAAGGGACCATGGTGGCAGGAGAAGGTGCTTTAGAGACTGGGATGGTAGAGCACAGAGGTTATGGGGGTGGGGGTAGCAGGAGCACTCTGAGGGAAGAGGCTAAAGCAGAGGAAGAGGGATGAGGGGGAGAGAAACAAGTTATTTTATAAACCTATTTAAAATGAACACATTATCTATCAATACATACGTGTTAATTAGGGTTTCTCTTGCTTTGATAAAACACCATGATCTAAAGCAACTTGGGGAGGAAAGGATTTACTGCAGCTTAGAGTTCCACATCCTGGTCCATCACTGAAGGACATCAGGGCAAGAACTCAAGGCAGGAACCAGGAAGTGAAGCCGTGGAGGGATGCTGCTGACAGTTGTGGCCTGGTCACTATGAGGGAATTCCTGCCCGGGACTATAAACCTAGCCAACTACCCAAGGCTAGAGAGATCACAGACTTTAAAAGAACCTACCACTGCCAGTTTCCTACATCAATATGGTTTGTAATTGAATTCTAAATAGTCATTCTTACTCATCCCTCATCAAAGAAGCTTCTTTTTGTAGCATACAGAGGCTAGTATAGAGATGCAAAACTGCTCAAAATGCAGAGAACAAGCTACTGTGGGGTTTTCAGCCCCACTGGTTACGTGGTAACACCTCCATGTACTGCTAAGAGAAAATTGCAGAAGAGGGATAAAAAGACTGTAATAGTCGGAGGACTAGAGTGCCTGCTGCTAGAGTCTTTTGGACATGACAAGGAGGCCACACCCACAAAATCTCAACAATGCAGTTCTCTAAACCAGACCTACACATTGGCCATACCAGTTGTATATGATAACATATCATACAGTATATGTGTATAGGTACATTCGTGTAATACTAATTAAAGAAGATAAAGTCATGAGCTTGAGGAAAAAGCATGGGGGGAGCTAGAGAAAAGGAGAGGAGGGGTGGATGTCTTTCTGTATGCTGTGAATGTATGTTGTTCTGATTGGTTAATGAATGAAGTTGTTTGGCCTATGGCAAGGCAGCTTAAAGGCAGGTGGAAAATCCAAACATATAGAGAGGAAGGAGAAAGACAGAACAGAGGATGCTGCCAGCCGCCACCATGAGAAGCAAGATGTAAAGATACCAATAAGCCACAAGCCACATGATAAAGTATAGATTTATAGCAATGGATTAATTTAAGATGTAAGATCTAGCTAGTGAGAAGCCTGAGTCAATAGGCCATACAGTTTATAATTAATATAAGCCTCTGTGTATTCATTTGGGTCTGAGCAGCTGCAGGACCTTGAGGATGTGGAAGCCAGGTGGGCACAGGGAAACTTTCAGTTACAGTTGTAAATACAGTATTCACATATGAAATTCTCAAACATTTCAATTAAAAAAAAAAGAATTTTAAGTGAAAATAAACCTTTGCTCCTCCAGTGGCTTTGTTAAAAGTTGTTTTAATATGCGTGTGTGCACAAGCATGAGTGTGCACACACATGTGCATGTGCAATTATAATCATATGTATGTGCTTGTGTCCACAGAGATGACAGGAGGGCACCTGAACACAAACAGCTGATGTTACAGGTGGCTGTAAGTAAGCCACCCGATATGGGTTTGGAGAACCAAACTTGTTGTCTGATAGTGCAGTGAGCATTTTTAGGTGCTGAACCATCTCTTTAGACCCCTTACACTGCTTTTTGTCAGACATTTGATCATAGCAACAGGAAAAGTAACTAATGCATCATGCAGGTGCTTATTCATGCACTGTAGGTTTCCACCTACATCACACCACTCAAGCCCAGGGAGGAGGGAGTGATGTTTCCAATAGTCTTCCCCATGCTTCAGAACAGTACTCAGAATGTGGTGTAATCAACCTGTTTTGAAAGAATGATCTGTAGAACTTGGGTGGGGATGACAGCCATGATCATCAAACTGATGTGAGGGATTAGAGACCTATATATTCATAGGCTTGATTGGAAACCTCCTGACTCAGGTTTTCTGGCAATGCTACTATATAAATCTGATTCTTAGATTGCTCTCTAGAGACTGTGATAATTATTGAAAGTTTATGACTATGAAACTTAAAACCTAGTTCCCAGAGCCCCTGGGAAACAATGTCCATGAAGCCTTGGGTAACTTGGGAGAAATTAGATGGGGTCTGGGATTCCCAATATGGTTAAGAACAAAATCAGAAAACAGTTTATGACTGTTATTATGATCTTGCTTTACCTCCAGGCAGCTCCAGCAGAGGAAGTTACAATGGCAGCTGAAACATTTAGACTTAATAATGTGCTCAGAAACCTCAAGCTGGACTCTCCCATCTCTCCCAGGAGACTCAGGATAACCCACAGCCAAAGGGAGTTGTAGAAGTAACCTTTGCAAGAAGCAGCAGGAGGAGGAAAGCCTTGGGCTTTATGTCCCACAAGGAAAATCTGCAGTTTCTGCTCATGGAGGACTGAAAGAAAATAAAAACAACTGCATGGATAATGGATGCAAGCCCAAAATGGAATCAACCAGCCATAGGCTCTGACCCCAGGTCTGCTCAAATTGCCTATGTATATTGGAAAACATTGTCACATAGCTCTAAGCCTCACTCTCTCTTCTGTTAAGGAAAGTTTTTCCCTTTCCAAGAACCCAGTGTGTCCATGTCCTGGTCCATTCACAGAACTTAAAACACCCGTAAACATTTCTCCTCTAAAAATGTCAGAACTTTGGAGAATAGGTGTAGTATGAGGTCAAAACAAAGCAATGGTAGTTACTTAAGGGAAATCCAAAGTAATTAATTTAGGATGGAGTTTAGAATCCTAGAAAACAAGTAATGACTCACTCATACTCAACCTCATGAAGTGCTCTGTCATCATTGACACGGGTGGATGGGGCCATCTGGCTTAGAAGAAGAGCTATTACCTGTAGGAGAAAGGGAAGGGGCCTTCAGTGTGAAGATGCCTGACCACTGTGATTTAGCCCCACTTAATCCTGAGGATCTGTTCTCTCTGCAAACCCAGGCTGCTGCCCTGAACACCACTTGCTTGATTTTGCTCTCCCTGAGCAAACCAGGGAAGCAGGAGTGCATGTTCACATTGCTCCTTTGCCCTGGTGATGTGTACAAATGTATGCAGCTAAGTTCTTTTCGAGTAGATTAAGTGAACGGAAAAGTTTAACCGAGTCTCAGCAGTTTTGCTAAGATCTCCCTGGCATACAGCCATGAACAAAAGTTTGTGGGGAGGGAAAAAGTTGATGCTTGCAGTCTGCTGCAGGGCACCTCCAAAGCAGCAAAGGAGACCACAGACCTGGCTGAGGATTACTGTGTCTTAACTAGCTTCCCTGGGGAATGTTGGACCCGATATTATCTAGAAATTGGAAGGAAAATGGTGAGTGCTAACACTCCTAAACAGGTACACAGTGTTTTCATATTCAAAGCTCTTTAATGTTACCCCGAGGAGCCTTGTGAGATAAGAGAAGAAGTGATTATATCCCCGGTTTGTGAAAGGGAGAATCAAAGCCGAAGGGTCAGGCAATTTGCACAGAAAATAATTGGAGTCAGTGTCCAACCAACATCAGGCCTCAGGGGTCCCCAGAACTGAAGCCAGAGCTCAGGAAAATGAGAGCCAGGGCCTGGGTTTGCAAAGCTTCTATCAAAGACACAAGGACTCAAGCACACTCTCATAATTAAAAATGATTGGACAAAACTCAGGCATGCTGGAGAACAAAGGAGGCCAACTCATGGCGAAAATAGCAAGTAAGTGGCACTTCATTGAATATTAAATTAATTCCCGGGAGTTTATTCTGAAGAAGACACATTCATTGCCATTTATGGACATCAGCTTTACATTGATAAGAAACTAGAGATTAGAATCAAAAAACCTCTTAGATGCCTGAATTTATCTCTGAAGAATAGCTACAGAATTTTGGAAGAGCTAAAATTAATTTTAATTAATAAAATTTAGATATCAATTTCTCTCTCCATATCTAAGCATTTGTTTCTACCTTTCATTCATCATTGTTTCTCCACAGTGCTACAAACAATACTAATTTTTTTCAAAAAGATGTTTTTGTTTTTGTTTTGTTTTAACTGAAAGACCATCAGAAATTTACAGAATATATTGCAAGAGCTCCTATGTCTTCTATCCCTGGGCAACTTTACCACGAACATGGATGTTTGTATTCAGTCTGCATAAGTGCACAGAAAAGGAGAGAATCAGCCAGTGGTACTGGAGGTAGAGATTGAAGTGATATGCCCACACACCAAAGAATGTTGACTGCCAGCAGAATCTGAAGAGAAAAGGGGGCAGATTGCCTCTGGTGCCTGGTGAAGAAGCACAGGATGGTCAACATTTCAGTGAAACTGATTTCCAGAATTCTGGTCCCCAGGACTGTAAGACAGCACATCCATGCTGTTTCCTTCTTCCAAGTATGTGGTAAATTTTTACAGCATCCATAATCCCACCTGTAACCTTAACTACCCTGTCATGTGATATAATTTAGTCACAGACTCCAGGATTAGGAAGTTGAAAACTTGACAGGGAATAAGGGTGTCACCATTCTCCCTTCGATAATCTTTGAACTCATCAACTTGATGTGTCTAAAAGTTCCGTCACTCCTTTAGTACAGCCCACTGCATCCCACTGCTTGTATTTATAAGCTGTAACTCAGTGGCTTAGGACATAGGTTGATACTGCTACAGTGCGTCTACCTCAGCATTACAGCTTTTGAGTCTGATCCTCAATCTAATTTTCTCACCAGTCAAATAATGTCATTTCATAGGACCCTTGAATTGACTAAATGATCTTTGGCATGCAAAGTTCTTAGAGTATCATTTTGTAGATGATGACCACTTATGATATTTAGTAGCATCTTTTCCTTCTCCACTAGCATCAGATAGATGGTTAGAGGGACATCAATTTTGAACGGCAAAATAGTACAAAAAGTGGCTTACGTACTAACCACAGGTTGTCTACGACTGTGTGCACTAGCTGTTGCCTTCCTCTTGGGTCTCACTAGAAGCACTCAAGTGGTAATGCTCTACTCACTGGAACTGGATAGTGCAAGATGGCCTTCTGTGGTAACACTCTGCCCACAGCAGAGTTTCTTCACAGAGACTGTCCAGGGCATCTGTGTATCACAGCTTCAGGCCTAGGTTCAAAACACTACCTCCATCTCTTCTACCACATTGTATTGACCAAAGCACTCACCTAAACTGTCTAGACACACTTCGCCTCTATGTGAGAAAGTCACTTTTCATAAAGGGGTCTCTTCAGTGAGAAGAATAATTTAGGTTCAGCCTTCCAGGATGAGCTTCAGGAAAGGATTTCTAGGTTTGACTTTAGCTAGTGCACAACCCTGGGCAAATCTTGTAACTTTATGTATAGTGATAGCACCTCTGAGTCTATCACATGTCCAACACTATGCTAGAATCGTCCAGAAAAGACAGGAATATGTCCTCTGTCCTTAGGAAGCTTGCCTTAAAGGGTCATCCTGATGATGAATAGACAATGCACTTGAAACTCGATAATGCAATGCTTGGAGGTGTCCAGTCTCTAGTTATCACTTAGAAAATGAGTGGTTATTCTTATTATTCACTACTCACTGAAAAGTCGTGATTTCATTTATAGTTGAGAATGGAAGACATGTGATCTGTATTCGTCTGCTTGCATTCCATTACAGAACGCATAGTTTGGATGGCCTGGGTAAAGGAAACTCAGTCCTCACAATTTTAGACACTGAGAAGTCTAAGATTAAGGTTCTAGCAAAATGGGTTTTGTTTCAATACTTGTTCTTGGCTTCCAGATGGCTACCATCTCATTAGTTATGTGTTCAGATAACATCTTTATGTATGCACAAGGAGAGAGGAGGAGAAAGAAAGGTAGGAGAGGAAGGTAGAAGAAAGGGAAAGGAGGGAAGAGAAGAGGAGAGAGGCGACAAAGGAAAGAGGGGGAGTGAACTCTCTGCTATTACTTCATGAGTCCAGTAGCCACATCACTAGAACCTTGTCATTTAGAACTCCATTTACAATAAATTTCCTCCTGAAGTTGACAGCTCCAAACATCTTCATGTTGGGGTTTGGGCTCCAACATATGCATTTTGCAGGGATATGGTATTCATTCTATAATACCACCCAAAGCCTTTCCTCTTGCTGGGTCATAGGATAAAATGCCCAGATGCACTCACTCTGGAGGCCTACAGTTGATTTTATGACATTGAATCTGAGCTGCATTTTAAGTGAACATTTATAATCAGAACTGGAAGTATGCATGTAACCCCAGTTTTGTTCTAAAAATGCAATAGCATGCACTGGATGCAATTACCATAGCTGTAAACATACAATGTACCAAACCACCCTTAAACAAAGACGGGTGTTTAAATACCTTGCACTGTCCAGGAAATGAAGAAGCCTGGATAATAACTCCAGCCTTAGACACAGCTTTATTTTTTTGTTCAATGGCTTTACTGTAAATCCTCAGTGTCAGAACATAGAGTGTAAAAAGAGAACTGAACTAGGGCTCCAAACACCTGGCTCATAGACCCAGCATTAGCACTAACAGGCTCTGTGACCCAGAGTAAGCTACTTAACCTCACATAGTCTCGGTGCACAGGCAGGATTCTTAGTGTTCTATACAGTATTCCATAGTGCTCTGCAGTAACAGAGACCTAACAGCTGAAGAGCCTTCGACATCTGTCTCAGTCTAGTGCCAACTACCTTGTTTCAGTCCCATAGACATCATTTGAAGAAATGATCCATAGATTACACAATGTAAATTAGTGACGGTCATTAGATATGATGTTAGAGACTTGTTCTTTAAAGAAGTGACAAGTAAACAGGACCTTGTTGCCATTCAGAATCTGGATTCATATGTCACATGTGGACCTTCCCAAAATGGTCCTAGATGGTACTAATATGGCCTGTCCCAGACCATATTCTCTGAAGTAAAAAATTAGGTTATAATAGGAATAAATCCATATTTGTCATTTACTGGAGAAAAATCTTCCTAGTTCAGACAATGAGTTCACCCAATAAGAAAAAGCTAATGAAGCTTTGTCATCCTACAAGTTTCCAACAGATCTCATATCTAATACTTTTCCTCACAAAGGAGCAACTTTTGTAGTTACATTAGAAGAGCATGCCTGCCTAGGTTGACTTAGGTAATGCCAATGGGTGCCTCAAGCTTTCTGTGGAATCCACAGCAAATCTCTTAGAAGGCTCACTGCGGTTCTATTACCATTGTTCTCTTCATTTTCTCACTCCTCTTCATTGCTGTTTCCAGTTGAGATGGGAAATCGAGGGACCAAAATGCCAATAATAAGAAAGGATTTTCTTGAAGTATTTGTAGTCCCGCTAAAATTGGGAAATAACCAAAAAAAAAAAAAAAAGAAAGAAAGAAAGAAAGGAAGGAAGGAAGGAAGAAAGAAAGGAAGGAAGGAATGAATGAAGGAAGAAAGAAAAGAAAGAAAGAAGAAAAAAATCTCAAGAGCATTGTAATTCCTGAGACCATCCAATTTGCAGAGCTCCAAGCGGCTGACTGGGAATCTAATGGTCGGTGGATATCTGAAGTCTCAGGCCTCTAAAGGCTTCCGTCCCTCCTTTCAATACCAGAGATTTCTAGTCCCTGTAGCTCAGGTTCCCCAACAAGGTGGGTAATTAGTCTGCTATGGCCCTGTCAGAAGTAGTCTTAGCACTGTTACACTCAGAGGCTCCAACCTCCCCCGATGATCCATATTATTAAGGTTGCAAGATAATGCAGAGATGAATAGTTTGAAAAGCCACATGAAAACTGCAAAGATGAATTAAATTACATTCTAGAGACTGAAGAATAAATTGGAAATGAGGCGATTTCTTATTCAAGAAGTCTTCTTCACAGTTCTCCTGGAATGTAAACACAGGGCTCTCTGCAGAGGATGGGGTCACCCGCTGCCTAGGGAAAGCAGCTTGAATTTTATTACCTTGGTGATCCTTGGCAGCACACACACTTCAGGAGGCACAAGCCCTGCTCCCTTTACTTTGTCTCCTGTGCAGGTTTCTAGCTTTCATAACATTTTAATTAAATTTGGACTTGCCTTTCTCACTCACCTTACTCTCTGCATCAAAGGACAGGCTTTTCATGGGCTGCCTGGCTGGGGTCCCTGTAATTCTTCCATTCCAGAAGCAGGTTTCTTTGCTATACAAGGCAAATGGCAATTAAATCAGAGCGGGGGTAACCTGGAGCTTCTCGAAGAAGTAACAGCACATAACTCCAGTGTGACTTATACATAAGGTAATGAATTCTATAATGCAAATTTACATACAGGTCAAGTAAGAAATGGCTTTGCATTTGATAGTACACTGGGCATTAGGTAGTTGTCACACAATAAATAATTCATCTTGAGTAGGCACTTGCTATGTAAATGGTAGGCTATGTATATTAACACATTTAGCTCTGAGAATAAAATGGACATCTGAGGCCAGGTGAATCTCTCTGCAGACATATTACAATTACTGCTCCCCAGGGGATTTGACTCTTCACTTCACTCTTCACTAAGGAGGGGAATTAGGATTTAATTGGAAAAGGCATGATTTCTTTTTTCTTTTTCTGATGAAGGGAGATTTACAAAGTAGCAAGTGAGTAAATTTCCTGAAGATTGGAAGTATTAGCTTCAGCATACCTTGGGTTGATAGTAATGACTCAAAAAACCAGTAGGACTGGAAGACATTAAAAACTTGATAACTAAATTTATCTATTTTAATGCCTATCTTTGGCCACCCGAAACCATATGTAACCTTCTGGTCACTCAGCCAGATTTCATGATTTCCTCTATAACAGCTACTCAGGGTTTCTGCATTGACATTTATGATCAGCTTTGATATCAAATCTGTTGAAACATGTAATTTACTCAAATTGCTTCAGCATTCAATTACTTAAAAAAAAAAAAAAAAAAGTTGTCCCTGAAACAGCCAAATCTTCAGATCTCTGTGAAAATCCTCAATGCTCCTGAGCAAGATGCAGGGCTACACCTGTTTCAGTGTGTCTACTGCAGTCTGACTGAAGTGGTTTAAGAATCTGCTTCAGACATATTTTCCACTAACGTGGGTGATTCCAAATGGAGACAAAACCCACGGATGAGTGTGGAGGAACGGGGACGGCAGCCTGTGATGACGTTTTCACCATGAGGAAAGCATTCTGGCATTGTGAGCTACACGGCAATTGGGCCGAAGATGCAAGAGAAGGAGGTTTGCACGTTCATCTGTTGGTTACAGTTCAGCCAGAGAACCAGAAACAATGCAACACACAGGAACAAGCACCTTAGGCACTGGCTAGTCAAATCCAAAGTCTGTAGGGTAGGCAGTAGGAAAGGAAGACCATGGGCTACAAACAAATGTTTGTCACTAACAGGTTTCCATCAGGAAAGATGGAGAAGTGGGGGGCAATTGTAAGCACAACTGCTGTTTGGACTCCCTGACCTCAGCTCACAAGTCCTCTCTAGAGGCCCTCAAGTTAAGCAAGGCAGGCCCACCAATGATAATAACCCTTTTGATTCACTTAGTAAACCTGGTGTTCACAACATGAGTCACACAGATTAGTGTTAATGTAGTAAAAAGAAAAAGAGGTGTGTATGCCACAAGATGGCCATTGCTTCCTTGTTCAGCATTACCTATATGCATAACCAGAAATGAAATTCTTGAGACTGTAATGTAGGCTAACCAAATTATCACAACAAAAACCTCACTAGATAACTAATATTTATCTCATCTAGATATATCAATCTTGAAAATGTGTATCTTCTCGTAGGAAGATTTTGATAATTATGTAAATGCTAGAGTTATATAACTAATTCTACAGCATTCTGAAACACAAACACCTTTGAAGCAGAAAACCAGTTCTGCATTTCTGTCACTGAGAGTCAAGCAAGGAGATGTTTCCTTCCAGTAAAAATAATGCTGAATGAAGCGGGAAATGAGAAAAATGGGAGATTCTTTAATTGGGGAAGGTGAGATAGGTCAATACAGAAGGAGGAGGGGGAGGGAAAAATAACACTAAGGATGTTTGAAACAGCCCTAAGGAATCATCTTATTTTTATTTACCTAAAATTGCATGTAACTTGAATGTGTGCATGCGTGCGTGCATGTGTGCGTGCGCGTGTGTGTAAAAAAAAATGATTTTTCCGGGTACTGCCACATAGCTCCAGCACTCACTGGACTCTAGCTCAGAGGGCAGTGCTGGTAGCAGCCACAGCAAGACCCTATTAGCCCCTTGGAGTGGTTCCTCTGTGAAACTGAAGCGGCTGGAGGACTCTGAGAAGGTGGCACCGCACTGCGCAGAATTCACAAGCCTTGTGTGGATTTAGCTAGCCGTGACTACAGTCACCTCGAATTGTAAGGAGCTGCCTTGGCTGTTCGAACAGTAACTCAAAGCAGTTTTGCCCACACGGTTCCCAAGCATATTCGAAAGAGATAAAAGAGTGGAGTGGTAAGTGGAGCGTCACAGCTGGGCCTTGTGCTAGGACTGCTGATGTGCCGCCTTAGCTGAAAGTAAATCAAGTCTATTTTATTATGAATGAAGTCCCTGTCTGCCTGGCTAATAGATGGAACCCCACTATAGCACAGATTATTGTTGACTATCCAGCTGGGCTCGCATTACCTAGAACCATTCTGTGGTCAGCAAATCCCTCAACAAATTGTAATCTGTCACCGTCTGTTTGTCTCTCCTCCTCTTACACACTTGGTTTTGGTCTTCATGCACTAGGACTGGGTAATTCTCACATGAGATGTCGGCTAAGTGGCAGCCTTATGGCTGATGGCTCTAGAGGCTAGACGTACTAGAGGAAATTCAGTTGGCCTGTAGTCATGAGGATTTGAGTATTAATGTAGTGGGACTACAGTTATACTCCTTAGCTATCGACTTTACTCAAGTGACAGCTGCATATTTATATTCAATACTGTGTATCTGGCATGTCCTAGGGCATCAGGTTACCATATTAGAGAATGACCAGGACACAAGCCAGCATAAGGTCTGAAAGCCTGCATCTGATGGAAAAGCACCAAAATCAGGTTGTCAGGGTGGGTCTGACAATACATTCAGAATCTCAGGAGAACAACAAAGGAAATCGAAAGTAAAACAGATATACCAAATAGTCCAAAACCTAACTCCTAAGTACAAAGGTGTGGATAGAGGAGAAACTCAAAGGGCAATAAAGTAGCCCAGGAAGGTGTCAGAAACCTTGGCGAAACTTCTGTTATCTCCCTTTGCATATAGCTGGCCCTAAAGTAAAATTAAGCTTGCCTGAAGCTTTCTTACCTTCCTTGTGGAATCCTAACCACAGTTTGCCGTTGATCCAAGATATTATTTATGTAGAGTGATATAGATATGAGGTAGATCACTGAATCTACCCTGAGAAAAAAAGACAAAGAAATAATAGGATAAATAGGTAGATCATTGAATCTACACTAAAAAGAAAAAGGGAAAGATATAAAAATGACAAAAGGTAGATTAGTGGAACTTTTATGAAAAGAAAAAGAGAGAATATGAATATGATAAGAAAAAAAGATCAACTTTTGAATCTACTTTTAAAAAGGAACTATTTGTTTTACATAGGATAAGTAATGAAAATTTTTGGGATGAGTTTATCAAATGTTACTGGACCAGACATTGTTATATATAATGGAGTTTTTCACCTGAATCTGTCAAATGTTAATGGACTAGACATCATTAATGTAATCTTGACTATGTATATTGTATATAGTTATTGGATATGATTTTTCTTGTATTAGTTATAACCTTTTTATAATTTTAGAGAAAAAGGGGGAATGTGGTGGTATTGTGTTCCCCAAAATATTGTGCACCCTAATAAATTTATCTGGGGTCAGAGAACAGACAGCACTAGATACAGAGCCAAAAATGGTGGGTAGAAAATGGGTCAGAGCAAGCCATAGCAGAAGCTGGGCAGTGGTGGTGGTACATGCCTTTAAGCCTTTAATCCCAGCACTTGGGAGGCAGAGCTAGGCAGATCTATGTGTGTTCAAGGATACAGGCAGTATGGAGACACACGCCTTTAATCCCAGGGAGTGATGGCAGAAAGAGAAAGATATATAAGGCATGAAGACCAGAAACTAGCAGCATCTGGCTAGTTAAGCATCTGGCTGGTTAAGCATTCAGGCTTTCGAGCAGCAGTTCAGCTGAGATTGATTTGGATGAGGAATCAGAAGCTTGCAGTCTGAGGAAACAAGACCAGCTGAGGAACTGGCAAAGTGAGGTAGCTGTGGCTTGTCCTGTCTCTCTGATCTTCCAGCATTCACCCCAATACCTGGCTCTGAGTTTGATCTTATTAATAAGACCTGTTAAGATTCCTGCTACAGAGTGAAATTTTAAGTTCTTAAGGAAATTTTACAGACAAACAAGAGATAATATAATAATTCTAGTAGCGAAGTAGCTGACTATTATCATTTGGAAAAATATCTTTTGTCTAATTTAATAGGTTAGAAAAATGTTTCTTCATAACTTTAAATTAGTGTCAGGTTAGTCTCCTTTTTTCCCCCTTAGGAAAGGTACACCATGATCAATCACAGATGTAAATCACCAGCACAAAAAATGCAGTTGGAAATAAGTCAAATATTACTACATTATTAATACAGTAGGAATGATGTGGAGAATCATTTGCATATGGGAGAGTAGGCAAGAAAGAGAGAAACCTCCAGATGTGAAAAAGGTTTATTAAGATGATTAGCAAATTTTCACTTAGAATTTAACCAATCTGTGTATATGACCTGGACTATGGGTCGGTCTATTTGCGGTGTTTTAATAAGAAATGTCAGGGCTGGAGAGATGGCTCAGAGGTTAAAGACCATTGGCTGTTCTTCCAGAGGTCCTGAGTTCAATTCCCAGCAACCACATGGTGGCTCACAACCATCTGTATTAAGATCTGGCTCCCTCTTCTGGCTTACAGGGATACATGCAAACAGAACATTGAATACATGATAAATAAATAAATCCTTTTTTAAAAAAAAATGTCTTCTACAGGTTTATATATTAGAATAGCTGTTTCCCAATTGGCAGTGCTGTTTGGAAAGGTTATGGGACCTTTAGAAGGTAGAGCTTTGCTGGAGGAAGTAATTCCATACAGATGTGGCGGGGGGGGGGGGGGCAGAATTTGAAAGTTTATACCCTCACCTGACTTCCTGTTCTGCTTTCTGTGTGAGAGTGAAAATGTGATCAGTTCTAGTCTGTCTCCTATAGCCAATATTTCACATGCCTGTTGTCATTCCCTTCTGTGATGGACTCCAGCTCTCCGGAATTGCAAGTCAAAATAAGCTTTCCCTATATTGCTTTCTGCCAGGGTACTTATAATAACAACAGAAATATAATTGTATGTCACCTTTGCTGTGGGATGTTCTGTTTGTCAAATATGTTGCTCTGATTGGTTAAAATAAATAAAGTGCTGATTGGCCAGTAACCAGGCAGGAAGGATAGGGTAGACAGGACAAGGAGGAGGAGAATTCTGGGAAGTGAAGGCTGGGGCAGGGAGACATTGCCAGCTGCTGCCGCCATGACAAGTGAGATGTAAGGTACTGATAAGCCACAAGCCACATGATAACTTATAGACTAACAGAAATGGGTTAATTTAAGATAGAAGAACTAGATAACAAAAAGCCTGCCATGGCCATGCGGTTTATAAGTAATATAAGTGTTCTGAGTGATTATTTTATAGGTGGGTTGTGGGACTGCAGGGGGCTTGGTGGCACCTGGAGAGAAGCTCTCAAGCTATACTCCTTACTTACACATCCATCCATCCATCCATCCATCCACCCACCTACCTATCAACCTGTCTATCTGTCTATGTATCTATCTGTCTATCTGCCTAACTATCTACTTCTTATATGCTTCTATTTTCCTTCTTGGACCTCACAGCTAGAAATGTCATCAAAATGGAAAAGAGGTTCACTGAGTAGAATTACAAGAGAGAAATGGGGGAGAACAGAGTCAGAGGAACAAAGAGTGAAAGGTGAGGAATGAGGATAAAGAAAGAGTAAGAAATAAACACAACAAGAAAAAGAAGTAGATGTAGATGAGGCAGGAAAAAAAGTGAACAAAAGCTTAGGATAGAGAAGAGAAGGACAACAGCAGATCACAGTATGACTTAGCTTATTGGCAGAACCCTACCCTGACCAGGGGATGTTCTGAAAGTCTGAAGCAAGAACCAGGCCTTAACAGGGGAAACTAGAACAGGGAGGAGAGGCTCAAGGTGTGCTGTGATTAAGGTTAAGACACCCTACAATAAGTTAAATATTGTTAAATAAAAGTCTACTCACTGACGTCTTAGGCATTGGATTTAGTGAGTAAGATGATGGAAGAAGCTTCTGGAAGCCTTTCCTTTCCCCAGACTTCCTTCTTAAACAGGTTGCCTATTTCTGTTATCATCCACCCCTCTCTCTCCATCAGATCCCCCTTTACTGATCAAAACTTACTTACACACTCAATATTTTTTAAAATCTTCTAAGGCCTTCATTCTGCTCCTGCTCTTCTTGCTCAGTGTGGCTACTTTTTAGATGACCAAGTGCTCTTCCTGAAGTACATCCATCCAGTCACTATCTTAAAACTCTTCCTAAGCTTCTCTTGTATCCTCAAAATCCTGAGCATGTGACCATGTTTCAGCCACAAGGACCTTTTGCTTTCTTAAACACACCAAGTAACTGGTTCAGACCTGCTTAAACTTGTTTCAAGTCCTAGGCTCCATAAAACTTTCTCCTAGACATTTCCTTTTCCATCTATTAATTCATGTTGTGTTCTCATACTGGATGTTTTTGTGTGTCAATTTGACACAAGCTACAGTCATCAAAGCAAGGAGACTCAACTAAGGAAACACCTCTTGGATATCCAATTGTAAGGCATGTTCTCATTTAGTGATCCATAGGGGAGGGCCCAGCCTATTATGGGTGGTGCCATCCCTGGACTGCTGGTGCTGGGTTCTATAAGGTGAGCTGAGCAAGCCATGGGGAAACAAGCCAGTAAACAGCACCCCTACATGACCTCTGCATCAGCTCCTGCTTCCAGGATCCTGCCCTGTTTGAGTTACTGTCCTGACTTCTTTCAGTGATGAACAGCAATGCTGAAGTGTAAGCCAAATAAACCCTTTGCTCCCCAACTTGCTGTTTGGTCATGGTGTTTCATGCAGCAATAGAAACCATAACTAAGATAGTCTTTCAGGAAGCCTACCCTTTGAAAAGAGAACAAACTATAGTAAGTCAGGTCACATTCCATTTCCATACACCCAGCAGAGTATAAGAACAGACCCTTAGAGGTTAGATTCTTCAGTATCATACAAGTTAGCTCACCATGCATCCTAGAACCTAGCCATTAGTTCAAGGGTAGAAGCTTCTAGTTTTTGTCTTATTGTTGCTATGATGCAAAGCTTAGAATCACCTGGGAAATTCATCATCTGTGTCACATACAGATATAAATGACAAAATAATAAACACACCAAGCTTTACAGGCATGAGGTCAATGCCACACAATATGGAAATGGTCATAAGGAGATGTAGCAAACATGGATGAGCATGGCTGTCCCAAAAAAGCTTTAATCAGGGTCATAAAAATTCAAATTTTATAGACCTCCCGTGTATCACAACATTTTACTCTTCTTCAAATTTTCTCTGAATTTTAGAAATTAAAAAAAGGAAAAAAAGAAACAAACTATCCCCAATTTAATGTCTGTAGTCAGGAAGTTGGTTATGGTTTGACACCTGACCTGTGTTGTAGCCACTTACGATTTTTGCATTCTGGCTACCCTTCCTTTACCTCTCCCAATCATTTTTCTTAATCTTAAAAACACACAAAAAGCTGACAACAATAATAAATACTGCTCCCTAGATAGAGAGCATTCTATTTACAACATCTAGACACAAGGATTGCTTGAATCCTTTTACATGGCTTCCAGTTTTCTTATTGTCAGAATTCTTTAACGTGCCTAAAAGGACACCCTTGCATTCAGCTCACACCCTCAGTCTTCTTGGCTGCTCAGCCTTCCCATCCCTTCACTGAGTATTCCTGCTCCATGCACAGTTACTCACTGGGCTTCTGGTCCTGACCCTTACTTACACTCTGACTTTCTCTGTGTAGTGGTCACTGTCATTTTAGTGGAAATTCCACACAGGTGTCAATAACTAGCCATTCCAAGTTCTTGGTCAACTTTTCCTATTTCATGTGCCAGACAACACCATCTCCTCTAAACAGACAGGGCTCATCTGCCACAGAAAGAACTAGAAATGCCCTTTCCAGTTTTTCTAATTGTTAGGGTATATCCATATGATCCAATTGTAACCAATGAGATTCAGTTAAAAAAAAAAAAATTCTCCAGCTTGCCATGTTGTTGATATTTAGTCATACTGTTCAGTTGTAAAAGTTAGGTAACAAAAGTTTTAAGAGATAGATCATCGTTTAAGAATGACCCAAGTTTGGTTCCTAGCTCCTACATGCTTTTTCACAGCCATCAGTAACCCCAGCTCCATGGGCTCTAGCACCCTCTTCTGGCTGCCTCAGGTACCAGGCACACATGGTGCATTTACATACGTGGAGAAAAACAAAAACAAAACAAACAAACAAAAAAAAACCCAAACCAACTTTTTTTTTCAAAGCGAAATGACTATATAAAACAGGCATAGAAGAATTTTTGGTTTTGAGAATATTATGTCATTTATTCAAGAGAACCATGATAGACAACAAATATGTATTTCCGTGCTTTAAATTAAGGTGAGGAAAAGAGACTGCAAATATTAAGTCCTTCACAGATCCTTAAGGCAAGAAATTAAAGAATTCAAGTTTACCTCTGGACTTCATCCCAGGCTGGAGCTGACCTTATACTGTAATTAATGGATGATTAACTAATGGCAATATGATGTAGTTATTCACCTTCAGTTGTTAAATGTGATAACATATATATATATATATTCCATATGAAGAAAATGGCTAATACTTACTTTTAAGGAACACATAAAGTGATCATTTAAAAATACCAGATATGGAAATAACTCTATGAATAAAGAAAATGTCACTGGGTTAGAGTTGCTTTATACATACATGTGGAGATGTAGTTCAGTGATAGAGCACCTCCTACCTAGCATGCATGAAGTCCTCAAAACAATCCTAGGGACTGCAAAAACAAACCAAACAACCAAAACTATACATGAAACATGAGAAAATGTATTTCTGAATTGCTTAAGTTTGGAGAAACACATTTTGGCAAGGTAAAATGTCCACAGAAATTTTTTACACTTGGCATGTATTTGTCTAACAAGATAACAAATGTTAAATTCACTGGAAAACTTTGTTTTCATTCACTGCAGTTACTAATATTTTGTCCCATGACTTTGACAGTCTAGAGACCATCCTCAATGCCAACATGAATGAGCTAGGTGCTCTATCCACATCACCCATTTGGGATCTTTGTAGCTACTTCCCAGTAACTGGCTCACAGTTGAGCTCTACCCAAAAGACAGGGAGCTTCCTTTGCAGGGCTTTGAACTCTCTGCGGGCATCTGGTAGACTACAAAATTATAAAGTCCTAGGAAATGAGTCCAATCTGTTTGCTTCAACTTAGGACAAGTTTTAAGAATCTTAGCTCCAGAATTTTCTTTGGAATACTGCATGAGCCTCAGACAATCCAGTCACAGAGACAGGCAGCTCCTCCCTCCTCACTGGACTGTAGCAGAGTCCCCAGAGAGCATTCCCGCAACCTTTTTGCATTCAGTTCTCCTCCCCTGGATTGTGCATCCAGGAAATCCCACCTAAGACTAAGGTTAATTCTGAAAATGCAAAGAATGAGTATGTATTTTTCCTATTTGATTGAAATGTGTATCTCTCTAGAGAGATAAATAAAATGATGTGGAGAAATGCTAAAAATAATGTATTTCTGAAAAATTTTCAAAAATAAAACTGATTACTAAAGTATATGATCCGAAAACACTAAGAAAAATACATTGTTCTTCCACTAGGTTCTGATTTTTAAAATAAAAAAGAAATTATAAAACAAAAAGGTATAAATATTCCTCCAAAAATCTAGAATAATCACAAATGATCTCAATGAACAATAAAATATATTGAGCGAAAAACTGTAAAGTAATCTTGGAGAATTCTAACAAATTCATTGTGATTAAACCATATTTCCCATTAGGACAAGAACATACTGACACAATAAAGGAGCAGAAAACTGAACAGAAAGTGTAAAGACTAAGATGAGCTGAGGTACATGAAAAAGGAAACCAAAGTTTTTCCTGTGTTTTATAAACTAAGTCTAAATAGAAATTAAAGATTATTTCCATTTTACTTTTTCTGTTAAATTTAAGAAACCAAGAAAGATTTCTCCCTAGCCTCATGAGATATGCCTGGTGCAAGAGAAGTTCCCAGGAGTCCACAAGGGTGACCCCAGCTTAGATTACTAGCAATAGTGGAGAGGTGCCCGAACTGGTGAATACCCAGTTCAATCATATTGGTGAATACCCTAACTGTCATCATAGAACCTTCATCCAGTAACTGATGGAAGCAGATGCAGAGATCCACAGCCAAGAACCAGGCCGAGCTCCCCGAGTTCAGCTGAAGAGAGGGAAGAGGGATTCTATGAGCAAGAGACATCAAGATCATGATGGGGAACCTACAGAGACAAGAGACAACCAAACCAAGATAGTGGGAACTCACGAACTTAAGACCAACAACTGTGGAGCCTACATTGAACTAGACTAGACCTCTGCATAAGTGAGACAGTATGTAACTTGTCTGTTTAAAGGACCCCAGCAGTGAGATCAGGATCTATCCCTGGTACATGAGCAGGCTTTTTGGAGCCCATTACCTATGGTGGGACACCTTGCACAGCCTCATTGCAGCTGGCAGGGCCTTGGACCTGCCTGAACTGAATGTACCAGGCTTTGCTGACTACACATGGGACACCTTACCTTTTCAGAGGAAGGGATGAGGAGTGGGATGTGGGGAGAGTCTGGGGAGGAGGGATGAGGAGGGATGGATTTGTGATTGGTACATAAAATAAATAAATAAAATTAAAAGAAAAAAGAAACCAAGAAAGAGCAGCATTGCTTGATCATATTTTGTTTCCATTTATTTATTTATTTTTTATTTTAGGAGAATAATGCTTGACATAAAAGAAGTATAAAAGATATTGAAATCTAATAATGAACAAAGGTTATTTGGTCTATGTTTCTTATAGGGTTTATTTCTTTTTTTTAGCATTGGTTCAGATCACAGATCTTTGGCTTGGAGATAGTTGTTCAATAATAGTTCATGTCTTATATATTATACAAGATGTAAACATGTAATGATTTGCATTCATCGGAATCTCCAACTTGCCATTTAGTTGGCTGTTCTGTTTGGTCTGCTAGTCCTTCTACTCATCTTGTGAACTTGAAGCTGTGCTTTTTTTTACGGGAATACCCCTTCAACCAGTTTTAGACTCTTCCAATAGAATGTCAGGAAATATCTTTGTCTTTGCCTTTTATCTAGTGTACATTATTGTGGTTGGGAGAAGTGCCCTCAAATAAAGGTCTGTATGTGAAGACAACCACGAGCTTGTGGTGCTGTTGGGAGGCAGCAGAACGTAGAGAATATGAAGCTAAATGGAAGGAAGTTATTAGTAGTCTGCCCTTGAACTGTCACAGGCTCAAAAGTAACAGGGTCAACCTACCGTGACCTTCAAAACTGTGAAAAACTGCCCTTTGCAGACAGATATACCATCCCTGCCTGAAATGCCACTAATAACTACTCTAAAGCAAGCTCCAGTGAAATTATAAAAAAAAAAAAAATTCCCTCATGCTAAGTGGTTATCTAGGGTGTAAAACAGTGCTATAGAGCTTACTCACAGATGTCTCTCTACTTTGATTAAGCTTTCATTTCAGTGTGTAGTATTTCATCTCTGAGTTATTGCATTTATATTTTGTCTTGTACTTTTTAACTCTGGAATCAGTACCTCCCTCCTGAAAACATTGAGAAGGTTCATACATATACTTCTGTCATAAGTATTTACTGATGAGGTGAATAAGTAAGAAGAAGAAGGTGTATTGTCTGCATCAGCAATATTCAGAGAGTCTAATTCTTCCTTAAAGTTTTATGAGAAATTCAACTGAGATTGGGATATGTCCTGTGGACAAGCTCATACTTAACTAAAAGTTGTTTTAAAAGCGATTCTTAAAATATTAATGCCTAATTTTTATAAAGGCCACTCATGAGAAATAAACACCGTCTGCTTTTGAGAAACACATCTATCACACCTGAAGGTCAAATTCAGAGTAAAGTGACCAAACAAAACAGCATCAATGAAGATTAATTCTTTGCTCTTTTCTTTGCTTATACTGATGCTCTGAACGTTTTACTTGGTTAGCACTTGGAAGTACAGTGTGACAAACTTACTTCTTATGTAATACAACACAGCAGAATTTCAAACTACTCATGAAATGTGAACAGATATTGGCCAAATTATGGGCTCTTTATTTAATAATCAACCATGGAATTAGAAGAAAAAATATATTAATTCGATAATTGTTCATTGTGAGAAGTCATTAGTCAGTGTGGTCTCCTGCGGAGACAGCGACTTAAAGGTCAAATGCTGAGTATTTAGTCTGCTAGAGACAATAATGACATTCTGAATGATATCTGGATGACCTATAAGAGTTAATGCATTTCTTAAGTAAGCACTTTAGCCCATTGTTAGTGATAGAAACAATCCTAACGACATATAGCTAGCAGAGCGGAAAACTTTAAAGATGTGTCTCTTACAGGAATCACTAAAGGTTAATTAAGTGACAATCTACTGAGCTGGAAGGAGGGAGCTAGTCTCTGAAACAATATTGGGTCCTAAATTGTTCATAAGATTCCCAAACAACGCCAGCAAATAACCCCCAAACAACTTCTTGCTGAAATCTCCATTCCTGATGAGCACTTGCTCCTGTAGCCCTGGCTCTTCACATAGGGATTTATGAGCTTAGGTCAGCACATTGGAATTACACTAACCAGCAGCTAGAGCAGACAGCAGGGTAAACAAAGGGCAAAGACCCTGGTGCCACAATTACTCTGAACCTTTGGCATGTACCCGATCCAAACAAAGGACATGGAAAGACGTATTTTAGAAAGTCGACTGTTGCTGACAGGGAAGGGCTGCAGAGGCACTGAAACCCAAGCATGGGAAATTTGACCTGGGAACAGACAGGATTCTGAACTTCTTGGGACAGGAGCTTAGCAGCCACGATGTTGATGTTATTGCATAAGGATTCCAGGACCCCTTGTGCTGAATCATTTGGCTCGATGTTGGAAAGGTGGATGCATTTTTTTTCCCATTCATTTTTTCATTTGTCTGCAATATGTGACTTTCATTTGTGAATTCCTTTGACCTATTTAATTGTTGGGATTGAAGTAGTTTGCTGTATGAATTTATCTCTTCTATTTTTCTATCCTTTACAGTATTTCTTATTATTTTGGGTGAAATTTTATGTCTAGTCTCATGAATCTTGTTTTTATTTCATTCTTTTGGAGTTTGTGTTCTGCACCTCAGTAGATCGCTCTCCTGACGTCGTCTGAAGGCAGTTCTTATCAATACAGTTGCACTGAAATCTAGTGATAATGTTGTATTAAATGTTACATTGAGGCTGAAATCCCCACAGCAGGCATCCCAGAATCATTACCAGTCTGAATATTTTCTGTAAGAAGATGATAATGATAAACACGAAGCCTCAGTTGGAGGCTTACCACTTATTACTTAATCCACAAACCCCCTGCAGGTGTATGTTGGTGTCTTCAAATGCCCACCCAAGGATTGTACAAAAGCTTAAAGCAAAACTACATAAAGAGTATTTTAAAGGTCTTATTATACAACCTAAGCTTTTTGCTTTGGGAAGATTATTATCTTACTAACAAGAAGCCAGTCGTGCTTACCACTAAGTGTTCCTTCCAAGTATTTTGAAAATGATTTCTGAAATATTTGTCTTATTTCAGCTAAGAGCCCCTGACACACTTCAAATTACCATTTGATAAAATGCTTACATGAGAACAATGGGGTTGTGGAATTGTTTTCCAAAGTGTCTCTAGATATCATAAATTCTGCAACACTTCCAAGTCATGAGGAAGCCCTGTATACCAGGCTCCAAAGGCTAAATGGACTCAGGCATCACTTTAAGGAAACAATGGTGGGAAGACAGAGGCGGGTGTGGGACCATCAGGCACAAACAGTACTTGGTATCCCAGCTGCAAAGCAATGTATAACCCGAATTTCATAGTATCATGCCAACATATCAGTACTGTTTTTTAAAAAAAAATGATAGGTAGATAGGATTTTAAGACCAAAACAAAGAGAGACTGAATCTAGTGCAGATGTCCAAGGCAAGCAGTATAGCCCCACTCTCACTGATGCTAAGGACAGGTTGACCACGTCGACCAGTCTGGGAAAAAAGGTCATGAGTTAAGAGTTGAAAGTAAGTGATAACTAATTTTAACTTAGTTTTTATGTGACTATTTTAAAAAAAAAAAGAATTTCAAAATCACTGCTTAAAACAGGAATTTTTTTTTTTTATGTATGTGCTTTAGACATGGGTGTTTAAAGATTTCCAATACACAAAGAGTCTCAGTAAGTCCTCCATGCAAATGGAGGTGACCTGGGCCATGAACTGCTTGCCCTCAGTCATTCTTGTGGAAAAGTCATGTGAAAGTACTGTATTGTAGCTGAAGTTGTGTGCACCATATGGAGTAATAAAACACAGTGCTTGTCCCCGAGGACCAGATAAATTGCAGGAGATGATGTCTTGGGGACAAAGGAGGGCCGAGTATAACTCTCACACAAACGCAAGGACACAAGTACAAAGCATGCTTCTTTGCCTGGAGGGACCGAGCAAGGCCTCGGGATCTGGGTCTGACTTTGCTAAAAGAGCGTAAGGTCGTGTTTCTCATTCTACTTCTTATATTTTCTCATGAAAAATAAGTAAATACTTATCAAATATAGACTTTAGAGAATATAAATAGGCAGAGAGTAGAAACAACTCTGATTATCATACGTAACCATTATAAACATTTTGGTATGTATGTGCAAACATTGAAATTTAGTTATGTGGAATTTACAGCATCCTGTCTTTAGAATGATAGGGTATGCATTAATGCCAAGGAAATATGTCCACAAAGTATTGCTAGGTGAAGACAGGAGACTGTCAAGTTGACTGTTTTTATATGTATGCAAAGACATAAATCATGTGTATTTGCATGTAATTATAATTTTTTTCCAACATAGTATTTTTATTGATTATTTGAGAGTTTCATGTAATGTATCCTGACTACACTCACTTCCTAGTCCTCCCAGGTCCAACTTCCCATGCTTGTATCCTCCTCGCCACTCTGCCCCCCCAAAAATAGGGAAAAAAAGAACACTAAGTCCATTTTGTGTTGCCTATATAATCATTAGAGCATGGTCAAACTCCCAGTCACCATCCCCTTAAAGAAAACTGAGCCCCTCCCCCTGCCAAAAGCCATCAACTATGAAGAACTACACATCAGCATCCCTATCACAATTTTTAAGAGCTCTCGCCAATGGCTTCCTGTCTAGACTGTTTTTTTTTTTGCAGGGGGAGAGGGAGTTGTCACAGAAGCCTTCAATGTCTCTCATTTTCAGGTGTGTGTCTGCAAACATCAATACCACTGCTAAAGAAGCTTCCTTGCCTGTTACAGTCAGGAGAAGCACAGATCATGGACTTCCACACTGTTTCTGGAGACAGTTTGCACCACAGACGTCCACAAGGCCTCCAGTAGCACTGAGGACCACAGACTTGAGCATGGCCGTCAGTGGCAGTCCCGACCACAAACATCAACAAGGCCCTCAGTCACAGCATGGACCACAGACACCATCATGGCCCTCAGCAGCAGCATAGACCATGGAC
The DNA here is from genome assembly GCF_903995425.1 of Onychomys torridus. Classification (NCBI taxonomy): domain Eukaryota; kingdom Metazoa; phylum Chordata; class Mammalia; order Rodentia; family Cricetidae; genus Onychomys; species Onychomys torridus. The sequence goes on from NC_050444.1 coordinate 53,146,411, forward strand.
ATCAACATGGCCTTTGTGGTACCATGAACTACAGACATCGACATGGCCTCCAGTAGGAGCACAGACAGTGGGAATGAACATGGCCTTGGATGATAGCCTGGACCACAGACATCAACATGGCCTCAGGCAGCAGTCCAGGATAGGCCATATGAATATATGTCCTCTGGCTGTGAAATGGACCACAGAAACAAACATGGTCTAAGCTGGCAACACAGACCACATATATCAACATGGTCTCTGTTGGCAGCATGTAACATGGAGGTCTTTTTGAGGAGGCCCAGTCCAGAAAATGAACTTGTCTCTGTCTCAGACATTCTGTTGCTGTTCAGAGCCAGGGCAATCATGTGGGTGGCAGCATGTTAGGGGACAGAGTCTACAAGAGCTCTACACTGCTGCACACCACCCTGACAATGAAATGCTACCCTGACCACCACAGCAGCACACTCACACCTGATGCCACCTTCTGGTCTCTAGCTCCCCCTCTCTCCATCATGCCTGTTCTCTGTTCCTCCATCTCTCCACCTCTCTATCACACATTTGTTCATTGAAGTGGCATTACAAACTGAAATGCATCCCACAGTATGTTTTTCTGTTTGTTTTCTGTTTGTTTTTTTCCCCTAAATATCTTTCCATGCAAATACTTATGGCAACAAGTCAGAAACCAGAATTGAAATACTGAATTATCACAGAGGCTAGTTTTGGGCATCTTGCTGTTGCTCAGAGTTAGGGAGATCTTGTGGCTAGGCATGGCGTCCAGAGGGAGAATCCAAGTAAGCTCCAGGCTGCCTCACCGCTCCAAGTCCTCAATGCCAGCTGCCCTGTGGCTCAGCAGAGAAGACGGGTGCACTTGCAGCCTGTGGGCTGGCTGGGCCTTGGCTGGAGGCTCTTCTACTCCTCTCAGCAGGGGAGCAGTGAGTACTGCAGCCCCTGCAGCATGGGCTGCAGCAGTGCAGCATGGGCTGTAGCAGCTTCTGCTCCATGCTGCAGGCCAGCCCTTTCATTGATTTCTTTTTTGTCATTTTTCTTTTGTTTTTGTTCTTTTTATCTTTCATTTTTTTTTCACAAGAAAATTGCTTTAAAATGCATTTAATGTTTAATGACATACTTGAAAGTTTTTAATACTCTGATAGGTTAAATACATTAAAAATAAAGTAATATTTAGCTACTTATCTCAAAGCTGGTGATCAAGTTCAGCCATTGAAGATAGACATTCTATATAAAGCTAGTAAGAGTTCTCTACAACTTTTGTTTTATAGATAGACTAAACACATAGTTTGAAGGTTAAAAAAAATTAAACAACCCCTTAGGAGGAAACCATTAAAATAGAATTAAGGCCTGGAAAGATGGCTCAGCCATTAAAGGATAGGCTCACAACCAAAAATATAAAGTAGAATTAAGCATTTTCCAGCAAAATCCTTTGGCTTTTTCAGTGACTTTCTCAAAGAGAAAATCAAATTCACAATGACAAGACAAAGGAATGAATAGACTAAACAATAATTATGATTTGAAGACCATAGACAGATTATTAAAGCCAAGCCTTCCATGAAGCACCATTTGAAAATTAGGGTTCAATTATAATTTTAAGCAAGATTTGATTGAAGTCTTTGGACCTTAAAACTTTTAATTTCCATAGTAGTAATGTGGCAAAACCCCTTATCTACAAAGTGTGATGTTAACAGTTACCTTGTAGTCAATTCCATGTTTAAACTATGCTTTAATATCTATTGTCTTAATGCTGGGCAATGTAAATGTCAACTGACCAGCCATTCAGTGAAGTCCCTCCATCTTGTCTAGATGGGGGCAGGTCCCATAATTACAGTAGTTTGGTTTCTAGAAACAAAATAACTTGTCTCTTTGGCATCTCAGCTCCCTGCCCCTTGGACCTGATAATGGCCAGCCAGGAAAAAAGGTATCCTGACCACCTAACATTCTTTAACCCACTACTCAGTGGTTACCCCATTGCTAACTGCAGGCACCAAAAGAGAACTGTTCAACTTCCTTCCCCGCCAGCCCCTCCACTGCCCCTCCACTTTCTTCCCTACAACCACCCTGGCTTGTAAGCGGGATGGCAGACTGGATCCTACAGACACTCCCTCTGAACGTTCTTCTCCACAGGGTCTGCAGCATCTTAAGCCTCTCCTTCTCTTGTCTGACTTTCCTTCTAATGACCTTTCCCTTGGTGCCCAGTTGGGGAAGTCAGTGTGTGGGCTCTCCAGTGGAGGGCTGCCTCCACGCCTTTCTTCCTCTTCTGTCCCCCTATGTCTCTTCAATCTCTTTCTTTCTTTTTCTTTTTTTCCTATTAACTCGTGGCCTAGCTTCAGTACCCCTTGAGAAGGGCTATCATGGACCAGAGGGTGACACATGTGACTTCCAGATTCAAGAGGATTTTAACACAATGGGATTTTGTTCAACGCTTCCTGTGTCTTCATCTCTCTAGGCTTTAACACTACTTTGGGCTCCACCTCCCTGTCAGGACCTAAATTTGATCATCCTCCAAATTTGCTCTGTTCATTCTCTCCATAAAAATTGCCTTCTCGGCCAATTGTATGCTAAAGAATGACTTATTCAGATTGAAAAACAAACAAACAAACAAACAAAAATTGCCCCCCCCCACCGCTGCCCTGCAGGACTTTCCTTCCCAGCAAACCTGTTCCAGACTGATAGCGCTTTATTTTCCCAATTTTATTTTGCTCCTCATCTCTCCCAGTGCCACCAACACCACAAGCAATACAGTTCTCAGCCACGCGTCAACAGCTAAGATGTTCCTCCAGGGAGGCAGGGATTTAGACTGGCCAATCTAACGCCCAGCAATGCCTCCTTAAACACTATAACTATTGTCACAGAGCCACAATATGCCCAGATCGAAAAGGTTCACACTATCTTTGCTGCTGTGAATGATGAAATGTAGTTACATTATTTAATGCTTTGTCATTTTGTTTATGTGCCACAACTAAATGTTACATGTATGCAAATTATATTCATATGTCATAATACCTGTAGACACTTAAGATTATACAGTGATACATACTTGATTTTAATGTGTCCATGTGTATGATATATATATATACACATACACACACAAATATATAAATAAATATATATATACATACATATTTAACAGTGATATAATTTTTAAAAACAGCTATGGAGTTCTCTTTTTGGTATATTTAAATGATTACCATTTTCTTCCTGTACATAGCAATAAATTTTTACAAAAATGTCTTTTGATCCCCAAAGACTAAATTTTGCTTGATTTTACAGCCACATTAATAATATACCTTGAGGCCAATTAAGAGTATGTATTCAACCTGCTGTCCGACTGTGTGCTCAGACTATTCAAGTTTAACCTGCCTTTAAGAAAACAGTGTAACTAACCTTACTATGTCTTGAATTTCCCATGCAATCAACTTTTACAACTTAGCTAAATGCATAGTTTTAGTCTTGTTATGTACTATTCCATGCCCCCGAACTAGAATAATGTATTTAGCTATGTGTGCATGTGTGTGTTGTAATCAGTTCCTGAAAACAGCCAACAGATTGATAGTAGTGGTGTGAATGAGATGTCCTCTATAGTGTTGGGCATTTGAATAATTGATCCCCCAACTGGACAGCTTGGGGAGTGTTTTAGTTACCATTCCATTGCTATGAAGAGACACCATCATCAATACAATGTATAAAAGGAAGCATTTAATTGGGGGCTTGCTTACAGTTTCAGAGCATTAGTCCAGGATCATCATGACAAATAGCATGGTGACAGGCATGCAGGCACAGCATTGGAGTGATAGCTGAAAGTTTACATCTTATCCACAAGACAGGAAGATCTGACTGGATCTGGTATAGGCTTTTGAAACCTCAAAGCCTACCTCTAATGACACATGTCCTTCAACAAGGCCATACCTCCTAACCTTCCTAAGAAGTTCTACTACCTGGGGACCAAATGTTCAAATCTATGAGCCTATAGAGGCCATTTTCATTAAAACTCCCACAGGCCTGCTTTAATATGTAGCCTTTCTGGAGGATGTACATCAGTGTGGACAGGTTTTGAAATTTCCCTTCCCATGTGCCCTTCTAAGTTTGCTCTATGCTTCCTGATTGTTTTGTAAAACATGAGTTCTAGAACTATTTCCCACAAACCCTTCCAGCCTTCCCTTTTAAACCATCTCTGTTCTTTGAGTGAGCCATCAATATCCAGAAACATTGTAGATGAGGGACTCCAGTGGCAACCCTAGGCTGGGACTTAAGTAAGAGTTTCCAGTCCTCATTCAGACTTAGTTTTGTGGTATCCTGCTTGCAGGATCCACCCCTCCCACCTAACTCCACTCATTGGGGGACTCTACCTTTTGGCAAAGACTCAGGGTCCTCCTAGCCCTTTCATCTCTGTCTGTCCAGACCTATTTTTTGTCCTACTGCAGCCTATTTGTATGAGTCACTCCATCCACCATTCCTCTAGTCCTGGGGGACCCCACTTCTTGTTTCAGACATGATGTCCCTAGATCTGTGTTTTTCAACCTTCCTAATTCTCTGACCCTTTAACACAGTTCCTCATGTTATGGAGACCCTCAACTGTAAAGTTATTTTCATTGCTACTTCATAACTGTAATTGTGCTACTGTTATGAATCATAATGTAAATATGTGTGCTTTCCCATGAACTTAGGTAACCACTGTGAGAAGGTCACAACACACAGGTTGAGAATCAATACCCTAGGTCTTTTTCAAACTCCTCTCAGCCTTTCCTCTTAGCTAATCTCCATTCCTTTCTGCCACCCATTGACCTGAAAAGGTACTCTGTACCAGGGACCCCACAGCCACTACATTTGTCTAGGATCCACAGAGGGCAACATCAACCAAAGAACAGAACATTCACCCAACAAAACAAAGACCAGATATCAGCACCTAGAAACACATCAAACATCATAACTCCAGATGCCTAGATGACAACACACACACACACACACAGAGAGAGAGAGAGAGAGAGAGAGAGAGAGAGAGAGAGAGAGAGAGAACATTCAAGATAGTATGTTTCCACCAGAACCCAGCATGACCTACGGCATAGACACAGACAGATAACAGATAGAGCAGCAGCCACAAACTACAAACAGAAAGAAGGCATGGGGAGAGAAGTGGGGAGTTCAAGTTTGAGCTTGCTCTTGGTTAAATTAATTTAAAAAATTGCTTGGTTTTTATTCCTTAATGTGACATTGTTGCATTTGAGTGCCCTCTGAGGTAATTTCTAATGCATTGACACATTTATTATTACTAAGTATTTGAGATATAGCATATATATTTTCTATGTTAATTAAGTTAATTTAAATATAATTTTTTTAAAAATCTTATAAACCAAATTAAGACATCAAATTAAAAAGATAAAAAATAAAGTATATGCTTGATAAAATTGTTTAAAAAGGTAAAATATTTTTGAATGAAAATATTTTTATATAAATATTTAGAAAATATGGTTATAATATAGTCAAAGTTCTGTCATATGTCAATAAAACTGATACTTGATTCTCTATTTAAAAGGTTTTCTTAAATATTGCTCTGTTTCTATTAATGTTTGCTTTAAAAAAAAAACAGGGATTTTTTTTATTTATTTACTAAATGTGGTATTTAAACCTGTGATTAGATTCCTCCAAGTATTATTGCTATGTTTCCCCATCATTTGAAGTGTTTGCCTACTGGATACCACTAAACAGTGATTCTGTTCCAAAACAGAATTCCTATATGAGTGCTCCTGATAATTTACACAGTGATTCTGAACATATTTGTGGGGGGGAAAATCAACGTGAATCTATTTATAAATGTGACCTATAATACAAAAATTTATGGTGTCTGCTGTGGGATAATACTCTTGTACACTGTAAAAGATTGTCACTTAAATTGGTTTAATAAAATGCTGATTGTCCAGTAGCCAGGAAGATTGTATAGGCAGGGTGACCAAAGTAAGGATGAGGGGAGGAAAAGGGCAGATTCAGGTATATCTAGCCAGACAGAGGGAGCAGGAGATGAACATTTCACGATAATAAAGGTACCACCATACGACAAAGCATGAATAGAAATATGAGTTAACTTAAAATGTAAGAGCTAGTTAGTAATAAGCCTGAGCTATTGGCCTAACATTTATAATTCATATTCAGACTCTGAGTCAGTTATTTGGGACTGGGTGGTTGGGGCATGGAAACATCCATTTATTATGGTGCCCAAATATTCGGCAAGAATTTCCATATAAAACCTGAGAAAGCATTAGGAGAAAAAGATTCTAAATACACAAAAGAACAGAGCCACACACAGCTTCTTCTCTTTGTGACCATCTCTTTTTTGATAGGTTGTTTACTAGCCACATGCAAAGATGTGCCTCCTTTAACAGATGGTTTCCCAGCTCAGTGTTACAGTGTTAGCAGAAAAAAAATGCCATGGCTCTTTTGAGAAGCCCTGTTCCTGAACACTTGGATGGGGTGTGTGAGCAGCAGACAGTGTGCTGTTCAATGGCAGTATGGACCCAGAAGCTCCCGAGAGTTGGGGCAGTGAACATGGCTCTCAGCAGTGCCTCTTCCATGAAGCTGGGTTCTTAGCGAACCAGGCAGGGCAAAGCCAGCCACCAAGGTGGAGGCAGAGGTCTTACTCATGCCACTTAGCAGTTTAAAGACTCATGTAGTTAGGAAAAGAGATATACAGTAAAGACAGATTCAGACAAAAAAAAAAAAAAAAAAAAAAAGCAGTCTGTAAATTGTTTATAGTATGCTTAAAAATATACAGAGGCTTGGGAGAGAGAAGAGAAAGAGTATATACAATCTTAGATTAAAAATATTGTTTTAAAATAATAAAATAAAGTCCTTAAAAAGGAATACAGTAATAAAAATTATAAAAAGCCATGTAAAGATGGAAAATACACTGAGAGTCTATGTTATTGTGTTGTCTTCAAATTGTTTGACAGCTAAGGAAGGAGCAACAACTACTAAGAGACATTTGATTACAACAGTTGCTGGATTAATCAACCTATGTATTTTAAAAATATCTTGACTTCAAATTTTAAGTCAAAAGATATGTTACTTTGGGAAAGAGGTTCTACTTTTATTTTCACAGGAAATTAGAGGCTCTGGATTTATTCTGGGATAAGAAAAATCAAATTTGATCAAGGAAGAGGCCCTGAAAAATCTCCGATGGGAACAAATAATCCAATGTTTTAAAGTGCCTCTGCTGCAGTTTCCTCTAAGTTCTTCATCCAGAACAGCTTCAAGGTTGCTTCGGAGATGATCCAGCCTCACAGAATACTCCAGTCAGGACTTGACCATAATCCTAAATTTTCTCAGGGTCCCCCCAAAATTATCAGTGCCCCCAATCATCAGGAAGTAGTCTAGAGAACTATGCCCATATTCCCAAAAATGTATTATGGATTTTTGTCATCATTTGGGGGGGTTGGTTACAAGTTGTTATGGGATAATGGTCAGGAAAATGCTAAACAATGGAGATTAATTTCAGGGAACTTGTTCTGAAAAGAAAAATGAGGTGATATAGAAATGATAGGATAAAAGAATAGATTATTGAATCTATTTTAATTCAAAAAACAACTATTAATCTTACATATTTTACATTGGTGTGGATCTTAGTTTATTGGTACAGTTTTGAAGTTAATTTTGTTATATGTATATTTATACTCTTGTTTAAGATATTATGTTTATGCAACTCATTTAAAAATGTAATCTATAGTTAAGAAATACAGATTGATAGTCAATTAAAATAGTCAAATTTATAGTCATGTTAGTTAGGTTTTCTACATATACAGAGATATATTTCAGAGAGACAGCTATCTTCAAGCACTTCAAATACCTACAGAATATGTCATTTTAAATGTTTTAAGAACTTAGATTTTTCTCACACTGAGATATGTCTGCTCTTGGCAGCACCAATGCATTCCAGAGAAGATGATGAGCATCAAAGAAATTCTGTATGGAGTTTGTTTTATTTATGACAAAAGCTAACAATATGGAAAAAGAAACTGCCCTTGCCTCAACAGTACAGAGGAACTTTGGGTAACTGTCTAGGCAGCCTGATGTCCTTGTCATTAAGTAACATTTCACCCTTCTGGGGTCTTTGATGGAGTTGAAGACTAAATAGTTATAACTATAGTTTTTCTTAGTTATAATAGAAAGTAAATTAGAATTAAAGTACATTAGTTGTCACCTTAAACTCAACAAGATAAGATAATCAAGTATTTTCTCTAATTTTGCCAAATGCAAATGAATTAACTATTGTTACTGTAATTATCACTTAGTTACTGTCTTTATTGTATATAGTTTTACTCTATTAGGGTTAAAACCTTCCTTTATAATTAGACAAAAAAGGGGAAATGCTGTGGGATAATTATCTTGTACACTGTAAAGACTTGTCACTTGAATTGGTTTAATAAAACACTGATTGGCCAGTAGCCATGTAGGAAGTATAGGCGGGGTGACCAAACTAAGGATGAGGGGAAAGAAAAGAGTGGAGGGAGTCAGGGGTCACCAGCCAGAGTCAGAGAGAGCAGGAGATGAACATGCCATGTTAATAAAGTTACTGCCATGTGGCAAAGCATAAATAGAAATATGGGTTAACTTAAGATATAAGAGCTAGTTAGTAATAAGTCTCAGCTCTTGCTGAGCATTTACAATTCATATTCAGTCTCTGAATTGTTAATTTGGAACCAGGTGGTTGGGACATGGAAATGTCCATTTACAGGTGCCTAATTCTTCAGTCCTCCAAATTAATAATTAAATAAACAGTTGTCACCATTAATTTATGAATACCCTCCAGCCCAAGGGGTTTTTGTGTTCTTTTGATTTTTGTTTTTCAGCCTAACGGTTTTGAAAAGACTTGATAAATCTGCTATATTTCCAAGATGATCAAGAATTTGTTCAGTTATTCTTCATTGATTAAGTGTGACTAATTTTAATTGTGGTAATAATATACACAAAGACAATATTAGGTAAAATCATTTTTCCAGACCCCCTAACTTAGTTAAACCATTTTCCAGTATTTGTACTTAAACCCTTCTAAGTTAAGTGGGAGTTCCTCTCTCCTTCACCTGATGTCTCTGCTTCTTTAAAACTATTTTTATTATTTTAATATTAAATATGACACTTCTATTCTACATCTATATCAAAATGCAGTACTGTTACCTGCACTGTTAAAACTTCTTTATAAGTTTGAAAAGTTAAAATGTCCCAAGTCCAAAGCCAAAATTTCCTTATACTATCCTAGCTTTTTAAATAGCTAATCTATTACCTTCCTGTAAATGTGACATTTTGCAACTAAAACTGGAAAACTACGTAAGGGGATTAACTTTAAGGAGAGTGATAGCTACCCTATTAAGACCTACCTTTACTCTCTGGTGGCTTTTCTCCAAACCCTACAAGTCTCAACAGCCTGTACCTTATAAGCGCTCTCCACACTGGTACCTATTCAGTCATTACCTTTCTGTTTCCCTCCTGCCTGCTCAAACTGCGCGGGTGCATATAGTGATATTTTATTTGTATTGAAATGTGATTTTATTTGTACGTTAATAAAGTTGCCTTGAGGTCAGAGCAAGCCAGAGCAGAAGCTGAGCGGTAGTGGTGCACGCCTTTAATCCCAGCACTTGGGAGGCAGAGCTAGGTAGATCTCTGTGTGTTCAAGGACACAGCCAGCATGGCAGACACACGCCTTTAATCTCAATAGCAACCATAGAAGACCTGGAGGTCTGTACAAACAGGCGGTGATGAGGAGGTCATGTGGCTGGGTTTACAACCAATGAGAAAACAGAACAGACAATCTATAAAAAAGATAGGACACACAGAGGTAGCTCTCTGTGGAGAGGAAGAACAGCAGAAGCAGTGAAGGGTAAGGTTTTCCGCTCTTGCTCTGACCTTGTGGTTTTTAACTCTGCAAGTGGTTCTGTGTTTCTTATTTAACAGGCCGGTTACATCTACAGGTGCAGCCCTGAGTCTTCACACTCTCCTGCTCCCCTTGCACTCACCAGCCTTATCTACTATGGGTTTCACACACACACACACACACACACACACACACACACACACACACATTTTATGTCTGTGGGTGTTTTACTTACATCTGTATCTGTGTCCCATATACCTTCCTGGTACCTACAAAAGCCCAGGAGAGGGCATTAGATCCCCTGGGCCTGGAGTTATAGATGATGGTGAGCTGCTATGTATATTTTGGGAATCTAACCCAGATCCTCAAAAAGAGCAGCCAGTGCCACCTAGCCATCTCTCCATCCCAACAAATGCTTTTTGTACATTATCTTGGTAAACTGTTATGTTCCATTTAAGCTCCCTAAGATGTTGATTCAGAAGGTAGGGTTTGATCCTCCTATTTTGAACCTAATTCTGTTTATCTCAAAGTGTCCTCAAACTCCCCTGTAGGAGATCAGACTGCCTGCTTGACTCCGTAAAGAAAGAAAAGAGAAGAGCACAATCAGCACAATTAAAAGAACAGCCATGGTGGATCTGCACAAAAATCGAAGTAAGATTTTTTTTTTATTGTCTGTTTTCTGTGGTGTTTTACTGGTGTCTGCCTCCCTAGTGCTGGGATTAAAGGCATGCTGCCATCACTTCATAATTAACAAGACATATTAATGTAATTTTTATCATATTAAATTTTAATAATATAATAAAATAATATTAGTTTATTACATTGTACTGTATATTTAACTTGAATTAAGCTGTTTTAAGAAGGAACTAAATTTGTTAGTGCTACCATGTGTCATAGTGTTAAAAAAGAAGAAAAAGAACCAATATCCAGAAGAAACATGTTAAAAGCATATAAAAATGGATTTTGTTTTGTTTTGGTTTTGGTTTTGGTTTTTAGTTTGTTCAGTTTTTTTGAAGTAAAGAAGGACTACTGTGTGATAAGACATTGTTCCAAGATGGCTGGATGTTTCTCAAAGGGGAAAGAAAGGAAACTGGAAAGCTTCAGAAGGTTTCTAACAGTGTAAGTTATAAAAGATGTGAAAAATGAGATTTAGAAGTGATTAATTTGACTTATAATTTTCTAAGTTCAAAATTCAATCAAACTTCTACTTACATCAATGGAATTCTCAAGTTTTTGATCTGGTTTTAGTAACACAAGTAGTGACTTAAAAGAAGAAAATGTGTGTCTAGTCAAGGTTCTAAAAAGTGCCTGGCTTTGCCCAAGCCTTACCAAAGTATTATACAGCGGGTAAAAATGGCAGATTAGTGTAACAGACTTTCTGAGTGTTTGATAACTATAATTGGAGGCCTATACCAATGAGAAGAGAGGGATTAAAAGGTAAAATATTTTCACTCTTGCCCTCCAAAATCAACTAGGCCCCAAGGAACTGTGGAGCATCTCTCAAAAAAGTCCAAGAGTCACCTATAAGTCCTACAAGGTGCCTTTGCTTTTGTTCATAGAGGCCATGGACACCCCCCTTTGGTAGACTATAACCAATATGAATTGAAGGCAAGTCAATACAGACAGACATGTCCATTATGCTTCCCAGGAAGGCAAGGACAATCAAGGCTGTGACTCATTCTCACAAGATGGAACAATTAGAAAACCAAGGCTAAAGTAGCAAGACCCCCTCCAAAGCCCAAGAAATCCCCAAGGACCAGATGGTCAACTGGCCTTGACATTAAAAAGGAAATTGATTAATTTTCTCCACCTCCATGGTCTTAATATGACCAGCAAAAATATGACCAATAATGATGAGTCAGCCTTACAAGCCTGAATAGGTTCTTGGTGGAATATTCATAGCATTCATAGTATTCATAGTACACCCCAGCTGTAACCAAATTAAAGACGCTCATGTTTCTCCTATGTAGATGTATCCGGCTTGTTAAATAAGAAACACAGAATCGATTGCAGAGTTAAAAACCACGAGGTCAGAGCAAAAGCGGAAAACCTTACCCTTCACTGCTTCTGCGGTTCCTCCTCTCTGCAAGAGACCTACTTCTGTGAGTCCTGTCTATTTAAAGACTTTCTGTTCTGTTTTCTCATTGGTTGTAAACCCAGCCACATGACCTCCTTGTCACTGCCTGTTTGTACAGACCTGCAGGTCTTCTATGGTTGGTATTGAGATTAAAGGCGTGTGTCTGCCATGCTGGTTGTGTCCTTGAACACACAGAGATCCGCCTAGCTCTGCCTCCCAAGTGCTGGGATTAAAGGCGTGCCCCACTACTGCTCGGCTTCTGCTCTGGCTTGCTCTGACCTCAAGGCAACTTTATTGACATACAAATAAAATCACATTTCAATACAAATAAAATATCACTATATTTCCCCTTTTCTATTTTAATAAAAAGAAAAAAAGGAAAAAGTTATAACTAATAAAAGAAAAACTATATACAAAAGTACAATAACTATATATACCATATATACAAACAATAAATACCTAAACAATGTCTAGTCCATTTGTATTTGACAAATTCAGAGAAAATAATTCCATTATCTATCCTATTTTGGTAAGTCCAGAATGTACCTGATTCACCTTTTATCCTAACTTATATAGCTAACGGAACTGTCTTATAACGTCTTTCAAATTTATACACTTAGAGCTCTTAATGAGTTTTTCTGAAATCCTTAACAAAGATAATTATAACTATAACTAACTGATCTGCAACTCCCTCAGAGACCCAAGAAGGAAATAATACTACCTAATAAAAAATAAAAACAAGAAGTGCATGCAAGCAGCTTAAAAAAAAAAATGTGAGTTGACAGAAACAGCCAGCTGCCTGGACAGTCACCTGAGGTTTCTCCACAGTGTTGGGGCATCATCTTCAGCCTACAGGCTTAGCGTATCTGACAGATTCTTTTGTGAACTAAGATGTATAAAAGGTCAACAGTTTGACCTCACATTTGGTGAGAGCAGTCCATGTACCAGAAACACCTGAATTCCATTAGTGTCATGTCATGATTCAGGATTTTAAATTCTGGAAATTATTGATGTCTTTTCAATTCAGCTGTCCATTTTTCTTGGCTGTGTATATGTGGCTTCATCTTGGCATCCTGTTCTTCTCCACATCTCTCTATTAAACGCCAGTCTACTATTGAGAGAGGTGAGCTTAGTTATTCTTCAAGAATAACTGTTTCATCTGCTGTTCCATTGCATATCAGCAGCCATTGGCCCACTCCCTGTTCAGCTGCCTTCGAAGAAAAGGACACGGTACCTTTTACAGATTGCAAAGGTCACTCACTTCAGGGATGGTGCCATATTGTCCTGGCTTCAGAAGATGCCTTTTGTTAAAGCCACAACCACACTTGTTTTGGCAAGAATTGGTAGTCCTTGGTTTCATGTCCTGTCTGTCCTGTTTGTCAGCAGTTGATTCGAGGATACTTTGTTGTCCAGTGGCTGACTTTTGCCACAATGAAAGTTAGCTCCATATGCAGTTTCTTCAATGCCCATATTTTCTCTGAAGTAGATTGGTACTGCCAGGAGCCGTCATGTCTCATAGTCATAGCAAAAAAGAAAAATTCTTAAGTTATTAAAACATTTTAAATGCCATATTCTGTAGATCTCTGAAGGGTTTGAAGATGACCTGTCTATCTAAAATATATCTGTTTAATCTTGAAAACACACCTAATATGACTACAAGTTCAATTGTAATGTCTAACCACTAATTTTCATTTCTATATATCCTAATAGTTGGTAATACTAACATTCAAGGATTAGCAAATTGCATTACATTGTTAAATGAATGGTATAAATACAATAACTTGAACAAGATTAGAAATACGTATATGGTATATTCTAACAATCTCAATCTCAATAATAATAATTTGTATACAATATAAAACAATCCAATTGAATGTAAAAATATTTAAAACTAGTAATTGTCTTTTTCTTTTTTCTTCTTTTTTTTTTTAAACAAGCACCTTTTGCCTAGCCCTTTTCCTAACCCTTAACAACAACTTGTAACCAACCCTCCTAAACAATGAAAACTATCCCAGACCCAATACCCAAAAAAAGACCAAAAAACCACCCACCCCACATCACCCCTTTGGGAATGTGGGCATCGAATTCTTAAAATTGCTTCCTGCTGGGTATGGGCAAAGTTATCTTTATTCTGAAAAGAAAAATTTTGGGTTAATTGACAAATTCTAGGAAAGATAACTATATTCTTGTTATCCATAATGCCAAAGTTCAGGGTTTATCTCAAGTCCTTATTCAAGCAGTCTTTGAAACTGGATCATCTCAGCTAGCCATCTCAGAATTGCTCTAAGCACTTTGTAGTCCAAAGCTGATCTGTAGATGATGTTTGTCAGCTTAGTGACCTTAGACTCACAAATATAAGATAGATAGGATATCTTCTTTAATGTTGTAAGTGTAATTCTTGCTTGATAATTGTTTTGTTATATGTAATTGTACTATGTAAAAGTTAAAACCTTCCTTTAAAAAAAAAAAAAAAAAAAGAAAAGGGGAAGTGCTGTGGATATTGCTCTGTAAAAATAAAATGCTGTTTGGCCAGTGGCCAGGCAGGAAGTATAGGCGGGACAAGAGAGTAGAGAATTCTGGGAAGTAGAAGACTGGAGAGAGACACCGCCAGCCGCAGCCATGAGAAGCAACATGTAAAGACACTGGTAAGCCACACGCCATGTGGCAAAGTATAGACTAACAGAAATGGGTTAATTTAAGATAAAAGAAGTAGATAACAAGCAGCCTGCCACGGCCATACAGTTTATAAGCAATATAAGTTTCTGTGTGCTTTCTTGGTTGGGTCTGAGCGACTGTGGGACTGGCGGGTGAGAGAGATTTGTCCTGACTGTGGGCCAGGCAGGAAAACTCTTAACTACACTCCTAACCATAAACATACTGCTATTTATAGATTACTAATAATTCTGTTCATGCCTCCTTTGTTTAAAAGTCTACATAATTAGACTAAGATCAGGCTAAACTCAACCATTCCATTTGTGAACAGCTTTAACTAGATCTCTGAATTTTTACAATAAAAATGGGATAAATCTACTACAATCTTAGTAGTAGTAGTAGTGCTGTCTACCTCTTTGCCCTCTGTACTCAACTGCTGTCTTTACCCACAATCAGATGGTCCTGGGACAATCTAAGTCCACCTATCTCCCCCCACCCCCATATTGCCCTCAATGCCTGAAAATCAGTAAGAGCAGCAACCATAACCCATCTATGTCCCCAATATCAGCTGGAAAACAGCTAGACTGACTAAAAATCCATCTCTTAATTGATTTGAGGCTCTCAGCTCTTGAGAGAATGATGTTAGACAGATATTAGCATGCTTGGGAGTCATGAAGTCTCACAGTGCGATGGTTTGAATAAGAATGGACCCCATATATTTGAATGCTTAGTCACTAAGGAGTAGCATTGTTTGAAGAGATTAGGAAGTTTGGCCTTGCTGGAGTAGGTATGGCCTTATTGGGGGAAGTGTGTCACTGGAGATGGATGGGCTTTGAGGTTTCTAAAAATCATGCCAGGCCTAATATGTCTCTCTCTCTCTGTCTCTCTCTCTCTCTCTCTCTCTGTCTGTCTCTCTCTCTCTCTCTCTCTCTCTCTCTCTCTCTCTCTCTCTCTCTTCCTGCTGCCTGTGAGGATCTAGATGTAAAACTCTCAGAAACTTCTCCAGCAACATGTCTGCCTACATTCCACTGTGTTCCTTGCCATAGTGATGTACTAAATCTCTGAACTGTAAGCCATCCTCAGTTAAATGCTTTCTTTTATAAAAGTTGCCATCATCATAGTGTCATTTCTCTGCTATAGAACACTGCAAAGATACACGACATCCCCCTCCTCCAAGATTTCTAATACTATAGACTTTTGAAAGACACCCTGGGAAGGAGACCACTCTTGTCCATCAGGAAACAGCTGCAAAAATGACAACTACACCCCTTTCTACCTATCTAATTAAAACGGAAGAATGTTAGTTAGGACCATGCCACTGTGTAAAGCGCCTCTGTTTTGGTTGAGCTGTGACAACTCCCTTAATCATAGTATTTTTGTTTCTAGAAGGTGTGCAACATGTTTATCTAGATGTTTGCCTTCCCTGCCATGTGGACCTGGAACAAAGGGGATATAGGAAAGATGCACATTGATTACCTGACTGCAGTGGTTCTCTCTAGCCATGGCCAGCCATGGGGAAGTAAACTTGCTTCCCTACTCTCTCCTCTGTTCTCTCCTTACCCCAGCTTGTAATCAGATGCAGGCCCACTCCTAGAGAAAGCCCTTGGAGGGTTCCCCCAAGAAAAGGTCTATACTGTTAGAAGTCACCCATTCCCTTATTTGTCTTTCTTGCTGACTTTCCAGTAAATAGTTTACTTTTTCTGTTAATTTAAATGAGACCTGTGTGCCATTCTACAATAATATATTTTCTACACGCAAACATATAAATCTGTACATTGTTCTCTTTTATTTCTGTTGCTGTGACCAATGCCTGACCAAAAGCAACTTTGGTGGACAAAGAGTTAATTTGGCTTACAATTCCAGGTCAGAATCCATTATTAAAGGAAGTAAAACCGAAATTGGGGACAGGAAATTGAAGCCAGTCATGCTTGCTAATCCAGTGGGACTTGCGACCAAGGAACATACATGAAATGCAACAGGAACCATGGAAGGAAGACACTGCTTGCTGGCTGGCTGGCTTGTGGTACCACTATAGAGGGTTGGTGCTTCCTGCATAAATTAACAACCAAGACAATACTCCACAGGCATGTTCATAGGCCAATCTGACCTAGGTAATTCCTCAATTGAGATTCTCTTGTCAGATAAGCTGACAATTAAAGCTAACCAGAATATGCATTTTCTCATGATGGACCTTGATCACTAGTAAAATGGGGGAATTGGGGAATAAAAGACATGTCTGTTTTAAGGATCTTAGTAAATATTGCCCAAATATTTTGTCCAACATTATGCAAAATTATAGTGTCTATATTTTCCATGAATTCTTAAATTGTATCTTTCTAAGAGTGTGTGTGTGTGTGTGTGTGTGTGTGTGTGTGTGTGTGTGGTATATGTGTTCACATGTGTGTAGGAATATGTTGTGTGGGTGCACATGCTTATGTGTGGAGGCCAGAGGTTGACTTTGGGTGTCTTCCTCAATCCATGTCGACTTTGTTTACCAAGGCAGGATTTCTCTGGAACCCCAAAGCTCATTAAATGATCTAGTTTTGCTAGCCTGCTTCTTCCATCTCTTTCTCTTAGTCTCTGGAATTATACATAGGTGAGACAACACACCTCTGTAGTTTTGGGGTGAATGATGGAGATTTGAAATCAAGTTGTCATCTTCTGAGATACAACCTCAGCGCTTTTACTGTTTGTAAAATTATGTACTAGCTTTGAAGGAAATATGGTATTCTGTTTTGTTTTATTTGGGATTTTACTTGTAGTAAAACTTTATATTACCCTATACTTTCGGTAATTTGCATTTATATGTGATTTTCCTGGATTTGTAAACTAGACTACTGCTTCTTCATGTTCAGTTCTTCTCCCAGAAATTCTTCTCCCTGTTTGACTAGCAAGCAGCTGTGGTGATTCAGACTCATGTGTATTGTCAATCACCTTGAATGAATCAATTCACTTCATGAAGCACTATTTTCAAGTGTGCCTGTACAGGTGTTTTAGAAGAGATTATCATTGAAGTCAGGAAACTAAGTAAATAAGATCCACCCTTTCCAGTGCACAGGATGTTCTGTTGAGGACCTGGAAAGAACAAAAAGGCAGAATTGGCTCTCTGTCATTGGGATATCCACCTTCTCTTACCCTTGAGTGCTGGAGCTCCAGATCCTCAAGTCTTCAGTGGAGTTGGGCTGATTTATTATATTTTGTATAATCCCATACTGTGTTGGCTATAATCATATCCTAAGACTTCTACTCCATAATCTAGTTAGGCAAATCCTGAAATGGCTATCCTCTTATGAATCAGTCTACATCCCATTTATTCTGTTTCTATAGACAGCTCTGACCCTGCAGCATCCTGTCTGTTGAGCTCATATGTGACCATGCAAATTTTTCTTCCAATAAAATCAGTTGAAATTATAAGAACTGATTCTTCATTTGTGTCCTGAGTCCACCATGACAGACTGCTGCTAGAGAGAAGGCCTTCTTTGAAGAAACCTAGAGAGCATATCAAGTGAGAAACAATTCTAATTTTATTGTTGAAAGGCTATGTCATCTTAGGTCATGGGCTATTATGAATAATTTTTGTGCTTAAATAAAAAATAGCAAGCTACAATAACAAAACAGATGATGTTTGCTTCAAGGCCCAGGAAGGGCTGAAAGTTAAACTATGTGTGTTGGATGGAAAGTGATTCTTGATATATGGTGATGAGACACTCAGGAGGAACTTGAATGGTAACAGTGATAAGTGTCACTGGATGAAGACCACAGAAAATGGAAGGTCAGTCCAATGTCCTGGTGGCTGTCTGGTTATTTCTTTAAAAAAAAAATAGATGAGTTTTGCATCCTTCATTTGACGCAAAAGAAACGAGTCTAGCGTTACTAAAAAAATAGGGCTGGAAATACCATCCAGTTCTCACCTTCAATGAGGAAAAAAGAAAACTGAAAAAGCCTTTGAGTGAAAAAGAATGATTCAATTTGGAATCAATGATCAAATCAAGATAGTTGAAATAAACTGATCATTAACACCCAGCAAATCCAAGTAAGGAAGAGTAGAAATGTACTCTTCAGGACCTCTACCTGGTAAGTTTACTGTTCATTCTATGTATGTATGTATTCAAGCCCTGAACACACCAGTGAGTGCTGTTAGCACATGGAGCTAAGTGAATACAAATAAACTGACTTCCTTTCAGCATTTAACCATCAAATATGCCACCAGCCTGATCTCAAAGACACTTCAGAACTTTAAATAATACTATACAACATAGCAAGCTGAGGGGTGTTGAAGGTAGACTATTTTCTGCCTACTTCCTGTTCTTTTCAGGAATTCAGGGGGACAGTGGAAGAGGAAGACTCTCTTGGAGTGATCAATGACTACAGAAAACTGTGGGAGTGAGAAATTAGCCTCAAGCTGGGAACACTGCAGCCAGCATCTGAAAGGGATTGCTATGTTCTCGCCTCCTTTGCACTCCCCAAGGAGACTTGGGTGTGATCTCAGTCACCTCTCCCACCCTGCATGCATGTGGAGACAGGGTGACAATTTGTTTGTAGTTCAAAAAAAGGCCTTATTCAAACCCACTGCAGGAATGTCAGAAGGGGACTGTCTTTATAGACCTGAAGTTTAAGCTCAATGCACATAAATGATTACTAGGTTTTCTGCAATTTTATATAAAATGTGCATGTATATATACATTTATGGAATGATTTTCCATGACAAATATTGTTCCATTTCATTGTATTTTGAACCACAAAATTGTTTTCTTTTCATCTACTTCAATGTCAGCAGATTTTTCATCCCAAGTGGCTGTCAGAAAGCAAGAGAAGTCAGTAGAGGAGGAGAGAAGAGGGAAGGCAGGGGAAAAGAAATGGAAGGAAGGAAGGAAAGACTGAGGCATTTCAGCTCAGAGAAGTGGGCATACACGTACACATTTCTCTTTTAAAAGATATACTTAAATCTTTCATTCTTCAAGGAAAAAGTAAAGAAGTAAGAAAATTCACATTTTCTTGGCCAGATATTCTTTATGATGCATTGTTTCCCCCTCTAATCTGAAATGCTTCCATCACTCATCCATCACTTAATTTACTGGTGATTGTCATCGATCTGCTCTCTAACTAAACAACATTGAAGTGAATTAAAGCATGCACACTTTTATATGTGGTAAAGATACACATTTACATTATTCCTGAAATTACTTGGACTCTTCCCAATTATCTTGGCCATTCTCACCCATTTATTTTATAAATTAATCTAGTAATTATTTTTGTCATGTTTCCTCAAAAATTCATCAAGAGAATGATTTCTCACACAATTTATAAGTTAATTGTGAGAATTGATATCTTTAAATATTGAGATTTTCTGTCAAGAGAGATAGATGTCATTTTGTTAATTC
Source organism: Onychomys torridus (assembly GCF_903995425.1). NCBI lineage: Eukaryota > Metazoa > Chordata > Mammalia > Rodentia > Cricetidae > Onychomys > Onychomys torridus. Next base: position 53,166,368 of record NC_050444.1, read on the forward strand.
ATTTATTTTCTCAGTAGTGTTATCCAAAATTGTTATTATAATTGGAATAATTTAGTCATTTTTATTGTATGAAATATTTATGTTTTTACATGGAACTTGCCAAGATTGTCTATTTTCTAAAACTTTTCAACTAGATCCTAGTATTTTTGGGAAAATGTATAATTTATAACCAAGGTTGTCTTATAATAACTTCTAAAACTGATGTATTATTTTATTTTCATTATGTCACTTTAATTTCCAAGTATAATGCTAAGTATAAAGAGCAGAAATTTTTGTCACGTGCAACTTCACTGATAGTGCCTTTTATTTTTCATTTTTCTAAATAACAAGGTTTGTGGTTTTCTTATTGAAAAATTTTAAAGTAACACTTTAATCATCTTCTACATTGACAGTTTATCAAAAAATAGATATTGAAAGATTTGTCATCTAGAATGATGATATGATTACATTACCAGCAAATGAGACTTTAATTTTATATTTTCTAATATATTTGAGTTTCCTGAATAAGTCTAAATTCTTATAATATGCTAAATATATAGCACTCACCAGTCTTCAGTTACTCTGCTTTGCTTAGAGTTGTTTGTTTCTGTTAGAATGTGAGCTGCATGAGAACCAGGCTCCATCCCTCTTTCTCTAGCATGATTTATAAGATTTTGCAGACATCCAAGTTGTTATTAAGAACTGGAGTGGATGAAGGACTTCATCTGATATTAATCTATTTCTTCAAATTATCGCATTCTACTAAAAAAGCTAAGTCAGCTGTAGTGCTACGAGGAGAACACTCAGATAGTAAAGCGGCCAAGTGCACACCTTACAGCCTGAGTTCCTTCCCTTCCCTGGAACTGACATAAAGCTGGAAGGACAGAACCCACTCCACACAGTCCTCTTCTGATCTCCACTTGGACTTTGTGTCACACTCATTAACACATACATACCAGATACTACTACTAATAAAATACTTTCTAAAAAATTCAGCCACAAATATATGAAGATTTCTAATGGACATAGATGATTCTATTCCTTTAACCTCTGCCACAAAAATAAAAATATAACTTATTTTAAAGCAAAAACTCTTGAAAACATTGTCTTATATTTATGTTTGGTAGAATACAGATTTTAAGTTATGTCCTTTTGAGTTTCTGAATTTCTTCAATGTTTATTTTAGTGCCTCCCGTTTCATCTCTGAATTTATTAATCTGTTTACTTTATTATATATGTATATGTGTCTGTGCTGTACATACTTATGCATTGAAGTGTATAGAGGCACCAGTATGTGGGAAGGTGTAGTTAGACCCCAAAGCTGACAACAGGATGTCTTCAACTACTCTACACTTTACTTATTAAGGCAGGGTCTCTCACTAAACTGGAAAGGACCAGGTCTGCTTGTCCAGCTAGCCAGTTTGCCGATTCCTTGTTTCTGCTTTGCAGGACTCAGTTAGAGGCAGCTATCATGCTTGCCTAGCTATTGAGTTGGTTCTGGAGAGCCAAATTGCAGTTATGATTAATCAGCAAACATTTTAGCCCAGAACCATCTTCCTAACTCAAATTCCACCTTCCAAAAGGCAGGAAGAGCCAGACATGGTAGGCCTTAAATTTAATACCAGCACTCAGAAGGCAGAGGTAGGAGGATGTTTCTGAGTTCAAGGCCAGTCTGGTTCACATTAATGAGTTTCAGGAAAACCAAGACTACATAGAGAAACTCTGTCTCAAATAAACAAGCAAAAATCACTAAGAGAGAAGCATTACAAGTAAAAGCAAAAAGTGAAAGCCAAGTAACAGGGTTGAGAATAGATTACCTGGCCTCTTGCAAGGCTTCCATAACAAAGGCCTTGATAACTGGGGTCTGGTTCCTAATGTCACATGAAATTAGAGATTGTAGTCTAGGAAATGACAAGACAAACATGGAGCCCCAGTTCTCCTGATCTGAGAAAAACAGGAGCATGAGAGAGATACTGCTTCTGTTTAAAGGAATCAGGAAAGCAGCTGTTCCATAACTACAGCCCAGGGTATGAGGTTCTAATTTATGATGGTTTGTGAGCAACTAATACATGTTAATGTTTAAACTAGCCCAGGGCCACTGTGAGCTCATCAGGCCAGCATAAATTCGCCAGTGCTCAGGGGAGTCTTTTATATCTCAGGACCCACTAGACCCAGGAGAAAAACTAATCAACATCTCTCTCTCTCTCTCTCTCTCTCTCTCTCTCTCTCTCTCTCTCTCTCTCTCACACACACACACACACACACACACACACACACACACACACACACCAAAAAAACAAAAAAAACAAAAACTATAGACTATGAGCTCAGATTACATAAGAAATAAACTCTGGGATCTACGCAGCAGATGCCATCAATGTAATGAATAATTAGCACATGAAAAATTGCAGATCACAGAAAAGTCTAAAGAAAAAGAAATTAAAGACTTGAAGCTCTAATAAAGAATAGATCATTATGAGCAAATTAAAAGTGGATTGTTAAAATAACCATACACAGTTTTGACAATCAGAGATGGTCATTGATAATTCTAAAATCTCACTGAGTCGGCTAAATATCAGAATTACTATGTCTGAATAGAAATTAGGAAATTAGTTCTTGCATATATACAGAGCAAGTTGGTCTGGGAAGAGCAGCCACAATCTCAGAATGGGTGCAGGAAAACCCACTTGCTCAGAAAGTACCCTCGGGTCTGGAAACAAGAATCAAACTTCACTGCATTAGGCCACTGAGATGTGGGGCTATAAAAGCATCTTATGGTATTCACCACAGCTAACAGAAGACTCTTTGTGGGTTGCAGTATTTCACAGATTTTATACTAATGTAATTTTCTCCTTCATAATAACCAGCTTTAAAAATCCAGATGCTTGTTACATTTTCATCATAACCTTGAAATTCAGAGAATACATACAACACTTTTTCATTAATTCTACCCTAAACTCAGTGAGTTGATTCCACGTGGAAAGTCAAGTTGTAGCACACAGAATAAAGGCTCCCCAATGATGCCCACCCCTGATTCTGTGAAACATTTGATTTATGGGCCCTTTGGGCAATCAAAAAAGACTTTAAAGGTTATTAAGTCATGGACCTTGAGATGGAGGGAATGTAGTTGACTCATGGAGTAGCAGTGCAAACACAGGAGATCTTAGAATTTGATAAGAGATGTAGCAAGAGAAGAAACATTGAAGAAATGCAAAGCTGACTTAAACACTAGAGGAATGGCCCATGAAGCAAGGAATAGGAGTGCCTTCAAGAATTGGAGAAGGCAGGAAAACACATTGTCCCCAGCATCTAAGAAACACAGCCCTGCTAATACCTTGATTTCACCCCAAGAGTCCTTTGTCGGGCTTGAAACCCACTGAAATATATAAATATATATATCCCTGTATTATTTTATTTATTATTTTAAGTTGCTAACATTGTTGGAATTTAACAGAAGAAAAACACTTACTCAGGATTTTGTTGTCTCAGAAATGTTGTATTTTATTTCTTTTATTATTGCCTTTCTTCTGTAACTTCCAGGATACAAAGTACATATCTATTGAGTCAACGAGATACCTACCTGACTCATCTTTCTTTCTCTATACCCTATCAGCACTGTTTTCTCATCTGAGTCCCACTCTTTGATAGTACTAATTCTTTTTTAGTAATGTTTAAAATGCCGTCTTTGACCACAATAGAATTTTCTTAATTTAGCAATTATTATTTTAAACATTGTATCATTATATTAAGATCCTCTATATTGCCTGTGAGAATTTTTTTTGTATCATTTAGAATCTCTACAAGCTCTGAAACAATATCACTAATTATATACAGCAATAGGTTCACTGAAGAATATATAACCTGAACGCTCAAATGGTTCTCCTTCAGAAGATATTGGAAACCTAACCAATTACCTAGGACTAGTGAAGTTTCTCTTGAAGGAGAACCTAAAACCACCACTTTAGTAAACCAGGATAATTCCTAACTACATCTAAATATTTGTCCTAAACGCTACAGATAATGGTAGTCCTCGCCCTTCATCAAAAAACCTCTCCTTGCAACAGATAGAGACCATTATGAAAACTACAACCAATCAAAACACAGAGCTGTAGAGGCCAGTCCTAACTGATATATTTACAACACAACTCTCACACCTAAGGCTCATTGTGGAAGGTGGGGGATTTTAAAAGTCAGAGAACAAGAATGGCACCAATAGATGTGCTAACACAGATGGGGGAAAGCTCTAGAGACCGCAACATAAATAAAGTACAGGCAATTAAGGAATGCTGAGAGTAGGAGAAATAGTCTTCCCCAAGGGGGAGGACACACATCAATGGGTTACCCAATACAGAATGGCCCTGAAAACATACATACAGGTAATATTGTACAGATAGAGCAAGTTATATTTATGTATTTGGAAATATACATATATAAATACAATTGATGAAAAAAGAGATTATAAATTTGAAAGAAATCAAGGAGGATAGATGGGAAGGTTGGAGTGGAATTATATTATAATCTCAAAATAAAGTATTCATTGTAGTGGTTCAGGCCTGACATCCCAGTACTAGAGAGGCTGAGGTAGGAATATTGCAATGAGTTTGAGGATAGTTTAAGGTTATATAGTGAGTTCCAGGCAAGAACAAACCTTATGAATTTTCATTTTAAAGAATATTTATTTTTCATAATCAAATTATGTTATCAGACACCTGAGTCTTTTTAGAGGGAAAATTAATAACATTGAATGAAAACATTGGGATCTTGCACTTACAGATATTTTTTTTTATTCTCTAAAAACATCATGTTGAGTATACTTAAAAACCAGTAAATCACAGAGAAGATAACTGCTATTTAAAGGATTCTCCAAGAGAGTGTAGCCAGATTGAAACACAGGTTGACCAACTTGAAACTAAGTTCTGAAAGTCAAGTGTCAATACATTTATTGGTGAGAAGTTCCACATAGCAGGAAATGTTGATGCATGAGGAAGATGTCTGTTTAAACAGGGGCATCAAGGTGTGAACAGCATAAGTAGGTTCTGACTGTTTCAGAACTCTTTCAGAGAATAATATGAGGTCACCCATATCACAGAAGTGGGGTGATTGATGAGGAATCTTGTGCATGTTTTAATATAAATTACATTTCTCTGATTTTCTGAATGTAATTGCTTCCATGTGTAGTTCTTTTTCATGCTAAATTTCACATTTCCTTGATGTGGTCACTTCTCACAAATTCAAATCAGTGGGATTCAAACAGGATTGCATTTCTTTCATCTAAATAATTTATCTTAAAAAAATGGATGTGACGAGGTGGCTTAGAAATCGAAAGCACTGGATACACAGAATCTGCTCTTGGCTTCCAGGAGGATGAAGGAAATTGCACAATAAATCAATTTTTATGGCTGCTATTGACTTGCTACATTTGCTGCTTTTAAAAATTAATAGCTGAAATAATGAACATTCAAAAAAGTCTCTCTAGTGTCAGTTTGATTAATTCCTTGATATGAAGTACAGATGACAGATGCAATATTTGAAATTAGATTTTCCTGCAGTTTAGAAAAGATAGAGCTAGAGACAGCAGCAGCAGTGGCGGTCAATACAGCCTTGTGTTTTTTCTTCCAGTAGTTTGTAATCAAGCTCTCTTTTCACATACATGCCCTATCCAGTAAGAGAAAGTTTAATTATTTGTATAAATATTATTGTAAATGCATGATAGTGTCTCCACAGTCCATGAGTCATCGTTTTACATTAATATTGCATTACAGTAAAACTGGTAATAAATTCCTGCTCTGAAGAAATTGTGCATAGGATTGTTAACATGAGGCTAAGCCACTGGATGAGTTTATTAAAGTTACTGAACTATGTAGTGGAAAAAATGGAGTTACTTAAACTCTATCCACGGAACCTGCAACAAAACTGAGCTGATGGTTACAAAATACTGAAATGCCAGATGCCTAACTTCATGGTTTTACATCAATGTGAAATCAATACACAGCCTCATCTTTCTAGACACCATGAATATCTATTCAAATTAACTTCCATGAAATCCTGTGACAGCAAGTGATGGCATAAGGAAGACGGGTACAAAGCAGAAAATCAAATTCCCCTAAGAATATGGAAACAGGAAAGCAAAATGAAGAGTCCTTGTTGAGGATTTTTAAAGTCTCAGGCAAAGGGAGGAGACAAAGAAGCATGAAATTCTCATATCAATTGTATCAAAAATGCACTTTCATTCGATTGTTATATATATGCCAATGGCTAACAGAGTTTCCTAACCCCTGAACTTACACTGAAGTTGCTGGTTTATTGTAGGATATATTCTTCGAGAATCTGGACAAGTGAATATTCTCTTAGAGTTGGGTTAGTATGGCATTTGGTGCATGTGAAAATGAAGTACAGTGGATGAGCACATAGGCTCTTAAGTCAGGCTAGCCTGAAATGGTATCACAACTCCACAGGTCAGTTAACATGTTGGAGTTTCTTCATTTCTTAAAGGGCTTATGTAAAATATAAATAAGGTGTTATCTCTATAGTGTTTGTGCAAGTGTTAAGACACATATGATGTTCATTGTTTGCAAATGTGTAGCTGGGTTTGTATCTACATGACAAAACTTTTTCAAACCATCTACACTAATATGTCAAGAATTCCAAGCAATAACACCAGGCTCAGTCATTCTCTAAAAGAATTTAGAGAATTCAAAAAATATACTGTAGTTGTACTTAAGTTTATTGTATAGACATGATACAGCACCAAAGGAAAAAGGGCCCTTTATGGTGGAGTTGGAGAGCTTCATGAGTTTGTACAGCCAGATACAATTGGGTGATGATGTTTTGGAAGCTTGAAGAGTCTTTATCTCTAAGTTCTAGCTGGTAGATGTAGGGCCTTTAGGGCATGGCTAGAGCCCAAGCTTTCTGTGGATGCATGGGGAGGTGAAAAAGCTACCTCAGGCTCTGATCACAGTGATGACTCTGTTGCACATCCACACTGCCATGGAACTATGAGCCCAAGTGGGTCCTTCCTCCATAAGCGTTCTTGTACCTGCTATCTAGTTATAGCTGTAAGAAAATAATATCTAAGTAGTACTCCATTGTGTATATGTACCATATTTTCTTTATCCATTCTTCAGTTGAAGGGCATCTAGGTTGTTTCCAGGTTCTGGCTATTACAAACAATGGTGATATGAACATAGCTGAGCAAATGCCCTTGTGGTATGATTGAGCATTCCTTGGGTCTTGGGGGAAATGGGTTCCCAGTTTTCTAAGGAAGCACCATATTGATTTCCAAAGTGGCTGCACAAGCTTGAATTCCCACCAGCAGTGGAGGAGAGTTCCCCTTGCTCAAATCCTCTCCACCATAAGCTGTCTTCAGTGGTTTTGATCTTAGCCATTCTGACAGGTGTAAGGTGGTATCTCAGAGTCACTTTGATTTGCATTTCCTGGATAATTAGGGATGATGAGCAATTCCTTAAATGTCTTTCAGCCATTTGAGCTTCCTCTGTTGAGAATTCTCTGTTTAGTTCTATAGCCCAATTCTTAATTGGACTGTTGGGCATTTTGATGTCTAATTTCTTGAGTTCTTTATATACTCTACTCAGCAGAGAAAAACAATGATATCATGAGGTTTGCAGGCAAATGGATGGATCTAGAAAAAAATCATCCTGAGTGAGGTAACCCAGACTCAGAAAGACAAACATGGTATGTACTCACTCATATTAGGATACTAGATGTAAAACAAAGATGACTAGACTGCTACACAACTCCAGGGAGGCTACCTAGAAAACACGACCCTAAGAAAGACAAAGGGATCGCCAAATGACAGAGACATAGATGAGATCTACATGAACAACCTGGATGACAGTGGGGGTAATGAAGGGCAAGTTTCGAGGGAAAGAGAGCTTAGGGGAGCAGGAGATCCCAGCTGGATCAAGAACAGAAAGGGAGAACAAGGAATAACAGACCACATGAGAACAGGAAGAAGCAAAGTGCTAGAGAGGTCCCCAGAAATCCACAAAGATACCTCCACTGTAGACTACTGGCAATGTTTGAGAGAAAGCCTGATCTGACCTAGTCTGGTGATCAGATGGCCAAACACCCTAACTGTCATGCTAAAAATCTCATCCAATAACTGATGGAAGTAGATGCAGAGATACTCGGTCAGGCCCCAGGTGGAGCTCCAGGAGTCCAATTGCCAAGAAAGAGGAGGGACTGTAAGAGTGTGAATTGTTGAAAACAAGATTGGAAAAAGCTCAGGGACAAATAGCCAAACTAATGGAAACACATGAACTATGAACCAAAAGCTTAGGAGGCCCCAACTGGATCAGGCCCTCTGGATAAGTGAGACAATTGAATAGCATGAACTGTTTGGGAGGCATCCAGGCTGTGGGACCTGGACCTGTCCTTAGTGCGTGAGCTGGCTGTTTGGAATCTTGGGCTTACACAGGGACACTTTGCTCAGCCTGGAAAGAGGGGACTGGGCCTGCCTGTACTGAATCCACCAGGTTGAATTGAATCCCCAGGGGAGTCTTGGCACTGGAGGAGAAGGGAATGGAGGAGAGAGGCTAGGGGGGAAGGTGGGAGGACAGGGGAACCCATGGCTGATATGTAAAATTAAAACACAAATATAATAAAAAAAAAGAAAAAGAATATCTGTTCATAGGGAAAAATTCAAGAGAAATTATGGTGGCTTTTAGGAGTCCTTTCCCAGCAAAGCTAGAAGGCCAGTACTTAATTCTCCAAGCAGACATATGTATGACATGTGCAAATTATTGGCAAGCAGAGACACTTCCCTGAGCTTAGAGTCAGTTGTTATTAGAAGCTACTTCTGTGGGTGACATGAGCTCGTCTTGTTCAGCCTCTCTGGGGATGAGGTTGAAGCAGCAAGCCAGATGAATGAAAGTGGCCTGCACTGCTGTGCTAATCAATATCCCCCATAAAAACACAACAAAGGCAATGCACAGAGAGTTGAGAGGGGAAGCATCAGGAGAATAGCTCCTGTGCTATTAGAGACCTGAAGCCGAAGACACTGGGGTGGCCACATCAGACTCTGAAAACTTCCAACTGTCTTAGAACTGGAGCATCCAAGGGCAGAATCCTCAGTATAAGAATAAGGCATGTAAACTAGGGGATGCTGGTGGAGATCTTGAGGACACAACACCAAAAAGCCTACAGTTGAATACCCAAGGCCAAGAGGAGAATGTGTCTACCTGGGCAGGGAGAGGGATCAATTTCTCTCTTTTTTTGTTCCATCTTGAGTTCTAATCAACTGCTATATCAAGGGCAAATTTTTCCTACTCAGCCTACCAACTCACATGTCATGTCCTTCTGGAAACACATGCCAGACATGTCCAACAGTAATGTCTTATCAGTTATCTAGGTGTTTCCTATTTTAGCCCAGAATATACCTAAAGTTAACTACAATCACAAATCACATTGTTAATAGAAATTACCTGGATGTTGCATGGCCAACAGTCTCTAAAGACACTTATCAGGTAGGATCATCCAAGGACCAGTCACTATATATCTCTTAGGAGCTACTTCAGGGACAGTGACTCTTTCAGAATGCACAGTTTACACCACACCTGCTGACACATGGCTAATAAGAGTTTTACAAGTAGTGCTGCCACCCCTGCACCCTTACTGTAGCAACTTGCTCCTTTTCTGTCTGTCTATATCAGTGCCCCGTCTGCCACATGATATACTTAGGATACGATGGAAACATTATTAAGATGGCTCTGGGTGGAAGGCATCAGGACACTGGAATGTGGCTTTTGAAGGAACTAAGCGACCTTGGAACTAAAGGATCATGTGTTTTCCTCACTCTGTCTTTCACTCCCATCCATGAGGTGAATACTACATGCTTGCCACACCACAGGCCCCAACTAACAAAGCTAACCACTTGTGGATTTGAACCTACAAAATTGCTAACCCAAACTAACCCTTCCTTAATGTTGATTAGCTTAGATGGTTTCTTACAGTAATGGACTACTGAATAACACATTCCATGTTTTGGAATAGAATTGCTGCTACTCTGGTGAAAGGCACTCTAGAGCAGCAGATCAGTGGTAACTTACTGCTTCTGCTCTATTGCCAAATTTATACCTACACATTGGGGATATTGTCTAATGTAGGAGTCTGATTACAGCAGATTCAAAGTTAAGTATATTGAGGATATTTTTATCCTAACTGGGATGTACATATTTTCTAGAAAATTGTAAACATCTTGACAAAAAGTAAATAATTATTGCTAGAAAAGTGCATGGATTAAGAGCATATGTTTAAATTCATGTAATTTTTTTCTGGAATCAGTGGACACAGCCATATCCAGATGAAGGATTTGAATAAAAATAGAAAAAATTAAAATTGATATAATGTAAGAATATGGTAAACACAGGTAAAGTAGAGGTGAATCTGAATTTGCTTGATGTAATATTTGCAAAGAGTACCAGGGTGCAGGTCAACATCAAGATGAAAAGAATTTCAGGTAACATGAGCAGGCATGTATGGGGCATCTAACATGGGCCAGGCACTGTTACAAGTTCCTTTAGACACTATAAAGGTATCATTTGTCATATTTTCACCTTGAGGAACATTTTCCATCTGCTACATGTGATCTTTCTTTTTTATTTCCTCTGGAGCACAGTATTTCTGCAAGGGAAGTGACTAAGCCATATTGGGTACTGTCCAAGGCAGTAGCCATTAGTCCCAAGTGGTTAGTGGAGCACTCGTGATGTGACTACTTTACACTTCTGTAAATGGAGCTACGTACTGGATTTTGAAAACAATATCAAAATATAAAGCATCATTAGCAATTTCCTATATTGACATATTTTAGGGATTCTATAGCAAAATTATGATCAAAACAATTTTACCCAACTAATATAGAACTAATATAGCAGTTAAATTTTGACAGGTGCATCTCTCATTTACAGCTGGAATTATAATTCTGTAAGACAGTACTTCTCTAGAATGCTGAGGGTCTTGCCTTTCTACCACAAGCAATACATTTTGCTAAATAAAAAGGTGTCAGTCTCAGAAAGGGCTTAGACCTTGGGGCCAGAGTAGACATGGGAAGAGGTATTTTAAAATTATTGATTCTCTAAACAATGATAAAGTTTTGCATATTTGTTGAAGAAATGTGCGTGCTGCAAGCTGCAGGAAAACCTAATGAAATTCAGCTACCCTCACAAAAGCTACGAGTTGAAAAAGTCAAGGAGTTCTCCAAAGGTCAAGCCATGGCTTAAGAAGTCTTGGTGATGTTTTAGCTTTTGTGTATATATTAGCTGTTTCCTATAATGATTTTTCTTGTAATGCTATGCATGCTTCCAAGAACTCCTAACAGTGTATTTATCTAAGCATCCAAGCTATCAAGCATTCAAGGCCAAACAAAAGAACACCTGTCTCCTAGGTCAGGCAGATAGCTTTATTTCTTGTGCAATTTAGGGTGAGACCCTTCTTCCTTACAGCCTTACTAATAGACTCTTAATTTCTTACCTAACGCTTCTAGGAATGAGGATTGAGCACATAATTTCCCTTCTTGACTAACCGATCATTAGTACTCATTTGGGTTGTAAAAGAAAGTCTGACGGCCACCGCCTGAGGAAAATTCTTACCTGCCTTTATGACCCTGTAAGAATTCAAGCCTGGTGACCTTGCTGTGCCAGAGGATCACTATGGCTTGGGTTTATAACTGGACACCTCAAAGACTGAGGGGAACTGAGGTATAAGGAGAATGAAGAGAGGATATTGAGGATTTTGGCTGAGAGGATTTTTGACTAGAGAACTGGAGGTCAGGATGGAAGATGAGGAAGAGCCAGACGGGAAAGTATTAGATGCATAAGAATGAGATGAGAAGGACCTAGATGAGGCAGAACTAAGATGAGAGACTTAAGATAGAACTTAGAGGGGACAACAGATAAATGTAGAGACAAATCAGGAAAGAAAGAAACTACGCTTGAGTACAGAACTGTAGCTGTATAGATAGGATTTTATCTCAGAGGAATAAAGCAGATGGACAAAGACCTTGGTATACTTAGATTCATGTCCCCAAAATAGTTCTCGCTCTTGGTAGTTTCTCTTCTGAGCCCCTGGGAAGTATATTATTAAGGCTGGTCCTTTAATACTATACAAGAAGTGCATATGTACAATTGTGGAGGACAGCCTCTGCTCAGCTTCCACATCCTTTTACCTATTTCTGTGGTTAATCCTTCCCACCCACCAATGAGATCTCATAGGACTCTCATGCTGTGGGGTAATGCTTTTGTACACTGGTTTAATAAAATGCTGATTGGCCAGTAGCCAGGCAGGAAGTATAGGCAGGACAAGCCAACTAAAGGAATGCTGGGAAGAGGAAGAGCAGAGTCAGGAGTCGCCCACCAGACACAGATGAAGCAAGATGACAAGGCAGAACATGGCTAAACACAGATAAGAATTACGAGTTAATTTAAGTACACAAGCTAGTCAGGAATAAGCCTGAGTTAATGGCTGAGCAGTTATAAATAATATCAAGCTTCTGTGTGATTATTTTATAAAAGGCTGTGGGACTGTGGGTGAGAGATTTGTCCTGATCGCGGGCCAGGCAGGACACACACAAAAGAACTTCTACTACACTCTCAAAACTCTTCTTAAAAAAAAAAAAAAAGAAATCATAAAAAGAAAATAATCTCATGTCAAATATTTAAGTCTTAGTGTGTGTGTGTGTGTGTGTGTGTGTGTGTGTGTGTGTGTGTGTGTGTTGTGTGTGTGTTATGAATATAAGCGTTCACATGTGTGAAGAGGCATGAGTTCCTACTGTGTGCTTTTCTCTATTGTTGCAATCTTATTTTTTTGAGACAGACTCCCTCACTGAACCTGAAATTCACCAATTCAGCTAGACTGCCTAATGAAGGAACTCCAGAGATCCTCCTGTCTCTGCTCCAGAGCTGAGGTTACAGATGTGTGTTACTGCACCCGGATGTTATGTGGCTACTGGAGAGCTAAACGATGGTCCTCATACTTGCATGACAAATATTTTACTGACTCAGCCATCTACTCAGACTTAAGAATTTTAACATTACAGTTGTGTCTACTATAACATTTCAATTCTCTTTCTCCAGCTGGGATCTGCTCTATCTATGTGTCCTGCAACATGTAGAGATCACAGCCAGTGACCTCTTTCTCAGCAGTGTTCTCTTAACCAATGCTGGTGTGTCTTGCAAGAGGTACAGGACAGAAAGAGGTCAAGAGGAAATTCTAGATACCACCTTACTAATACAGCTGGTACATCATGGTTTGGGGGACTGCTTGGGAAGTAGATGAATAGCTGATCTTTCTTCCCAAGACTGTCAGATGCTTCTAATGTCCTCCTTGTGCAGACTTAGCTCTGGCTGCTATGAGCCATTTCTATAATTTTATGCTGGTTGTTCATTCACTTTGTTGGGGTGTGAGTTCAGAGTCCCCATTAAGATAGATGTTACTTGGTTTTATTTATATTTTCATTTACTCATATTGTCCACCACCTCTCTCTGCCCCAAACTTGCCTTCATTATCATCAAGTCTGTCTCAAGTTTGAGAGACTCGCCAATCAATGTTTTTAAGTGTCAGAAAACATATAACAAACATTCTTTGGTCAGGACATGTTCATTCTCTTAATTTGCTCTTTGAACAGCTGCAAACAAGCAATGCCATTGTATTCCAATAACTCTTTACCAGAGAATTTAGACGTTCTATGTTAAGCAAAACATGCCACAAAATGATAACAAATAGTTAACAGTCATGAGTGAAGTTTAAATTAGTGGTTAGCTTTCAACCAGGTGGCTAACCAAGATCTTTCTTCTCTTATCTGTACTAGCCCTTCTTCGTCTGCATCCACTCAGAAAATATGAGGACATAGATGCATCTAACCTCTTGAAAACCTAACCTGCAAGAGGCTCACACTGCTGCCTTTCACCTTTCACTAGCCACACAAACCTTCAGAAGAGACTGAGGAAGGCATTCCAGATGTTTGCCCAGCACTAACTTCTATGACGAGAACAGATTTTATTTCACAATAGACAGTTACATCTCCTTTTTACACCGAGGAATATAACTTACAAGATAAAACATTTATTATTGTTCATGATTTCAGAGATTTCAGGCTGTGGTCACTTATTTCTGTTGCTTCTGAGCCTGCACAGTGAGGCAGGGCGTCTGGGTGAGGAGCTTGTGCTCCGGCACAGCGGGTATTTTGGGAATGAGTATGAGTCAGAGAGGCTGAGGGAGCGACTTTGGACAAAGCATAGGTCCTGAAATATGTCTTAGTGACCTACTTCCTCCAACTACATTCCAATAATAATAGCAAGTTATGCATCCATCAATGAATTAGTGCATGCATTACATCACAGACTTCATGATCCTATTATCACTCAACAGATGGACCAAGCCTTCAACATTTGAAGATTTTGAGGAGCAGGTCACATCCAAACTATAATAGTGGTCTTTGCCACAATTGCCAGCATTTCTAATCTTCTCGTGTGTCTTTTCTTCTTTTTAATGCAGTTGGGAAAAATAGTGGTTGTGGTCCATAGGTGGAAGTAGCAACTAACTGCATGTTGATGAAGAACACGCTGCATTTAAGGTGCAGGGTATTGGATCTGTTATTAATTCTCTAAAAGTATTGACGTATCAACAGAAGCTGAGACAATGTCTGTCTTGCATCATTTCATACATCATGGAGTACATTCTGTACCATATACTTTATATTTGACATTTCATTTATCCTTAAATTTTTGACATAGTGTAAGGCTCATACAAGTTAACTTATTTTAACTTAATTAAAATATTCAATATAAAGAGGAGCTAAAATTTAGCTCCAAATTTTCTGGCTCTTATAGATAACTGCCTCCAGTTATAATTGAAGACATAGAGAAATAGCCACCCTGGTTTTAAAAATTAAATTAATATTTGATTTAAAAGTATTTCTTCACAATTACTATTTGCAGGATATGTCTTAAAATTATTGCAGAAAAAGAAACATACAAAAGAGGAATGATTCTTCTGAAAATAATAATTTATATATCAAATAAGCATGATGAGAGTTAACCATATCATTTCCAATAGACTCAAACATTTATAAAGTTTAGGGAGAAAAGAAACCACTAGCTTAATGATTCTAACTGTTAAGGCAGTACATTCAGCTACTGATGAGTGAGAGGGGTGGGGGAGGAGCATGAGGAACCTACCCTATTACTCTCCCCAAGGGACTACTGAAGAGCTCGGCCTCCTTCGCAGCCTGGACACAGGGAATCATGGAGCGACCACCACACCACTGTTAAAGCAGCATGCCATCCTGTGATCTCCAAACCAACAGAATGGGTGTCCTGGACCAGAATACTCTCACTCATAGATTTAGAGGAACTGGTCCTGGACCTCAACCATGGCTTCTTCCAAATACCTCCACAGAGTTATTAATCATCAGAAGTAAGGTGAGGGGGTCGTTCGAAGTTTTCCATACATCAGTATCCCCTCTCATATTTTACCCAAGTCCAGATTTTAGTTCTTGAGAATTTCATGGAACATGTTTTGGTCATCTTTACCTCCATCTCACAACTCCTTCAAGATGTACTCCCACTCTCCTTTACACCCAACTTTGTGTGTTCTTTTGTTGTTGTTTTAGGCTATCAAGTCTAATTTGTACTACTCAAATATTCTTAGATGTGTGGCTTTCCATAGGAGCATGGTTGACCAGGGATTATACTCTTAGAGAGACACTCCCCCCGCATTTTCTGGAAGAAATTATTGCCAATAGCTGCTTGGCTAAGAGTGGATGTCCTGCTTGTCCAGCTTCACTCTCTATGCTGGGATTTGGTACGACTTCAGCTTGCACAGGTATTGCACATTCTATCACTTCCTCTGTGAGTTCATGTGTTCAGCTGCCATGTTTTGTCCAGACACTGTTTACCTGTAGTCATCCACAGCTTCTAGCTCTTACATTTTCCCCACCCTACCCTACCCCCCACTTCCATTGTGGTCTGATGTAGATATTCTGTTTAGATCTGAGCATTCTCTAGTCTCTTATTCTCTGCACCTTGGCAGTTACAGATCTCAGTGTAAGTCACTGCCTACTTTAAGTAGAAGTTTCTCTGATAAATGTTGGGAACTGCATTAATATATGATTATAATAAAATCGTTAGGAGTCAGTTTAACAATATGTCCATTTAGCAGAATTACAGTTAGGAAACATTAGCATTGTTGTAGAGCTAAGAAATTTGAGCTCAGGAAGGTTATATAATTTTTCTCAGTGAAAATGTCAGACAGAATATAAACCAGGTTATCTTAACCATTGTTCTTCAATACTCCCAATGTTTATATTAAGACTTCATGTACTTGGTACTAGTCTGTGTTTTCAGTAACTGCCCACATGTTTTCTTTATGCCCACATACTTTGACAGTCTTCCACATGGGCAGAGTCACTTTTAGCCATTTCAGTGTGATCCTCAGACAGTTCTGCTAGCTACTGAGGAAGAAAGGCAAAGTGCTGCCCACATCATTAAATAAACAGTGCTAGAGAGGGAGCAGGAAGAGACTGGATCAATGATTACAGCAGACCTCAAGGATACTTTGGATTTCATCCCAGACCACTGCCATAACACAAATATCTCAGGAAAGAGAGTCACAATATTTTGGTTTCCTAGTGCATATTTGAGTTCAGTGTGGGCCTAGAGGGATAGTTTAGCATTAAGACCAGAGTTTGGGTCTAAGCACCCATGTCTGGTGGTTCCTAACTTCCTGGATCTCTAGTCCAGGTGATGATATGCACTGTTCTGGACTGCAGGGGTACCAGCACACATATGTGCCATCCATATATAAGGAAGTCATGTCTGTTAAATGTTCCATAGCATTAAACCTAACAAACATGCATATCTTAACTTCAAATACTTTAGTGCTACAAAGCACTAATACCTTAAAAACTGCTTTAACAATGGTGTGTGCAGACTTGCCTGGCAGAGTCCCCACAAACCTCCAACTTGGTCTGTGTATACCCTGAATCAGAGTGTGAGGCAGGCTGGTGTAGGAGGACTTCCAGAAGGGAAGGTCTTTAAGAAATGACTGGACTGTTACAAAGCATCAGTAGCTAGTCTCAAGAGAGTGGACTAGTTACCCAAACAGAAGGTAATCCTGAGAGGCTAGTCCTCATGCTCTGCATCTCCCACAGTGTCTGCTTCCTCTCTTCTTTTTCACTATGGTATGATACAGAACAAGGCCCCTACCAGCTGCAGTAAACTCTAGAACTATGAGCTAGCTGACTTCATTTATTTTATGTTACCTAACTCCAGCCGTTCTGTTATAGCAGAAGCTCTCAACCTTCCTAATGTTGTAACCTTTAATATAGTTCCTCATATTGTAGTGATCTCCGGTCATAAAATTATTTTGTTTCTACTTCATAACTGTAATTTTTTCTACTGTTGTGAAACTAATATGCAGGATAACTGATATGCGACCCCAAGGGGCCCACAATCCGCAGGTTGAGAACCACTGAGTTGTAGGATGAGAAAATGGGCCAAGACAAGTGATGCTGCTTGGGTAAGTTTGCCAAACAGAAAAAGAAAGTTTATTCTGTCATGAGTTTAGATCCTCAGAGACTAATAATAACTAGCCAAGTAGTAGCCACTTCTCAAGCTGTGCAAATAACTACAGCTTTAAGGAAATATATGTTATCTTATGGAAAGCACTGTAAAAAGTAATTTGAATTGGGCAAGGTGAATCACTGTGTCCTAAGTAGGTACAAGTCAGCTGACTTTAGGGCTGCTTAGATAGAATGCAGAGTAAAAATAATAAATGTCAAGGGCACAAGCACATGAAAGTGCTTTATAGTTATAGATATATGGATGTGTAATTTTGGCAAAATTAAGGGTTTAATCTTTCCATGTTTATATCTTGGCATTGTGACAACCATGCAATTAGGGGAACTGTTTACCTGATATTGTTAATGTACCGGAATTAATTACCTTTGTGGTTTTTTACTCATTTATCCAAGAGATATTTATTAGTGGCTTTATGTGAGCTGTTGCTAAATCAGTCAAAATAGTCCAGTCTAACTTACATGGAGATCTAATTACTGATTTACATTAAAGAAAACATTTCTGTGATCTCAGATTTTACAGCATACTTGAGTATATATGTGCAACAAGATATGAGAACTGTATATCAGTGTGTCAGTATAAATTGTTCTACCCACTGACTCATCATCTCTTCACTGTTAATATTACAAAGGCTCTTCCCAGTTAGAGTGCTTTGATCATTTTGGCCTTTGTATTTTTAGTTAGTATTAATATGAATTAAATTAAATTTTCATCTCACCTAGTCTGTCTACATGCAAACTTCAAGAGCTCAAACTGTAGGTTGCTTTCACCCATGTAGACAAATTTCTAAATGGTCTTATTAAATAAGAAACACAGAGCCAAATACAGGGGTAGTAGCTGAAGAGATCAGAAAAATAGCAAATAGCCACAACTAGCCTTAGCTTACCACCATGCTGTAGTTTCCCCACAGAGAGAGCTTCTTCCTGAATAACTTATGCTTTTATTGCCTTACTCTTCTGCCTTCTCATTGGCTCTAAGCCCAGCCACATCACTTCCTCATCACTGCCTGTCTATGCAGAACTCCAGGTCTCAATGGTTGATACGGGGATTAAAGGCATGTGTCACCACACTTGGCTGTGTCCTTGATCACACAGAGACTCTGCCTGCCATGTGATCAGATTAAGGGTGCATGCTACCACCACCTGATTTCTGTTTATGGCTTGCTATACGACCTCTGATCTCCAGACAAACATACAAATAAAATATCACATTTCAGCACAAACAAAATATCACTACACACTCAGTTAGTAGTACAGTTGAAGATAATTTTATGATACACATAGCCATGCTATCTATGTTGATCAGCCTAGTACTGAACTCTTAGTTTCAAGTGATCCTTGGTCTCCAGAGTATCTGGAACTATAGACACATCATCACACCTAGGTCACCTTTGAATTTATGTATTAGCTCATTTCTCTTTTTCTTAAATGATTACCATGTCTAAAATCAATTTGGGTAGGGAAGGTATCATGTCATTCATTACTTCACAGTCCATTATCAAAGGAGAGAGCATGGAGTACTGCTGCTTATTGATTTGACTCCCCTGGCTTTCTCAGATACATTTCATATATAATCCAAGTATACCTGCCTAGGGGTGGCACTACCCACAGTGGGCTAGTTCCTCCTTTATCAATCAGCAATAAAGAAAATGCCTCCATAGACTCACAGACATGCCTAACTCCTGGAGGTAATTTTAGGTCTAAAATTATGTTGACAAAAGTTAATTACCACAAACAAATTGTGTCCATTTTATCACAACATAGTGACTCATTTAAAAGGTATTTCACAACATAATGGTTCTTTATTTTTAAGAAAATAATGTAAAATAATTATAATACTATTTAATTTTAAGTAATGAGTAAGTAATATTAATCTCTATTTGGAATGTATCATCGTTACTGATGGCAGAATAATCTATATTTTACTGTTAGTTTTTATTCATAATTATAGTATCTGTAGTCTAGCTAGATTTTGAGGGAAATGGGAAAATATGGAATCCAAAGAGCTGTACCAAAGGTTGTAGGTATTGTATGTTTCTTTCTTTCTCTCTCTCTTTTTTTTTTTTTCTTTTCGGTTTTTTGAGATAGGGTTTCTCTGCATAGCTTTGTGCCTTTCCTGGAACTCTCTCTGTAGCCCAGGCTGGCCTTGAACTCACAGAGATCCACTTGCCTCTGCCTCCCAAGTGCTGGGATTAAAGGCGTGCATTGCCGCCGCTGCCACCACCGCCACCACTACCACCTGAATTTGTCATAGGTATTGTAAACAACTTGTGTTAAAGAACTTTTCTGAACTACAGACAACATCTGGTAGTTGAGATATGTGATGTCAAATCAATAAGAGTTTTCCACCATCAAATAAAGGTGATATTTGACTGGTCTTGTCATTCTTGGACCCAAAGAGTTCTAATGAGTCCATGATACTCATGCCATGGCCTTCACAAACAGCCCATGCTTGCCATCTGACCACTCAGTCTTGGCAATGAAAAGCATTGTGTGCAGCTTATTATGTTGTGTGGACAAGACACCAAGACCCCTGTGCTTCAGGATGGTGTTCTCATCATCTAATTTTCCTCCATAGATTAACATGCTACCAATGTGATTACAGTGTGTGAAGTCACTAAGAACCATGAGGACCAAAGCCTCTTCCTCCAATATCTAGAGTATAAAACTTTTCTCTGTTTAGAACTTTGTGACTGCAGTTGGCAACAGGCAGCCACAGAGGCCCAAAACATCTGAAAGTGTCAAATGTATATTTTAGTGATGTGTTTTTTACTGGTTGCCTAATTTTGTTGGCCTTCAAACTAAGACTAATATAAAGTTATTGAATTGTAGTCTTCTAATTTTATTAGAGAAAAACAGTGAGCCCAAATGGTTGTAGATATACAACAGAGTATCTGGTTATGATCAACTGAAGCAAGACATCATCTGAAACGCCATGGATAGTGGCTCTGTCTGTAGGGTGTTATTACTGCAGCCTGAAGGTCTCATCTGCGTAAACACAAGCTTCTTCCCAAGCCATAATGAGGCTCAGTGCAAATCTCTTCAGGGCTGTGTTCATTGCTCTATGCCTATGAAAATCATAAGATTATCTGCAACACTGCTCCATTTCTGTTTCCAGTTCAGTTGATTCTGTTCTGTTGCATAGATGAGCATCTGAGTGATTTCTGAAACAATAAATATTATGATCCAAAGTCTGGGAAGCTAACTTGAACTTTTATGAAACTTTCAAAAAATACATATTTATCATAAGTGTTAAATTCATCAGATATTTTTAAAATTCAAAATTAGTTTAGTATTTTTGTAAATTCTGTATATAACAGCATCCTAACAATATGAAGAACGAGAGTTTTCCATCCAGAGAGCACTGCAAGGCCTCTACTCTTAGTATATTATTATTATTAATAGGTGGGGCTGTAAAAACTATAATTTTATCAATAAGGACATGCTGAGCTGGCCCTACTCCTCACCAGCCACTGAATTCTGGAGAGGTGGCCCCTACACTTGGTGATCTGCAGTGCCAGAAACAGTGTGGGTGCTGGGTGCAGGTCAGATGGACCTGCCCCTTGATGGCTGCCACATACACTGGAGAGATGGCCCCACCCCTCACCAGTTACCACACAGAAAAGTAGGCAGTGGTGTGGGAATTGGTGAGCTGGCCCCATTCCTCATTCTGCCTGGCAAGCGGGCCCTGATGGCATGAGCATGGGAGAACTGGACCTGCCCCTTGAGAGCTGTGGGTGGGGTGGAAGAGGAGACCTGGTGAAGACCCACACTAATTTACTCAACTACCACCCAGGCCCAGATCCATGGCCTTGATATGGCCCACCCCAGCATCTATCTCATCTATGAGCTGCTGGAGCATGTGAAATGGTCAGTCCTGAGGAACCATAGCCACAGAATGTCTGTGACTCTGGGCAACAGCAGGATATCTGAGAGTATGATGGTATGGCAGAAGCCAGAGGCCTTGAACCAGACCAACAACTCTGAACATTTGAAAGTAAAGCTGTTTGGGCAAAAGGGTATACTTCGTGTCACACAGCAGCTTCCAATGCCACTACAACGAACGAATGTGATGGAGAGGCCAGAAAGACAGGGGAGCCCAGTTGTACAAATACGGCAGAACTGGGCAAAGACAGCTGTGACTACCAGGAGAGAAAGCTGCAGTTGATCGAGGAGCAAGCCATTGCCAGAGGGGTCG
Organism: Onychomys torridus; assembly: GCF_903995425.1. Taxonomy (NCBI): domain Eukaryota; kingdom Metazoa; phylum Chordata; class Mammalia; order Rodentia; family Cricetidae; genus Onychomys; species Onychomys torridus. Next base: position 53,188,135 of record NC_050444.1, read on the forward strand.
GCCAAACGGGGTTTGTTTCTGGTTTTTGTTTTAAATTTCAATCTAAATTTTTCGATTTTTCTTTTGGGGGGCAGGTTACAAAGGTGAAAAGAGGACTCAGTGGAGTGGGGAATGAATGAGATTGCAGTACATGATGTGAAATTCCCAAAGAATCAATAACAAAATATAATGGTTTGGGGGAAAAAAATAGATCATGTACTGTTCTTGCAGAAGACCCAAATTCATTCCTATCACCCCTTCAGTGGCTCACAACTGCCTGTAACTCTAGCACTGGGGGATCTGATGCCTCTGGCCTCTGTGGGTGCCTTCACACATGTTTACCTCCACCCCAACATGTAAATGTATGATTAAAACTCAGATCATTCTTTATAAACTAGAAAAGTATGAAGAGAGAAGTACACAAAAGCAGACAGTATCTGGGTCTCTGTCTTTCATGGATTACCAAACTCAGACCTTCCTTAAGCGGCCACAGCACAAGGAGGTGGAGTAAGCTGAGCAAGGAGACTGGATAATAGAACATGTCCCAGAAAATCAGCACCCACCTTCTACAGTGCAGTGCGGGAGAAAAGCAGATGCACTGTGCCGACAGATGGTCTTGGCTCTGCACTAGGACGGTGTCTAAATGTGAGAATCTGTCCAAGAAACAATAGCTACATCTATTCAACTTCATTTTGTATCAATGACAAATTACTGCAATAAATACCCAAAATAAGCTGTACTGTAACTAGGCAGAAGTTTGTTTGCATTTCCTGCCACTAATGGATGTATTGTCCCCGAATGATTCCGGATAGACAAAATGAAGATTTAAGTAACTTACCAAAAGGCAGGTCAGAGTTCACTGGCCACATAGTCTTCAGGATGAAGTCAGGCCACACTACCGCCCATTCCTGAAAGGAGATGAAACTCAGGCCTACAGGCCTTTTCTCAGATGCTCTGCGAATAAACCAAAGAAAAGTTCTCTAGATGTTAATAGGCTAAATCTATACTAATTGTCCTATTCTCAAAGCTACAGTCAAGTTAACAAGGACAAGTAGTTTTAGTTTAGATTTGCTTTTTATTTTTAACCTGATGTCTGAATTCTCACAGAAAACTATTTCAAAATGTTATCACTTTCCTTAGATGAGTTGTTTGACTTTTCTCTAACGCACTAATACTTCTGATCCTCTGCATTTAAAGAGGGCTTGGGAGAGTAAAGGGACTCAGGGCCCACCTCCCAGATTGATTCACACTCTGACATCACTAACATAATGGGACACAGGGTCTAAGTATGTCAGAGTTACTTCTGCTGCCTGCAAAATGGGAGTGGCAACAGCTGCCTCATGAAGTGTCATGAAGTAACTCCTTGAAGAACATATAAATCCTGCTGCATTGTGTAAGGAAGTTGCATTGGAAGATATACCAGCATCATTCAGGCAGTAACCACTGTCAAAAAAATGTAGCTGGATGAGCTTGGCATTTTGGAGCCCACTACCTGTGGTGGGACACCTCACACAGCCAGGAGGCAGGGGGAGGGGCTTGGACCTGCCTCTACTGAACATAGGAGGCTCTGCTGACTCCCTATGAGAGGCTTAACCTTCTTAGAGGAGGGAATAGGATTGGGCCGCAGGGGAGGCTGGATGGGCAGGAGGAGGGAAAAGGGAGATCTGTGACTGGTATGTAAAATGAATAAAAACTTTCTTAATAAAAAAAAAAAAAAGAAAAAATGTAGCCAGGGATTTGGACTTTCTGTCTGAAAAGCTATTCAATAATATCCATGCCTATGAAGGACAACTTGGAAAGCAACTCTATTTTCTCCACTTCTTTACTAAACCTGTGATAAAATCATTGTCTTAAAAATTCTGTAAGAGAACTAGTACATAAAAATGAAAGGCAAATGAATGCAAAGTGTGTTACTGCTTGCTGCAAGGAACAGGTTATACCCATGTGAAGTTCTCATCCGGCATAGCATCCTACCCCAGCGAGCTCCACATGAGCATGGCAAACCTACCCAAGGGAAGGTGAAGCAAGAAAAGAGCAGTCAAATAGTTTATTCACAATAGAATCAGTTTCAGCACATGAACTGTCTGACTAGTAGTGGAATCAAATTAATTAGTAAACATTTAAATTCATGCTCAAAGGTAATTATCAGAACAGTTATCAAACAGAAAAAATTACTGTATCATTTGGAAACCTATGAAAGTCCTGAGGGAATAGATTGTATCTAATGTGTGTGTGTGTGTGTGTGTGTGTGTGTGTGTGTGTGTGTGTGTGTTTGTGTGCATGCATGCAGGGAAGCTCATGTGTGTTGTTTCTCCCTTTTCCATTCCTGGGAACAAACAAGCAGGAAGATATAGACCAAAAAGCCTTGGTCTAAACAGACAAAACTGTGGCCTGACAGTAATGTCTCCAGATAGTCCTCTGCTCCAATCCTCTGCTCCACAGTCCTTGTTCCAGCATCACAAGAATCTCTCGACTGAGAACTTCCTTTCCATGGCTGTCACCATGTGTCCATACATCTATCCTCCATGTGTATCCATCCTCCATGGAACTGTCCCCATCTCCACATATGCCCATCTTCTTTACATGTCCACTCTCCACATGTATTCAACCTCCACATGTGTCCATTTTCCTCACATATACACTCTCCACACGTGTCTATTCTTCATTGGGCCCCATCCTGCATATATCTCTCCTCCATGTGTGCCCAGCTTTCAAATGTGATCACCCTCCTCTCCAGTCTTCCATATGGGCCTCTTCCCCATATCTCGATCCTTCTCAAGTGTCTAGTCTCCGTTTGTGTCTACCATCTCTTTAACGTCCATGAGTCTACCTTCTGTAGGGAACGAAGGAAGCCCTGAGTGAATGTGTGGGGTGAGGTAGAACTGACCACACCTCCTTTCTTGGTGTATTTCCTACTTACTCCCAATGTAGTTTCACTTACTATAGGAGGCTATTTGAAATTGTATCCTCACATTTCATGGGCCAATCCTTGAAAGGAAAACACTCAGTCTGAACATAAGTGAGTGGTGAGGAATAATTTTTATGACAGAATTCAAATACCAGAGTGGAAATAGAGTTTGCCTCAGTCCTATCTCTCTGCCTCTCTATCTTCTTTCCTCTCTTCCTCCCTCCTTTGTATATAAGAATAAATAAAGCAAATTTGCATACATATATACACATTTTTTTGATTGGACAGATCAGAGTCTAAACAGGGTGTGTAATAAAATTCCTTCTTTTCTGATTCAAGTTGCATTATACAGTTGCGGCAGGAATAGCCTACCTTTACACGATAAGAATGCAAGTTCTCAATGTTAAATATTGGGATAAGAACATGACCCTAGGGAATTTCTTTGATGTTGAGATACCCATTAAAGGCTCTCGCAGTTTAAATAGGAATGTATTATAAGGACAAGAAGATATATCAAAATCTCAGGCTCACCTGAGGTCCAATTTCTCTATTTCTAGGCTCACTTCTGCTTTCATCCTACCACTGGCTTTTAGGATGGCATATAGGTTGCTATAGTAGTGGAAAACTGACATACGGATGGATGCATTTTGCAAAATGAGTCAATGAAGTCCTTAGTGCCATAAAATTCTTGCCAAAAATACCCATTTGTATATTGCTTATGCCTGTTGGCAACTATCTGCATACGCCAAACCACCCTAAGGGTCTCCAAGCCAAACACACACAAGATGGTCATAGTCCTAAAAGGCCTTCTCTTCACAGTCATCCTGTGAAGTGTGTTAGGTCATGCTTATTTTATACATGGAAAAAATGAGACTTAGAAACTCCTGAGGATTACCCAGCTCACTAGATTAACCAAGCCTTTAACATAGATGTTGGACCTCTGTCTTCTTTTACATGTTTTTAAATCATACTGTCAACAATGGTGTGTTGTGTTCTACCATCTATATTATACTGAATTATGTATGCTCCAGGAACATAATTCTGAGTCTCATATGAAGTTGTTACTTTTATGAAAAATTTTCATCTAGTGTGAGTTATACATAAAAGACAGGGACAACAAAGCATTATAAAAACTGTGCTGATGGAAAAAAAATATATTGGTTGCTAAGGTAGAAGATAAATGTGCAGATCCCTAATCCAGGTACCTGAATAGGGAGGATTGATACAGAGAGCTGTTAGATAAGCCTGGACCCAAAAGCTGGAAAAGCCAGACTGGGGAAATAATATCTCCAGTCACTCCAGTCACTGTCAAAAATAAACTTACATGTAAGGCTTTATCTCAGTCTCTGCTTCAACAGGAAAAAAAAAAAAAAAAAAAAAAAAAGCAAGAGCACCATGCTTCAAGGCCACAGGTGGTAATAGCTCACTTGTCCAGAGATTCTATTAACTTTTAATGTCCATTTAATGAGGGGTACAGCCTCTTTTCATTTTTGTATACCTTGCAATTAGAGGAATGTTGGGTGTCCAGGGGAGCGTAACAAAAATTGCATGATCCAAAATGATTTATTCAGAGCTCATTCTAATTAGCTAATGGCTGTTCACAAACTATTACAGAAAAGGACTCACCAGCCAATAGGAGAAATAGTCTAGTAGTCGGGATCATGGACCCTACAGTTCAACTGCCTTGGAAAGCTTCTCTGCTGTTCTGGAGTGTACACCTGAAGATGTACTCCTCAGGCCTGGAGAAGACCTTTCCTGTGCCAGGCTCCATCCTATTCAAGTGTGAATGGTAATACAGCACATAGTGCCTCACAGTGGTGTTGGGGAATGTCATAAGTTAATGTTTCCAAGATGCTGGAATAGTGCCTGATAAGCAACCTGGGTGTGTTTCATAAAGCAGAACAAAGTTGTTATCAGAGATGGATTTAGATTGTTAGTAACTGTCACCAAGAACAGAATCCTAAAGACCCACACTGACCTCACCAAAATACATACTATGGATACGGAATGGTGATTTTGTACATTTACCAAGTCTGCTTGATGATTCTGAACATAACCAAAATAGATAAAAGTTGACTAACCTTCTATGTAATTAGTTTATATAAGAAACTATGGTATCAGGTATGTGTTATACACAATGAAAACAAAATGTCAATCCTTTTTTTTTTTTTTAATCAATCTATCAGGGCTGTAAAAATGGCTCTGCAGTCAGGAGTACAGATTGCTCTTGTACAGGTCCTGGGTTCAGTTCCTAGCACCCACATCCAGAGGTTTGTAACTACCGCTAACTCCAGCTCCAGGGAATGGAACATCTCAGTCTTCTGAAGGCACCTATACTCATATGCACCTACCTACTGTGTTGGATAGTTTTTGTCAAGTTGATACAAACAAATGTCATCTGGGAAGACAGAATCTCAATTGTGAAAATGCTTTTATCAGATTGCCTGTTGGCAAGTCTCTGGGGGCATTTTCCTGACTAATTATTGGTAAGGCAAGGCCTAGCCGATTATGGGTAGTACCACCTCTGGAAAGATAGTCTTGGATACTAGAAAAAGCAGACTGAGCAAGCCATGGGGAGCAAGCCATAACAATATTTCTCCATGGCCTCTGCTTGAGTTTCTACCTCCATATTACTGGCCTACTTGAGTTTCAGCCTTGGCCTCTCTTCATGATGAACTCTGATCATGACAGACAGCCCAAATAAGCCCTTTCCCTTCAAGTTGCTTTTGGCCATGGTGTTTTATCATAGCAATAGAAACCTAACTAAGATTCCCCATGCACATGACCACACAATTAAAAATAAAATAAATTAGCCATCATTTTCTATAACATTTATTTACTCTCTAATTTACCATTTCAGAGAAGTTTATTGAATGTTCATTATTTCTACTTGGCATTAGTTCCTTATTACTAATCAATGCATAAGTTAATGTAATTGTTTTCAAGGAAATTATATTTGTTATGGATTCTTGCTTAAAAAAAAAATGATGTAGCAGATAACTCTAGTTTTATTTCTTCATAGCACAGTCTGTGGACCAGCGAAGTTAATCAACTTGCTCATAGTCAGACTCTAAAGTGGAAGTATGGAGGCACAGTGATGATCTCATCCAGACCAGTTCCCTGTTTCATGCTCCACTTCTGATTCTGAGTTAAAAAGAACAATAAACACAAGATTTTTGTGCTTAAATTCCTAATGAACAAGGCTAGGATTTTAAAATCCTACTTAGTATGGTAAGGAGAGCTGTTAGCTTTGTAAGGTAGCTCTTGATGTGAACCAGAGGGTAAAATTCAAACTGTGGTTGGATATGCAAACACAGGTTCATTTCTCAATGAACAATGGCCTGTAATCAAACTACCAGTAGTTAGGTAAATAAACAATCTTCTTGTTTGCTGGAAGTTTAGACACAAACTAACCCCTTACTTTGTAAATTGTTCCCCTGTTTTTAACAATACCTAGTGTATTGGACCTGCATGTGTGCAAGTGCAGGATCAGGGCAACTGGGGCCTTTCACAGATTGTGGGCATTTCAAGATTGAGTTTGCACTGTGCATCAGCCCTCCACACAGTGGGCTCTAGGGACAGGGGAGAGGTGTTGGCCTGGTTCAGGGTTCTACAAAAAGGATGTGTGTGGAAAGAAATCCCTGCTAACTTGATCCTTTTATGGCCAAGATTTTTCTTAACTATAACAGTTAATATTTTCACTGTGCTATCTTTTACTAATTTTAAGTACATCTGTCAGTCTTTTTGGAGGCCACTCTGTTACTTACATAATTAACAGTCTACACATCAGAGCAATAGGTTCATATCATGCATAAAAATCAACATTAATACCATAGGGCTCCTGAAGACTGATTCAAGCACTAAAACACAGGAGTAACATTCCCTGTAACATTCTCTATTATCTCCAAATGAAAAGCTGATAGTAAGCAAAAAAAAAAAAAAAAATGTTTAGGATTTTCTCCACAGGCTTTTCTAACTTCCACTGTTTCCAAGAAGACAACAGTGTCAGTGTGCAAGAACTGTACATCAGGATCAAGAAGACAACGACATCAGTGTATAAGACCTGCACAGAGGCATCAAAAAGACGATGAGGTCAGCGTGTAAGAATGGTTCAAGAGTATCAGGACTTCTTCATTGCACACTCGTGGCCTCATATCAAGTTTAAGCAAAACTTTATTTTTGGCATTTCCAAAAAAAAAAAAAAGAAAGAAAGAAAAAAAAGAAAAAAAACTTTATTAAAACCAGAGGGAGAGCAAGCTCACTAAAGTCTAAAGACTGGAAAAGCAAGCCAGCTGAGCCCAGTTTTTTCAGGAAGTTGCCTTGCTTTGCTGTTATTGAGTTGTAAGCATCCCAAATATATATAAATAGTACATATGAATAGTAACTTTCAGTTTCTGGAAGTCTTCTTGGCCATGGTAGCCAAGCATGTACCTCTCAGGGGGCACTTTCCCAGCTCAGTGTCTGTCCACTGCCTCCAACTCACTTACTGTACAGGAAGGCTGCATTGAAACTACTGACACAGAAATGTGTCTGAGGAGAATTAATGAAATAGCACTTCTGCTGGGCAGTTAGAGTTCCAGTACTATGAAGGACTGGCATACTCATATTTATAGTATCACACTCCTTAGTATCAAAGAGTTTCTGACTTTGTTCAGTTAGTCTTTGTATGTGCCTGAAGTCGTGGAGTAAGCTGTTTATGGAGCAAAACATTGCTCTTGTATTTGAAAAGGGCTGTTTATATCTATTAAAGCAGTTCTTAATGTTTTTATGTAAAATAAGGCCACTGCTCTGCTCTTGCAAACTTGACTCACATGAGCTTCTTTATGGGCCTGTGAACTCATAGTCAAGGAGCAAAACCCATTTGGTTGGAGGCACTGACATTTTGGTTATAGGAAGAAGAAAATGGCAGTAATTTCCCAGAAGCTGAGCAGATTATAAAAGATGTACAAGGTTTGACCCAGGTTGATACTATCACCCCTCTAAACCACAGATGGTTGGTAGTATTCTGATAAGATAACCCCCCCCCCAAAGAGAGTAAATCAAAGTGTCCATCATTGTGAACTGGCAGGCTCAGGGAACACTAAATATCTTGGTTTCCTGTCCTGTGCACAGTCTGCAGACCTCAGGCCAGGTAAAGGAGCTGGGTGTGAAAGGTCTGAAATCCTCGGCTCCAGTGCTTCATGGCAGTGGCTTTCAGTTCCATGTACACACCACTGACCACTCTGACTACAGCTCGCTAGCCCTATATCCCAAATCTGACCTTCTACATGGACTCAACATTAAGCACAATTGCTAAATGTCCCCACTTCTTCACCACATCAGGTTTTGCTCCTTGATTATGAGTTCACAGGCCCGTAAAAAGCTCATGTCATCAAGGCAAGGCTACAGCACAGGCATTCTTATTGAAAAGGTGAGATGTTTGGCAGACAGCAACAGGCCGTTGCCATCCTTGAGATCGTCTAGGGAAAGCCTTCATTTTGTGCTTTTGGCATCTTCAGAATGTAGCATTCTCCGTGCCCTTTGCTCTGCTGGAGCTCAGATGCCAGGGTTGCTGCTCCAGATAAGAGCAAACTTCAATTATGCATCACTAGGTCCAAATGCTCACACAGTGCTACCACGTAGGGTGTAGAGATAAACAAGCTAAAGGACATCTCAAGACCTCATTTCTAATAAAGGGTAAATAATCTGAGTATCGACCACATGCATTTCCTATGAAGATGAAATTAAACACAGACAGCAAAATGTAGCATTTGAGAAACATAGTTTGCCCTCCATAGATAACTGGTGATAATAATTATATTACCGACATATATTGATTGAATTCTTTTTGTTATAAATCATAGATAATATAAAACACAAAATAAACTGGTGTCAGGACGATTCGGTTGACTTTACCAGCACAGCCCTGGTGTGGAAGAAGTGAATACTCTCTTTATGGAGCCTTTACTCTACCGTACACGGCACAGTAAATTCATCTGGGATCTTTAGGTGAATGCCATCATGGCTGCAGAAATTACATTCAAAAAGCATTTAGAATCAACTCAACGGCCCTAAAAATAAGGAGGCCAGCATTTCAGATCACATGGGAGCTTCCCTTAGAATGTAACCTCCATCTAGCAAGGAGAGAGAGAAAGGACTCTGAGCAAATGCCTTCTTGGGGATCAGAGGGAAATATACATGCCAAAGGTGTGGGGGCTTCACTGGCATATTAGAATTTCATCAGGTCATAGTCAGGAGAAACCCAGAAGGGGAGCTTGTGGCTGAGAGCTGCCTTATAAAATGGGAGTAAGCAGTTACCTGGGAGTCATGTTAGAGAATTCTGAAAATGTAAAGTTTAAACAACTTGCAACCATTCTCCCTGCCTACCTAAGGAACCACTAGACAATTTTGAACAGATGATGATGAAATGAAGAAACTGGCTATCAATGCTCTTCATGTTTCTTACTCCGAATATATCCCTGCAGTAGGAAGTAGAAGTCCATAGGCAAGATGCCACCATAATTCCCCATGGGATAAGGCAGGCTTCGTGCTGGTTCCTAAGTAGGTCTACACTCTCTTGCTGCCCCCCCCACTCACCCTAGTACATGCTATGTTGCCACTCTTCATCCTAGTGTAGATCTCATAATCTTTAGATGTTCTTTAAGATAGAAGAACAGATTTTATCACACTACTACCCTCATGTTGGGCTTCTTCTTATCTTCAGGATAGGAGAGGATCCCTTGAGAGACTAACCATGTGTCAACAGACTCTAACATTTTCAACAGCCCGACTTCCAAGGAGAGAAGGGAGATTGGAGTCCACCATCTTTTAGGTGATTGTTGACCACCTGAATGATTCTCATGTAGTGGGATTCCAACAGAGACTTAGAGCAGTGATGTTCAATGGTCAGGAGAATGATATACCTTGCTTCCACACAGAGCAGAAAGACAACCGCATTCTTCCCCATGCCTTGGCAGATGTGGATTGTATAACTTATTGTACAATAAACACTAATCCTATATGCAGTACTTTCTCAAATTTTGTTCATCATTCTTGTTTTAGAACCCAAGAGATCATGTAAGCTCAAAACATATGATTGGTTAGTTGGAAATGGGTATGACCTGGACGAACCCTGAAGGGTTTTGCTTATATCTGGATGACAAAAATCTGGTAGAGGACTTTGCCCTTAGCCCAAGGGGTCTACCTTAACTCTGGGGTTATATCAGAACTTTAACTGTTCTTGCATTCAATAGAGAAGTTATATAAAAAATGAAAACAAAATTCAGGGAAAATGATTCTGAGAAGGGTCAGGTGGAGGTAAATTTTGCTTTTTCACCTTACACTATCAGTGAAGTAAATTATTTTTAAATGAGATACATATGTTGCACTTAAAATTATTTTATTAAAATAGCATTTTCTAAAACTGGTGTCTAAATTTACATTTAAAGGTCATTTGGAAAATCTATGATACAAAATAGGGGAAAAGATCTAAATTCATGCACAATCTTTTATCAGCCCTTTTCATTGAAAGCAAAGGTCAGAGTTTAATAATCACCTTCCTCTTTGTTAGTCTCCCAGTTGCTGTGATATATGGTTATTCAATTAACCCAAACCAAGAAATACATACTATGAAAATTTTGTGATATTTTCAACTCATTTTAGAAAATCTACTTAAATACTTGATAAGCAACAGATTTTACTAGGTCAGCTGGTTTTCAAGAAAGAATGCAAAAGAACATTAATGTTATTTTAATTGTCTATTCATTGATATGTGATTCTGGTAGCTCCAGTACAAAGAAGTTCACACATTTCGTGAGGATGGGCCATTTAACTCTGCTCATTCCTTCTTTTCTTTGATTACTACAATCTAAAAATATTTTCTATCTCTCTGAGGAAATGGGCAATTTTCTATTTTGAGTCTTTGCATTGCAAGTATTGCAGAATGCTCTGGAACTTGTGTATCATTAATTATATAGAGCCATTTTTATTTCCATCTTGTTTATTCTCTAGGTATTTGTTTGATAGTGTCCATTTGAGTTACACTGAACAACCAAAGTTATAAAAATCAAATGTGAATGTGTGCCCTGTTAATGTCACTACCAAGACAAACCGCTCTTTCTGTAACAGCTCCAACCCCACTCCTTTACGGCATTAATTTCACAATTTGTTTCTTAAACATTTTTAATTAAAATGTTATTATAAAGAACTTACAAATAAAAATCCCACACACTGAAATGAACCAGAACCAAGGTCTACACATCTCAATATACTTGTATAGAGTTAGAATAGCCATCCTGAAGATGTGGGGCTTTGGTAGACAGTCATCAATTTGTAAAAACTAATTCATATCTCAAGGGAATAAATCCTAGCCTGATTTATTTTTAAATATTTATGACTCCTGGCCATTACTTTCATTGTTAATAATGGTGACCTTGTATTTGCACTAGAATATTTCAAAGTTTTATAAAGACTTTCATACATCTCACAAATCTTAATAAATTGGCAGTGTATTTCTGTTGATAAAACTGCAACATTGTCTGTCTACACTTTTACATGAGGATAATTCAGACCTGTGGACAATTTTTCTGCCATTTTCCAAGCACACTCTTTTTTCCTCCTACCACATTGACTTGAAAAGAATCATGTTTGGCAGCTCTAGTATGTACAACTTTGGTAATTTAACAAAAGGAAAATTAGGCCATACTACTGGTCCTCATTAAGCATATATAGTGTCAGAGAGTTATGTCCCTGCAAATGTTCCACCTCAAAATGATTTGGAAACACACATCTCCCATATAGCATCTAATTTGTGCAAAACATTCAAATTTCCTAGATTAAATACAAGGTGTTCTGCCTTATATCAATTAGAAATCCATTTCAGTGTAATAAATATTAGTTGTTAAGTAATGACAGTGAATGAATCACTTGGTTGACATGTACTTATGTGAGATTGATTGTGGATGGTCCTGATGCTTCCTGGGCCCCTAACCTGGAAGTTGAAGCATCTCATGCTTGGATACATGATTATAATTTCAAGGGTAAATTGTAAAATGAGCATTAAAAGTAATTCTTCTGCAGTGGCTGTGATCACCAAAGCTTTTATTTGCCGAAGCCAGAATTTAAGAGATGATTCTTAGAAACACCCTTAACTATCAATGACCAGAGGCTGACTGTCCAAGAGAATGCCATGGTTTTTCATAATAAAGTAGCTCAAGAAGATGCACAAAACAAGTACAAGTTGCTTTGTCTACTCCATGAGAAGATAACAGAAATGGAGATGGGAAACTCATCTGGATAACAGGGCAGGGAAAGAAGCAAGAATGGACAGTGACTTGTGACATGAGGAGAGACATTTCGCCCATCCTCCTTCCTAGTCTTGAGTGCCCAGGATTGTGGAGGGTGTAAAATAAAGCTCAGATCCTAGAGGACACACTGCTTTCTTCTCAGAGGCCCTGGTGAGAAGAAACACAGTAAGATCTACCAGGTAGGCTAGATAATCACAAGCTGATGAGTGGTTTCCTGCAAGGATATAATCATACTTAGTTACAACAACAGCAGAGAAAATAGCCCAGAACATTTGAGAAAATATTGTGGGGTGTGTGTGTGTGTGTGTGTGTGTGTGTGTGTGTGTGTGTAATATGCTATGTAACATTAAATAGGTAATTCTCATCCCTAAAATATGGTTTAAGGGTTATTTTTGAAGCTGTATTGTCAGAATGGTTCTGAGTTAATAGCTAAGAGATAAATCAGGTTAGAGGTGAGCCAAAAGCATCACTGTCTTGTTGCATCCTGCTTTTCTTCCTTGACCTCATGTGGTAACCTCCACACTTACCTTGTGACTCCTGAGCAGGACACCTACTTAGTGCCCTCAAGCAGGTTATTACTTTTGCTTGTAATCCTCTCCCACAAATGATCATGTGATTAATCTTCATCACCACTTACAAATCCTTACTCAGATCACTCTGGTTAATTCAGCAGTCAGCCCACCTACCCCACCCTGGTGCACCCCTTACTCTGCTCTGCTTTTCTGTTTTCAATACTACTCATTGTCTGCTGAATACTGTGTAATTTACCTGTTCATTATGTCTACTCATTATATTATGCTACCTACACTGGAAAAAAAAAAAAAAAACTCCAAATGAACTGGATACTTTTCTGTTAAAACCACTGATAAACCCCTTGTACCTGGAGCATCACTTTGCACTTCATAAAGGTTCTCAGTAAATGCATGCTGAGTAAAGAATGCCAATGTTTCATTACTGAAAATGTTCCCTCCAAGCTCTTCCATCCTCAACACAGATCCTTTGATCTAAGAACCAAAAGTTTGACATCCCAGCTCCCAACTTGATCAGAGGCCCTTGCTGGAGTAGAGGTCACTCTGTTGCCAGAACTCCAGAGAGGTAAGCTACCTGCCTGTGGACTCCTCCACTATTTCAATGCCCTCCTACCCTGTCCCCAATTTCCCTCCACACTTCATTGCAATTTCCCAGGCCCCAATTCAAGCAGAGGCCCCTGCTTGACCAGAGGCCATGCTGGCTGCCAGAATTCTAGTTCCCAACTCAAGTGGAATCCCCTGCTCAATCACAGGTCACACTGGCAAGAAGGATAGAGAGGAAACAGAAACCAAGGAACAAAGTATCCATCCAACAAAGACAAACACAGAAATCAGAAGCTAGACTTACAATCACCCTAGTCCCCAGAAGCCTAGATGCCAGAATTAGAACACAGTAACTGCCAGGGTAATATACCACCACTGTAGCCCATAAAATTCCAACACAGCTGAAACACAAGAAAAACAACCTTAAAAACTGTATTAAGCTGATAGAGATCCTTAAAGAGGAAATGAATAAATCCCTCAAAGAAATCAAGGGAAAGACAAACAAAAATGGAGGAAATAAATAAAACCCTAAAAGAAAGCCAAGAAAACAAAACAGTTGAAAGAAATGAATAAACCTGGCCAAGACTTGAAAATGGAAATAGAAACAATTTTTTAAAAGCCACAAACTGAGGGAATTCTGAAAATGAATAAGGGAATGAGTAAGGGAACAGAAACTATAAACACAACTACCACCAACAGAATACAAGAGATGAGAGAGAGGATCTCAGGTGTTGAAGATATGATGGAAGAAATAGATACATCAGTCAAAAAATGTTAAATCTAAAATATCCCTGACAATAAATATCCAGGAAATCTGGGACAGTATGAAAAGACCAAACATAAGAATAATAGGAATAGAAGAAGGAAAATAATCTCAGCCCAAAGTCCCAGAAAAATGTTTTCAACAAAATCATAGAAGAAAATTTTCCTAACATGAAGAAGGAGATGTCTATAAAGATAAAAGAAACTTAAAGAGCACAGGATACATTGTACCAGAAAAGAAAGTTCCCTTACCACATAATAATCAAAATCACTAAACATCCAGATCCAAGAAAGAATAGTAATGCTGTCAGAATGGTTAAGATAAAGAACACAAGTGATTGCACATGCTGGAAATGATGTGGAGCAAGGAGAACACTTCTCCATTGCTGGTGGGAATGCAAACTTATACAATCACTATGGAAATCAATGTGGCAGTTACTCAACTATGTTCATAGCCACTTTATTCATAATAGCCATTAACTAGAAACAACCTAGATGTCCCTCAACAGATGAATGGATAACGAAAATATGGTACATTTACACAATGGAATATTACTCAGCTGTTAAAAAATTACATCATAAAATTTTCAGGCAAATAGATAGAAGTATAAAAAAACCATCCAGAATGTAGTAACCCAGACCTGGAAAGAGAAATATAGCATGTACTCACTTATAAGTGGATATTATCTGCTAAGTAAGTAATAATCATACTATAACCCACAAATCCAAAAAGGTTAAATAACAAATAGGTATCTAAGTGGGATGCGTGGATCTCCCTGGGAAGGGAATTAGAACAGATAGAACAGATTTTGTGGGTAGACTGGGGGTGGGTGGGAATGGGATCAAGAGGGAATAGGTAGAGGTGAGAGATGGAGAGAGAGAGAGAATGGGCAGAGCCAACTGAAATTGGAGGACATTTTGGGGGACAATGTAGAAACTTAGTATAATAGAAATTCCCAGGATTCTATGAGGTTGGCCCTAGCAGAGACTCTTAGTAATGGAGAATACAGAGCCTGAACTTATCATCTTCTGGAGCCACATTACTGCCAATTGTAGGACTAGGACACCAACCCAGTCACAAAATCTTCTATCTACAATATATCTGCCTACAAGATGTGCTGGGGCAATGGAGGCACAAAACTTGTGGGAGTGGCAAACAAATGACTCATCTGAATTGAGGCCCATACCAAGAGAGAAAGTCTATGCCCAACCCTGCCTGGATGGCCAAGAACCAGAGGCTGGATAACCCAGAGACCTAGGATAGAAAAAATAAAATAAAATGAAATGAAATGATTCCTAATGATTGTTCCTAGATTGGTGCCTAGTCCAATTGTCATCAGACAGGCTTCCTCCAGCCCTGATGAAAGCAGATGCAGAGACTGACAGCCAAACACTAGGCAGAGAGAGAGAGCCTAAATTGGAAAACTCTATCGAGCCCCTCCCTTTGGAGCTTGGGAATCCCAAGGAAGAGAAGAACTGTAGGAGCCAGAGGAGTAGAGGACTCCTGGAGAACACAACCTACAGAATCAGCTAAGCAGGGCTCCTAGAGATGTAAGCAGTAATCATGGAGCCTGCATGGGTCTGTTCTGGGTCCTCTGCAAATATGTTATGGTTGTTAGCTTGGTGTTCTTGTGGGACTAGTAACAATGGGAGTAACGGTGTCTCTGACTCTTTTGCCTGTTCTTAGGACCCTCTTTCTCCTACTAGGTTGTGTTGCCCAGCCTTATTATGAGGGTTTGTCCCTAGGCTTATTGGATCTTGTTAGGCTGTGCTCAGTTGATATCCCTTGGTGACTTGCTCTTCTCTGAAGGGAAACTGAGAAGGAGCAGATTTGGAGGAGAGAAGTGGGGGTGGAACGAGGGGAGTGGGGGGAAGGGAAACTGTGGTCAGGATGTATTATATGAGAGAAGAATAAATAAAAAAGAAGTTGAAAAAAACTTAATAAAAGAACAACCAAAAGTTTTTGTCTTCTGGTGTGAAGACCCAAAGGGCTGGTCTTGCAGCAGGCGTCCATTTCCCACATTCTCTTCCATAGCCTGAGCTTTCACTTCAGAATGCATTTTCTAAGGATCTGTACATCCAGCCTTAGTCTACCCTGTGTTTATCTTTAGGAAAATGCTCTATTACATCTTTTCTATCAACTGACCACTCACTGGAAATTAGCACAGTGACCTAGGGCTCTTGGGCTCAGCCTGTCTTCAGCTCTGTCCTATTTTTAATCTCATGCCTTTTAAACCTCTCACATCCTCTGCTCTCCACCCACTCATTTGATCCTATGTGACTATTGGTCCCCTTCCTCTTTGGTTTGCAGGAAGGGACCTGAAACATGCAGGCCTGAACTGCCAGGTCCACAGGAATCATGTTATCTCACTGCCTCTGGGAACTCTAGAATCAATCTGCATTCTTGAACATTGTTGACTAAAACCTATGTTCAAGACTAGCAGAGTGCACCTTTGACCTTAGAACCACAATTGTAGGAAAGCAAATGTATTCAAAATTTAATTAACCAAGCAGAGCATGCCAATGCTTAACCTATTATTGTAGGAAAAAAAATTGCTCACCTTAAAACTCCACACCCATTTTTAAAAACTTCTGTAGCCAGTGAAGACGGTGAATTTTCCCCTACAAATCTGAATTTGAACCATTTAGATATTTAACTCTATCCCACATTCCAGCTCTCCTCGGTAATCGTGCTTGTGGCTATATCTCTTCTCCAATCAAGTTATCTAGCGGTGTTTAGAAGCTTCTCC
Source organism: Onychomys torridus (assembly GCF_903995425.1). Classification (NCBI taxonomy): domain Eukaryota; kingdom Metazoa; phylum Chordata; class Mammalia; order Rodentia; family Cricetidae; genus Onychomys; species Onychomys torridus. The sequence continues at coordinate 53,204,891 of NC_050444.1, forward strand.
TTGGCCCTATACTGCTGTTTCTTTGTGCTTATTTTAATTTTGGAACTACTCCTCACCAACCTCTGGAGGCAGAAAAGTAGAGTGGTTTTTTTGTTTGTTTTGTTTTTTGAGACAGAGAAGGAAGTATATCTGACACCTGCTTTAAGAAAGATTTTCTTCCTTTTTTCATGTAAAAAATGTTCTGTGATACCAGTAATAATAATAATAATAACAATACCAAAACTAAAATAATACCAGGCAGGTGCTCTGCCCTGTAGAATTTATCATAAATGTAATAAATGATGTCAATCATGTCAGATGTGTGTGTAACTGTGACTGCACATGTATTTACACATATACATGCAGTGAGAGGAAGCAAAAAAAGGCAGCATTAGCTTGCATTCTTCACCAAAGCATGATTATCTGCATGCTATCTACACTGAAATTTTCTCAAACATGAATGAGTTGGAGGAAGAAGAAATCCAGGCTTTGGAGATTTAATTTGTTTTTGAGACAGGATAATTGTGCTCTCTAGCCTAGTCAATCTCCGTCTTAGTTGAGTTACCGGCAAGTACTGACAGGACGAACTGAATTGTTGGATTCAGGCAGTGTAAATGATAAGAAAGACATCTGAGCAAGAAACTATTACATTCAAAGCTTTGTGAAAACTAACATGGCAGTATGCTGGCTCAAACATACAATCAAACTGTGAGCTTCCACAAAACACAATTTCTTGGTTGTTACTTGACTATTTTTCATACTGATAGATGTTTTGCCCTTGGGGTGCACTGCTTTGCACATAAAGAATGACTCTGCTTTGTTCCCATTAGTTTGAAAGACAAGACAGTGACACTGTGCTGAACAGAGTCCAGTGCACACACTGTTTTCAGAACAAACCCTCTTTCAAAAGGCATATTCTGATGATAAAGTAGCAGAGATGATATTTTTTGGTGTTTGAATTTGTGATCCCTGCAGTACGAGGGGAGAGACTTCCAACATGTCCCCTGAATAACAACTAGGCATTGGAAAGCAATGACATTCTAATCGCTGCTTCAAATGTCAGCACAGGGATGCTGTGGGGAGCAGCCCCAGCACATAAGCTAACGGCTTTCCTGTAAAACCATGAGGGAGCAATTAATGGGAAGCTGTTACTAACCTTCATGCATTCCATTGCTCAAGTGTCTAGAGAGAAGGCTAATTATAGTTCTAACCTTTCCCAATGGGCCATGAATGACTCTCCAAATATAAGATGTTGTGCAAGAAAAACTATGATGAAGACTTAGAATTGACCTGTAACTGAGTTCCCTAAGACAGTGCACTCAAAGTAGAACTATAAATCATGTAGGCAACCTGATTTTCACCAACTTTTCATTAAAATAAAACCATTAAATGTGGTGAAAAGATATATCCCATAAAATATATAGTGGGATGCATACAACACCATGCAAACATTACAGGAGTCCTAGTATCAAAGTATTGCATGATCCATTCCCTAAAAGCAGAGCTGTTACAGAGAAAGGAGGGTTGAGAGGAGAGCTGGAATAAACATGGAATAGGAGAACTCACTATTTAGCAATATGGATAAAGGAAAGGGTTGCAATGGCTTTGCATTTCACAAGTGGAACAACACAGAAATGTTTCTAACAGAATAAATTAGAAGATCACACATTAAGACACAATATAAGTTCACTTGTTGTTGCCTTGAGAAAAATCTATCTTGAAATATAGGAACTTGCATAAATGTAAAGTCAAGAGATCTTGCTCATTTCAAAATATCATTGGAGTCTTTACGTGAGGCACCTAACTATATTAGGGAAGTTGACAGAGTTATGGCCTTCAAAAGATATAGAATGTACACAGAGATTTTAATGGTGCATGATGAGATAGTAAATTCTATACATGCATAGTAATTCAAACGACTGTGAAGGAAGCCCTACCATCTAGAGGAAAGTTCCAGTGATCAGAGGCTTCAGTAGCCCCAGAGGACTGCCTTCTGGACACTCAGTGAGGAAAAGTTCATTTTCAGTGAAGTTCTTAGTTGTTATCTTCCTTGAATATGAGTAGGAAGAATTACTAATATCCTATTTCATTCAAAGAAAGACCAGCAGGCCTTATCACAGCCTATCAAGCACTATGAAGTCAACAATGCATGATTAATGCCACCTTTCCTCTTTTCTCTTCCTGCCTCAATTTTCTTTCAACTTACTTTTTACTTTTCTCCAGGTTCAGTGGCCTAATCTAGAAACTCTCTAAAAACTTGACCACCACACAGCTTTAGGACCTTTGCACAGGCTCTTCACACTGCCATCACCCACTCTTTCAGTCTAGCATGGTGTCTTTGTCTGCTCCATAGCCGGTCTATTTAAGCATGCTATCAGCTGTCACCACCCTCTGCACTGTCCTCTTTTGCCATGGCTCCAGAAGTTTCTAATATATGTGTGTACTATATTTTAATTATGACTAATTGTCTATTTGCTGTGATACAAGCTTCACACAGATTGGGATTCTTGCTCTGTTCACTGATGTATCTAACTTCCCTGAAATGACCAATGGCTCTGGACAAGAGCTTAAGAGATATTGATGGAATTGGATGTTTGGAAGAAAAGTTATCAATAAATATACTTTAAATTGTAGATCCAGCTTACTGCTAATCATAATTATATTTCCCAATTTATAAAATAGTATGCATAGTGTAGAATCAGGAATACCAATTTTAAATCAATTTTCAAAGACATTAAACTTAAATGACTTTTTCTGCTAATATTTTGCAATAATTTGGATTTTTAAAACATGTAAAATAAGTGTAACTAGAATAGAAAATGAGTAAATATTTACAAACATTTTCATTTTTTAACTTTGCTCAACACATTTGAATTTTATTTCTCTTCCAATTAGAAGAATACAGAAACAGAGGCACTTTTTCCTGCTTTTCTTTTTCAGTTGCTCATAGATCTTTTAAAAAATTGTACATACTTTCAGTTAAAAAATAACTAAATGTTGTCCTTTCCTTTTTTTCCTTCCAGACCCTTCCAAGTCCCCTCCCTCCAAATTCTTCCCTGTTCCCCTACTCAAATTGGCACTTTCTTCTTCCCCAATTATTACCGTTAAACACACACACACACACACACACACACACACACACACACACACACACACACGCACACACACACACACATACCTTGAAGTTACACCAATTAGACTCACAATGCTTCTCCCTCCACCAAACAAACATAGACAGACTATCTAACAAAACCCTCAGTACAGACATGGCAAGCCTTCTCCCAGGTAATGGTCAGAGGAGTCTAACACCCTCCAACAAGAACAAACTAAGTCTTCTCTTGTTCTTTCCAGAAAAAGAAGGCCAGACCCTATTGCTGAAGAGATCACACACTCAGGGCACAGAATTTGGAGGAACTGATCTGGATCTGACCTGGAAGCCTGGTCACCAAAGACTAGCCCTGGTAGTTTGGGAAGGAGCCAGAGCCATGTAAGTTCCTAATGAAGAAAAGCAACCAGTGGTCTTATCCAGCTGTTAACACCAACTAAAATGCCACAATGACAGCATGGTAAGATATTCTGATAGAAAGAATAGTGGCACTTACATTCTGGGGGTAACCAACAATCACCTAATTGGACTTAAGGCCCCACTCATTAGAAAAGAATCCATGCCTGGCACTGTAAGTTTAGCCCACTACCCATGGCTGGTAAAGTCAGGGAACCTAGAGGAGAACCTGCTTCTGCAAGTTTCTTAAACAGGTATATTTCTTCACTGTATTATAAACACTTAATGCTTTTACCCAAAGAGGTTTAGCTATCAGCTCTCATCAGAGAAGCTTTTTGCAGCAGATGGAGGATTACAGGAATCTACAACTAGTAAAATTCAGAGGTCAACTGACTGTGAACACATTAACAGCACAACCCCTGCACTTAAGGTTCAGGGAATATTGGAGAAGGGGGCAAAGAAAGACTGTAAAGGCCAAATGCCCAAGAAAGCTGCTCTGTCTTCTGAGAGCGCGGAAGAGGGCTGTGCGAGCACAAAGGGTGAGGGGAGGAGAGATTGGAACTGGAAGAAGAGGAAGTGAGGGGAGGAGTACCAGTTTCTATGATAAAGATACATGGTGTGAAATTCTCTAAATATTAATTAAAATGCTATAAAATATTTGACGTGCTTAGAGCAACAATGGAAATAACCATATTGGGTGTGAGTGTGAATTCTCCATTTATTTAGATGTTTAATTTCTTTCAACAATGTTATATAGCTTTTCCATGTATAGATTTGAGACCCAATTGTGCCCAATACATCCCTGAGTACTTCATAATACTGATGCTTTTTTAAATGGCAGTTTATTAAAGTTTAGTTTTCAGTATTTAGTTTGCTAGTATATAGAGTCACAGTTAATTTTTAAACATACATTATGCTTTCATATTGCAGATTGAATTCCTTTCTCAATTCCACTAGCATTTTTAAAGACACTTTTTATTATGTAAAGTAGGTGTTATTTCTTCTTGAATGTATGATATCACCCATAATGAAGTTATTTGGGCAGGAACCTTGTTAGACCAATGGTTTTGACCATAAATTCAGTTTCATTCATTGTACATTACTCAGTTTATCCTTTTCTTCTGAATGAACTTAGTGTGTGTCTTTCAGCAACATTTTCTTCTATTCATGCATTGTCAAGTTTATGGCTATATATTCCATAACAATCTATTGACAGTCATTATCACCATTTTACTACCTATAAAATCTCTTGTTCAAATCTGATATTAGCAATTTGTGTCTTCTTTAATCTGTATATCACTTTAAACAGTAACCCTGAGGCAGTATGCTTTCATTTGCACTTTTTCATCTTGTGTTGCTACATTTTTAGTTCGGTGTATATTAAATTCCACCACTTTTAGTATAGTTGGACATCATTTCAATTGGATTTTAAAGAATGAAAAATATTTCACACTTACATTCCAGGTGTTCATTTCTTTGCATCGCTCTAAATTTTTGTCTCTACCTAAATAATTTACCTGAGTGCATCACAGAATGGGTTTTCTGATAATGGATTGGCTTAGTTCTTTTTGTTTGTTTGAATTGTTGGTTGGTTGGTTAGTTGGTTGGTTGGCTGGTTTTGGGTGTTTGTTTGTGTTCTCTTTATTGGAAAGATGTTTTTGCTGGCTGTAGGATCTGGGAAGACAGGTGTTCCAGGGGCTTTGTTATTTATTCCAATGCCATGTTTTCATTCATGCAAAGACTCTGCTATGAAACTGCTTTATTTGCTTCTGTGTTTCTTTGATGGAAGAAGGTACCATATTTCTGCTGGGTGTCTTCAGGACTCTCAGGTTTTGTTTTCAGGACCGCTTTAGGTTGCACTCGCCTTGGAGACCAGGCTGGCCTCTAACTCACAGTCATCCATCTGCTTCTGCCCTCCAAGTGCTGGGATAAAAGGCATGTGCCACCACTGCACGGCCAGAGTAGGCTTCTTTTTCTTGGCTTATATGTGTTCACCAACTTTATATCAGCTCACCATGCTCACCATGTTCCTCTTATTTCTATGATCTGATATTCTCTTCTCATAAAGGTAGCAGACACAATAGGTCAGCATACACTCTAATGACTTCATTTTAATCTAAACATCTGGGTAGAGAATTTATTACCAAAGTCAGTGGCAGTAGGTAATACTGGAGGTTAGGGCTTGAGCATATCATCAAGCCTTTAAGGAACACTCTATGTGGACACGCCTATGTGGGTTTTATTCTAAGCTTTTTGGGTGTGAATAATTGTTTTCCTTTAATATTAGTAAATTATTGACTATTAATGTTTTCTAGGACTTACTCTGTTTTGATTTCTCTCTTTTCTCCTTTTGTGAATCTATGACTTCAATTGCCTTATATTTTATCATTTATTAGCCTTAACTGCCTATCTTTCTGTCTGTCTATCTAGCTATCTGGATACCTATCCACTGATGCTATTTTTTTATTTAAATTTTTTTATTCATTTTATATTCCAACCACAGATTCCCCTCTCATCCCTCCTCTCACTCCCCTGCAGCCTCCACCCACCCACCCAAACCTCATCCCCTCTTCCGAAAGGGCAAGGCCTCCCATGGGTAGTCAGCAAAGCCTGGTACCTTCAGCTGAGGCAGGACCAAGGCCTCCCCTCCTGCATGCAAGTGTTTTACTCTTTCTAATCCTGTTTGATTAGCTTAAGATAACCTTCATTGGAGCATTTTAGGGTTCACTGATGTTTCACCTCCCTGGGTTTCTGATGATGATGAACTCATGCAGACATTCACCTCTGACAGCCCTTCTAGCCCTTCTCCTATGCATGCGTGCTTTGTGTCAGCCTCAAAACAACCCCAGCTCTTTATACATCTTCCAATGCATACTTTAATACTAATAATTATCTTAAAGTTTCTATCAGAATAGTCTAGTGTCTAGACTACTTTTAACTCTGTTTCTGTTGACTGCTTTGTTTCTTGACAAGGTGTCGTCCCCCGCCCCCAGCTTTTTTATATGCCTCGCAAACTTTGATTGAATGCTACATTAAAGGACATCAGAGTCCGAAGTAAATTGAATCAGTGTTTGGAAAGCGCTTCTTCTGTTGGGATGTTGGTGTGCATATGGCTATTAGGGTTAGGAGACAGGGTCTGAAAGAAAGTGCAAACACGGGTGCCGGGTTTGGGTGCTGTTGTTCTTACAGCTACATCTAATTCACCTCACATCTCAGTTCTTCTCAATGACCTGCTGCCATTTCAGGGTTATAATCAACTAGCACCCAATTTTTCCTCAGTGCCCCTTCCTCACCCCAAGTTTGTTCGTCTCTGCACTCTCCATGGTCTTGTCTCTCGTGTTTCTCATTTCCTACATTATGGTAGACACATGGGTTTCTTTTTCGGTTTCACTACATTAACTTTTTCTTTCATAATATATTTTTTTTTACCTCTTCCCTTTTTTCCTCCAATCCCTCCCACATACTTTCTACTTGATCTCTCTCAACTCCATGGCCTCTTTTTCTTTAATTGTTGGCATGGCTACCTAAACAAGAACTCAACAAAAACGTCACCAACAGACATGATGACATTGAAGGCAGAAAGCTCATGAGGCCTCAGTCCTAGACAAAGAGCTCAGGCAACTAGGGAATGACAGGAATGGAAGAAATAGTCTTCTCTAGGGAAGAGCGGTCCCGGTTATTCTCCAATACTGATTAGCCGTCCCTGAAGTCTTAGTCAGTAGCTTTTATGTTAAGTATGCCCTGCATACTTGAGCTTCAGGAATAGTCCTTTCTTGGTCTTCCTAACCCTCCTTCTTCAGGTGAAGCTGTTTCTACTTAACAAGTAGCATCCACATGAGTAGTTGTCTTGTCTCCCTGCATCTGATGGTAAAAGAATGATTTCCATCTGTGCAAATGCTGCAGTTTCTACAGTTTGGCAGCATGTAATGTTTACTTATCCTAACAACAGTATTTGCCTCTCATAAAGAAGAGTCCCGAATTCAATTGGCTTTTATAAGAACTGACCCTGGTGGTCTTAATAAGTATGCTACTAAAGAGAGTTCCCTGGAGTCTCTTCCCTGCTTGAATTCTTGCTTCTCCCCTGAACTATAATTTCTATGAGGGCAAAGAACATTTCATATACTGTTGCTTCACTTAATCCAGTGCTTAGCATACCAGATATTCAATGAACATTGTAAAAGTATATAAACATAATGATGTTTGATCATCATACTAGACATTGTACCATATTATGTATTAACTATGGAAACAAATTATTGCATTGTTAGATTTTATTTAGCTCTATTTCATTACCTTTAAGTATTTGCATTAACCAGTTATACAAGAGCAAAGAGGATAATTTTAAACAAAGCTTCAAATCTCTGATGGAATAGACTTTAAAAGTTCACCTCTCAAAATTAAAGTACAGCAACACTTAAGTCACCCTGAGTAAATTCTACCATTTTGCAAAACTGGAAAATATTTATGTGAAGAAATGTGCAGTTGAATGTAATTTTCTGGGAAAATATCTAGGGATATAAATGAAAGATAGTTTGTAGCCTCCTGTTTTATAAGAATCTCATCATTGGGGATTTTCCAACTGCTTTTTGCAAAATCAAGGAGCTTGGTTATTTTGAGTGAGCATATGTGTTTCTGAGTGGTTATTCAAGTTGAATTGCCTGAATCTTTTAGGGGTTAGTTAGTTCTCACAAAATTTTATAAAGAACCACAAAGAAATGGGAAGTAAAAGAGCAGGCAGCTCACCAAATTATTCACTTTTTATTCATCTGTGAGAAAATAAATAGCATTGAGTGTATTTATGTAAGTTAGAACACAGTCTTAGAATACATAAGCCATTCACATGCCTGAAGTATGCTCAGAGAGATATGGAATCTTTGTTTTATGTAGGCGTGTCATAAACAGAAGTTTGAAATAATCGCAATGAACACATCCAGCAAGACTCTTTATTAATGTAGGGCACAGTGTCCTGATAAATCTATGACTGTAGTTTATCAATAAATATAGCATTTTAAATCTACCATCAGAACACCTTAGAATTTGATTTTCCCAATAATGTCATGAATTAAGCATTTACAAAATTGTCCCAAAGGATGCCTTCTTCAGCCAAAGTCTAAAGCTCCTGGAAAATGGAAAAGGCTTACCTCCATGACTATAGCCCAGAATGTAAGGCACATCTTCATCTACAGCCTAGTTCAACTCAGATATTGAAATCACACCATCCAAATAAAGTAGTTACATAATGGAACATAATACGATTTTTTTAAAAAAAGAAAAAGAAAAACCACACGAAAAAGAAACGACACAGCAAGAATAGATGTCAAACCTTGGAAACAGAATTATGACATGATTCAACAATTTCATTACTGCATACACATCTAAGAGGACTGCAAGCAGGCATGGGGATATACATATGTATATACGGACTCACAACAGCTAATGGGCAAAGCATCCCAAATGCCCATTAACTAACAAAAAGATAATATGCATACAAACTTATAGGGAGCCAGCAAGGAATGGAGGGTAAAAGCGTGGGGACTCGCCCAAGTTATTAACATTTTATTCTCCTGTGAGAGGTAGAATAGTACCGAATGTATTTATAGGTTAGAAAGGAGCTTTATAATGCATGAGTCATTCACCTGCCTGAAGTTTGCTCAGGGACAAATGGAGAATGTAGTCTAGTTATGGTTGACATAAGACAGAAGATTAAAATTATCATTACAATTACAAAAGGAAGGAAATTCTTATGTCTGCTATGGCACAGATGAGGGCTGTGTGTTAAGTCAAATAAACCGGTCACAATAAGACAAAAGCTGCATGGATATGTTTATATGAAGACCCTAGAGCAGTCAAATTAATGAAGGCAGGAAATAGAACGGTGATTGTCATGTGTGGCTGAAGGGAGAGAAAGAGAATGATTTCTCACCAGATATAAGGTTATATTTTAGCAAAATTAAAATGTACCATGAATGGGTGATGGTAATGGTACCTTGGTAATGTGAATGTGCATAATGTCCAGCTAATGAGTTGTTTGAAATAGTCTTAAAACTTAAAAACATTAAGTACAAAAATTATCTATATTTCTTGATGTGAACTCTTCAGGCTTATCTAAACAGAGATAAAGATTTGGTACATTTTCCCAATTCCATCTCTAATTTTTAGCACACTTTACACAATCAATAAATATTTAATTTAGAGACTGGGTAAGTTCCAATATGACCTTCCTGCAAACTTATATTTAGGGGAAAACCTGGTGTTGACAGTATCTTATACCCACTAATTCCCTACCATCAGCCCCTTTAGAGACAGCGATAGAACTTTATGTTTCTGTATTGTTGCTTCTCCATTTCAAGCAATTGCCCACAAATCAAGACAGACAAGCAAAGGCCATTGTGAGCTCAATGGTAACCTTAGCATATAACTGCAACAATGCTGGTCACATCAATGCCTCTCAAGTGAGCCATCCACAAATAGTATAGTTCTTTAGTGTGTGCACATAGTAAGCCCACCAGCTTAAGCTTGTAGGGACTTTCAGAAAGCAAGTCACAACCCAGGAAGTGACAAAGTAAGAATCCAATATTTACAGTATCAGGAAGAGGGAAAGTTAAAGACTAGGAAAAATACATTTTGAGAGCACCAAAGTTTGGGCAGTGGACTAGGCATTTTTCCCTTTATTATTTTATTTAATCCCCCAAGAGTCCACACAGCTGGAGCTAAGGGTTTTGCAAATGAAAAGTTCAAATTTCAGAGAAATAAAGGGAAATGTAAAATGAAGGTTGTTTGGGCTCAGAGATGACATACTGGGTAAAATGTTTTCCATGAAATCATAAATCCTAAATTCAGTCCCAGGAACCCACCTAAAAAGGTGAGTGGTGTGTGGTGTGCCTGGAATGCCTATGCTTGTGGGGCTGAGACTGCTGGGTCCCAAGTTTCACTGGCAGCCAGGCTAGCCAAATTGGCAACCTCTGTGGCTCACCTAGAGATTGTTTTTAAGGAAAACAAATCAAAAAAGCAAAATGAATCCAAACAAAGGGTAAACATCTCCAGAGCAAAGTCCTCCAAAGCTGACTGCTGCCGCAATCTACATGCATTCACACACATGTGCATCCCTCCACTACACACACACACACACACACACACACACACACACACACACACACATACACACCGGATGTCTTTGAGAGGACAGATACCATGAATGTCAACTTCCCTTTACAGATTGAGCAAAATAAGTGAAAGATTCGAAGTTGCACTTGGTAACTTTGAACAGTGTTGAAGCAGTGAAGAAAGATCTTCCATTTTCCCTGTTAAGTAATCACAATGAAAAGAATAACTGTACCAAGCCTGTTCATAGGCAAGAAGCTGGAGGCTCTGCCTAAGCACCCACTGAAATCTCCTTTCTGGGAATCTTATTGCTAGGGCACAGTCCAATCTTTAAACATTTTTAAATTGCCCTTAGAAATCGGTCCAATTGCACAATGATTCTTTTCTTATTAGAGTTTCAGCTCTTTCTCCACCACCTAAATTTAGTCTCTTCTTTTCTTATGTCTCCATCTCAACTGTCTGTACTTTCTTTTACAGATGTAACAACTTCTTCACCTTTACAGAACTCTACCCAAGTCTCCCTACACAGATGAAGCAGCAAGCAGTTTGACCACCAAGCGAGGTGGAACTTTGATTTCTGATAGGCCAGTGGGAGAGGCCCCTGGAGCAAGAGGGAGATGAGCGATGCATCTCTGTGTTCACTGCATTGGTTCACAGTACTCACAGGAAAGCATTCATTTTCTTCAGGGAAATTGCTACAAAGCACACTTTCAGACCCTTCTTAAGTGTTCAAGTCAAACCTCTCTCTTCCAGCAAGTCTCTCTGAGGACTGAAGGAACAAATTTAGGCCATGACAAGCAGAAAACTGACTTTGAAGTATTCTTCCCCAATGGGTCCTCCATGTCCTTATTTGTCTGTTTTGAAGTGTAAAATGAAAGGGAATGGATGGCAGTGTGGCCATCACCTGAGAGCTTGGAGAAAGAGCACTTGTCACAAAAGAGACCCAGTCGTCAAGCAAGGTAGAAAGCTTGGGAAGCTCTGAGCCCTCCGATGCAGGGGTGTTTCTATCCAACCATCAGACCTCAGCGATGAGTTAGATTCTGTCTCAGGTGGGTAGGAGGAGCTCACGTTTAACTTTCCAAAAATATTTGTTAAGAGCTTGGCAGAGATGTCAGAGGATGAACTAGAAAACACTATCTTCCTATATTATAATACCACAGTGAGCTTAGATTTTCATGAAATTCTATATAGTTTTTAAGCACATCGATGTGATAAACACAGATTGTAAATGGCTTTTAAATATAAATGGACCTTTCCCCCCACCCCAAACCCATGAATGTTATTTGTCTTAGTCAAACAAGGTAGTCAATTTTTTATTGGCATAATGATCTAATATAAGACTTTTTAATGTAGTTGTATAATTTCAATGTCATACAGCATAATACATTTTTGTTTGAAAACATTGGCTTTTTATTTTATACTTCAACCTATCATGAAAAATTAGGGGTGTGTGTGTGTGTGTATGTGTGTGTGTGTGTGTGTGTGTATGATTTAACAGAACATTATCCATGTGGATCTATAGTTTTATTTTCTCTGCCTGCATTAATTTGACTGCTCTAGGGTCTTCATATAAACATAGCCATGCAGCTTTTGTCTTATTGTGACCGGTTTATTTGACTTAGCACACAGCCCTCATCTGTGCCATAGCAGACATAAGAATTTCCTTCCTTTTGTAATTGTAATGATAATTTTAATCTTCTGTCTTATGTCAACCATAACTAGACTACATTCTCCATTTGTCCCTGAGCAAACTTCAGGCAGGTGAATGACTCATACATTATAAAGCTCCTTTCTAACCTGTAAATACATTTGGTACTATTCTACCTCTCACAGGAGAATAAAATGTTAATAACTTGGGCGAGTCCCCACGCTTTTACCCTCCATTCCTTGCAGGCTCCCTATAAGTTTGTATGCATATTATCTTTTTGTTAGTTAATGGGCATTTGGGATGCTTTGCCCATTAGCTGTTGTGAGCCTGTGTTTACATACGTATATTCCCATGCCTGCTTGCAGGCCTCCTAGGTGTGCATGCAGTAACAAAATTTCGAATCATAATCATGTAATAATTCTGTTTCCAAGGTTTGACATCCATTCTTACTCTGTTGTCTCTGTTTTGTGTGATTCAATAGCCATCTCAGTGGGTGTAAAATGCATCCCATGACACTGAGCTTTGATTTGCATTTCCCAACCAGGAGTGAGGTTTAATGTTGGTTATGTGATAATTGACCACATGGACACCTGTTATGGAGCAAAGGGTATTCAAGTCTTTGTTCATTTTTTAATCAAGTAGGTTTTGTTTTGTTTCATTGCTAGCTGAGACCTGTCTTGAACTTTGAATCTCCAGAACTGAAAAACAGGAAATACGTGTTGTTTTAAGTCACTAAGCCTTTTAAATGACTGTAACTATAGCAAAATGAAATTAATACATCTGCTATTTATTAAATTTACTCAAGACTAAAAAACATACAATCACTTCAAGTAAAAGGGTTTGGAGCTCACTCACTGTTCCAATGATATAAACCTTGTGAGAAAGAGATGCATGTGCTGGACATTATACATTTAGTGGAAAGAATAAGAAATCATTTAAGTTCTTTCTGAATTAAAAAAAAAATCCTGTCTACTCCGAATATTACCATTTAGTAAATGATTTAGTATTTTGTTGTTGAAATAACAATTTTAATATACTAAAGGTATCCTTATTTTGCTTTTGCAAAATCAAAAGGGAAAATACAAAAACTGGAAGATTATTTAAATAGTTTAACTTTCAGGTTCTTATGGATGTCATGTTCCAGCTCTGCAGAATCCCTTGGTCCAGGTGCCAGCAGTACAGACCTGGGTAGACAGTGCCAGAGCTAAAGTAAAAATGAGGCTCTTCCCCTGTACCTCAGAACAAAGATATGTTTTATTACTTTGGGAGATAGCATAAATTGTTTGTTCCTAATTTATTCTTAAATGAAACCCTTTGATAACAAGAATTTATTCCTCTAAATAGAAAAATAATAGGTAAATGGTGCCTTCTCATAATGCTCTGGAGAAAACACAGTCCATACACTGTCTTTTTAACCACTGGGGGAATTGGTTGACTACAAGTTACCAAAGCCTAACCACAGACAGTGAGCAAGTTAGGTGGGGCTTTCTTTGTGGTAAATTATTGGTGGTGATAATTGAAGATTACAGCTTTAGAACAGAAGAACCAATAAAATCATGGGAAGTGCACTCCCAGTGGACATGCACCTAGGGTGCTCACAAATGTCTATAACAGCTCTGATTTTCTAATGGTAATCTCAGGGTGGCTAGTAAATGCAGCCAAACCAGAAGAGACAGCCATGATTAGCTTCTGATGAGTGAAGAACCCACAGCAGGACCACTGTCTGTAGGAAAGTCATTGAAAAAAGAGGAAAGGATGCAAAATGGATGCAGAGACTCCAAGTTTTTTAAATGACTGGTTTCTTCCAATTCACCTAATGTATAGCAGGAAAACCATCTAGCACACAGAAAATTGATCACAACTGGAGAATTCTAATATGTGCACACTTCCAGTGGTAAGATTCAGGGTCACCCAGAGCCATTATTCAAAGTCAGCATAGACCACTTAATTTTCTGCTTCAGTACCTCTCTGCTTCTGCTCCAAGCCCAGCCTAATGGCCACACACCATCTTCTCTTTCTTGCTGGCCTCTGCCACTGTGCAGGAGTTCTGGGACTAGGGTGTCCAGGTGCAATGTCTCTTTCCCTTTGCAAAGGTCTAGTTGTATCCCAACACTAATAGCTCAAGTAGCATTTTAAAATCTTTATGAAAAACAACAATTGTAGAGTGGGTGTGTATGCGCTTAGCACTTACTTGGCAAATCGAAATCAGACATGGGCAGTGCGGTTATTGCTGTAAATGATTTGTGGTGACTTTCACGTCAGTTGGTTTTTCTCTTTTGTCCCTTACTGGAAGTTCCAAAATCCATTTTAAGTTAATTCTAAAAGCTAAGTCTGAAGCAAATTGTATAGTGACAGGTGAAAAATGTCAGTGGGGAAAAGCTTTCGGGGCTGCAGCAAGCCCATGAGTTAATCCACTCGGACAAAGGCCACCCAGATGTCTGAGCACTGCAGTTTGCCTCTCCAGGCTTGGGCCTTCTTGCTTCCCTGCTAATTGCATCCTCGTGCAGTTAGTATTGCAATTGCATCCTGACCACCTTCCTGCCTTTCCTCTTATCTCCATTTCCAAGTTGGCAAATGTCATTTTTGCCCTTTCTTTTCTTTTGTTTATCCACTGAAGCGGTTTGTACATTAGCATTTGTGTCTGAGTGTAAACTACACACACAGGTATGTAGTGAACAGAACTAATCACACAGCCGGATGTCCTGGCTATTGGCTCAGCAGCCATCTCTCGCTCAGTTCACCCTGGCAGAGAAACTCAAAGGCCTTACAAATATTTAACCACCAGAAAGGGAAAAGAAGAGGTGGCTTGCTTGAGAGCGACTCTCCTTTGAATAGCAATGTGGTCAAGTATCAAAAATCTTCCACTTCCACTCTAAAATCTGCTCGATCCATTTCAAGGACAAGGTGACCCCTAGCAGGGAAGCGGCTGTGTGTTCCTCAAATGCAAAGGCACATTTGCATTCTAAACTTTTGGGGCCTTTTCAGCCCACCAAGCACTTTGTTAGCTTTTCAGCTGCAAACAAGTGATTCATTTCAACACACAAATCATGAAAGAACATGACTTTGAAGTAAGCCACTAATCCTATGATATATCTATCATTTCGTATCAAATGAATCTCAGCTACAGACAAGCATTCAAGTACAGGTGTCAATTAATAAAAGATGAATTGAGATTCTGAGCCCCACTGTCAAGATTACATTAAAAGTGATGATACTGATAGTAGTAAATTAAGGCAGCTTAGGTAGCCTGGATGTGTTTAAATGACAAATTCAAGATCATTCCTTAACCTGACACTTTTTGTACCATAATAGTATCTATATTAAAATGTATATTTGAGTCAAAGCAATTATTTGTTATGACATGCCCATACCTTAGTTATCTGAGTAAATCTGTCATTAATAGAATATCTAATATGCACTAAATATTTAACTTAATCCTCGTAAGAACTGGTGAGTTGGTCCCTGTCTTAGTTACTCTTCTATTGCTGTGAAGAGACACCATTACCAAGGCGACTTATAAGAGAAAGAGTTTATTGGAACTTAGAGCTTGAGAGAATGAGTCCACAACCATCATGGCAGTTAGCATGGCAGTGGGCAGGCAGGCATGGTGCTGGAGCGGCAACTGAGAAATTACATTCTTATCTGTAGGTAGGAGGGAGGGATGAGAATGTCATGGGATTTTGAAACTTCAAGTCCCATGGCCAGTGACATGACTCTCCCAATAATACCTCATTCCTAGTCCTTCCTAAACAGTCTACCAGCTAGGGACCAAGCATTTAAATATCTGAGCCTACAGGAACGATTCTCATTAAAACCATCACATATTCCATTCCCATTTTGCAAACAGGTAACTGGCTTAGAGAATTAAAATGACTGAAATTCATTCACAAAGATGGTAGGTATCAAGTTTTGGGTTCCAACTTCATTTTGTGTGAACAAAAGCTCTCTACTATGGGACAGTATGATGTTGTTATGTGGTGAACTGTCTCCCACCTGTACTAATGTCATTACTACCTATAATTCATTTGAATTTATATAGTCATGGTAAGGTCATTAGCATGGGCCTGAAGCTAATATGATTAATGTCACCCTAGATTGAGAAATTCAAAGCCAGTGCTATTTAAAGGTCAAGGGCAGACACTGACATGATGGGTCTATGATCCTTAGTACCCCAAAGATTTCAGGAAAATCCCCCAGTTAAAAGAAAAGTATGGAACACATTCCTCTTCCTATCCTATAGTGGCCCTTTCTTTTCTTCTTCTTCTTCTTTTTTTTTTCTTTTTGGTTTTTCGAGACAGGATTTCTCTGTGTAGCTTTGCACCTTTCCTGGAACTCACTCTGTATCCCAGGATGGGCTCAAACTCACTGAGATCTGCATCCTGAGTGCTGGGATTAAAGGCATGTGCCACCACCGTCAGGCCACTCTAGCCCTTTCATTACCTTGAAATAGACATCCATTCCCAGATAAGTTTGTGTTGTCTAACTTTGTTTGGTATCTTCTGGTGGTACTTAGTTTTGGTATCCCTAAGAAAATGCATAAATGCAAATATGTGATATAAATGTAAATGCATACAAATGTGGCATGTAACAAAGTGTACACAACACATAAAACATTTACTGTAAAATAAATTGCAATGCAATATACTCTTTCATTAATACTTTAGCTACAAAACACTTTTTTAAAATAAACTTATAAGGCAGCTTTAGAATTTAATATGTCAATTTAGAAGTTACTAGGAAACAACGAATTGAGAAAATAGTGAATAAACATGAAAACACAAGGAAAAACAACCTCAGAAACAATGAAGATCAATTAGTAACAACAGCTCTGGTTGCTCCAATGAATAAGCTACTCTCCTGTAAAATGCATAGCATTGCAGGCACAGTAGAGGTGGATTTCCTGGTTATGAATCAATACTGTGTAGTTAGGTAAACGAAGTGAAGCTCTGCTCTCTCAATCTGTGGTTTCCCAAAGTTGACCAAGGGGTCACTCCCGTCTAGCAGGCCAGCCATCACCATAGAATGAAAGGGCGCCCAGAGAAGGCTTGTTGAGAGGGACCAGGAAGTCATGCATCACTTCCAGTCACACTTTCAATGTCAGGCTACTTATGTGCATAGGAATTGGAAAGAGAACGAAGACATGAAGGACATGCAACTACTTCTGATACACAGGAGTGTACACATGGATGTTAAAAAAAATCTGAATTCATTTGCTTAGTTCATTCCTTCTCCGTGCCCTATAGAACAGAACTTAACACCCCCTCGTCCTTCAGCACTCCCCTCTGAGGCCACACATTGTGCTTGCGTTCATGTTGCCATGTCTGCCAACCAACCAGCTTGAACAATCTCAACCCAGGGCTCTGGGGACAGGGTGTAATTTACTTTCAAACCTGACTAAAGCAATCTGGCTTGTTCTTCCTCCCTTCCTTTCTTCTTTCTCTCTTTTTCTCTCTCTTTCTTTCTAAGAATTTCATTTATTTGTTTGTTTGTTTGTTTGTTTATTGTTGTGTTGAGACAGGGTTTCTCTGTGAAGTCATGGCTGTCCAGGAACTCATTCTATAGACCAGGCTGGCCTTGAACTCACAGGGATCCACCTGCCTCTGCCTCCTGAGTTTGGGATTAAAGGTCTGTGCCACCACTGCCTGGCTCTAAGAATTTCTTATATGTGTCTTATATTTACATTATTCTCCTTCTCCTCCCTCTAACTCTTCCTGTGTCCACGCTGCTTCCTTTCAAATTTATGGCCTCTCTTTAAGTGTATGCATTTATGTACATATGCAGGTGTATATGCATAAATATATAAATGGAGCCTGCTCCTGAGTCCATTTTGTCTCTCTCTCTCTCTCACACACACACACACACACACACACACACACACACACACACACACATATAGGGTTGGCAAATTGGGATTGCCTAATCAATTAAGTCATGAATTTGAAGGCACTCATTCCTGGGAAAGATGGATTCTCCCTTTCTCAGAATCATTAATAATCTGTAAGTCTTCATTTAGGATGGAACTTAGTGAGATTGCTTCAATCTATGTTGTCATTGTTAAAAAGTATTATTTGGCCACCAAATTGTTGAGATATTTCATGGATATTCCCTATAATATATACAAGACACAATCTGATAGCAGAACCTAGTCCTCTGGCTGTTACAATCTTTCTTCCACTCTCCAATAATATTCCCTGAGCTTTCATTTGTAGATGTACCAACTGTGGCTGGGCACCCACAACCAGTCATTTTCTATATTTTGACCAATTGTGGTTTTTGTGATAATCTTCATCTACTGCCAAAAAGGAGCTTCTTTGATGAGAGGTGAGAGGTACACTTATCTGTAGTTACATACAACCCACTCTTCTTCGCCAACTAAATTATGACACCAATAATTTTCTTTTTTAATTCCAGGTCCATCATTAATCAAACATACAACAATAAATTCCACTAAAAATATTCAATTAACATGTTGGTATTCTCCCTGTATCAACATTTATTTTGAAGAGATCCTTATAGTACCTGTGTCTAATTCCACTTCATCTATTCACTTTCCAAATAATTACGTCATTTACCGCTCTTTAAAATCAGTTCTCAGAGCAAACATTAACCTCCTGTTCCCATAGCTACTGGTCCAACATTGCTTCCCACTCACCATTAGCATTGTTGGTACAGTGAATATTCTCTCCAACCTTGAAGCAGTTTTTCCACTCTCAGAATGATACTTAGCATTCTATTCTCTCTTCTCTAGCTACTAGCCATTCCCTCAATGATGTACCATGCTTCATGACTTTAGTCCATCTGTGTGTTGGTACACTCATGATTCATATTTCTAGCTCAAACCTCCCCTATGGAACACAAATTTCTAAGTTTCAGTTGCATTCTTGACACCTGTAAACTGGAAATCTAATTAGAGCCTCAAATTTAACAGGCTCAGAAATGGATTCCTAATTGTCAACAACCTGCAAATGAACAAGCTAGTATTTCCCCTGCCATTACCATCTCCATCTCAGTGAATGGGAAACCCACCTTTCCAACTGACCCAACCAAAACAAATAAACAAAAACAAGTGCTGGTTCCTCCCTTTGCCAAGATTTGCTGCCATCATCTATTGCTTTACTAGGAAAGTAGCTTAAGTGTTATCCTTCATCCTATCCTGCTCTCCAGCAGAATATTATAAAAGGAGTACCTAGAACACCAGATTTAGATAAAACATGTTAAATGTGATGATGCCTAACAGGATTCTGCTATACTCACAGATTGATGACTACCCCAATTGTCATCTCACAGGCTTCATCCAGTAACTGATGGAAACATGTAGAAACCCACAGCCAAACATTAGCCCAAGCTTGGATAATCCTGCTAAAGAGAGAAAGGACTGTAGGAGCCAGACAAGTCAAGGACATCACAAGAAAACCCATAGAAACAACTAATATAGCCTCATAAGGTCTCACAGAGTCTGAACCAACAACCAGGGAGCCTGCATGGGACTGACCTAGGCCCTCTACATATATGTGACAGTTGTGTAGCTTGATCTACTTGTAGGACTCCTAACAGTGGGAGCAGGGGCTATCCTGTAAGGTGACTGTTGGGTGGCTCTTGGAAACCTATTCTTCATACTGGATTGCCTTTCCCAGCCTTAATACAAGGGGTGGTGTTTAGTCTTACTGCACCTTGATATGCTATGCTTTGTTGATACCAAAGGGAGGCCTGGCCCTTTCTGAACAAAAGCAGAGGAGGAATAGATGGGGGGGGGGGTGGAGGAGAGGAAGGGGAAAGAATGAGAGGAGACTGTGGTATAAAATAAATAAATTTAATTAAAAGCATCATATTCTAATATCAGTAGTTTTCTGCTTCAAACTCCACATTGCCTTCAGAATGTAAGAAGGGCCACCCAACCCCTCATGTATGGCATCTGTAGCTCCCTCTCTAATGCCTTCCAGTTTTACCTGCTCTCTGCTCTACAGACTTACACAGGTCTCTCAACAGGGGCATTCTAAGGCTGGCTAAGCATTAGGCACTAACTGCCAGTCCCTTAGCCTGGTCTTTTCTTGGATAGCTTCATGCTTACACCTTAATTTCTGTTATTTTTCTACCCAAAAAGCACCTAATCAATTAGGCAATATTGAAATATTTCTGTAAGAAATTCAACACCCCCACAACTCCTCAAACGTCATTTTTCTGCTTTCTGTTTCCCTGACAAATTGATATTTTTAACCTCTTGACACTGTAAATTTTTATATATGCCCTCAGAAAAAACAGGGATTATAGCTTTTACTTTAATTTCTAGTTTCCATCAAAGTTGAGTAACAAAATGACAACAGACATATTCTTCAGCAAACTCTGATAGAAACTATATAAAGAAACTCACAATTTACACCATTTCACTTTAGACCACATTTCTAGCAGGTGTAGATGTTGGAAGGGGCTGAAAATTGTGAGGGAAACAAATAATAAATAGAAATTTACCAAGATATAGAATTAAAAAAAATCAACACAAATGTACAATATGGAAAGTTAGACTGAAATTCAGTTGATGGTGTAAAGAAAAGCTTGCCATTTCTTGTGATAAATTATATTGGCAGGATAAAATAATTTTAAGTGTAATTTATTGCTCAACATTGGGATCCCTTCTGGAATAAACTATAATCAATGAAAATCTAAATTTACAATACAGATAAAGTGTGCATTATTAAATTGCAATGTACTTTACACTTTTCTTCCCGGAGTTAAAATGAGAACTCACTTGAATCACAATGACTTCGATTAAAAAATATTTCAACACAGAAACACAGGTAGTTTAATATGATAATATGATTGTCATACTGAAAAAACACGACTTATACTAGCAAAATATTATGCAGAAATGCAAAGACAAGCCCCTTATTTTAAAAAAGGTATCTTATTAAATGTAATTATATATTTATTTGTGAAGTGGGTTCTCATTTCTTTCACCTTTATCTGACTCCTGGAGATTGAACTCAAGTTGTCAGGCTTGCTCAGCTTGAGTTTATCCACCCCCCACTGTGTGTGTGTGTGTGTGTGTGTGTGTGTGTGTGTGTGTGTGAGAGAGAGAGAGAGAGAGAGAGAGAGAGAGAGAGAGAGAGGAAGAGAGAGGGAGGGAAAGGGAGGGAGAGAGAGGAGGAGAGTGTGTGTGTACACACACACCTTGGCACTTATGTGTATACCAGAGGACAACTTTCAAGAGCTGATTCTCTTCCTCCCCCATGTGGACCCTAGAATCACATGTGTGCCTGCCAAGCCCCTTTCAAACAAAAGTTTGAATTAGATGCAAATTCAATATATGTTTATTAAGTTTGGAAAAAGCACATTAAACAAATACCTTTTTAAAAAAACTTAAGACTTTTACTCACACTCAGATCTGACCTGAGCTATTTCTTCTTTTAACTCTCTTTATAAAAGGCTCAAAAAAAAAAAAAAATGATTCCTCATACTGGATTACCTTGTCCAGCCTTAATACAAGGGGAGATGCTTAGTCTTACCACAACTTGATATGCCAGGCTTTGTTGATATTCATGGGAGACCTGCCCCTTTATGAACAGTAACAGAGGGGTGGAATGAGGTAGAAGGTGGCAGAGGAGGGGGAGATTGGGAGGAGAGGAGGGAGGGGAACCTGAAGTCCTAATGTAAAATAAATAAATTTAATTTTAAAAACCTGATTTTGAGTGTGATTCAAGAGTGAGATAATGACACCTTCATCAAGTGTTTTCTGTTTGTAAAAGATTGTATACAGCTATGTGTTTACATCAGTAAAGGACATCCAGGAAATTCTGGGGTCACTTAAGTAAGCTCTAACAGCATCAGACAGGTAAGGACACACGCATCTAGGCTTAAAGAGGTAGAGAAGGGTTCAGGGACAAGTGTGTAGGAATCCCCACTCAAAAGAGTCTTCTGTTATTTCTCAAGTGAGTGGCATTATAGAATGTCTTCATTCATATATTCAGTAGTCTATGGTCATATAATGCCTTTGTAAATTCATAGGTTCTGTGATATCTATATAAGAGACCAAACTCAATTACAAGCTGTTGTAAAGAGAAAATCCATCTGCAGGCTGTGTCTATAAGAAGAATAGAGAATTTCAAAAGGGAGCAATGGAATATTTCTGAAAAGTTATGGTCTGTGTAAAGATTAAATTTAAGAATGGAGCAGTAAAGTGGTGGTTTTAGTTTCTCCCCCAAGATCCATGACTTTACTAGCTCTGAGTAGTTGGCAACAACTATCTACCACTACAGACATGGTGTCCCCTCTTTTTAAGCAGAAATTCTTCTAATTATTTTAATCTGCCTTGTGATTGTGTTTTCTTGAGAAACAGTCAGATTTTGGGTTTGTTTTGGTTTTGGTTTTTTGTTTCTTTTCCTCTTTAAATTCTTCTTAGGTTCATAGAACAATTTCTTTATGTCTTCTTTAAATTCCATGTATTCTTTGATGAAGTTTATGATTGTTCCTTTGAGTGCTACATTCTAGGGCTCATCTAGGTAATTCTCATTGGCAAACATTTCTGCAGGACTAGTGGGTTTGGGGAGGTGAGGTGCTGCTTTGATTTTCCATATTTTTTACATTTTTTGTGGTGAGATGCTAGCATGGAGACTCCTTGTGTTATCTGACAGACGGACAGCAGGTAGGGACAGAAGAGAAAATATAGGCATCATTTCAGTAAATGAATAAAGTCACATGGACATTGGGTAATGGACTTATTGCAGGATTGTGTATCCTAGTTTAAGGCTGGAGTTTGGGGACAAATCTATAGGTTGGGAAGGGTGCATGGAGGAAAGGATCATGCTAGACCATGGAGAAGAAAAAGCAGGATCTGGCTGGGTAGAGAAGTTGGACATGGTGTTAGAGAGGTCTGTGCATCAGTTCACCATTTTTGTAATAAAAGTGGTGTGAATAGGGGATTAAGTTTTTTTTTTTCTTGTTATACATTTAAAACACACAAAATGTAAGTATCATAATATTTTGGTGTGGAGGAAAAACAACCTACATTATCTTTGAACCTTGTTTAATATACTTAGAGTCACTCAGGTAGTTTACACACTAACTTTCTACAACTATAGCAATACACTATGCTTCAAAAAGCAAAGATAAACACAAACTCTACAAAATTGTTATGTCTTCAGGTTTCTCTTTTTAATAGATTGATTGGACTATAAAATCAGGAACATTTCTACAAGGCCACATAATCTAGAAGTGGTAGACTAGAAGTTACACAGACCCCCTGACAGACAGGCAGACAAATGGGATAAAGAGCCATAGGCAATACTAAAGCTCGTAAACTAAACTTCTGGCATCTTCTTCATATCCTGACAAGAGATAAAGACAATTTCTCCTGCCAGTAGGTCTCCCCTTCTGACTGACTGGTCTAGATACTCACCTCGCTTTGTCCAAGCTGATCAATCCAAAGTGGGGGGAAGGTAGACCTGTCCTAGGCTACCCCAAAGCAGTTAGCCTTCCCTCTTCCCCACTCTAGCCTTCCAGGAAGAGAAATAGTTTCTGTTTCTGAATCTCCTCCCCACTTTGTGGGGAGTCTTTTTCTCTGTATATGTCCCACCTCATCCCTTCCCGTGTGGTGTGGTGTGTGTGTGTGTGTGTGTGTGTGTGTGTGTGTGTGTGTGTGTGTGTGTGTATGTGTACTTTCATTTGTTTACAGTTTGGTATTTTTGGTTTTTGGTTTTCATTTTCTTTTGGGATTATTTTGGGGGGAGGGGTTGTTATATTTGGTTTTTATTTTTTGAGAAAGAACTTAAAGTTGGGTGGGTAGAGAGGGGAGAGCATGTAGAAGGATTTGGGGGAAGGGAGAAACAAGATCAAAATATATTTAAATTTATAAATGTTTAAATAACTAAAATATATAATAATAATAAAATATTATTTACTGCAAACAAAGAATTTAAATTAACTCATTAAGAAATTTAACACAATACAGATTTTAAAAAGAGGATTAGTTTTGACTTAGTTTAGTTTTCAGCTGCTATGGAAAAATACCCTGACAAAAAGCAACATAAGAAACAAAGGGTTCACTTAGCTCATAAGCCCAGGTTACAGTCTATCAGTATCAGGAACTCCAGGCAGGAACCTGAAGGAGTCAATCACATTATATCCACAGTCAAAGAACAGAGAGTAATAAGTTAATGCATGCATGCTAATATTCAGTTCACTCTTTCATTTCATTCAGTCCATAGCCCAAACAATAAAATGGTGTCATTCACATGAAGGGTGGGTATTCCTACTGTAATTAACCCAGTTAAGAAACTCCCTTAAAGGTGTGCCCACTGGTCAACTGAATCTACACAGATTCCTTTCCCAGGAGATTCTATATTATATAAGTTTACAGTCAAAACATCCCATCAAAAAGCCTATACTAAAATACTAATTGTAGCATAATCAACGCAAAAATATTAATGGAATAAAAAAGAACTTAGTGTGTTTATATTTAATTTTTATTATTAATTAAACTTGTTCTTCAATTTCCCCATGCACACAGTGTATACTAACCATTTTCTCCATGGCCCTCTCCCACAACTCCTATGTCTCCTCACTCATCCCCACAAGTTTCTCTCTTGAGTTCATGTCCATTAGCTTTGTTTTGTGAACCATTTTGTTTAACTACAGCTTTCTGTATGGTTTTGGATTTTGTGCTATCTGTTGGAGCCTGGTAGGCTCAGCAGTGGGTACACAACCAGAGGCCATAATTTCCCTCTTTTAGAATCTACCAGTAGCCAATAGCTCATCTCCTCAACCTTCCATGTTTAAATGTCAACAGGGACAGCTTTGTGTACTCCCAGTACAAGTAACCACAGTGGTTGTCAGCTAATGATTACAAGTGAATTAGTTGTTGAGGCTAGAAGATAGCATCTCTTAGCCCTTCACACTCTTTTCCAGCTCTTACATACTTCCTAGCCTCTCTTCCACAGCTTTATGTGTTCTTTAGATAAAGAACATTCTATCCAGACCATCTATTTCAAGTTCTCAGTGTGCTAGACTAGCACAGGTAATGCCATTTGGTATACACATACACATTAATTTCTAAACAAGTCCTTTAGCCAGACTTCAGGACTTCAGATTAAATGTCCTAGATGATGCAAGACAGGCTTGTCAGACCCGCTCTAAACCATCTCCTACACTGTCAAGTTTCCTATCTTAGATGCCACTTCATAATATAGTCTCACATAGCACAGGGTTTGTCCAAGCAGAGGACAACAGAAATTGACCATAGTCCCACAGCTGAGTCAATTCAGCACCTTTCACACCCCTCTAAAGACCTTTGCAGTCCAGATCTGTGTTCACTGCATAGCTTTGTCCTGGGTAACAGCACACATCTTGGATATTTCCTTAAACTTTGGGCACACATCTTGGTCTATAAATGGAAACGGTCCTAATCAAAGAAAAGACTCAGCCACATAGCCAGAGAAGCAGCAGAGAGCACAGAAGAGAAGCCCGATAAGAAGAATGCATAATGGTGGGAAGGGATCTTGCAGAAGACTTTAAGGTTAGAATTCCATCATAGTTCCTGCAAAGCTAATAGCCAATGTTCTGCTTGTGACTTGGTGAAACTAGAATAGATAGTCAAGGTTTAGAAGTCATGGTGTGAGAAAGAGGATGTAAGGCAAGGGGCACTGGCAGGCTTTTGGGGAGTCAGCAACTCTGTGCCTGTCCAAGGTGAGTGAAAAGAGCTCAATAGCAGGGGCTTCACTTAAACCACCCTAGCATAAATAGCATCTGGTAGAGTTGCACAGCACACAACCAACACCCTTGTAACTGGTGGTACTCTAGGATGCCAGACGAATAGAATTAATTGTCCCACACAACAAAGTAAAAATAATGAATTTAAGGAAGGTGGAGAGGAGTGGACCTTCCTAAAGACTTTAACCTAACCGGTAATAATTTTGGATATGGGTGAAGGAGACAGAGACAGATTCTGTGGTATGATGGAACACAAAAAGAAAATGGAGGAGGGACTTGGAGGATAATTCATGCAGTATGGATTCTGCCTTACAAGCAAAAAGACATGAACTAGATTCCCAGAACCCGTGTAAAGAAAAGCTGGGTGTGATGGTATATATTTGTAATCTCAGGTGCAGACAAAGTGTTAGGCAGATCCCTGCCAGCCAGCCTAGCCTATTGGTGAGTTTCAGGCAAGTAGGGGACCCTATGAACAGCACCTGAGAAGGATGACCAAGGTCATCCACATGAAATCACACACATGTTCTCCCCTACACCCACACATGAACATGAACACATACATGTATATACAGCCAAACGCAGTCATTGTGAAAATGGGGACTATAGACATAAACTGATAAAAGCACAGAAGGAGAGCACAGAAGACTCAACTACACTTTAATTTATCTGTAGTCTTCCAAGATATTGGGCAAGATGGTATTCTCAACATATGCAAGTTGTGGGTTTGTGTTACTCTACCTAAATATTACACATCCAGATTCTTTGAACAGACTAGAGGCTCATGCAGTTGACCCTCTTGGTTACATAGCAAATGAATGGCTCACTATATCCTTCCTTTTGAAAGACATTTGCATTTAGCAGACTATGTGGATATGAAGTGAGATAGACCAATGATTCTTAAACTTAGCTGATTCTCAGAATTACCAAGAAGGAAGAAAACATTAAAATCAGATAGAATACCAAGAACCATGGAGTTTCTGAGAAAATGGTGGTGGAGTCAAGCCTTAAAGCTTAAACATTTATCAAGGCTGACAAGTGGTACAGATTCAGTGGATCTACCTGGAAATAATCTTAAGTTCCTGAGGCTCCATCAGACTATCATAGTCTCTGGAAGAGAACAAAACTCTAAAGACAGAAGAAAGTATCAACTGCCTTGGTCCACTCTCAGGGCTAGTACAGTATCTTCACAGGACTTTTGGTTTCACCAGTGTGGGCTTCTGGGAGTTTTCCATAGCAGGAAACTAGATGACAACTAGAAGAAAACTCCTAATGATTAAGTAGGAAACATAGGATTAAATGAATTAATCCCTTTGTCAATTTTTACAGATCATAAAGTAATAGCACCTATGTGAACATGTCTGTACATTACAAAGCCAAGTACAATAAAAGCTAGCTATCAGGAAAAAAAAATAAATTCTCAATTATTTCTACAACTTTTCTTTATGAAATGGTAGATTGGAAAATACATTTATATTTATGTCTGTTCATCTCTTGGAGCTTAAACTGATCCCAGAGGTTTAAGCAGATAGCCAGCAGTACTAATAGACCACATCAACAGGTGACTCTAATTTCTTGGTATAAACTGTTGAGAGGGACCAAGGTTAACTCAGTCCCACCATGCATCTGCAATGAACTTTCCTCACAGTAAAAGCTACCGTTGGCACAGACAAGATCGAAGGCTGAACTGAGCCTAACAAGTCTCAGGTTTATGTCAGCAGTATTGGTATACTGTCCCATATCAGCCATAGACTGTAGAAATTTTAAGATATTATTGGGAGAAAATATTGTGTTTCTAATATTTTGTTCACCTGAAGAATGATTTTTTTTTTTAATTTAAGCCTATCTTCTGAAAGATGACAAATTACTTGCAGTCATAATTTGCTAGAATTCCTGGGGAATAGTCTTCATTGGAGAAAGTTGAATGAGAGCTTTAAGAAGAGCCAGATGATACCTGCCTACCACTTTTAGCAGCTACAAAACGAGAGAAAATTACAAAACAAAACTGAAGAGAACATTCAGAATCCATCCTGAGGTTTGGGGAAACTCCTATCCAGTGAGAGGAAGCACCACCAGCAGAGGTCAGGAAGCATGGCACAAGGCAGATGAGCAGAAAATCTGCACTGCAGTGCACTGAGTAACAGCTATTTAAAGAGCAGAAAGCAAGGAGCCAGGAGGCAACCAATGTACACAGCCGAAGTAGAAAGCTGCCATGGACACTCTTCCCTCTGAGCATTTACTCTACCTGAACATAGTACAGTGCTATTTTAGTTCTTCACATTTATGTGTGTGTGTGTGTGCGTCTATGTGTGTGTTCTTGTGATTATGTGATTGAATGCAAGCCACAGCAAGCATGTGCAATTAGAGGAGAGCTTCAGGAGTCAGTTCTCTCCTGCTGTCATTCAGATTCCAAGGATGGCATGCACACACACACACACACACACACACACACACACACACACACACACAGATGTGTAGATCAACTGAATAGAATATGGGACCCAAATATAAATGCCTATACTTTTGACAAAGATCCAAAAATATAAATTGTAGAAAAAACCAACCTCTTCAACAAATGATGCTGGGAAATTTGCATTTCCCCTTGTAGAAGAGTGAAACTAGATCCTTCTTTCCTACCCTGTACAAAAATCAGCTTCAGGGGGATCAAAGACTGTGTCGTAAACCTGAAACTTTGAAATGACAAAGAGAAGAGAAAATGCTTCAGAAGTCAAGCATAGACAAATACTTTCTAAATAGGATTCCAGTTACCTAGAACATAATGTCAACAATAGACAAATGATACTTTATGAAATTAAAAGGCTTCTTCACAGCAAAGGAGACAGTTTATTGAGTGAGGAGACAATGGGCAGAATGAGAAAACATCTCTGTTAGCTGTACATATGACTGTTCATTGATATCTGGACTATACAAAGTCTATATACTTTTGAAATCCATTAACTAAATAACAAGAAATTAACTCAATAAAAAAGGCCTAATGAAAAATACAGAAAGTTCTCCAAAGATGAAATACAAATGGCATATGAAAAGAAATGTTCAACATCACTAGATATCAGAGAAAAGTGAATGAAACCTACACCCGAGATTCCATCTCATCCCAGGCAGAAGGACAGTCATTAAACAGCAGTAACAACAACGGCCAAAGGCAAGCAAACAAAAAAACCTGTAATGTGGTGGTATTGTGTTCCCCAAAATAGTGTGTGTTCCCTGAAATAAACTTATCTGGGGTCAGAGAGCAGGACAGCCACAATATTAAACTTGAGGATACGTAGTGATAGCACACGCCTTTAATCCTAGCATTTCAGAGACAGAAATACCTCTGGATCTCTGAGTTCAAGGCCACATTAGAAACAGCCAGGCATGGTGACACACGCCTTTAATCCCAGAAATCCAGCCTTTAATCCCAGGGAGTGATGGCAGAAAGTAGAAAGATATATAAGGCGAGAAGACCAGAAACTAGAAACATTTGGCTGGTTAAGCATATAGGCTTTGGAGCAGCACAGTTCAACTGAGATTCATTCTGGATGAGGACTCAGAGACATCCAGTCTGAGGAAAAAGGATCAGCTGAGGAACTGGCAAGGTGAGGAAGCTGTGGCTTGTTCTGCTTCTCTGATCTTCCAGCATTCACCCCAATACCTGACCTTGGGTTTGATTTTGTTAATAAATACCTTTAAGATTCTGCTACACTGTGATAATACTGACAAAAGGGAATGCTCATACACTGACAGTAGGAATGCTAACAAGTCCATAATCTAGATGTGAATTTATACAAATGTTATTCATCCAATGATCTCCAAGTCAACATAGCACAGAGAGACTTGCATTTCACATCATGCCCACTGCAGCTCCATTAATTGTAGCTGTTTTGTAACCAACTTCAGTTCCCATGAATAAAAGAAGGTATAAGAAAAATGTGGAACACATACACATTGGACTTTTTACATCCATAAAAAGCAAAGCTGGATGGTTTTAGGAAAATAGAGGCAACTGTACATAATCATATTGGGTTAATTAAGTCAATCTCAGAAGGACAAATATTACATCTTTTAATTTGTGTTTTATATTTTATATAAACTAAATTTTACATAGACTCATAAAGTCATACATGTAATAAAAGAAGCAAAAATGTTTAGGCAGAATAAAGAGTCCAGTGGAAGAAAGACAGGGCAGAACCCAGCAAAAGAACAGGGCTGGGATCTACAGGAAGAATATGCTCAATGTACACAATACATAAATATATGGAGATATCCTTATGTAACCTAGCACCATTACAAGGAATATCAATGTCCTTCAGTTACAAACTCCACACCTACAACCTTCCTGAAAGATATGTGGGTGGGTACACTAATGGCACATATGTTATGAAAGAAACCAACCACTTTTTAAAATTAGATATAGATCACACTCCGTGAAATGGAACACTTACTCAACACTGATTAAAATACCCAAGCACACAAGACTAGATAGGCTATGGTCCTATGGGAAAACCTGTTTCTCTGCTAAAGGTACATAGCAATAAAATGACTCCTAATAACACATTGCTATATGCATAGATCAGTGTTTCACCAAACCCTTATCAGAGAAATTTCTTCTTGTAGTACATAGGAGCTAACACAAAGAGCCACAATTGGACAATGTACAGATAGTGAGAGACTTGGGAACACTCAGTCCTAAATGAGATGTCCTCATCAAACCTCCCCCCTTAAGGTTTAGGGCTCTATGTGGAAGAAGAGATAGAAAGATTTTTAAAACTGAAGGTAGTAGATGACTCCAAAGAAACAGTGTCTTCCAGATACAAGACAGACAGACTTATGAACTCATAGAGATTGTGGCAGTATGCATAGGACCTGCACAGGTTCATGCCAGCTGGAGTCCCAGCACTGAGAGGGGAAATCCACATACAGTCTCACTCATAACTAAGAAGCTATTTGCAATTGATCCCTGTGGCAGAGGAAAAGCCAGACACTCCCCCCCACCCCTCCCACCCCCCACCCCTCCCACCCTCCCCCACCCCCCACCCCACCCCACCCCCCACCCCTGCCATGGAGTGTCACTGGGTATATTAACCATATCACAGGGCTGGTCCCATTCCCAGGAGTAGTTGACCAATAAACACACACACACACACACACACACACACACACACACACTCAACCAACTCCCTTTCTAAAAAAACCCTCCCCTCCTTGGTTTTTCTGGGCCATTTGTTTAATTTTGTTTGTTTGGGGCCTTTTTTAGTGGTTATTTTGCTTGTTTATTTTGAATTTTGCCTTTTTGTTGTTATGAGAGAGATGAGAGAGAGAGAACATAAGTTGGGAGAGTAGGAAAATGGAGAGGATCTTGGAAGAGGTGGGGAGGGGAAAACGTGATCAAAGAATATTGTATGAAAAAATTTAATAAAAAACAAAATGTCAAAAATAGAAATAATATATGTAATTATTTGTCTTTAATTTTAATAGCTGAATGAACTTCATTTTAAAATATCAAACTATTAGAACATAAGTCTTATACTCTTGCTGTGGGATAATCCTGGGACTCAGAAAACAGAATTGCCACTATATTAAACATATCGGTTAGGCAGTGGTAGCACATTCCTTTAATCGTAGCATTCTGCAGGCAGAGATCCGGATCTCTGTGAGTTCAAGGCCACACTGGGAACAGAGCCAGGCATGGTGGCACACACCTTTAATCCTAGGACTTGAGATCTCATGTCTTGCTTGGGAAAGACACACACATGCCTTTAACCCCAGGGAGAGATGGCAGGAAGCAGAAAGGTGTATAAGGCGTGAGGGCGAGGAACTAGAGGCTTTTAAAACTTTTAGGCTTTTCAGTAGCAGTTCAGCTGAGATCCATTCGGATGAGGATTCAGAGGCTTCCAGTATGAGGAAATAAGATTAGCTGAGAAGCTGACAAGGTGAGGTTGGATGTGGTTTGTTCTGTTTCTCTGATTGTTCAGCATTCACCCCAATACCTGGCCTCGGGTTTGTTTATGTTTAATAAGACTTTTTAAGATCCGTGGTTCGTGCTACAGGTAATGGTTTTCATAAAGTGACATGTGTCTACAGAGATGAAGGGGCAGCACCTGTTTTGTAAACAAACAAACAAACAAAAACAATCCTTCTCATAGCACCCTTTCTACTCTTTTACCAGAAACTCTTGAGGTAGGATATGTAGGGGAGTCTGAGATTCAGAGTCTAGGAAAAAAATTAAGTTTACATGCTGTATATTAAACACACCCTCTGGGCTCTAGGTAGCACCTTGTAATCACATACAGTAGTAGCTCCATAGCTAGCATGCAAATATTTGAGACACACAAAAGAAGCATCGCACCAGCTCAGAGTTGGAGTTGACTCCAAATGACACATAGGAAAACATGCAGCTTTCTTACTTTGAGATTTCAGCAGTGCAAGCCTGTAGAAAGATGACATGCAGTCTAAAAGGTGAGTTGGGAGTGTATTTTTAAAAGTCTGAATACCAAGTCAGTTTTTATTAATATGTTGATAGAGCATCCTTTCAAATAACTCACATTCAATTTTTGTTTTAACATGTCCTTGAAAATATAGTTATTTCTACAATACATTGTGGTGTACTTTGTTTCTCTTAGCTTTAATGTTGTCATTTTGATCTGTCAGGAAAGTCTCTACTCTTATTTGTCTGGAGCATGCCACAGAACTATGCTAAACTCTAGATTAACTCTATGTACCACTATTTTTCAATGCAGACATGTGGATTCCTTTGTGGCACACATGTATTGGCATAATCACCATCTGATAAATATGCAAAGCAGCGCCACCACCAGCTGAAGCTGCTCCTGGGGTACTTTGCTGCTAACTGAGCATGATTAGGGAGCTACAAGGTACCTCCTTGTTTCCCTCTGCAGCCTAACAACTCAGGTTCTTACTCCACTCAGAACTGACAACCACTGCTGCCTGGCATGCATGTGGCCCCTGTTCCTTTACCTTGGCTAAGCCATTTACTGTTGTTTCTTTCTAAGAAGTTATCAGTTATTTAAAGCTTGACATGAAATCAAAGTCCGACCTAAATGTCCCCTGCCTTTTGAGAAACACAAATTCAGTTGTAATTGGGTGGAAGTTCTTGGGTGAGGCCCATAACTCTGCTTTCACATGTGTGTATGTGGTTGTCCCTAAACATCCTCCCTACCAGACTGGGTCCTCTGTCCCTCTTGTCTCATCACACCAAGTGTACATTTTAAGGAATTACTTGAACTTTAGAAATGAAGATGTCTAACCCTTCCTTATAAAGTTTGGGGAAACAGCTCATACAATGCAGATAAAAATATAACAGATTTTTTTCATTTCAAAAAAAAAAAAATTAAGGAGTGAGAATTTCAGGAGACAGAACATTTTTCTCCTATTATAAATATGTTCAGGCTTCAGTGTAGTCGTTTTTCATTTTGAGGTTAAAAATAACTCAAGGACACATTTGGTAAAGTTTTAAGTTTGTGTTGGCTAGTATGCGTAGCGGCTTTTTCAAGACGGACAGCTGAAGGGAAGACACGGAGTGGGAATAAACTCACATCCTGCTAAACTGACAAGGTTTAATTTCCCCAAAGCAGGGCAAAGTGACCCCAGAATGTTCTGCTCTCTGTCAATGAAGTTTCTGTCATAGATTTCATAATAACAAAAGAACACATATTTTATAGGCTGTGAAATTATTCTGCTTTACTTCTACAAGGCAACTGGGAGAGGAGTTTACAGGTGGAGGGATATCATAAACGAATACTGGACTGGAAATATCACAATTAATTCAATAATTGTCTTTTATGAAGTGCTTGTTGAAATGGCTGCTAGATTAAATGAGCCCCAGTAGTGCAGTAGAGTAAGCAATGTCGTCTCTAACTAGGGGAAGAGTGGAAATCTCATAACAGTTTACAGATGTTTTTATTGAGTATCTCTAATCCAAAAGTTCCGACGAAACGCGGCCACCCTAGAATTGTTCGGAGACAGCCTCTGCAGAGCCACGGCTTCCTAGTGAGTAAGAAATCCTCATTAATCCTTTTGGAAGATATTGTAATGACACTAATCATGCCAAACTCATTGGGTATTAATATAAACATTGTATGTAACTCTGTAGGAGTCCAGAATAAAACTTCACAAATACCTTGTAAGTGTTCTCCTATACAGCAAAAATCGGGTCCTGGCTTAAGTACCCAGTTATTGTGAATAAATGTACTAATTTAAAAAGGACTGATGGACTAGAACCCATGAACACCAAATGTAGGGGTAGGTGTGGAGATGGAAAGAGACAGGAGTAGCATTTCCCTTTCAGTCAGAGTTAATGTATTTAAGCAAACAAAATAAAAACACTGCATCTCGGTCAAGTTCCATGCTTAGTACTCCATCCTCCTTTATAAATCACTATCAATAACAACATAGTGGTAAACAGCCAGAGTCCTACAAGACATCTCTGAGACAGCTTCCTCCTTTAGGAGTAAATCTACCTTGACTCCTAGTCCTGGGAGTTGAAAGGTATGCCCTCTTCCAGTACTGTTCTAACCCTATCCCCTGAACTTGCATCAAGGCTTAAAAGCATTGCTGCATTACGCTGAGTACCCTGAGCTTCCTAAGTATGGTGGAATTGCTCTGAGCCATTGTGTGGTGGGGTTGGGGGAAGGGGGACATGAAAGAAATGAGAGGGGAGAAAAGGCAGGGAGAGAGGGGGGGAGCAGGGAATAAGAGGTGCATATCCAGCACCTCAAAGAAGCTGCACTGCATCTGCAAGACAGTTGGGTTTAGGAAGCTGCAGGTGTTCTGTGGTCTCCACCCACCTTTACACAGCTACTGAAATGCATACAGCAGCATCTCAGCCATTGTCTACGGAAACGCTCAAGCATCCACTGTGCTTCACTCAGGTATTGTAACGCTGTGACTGACCATAGACCCTGCAAAAGAGAATTCTGTGAATTGTGGGACTTGACCTCCAGCAATTTTGACCAGGGTAGGAGATGCATTCCATACTAACCATCTTGGTCATGACACTGATTCAAAGGTTTTTTTTTTTTTTCTTACTGAACACAGAAGTAGAGAAGTGTAATACAAGGACCATGACAGGGAAGTGGATACTGCAAATGAGTCTCAGAGACAGGCCAAAGGCACTCTATTAGATTGATAACAATGAACTGAAGACTCTGGGTGGGCACTTTTGTACTGCACCAACAATATTATTCTTCATTTGCTAGAAAGAAAGCAATTTATTCTGCCACTTTCTGGGGACTTAGAGCTAATTGGCCTTTCATAGTTATGTGATTCTGCAAATGAGCATAAAAGTGAAAGCTGACAAAAATTCAAACAGGAAATCTGAAGCTGCCTATTTTCATAAGTATCTTATAATGGTTTGTTGAAAGGGACGAGATTTTGATTAGAATAGCAAATTTCTTCATGCAAAAGGGAAGTGCTCCAAATTACCCATCACTGTAACAAACAAAAAGATTGCTCTTCATTCAGGCTTCTGGGTGAAAGAAAAACGAATGTTCTCCTGTGCATCCCGCCCGGCTACCTCCCATTTGGCAGCCAGTCAACACTGTCATCAAGGGGCGTTCCTCAAAGCCTGTGACCTCTCCCCTCACCATCTCCTCTTTTACTCATCCCACCCTGATCCACTGGAAAAGACATGCATAATACATCACATCTCAGAGGCCAGGGAGATAGTGCGTCTCCCAATGTAGCAGCAGGCAAAGAGAGAGAAAGAAGAAGAACTGACACCTCCACACAACCTTAATAGAAAAAAAGCTGAAGAAGATTAAGCTCGATACATTGAAGAAAAAAGGTTTCCAAGCCTGCGAGGGATGCGAAGGTATTTTTGCTGCGCCTGGCACAGATGGCAGAAAGAACACCATGCAGGCAAGCTAAAGAAAGGCAAGCCTGGGAAAGCAGTCAGTGCTACTTTTCATGCATGAAATATATGGGTGAACTTGCTGCAGCAGACAGACCAGGGTCCTCACCACAACAGAGGCCAGCTAAGGCAAGCCACTAAGCCCTTCAATTTGAAGTTACAACTCCTCTCTCATCCCATCTCCTCCTCTCCCATCCCTTTGTTTTCCTTCTCTCCTCTCATTTGTTCTCTCTCTCTCTCTTTCTCTCTCTCTCTCTCTCTCTCTCTCTCTCTCTCTCTCTCTCCTCTCTTCTCTTTACCTTTCTAAAACATATCTGCAAAACTTCACAGCAATCAATCCCATCCCACTTGGGACTGACACTGTGTGTCTGCATGTCTGTAGAACTTCCCAACACCAATCAAAGACTTCTGTCTCAAAGACCTGCTCTCCATCCACACTGCCAGCCTTTTGGCCATTTTGAGGCACTAAGGCTCCTTTACCCCCTGCGCTTCACTTTTCAAAGTTATCCTCCACTCTAATGATTACAGACAGTTCAACAGACAAAGGAAAAGGAGATTTTAAGATATGCAGTCGCTACTAATACATACTTTGCTGTTTTGAGCAGGAAGGGGAAAAAGCCCAGGTGTCATTTTGTCATTTTTTTTTTAAATCATCAATGACAAAAATAATGGACATAAAAATGCACTTAGACAGAGAAGATCAGCAAAAAGAAAAATTGCCCACAGCAGTATCCCGTGCTCACAGAGGAAAAACAGCAAGGTAAAAACAGAATGGCTGTGATCACTAGATTTGAGTTTACCCCAAGAATTTTAAATGCAAATAAAAAAGCATGCTTCTAAATGGTTGGTGTTCCAAAATGTATGTCCTCAAAGTTGATTCCACAGTTAGCACCTCCATGCTGGCCCTTGCAGAGCTTCCAGCCCAGGAGCATCCCCGCTGAGGCACGTCCTTCCACGTCCTGGTGGCTCCTTGCTATATTTTATGCAGCTGCATTGCTACCTGCTTCATTTCTTCTCTGTGCTTAAGGTCTGTCATATTGAAATTGCTAAAAGTTCCAAGAGACAAAGTTGAAATAGTTCCTGTGTTACCTTATTTCAGATGACTGCAGGGTGCTGTTGACCTACTTAGAGCAAAGTGAAGGGTCACTGGTACCTATTTTAGAGCAAAAGGGAAAAGTAGAGATCACACTGGTTTGTTTTAGATGAGATGTTTTCACTCTTGTGCATCCTTTCTCCAAAAGGTTTTACCTGCCTTTCAGGAATGCTAGTGAAAACTGTGTAGGCTTGACTTTGAATTATTAATAACTGTACACATTATGTATCAAATGCCTATTTTGTGCTCTTCTATATATTGCACGAGTTACAGCAACAATTGCTATGATATGCTAGTGCTTCACAGAGTCCAGGACTGACTTTTCCATGAAGAGGCAACAGCAACCATGGAAGTTGAGTCATAACTGAGGCTGTGCCCCTAATGAGTAGTGACATTGAGACCTGGGACTCTCAGAGTCCTGGGCAGGCATTCTTCCTCACTTCCTATTACTATGCCACCTTCCTTAGTTGGCTTCCCTAAGGAAATAAGTATTATGTAAAATACAGTACAGTTAATAGATTTATTCTCTGTGCAGTAATGTATTGAAACTTTCAATGATTACCATGAATAACCCCACCAATTATTTAATTAAGACAAATAGGCAGCACAGAGAGATTAAACCACACTCGAGAAATGCCATACAAGACTCATTGAATACCTAATGTATTTCTGGAATTGATTCGAGTAATGAAACCAAGGAGGAAGTGGGGTACTTGTGAACAAGGATTAAGTTCTGCAAGGTAAAACAAATAACACCTGGACATGAAAAGTTACTGTCCACTATAATGATGCATAGCATAGCTTTACCATGCTGGAGGCAGAAGGATTCACACATTTATAGACTGACACATCTATCAGCATTCACAAGCACTTATTTTCTTTGGCATCACTGGTAACGGTCTGACCTCAGCTACATGATTCCCTGATTCACAAACATAGCTTACACCACATTTTTCCTTTCTTTGGTGACTAATGACTGGCATCCTAACTTTCAGTTGGTGTTCTGTGGTGTCTCCAGGAGCCACCTGGGAAGTCATCTATTGGGACACATGGTAGCCCTCAACTTGTGGGCTTTTCAGGCTTCTGACACTTCCCTAATACTCACATCATAGAGTGCGGTCCTGCTGGGGAGATGTCTTACCTATGCACTCACACAGACTTTGATAATTATTATAAAGCTCCTCAAGCGACGTGCAGACCTTCCTGGACTGTGTCTTTGGCTTGTTTGTTCAGATTCATTTCCTAACTGTTTTACCTCTTTTTCATAAATTTTGTTCTCTAGAATATTCTTCCAGCAATTCAGAGGGCCTTCTTTTAGCCATAATACAATATTGAATACTTCTGTAATTATACTTTGGAATAAGATTTTTTTGTATCTACTTTAAAACAATGAATATTCTTGTCATTCATTAAGTCAAAACAGGATTACAATCTGCAAAAATGTCTCAAGATATCATTTATTACATGTTCTGTATAACTTCAATTGAGACTTATGACTCATCAGACCATCCCATAGTTTTTTTGCTATGAATTTATTTTAAACACTGGAATATAGATCTTCTAAAGGTCTCATCTACTTTTACATGCCCTGCAATTAATTAATAGTGTGGGTTGCAGTAGGTACTTAAAAAATGTCTGTTCATGTAATGTGTGCTCATGACTTTTATGCAATGATACATTTCTCCCCTGGAATCAAGCAGCTGAGTCCTCGTGACATAGGCATCTGTATAAACGACTTGATTATTTATTATTAACTGCATATGACAGAAAGCAAATATTTCACACTAGGAATTTTAGTATGGGGAAAAATCTCGTGAAAACCAAGCAGCTAGGGAAGTCTTTGGGGAAGACATGGGACCTGAAGAGCTGTTCCTGCTTGAATCACACAGTTCTCTGTAGCAGCCCCAGTAACAAATGGGGTGTTTGTTGAGTTTATGTCAAGTAAACACATTTGTTCTGAGAAGATGTATTCCTCTGTTGTACTGTTAGAAATAAGTAATGAGTCTGCCATGTTTACATTTCTTGTCTTAGTTCACTCTCTTAGGCTTACAGAGAAGCTGCTGTGGGGTTACCAAGCCTGCATAGATGTAAGGAGAAGTGGATCTATACTAAGAAAATACTACATGGAAGGAAAGAACCTTGAGGTTATATAAAGCTGGGATTGACTGCCCCTGGTGCCTGACAGGGAAGGAAAAGAACTCTCATCCCCAATCTCAGGACGTCAACTTTTCAGTCGACAAATGCAGATCTTGTCTGCTGGACCTCAGATCTGAGGACCTGGAGGGACAGACTACAGTCTAATGTTGTAGACAACCTTACTCCAGTTTCATGAATATAACAAAGAAAGCAATGATCCAAGGAAGGTGGTTTGAGTTCAGAGAAACATGTGAATAAATGTCAGTAATCACATATTAAATATGAACAGAGCAGCCCTTTCCCAGAACTTTCTCAGGACAGACCAATTTAAACACAATTGCCTGGCATGTACTATAGATTACATCTAAGAAATCACAGAAGCAAGGCGTAAGGCCATATCCAGATTCAGGGTACACTGACCAGATTGGGTTCTATAGCTATGTCTGACATCTAACAAGAAAAAACATGTTTTATAAATTGAATGTAAATGTTTGTCACAGGAGGCACACAATCACGTCTAAGAACAATCCAGGGAACAAAATGCACTTGAGGTAAAAGGAGCCTCTCTCACAGTTCTCCAAGGCACTGTTCACCGTGCATCACTCTTTTGACCGTGTTCTGACACAAGCCACCCTTCTCTCCCTGGTGATAAGACTGGGGCACGTGGCCTGACTCCTTATGGCCATACTAGTCCTAGAACATGGCTATAGAAAACACTGGAGGAGGATCCCCAACTTCGCCTTCACACCTTACCACGCTGAGCCTCTGATGAATATGATTAGTCTTTCCTCAAGTTGTATTTTTTTAGAAGTTTGGAACTTTCATTTACTTTTCTCTATATATTTTTCTTTTATCTTAGACTTTAGATATTGTAAAATAACCCAGTAACCATTTTAATTGGTGTAAAAATATAGGAAAAGGAAATATAACAGTTTTGGTTTTCCTTATCTAACTTTGACTACAGCCTTTTTTCTCAAAACAATTTTCTGTTTTAAAAAGTAGAATTGACAAAACCCTTTCCTGACACAGAAACTTCAAATCACACTGTGAATTGAAAATCAGTTCATCAATTATATAATTATATTATAATCTCAAAAAATGTTTAAATATAAAAAGGGACAACAAAAGAATTCAGAGTCAGGAGGTTATATAAAATGAAGTCCTGTCCATGAAGGCACATTGAAAATGGTTACCTAAAATATGATCTAAAGACAGGAAACCTTGGCCTTGCCCATGCTAATAGTCAAAGCAGTCTGTCATGTGTATGTATTACAACCCATTACACAAAGTGAA
Organism: Onychomys torridus; assembly: GCF_903995425.1. NCBI lineage: Eukaryota > Metazoa > Chordata > Mammalia > Rodentia > Cricetidae > Onychomys > Onychomys torridus. The sequence continues at coordinate 53,245,209 of NC_050444.1, forward strand.
AACACAAACCATGTTTCTGCATGATATGTTCATGAAAAGGTGTTGTTGGAATCCTGTACTTCTAATCTTAATCCTTAAGCCAGGAACTGAAGGTTTGATAGCCTATCGACCTAGGATAGAACCAAACAAGACTGTCCCAAAAAAGTCAATGAAATGATTCCTAATGATACTCTGCTGTACTCATAAATTGGTGCCTAGTCCAATTGTCATCATAGAAGCTTCATCCAGCAACTGATGGGATCAGATGTAGAGACCCACAATCAAACATAAGATGAAGCTTGAAGAATCCTGCATAAGAAGAAGAGGAAGGATTGTAGGAGCCAGAGGGGTCAAGAACACCATGAGAACATGGCCCACAGAATCAATTAAGTAGGGCTAATAGGGGCTCACAAAGACTGGGGGGACAACCATGAAGCCTGCATGGGTCTGAGCTAGGTCCTCTGCATAAATGTTGTGATTGTGTAGCTTGGTTTTGTAGTGGGATTCCTAAGAGCTTGGGTGACTCTTTTGCCTGCTCTTGGGATCTTCTTCTTCTACTGCGTTGCCTCGTCAAGCCTTGATATGAGGGTTTGTGCCTAGTCTTTTTGCATCTTGTTATGTCATGTTCAGTTGATATCCTTGGGATGCCCACTCTTTTCTGAAAGGAAATGGAGGAGGAATGGATCTGAGGAAAAGGGGATGCCAGCAAGAGTGGAGGGAGGGGAAACTTTAGTCAGGATGTAATGTATGAAAGAAGAAAAAGGTTTATTTTGTTGATAATGATTTAATACAAGTATTAAATTCACCTCCTTTGACTGAATACTATATGCGATACCATGTCTGGCATGGGAGGACAGGAAGCACCTTGGCCTCTAAGATGTGCACAGCACAGTGACAGGGATGGAGAGGTGTGAGACATCACTCACAGTGGCCTGCTAAGGGTTTGTTGTACAAAGGAGATGAGCAGGAATGAGCTCCATGGGAAAATTGGGATATGATGCATTCTGACACCAAGGACAAAGATGGAGGGAAATCATGAGAGCTGTTCCCATTTCAGCAGGCAGAAAGATGAGGAAAGAGAAAAGATAGCTAAAGGATACAAAGGAAGAGAAATAAATGAGCCATGTATAAAACTGGAAAAAGAAATAGAAAAAAAGGAGGGGTGGGGGAGAAACAGAATGCCAAAGGGGGTGGGGAACAAGGCTAGATTTAATTTCCAGAGAATTAACCTGGGAAATTCTTACAACTCAAGAGGCTGTGAATCTGAGGACTTCCTTTAAGTGCCAAAGGCATAAACTAATCTATTTAATTAGAAAAATATGCTTGTATTGCACTCTGAGTAATTTCCCATAGGAAAACTGGCTTCCCTTACAGTTAAAGCTTTTGTGCAAAGCCATCCCCCAACTCCCCTGCACAACCACAGCACATGTGCACACACCTGTGGCAGGTGTGACTGTTGTCAACCTTCGTGTAAACACCAACTCTGCAAGGGATCTGTGGCTATTCTTTGAGTACTGAAATGGAAATGAGTTAGCGTAGGTATTCCTTAGCACGTTAAGAGATACTTTATAACAAAGTGAAAGTCTTCACAGCAGCATGTAATACCACAGAATAGTGCTGTATATCTTAATATTTTGCAGAGCAGTGAAAACACTCTAACTGAAACTGAACTTCCCTAATCAATTTATACAATCTTTCAATGTTTGTGAGATCTAAAAATATTCTCACTTATAGCTAACCAATAGGCTTTGTTTTCTTGATAGCTATGTTGCAAGGAAGAAATATTCTAGTTATTTCCAAATTGAAACACAGCAAACTACTTTTAACAGGCCACACAATAAGGAATTCAAATAGAAAATGAATTTTATTTTTTTAAATATTCATTATTATTATTATTATCAATATTATTGTTGTTGTTGTATTTGTGTGTGAGAGGGTGAAAGAGAGATGGGAGACAGAGATTGTATGCCCTATGTGTAAGGCGCTTCAGGTGGCTATAAAAAGAAATCAGCTCCAGGGGAGCTGGATCTAGAAGCAGTTGTGAGCCACCACAAGACTCCTAGAAACCGAACGGGTACTCTGCAAGAACAACAAGTGCTCTGAACCACTGAACCACCTCTCCAGCCCCTGAAGATAAAAATGTAAATGTTTACCACAATTTCCCTACTGAACAAGAGAATTCAAATGTAGTAACTGAACCAGCAAAAATTATTCTAATATAGATTAACATGCTCTCACTGTGCTTTTCACGTTTTCAGGGAAAATACTAACAAGACACATCTGTGCATTACTAGCTTTTCCTCATATTTATGTTTATATCATAGATATATATGATAACTAAGTATGATCAACTCAAAATAAAGACCATAAGAATAATACAGAAGCAGGGGAGAGATGTAAGGGTTGAAAAGGAGTGGGAATTCAAAACGCTGCTGAAGTCTTGAAAATACTAATGTTTTGTCTTTGGAAGATAGTCTTTAAAATCTTGGTAGTGATATAAGGTAAAACTAACAAAAAATTTTTAAATCAATGTAACACACATTTTCCATCTTTTAATTCTTAAAGAAAAAAAAAAGAAATAAGAGAATTTGGGACACACTGTAATATGACCTAAAATCTGCTTTTAGGTCCAACAAACATTGTTACCTGGAGACACTGCATGAACAGTCAAGCCCATAACACTGTTTAACTGTGACCAACAATTCATTTCGGGTACATTTCCTCATATCCAACTGACCTAAATTTTAACTGGTATTCTGATGACTAAAGGCAATGCATCTCATTGTAAGTATAGTATGGAGATTAAAATCCCCAGGAAAATCTTTTTTTTCCTGATATCTACTTTGGTACTGAATACTGACATAAATACTTTTATAAATACCTATGATGTACAATTCAGAAAATGTATGTCTGTAATTGTTCAGCTTTACAGACTATTTGATGCCAATAACATAATCATTTTCACATTGGTATTCATTTGTACAAAACCTAGACAGCCTAGTTCAACCCAAGATCAACATAAAGTGTGCTGAAAGCTGTATTTTGTTTACTTTACTCTTCCTATTTACTGCTCCATGCAATCCACCAAAGCATCTATCTGCAGATGCTAAAGGGATCTTTGCCTAGGAATTGCACAAACACACATTGCACGTTATTTTTTTCTATCAAATCCACTCTGGTTTGAAATAGTTCTCCCCATTACAAAAAGGACACGCTCACACAAAAAAAATTGATACTTCACAAAAGTGCTTCAGTGTGTTTATTCCTGGAGAACACAGAATAGGCTCTGTCAGGTATATCTACTAGCGTAACAAACATGTCACCCAGATTTGCATTGGGAATTAAAACGTTCTGTAGCCTGACAAAAGGCTGTGTGTTTTTAGCAAGCATGACGAGGAGGCAGCATTGTAATAGCTAGACATTCTAAGTTAAAAGTCTCTTATCAGCCTGAAAAGGCACTGTAATCCTAATGATAGAGCCTGTGAGTGGTAAGGCATGCCACAGAGGACCAAGGCCCTGTCTGCAAGTCAGCTTGCAGGCAAGTCTAATTCTAGGTCCTGAGGACCCAGCATTATCTTTTATTTTTGGATTTATCCACTATGTATGTTAGACTCATAAATTGCGAGAAGAGACAAATATTAATATTCAAAGAGAGCTGACTCACATTTCTAGCACAGAATATGAAAGTGATGTTCCTAATAGAAAAAAAAATCCAACTGTTAACTAAGAGCAAAGCAAAAATATCTTCATTTACATTAAAATAGTCATATAATAGTTACGAATATTTGAATTTTAGAAGAGTGTTTAGAAATATTTCTAACAACATTTTACATATGTAAAATGAACATGCATCTATTTCAATCATAGAAAAATGGCAACTGAAAAGGAATTGTAGAAAATAAATTCTATAATTAATGACTTTGTTTGAAATGCCACAGGCTTTGCTTACTTTTCAGAACACTAATGGAAATGGGGCATCAACTTGTTAGCAATTTCTTAAAAGCAGTCTTTCAGAAATATTTCCCATTACTTAGCTGTGCATATAATTTGGCTGTGTCATTAGCTCCATGAGTCACTGTAAGGCATTTCTGCAAGAAAGATGTGACAGAAGCCAAATAAAGTCCTTATCACAAATGGATAGAATCTGACTTAGAAGGAAAAAGTGAAAACAGATTGAATAGTAAATGTTCCCATAGCTTTACATCTCAAAACACAATGCCCATTCATGTTATTTATTGAAAGAGCACCTTTTATTGAACAAGCATTGCTGACATGTGAGATTCGACTCTGATTCATGGAATGCTGTTCCCACCTTTGCTCCAAAAATGATGAAGGGCCATGAACTGCATTCATCATGAAGAAATATTAGCGCTAGCATTTTTCATCTTTACAGGACAAAAATGAAACAAATCATGTAGTGTTATAGACCACCACTCTCAAGCTAGAATTTAGAATATTTTTACCACTTTACCATATAGGTACTATTTTCAATATTATCTTAGTTGTACCTATTGATATGTTCAATGGAAGTATACCTTCAAAATTGGTCAGAGGTTAAGCCTGTTTCATTCTCAAAAAAGCAAATACATACTCAACTTCATGCCAAAAAATTAGTTTCCCAGTTTAAATCTTTGCCTAGAATCTGGGGATAGAAATGTATTAGCACATTTCCAGATGAGCAAAAAAGGGCCAGAGAAGTTTCTACCCCGCAGGTCACACAGCTGAGAATAGACGTGAGCACAAATCTGACTGACATCAAATCTGTGGTTATTGCTAACACATGCAGCAGCACTTTCTACTTAATATTGTGTCCCCCAAATATGAATAACTTGACAAATGACTTTATGAATTAACATTATTTGATCTCCAAGCAAAATCTTTTCTTTTTTATCCCCCTTGCAATATACAAAAGCCAAAAATGTTCATCCAAATGCTAGCACTCTAAAAAGGCTCCTCACTCATTAATGCACACTTGACATAGCTCAGTCCTCCACACCCTGAACAGAGAGAAGGTTGCAAAGACATTAGCCTCATCTTGCCAGGGAAGCTGTGTTCCATGCCTCAGTAGGCATGTGTTCTTGCAGTCCACATGTCCAGCCAACAGACAGACCAAAGCCCCAGTCAATGCTTTTGGATTATGTTTTTTTTTTCCTTCCAGTTTTCTTTCAAGCAGAACAAACAAGCTGTAGGCAATGGCTACATCAGTCATGAGGCTACTGGGAGAGATGTGGTTCAGTCCAGTCAATTGAATTTAACACTCATTTGCTGATGGGTGTTGCCGAAGCGATGGGTGTTTAAAGGGGGAGGAGTTCTCAGGATCTTTAAAGAAGACAGATGACTGGAAAGATGAGTAGTGAACTGTCCTTGTGATGAAGAGAATGAACTGAGACACATCGAGTCGCTAAACATGTCCTCTTAATGACACTATTTTTTTCTTACAGGAACATATTATGTACAGAAGAGGAGAAGAGATTGATATAACCAAAGAAGAAACTGTAAGTTCCATTTTAAATGATACTTCTTTTATTTTTCACTGTCTTAATGATGCTTTAAATGTCTAAAAGTCTGGTGCTAAAATTATTCATTCAAAGTTCATATCATAATGGGAATATAGCTCAGTCAGTAAGATGTTTGCCTCTGTGGTCTTAAGAGTTCCCTTTTCAAAAAGCTGGGTGTGGTGTTATACATTTGAAATCCCAGCCTTGATGACACAGAGACAAGTGAATCCATGGAGCCTCCTGACCAGACAGCCTAGAGTGAATTGAATGAGTTCCAAGCCACTGAGAGATTGTTTCTCAGAAAAAGAAGAAGACAACACTTGAGGAATGACCCCCAAGACTGTTTGCATCCCCATGCACATGCAAACAATAAAACCCAATAAGAAATCAAAATATACACAAGTTGTAAAGCAAAATACCATATGCACAGGCACAAATGAGTGTACCTGCACACAAGTGCATGCGGGCCCCGCCCCCACACCACAGACATGGGGAGGGGAGAGAAATAATCATATATTCTATTCTTGGAGAAGATCAACTATAAAAGGAAAAACATTAGTAGGGATTTTGTGAAACAATCGAAACAAACCTTTTCTGCCTCTTTATGTCCTGGTAAAAATGATTAAAAAAAAAATCCCACACAAAAATCCCAGTACTATATATAAAGAAAAAAGGCCAGATTTGTAGATGAACTTTTAAGAACAAAAGTCAGCTAGGAGTTAAAAGTAATTCAAGTAGTGAGCTTGGGTGTTCTTTATAGCCACCCTAATCAGTATCTTTTCTCTTTTCACATTCCAACAGAACTAAATATGAAAAAGCCATATACAAAAGAAACGATGAAATTCTTGTTAACCTAATAACAATATACCAAGAACAGAAAAAAAAATTATCTTACCACAAAGCATAACTGAGATTGCCTACATCACAGACTTTGTGATCAGAAAACCTTGAAGGAAAAGAAAAAACAAAAACAAAACAAAACAAAAACATCCATTGAAATGATGTTTCTACTGAAAGCCCAAGAACAAGGCTAAAGAACCAGGACATAAAACCCTATTAACTGTACCCTCACAAGGGTCACCACACATCCCCATTTTGCCTGTGAGAGGCTCAATTTATACTTTTATCTGCTGTAATTATTATTAGAGTACAATTTGTGCCCAATGTGTCCCAGTTTGGAAAAGAAATTACAGATTTTCTCTTGGTTGACCTCCACCCCCTTCTCCTTCCTTCTTCCTCTCCTAACAGAATTAGGGGCAAACCGTTTTAACCCCTGCAGGTATGTGAGAAGAGAGAAAACATTGTTCCCTAAGTTTGGCAATTCATCAGACTCTCATTGTTAGAAGCAGGACAGTCAGAGCTGGGCTTGACATATTTGCATTTACCCAGGAAACATTTGATGTACAGTTACCACCTTCTCTCCCTTACAAACTTCCTTCTAACCCTATGGCACAAAGTTCTGTCTGCTTATTGAATTGTACTTGATATTGTCAAGAAATTACACCCCACATGAGGACTCCTTAATGTAATTGCTGTTTCTTTAAAAAAAGAAAATCTGATGTTCAACTTCAGTGATACAGCCAAGAATAGCAGTTCATATCAGCTGCAAGAAGGGCTGAGCGCCTTACAGAGCCCCTTAATCAAAAAGCAATCTTTGGGGATGAGTTAGTAGTACTTTGCCTCTGGCGATAACCAGATCCCTTCTTTTATTGTATATTTCCACAGGAGTCTAATGATGAAATACATCAGATCTCCTCCCAGGTGAAGTAGAATCACACTTCACCTGTACGTTTCTAGGGTCATATGCTGCTTCTAAAGCCACAAGAGAAGGTCAGCAGCAATAATGGTATCAAATTCAACTATGAGATGCCTTGATGAGGAAGGGAGGAATTCTCTTGCTTGCAAGAAATTCACTATGTACTATTATGTAACAAAGAAACAAAGCAAGTTCATTTTCTTATAAGCCTGTCTAGTATGCAAATCTTTGCGGAAAAAAATAAAATGCTTACCTTTTAACTCTGAGCATGCCCTTGACCCACATCCAGAAAACTTCCACAGCCATGAGGAGAAAAATAGAATTTATTTAAAGAAAAATAGTCTGATCTTGGGAAACGGGGATTTGCAAATATCCAGTGGGCTTTGGGTCTACAGAGACCTGCATACTATAGTAGATAAGGAAAAAGGGAATGCAGTTAAGTCACCATCATTTACACCAAGATGCCATGATTTGCATTTAACTGAACTGCTTTATTCATTTGTGTTTCCTCTTTACATATACTTACAAACTTAACATATGCATACCTATACATGTGCAAATATGATAGTCATTGGCACTAATGTATGCTCTTACAGAGAGGGGGAGAGAGAGAGAGAGAGAGAGAGAGAGAGAGAGAGAGAGAGGGGAAGCACATATGTCCACCCATACATATTATATCCATCTAAGTCTCCTGGCAAATGGGGTAATTATGGTATTTCCATTTCCTAATTTATGGTACTGTGACTCCTACCCCAACATGGAGGGGCTTCTTCTGGAGGAGATTTTATGCTAAGATTTTCCCTCTTCAAAGCATCCTCATTGGTGTTTCACTGTGTTCTGCCAGGAGCTTCAAGCCAAACAGGTGAACACAACTCATGAACTAAAGTGAAAGACTATAAATATGCCAATTTTTTTCTGATTATTTTTGTTTTATTTTTACCTATACTGATTTGAGGGGGGAAGGTAATTAAGTGTTTTGACACAGACCTCCTGCTGGGTGATAGGCTACAAAGGGAAGGGAAATTAGAGACAAGATTTTGAGTAATAAACACAAATGGCTTTATGGCCCATTCTGTTTGAATATCAGTGGAACTTGAAAGTAACATTTGCAGAAGATAATCAGCAATAATTCCCCCAAGTATAATCAGGAATTGAGTATAATTATGGATTTGCAAATCTCTTACCTGCAATTATGATATCTTATCTCCTATACCCTCACAGGAAAAAGGAAAGAAAGGAGAAACAAATAAACAAAAACAAAACAAAACAACAACAACAAAAAAAAACCCACAGGAGGTAGTTCAATAATTTAGTGACCCAAAAGCAAAATGATAATGACAGAAATTCTCAAATATAAAAAGAATTTATCTTTCCAAAAGTCATTAGTTACTGTGACAGAATCAAAATGAATGCATCCCAAGTCCTCATCTGTTTTATTGTGAACTGTTTCAAAGATTTGGAAAGAAGAGAAATGTTGAAATCATTGAACATAAGTACTCACTGTTTAATAATGACTATATAAATAAAAATTATACTGTATGTAAGTAGAGAATAAAACATAACTGAAAGTCCAGCAAAAATATGTAGCCTATCACCAAATAATGCTGACCAGGTTTGCATTTGTTCTTAAGCAGTGAGGAGAGCTCAATGAATGGGAAGGCAGGAAGAAAGAATGATTGGTTATCCAGTGTTAATTCAATTCTAACAGTTTGCTCGGAGACCCAGACTAATGAGCTCAATCAAACAAGGTACTGAAGACAATGGACTAATGCTTTTGAAATGAGGAAGCATTGCCTTCCAGGTTTAGAGATGTCTTTTTAAGAAAAAAAAAATTCTTTCTTTTTTACCCAAATCATGCTGAATTTCCCACGGGCTACTATCAATATTCTTAAATTACAAAAAAATACTGCGGTCTCTGGCTGACTTTTAAAATGCAGTTGCTTTGCCTACATGATGTTTACCACATCATAGTTCCCAAGCATGCTGAGCACTAGGAAACCCAGGAGAAGCCACCTTGAAGGTTATTAAGATACTGTGCTAAAGAAAATATTTCCCCATGGGGGGGGGACTAATAAGATAGCCAACAGCATAAGAAAAGCATCAAGATGAAAAATATTAAAAAGAGAGCAGCTGTGTCCAGGCTGGATTTTCCTCATTTTATAACTAAAATATTGCTAAGTTACAAATATGTATTTTTCAGAAGTCTGAGACTTTTAGATAAGTAACAGATACAATTCCAAGTTTCACTCAATGTAATTTAACAAATATGTATTATGCATCTAAAATGTGCTCAGGTGTGTTCAGAAGAATTCCAAAGAGATCAACTCTAAAATGAGAACAGCCATCCGAAATTCCAGATAGTTACCAATACAAACCTTCAGAAACATTACAGCTACTACTTTACATGACAGCAAACACTGGTGTCCAATTATGTGCTTTTGGCTTAACATTAAAAGCCTTTGATTATATTGAGGTATTCCTAACAGCTTACTATTTTCAAGTTATACCAGACACTCCAAAGTTGAAAGAAAAGGAAAGAGAAGGTGGAGTGAATTGAAGAGGAACGGTGAGGGAGGGAAGGAGGGGGGAGGGACACAGAGATGGGGGCACTGAGAATTAAACCTTCTACAGAACATCACCTGAGCACGCACAGGAATGTGTTGGCCAGCCTCTTTCATGTGTCCTTCGGTTAAAGCAGTTAAAGGCAGACTCACATGAGTTTCCTTAGCCATGCAAGGGATGGGAGTGCCCAAACCTAAGGTTTCCTCCAGAAGTTTGCTGTGTCTTTTGGAACCTGGGTTAGAACCCTGGGGATGCCAGGAAGATGAGGGCTGCCTTGGCAGTCGTTTGGGGCCCTCCAATCTGTGTGGGCATCTTCATCTTTCCATTTTACACATTGTTCTTTGGTTCCATGCCTCATCTTTGAAAATGTGATGTTTTTACTTATCCTTTGAAACTTTCATACATGTCCACAGTGCATTTGATTCTAAACTATTCTCCAGGGGACTCCCTAAATCTCTACAGATTTAGAGATAGGTGGTTCACTGAAGCCAATGAAATGTATGTGTTTGCTTGTGTAAGAGGCTAACATACAGTTTGTAAGGAAAAACAAAAACAAAAACAAAAAAAACTTGTCCTCTGACAGGAATTGTTGAGCCACACAAATGATGCCCAAAGGCAAGGTTTCACCATCCAAAATCAGACTGTTTATGTTTCTACTGACTCCAGGCACCCCAATTCTAAGACCACTGAAGTGAGAACTGAGAGCTGTTTCATTGGTCAGAAAAGCAGAGCACCCTGCTTGTCAGAGACAGCATGTGCATCAAGGTAAAATGAAAAGCCATGGCTTGGAATCAATGTGGCAGTAAGCTTAAGCTCGGGACAACGTGTGATCAGCACTCTAGGTCAACTCTGCTGCTTTTATTTTGTGCTCAGGCTTGTTCCTGGTCTGGGACCCAAGAGAAGTGACTGGCGAACCCAGAAGCAAAAGAAGGGGTCACAGACAGAGCAACAGCTTCTTCTGCCCAGGTCCACAACAACATTCAGAGGCATCATCTCTCCTACAGTAGGAGCAACACAAGGCAACAGGATAATGCAACAAAACAAACATTGACCATGAGAAGAGAAAATCAACTCTGGCATTTCTCACCCAATGATTTGCCCACCCTGCTAGGTCCAGGTTAGGCTCCCTGCCTATGTTTTAATGATGCCAGGCATATCCCTAGCCATATTTTATTTTAATTGTTTAACTGGTGTGTCTGCCCCACTAAGCTCTAACCTGCCTATTTAATTTAAGAGAAATAAGTGAAGAGAAAATCCCTTCTGTGCCTAGCATAATCAATGACATATAAAAACCAGACAAAGTAAGCTGGAGTAGAACATGCACACAGGAGGCTGAAGCAGGAAGATCATTAATTCAAGGCTAGCCTAAACTACATATGGAATTCTGGGCAGGCCAGAAGGAGATAGGTTATTTATTTCTAAACCTTTGCAAAAAAAAAAAAAAAAAGAGGAGGAAGAGGAGGAGGAAGAAAGAAAGAAAGAAACATAAATGCAGACAAATGTTTGTTGAATGAATAGCAGCTCAAAAAGCAAAACCACAAATTTGAAAGTATCTCTATGTACACAGGACAGCACTTTAATTCATCCAACTTCCTATCATTAGCAGACACAATACCATGGACTTCTCTGGGGCTAAGATGGAGGTCCAGGCTTCAGAAATAGAAAAGAAATTGGGGGAAATCTTATACTGCATTTCTCTGATACCCAATTCATTATTCTTCCTTTATTCCTTTCCTTCTTCCTTTCTTCATCATTTTTTTTATATTACTAGTTTGGAAGTTTAGAAGGGAAGAGAAGAAAGCCTGGGAGGTGTTAATCCAAATGGGGCCCACAAAGGGTCCAGAAGGTGCCTGGAAGTACCTCTGTCAATGTTGACAGCTCTGACAGCCAACACATGGCAGTGTGGGGTCCAAGGCAGAGGCTCTAATATCCACATAGGGCCTAAGAAAGCAGTCTCTTGAGTGGGCTCAGAATATAGAAGAGGGGCTCTTTGAAGAGACCCTGCTGTGTAGCAGAGCACTTGAGCAGCCAGCATGCTAGGTAGAAATCCTTTCCTCGGGGCAGACCCAGCAGTTTCCCAGAGCTGGGACTTTCAGGTGAAGCTGGGATGGTAGGTGGACCCGAAGGGGACAGAGCCAGCCACCAGCACCATAAGTCATGCAGTGGAAGGCCAAGCTACCACCAAACAGTAAGATTTGTCTCATGTGGTCAGAGAACACTGCAGGCACTTAGTAAAGCCAAGTCCAAACACAGAAAACCTCCAAAATGGTACAATATGCATAAAAAGATGCTTATGTGTTGAAGAAAATGGAGATAGTCATTGAAAAATAGTTTGAAAATAATAAAGTCTTTAAAGAAAGTATAACCTAATATAAAAAGAATAAACAGCATAAAGATGGGAAATATTCAGGGTGTCTGGATCCTGTATGGTGCTTTGTTGACTTTAAATTTTTAAATGGTAATGTACAAAAAAAAATAGCTACTGAGAGACATTGGATTATGGAAACTGTTAGATTCAACCAACTTATATATTTTTTAAAATGTCTTAACTTCAAAATGGAAGTAAAATGTTGAATGTTTCCACAGGAAACAAAAAGTAATGATTCTCTTCAAAATTAATGAAGATCAGGTTTGGTTGGGGGAGACCTCTTGAAAATATTGGGTACAGACATTGAAAAACAAAGAAACCAAGGAAGATTACAAGGCAGGTAACATATAAGCTGATCTCTCTCCTATGGGAACAGCTCTGAGACTGGATGAGACATGATAAATCTTGTTGGCTACAGAGTCCTCATGACTTATTACATGCCATACTTTCATATGGCACAGATAGAGATTTGCTTATACAGTACAAATGGACTTATAAAGTTAATAGATACCCTTTACATGCTCAAACATAGAACAACAACAACAACAAAATCTATGTTTAAGTGATTTGTGCACACCAAACATTTCACACTTGTGTTAATGCATATATACTTGTTACCATTAAAAGTATGTGTGTTTTCAGAAAGAAAGAAAGGACAAAACACCAATGAAGACAAGTAGCCAGGTGATCTAGTCTCTCAGAATGCCTCTCTTGCAGTTTTCTCAAAATTCTGTATCCAAACACCTTAGATGCTAGCTAAGGTGGTCTAGCCTCATAGACTACTCCAGCCAGGGCTTCAGTTAAGCCCTACATTTTCCCATCACACAGAGACTAGACAACAAATGACACAGCCAGCTCTCCCAGGACTGGACCATCATCCTAAATTTTTCAGGGTCCCCTAGAGATGCAGTCACTCACAGACAACAGGAAACAGTCTAGAGAACACAACACCCATATTTTCAAGAGTTGGGGTGGGTGGTGTTTTTGGTTGTTCTGTGGGTTATAGATGTTTGTCATTGTTTGGGGGGGGGGCACTGGTTACAAGTTGTTATTGGTCATGGTCAGAAAAAATCTAAACAAAGGAGATTAGATTCAGGGATCTCTTTCTGAAAGGAAAGAGGATATAGTATAGAATGATGGGATAAAAGGGTAGATTATTGAGTCTCCTTTTGAACAACCACTAGTTTCAAATATTTTACATTGATATAGATTTTTATATATTGATACAAATTTAAGGTTTTATTTGTTACACTGTATGTAAGTTGCTACTCTTGTTTAAGGTATTGTACCAGTGCAGCTTTAAAAGTACAATATACAATTAAGAAATATAGGTTAGTAGTTAGTCAACTATAATAATCAAACTTCTAGTCATGTTAGGTCAAATAGAGATATATATTAAATAGATATATTTTCAAACACTTCAAAGGCTTACAGAATATAGCATTTAAAAGGTTTTAATATCATAAGGCTTTTCATGATAATGAGACACATTTCCTCCTGGCAGCACCAATCTACTTCTGAGAAGATGATGGGCATTGAAGAACCTCCATATGAAGTTTGCTTTCTTTGAGGCAAAAGTTAGTCACTGGGCAAGAAACTGTCCTTTTCTCAATTGCTGACACTATGCTGTTCAAACTAGACAATCAGAACATAAAAGAAAGTGGTTATCAAACTTTGCTACAACAAGATAGAACAGTCCTACAAAATTCCTGCTTCACAGAGAAGCCTATCAGATATTTAGACCTGTAGGCTAAAGATGGATGTCCCAACACCACAGAAGAGACTTGGGTGACTGTGCAGGCAGCCAGCTATCTCTGTCATTTCTATAATTCTGGAAGTTGCTTGCTCTGCACTCCCTATTTAATCAGGTAATATTATTTCCTTCTTTGGTCCCTAATGAGTTTGAAGATTAAATAGTTATAGTTACAGTTTTCTGTAGTTTTGATAGAAAGTAAATCAGGTACAAAACTTTTGACTCATTAAGATAGGACAGATAATGGAGTATTTTCTTTGAATTTGCCATATATTTCTTACTTGATCATTGTTCTTATTGTATGTAGTTTCACTGTGTGGGAGTTACAATCTTCCCTTTTTATTTAGACAAAAAGGGGGAAATGTTGTAGAATATTTGTACATTGTGTGAATATGTGTTGCTGTGATTGCTATAATAAAAAGCTGGACAGCCAACAGTTAATCAGGAGAGACAGTCAGGACTTCTGGGAAGACAGAGGAAGAGGAGATAATCAAGGCATGCAGGAGACAGCAACAGAACAAATTGGACATACATGACAGAGGAAAGGCAACCAAGCCACATGATAGATCATAATTAACAGAAACTGGTTAATGAAGTTATACAAGCTAGTTAGAAAAAAAATTAGGCTAAGGACAAGTTTTCATAATCAATATTAAGTCTCTGTGCTATTGTTTGTGAGCTGGCAGTCCAAAGGAAATTCCAACTACAACAGTGGGTGGTTGGATATGCTCTTCTGGCTTAAAAGAGAACAGTTACCTTAATGTCTTGGAAAACTTTCCCTAGGCAAATGTTAAATCAAAACTTAGAAAGCAATTAGAAGTCACCTCATTCTCCAGGATAAATGCAGCACTGTCTTAAAGCAACACTGCATAATGCCTGTCTTCACTGGACTGAGATCACATTGGCTGGTTTCTCTCAAAAGAAACTAGCCAAAATAGATGATCCATGTAACTGCCTACCTGCACCATGTCAAATTATTGGCAGAATCTCATCAGACTTGAAGTTCATATCTGTCTCATTAGTGATGATGGTAATTGCACATCTGCCTATGATAATGGATTAATACATCCAATACTAAGGGAAGATCTGCCTAATAGCATCTAAGACACTCTGCTTTGCAAAAATGTTTTGATATTCTGAAAAGTTAAACAACATTCTTCAAGCCTGCCAAGTTCTCAGGAAAGAACAGCATGGGGTAGCAACAAGATCTTAGCCCAGAACTTCAAATTGTGAAGACAAGGGTAACAGACAGATTATGGGATGAAAAGTTGCTGCCTTCAACAAAGGCTCTGTAAATAATAGCAATTCTTCAAAGGCTGTGGTTTTAACAGACTAGTTTCTTTGCAGAGTAAGGCACTAATGGTAGCCTTAGTGAAATTTATCAAACAGAAAAATAATGTGCTATTTTGAAAGAAAAACTGCCTTCTTGGACTGAAATCGCAGTCCCCACCTAAGCCAGCATCAATTGAGCTGGGTCAGGCCCTACAAACCTAGACCCATGGGAGTCAATTCAGTAAAGTTGACTTGATCTGAACACTGCACTGGGCAGTTATAGGAGTTTAGTGAAACACAGTGTGTGAAAAAACACTTGAAACCACAGAGAGCTCTACAAATGTCACATATAATTAACACACTAATGTCACTGCCTTGCTCTAGGGAGATTTTAATGCTGTTTGTAGAGCAGGTAAGTTAGTACTTAGGGCATGCTCCACAGTCAGCAGACACTGTGTCTGGACAGTTGACTATACTTTTCATGTTACAGCTTCAGTCAGCTTTCTTGGCTCTTGGAAGACTGGATAATTTTCCCTCCTCTCAATGTGTTTCATTTTGGTGAAGACTGCCAGGATTTGGATGACTATAAGACATTTTAGCTCTTCTCTACTTCAGCTTAATTAATGTTTCCACTAAAAAATCAAGCTGCAATTGTAAACTTCCCTTTGAGGAAACCCAACCCATTTGTGAGTTGCTGGCAGTGATGAGGAGGTGTGGATATGGGTGGTACTTCAGACGAGCCTTGCTGGAAGAAATGGAAAACCATACCAGGCGTGACAGAGAAAGCAATGAAACGCCCACAGTTGGAAAGTGGTAGCTGTTAAAAACACAAAAATCTCAGGAAGAAAGGTCGGAGTCTATGTTTATCAACAAATATGCATATAAAGTAGAACTGTCCTTCATCCTGGGAGACTGGGCTGCTGAGCTCTCAGAGTCTGTGGCTAAAAGCCTCATGTGCACATTTGAAAGCTATGCTTAGTGGGTGGCTCTAAATTGCCACTGACACTCTGCTGTCACAGGGAGCCCCTTCTCCCCTCCTCCTAAGGTGCATGCTACACTACATTTGCTCATGGGAAAACCCACAAGCCAAGCCGTCTGTTGGTGGGTGCTCCCATCCTTCTGATGCTGTTCCACTCGGCCTCCAGAGTGCTTTACTTTGAGGACTTCTGAGGGCCTAATACTGGTCACATATGACTTAAATTTTTGCCATTTTCTACTTCCTGGGATCCTCTTCAAAGCAGAAGTTCAATATATTTATAAAACCAATTGGAGAATGAATGAGAAAAAACATTCTGCTGATGCCTGATAGGACTAAATGTACAGCATGCTTCTAAACTGGAAGATGTCAAGCTATAGTACCTCTCCGGCGCTTCTGTGATCATGCTTCACATGCTTTCCTTCCTAAAGAATGATTTGCAGTGCACTCCAGGTTCCCAGGTTTTTGTGAGCTGTCACCATGCTGGGGTGGACTTTGGTGATGCAGCAGTCTTTGAGTCCTTTCTTGTACCATAGCAGTTCATCCATATTCCTATAAGTAATCCCAATAAAATACACAGTTCAACAAAAAAGAAAAAGAAAAAAGAAAGAAAGAAAAAAAGAATGAAAATATAAAGGACACAGGGAGATTTTAAATGCTGCCTCTTTGCCATTCTCTTCTTTAGATAAGCTTCCAGGGGCGCAACCCTTGTCATTCAGCTATGATGCTCATGTAGTGAGGACCCTGCCACCACTAGACCTCTGTCACCACAAGAAAATGAGTCTTTACTGAAAGTTACCACAGGATAGGAAGGAGAAGGCTGCTATCCACACACCACACCCAGCCTGCAGCCTGCCTGCCTGTGGCCCTCGGTCGGGCTAAGTATGCTTTGGCAATTGTCAACAGTGATCCAAGGATGGCTTAGGAAGTTCACACTTCAGTATTCACAGAGAGGGTGCTATCCAGCAAAGCCTCGCCCCTTCTCTAAGATTAGCCTCAAGTTACTTTTGCACCCAGTTGCAGAACTGACGTGACAATGCACACTGCATGGCGTGCAAACTCCACAGTGGTTATGTCTTGATTCTTTACAGAGACAGCAGGAAACCCTCTGTTGTAGAACATGCCAATTATTCTGTGGCTAATATTTGGTGCTTTGTACAAGTGAGGCAATTCCTTATTTAACTAGTCTATATATGGGGAAAGTCAGATTCTGTCTACACGAAGGTTTTATTTTATCTTTCAGCCTTAATATTTGATATTGGTCAGTAGCAGAAAATTTGTAATTATAATATTTTAAATTTTTTGTATTTAAGTGAAATAAGGGGTACAGTTCTAATTTCTGAGTTCCTTTTGTGAAAATGAAGCAGATGCATCTTCTGTAAACAGTGACTTGGGAAGAGTCACCCACATTCCTGAGTATTTTCAGCCTTCTCCACGGTCATCCCTTGGTCTGGTGTTTGTGGAGCAGCTCACAACGATCCTAACTGCAATACTGGCTCTGCGCATCTCACACAGCCTTGTCAGTAGCACTCAGCTCCTTGCTTTCCTGTGTGCTTCCTTAAATATATTTGAATGGAGAAACTTGCAGACAAGTTGCATACGAAGGACAGTTTCAGGTTTGTGGCAATAGAAAACTTTCAAGCTCTACCATCTTACCAGGAGTAACCCAGCACTGTACACCCTAAAATACTGAGTTTGTTGTTTGAACACATACGGCTTCACTGTTTTGAGAACTACAACCTTTCAGAAACCAACATCTTGACAAGGTATTCTGGATGTGTGATCTGATCTTTCAGCCAAATAGCTTGCCAGGCAAATAACTGCTCTCTGGGCCCTTGAAGCAGCACCTGATGCTGACTCTATCCTCTGTATTCTATAAAGAGCAGGACTCACCCTCTCAATATTGAGTAAAATCAAGAAAGCTGGCAGGTCGAAAGATTATCATAACACAGAGCCTTTCAAATCACAGTGGAGATTACAGATCTGGCCATTTGCTTTCCACCCAATCAATATTAAACCAGTTCTCATTTTCCAAAGTGGGATTGGTTTTCTGTGCCAGCCTCAAAACAAAAGCATACTGCTTGGCAGTATGTCCAAGGCAGTACCTCACACATATCCCGGCCACAATTAGTGTGTGTAACATGCTCCCATCAGATTTAGTCAAATTCTATAACCTCACTTATTTCCGTCAACAAGAACAGCTTTTCTAGTTAACGAAGGGAATGCCTGATCCAGGCAGAATCAATGTGCTTTAGGTCTCTTACATGACTTCTGCTTGCTGGGCTGCTGTTCATATCTGGCTCTTTTCCCTCCTTGAGCCAGATAAACTTCTATCGGTTACAACTGGCAGAGCACAGACACACACAAGGCAGTTATAATTCACAAGTGGTCAATGAGGCAGCCTTTAAGGAAAAACACTACTGATAAGATAAACAGCTTGTGATGTCCTTAATTATAATATTTCATACTCATTTAGCCATCTCCACATCACAGAGCTAACAAAGTGGATTTCAAACAGGAAATAAGAATCCTTCCCACCAGCCCAGAGGCCTAATTATAAAATAGCAACCTACTTTTTCTGCAGCGAATACAGGGCCTCTTTTTTTTTTTTTTCATCCTCCAACAGAATTTATTGAGCTCATTACCAGGCTGCTTATGAAGTGATTTGAAATGAGGCAACATTAAAGCATTCCACAAATCCCTTGTACTTAGTCATCCTGACACTTTATTTGAACTCAGGGCATTGATAGGGAATAGCGAGCTGCAGCCCCACACTTCTCACTCTATTGTCTGACAGGAGGTTTGGAATGCCCCCACCTCCCCCCCCCCACACACACACAAAAGAAAGATATATCATCAAACTGTCTCAATCATCACAATAATTTGTTGGAAAGAACCAGGGAGGATGCAGGCAACACCAGAGGGTCTAGGCTGCCAGAAACAAGATGAGTATGGCATGCATTAGCCTAGAGGAGCAGAGCCACATTAATAAGTCAGCCAAAGAACTGAAGGCAGGGTATGTATGTGTGTATGTTACGAACAATGACAGGCTTCAAAGCACCAAGTGCACTGGGCTCCCCATGTGCTGTTAGTTCGACTCTAACTTTTGTTCTCTGGTGCCCACAGACTGACCCTTGCTGGCTGACCACTGAGGCTAATACCAGGTAGTTAAAATTGTGTGCACCAAAGTTTCACAGAGGGAGGGAAAAGTCTCTGAAGAAGAACACCAAAGTCAATGGAAGTTGACTGTCTGCTATGTGAAAATGAGGCTCGTTTTTGTCTTTTATTGCCTCTTTCCATAGCTTCCTGAGCCAGGAATGAGCCAGAATCTAAAGAAAATGTCTCCTGTGAAAGAGAAATTATGTTTTGTACCTCACTAGCTCCCTACCATAGAAAAATGTCAAGGTTTTCAGGAGCAGGTTCACTGGGGAGTGAGTTCATAGATATGTGTGCCTGGGTGGGTGGAGGAGGAAAATAGTTAAACTAGAAGAATAATGCTGCCCAGGGGCAGCTCACTCCTTAGAGTGAGGGTATGTCTTTCCAGGTAAAGCTATTAAACTCCGTGATGCATTTCTTCCTAAAGCTGACAAAGTGGCCATCCCTGTAGATGAATTTGTTTTCTCAACAAAGCACAGGAAGACACTCAGCAGCAAATGGAACACCCTCTGGTGTTCCTGTTTAGATCTGAACTGTGCTTCACAATGGCTACACTCAAGGAGCACTGCTAAAGCATCAAGATGCCAGCCATGAAAGCTCAGCTCAGAGACAGAGACTGGCACTCTCCATGTCCTCCTGCCACACTCAATATGTGTTCCTCACACGGCTTCCCTAAAGAAAAGTGCATACCAATATCATTAAGGAAGTATTACTTAATGCCAGTATCTGTTGCAGTATTTTCTTCAAAGGAGAGAGGAACTCTTTCTTCTAGGCAGAATATCCATTGTGCACGCAATTAGTGTATGTATACTACATGCAAAGCTTTGGAGTAAGTACTTAAGATTATTTTAAGAAAACAACTACAAATTTGCAACCAGAAAGACATGTTAAAACGCATAGCTCTAAACCTGGAAGATAGCCACACGAGCTTAGTGTTTTCCACAGACACTCCAAGGGAATTATAAGTTACCAATAATGTGCCGCTTCTATATGAAGTATTTATCTCCAGTAATTCTGAGACATTACCTGAAATCTAGAGCTCTCTTCTGTCTAAGTTTGTTTACCAAGACTAATTTCTATCAGTGGTTCAATTCCCTGGTCTCATGTGTCAATAAAGCCATGTTAGTGACCACCTAGTGCAGTTATAATCGCTCTGATCTCAGTTTCAGTCACAATCTCTCCTGAAAGCAAGGTACCTAATCTACCAATCCCCCACCTTGGCACCACTCACAATGACTTCGTTAAAATCTCTGCTTCTTATTAATTCATTCTCATCCCAATTTCTTGCCTCTAATGCTGGTTTCCATACTGCTCAGTAGAGGCTCACTTCCATAACCAGTAGAGTGACATGTAAGGTAACTTGAGGCATTGCTGTGGTCAGGAACAGGAGCTCTAGAATCCGAGTCTAACCATCTCCAGCACTGAAATTAACTGTGTACGATCTCAGGCAAGGAACTTGAGTCTACATCATAGTGTATCCACTGCCAGAAAAGTAAGACATTCTTGAGTGTGACAGACAGACACCATACAAAACACCGTGAATTCAATATAAACATTGGTAGAGAATTTTAAGTAGATAGGTGATGATGGTCAAACATTTCCTGATTTCTATAACCAATAACATAACTTTTTTCTCATTTATTAATCACTCCATTATTTAGTTTCCTAAGCCTGGGAATAGAAATAATAATATCCCCCTTATATGACTATGAAAAAAATCAAATGAAGTAATAATGAGCAACAAGTGCAGAGCTATTACCAGCATTCATATATGCCAATTTCCAAAGCACTGTAAATTCCCCCAAAAAATCAATCTCTTTTCCCTCATTTAATACTCTATGAGAAGCTCCCATAGTGAAAAAGCACAGGCTTGTTTTCACCATTCATTCACAAAATTTCTCATTACACAAGGCTTCTACCAGGCTACCATGACAAAGTAAAGAAAAAATTCCACCTTCCTGTTCTGAATTAAAATCCTTAAAATCGACATTTTTCATTTATTCAAATTCCCTTCCATCTTGGTCTCTGATAAAGTATCTGACAATACTGAATAGATCATCTTAACAAAAACACTAACTTATTCCCTACCTGGCATCCATTTACAACACATTAGTTCCTCTGATATCTCTTTCAGGCCCTTTTTTGAGTCTCATGAACTCTGCTATTAATATAAAAAACCAAGTCCCTCTATCATTATGTTTGTTTTACCCAAGAGCCTCTTTCTCATACCTACCAACATAGCTATGTAAATAATGTTTTGACCAACTCATATCTTGATCATATCACTGATTTTATATAGTATTTTTGAATGTCTGCATGTCATCTCCAGTGGGCTGCCCAGAAATTCCTCAAAGTCAACAATGCTGTTTTCTTCTTCACTAAGTTCATGGCCACATTGTCTGAATTCCCTAGTTTGTGTCCCATATGCTTAAGTCTGAGCCATCAAAACTGATGATACTCTTTCTTTATTCTTCATTCCTTAACTCAGTCTGAATTCTAAACTGCCACAGGATTTTTGCATCTATCCCTAATTTGTATTTCTCAATACTATAGTCCTTAATCTGGTTCACATTTTATCTTTCCCTTGAACAACTGTACTAGTCTCTCCCACTCTTTAACATAACCCCCCAGTTCTGTTGTCTCTTATTCTGTCATGAGATGTTACATCTCCTCTCTCTTCCAAGCTTGACTCTAGCTTCTTATAAGAGACGTCTTTATTCCACATCAAATACAACAAACCCTTATAAATTTAACTGTTAATACCCTACATGCTCTAGCAACAAACTACCTTTAAAAAAATGTTGGGATCCAAGATGGAGGTGGCATGCTGGTGTGGTCGCTGGATCTCCAAGTGATATAAGAAAAGGTGAGTAAGAGGTAGCAGAACAGCAGTTATCTTAGAGGGCAGGAAACAGGTCTGAGGAAGCCAGAAGAAGATGAACAGTAGTAACATTGGCAGAGGAAAAAGAGAGTTAGGAAATCCCTCTTTTCTCAACACTTAAACAAGAAAGCCATGAGAAGTCATTTGAAAAGATTTCTGCTGAGTAGACTGCTTGGTGTCTCTGATGCTCTGTGTAGTGCACTCTTGAGAAGTCCAGTTGAATGTCACAAGGTCACATGTGAAAATCTGGCCATCAGAATGCCTCTATACTGCAGGAAAAAAATCTGTGAATACACAGTACTCAGCAAACTAGAAACCAGTCAGAGTCTACAGAGGACCAGGTTCTGGTTCTAGTGGTTCACAGGATGGTAGGATGTACCCAGGAGCAGGGTCAACACTCACTACCTGACCTGTGAAGACAGACCTCGGACTCTTGGCCCAGCCATTGCAAAGGACCAATCTGGGGTAGACAAGATTTATAACTAGTCTTAGAGGTCAGAACAGTATTTCCAATTTGACCACTTAGGGACTACAGAGGTGTGGCCAGTATTTCAGACTCAACTTCACAAAAAACTACAGAAGGATGTGACAGGCCTGTGAGTTTGTAGAAGAACACAGAGAACAAAAACAACTCTCATGTTCCATATCCTCATTGACTAATTTCCCCGTCATGTCTGCTAACCCTCATTTATCTCCAGCATCAGCTTAGCATGCCAGCTCTGTGCCGTTCTGCTCTGATCTATAGCCACACTCATTCCTTTTCTTCTGTTTTCTAGTTCCTCTATCCCTACTTCATCGTTTTGTTTTTCACAGTGTTTCCAAATCAAAATAGGTGAGCCTAGTTTATGGAGTCTCTGTCTCAGTCTCCTGAGAGGTGGTGCTGTTTTAAAATATCTCTTTGCATTTATAGAAAGTTTATCTCTTTTCATTTTATCTTTTGCCCAAAGTGGTTCATCTCACTCCCCTTGTCCCTTACCATTTCCCCTTAATTTTATTCCCCTCCTCTCCTTTTATTTGTAATCTGAATATAATCTCTTGTTTTATACTGAATTTTCCTTTTTGCACTCACACTCAACGTAACAATACAGTAATTCGTACAGTACTATCAGATTTCCATTACTTCCTAAAATAATAAATGTTTAAAGGGTGATTGTTTTTTATCTGATTGTTGCAATATGTTCATAGTAGGCCATTATGTTGATAGTAATTGTTTTTACATATTCTAGTTTCAGGTGCATAGTGGAAAATGATCCTGATGCTCTAGATTTACTCAAGAGGAAGTAAATGACACCCCTCCACACTACTATCATCTAATCTTGAATATCAAAAACCATTCCATCAAAAGAATAGGAGTATTTTTTAAAAATCCAATCAATGCTAACACGCACAGATAAGACAAAATATGTAACATGTATCTGTCGTGTGAGTCATCTCACTCAGAATGACTGTTTCCAGCTTCATCTACTTATTTGTGAATCTATTCATCTATTCATATCCATTACATTCATTCATCCATTGATAAATAGCTAGGCTGTTTCCATTTCCTGGCTATTGTGAATAGAGCAGCAAAGAACATCAATGAGCAACTCTATCTGTGTGAGGATACAGAGTCCTGTAGATATATGCTGAAATGTGATGTGGTAGATCTATTTCTATCTATTTGAGGGAACAGCAATGTTCCTGTAGTTGCTATACCAGTTTGCACTCCCACCCCTACCTGAGTAGCTGTTGGTAATTGATAGTTCTGGGAGATAGAGAGTTATAGTTATTTAATGGTGTGGCCTCTAGTGTCTTGACCATACTCTATTTAATGGCCACACATCTGAGATATTAGACTGTATGAGTTTAAAAATAAATGAGGGCATGGTGTTGAATAGATATGAAAGAGGATTCATCTTGAAGAAGTTGTAAAGGGGGAATGACTATGATCAAAATATAATGCATGAACACAAATGAAAAAAATGAATGCCAACACTATAACCTCAAATATCTAAATATCAATACAAAAATACCACAGCATTAAAAAGTGAAACACATGACTTCGTCAAAAATTACTAATCCTTTAGTAATGGTCTCCAATAAGATTGCATTATGTAAAATACCAGAGAAACAGTTCAAAAAGATAATCATAGAATTTGTCTAAAAAAATCAGAGCATAAAAGTAAACCCCTAAATGAATTCCAAGAGAACACCAACAGTTCAGTGAAATAAGGAAGGGAATACAGGACACTAAATTAGAATTCAATAAAGAGATAGAATTCAAGAAAGATATATATGTCCAGAAGTGGTAGAGCTGGATCATGTGGTGAATCTATTTCTGGTTTTTGAAGAACTTACGCATTAATTTACATAATAGCTGTGACGGTTTACACCCCAATCAACAGTAAATAAGTGGTTTTCTTTCCCCACATTTATACCAGCACCTGTTTTCATTAATTTAACCTTAGCCATTCTAAATGGTGTAAGATGAAATCTTAAAAGAGTTTTAATTTGAATTTCTATCATACATCAGGATGTTGAACATTAAAAAAAATCACAACCATTTGTATTTCATCTTCTGAGAACTTTCTGTTTAGTTCTCTGACCCAATTTTAATTGGCTTGTTTTTCTTGATGCTTAGTTTTTTAGTTATTTATATATTCGAGATATCTATTCTGCCAACTATAGAGCTTATAAAAGATTTCTTACCTATTCTGTGGGTTGCCTTTTCATTAGAGTGATGATGCCCTTTTCTGTACAAAGACTTTTTACTAAATTTCATAAAAGTCCATTTATTAATTGCTGATCTTGATGTTTGTAGCACTGGGGTCCTGTTCAGTTCTTTCCTCACCAGTGAATTCAAGCATGTTTTCTACTTTCTCCTCTGTCTAATCCAGGGCATCAGGTTTTATTTTGAGATCTCTGGTTCCTTTGGAGTTGAGTTTTATGCATGGTGAAGTGAGGAGTGAATTTCATTCTTCTACATATAGCTATCCAGTTTGACCAGCACCATTTGTTGTAGATATTTTCTCTGTGTTGACTGTTTGCTTTTTTGTCAAAAATAGGGTTGTCGTAGGAGGTTAGGTTTATATGTGAGTTTTTAGTCCTATTCTATTAATCATTCAGTGTTTTGTGCCATATTATGATATTTTGATTACTATAGATTTATATAGTATGATATAAGATCATCGCAAGAGAGGGAGAAATAAAAGCATAAGAGCCAGATGGTGGAAAAAGACAAGGAAACAGTGTCTTCTGGTCATAGCAGGGCAGCTACATGTACAAGTTCATAGCAGTTGTGTCAACATACAGATGACCTGAGCAAACCGAAGTCAGACAAATCCCATCATGGAAAGAGGAGTTTGACATAAAAGAGATATTGGGAATTGTTACTTTCTAGGAGAGGGAGAGTCAGTTTTCTTTAAGGATGCAGCCCATGAGGAGACCACCATGCTCCAGTGGAAAACCATACAACCAAAAAAGCATTTGGACAACACAAATTGGCGTTAATGGGAAAAAAGAAAAACAGACACTAAATTGGGTGAATAGGGAAGTGGGGACGGATCTGAGAAAATCTATGGAAGGGTGAATATGATCAAAACAAATAATATAAAATTCTCAAAGAAATAATATATTACTTATTTGCTATTTATAATAGACTGTAATAATTATTAGTTTGTTATAATAATGATTGTAAATATGAGACTATTAATTATAAATTATATTTAATTTATTAACTACATATATGATAAAAATACTGAATAAAAGCAAAACTGAAATATTGAATATGAAAAATCAAGTTAATGAAATAAAAACCCCCACAAAAAGCATCATCAGTAGACTAGAAAAATGGAGGACAGAATAATAAGGCTTAAAGATGAGGCAAGAGAAATTAGATGATTTGCAATGAAAATAATAAACAGGGTCTTCAGGAACACTTATTCCCAATTTTCTGAGAAACCTCCATGCTGATTTCCAGAGTGGCAGTACAAGTTTGCATTCCCACCAACAGTAGATGAGTGTTCCCCTTGTTCCACATCCTCTCCAACATAAGCTGTCTTCAGTGTTTTTGATCTTAGCCATTCTGACAGGTGTAAGATGGTGTATCTCAGAGTTGTTTTGATTTGCATTTCCCTGATGACTAAGGATGTTGAGCAATTCCTTAAATGCCTTTCAGCCATTTGAGATTCTTCTATTGAGAATTCTCTGTTAAGCTCTGTAGCCCATTTTTTTAATTGGATTGTTCAGTATTTTGATGTCTAGCTTTTTGAGTTCTTTATATATTTTGGAGATTATATATTTTGTCAGATGTGGGGTTGGTGAAGACCTTTTCCCATTCTGTAGGCTGTCTTTTGGTCTTATTGACTGTGTCCTTTGCTCTATAAAAGCTTTTCAGTTTCAGGGGGTCTCATTTATTAATTATTGCTCTCAGTGTCTGTGCTACTGGTATTATATTTAGGAAGTGGTCTCCTGTGTCAGTTTGTTCCAGACTGCTTCCTACTTTCTCTTCTGTCAAGTTCAGTGTAACTGGATCTATGTTGAGGTCTTTGACTCACCTGGATTTGAGTTTTGTGCATGGTGACAGATATGGATCTATTTGCACTCTTCTGCATGTTGACGTCCAGTTATGCCAACACCATTTGTTGAAGGTGCTTTCTTTTTTCCATGGTACGGTTTTGGCTTCTTTGTCAAAAATCATATGTTCATAGGTGTGTGGTGGATTAATGTCAGGGTCTTCAATTGCGATTCCATTGGATACCACTCTTGGGCATATACCCAAGGAGTGCTCAATCTTACCACAAGGACACATGCTCAACTATGTTCATATCAGCATTATTCATAAAAGCAAGAATCTGGAAACAATCTAGATGGCCCTCAACTGAAGAATGGATAAAGAAAATATGGCATATATACACAATGGAGTACTTCTACTCAGCAGTAAAAAACAATATCATGAAATTTGCAAGCAAATGGATGGATCTAGAAAATATCACCTTGAGTAAGGTAACCCAGACTCAGAAGGGCAAACATAGTATGAATTCACTCATAAGTGGATACTAAATGAGAGGGAAGGGATGGCCAGACTATAACCCACAACTCCAGAGAGGCTAGCTAACAGGAAAAGACCATAGGAGGGACACATGGATGATCCTGTGAAGGAGAAGTGGATGAGATCTACATGAGTGGACTGGGGTGGAGGGTAGCAGAGGGCAAGGAGTGGGGGATGAGAACATAGGGAAATGGGAGGAGCAAGCTGGAACAGGGAAAGAGTGGGAGGGCAGGGAGGAAGCTACCATGAGGACATCATGGGAATAGGAAGAGGCAGGCAGAGTGCTGGGGAGGCTCTCAGGAATCCACAGGTTGACCCCACCATGGTCTGCTGGCAGTGGTCCAGAGGGTGCCTGGAAAAGTCTACTCTTGTGACCAGCCTAGCAAATAACCTACCTGTCATCATAAAGCCTTTGTCCAGTGACAGATGAAGGCAGATACAGAGATCCATGGTCAGGCACCAGGCTGAGCTTGGGGAATCCAATTGATGAGAGAGAGGAGAGATACTGCATTCGAAAGATGTCAAGATCATGATGGGAGGATGTGCAGAGGTGACCAGCCACACTAGTGGAAGCCCATGAACTGTGGACTGGTGGCTGTGGAGCACCCATGGGACTGGACTAGGCCCTCGGATACAGAAGATGGTTGTTTGGCTCAAATTGTTGTGGGGGGGGCACCCAGGCAGGGGCACCAGGTCTGTCCTTGGTGGTTGGGCAGGCTTTTGGGAATCCGGTGCCTGTGTGGTGTCACCTTGCACAGTCTTGGTGCAGTGGGAAGGGGCTTGGACCTACCTAGGCCCAGTGTGTTGGGCTCTGCTGACTCTCCATAGGATACCTCGATTTGGAGGATGTGGAGATGCAGGTGGCTTGGGAAGGAGGGCTGGGGAGTAGGAGGAGGGAGGATGGGGGGACAGTGGATAGCATGTGGAGTGAGTAGAAAATCTCTTAGTAAAGAAAAATGAAAACAAGAAAATAATAAACAAATAATGAAAAAACAGTACATATAAGATCTATGGAACAATTAAAAGAAAAAATTAAAAATCTTAAGTATAGAAAGAAGAATACTTTCATGTTTAGAGCATATAAGCCATTTTCAATAAAATCACAACAGAAAAATTTTCAAATCTAGAGAAAGATGTGCTTATCAGGTAAAGGAAGCATTTAGATTACTATCAAACAAAACCAGAAAATTACCTCCCATATCCTATCATAGTTAAAACACTAAATATACACACGAAGTGTATTGAAAGCTGCGAGAGAGATATCAAGTAACTTTAAAGAGGGAGCTGTCAGGATAACAGATTTCCCAAAACTTTAAAAGACAGGAGCGCTTGGAGTGATATAATTTACACTTTAAAAGATAGTATCCACCAATCTAGACTGTCTTAATTACCTTCTATTGCTATGAAGAGACACTATGACCAAGGTAACTTATGAAAGAGTTTATTTGAGACTTACAGTTCCAGAGGGTTAGTGTACATAACCATCATGTCAGGTAGCGTGGTAGCAGGTAGGAAGGCATGGTACTGAAACCAAAGTGGATAACTTACATCCTTATTTGCCAGGAGGCAGAGAGAGCTAACTAGGAATGGTGTGGGATTTTGAAATCTCAAAGCCTGACCCATTGTCTTGCCTCTTCTAACAAAGCCACACCTTCTAATCCTTCCCAAATAGTTTCACCAACTAGGGATTAAGTGTTCAAATATATGAGCCTATGAGGCCATTGTGATATTCAAATCACCACATAGACTACTGTGATGGCTATTCTTGGTTTGCCAATTTTACTATATCTGGAATGAATTATGAACCAGAAATTGAGGGCACACTTGTGATCTGGATCTTGAGGCAAGAAGACAGCATGCCTTTGATCCAGATCTGAGGCTGGATGACACATACCTTTAATCCAGGCCAGGAAGCTGGAAGGCACACATTTAATCTGGATCATACCTTCCCTCATCTTGTCAACACATCCATTTTCTTCACTAGCACTGGAGCCCACTCCTTCAGTATTCCAGCATATACAGAAGACCAGCTGAGACACCCAACCTTGTGGGACGGAGCAACTACTGAATCCTTGAACTTTCTATTCACAGCTAGCCATTGTTGGATTTCAGCCTGTAAGAGAGAGAGACTATAAGTTCTAGAGAACTTATAGACTTAGACTATAGAACTTACATAACTTAGACTATAACTCTAGAGAACCCTGATAATACAATTACCATACCTAATGAAACTCTGAAAACAGAAATCTTTCTATAATAAAAGCAGGCTAGCAAATTCATGATTACTAATCCAGCTCTACAGAAGTTCTTTGATGGACATTATTTCAACTAAAGAGAGTGATAAACACATCTATGGAGCTCCAGGAAAGAATATATCATATGAAAACATGAATTAAGTAAATGAGGAATAGGGAAACACCAAACATCATGAAATCAAATGATGGAGATTAATACACATATCGATAAAAGCTCTGAATATGAATGTTCTAAGTTTCCTTGTCAGAAGACAAAGATTCAGATTAGAAAAATAGAATCAATCTCTTTTCTTCTTCTTAGAAACATACCTCCTTATCAAAGGCATCCTTAGAGTGAAAGGATAGCAATGATATTCCAAGCAAACAGAACCAGGAATCAAACAGGTGACACTCACCTAGAGTCTAATAAAAGTTACTTCAAATCAAAATTCATCAAAGAGATAAAGAAGGTGACTTCACACTAGGGGAATGATCCATAAAGATAATATTTCAGTTTCCTAAAACAAACATTACTGCAGGTAAAGACATAGATTAACTCTCACAACAATACCAGGTAACTTCTATAGCTCACCCTCACCAACAGACAAGTTAATTCAACAATAATTAAACAAAGCTGAGAAGGTGTTTCACTTCCAAAACTGCTTGACACACAAGCACACAGAAATCATGCATGCACCCTTATAATTCCAGCAACAGGGAGCTGGAGGCAGGAGAACCCCTGCCATTTGCTGTACAGTCAGTCTAGCTGAAAATGCAAGTTCCAGGGTCTGAAAAGAATCCTGTTGCAAAAATAAGAGGGAGAGCAATTTAGAAAGACATTCAACTCTGATCTCCACATGCAAACATATACATGTACACTTACTTGGCTTTCTCTTTTAGGGCCACCAACCAGCTCCCAAATCATGAGATTATTATTGGTTTTGAATGTTCAGCCTGTGTAGGCTCATTTTTGGCTAGCTCTTTTTACTTAGTAATCTTTTTCTCTTTATCTACCTTTTGACTCGGGGCTTTGTACCTTTCTTTATGTTTTACTTTCCTGCTGTCTCTATGTCTCGCTGGTGACTGCCCAGCTTCTGTGTGTCCCTCTCTTTCTCGCCATTTCTTCCCTATTCCCTTGTTCTTCTCTTCTGTTTAGTCTCTTTGACTGGCAGCCCTGTCTAGCCTCTCCTGCCTAGATGTTGGCTTTTCAGCTTTTTTATTAGACCAATCAGGTGCCTCAGGCAGGCAAAGTAAAACAAATACAAGACATCTTATATAATTAAATACACATCCTTATACAGTTAAACAAATGAAGCATAACCAAATCTAAAAAAGCTTTACACAGTTAAATATTATTCCATGGCATGAATAAATGTAATAAACTTCAGTCTAGTTAAACAATATAATATTACACACACATAAATATACTGATGTACATATGAGCACATATTTAACCAAAATAAAAATAAATTGAAAAATAGCGAAACATCTGAATGAAATGATATCACATACCAAATGGAACTAAGAGATATCTAAAGAATATGCCATCAATACACTGCAGAGCACATTCATCCTATCAGCTCTTGGAAGTTTCTCTTAAATAGCTAAAATAATAGGAGACAAACTCAGAGTTATAGGTATAAACACTCATGTATGTGTATATGACATTAAATTAGAGGTGAAACTCTCTTCAGAGAAAGGAGGTTCACATAAGGTATAGGAGGAGAACAGGAGAGAAGGGAATGTGGGGTAATGCTCACTGTATAATGATATTCTTATCTAATGTAGCACTGTGTGTAATGAGTATATAATAGGAAAAATTCAAATATTAATAACACTAATATTTAGAGCAAGATGTTAGCCAGGTGTGTTGACATATGCCTGTGCAAAAGATACAGGCAAGAGAGATGAGAATTTAAGGCCAGGCAGGGAGGTACAGCAAACCTTAGTCTCAGACCTACAAAATACAACATTTGAAAAGCATAAATATTGCTGTTAACATCTCAAAACAGCCAAACACAGATATGAAATAAATAAGCTCTTTGCTAGACTTGGATGGATGAAGTTTCAGTTTTGTGATCAGTGGATTCAAGCAAAAGAATCCTGATGAAGCAATGAAAGTTATCTCAGGACTTTGCTCAGGAACAGTTGGTTGTACAGAAACACACTATCTTCTTCAGCTCTGAAAAGGGGGTAGAGGAAACTAATCTTCTCCTGTTAACTGTGGGTAACTTAGAAGCAATAGAAATGTGTATTCCTGCATCCTCCAGGCATTTCTTTGTAGAGTACTTTGCAACACTGAATTCAAAAGTATTTTTAGTACTTTTGGTTCTTTAAGCATAAAGATTCACATTGGTGGGGGCTAGAGAGATGGTTCAACAGCATGTACTGCTCGTCCAGAGAAGTCAAGCTCAATTCCCAGCACACACTTCACATAGCTCACAACAGCCTCTAACTCCAGCTTCTTTAAATCCTGTGCCTCTTGTCTCCAAGGGCATCTGCACATACATGCATATACCCTCATTCATGTACATAATAAATACACAAAGTTAAAAATAAGTACTTAAAGCTTCATTTTGGCATTCTATGAGTCATCATTTTAAAAAGAAAAGCTCTAGCTAAGGACAGACCATTCTTATTTCTATTGGTTACCCAGCAGAATCAAGGGACTCTATTGTTAAGGTCAAAGAGATTTCTTAATAACTAAAAACACTTGTTCCTTTTGCAAATAACCTGGGTTCAGTTCTCAGTACCAACATGATGGCATGAAACCAGTTCCAGGGTATCTGAGGCCTCCTTCTAACTTTCAGCCACCAGGCACACACCTACATAAAATAAAATAAATGAATCTATTTTTTTAAAAAATTGATTACTTCATTATAGCAGTTTTCAGAAAATTGGGAATCAAACTACCTCAAGACCCAGCTATACCACTCTTGGATATATACCCAAGGAACTCATAATCATAACACAAGGACACATGCTCAACTATGTTCATAGCAGCATTATTTGTAATAGCCAGAACCTAGAAACAACTTAGATGCCCCTCAACCAAAGAATGGATAAAGAAAATATGGCACAATGGAATACTACTCAACAGTAAAAACAATGATATCATGAAATTTGCAGGAAAATGGATAGAACTAGTAAATATCCTGAGTGATGTAACCCAGACTCAGAAGGACAAACATGGTATGTACTCACTCATAAGTGGATACTAGATGTAAAGCAAAGGATAACTGGACTACAACCCACAGCTCCAGAGAAGCTACCTAACAAGGAGGACACTAAGAGGGACACATAGATCAACCAGTGAAGGAGAAATAGATTAGATCTACATGAGCAAACTTGGGGTGAGGAGGAGTAATGGAGGGCAAGGAATGGGGAATGAGAACATAAGGGAGCAGGATGTTCAAGCTGGAACAGGGACATAGTGGGAGAGTAAGGAAAGAGATACCATGATAAATGAAGACATCATGGGAATAGGGAGAAACAGGGTGCTAGGGAAGTTCCCATGAATCCACAAGGATGACCACACCTTAGACTACTAGCAATAGTTGAGAGGGTGCTTGAACTTGCCTACTCCTACTCTGGTAATCAGATTAATGAATACCTTAATTGTCATCATTGAGCCTTCACCCATTAACTGATGGAAGCAGATGCAGAGATCCACAGCCAGGTGCCAGGCTGAGCTGCAGGAGTCCAGTTGATGAGAGGAGGATGTCTATGAGCAAGGGACATGGAGATCATGATGGGAAAACATACAGAGATGGCTAATCAAACTAGTGGAAACTCATGAACTGTGGACCAATAACTATAGAGGGCCCATGAGACTGGACTAGGCCTCTAAATAGGCAAGACAGTTGTTTACTTTGAACTGGTTAGGGGATCCCCAGGCAGTGATGCATGAGTATGGAT
The DNA here is from genome assembly GCF_903995425.1 of Onychomys torridus. Lineage (NCBI taxonomy): Eukaryota > Metazoa > Chordata > Mammalia > Rodentia > Cricetidae > Onychomys > Onychomys torridus. Next base: position 53,278,591 of record NC_050444.1, read on the forward strand.
TTTGGAGCCCAGTGCCTATGGTGGGAAACCTTACACAGCCTTGGTACAGGGGGGAGGGGCTTGGACCTGCCTTAACTGAATATATCAGTCTCTGCTGACTTCCCATGGGAGACCTTGCCTTGGAGGAGGTGGGAATAGGGGGTGAGTTGGGGGTTAGTTGTAGGGGAAGGCTGGAGGGTATGAGGAGGAAGGAGAGGGGGATCTGTGGTTGGTATAAAAAATTAATATAAAATTTCTTAATAATAAAAATTTTAAAAAATAAAGTACTGTAGAACAACAACACACAAACTAGAAAAACATGATTAATGAGGACATTGCATACTTGAGTCATGGAACATGTAGAAATCCAGGTGGTACTGCCCTGGCAGCTTCACCCCATTAGCTAACTTTGATAGCAATGGAAGGTGCTATTTATGCTACCAGAAAAGAAAATAACCCACAATCTTATCTAGATGTATAGCATAATATAATATAATATAATATAATATAATATAATATAATATAATATATAATAACTACTGGCTTTGGAAGATATGCCCATTGGTGTAATAGTGGTGCAAGTAGCATAGGAGTAAACAACGTCTCTATGATTGGATTTATAGCTCACCCCACAAGATGAACTCACACCTTGATTGTTTACACCTTGAACTCACACACATTATTATCCAGGCCAAGAACCCAAGTTATAGACCCTAGGCCAGAACCTACTGCTATTAAACCAACTCTTACCAGCACCTCAATATACCCATTGATTAATGCATCTCTCAAATCTCACCAGAAAGTCCTCTCTCTGTCTCTCTGTCTGTCTCTGTCTCTGTCTGTCTCTGTCTCTGTCTCTCTCTCTTTCTGTGTGTGTGTGTGTGTTAGATGATAATTATCATAGAGATTCACAAGCACTTAAAATATAGAGAACAAGAAACTATGAAATGATCACCCCTATATTGAACATCTATACTATACCCCCTCCTGCACAGGCTCAGAGATCATTGTGGAAGAGGGTACAGAAAGACTAAAATAAGTGGGGGGTTCAAATGAGTCCCGGGAAATTGTGTTTTCTGTACACAATAGGCAGTAGCATGGTAATGATTCACCGCAGTTTTGATACTTTGCATAAAAGCTGTTCAGAACTAAGCCAGACAAAGCATGGAGAGGAAAGATGGGCACCAAATTCAAACCTTATCTGGTGAGCTATTGTTAATTGCTGGGTGAGGAATAATTAACTTTCTGTAAGGATGTGGCTCCTAGTATGTCTAAGGAGTTAGGATGATCTCATATTTAACAGTTATAAAGGCAACATTAATGGGACTATAGGCTTTCATTTTTTTAATAAGGATAAAAAGTTAGGTCAGTAAGGGATGGTGGGCAAATCTAGAAGGGAATGGGGAGAAGGATGAATATTATCAAAATACAGTGTATGAGATCTCAAAGAACAAAAGAAGAAAAAGAAAGAAAAAGAAAATCTATCCCAGAGATATTAGATAAACCAAAGTTAAAATAAATTATAAATTTCACACATAATTAAGACAATAAAAACAGGCTTTAGTAAGTGTGCATATCACTCACTGACATGTGCTTGAGTCTCTGTTGCTCTCCAGAACTCCTTACTATAGCTAGTATTATGTGTGTTTGATGAAACCAAAGACTTACAGTGACACCATGTGAAGGATTGCCTGGTAGCCCAGGTTTCTCTCCTCATCATCCACTGTCTTCTAAAACGTAAAGTGAAAAATCAACCCAAGTCTTATAGGACTGCTCTTTTGACCAATAATGAATTAAATAACCAACAATTTTCTCACATTTTCTTACACGTCTTATTTCTTAGTTAATATATGTCTGTCATCATTTTATATCAGGTATATGCCAAAAATTTTCCTACATCATTAAAATTAAGGAGATTAATAACAGTTAATCTGAGAAAGTGAAAATTTTACAGAAAGTATATAAGATGTAGAAATTAGAGGAAATAAACCCTGCTTCTTAAGAATCTTACATTTTTTTTTTTCAGTTGTAAAACCTCTTCCATTGTCTAACCTGAGGTAGGATAGTGAGCTGCTAATATTTGTAGTTTTATTGCATGTTATTCTAAATGAGACAAGTTCAGACAGAAACATAACTCCAGTTTAACACAACTTCTAACAAAACTTCAGCCCAACTGAGACAGTCTCTACCATAGTTGAGAGAAAATATGTTTGCATTCAAAAGTCTCTGATGTTCACAATGACAGCTTAAATTCAGAATACATTCTGTGTTCCCAAAGTTTCCTTACTAAGATAAACCAAAACCATCCTTATACATTTCAGCTTTTAGAACATGGGCTTCATCATTCTGGTACAATAAAATTATATGTGGCATGTAAATGATGTCCACCAAATACATGCAGCAGAAGTACTTTCTAATGTCCAACAGTTGCTGTAACCTAATAAAGAATAGTCTTGATTGAAAAATCAAAATATTGCTTCAACGGTTAATATAAGGATTTTGTGAGTTTAAACAGTTCATTAAAATGGGTACATTCATTTAATCATTATGCATAAATCTTGTTATATATTTTCTCTTAATTTATAAAACTATTGGAAAATTAGATGTATTGAAAAATATTAGGAATACTTTTCTAATTTTCCTCCATTTAAAGACAGTGAATATACTGCCAAGGGCTAAGAAAGTAGCATTATAGTATGCTAATCAATAGCAGTGTTAGGTATTTTTTAATCAATGAATTGGAAATGCATCCATACAACAAGTAAAGTGCAGGTTAATGTGGCAGAATGTCTTCCTGGCAAGGAATCAACAGCTTGGTAAGTAAAGGTGGGTCCTTGGGTAGCTCAATGTCAATAGAAAGATGCTGAGATATATAGATACCACCAGCATCATGGAATTGTGTTATCCCATTCCAACTGCCAAGTATAAATTTCCTACTTTGGGGGAAGAACCATAGTAGAAAACGCTGACCTACTGTTTTTATGAAGTGCAAAAAGGAAAAGGAAAAGAGAGATAGCAGGAGCTTAGCTGGGGAATGGCTTATAGAGGATCAATGGGAAATGCAAAGGTAACTTCTGCTTCTAACAACAGATCACACACAGAGGAGGCTCTGCCCAGAATTAGGGGTGCCTGAACCAGCAACCAATTTACTGCCTCTCTGTAAGAATAAAGATCCCTTTCTAAGCTTTGCCCTCCCTTCCAGGTAGACTTTCTCAAAACCTTAAACTCTGCACAACCACTGTGGTCTGTTGAGTCATCTCATTCTTTCCAGAATCTCAGATATCAACACTTCCTAGGAAGTAAACTTTGCTCAGATACTTCCATCCTTGCCACAAGTCTCAGAAGACAGTGCTCAGTATGGCTTTGGTCAGAGGCTAGAAGGCAAAGAATCTCTATTTGCAGCAAGTGCCCTAAACTAACTCCCCCCTTTAAAAAGTGTAGTTTCTATGCAGAGAAGATGAAGAAGCAAGCAGGGAGAAAGGGAGGATCCTGGCTTCTCAAATGTTGGCATGCTAACCTGGCTATAACATGACGCTCTTTAAATGCTAAGAAGCAGCCAGGCAGTAGTGGCCCCGGCCTTTAATCCCAGCGCCCAGGAGGCAGAGGTAGGTGAATCTCTGAGTTTGAGTCCAGCCTAGCCTACAGAGTAAGTTCCAAAACAGACACAGCTGTTACACAGAGAAACCCTGTCTCAAAGAAAAAAACCAAAACGGAAAAAAAAAAAAATCTGAATGACAACAACAAAAAGTACTAAGCATCCAATACATGACTTCCTGGGTTGACTCCAAAATGGAAGCTTCTCCACTTAAGGGAATGACATTGCTGAGGACAGACACTGAAGCATCATCTGCCTGTCTTTTTCAAGGAATTTTGATTTTTTTCTCTAATTCTCACTGCAGTAACAGCGATTTAACCAAACTCACTTCTCCGGCTTCCAGATCTAATAAAGAAATGTAGAGAAAGAGGATGGCGGAGTTCCATCATAACCTAAAGCATTGGTAGCATGGTAGAGACAGGAGTTTTTTTAGGAGGTAAGTGTATAGGTGCTGCTTGGTTGAAATAGTAAACCACTTGTGATGTGAAAATCTCAGCATAACTTCAAATACTGGGGAGGAAAAAAGCATGTAGTATTTTGAAGATACAGGCCCCATTACAGAGAAGTTAGAACAGGGATGGAATTCCAATCCTACCTTCTGTATGTTCTCTGGTGAATTACTTTGTCTAGAAGGTGAAATAACAGAATAACATTTATTGAACTTCATTAAATGAATAAAAGTGATTAGACTAATTTCTGACCACTAGTATCAATTAAAGGTCATGAAGAAAAATACTGTGTTATATTAATTGTTCAATAAGCATATTTTAATAAGAAAAACACATTGAAAGAAGTTGTCATTAACTAGCTAAGCATTTCTTCTCTGAAATACATCTGTCTTTGCTGAGTACATGGTATATGGGTTTAGTCAAATCAAATCAAACCATGTAATTCAGGTCCCCTGAATTTTTATTGCCTGTCATTTCCAATCGTGCTTCACGGTAGCAGCCTTGAAAGAGTCTCCTTCCTCTGTGGGTAGCACACATGTCTCTGAGCACTAGCATCACAGCAGTGACCTTGTTCATGGAGCCTGAACTGTGCTTTAGAAACAGAGTACATGATGTCTGTGGAGGTCATACATGAGATTGCCTGGTAATAGAAAGTACAAGAGCCTTTTCTTCTCCACCAACTGAAGTTATGTGGCCTGCCCCTCCCATCACAGGTGCATGGAGTTAGGGAAGGATCAGATCAGATCGCAACCCCATCCTGCTCTGCAGAAAGTTATCTGGGAATGGACTATTGGTTTTTACACTCTTTGCTGATGCAAAAGAGAAGAAGAAAAGCAACCCTCCCTTCTTTTCTCTCTTTAGAATTGTGGAAACAAGACTAACTCACTTCTGAGTACAAATAGCTCTTCTGCATGTAGTCTGCAGTGCCCAGATTGCAGACAGCCTCCTGTGCACACGCTGGTGTATTTATTTTGACATTTTCTCAATGGCCAAGAACAACAGCAGGGAGATTACTGTATTTCTCCCTTGCTCTTCCCCCACCCAATTGTTGATTTTAATTTTTTTTCATGATACTATCTATATCAGACCTAGAACCTCTTTAATTTTCAACTAGATTTTTTTTCTACCTCCTTAATGGTACAATATTCCTATTTGAGACTTGGGAATTTTACGCTCCTTCCCCTGCCTCACCTCTCTGCAAAGCAGGAAGTTTTCCCTACAATAAACCTCTACCATCAGCTTGCAGCTTAAGTCCTAAGGCAACACCATTTATCACATGTCCTTAACATGTTTTAAATGTTAATGAATTGGGGAATGCCATAAGTTATCTCCAAGTCTTTTATTTCATAAGATCTTCTCAGGATTGGCAGAATTTGCTAGCTCTGTAGGAGAACATACCTCTTTTGGAAAGACCATGGAACTAGGATTGCTGATTTCTTGTTAGAAAATGTATGCTAGATTCATTGCTAACAAATAAACATTAAATGAGTAAGCTCAAGTAGTTATAAAAGATGGAAACTAATTTGGGTCAAAACATAGGACTCTAAATCCTTTGTTCAGAGTGCAGCCACCAAAAATTGATACTTCTTTGGCTTTATTCACTGAGTATTTTTGGTTACTATCTTTTATTTATTCTGGCTAAGATGACCGTTCACTGAGAATCTGACAATTAAGAGCTGAAATTTATTTGTCCCTAATATGAAGAAGAGAGTACAATTTTTCCTCACATTTTATTCCTTTACTTTTTAATCAACCTATTTTTATGTATCTCAGGCAATAAAACTACTATTTCTTTGGGAAAAGTATTTTGCATCTTAATAAGCTTTCTTTTAATATACTAGTTGGGCAGTACTATAAATAGACTCATTTCATAAGAAGACACAATCACTGCCCAAGCACAGAAGGAAGAGGTACACAAAGAAATATGTGTTGATTTTTACAACTCAATAGGAAGCAGTCAAGAATCCTGTCTCAAGATTTAGTCTTGAGAAAACTCTTAACCTTGTTTCCTTGAGACACTTCCATCACACAGCAAAGTGATCAGGGTCTCTCACACTCTTATGTCTCTACAGCAAAGAAAGGCATGGGTACTGTGCAACTACTCTGGCATTGAAAGGACTTGATGGATGTCTCTCAAAGGTCTTTTCACATTCTTAGGAGACAGCTTGATGGCCACTGACTCTCCTGATACCATAGAACCTCTCAGTAACCTATTGTCATATTTTTGTTTCTTTAAAGAAAGACAGACAGTCTAAATATTAACACTTCTCCTTTCATGAATAAAGCTTAATTAGAATGCTGCCCTGGCTAGGACATAGTTTGGGGTACAGCTGCTCCCCCCCCTACAAAAGCAGTTATGTGGTTGTAACAAACCACAAGGCATGGAAAATCTAAAATGGCTGACCTCTGATCTTCAAGAATAGCTTTGTGCCTATGAAGACATGAGTTATACAATTTACAGCTACAAAATCAAAGGAAAGGCATGCTACATATAGCTGGTAGACTATATACCAACAGAAGGGAGGCATCAGCACGGAGAAGCAAGACTTAGTGCTGAGGACCAGGCTGCCCTTTATGAGGTGGGAATAAAGCCATTTGTTTCCCAGAAAAATGGATAGAAAATCACAAACCTTTACTAAGAACCTGCTGCCTGCTGGTCATTGGGCTGAGTAGGCACTGGGAATGGGAATATCTACAACTGAGTCTGCCCTACACCGTTGGGAGAGCTGCAGAGCCAAGTTTCTGAAGGTATTGCAGATGGCTATCCAGATCATTTGTCTAACCCTTAGGAACTGATGCCAAGTACATGATCCCACCCCCTTTCTGAAGAACATCTCTGTTCTCACCATTGTCAGAGATAGACATCTGGTGCACCTAGACTTCCCATCATAGGGCATCATGTCAACATAAAATGTAGATTTTCTTTTCTAAAATGTACCAAAACATCATCCTACATGGAACAGGTGGATTTTATAGCACATTTTATAATGCAATGTCTTATTCACTGGACTAACTACAAATTTTGTTTCATGTCTTTATAGTACAACTTGCTAGATGATCTGGGACTGTGGAATATGTCTGTTGCCTGGGGTTCTCTATGCCTTTAATTTAGAGAGAAATGCCAAAATGAGGGAAACATAGGACTGGGAGTGTGTGGGGAATAACAAGGCTCCAGAGTATTGTGAACTCGGTATTGGTCTGTCTTGAAGAGTGGACCATCTTTGATACTCCCGCACTCCAGCATGACTTTTATATAGCAGCAGCATTCTAGCCTTTAGCCTGGGGTGGGGGTATTGAATGGGTCTCTGCTCTTCTTCCACTCATGCTGGACAATCCAGTACATACTGCTGCTAGAATGTCTCTCACCTCATACACCACTATCATTCTCCACCTCCCTGGAAATCAAATGCGTCTATGGTGCTTATACTATTAAATTTCCAAATCAAAACTTAAAGCATTAACCAACAGTTCTGGCTCCCTCATGCCTTGCTGATTCTGTCTCTGTCGTGGACTTCCATGCCTGGCTCAAGCTAAAGTCTGATAGTTTGCCAGTGGGAAAGCTTAGTTCTTCCTCTTGATTTCTGAATGGCTTCTTCTTTGGGCAAGTCTTCACTCTTCCAGAAACATATTTAACACTAATTTCTTCAAGAACCTTGCCTTGTCATATACTTTTCAAAATGTCCCACTTTTTCTGTTTTCTTTTTACATACTTACTAAAATATACATTCTTACTTTTTTGTAATAAATTGTAATAATTGTGTAAGCGAGTGCAGAAACATTTGCTATCTGCCTGATCCACAACCCCAGCTCTGGTCATACTCAGCAGAGACATGAGGTTTCAGCCTGACAGACACACTATCCACACTGAATCACAGTAAAATTCTCCTTCCTTTGAGTATATTTTCTATCTGTCCTTATGGTTTTATCTATTTAATGTTTTGTTGTGCACTCTTGAGGCCCTAACACATTTCTGAAAATGAGACATGGATATGAAATCATTATAACAGGGGTACTTAGGCTTTCTGCTGCAGGATTTTTGATTTAAACAATTTTTCGTGCTAGTATATGCTGTTCTGTCTCATCATCCATCATGTCTGAGAGTAAAGCCATTGTCTCTGCCTTTTTCTGATTTGCACAAGAGCCCAGTAAGATATTCTTAGCCTGATGGAGATATTCAGCGTCTTAAAATAAATAGGTTCCATCAATATTGGTGATTGCAGACTAATTCAGAAATGTTTTCCTGCAAAATACAGCAGGCTTTGTCTGAACCTCATGTCAGATTGTCCATGTTAGTAGTGATCCATGGCAGAGGCAGGCACTGGCTTTTCAAAATATCTTTTAGCTATTACCTACAAATGCTTGAAAGAATTTACAAATGCAGATACCTTCTTATGCATGCTGCCTCCTGAAACTGCCTCTGAGACACCAGATGGCACAGCCAGAGCTGCACAAGTGACAGATGATAAAATGCACCAAACCACATAAATTAACCTCATCATGGCCATAGTATCAGATGCTACCGGAGGATTGAGGAGCAACTGCATTATATAACCCACAGGGATGGATTCGCAACCCATCTGGGGTCTCTCATGCGAGAATACGGGAACCCCAGATGGCCAAGGAATTTCAGGCATTTGTGAATACAGGGATAGTTTAATCTTTCTGGAAATGAACTCACACTTTGGTCAGAAAGGATACTTTAGCCAGCAGTTAAGTCATGTTTCACTCAACTTGGACAACAACTTCTAAACATCATTACAGGACATGTCTCCAGGCTTAGCCCATCAATGCAGACTGGTGATTTCTAGGCCAAAAAAGGAATAAGAGACCTGCATTCTGGTTACACTTAAATCTAGAGCTAATGAAGCCTTGCCATGCGAGGAGACACTAAATTTCTCAAAGGTGGCTCTGAGGGACATCATGAGGCATAGAACAACTGCCAACCACACAGCTCAGGAGGAGTGACAGCATTCTTTACTGGCTTTAGAAACTAAAGATCATTACTGACAGACTGCATTTCTCAAGACTGTAAACTGGGACTCGGTCTTATACTGGTACACTAAGCAACTCCGACAATGCTATGCCTGTGATGTGTATACAGACAGTTTGTAGAAACAGACTTGAGGGAAATGATGAAGGGATGGCAGGTAATTTAACAGCAACCAGTGCAATACATGTGCTTGAGGGAGAAGGGTATGCTGAAGAAGTGTCATCAAGACAGCAAGAAATAGCAGAAGGTGCCACAGATGTGAGGGCAGGTTCCATCAATACTGGTGATTTCAGGCCAACTCAGAAATGTCTGGCTGAAACTAGAAAGAGATTTTCTTGAAGGCTGTCCATAGCAACAGCTATGATCTCTAGCAAACATAGATATCAGTTTATCAAAATAACTTTTTGCTATTACCTAGAATCCTTGGAATAATTTAGCAAAGTTGCTGAAGGATTCAAAACAGTGCTCAAGCCTCAGGGCTTCCTGTTTGCTACAAGGCTATGCATACTTCCTTATGTCCATCCCAAACAAGAAAAACATATTGCTCGGGTGACTTGTGTTCTTGCATTGAGGCCTTTCTCTCTGGAAGTTCTCAGCTGAAAGAATCCACAGGTTTCCTATACCCAGGTCTCAGAGATATCCTATAATTTTGAAGGAGATTCAGCATGTGGTCATGGCTGTTTCTTTTTTCTACATTTTTAATAGGAAAAATGGGTTGGAAAATAACTATGCTCAATTTCAAGCTTATGTAAGTCATAAGCAAAAATAGATCTACTCCTACATCTATTATATTTTCCAGATCACTGATGTTTATTACATTTTTATTTATTTTAAATTAATCAATCTTATTTAGATTCAACTATTTTATTTTTTAAATTATAACACAATTATATTATTTACTTATTTCCTTTTCTCCATCACAACCCTCCCATGTTACACACACACACACACACACACACACACACACACACACACACACACTTCTTTTAAGTTTAAAGCCTTGTTCTTTAATTGCTGATACATACAAATATGCTGATATACATGTATATATGTGTTCTTAAATACACAAATATAGCCTGCTCAGTCCATATAATGTTACATACACATATGTGTTTTCAAGGATGACCGTTTGGTATTAGAAAACCAGTTGGTGTGCTCTTTCCTGGGGAAGACTATTTCTTTTACTCTTGGCATTTCTTAGTTGCCCATGTGCTGAGATTTCCCCTTCCACCTTGGCATTGATATCACCCTTGTTCAGGTCATATGTAGACAGTCATGTTGGTAAGACTTCATGAGTATACATTCTGACATTGCAAAGAGATACAGTCTCAGGGCAAAGTCCCTGATCCACTGGCTCTTAAAAATCTCCCCCTAACCCTTCCACAGTGATTCCTGGGCTAGAGGTACAGGAGTTGATTTGTGTTTTATTAGTTGGTACTTGGCTCTACAACTCTGCATTTTGATCACCATCAATTTTCTGTAATGGTCTCTGTGTTGCAAAGAGAAGTTTCCTTGAAAGGGGCAGAGGACTGCACTTACCTGTGAGTGAAAGGGCAAAATCACATATAAAAATGAAAAGGACAGCATGTAAAAACTGCCATTCCAAGTGAACTCCCAGTTACTTGCCACACTTTTGCATCTCTGCATCTGGGAGTAAACTAGGGTACTTATTGCCTTAAGGCCTTAAGACAGCTGCAACAAACACCAAAGACTGTGCCTCACACGAGAAGACAACTAGTCTTACCATTGGGAGCAGTAAACTCAAGATCTAGGTAGTATGAGGCACATACCCAGAGAGGGCTCTCAGGGTAGAGTAAACAGGCCATCTTCACATAACGATATACCACAGATTTTACCCCCACCTTATTTAACCTTAATTACTTTTTCAGAGGGCCCACTTTCAACTATGCCACAGTGTAAGAACTTCAACATAGGAACTTCAAGAGACACAGTGGCTCAGCCCATAATACTATGAAATAATGGGACATTGACATGTCCTAAGATATAGGAAAGGACAGAATGTTGACATGATGTTCAGTATTAGCAGCATTAGTACCTAGGCAGATATGTGGTTTGTATTAAGCAGGTATATAACTCACTAGAGTAAGCTTCCACCATGAAGTCCCTTTAGCAGCTGTACAGGGAAGATTTTTCTTCTAAGGGGTAACCTTGGGCTGTTAGGTACTCTAAGAATGTTAGACTCCCAGGCTTCCCTTTCTGCTGAAGAGCCTTGTGCCTGATGCCTTCACGCAGCTGGACACTTTGCTTAATGCCAAGATTCTGTCAGGAGGCTTTATGTAAATTCTAGAATTTTCATCACAGATTTTTCTGCACTAAGCCTAATTTTGCCTGACGCCTTCCGCTCTCTGTCTTCACACTCACAGAGAATCCCAGATGCCTGTTTTCTCAAGCAGGGAAAGGCAGAGGGCTTTCTTCTGCCTGGAGGAGAAGGGAATTGTCCTGTTCATCTTCAGGTGCCGCTCTCCTTCGCAGTTTGGATAAAGCACATTTGTGTCATTTTCTTGATGTCCCTCACTCTCTTTCAAGTTGAAAATACAGGCAAATGAGAGCCACTGGGAGCTTCAGCATTTTGTTAGATATAAAAAAATCATGGCTTAAGTATATTCTAACTCACTCAGTGGAGACAACTGACAACATTCATTATTCCAGCCACCAGTAAAAGAACCTTAAGACTGTAACCCAAACAAAGGCCCCATCTACAAATCCCACACAAATGACTGGATGCCATAAATTAAATTTGACTACACGTCTAGCCCTTTTAAATATTTCTATTTAACTCTAATTTGTGAGTTCATCTGTCCACAACCCTGACTTCTTTTGTAGGATTCCACTCTCTCCAAGGAGTCTCTTGTCATTTATCAGAAAAGATGTTTGATTTTACAAGGGAATCTTCCCATATGCCAAAATTCTGAAAACACTGTCAAGTTTCAATGTTAGTCATCATGAAGAGCCCCTGATTGTTTCACAGGACTTTCAAGTTCATTCATGTCCAGCAAGATGTACAGGCACCCCTACCAACCTACAAGCAAAGCGAACAGCACAATCAAATCCCAAGTCGAAAAATATTTTAATCCTCACAGCTAGCCAGTAAGTTATGAAATCTAGGTGTAAGCAAGTTTTCTTGTATGTAGCCAGGGCTCTTCCTAAAATATGATATCAGTTCAGATTTAGGATTCAAAACACCAAAATACAATTTCCTAGAAAACAGTCTTTCAATAATGTGCCCAGGACATCAGCAAATATTTTTTTCATACCACCAACTTTCAAGGAAAAGTTTCATAAACAGCCTTCTTCCTCTTGTGGATAAAATTCAGACACCAACAGTGCCTCCAGCTGAGCTGATTTTCAGGTTGTTCACAATAGATAAGCTGACATTCAGGCCTTTGTAGCAGCTGGGGTATGCTCTGTGGCTGCAGACGCTATAGCCACAGGAGCTCACTGGACCTCATCAATCTGGGTAAGCCTGTCTTGCCCTGGATACCACTACTCCTCAATATGTGTCATGCATGTCAGATATTCTGCTAACTCACAGCCTTGACTTTGCTTACAACTTGAATTTTCTCAATATCTAAAGTAGTAGAGTGAGTGATGACCCTTCAGGATGCTTACCCTCTTATTGTCACTGTCCATGGCAATGGAGATTGGTCCAGTGTAATTAGTGTAAGAGTACTATGACAAAAGGATTGCCTGAGATTATCCAAGTGAGTTCAAATAATCAAGGGGATTTTCATAAGAGGATAGCAGAAAGTTCAGAAAAGCAAAGGTGAGGACATGATGGAAGTGTGATTTGAAGACGGAAGGAAGGGGCCATGAGCCAAGGGATGGCAGGGATGTCATCCAAAATCCTGGGAAATGAAGGAAACATACCTTCCAAAGCCTCCAGAGGGAGTATGCATCTACAGATTTGGCTGCAGCCTATCAAAACCCATTTGATTTTCGTCTTCCAATTATGTGGGAATAAGTTTGTCCTGTTTTCAGAGCTTACGAATTCTGCAGTAGGAGACTGGCATGTTGAATACAATTTCTTCTGTTACTCTCTGTCCTGGACAGTTTCATTTCAATTCTCCCTGCCTGTCAGCTCCCTTTCATTGCTCAATTGCTTCTTTCTTCCTTCCTTTTCTTTTCCCTTTTGAGAAGGAGCCTCATGTATTCCAGAGTGACTTCAAGTTCCCTATGCAGACAACAGACCTGGAACTTCTGATCCTTCTGCCTCCACCTCTTAAGTGCCAAGATTATAGGCACACATAACCAAGCTTAGTTTGTGTGATGAGCATCAAACTCAGGCCTTTTCAGAAGCTGGATAAGTACTCTATGACAGGTGTCACGTCCCAAGCACCACTGATAGATTTTTTCAAATTCAAGTTCACAACAGTTTCTTATACAGTCTCTTGTATATGTGTCTTTGTGCACACTTGTCTGCTAGTAATTTCAGGTGTGGCTGGCCAGCCCAAGAAGTGTCTGGGATTTTGTGCAGTGACCCACCCTGCCAGCTATGGGAAAGAGGATGAGGTCATGTAATATGTTATATGTGGGCTTAAATGATTTCCTTTTAGCAGGTGGCTGGGTGGATCAGGCAACACATATCATTACAGTTAAATTACTTCACAAAGGATATCCTGTGATCCTTGTCTTCCTAACTTTCATTTGTTTTAAAGAACAATGCCCATTGAGGTACAATTGCAGAAAAAGATGGGTCCTAAGGTGCTCCTCAGCTTATGTCCTCTTCCCTTTGGTCAAAGTCTGAAAATAGAAGGTGCCCATGAGCTTCCTCACAGATATATTTTCAAGCAGTCTCAACTCTGAGGGCAAGTTGGAGGCTTCAAAGCCCAAGTTTTTAATTGTTTCACAAAGCACCAGGCCATTAATCTACAGAGTCTTCATGGAGCAAAGAGCCCAGAAAGTGTCTAAAATGCAGCCTCTATATGGAGCCAAGTCACCTACCAGTTCAACCATCCACTTCTCAACATTAATAAGCAAGAGTTGTTGTTATTTTCTTTATCAGAACATCTGGAGCAAAAGAAAATGTCCCAGAAAGTTCACAGAACAGACTTTTTTATCTGACAGTAAAGCCCAGCCAATCAGTTTCTTTCTTCTCTTCCATTCATGACTACACTTACTTGTTTTTTGTGGTAATACTTAATGTCACACAATTCCTAAGTACCTATGATGAGAAAATAGACTGTGAATCTAATAATTTTTTTTTAAAGTTCCTCAGTTTCTCATTTCCACTGAAGTAACAAATAGTCTGTGCAAGGACGTGGTCACTTATATCCACTGAGATGTTGTGTTTGCTAAGAAGAGAGCAAGCTCACAAGAGAGAGGATCCAAATCATTTACTTTAGAACAAAACATGTTTTCTGGCTAATGCCTTCTTCCTGCTTTTAAATAAATGTTTTTTAAATACATGTGGGTAATCAGGTGAATGTAAAATAAGAAAATTTAGAAATAAACATATTTCTGAAAAAAATGTCAAATTGTACCATGATACCAGAATATATTTACATACTTATAATTTTGTTAAATATGTAATGTTTAGAAGTTTTATAATATATAATTTTTGTGTGTGTACGTGTGTGTGTGTGTGTGTGTGTGTGTGTGTGTGTGTGTGTGTGCATGTGCACATGTATGTATGTATGAGGCACACCAGAGGACAACCTAGAGTCTGGTTCCTCAGATGGCATCCAACTTGATTTGTGTTTTAGACTGAGTCTCTTACTTGGCCTAGAGCTTACTAACTAGGCTTGCTAGGGAGCAAGCTCCAGGGATCCCCACTTCTCTGTTTCTTCACCACTGGGATTACAAATGCTCACTACAGCACCTGAATTAAAAAATAATCTTTTGACAATTCCATACACATGTGTAATGCGTTCTGGTTACACTCGCCTTTTCACTGTCTCTTGTTCTTTCCCATCCTCAACAATCTCCCGCTCTTTAACCATGTCCCTATCCCACTTTCATGTCTTCTTGTTTTGATTTTATATGAATCTGCTGGGTTCAATGAGAGTTGATCTCATGGGCATGACTGTAAACCCATGCACTAGATCATGAGTAATTCTACATCACTGAAGTAAATGACTTCCTCTCCTCCAACAGGGCTGAACAGCCATGGCCTCAGAGATGATCAAAAATTAGTTACACCCATAACTGTTGTGCCGTTATTTTACCAGTAAGCCCTCCTTACCTGGCAAGTTGGTATTCTAGCATGCAACACATAAAGTTCTGGAAGACCATTGCTGTATTTTCTCATTCAGTCACCTACATGGCAACTTCTGGGACTCAGGAGATTGACCAGCTGGGAGGCATTTTCCACCTCAATTCTATAACACCTCCTTGATATTCTGTGAACAAAGTGTGGAGTTTTCTCAGCAGCATGGTCTTACTCTCCATTTCTGGTGGGTAATCCTTGACAATGGCCATAACTTGTGAGGTTTGAAGGGCCTCTGGAGTCATCCTGGACAGCAGCACTGGCACTAGGATTTTCATTTAATGACACATGGTTTCTGGAATCAGCGTTATCCACTCATTCATGGTAACTCTAACCAATCCTTTTTTAAATTATGATTTTCAATTAGTTTATGAAGTAATGGACATCTTTGTGGCTTCTTCCTACACATTTAGTTTGAGGTAGCTCCCACAACCATATCTCCTGCTCTGTTCCTACTCCATCCTTGGTTAAACCATGTCATCTCCAGCATCCCTCCTGTTTTTGTAGCATTATATCCTATTACTCCCATGCTTTTAAGACTTCTTTACCACTCCCTCACTATAGTCTCTTTCTTACTTCCAGGTTTCAATAGGCATTACAATTTAAACAGACAAAGCTAAATTTTGAAGTGACTATCCACATGTAAAAGAGAATATGTGTATACCTGGGTTTTATGTGGGCTTTAGGTATCAAACTCAGGTCCTCATGCAAGCACTTCTATACAAATACATATTTTATTTTGGTTAGTTTTATTGTTCACTTGAAATGCATAGGAAGAGAGAACCTCAGTAAAAGAATTACCTCTATTGGATTGGCCTGTAGGTATGTTGGTGGGAAATTTTCTCAATTACTAATTGATGGAGGATAGCCCAGACCACCCTGGGGTGTGCTATCCCTGGGAAGGTGATCATGGATTGTATATGAACATTAGCTTGTGAGCAAATCAGTAAGCACTGCTCCTCCATGGTCTCTGCTACAGTTCCTGTCTCTCTGTTCCTTGAGCTCTGCCTCTGGTTCCTTCAATGATGGTCTATAAACTGTAAGCCAAATAAATTCTTTCCTTTCCAAGTGTTTTTGGTCAGGATTTTATCACTTCAACAGAAAAATAAATTAGAACAGAAATACACATAAGATAATCTTTTATTTAGGTCTGAATTATATACATTCAGAAATAGTGTTAATTGTAAAAATCAACTTAAACCATAAAATAAAAAGATATGCCTCTCCATTTCAGGGATCTCAGTGTTGAATTTCACCTGTGTAGTGTGTAAAATAATAAAGGAACAGATTTCAACAACTAATAAAAATACCACTTTTTAAATCCTTCCAAGTTTTTCCATTAAAAAAGGTTTTTTACCTTCAAACAAGAAACCCAAATTCTTTTTAAGATATAGCTGTTTACCAATGGCCAGCTAGCTTCAAGTCACATGCCTCAATCCTAATGACCTCTGGTCAGTAGTGGCTGAGGATGCTTGGAATCCTGAATATTCTTGAGTCAGAGTTGAGCTCTTTCTTGGAAGAAGGAGATGCTGGGGCTGTGATGTCCAATTCTGGGGCAGAAGACATGCTAAGGGGAAGCAGGAAACTTTGACTGAACATTCATTTCTCTCATTTCTTGGGGAAAATGTCTGAGATTTTATTTTATTTTTTTATGTTTGAGGGATCAAATGACCTTCCCTTACTTTTAAAAGATTTATCTTCCTTCCATGTTCTCTCTTAATAACCTTGGTGTATGTCCTTGGAATACACAGTAGCTGGCTCGAGATGATCCAAGAATATGATGTCAGTCAGAGAAACCAAAAATCTGCATATTGAGAATTAATTGTTCCCATCGTCACAGAATAGCTGTGACAGCCTAACTCATTTGGACCGTATTTTAGTTTCCCCAATGACATGCTCACAGATACATATTTATAAATGTGTCCTATTTATGGCAGTTATAAAGATAACAACTTAATGCCACAAAATAATAATATTCAGCTCCCATAAGCCACTTTCTCTATTTCAGTTAGCAACCCCCTCCTTGCCCTGAAGCAGCTGTTGATTCTTTCTGTATTTGTGCTCCTCAGACTGTATCTTTTGCTTTCCTACCTGCTAAACATCATTCACTGTAGCTGGTATTATGGAATGGATGTGATATATTTTTAAAAAGAGAAAGCCCACCCCACTTCAACACTTATACTCCCCTACATCTTTTCTAAGAGATACATGGCTTCCACTCTGAATTATCATCTAAACCAGCAATTCTCAACCTGTGAGAGTCAAATGACCCTTTCACAGGGATCACCTAACATGATCAGAAAATAGATATTTACATTATGATTCAAAACAGTAGCAAAATTACAGTTAGGAAGTAGCAATGAAAATAATTATTATAGTTGGGAGGGTCACCACAACATGAGGAACTGTATTAAATAGTCACAGCATTAGGAAGATTGAGAACCACTGATCTGAAGGATTACTACTACTAAATGAATTCAACACCCTGACATCTAATGAAGACATTATATTAGCATAGATGATCTTGAAGAAACTGGCCCTGTGGCTTGGGATATGTAAAGTATTACAATGACTTTAAAGTTTTGAAGCAATTTACCAGGGCAACTTTTTTTTTTTAATGAAGCAGTAGATGGCACTTTCAGAGAAGGGACCCAGCAGGAAAGCAAAAGAGGAAGGAGTAGAGGTATTGAGAATACTAGGACCCAGTTTCCTTATATACATACATGAATATACTATAACAAAGCTCATGAGCTGTTACAATTAATATACATGATAAATTATGATAAATTTTTCAGTAGAAATAGGACTGGTTCACAGAGAGATATAATATACTACATGGAGAATAACTGGGGTACTAATGAGCTTAACAATGCATTCAGTTAATAGAGGCTCTGAACTGACTGAAGGGATATTAACTAGTGCTAATTTAGCTGAAGAAAACAGTAGGTGTCATGAAGAACAATGTCAAGGGAAGGATTTGATAAAACGATTCTGGTTGGCCCAAAACACTGGTGGATGAATATTTTATTTAAAATACAGCAGAGGACCAGCAAGATGACTCAATGGACACCAACCATAATGATTGAATTTGATGACTGACTTCATTATAGTAGAGAGCCAATTCCCAAAAGTTGTCCTCTGACCTCTACACATGCAAACATAAATACCATCTGCAAAAGCCCAGGAAAACTGTTATTTGATGATTATGTAGACATCACAATAATGTAAAGAATGTATGTTGATATGTTATCCCTCTGGCCCCTCAGAATTCCTAACGGCACATACTCTTCATTACCCCAAGTTTACTGAAAGTCATGGTGGCAGGAAATCCTAGCATTCCAGGTTTCTGCTGTCACCAAAGGGGCAGATGATTATTACAAGCAGAGATTTTTGCTTCTCTCATTAAAAAATTCTAACATTTAGATTTGATTACAACATCTCTGTCTTCCCTTTCCTCATTCCAGACTCTCCCTGTGCTCCTTCAAATTCATGGCCTCTTATTTTTTTAATTAGTTGTTGTTAATTGTATATATCTGTAATTACACATACATTCCTAAATATAACCAGTTCACTCTGTATAAGGCTCGCTGTATGTATAAGGTTTTCGGTGTTGACTATTTGACATTGGACAGTGAATTAGCGTGCTCTTCCCTGCAGAGAACCACCTCTCTTATTCCCAGCTTCCCTCTGTCCAGTTTGGCAAGTGGTGTCATCCTTGTTCAGCTCACATTGGGGGCCATGTTAGTAAGAATTTATGACTGCCTCTTCTGATGTTACTACACAATCTCACCCCCCGAACATCGGCTCTCACAATCTGTCTGCTCCCCCTTCCTCGATGTTCCCTGAGCCTTAGGTGTGGGAGTGATTTGTAGAAGTATTGAGATTTTACATTAAGAAGTCTAATTTGGGGAAATATGTCCGTGTGTGAGGGGAAAGGGTCTTTTTAAAAGTAATTCTTTTGAGGAATAAGTTTCTAAGATATCTAGAAATATAAATACTATATTTCACAGTCTTCATAAATATCAATTTTTCAAAAATGAGGCTCTAATTGAATAATATTTATGTTGTTATCCAAGAGAAATGACTTGAGGCTGAAGCCTTAAAATTTCTTTTCAACAATGTGATAACATCGCGATTAGCTGCCATTTGTTGTTCATGCCTAGAGTGCTTTCTCTGACTCCTTGCTTCTCTTGACATTGTATTTGCCCATTTCAAGCAGTTTTCATGAGAAATGAGGTCTCCAGTATCTATGCACAACATTCCTTTTACTTCCTATATAATAAAGACAGTTTTCATACAATAACCAACCACTGGTTTCAAGTGACCCACATCAAAATGGGATTACCCCTCAAAATTGTCATTAAAAAAATGACAATTTGAAAAATATACTTAAGAGTGTTTTCATCTGTAACCAGTTTAGAAAAATATTTAAATCATTTTAACCCCTGAATAAGCAACACAGAGCATTTATTTCTGTGTCACAATTTATAGTACTTAATTGTTTGTTTTCCATTTTGAACAACAGAAGAAGCATCTCTTAAAGCAAGAATTAGTTAAAGAAAATATATCTTAATTTGTAGGGGGACCTCTTGAAGGGTCTAAGGAATATGGACTTAAGAATGGCAAGCAGACTTCTAAATTATCCTGTTGGAAGGGGTATTTTATACTGCAGTTGTCCAGTTTCCCGCTAAGTGTAAACCTGCAAAAGACTTCTTTAACATCTGGTATTTTAAATGTTAGCCCTACCTTCACCAAGCATGTGGGAAAGGGAAGGTAGACTGGCCTGGGGGATGCTGTACGTGAATGGCATAGTCTGGGGATGAGCACTTGGTGTCTGGACTGAGCAGTAACAGGTCTGAAGATGTGCCATTTGCTCAAAAGAACCAAAGGCTACTCTTTAGACATAATGCTGACACCAGGACAGACAAGAGAAAAACAAGAATGGGAACTCAAATGTAGAAAATATGGTGCTTGATGCAAGTACAAATTAACATGTTGCTCACTTGTGGCCCTCCCATCTGATTAAAATGGTCCATTGACTGACTCTAGGGAAGGTATCATCAAACCTTTGGAAGGATGACAGCTATCACAATGATACATCAGAGGTATTGAAAATACCAACCAGGACAGGAATAGAACATCAACAGATTTCAATTGTACATGCACATAATGCCAAGAAAAACTATGGTAACTTAAATTTCCTGGTATTTTAATACTGTCAGCCCCATAGTCCAGTCTTCTCCTGTGTAATGAGACATCTCCAGTTTTACTAGCATTGCAATTAAGAGTCCCCAAGCAGATACCAGACTATTTATCTGACTTGCAGATTCCCAGATCCCTTCCTTCTTTGCCAATTCTTTTCAGTTTTCCAAAAGTAAACCAAAACTGCATTTATGTACACTGTCATCATTTTTTTGAGAAACAGAATTAAATATTACTTATCAAGAACACTTCAGAGGTTAGTCAAATGCAATGTACATAAGGAAAGGACTAGCAAGTGCCAGACAGCCATTCCTTAGCAGTTGGAGTGATTTTAATTCTAAGGTAGTCAGATAATTAAATCCTAATAGACAGAGAGAGGGAGTTGGCACACTTCCACAAAGAACCAAACAGCACATGCCTAGACAACAGACAGGAAGTAAAATGGGAAATCTTACAAAAAGGGACTATTTCCAAAGAGAATACAAGAGAAATAATCACATGAAGATAGGAAAACTGTTTTTAAAAAATTGGAGGGGTGTGTGTGTGTGTGTGTGTGTGTGTGTGTGTGTGTGTGTATGCGCACGCATCTCCAGTTTCCCTGACAATGAAATGTTTTCTCTAACACACACACAAAACAAACATCTCTGTAAAGTTCATTGTTGGTAAATGTCCTTTTTAACAAAAGGAACAATATTTCAGAAGGTTTTCCCCTCTGTCTCTGTCTTTATTTGTGTGTGCCCATCCTTATGGACTATAAACCCTGATGAAAGAATGCTTTCTTTAGGTTGGTTTGGTTTTATGCATGTTGCTTCCTGAGCTTGGATTTAGCTCAATTGCAGGAGTAGATGTGAAACAGAAACAGGAAAAATTCTCATTTACTTAGGAAAGGAAATGCTTAAATGCACCCCTATGGATGATCTATGAAGGAGGATTTGTCTGATCCTGGAAGGTCAGAGGAGCATTTGTGTTTGCAGGCTGCCTGATCTGTGTGCCCAAGTTTTGAGCATGAAATTTTGATGACATGATTTTAATGAAATGATTAAATGTAACTTTTCAAAGGACCATGTCGGCACATTTGCTAATATTACTAAAGCATTCACGTGCATGGCCTTTTAGCTAGTAAAGTATAAACAAGGCAAATTTCCCAGGTTAAGCAGGGGCAGTTATCAACTCCTTCTCAGCCCCACATATGCCTCTAGCTTTTAAGTACCCAATATGCATTCCTTCTTAAAAAAAAAAAGGGGGCGGAGTAAGGGCTGGAGAATGACTTTAAGCCGCATTTGAGCTAAAATATGACTCTAGTGACCTATCAATAAGGGCAGAGCCACCTTACACAGCATACCTAAAGATAAGGTTCCACTGTCATTTCCCTATAGCTGTGTAATGTACATGCAAAGTGAAATCGCAAGCTTATTTTCTCTTCTCCACACAGGTTGAGTCAATAACAAAATCTGATTGGTTTCACATAAAATGGTTTGGGGAACAAGTCATTGGTATCATGGAATAAAGAAATAAAATCTAGAATTCTCATGGAACTCGAGGAACTTCTAAGATAATGAGAAGTCCCCATAGATGATCATTCTCGGGGGCTACATTGTGATGTGATTCATAACAGAAAACACGAAAACTACATTTTAAAGGAGACAGTATACAAACTACAGAGAAACTGGGACAAAGGGAAGAAATACACAGAAACTGTGATATGGCTCAAGGCTGAATTCAGGAAAAATCAAATCCAAAGAGAATCATTTCTCCACATGTGCTCGACTATCTACTTTGAAGATCATGGTGGAGGACTCCCAGGCAAAAGTCTTCCTCTAGCAGTGTGGTGTGTGTGTGTGTGTGTGTGTGTGTGTGTGTGTGTGTGTGTGTGTGTGTGAGTGTGTGTTGCTGTTGCTGTGGCTGTTAGTCTGTTAGTGTCTGCCCTGGTTACTGACAGTCTAGGCAGCAGGAGAGCTATTATCATGGTACATAAGTCACACTCAGCATGCTGATCATGCGGCCAAGATTTTTGTACCTTTCACAGAACTTGAACAAATGCTAAAGGATATATGACTGCAGAGAAATAGAGAGCAGGGGTCCTGTGTGATTAGCCTTTCCATTTTTGCTCCTTAGGTAGAAGATAAACAAAAACAAAATTCCATATTTGCATGAGAAAGACAATTCTTCTACAAGGGAACATTAATTAGTAATACCAATAGTCAGCATTTGTTGAACCCTTTCTGTGTGCCAGATACAGCTGATAGTGTGAACAATTATATGAATCTTCAATACTATGAAGAAAACGTATTAGTCAAGATCTAGGCAAAAGGCAGAAACTGTACCATCTACTTAATAGAGACTAAGAATGTGCCAAAGAACTGAAAAGAGAAGGAACAGGAGAAGCAATAACTACAGAAATGAGCTATTCCCATTAAAGCTGCAGGAACAGATGGAAAATTTGCAATTATGAAAATTTAGAAATTGGAAGAAGGGACCTTGTAGAATTAAACTAAGACTTCTGAAAGGGGAACACACTGCAGCAGTGTTTTCTGATATGATTCAATGAGGCCATGCCTGGTGTGTTTGTAAAAGGGGTGGGGTGGGGATTGAATGAAGTGCCAATTTCAGGTTGAAGAAAGTTACTTGTGTGAAGCAGTTAAAAAACGGAGAGGAAATACAGAGGTACGACTCTTCTTACATCTCTAGTTTCTCTGGCGCAATCTAGTAACAGATCCTAGCAGAGGAATGGACAACAAAGGAGGCGAATCCCAGAAACAGTACCCTAAAACAGAGGAGAAAGGGTGTGACGCTAACAGACAATAGGCAAGCCACTGACTCGGTAGATATAAGTGATCACCCACAAAGGTAGCAGAGAGGAAAGTGTCCTGCACAAGACTGCACAGCATATACGAGGGAAAGCTGGGATTCAAGGCAGGCAGGCTGCCATTAGAGTTCCTGGTCTTCTCCCTTTCTATCTCTTGAGACAGAGCTTGCAGCAATGGAAAGAAGAGAACCCAGATTAGTTTCCAGGGCAATTCAGAGTGGGGGGGATTCAGTAGTAGTTCAGTCTGGACCTCAGTAATACTCACCATAGAAAAAAAGATAAGGGGTTGGGGATTTAGTTCAATGGTAGAGCGCTTGCCTAGCAAGTGCAAGGCCCTGGGTTTGGTCCTCAGCTCCCCCCACCCCCTAAAAAAAGATAAATGAACTATATAATACATAAGGATCCTTTGGTTTAACACTACAAGTTAAGCAGGAACCAGCTCATGAAAACACACACTCTCTTAAGTACATATAATAATGTGTGCCCTAGGCTGTGACAAATCTACCAGTGTTACACACAAGGGCACTTGGAGGTAATTTCCTGCACTTAGCCTTGTTGCTTATTTCTGGTGCTCAGATTCTGCCTCCATTTGTTTCAGAACCATTTAGAATGCTTATGCCCATGGCAAGCAATGAGTAGACATTTCCTATTTCAAACATAATGCATTTCATTCCAGATCATATTACACTGGTTATGAAAGACAGAAGAGCATAGTTTTTTTTTTTTTCTTCAAGGACCTGTCATCTAATAAACCCAGGGGACCTAGCTGGGGAAAAATATTTATTATATCATGTGACATGAAGAGGAAAAAGTGGACTGCTGGGACACCTGACTATTGTTAGAGTAAAATGCTAGGCTGTGTGTGGTAGAACAATCCCTAAAGCACATAGTTTCTGAGGTGAGCTTTTAGGAAGTGACTCAAGCATGGAAATGTGTCACACATCCTGACAAGGAGTGTGTAGAAACAGTGGATATGCAAACAGATGGAAAATGACATTATTGCTACAGGGTCAGAAAAAAATAGACAAGAAAGGGGGATGCAGTAGACTGGGAACCTACCAGTAGATAGTGTTACTACAGGCAAGTGTCGTGCTGGGGAACACAGGGAGGTGGCAGTAGAAGGAAACTAATAGTGTCTGAAAGCTGTATAATAGGCCAAAGTGTTTGAGTACTCTTCCTTCAAGCAGACATAGTCAATAAATTACTAATTAGAAAAAGAAGGAACAGCTACTGAGACATGCTACATTAAGAATGATTCTCAAGCCAGACATGGCGGCACAAACCTTTCATTCCAGCACTTGGGAAGTAGAGGCAGGCAGATCTCTGTGAGTTCCAGGGCAGCCTGGTCTATACTGTGAGTTCTAGGAGAGCCAGAACAAATAGTGAGACCACAAGCAAACAAACAAGAAGTAAACCTCAAAAACTCTAAGTAAGATCAGAACAGTATATGACTTCATTTATTTAAAGTCCAAGAAATAAATAAGTCTGTGGGCATAGAGTAGGTAGTTGCCTCAGGCTGGGGTTCAGTGGACACAGGTCACAATAGCTCTGGGGGGTAGAAGGTGGATGTCAGGCTCCGGCTTTGAGTCTGATGAATTAGGACACATGACATGAAGCCACAGAATGGAGTGATGTCACAGCTTATGTTGACCAGCTCCTTCAGAACCTCTAGAGCTGAGGCAAATCTCAGAGGCCAGGACAGTGGAGAGCAATGTTTACAAAGGCAACTTTGCCATCTTGGGCCTTCTGCCTATCAGCCAGCCCTGTGAATCATCTACAAATAAAGAAAAGTATACTATTTGGATTCAAGTAGCTGGTGCTTAGTTTCTGGCATTATCAATTTTTGGTTGATTTTCAAACCTTGCTTAATCTGGAGGGTAGTAGAAGGCATGAAATTCAAAAAGAGAAATGGAATGTTGAAAATGAAAATTTTTAAGCAAGGAGGGGAGCAGAACAATGGTGGAAAGTAGTTGAGAGGGTGTGGCCAACTAAAATTAATATTGCAGGAAAAAAACTTAAGGAAATTTGATATACTATAAGCTAATCAAAAAATATTTGATATATGATAAGCTAATAAAAAAGAGTTTGAATGTGGGTAACAAGACTGGGTGTATAAAGCTGCTTTCAGGAGACACAGGCTATTAAATAAAAGACTCAGTAGCAGGGGTGTGCTATCTCCCTAGGAGTCGTTGACTAAGAAAGCCTCTCAAGTACCGAAAGAATACAGGCGATTGTCACTGCTGTTTGATTTGCACACCAAAATTACATAGTAAAACACACTTTGCATAAAGGATGTATGCAAATTAAATTGGGTCCAGTCTGGAAGCTTCTCCCTGCTGGATAGCCCTCAAATTGCCTTCTAGAAAGTGTTCTGCAGACCACTAAGGGAGAAAAGACATCACCTGTCTAACCCGGCACTGGATCCTTGCATGCTACAACACTGACCTACTCTTTTGTCAAAATGAGCCCACTGGTGTGATAGTGACAAGCCTGTTATGGGAGTAACTACTTTCTGATTTGATTCATAGCTGGTACTGTAAACTCAATGAGAAGCCTGTGGCTGGGGCTTCACAGACTCTAGTGAGGGAGCCTCTATGGATTTTTGCTAAGTACCCAGGATATGCATCTTAAATTGCCTTTCAAATAACTACCTTTATTGCCTCAGATTAGAACTAGTTTCATCAGATAAGCTTCTTTTTCTATACCCCACAATGGTCAGTAGTAAATCCAGAGGCACATAAATCTTCAAAGTACAGAGAATCAACGACTGTTGAATGTCAAGAAATGAATGGGACATGATGTGACCCCTCCAGTGCACAGAGACTGTAGCAAAAGAAGGAAGAAGTGATGGGAAAAATATAAGCTCTCTGAGAGATGGAGGACGGAAGAGAGGCTATGCAAAACACTGATGTCTGGGTGCAATATAGCTGCTGCACCTGTGCAAGCTCTGCCTAGGAGTGAGCCCATCAACACTCTGTCATGGAGGACAGAAGGGCTCATGGGGTTACCCTTCTTGAAGAAATATATGTAGTTAATTGTAGTTGGGTGAGAGAAATTCAGAAGAGGATTAGCACTAATGGGAGTGGAAGGGGAACAGAGGACAACAGGGAGAGAGTGGGAATGAAATATATTTAGGTACATATATGGAAACGTCACAATGAAACCCATTATTATGTGTGATTAATACATGGTAATGAAGCATGATTTTTTAAGTTACTTAATCTCTCCAAGCTCCAATTTATTAATGGTGATAATGCCAATAATTAATCTACCTAGTTCAGGAAGTTTCTATGAGCAAAGGATAACACACACAACTATCTAGGAAACTGTGCATCCTGTTTCAGGCTGCAAGCATGTATCAACAACATCGTATTACTGTTTCAGGACTACAATATCTCCTCTGTGAAGCTGGCAGCACACAAGTTCCTTTCTGGCTCTCACAGTCTGTGGCACTCTGTTAGGTCATCCATAAGTGTTTGACCTTCCACAGTGTTTTATTTGTATGAGGCTCTCCTGGAAGAAGTTGTTCAGAGAGTTTCAGTGGACTGGCTCTTCCATTCACCGTGCACTCATCTGGAGCCTACACTGAAGGTTTGCGGTGTTTGTGGTGTGTACACAGACTCATCCAAAACGAGAGCCCTCTGGAAAAGCATTGCAGTGTGAAGACTCCAGGTGTTCCGAGATACAAAACAGGGAACAGCTGCAGCATGAGCAGCTGAGTGTGGCAATCTCCACAAGCCCAAAGCAGCAGGATCAAGTACATATATACATTTCCAGAATGCACTCAGGTGAGGGTTGGATCTTCAAATACCTCGGATATAACCCCACTTAATGAGTCTCTGACTTTCCCAAATGATCTTGCCTTTGTTAACTAGCTTCATTAACACAAGTCATTTTGCAGCCTACACCAAGAAGGTGGAAGGGGAGAGTTTGGATAGAACTGATTAATTCTTTACTTAATCGTGTGCTATCTTTCCGGCTGACCTTTTCCTAGCCTCATTATTACATTCTTTTTAAGAGGGAACGTGCTCCATGGAACAATTAACCATCTCCTCTGTCTTTTTATATCTAAGTGACTTTGTTTTTTAAGTCCTCTTTAAGAAAAACGCTCCCCCTCAATCTTTGGTAAACTGAAGATGGAAAAAAAAACAAAAACAAACAATAGATGAGGTTTCTAAACACATCAGTTTCAACAGACAGAGCTTCTATAGCATCAGGTATTCAAGGGAGTACCAGGCCAGTTCTGAGGCAAACATTATTCTCTGATGAAAGGCTCCCATGACCTCCACCTCAACGTTAGAAAGCTTATCTATTTCTCACCTCTTTCTTCAAAAGAATGAGCCAGCTTTGGAACCTAGCAGGTAAGAAGTTAAAATGCATTCCATTAAAAAATATTTTTGTGTGTGACAGAAATCACCTTGCTCCCATTTGAACTGACCTGCCTTGTTGGAAAGAGAAAAGATCACAGGCACAGATCTGAAGACCAGCCATTTAAATCCAGGAGAAAATTAAGGAATGTGGGTAGCAATGCCTTGGAGGTAAGAGTCTAAGGCAGATGTACAGAACGGCTGGCTGCATAATTGATAAAGAGTCCCTTCCTGGTCTTGTAGAAAGTGCTAATGAAATGGCTGCTTTCCTAGCACTAACTGTTCAGCTCTTATTAAAAAGTGAACAATTTAACCTTAAACTATATTCACCAATATCACCTAATTATATTTTAGAGTTCACAAAACTAACCTTGTTGGTGACAATGCAAAGTGTCAAAGTCAGTGATGATTCTCTCAGATTTCCAGTTTTATGGCTGTCTGCTGTTGTTGTTGTCGTTTTTAAAATCAGTTTCATTATTCTTCATACACCAACATCATCATGCTTCTGTCCTTTATCTTCATTACAATCTGTCTTCAGGAAAGGGTCTGACAAACCCAGTTTCGCTAGCATGATTATAAGTGGTAACAGCTTCAAATCTTTACCTTTCAAGGACACTGGATTCTAAGTAGGATCTGAGTCTTTTCTCACTATAGTAGTTGTTAAAACAACCAGTAGCAGAATCAACTATAGAGATTTTTCAACACACTTTCAACCTTCCACTCCAAGACTCTGATTGTAGAGCTTTGAACATGGAAATCTGTGTAAGTATATCTACTCATGTGTACATGTATGTACAAGCTTTCATGGTACTTCTAAAGTGATTTCCACACAATCCCTTTATTGGGAAACCACAAGATAGAAGAACAGAAATCCAGTGAAAAGTTCAATCCTTAATCAGAGGCTGGCAGAATTCTAGACATGTAGCTGATGGTACCTTAACATCCCACTGATATGAGACCATCTCCCCTGCCTGTATGTCAAACCAAGTCACTAAACAAAAGATAGACAAACAGACTCCCAGAAATAGTATCTCCAAGGACTCATTGCACAAACGTTAAGATCTTTTAGAACTTCATCTGGTGTTTCGGTTTTTTTGTTTGTTTGTTTTATCAGAGCTTTGAAACCTCCCTCAGACCTAATTCAGAATCTAGCTTAGAAAACTTGCTAGATGCTCTTTTGACAATTAAAGTCAAAGGAGCACTAATTGGGCTATTAATGGTTGCTGTGTTTGCAATGTGAGACCTAAAGTTCTGAGTTGTAAATTTAATCCCTAATGCAAGAGTGCTGGAAGGTGAGACCTCTAAGAGACAATCAGTTAATGAGAGATTCTGCCCTGTGATCAGGTTGTGTTCCGAACAAGAAGATGAATTCAGCTTCTGCTTATGCATGTGATCTCTTGTCCTTTTGCTTTCTCTCTGTTACGATTTAAGAAGAGATTTGTGACATTCAGACTCCTTCATCTTTGACTTCCCAATCTCTGGAATTTTTCAAAATCAATCTTCACTTTTTAATCAATTATCCATTTGTGTTATTTTGTCATGGTTGCATAAAATAGATTAAGACAATGTTTTTCTTAATCATGTTTGCAATAATTATAAATTATAAGCTGTATAAGAACACAAAACAAGTGAGGACATCATTCAATATAATCCAGTAATGACCTATTTTTTGGTATGTGGTATATTTCTTTCCTGTCTTTTTGCTATGAAGTATGACAATATTGAATTTATTATCATTTTATAACTAATTTAGAAAAATTCTAAATAAATTTGGATAAAAAAGGTTATATTCAGAAAGATAATTGGAATTGGAACTGGAGAGATGGATCACCACTTAAGAGCACCTGTTGTTCTCCTAGAGGACCCAGGTTCAATACCCAACACCCAGTTGGTGTCTAACAACTTTTGGCAGCTACAGTACCAGGATAGCTAAAGTCTCTTCTGGCCTCATTGGACAGTGCACTCACATGTTTCACAGAGATACATGCAATCAAAACATTCATACATATACAATACAAATAAATAATTTTTATTAAAAAAGACAATTAAGTAGCAATATAGTATTATAATATATAAATATAGTATATTCCACTAAATTAAAGTATATTTAGAAAGCCCTGTGTGAGAGCTGACGGATAGAGTTACAGGGGAGAATGGAATGTCTTTCAGAGCGCACATTCAAAAGCCTCCTGGATGAGGAGCATCAAGGGCTGCAGAGGACAATGGTGATAAAGATGACGCCTAGACCGCAGGGATAGGAAAAAGGACAGAGAGTGAGTGTGACAGTGTGGCCCAAGGAGTGGACACTGCCAGGGAGCAGTCAGATGGCTTCAGTGCTCTGCCAGAAGTGATGATTCTCCTTCTTGCTTTGTTTCAGATAAAACTTTTCGGGCACGTCAGCATCCTGGGGGAAGCTGGCCAGCTGCAGCCTGGGATATGGAGGTCTGGGCACCATCTCTCACCTGAGGCATTGAAACCAAACCCACTGTTATTTATGAAGCACTGGCTCCACTCTGTGTGTCCAGCAACTGCTTGGAATGTCACCATCAAGCTTGTCCCTGTCGCCTCAGCCACCCCTGGATGCCCCTTTGACATGCTCTTTGCCCCCCTTCCTTGAGGGGTTTTCTACTTTTCTAAGAGGTGAAGATGGGAACATCAATTTCAAATAATTTTTCTACGACAACTGTAATAATAGTAAAACTATAATTAGGAGGATTAATAATTTTAAGAAGCAGGGCAAGGGAGATAGCTTAGCTCATAACCTGATTAGCTTGTGAGCAGGGGACATGAGTTTTGTCCCTAGAACTCACATTAAAATAAATCAAAACTCGTATGATGGCTCACACCTCTAATTCATAAACATACACGCACAAAACTCTGAGGGGAGGGGAAGAAAGCTTTATTGTTAGGCATCAGCTCACAAATAATAATACAGAGACTTCATATTAATTATGAAAACCCGGCCTTAGCTTAGGCTTGCCCACTAGCTCTTACAACTTAAATTAACCCATTCATATTAACCTGCATTTTTACCTCATGGCTGTTTTACCTTTCCTTCGTTCTATATGTCTGACTTCCTCCATGTTTCATTGGCATCTCCTACATGCCCTGAGTATTTTCTCTCCTTCTCTCCACCCAGAAGTTCCACTTATCTCTCCTGCCTAGCTATCAATTGTTCAGCATTTTATTACACCAACCACAGCAACACATCTCCACACAGTGTACAAATGTTCCGCAATATTTCCCACTTTTTGTCTAAATAAAAAGGAAAGGTTTTAACTCTCACAGTAAAATTATATACATTAAGAGCAATTATCAAGCAAGGATTACATTCACAATGCCCAGTCCAATTGTATTTGGCAAATTTGGAGAAATTACTCTATTATCTGTTCTATTTTGATGAATCCTATATTTTATACCTAAACTATTTTTATCATAACTTGTATTACCATTCTAAACATATCCTTTTTAGACCTGAAAATATTTTTTAGATAAATGCTTAAGCTTTCATGTCTCTCGGCCTTTATAAACTTTACATCTCTTATGTGGGAATCTTCTCTGAATTTGGTTAAAAGGAAAACTGCAACTATAACCATCTCATCTTCAACCCCATCAAAGACTCAGGAAGGATATAATACTAACCTAAGTAAGCAGGAAGTGCAGAACTAACAAATTCCAAAACTGTAGAAATGACAGAAACAGCTGGCTGCCTGGACAGCACTCAAGGTTCCTCTGTAACACTGGAACATCCATCTTCAGCCTAGAATATCTGACAGACATTTCTATGAAGCAGAGATTTTGAAAGACTGTCCCAACTTGTCTAGGCAAATTTTGGCAGTTGCTTTCCTTTGTGTCCTGCTTGTATAATTTGGAAAGTATACAGTCAGCAGTTGAGGCAAGGGAAGTTTCTTGGCCAGTGGCTGATTTTCCCACAAAAAAAAAAGCAAAATTCATGTGAACATTTGATGTCCATTAAGTGATCTGAAGGAAATTGGACATGTATCATAAAAAGCCTTATATTATTAAAACATCTTAAATTTCATATTGTGTAGATCACTGAAGTGTTTAAGGGCCACCTGTCTATCTAAAATATATCTCTGTTTGACCTTGAAAATATATCTAACATAACTACATGTTTGATTGTTATAGGTGACTAACTACTAACCTGCATTTTATTATCCTAAATAGTTTGAAATAATAAATTTAAAGCATTAGAAATTTACATTGTTAAATGAGCTTCATAGGTACAATACTTTAAACAAGAGTCTAAACATAAGTACAGAGTGTTCTAACAAAAATAACCCTAAATATGTATCAATATACAAAAATAACTTAAACAAGAGTAGAAACGTGTATATAGTACAATAAAAATAACCTTAAATTTGTATCAATATGAAAAATCCATACAAATGTAAAATATTTAAGGCTGGTAGTTGCTTTTTTAGTTTAAAAGTAGATTTAATAATCTATCCTTTTATCCCATTATTTCTATAGGGTCAATTTCATAAAATACATAATAATGGATTTGAAAATACAGATTGATATCAATTAAAAGTAGGTGATTTCAATACCCCATTTTCTCCAACACACATGTCATCTGGAAAGAAAATAGAGAAACATCAGAATTAATGTCATGATCAAATGGAGTTAACATATCTACATAATATTCTATGTTAACATCAAAGAATACAAAATCTATTGAGCAGCATATGGAAGTTTTTCTAAAATGGACAATATCCTGTGACACAAGACAAATCTTTACAAATTCAAAAAGATTGATCCTGTATCCTATTGGACTACAATGCAAGAAAACTTCGAACTGACTGCAGAATAACCTCAAGTAATTATACAACTCATTACTGAACAATGAATGGCTTAATAAAGAAATTAAGAAATAATTTTTAAAAAACTCCCTGGAACTAAGTAAAAATGAAAACACAACACATCAAAAGCCTCCAGAATACAATGAAAGAAGTCCTATGAGAAAAATTTGTAACTATAAGTGATCATATTTAAAAAAAAATCAGAAAGAGCATGGTCTTTTTTTAATTTCAAATTTTATTTTACTTTTTAATATGGATATTTGTGTTTTAATTTTACATATCAGCCATGGGTTCCTCTGTCCTCCCCCTCCCCCCCATTCCTGACTTCCCCCCAACCTCTCTCCCCCATTCCCATCTCCTCCAGAGCAAAGACTCCCCTGGAGATTCAGCTCCACCTGGTAGATTCAGTACAGGCAGGTCCAGTCCCATCCTTCCAGGCTGAGCAAAGTGTTCACACATAAGCTCCAGGTTCCAAACAGCTAAGTACAGGTCCCAGTCCCACTGCCTGGGTGTCTCCCAAATAGTTCAAGCTATTCAATTGTCTCACTTATCCAGTGATTGGATGGCCAAACACCCTAACTGTCATGCTAGAACTCTCATCATATATCTGATGGAAGTGGATGCAGAGATCCTCAGCCAGGCCCCAGGTGGAGCTCCAGGAGTCCAATTGTTGAGAAAGAGGAGGGATTGTATGAGTGTGAATTGTTGAGACCAAGACTGGAAAAAGCACAGGGACAAACAGCCAAACAAATGGAAACATATGAATTATGAACCAAAAGCTATGGTCTTTCTTTTTTTTTTTACTGGTGGCCTATAGCTGCTGTGGGATTCTGTATGCTGTGATTATGTGTTGCTCTCATTGGTTGATAATCAAGCTGTTTGGCCAATGGCAAGGCAAGATAAAGTTAGATGGTACAATCAAACTGAAGCCAGAGATGAAAAGGGGCAAAGTCAGGGCATATGCCAGACAGTCACCAAGGAAGCCAGATGTATAGAAAATTAGGTAACAAGCCATGAAACACGTGGCAAAGAACAGATAAGAAAAATGGATTAATTTAAATGTAAGAGCTAGTTAGTAATAAGCCTGAACCATTGGCCAAGCATTTATAGTTAATATAAACCTATGAGTGATAATTAGAAAGTGATTGTCAGGTATAATCAGGCATATAGAACAGAAAGCTCTACCTCCAGTTACATATGGCACTTCAACATGCCTCCCATATCCATATAAAGCCTGAGAATGCTTTTTAAAAAGTGGGGTTCTAGAAGACATAAACAGACAAAAATAGCTTCCCAGTTGTATCTTTCATATCTATGGTATGGAAATGCCAAGGTATGCAGTCTTGAGTTACATCATGGTGGCTGGTTCCCACAGTCTCACAAGAACAATGGTATAAGTGCACACAGCATGGTGGATTTAGGGTTCCTGCTCATATTGACAAAAGGAGTTAGAGATGCATAATAAGGAAGGATTCAGACATAAAGGCCTCTGAATGGGTCACGGTATATTTAAAATATATACATAGACATGAGAGGGAAAAAAGGATGCATACAGTCTTAGATATAAAATATAGATTTAAAATTTTGAAAAAAGTCCCTAGAAAGGAGAAGAATAAAGAAAATGAGCCACATGAGGATGATGGACAATACACAGAGAGTTTGAATTATGTATGTTATTGTGTTTTCTTTGGACTTTTTTTTTTCTCTTAATGAGCTAACTGCTGAGAGACATTTGATTGTGACGATTGCTAGGTTAAACCAACCTATATATTTTGAAGATATCTGGACCTCAAACTTGGAGTCTGAGATTGTCTTGCTTTGGGAAGGAGGTTCTGCTTTTGTTTCTACAGAAGGGGAGAGGCTGTGGATTCATTCTGGGTAGGAAAGATCAGATTTGATCAAGAAAGATCCCTCTGAAAATCCTGACTACAGACACAGGAAAATAAACCTAAAATAACTACAAAATATGTAACATGGGGCTGAAGAGATGGCTCAGAAGTTAAGAACACCAGTTGTTCTTCCAGAGGTCCTGAGTTCAATTCCCAGCACCCACATAGTGGCTCACAACCATCTGTAATGAGATCTGGCGCCCTCTTCTGTGTACATAATAAATAATTTTTTTTTTTAAAAATGTAACATATATTTTACCTGCTCAGACATAAAACAAAGAAAATCTTTGCCTAGCTTTTGTAAAATACACAGATTATATTTATATATATTTATATCAATACATATATATGTGTGTGTATCTATGTGTGTCTGTGCATGTGTGTCTGTGTGTGTGTGTGTGTGTTACCTTTAAAAGTTTATGTATTTTCAGAACAAGGGGACCAGACACCAATAAAAATGGATGACTCAGATGATCCAGTGTTTAATATACCTCTGTTACAGTTTCCTCTGGGTTCTGCATACAAAAGAGCTTCAAGGCTGCTGGCTGAGATGGACCAGCCAAATAAAATACCCCAATCAGGACTTGGCCATAATTCTTATTTTTTTCAGGGTTCCTATAAGATTATCAGCACCCCCAATCAACAGGAAGTTGTCTAGAAAACTACACTCAAATTCCCCAAATGTTGTTTATGAATGTTTGTTTTCATCTAAGAAGGACTATTTATAAATTGTTGATGGTCATAGCCAATCTCTTTCTAAAGAAGAAAGAGGGATATGATACAGAAATGATGGAGAAATGGGTAGATTATGATGATGAGAAAAAGGTAGATTTATTTAATCTACTTTTTATTTATTTACTATTTTTATTTTATAATTAACTTAATTTCACATATCAGGCATGGATCCCCCATCCCTCCTCACAATCCACCCCCCATTCCCACCTCCTCCAAGGCAAGGTCTCACCTGGGGCATCAGCCCAGCCTGGTAGACCCACCTGAGGCAGGTCTACTCTCTTCCTCCCTAAACCAAGGCTGAGCAATTAATCCATAATACAACTGTTAATCTCAAAATATTTTATGTTGGTATGGGTTTAGTTTATTGATACAAATTTAAAGTCAATTTTGTTATACTGTATGCATATTTCTACTCTTGTTTAAGATATTATGTTTATGCAGATCATTTAAAAATATAATATATAATTTAAAAATACAGATTAACAGTCATTAATAAAAGTCAAACTTATAGCTATATTAGTTAGGTTTTTCTAGGTATACAAAGATATATTTCAATTAGACAGATAATCTTCAAACACTTCAAAGACCTACAGAATATGGCATTTAAAATGTTTTAAGAACTTAAATTTTTCTCAACAGTGAGACATGTCTGCTCTGGACAGCACCAGTTACTTCAAAAAGGATGATGGGCATTGAAGAAACTCCATATGGAGTTTGCTTTCAATTTGGCAAGGTTAGCTATTTGAGAAAGAAACTGCTCTTGCCTAGACTGATTGACAGTGTGCTGTATAAATGGGACATGTAGGACCCACAGGATAGTGACTGCTAAACTTTGTTAAAGCAAAGCAGAATGGTCCTTCAGGTTCCTGCTTCACAGAAGAAACTGCCAGACATTCTGCAGGACACGGAGGAAAGTGACTGAAAATGTTTGCCAATACAGGCAGGCCAGTCCTTCAAATTTCCTGCTTCACTAAAAAGTCTGACAGATACTATAGACCTATAAACTAAAGATGGATGCCCCAATATTACAGAAGAACTTTAGATGACTGTCCAGGCAGCCAGATATCCCTGTTATCTCTAGAGATTTGAAAGTTGCTTACAATGCACTTCCTGTTTACTGAGGAAATATTATATCCTTCTAGGGTCTTAGATGGAGCTGAAGACTAGATAGTTATAATTATAGTTTTCCTTAGTTATGATAAAAGATAAATTAGATATGAAACTTTAGACTCATGAAGATAATTAAATGTCTTTTCTAAATCTGTCAAATACAAATAGACTAGATATTGTAACTATGATTTTTACTTGATAACTGTTTTGCTATATGTATTTTTACTATGTTAAAGTTAAAACCTTCCTTTTTGATTAGACAGGAAGGGGGAAATACTGTTGGATTCTGTAGGCCGTGATTTTGTGTTGTTCTCATTGGTTGATAAAAAAGCTGTTTGGCCAATGACAAGGCAGAATAAAGTTAGGTGGTATAATCAAACTGAAGATTAAGATGATGAAGGGTGGTGTTGGGGCAGATGCCAGCCAGCCACCAAGAAGGCAAGATGTGTAGAAAATGAGGCAATTAGCCACAAAACATGTGGCAAAGCATAGATAAGATAAACTGATTAATGTAAAATGAGAGCTAGTTTGTAATATGGCTGAGCCATTGGCCAAACATTTATAATTAATATAAGTCTCTGAGTGGTAATTTGGGAAGCAACTGCTGGGTATAATCAGCCATATGGGACAGAAAGCTCTGTTTACATCTAGCTCCAAATCTTTGGATGTGAGTACATACCCAATTGTAACTACAGAAACTAGGAATGTAAAATGATAAGAGAAATGGGAAATGGAAAGCTCTTTGAGGAGCTTCATTAGGGAGTAGAGGGAGATAAATACAGAGGAAGTTGGGAGGAAAGTAAATGTGAATAGCAGGATATAAGTGATCTGATAAAGAAAATAGAAAATGGGAGAATCTTTAGGGAAAGGAGAAGTAAATACAGAAGGAAAGAGTGTATAAAACAATAAGGATTTCTCAACAACAACAAAAAAACCCACAAGTGATCAATTTTTAACTACCATAAAAGCTATAATGGATGTAATTCTGTGTATAAATATGCATATATAGTTTTAACAAACTTTTCTCATCTGAGCTTACAGGGATAAAGACCACCTAACTAAAACCCTATACCAGATACAAGAAGGCCTCTTTCCAGTCATTGGCCAGGTCTGTCCAAGAGACTCCCAAATCATATATCCTACTGATGTTGCCATTTGTTACCTCCCTTGTCCCCAGAGATAGAAGGTTAAGTCCCTATTGCTGAAGTTACCTTGTACTTCAGAAACAGAACCCAGAGACCGTAGAGCTGGAACTAACCTGAAAGTCCCCTCCCTGAGGACTAGTTTTCCTGGTACCAGAAGTTACCATGAAAGCTTCCAAAGGAGGGAAGCAGCCAACAGCACTACCTAGGTATAATGCCTATGAAATGAACCACATCAATAGTTAGCATGGCAAGATAAACCTAAGGATGCAGTAGTGGCATGCATACCAAAAACTTAAGATCTGTTCAACAAGACAGAGACCATGTCTAGTACTGAAAACTTAACTAGTGCTAGTAACATCCTGGTTACTGGAGGAGAGTCTCCAACCACTTAGATAACCATTTAGTTAAACCAATAAAAATCTATAAATATCTGTCCTAGATAGATAAGTGTAGTCTTCATCCCTCATCTAGGAAACTTCTCTTTGCAACAGATAGAGACCATTATAGAAAACCTCAACCACTCAAGAGATTAGTGGAGCCCACTCCCAATGTCTACAAAATGTTCCTAAACCTAAAGTTCAGGGAAGATGGGTGAAAAAATTGTAAGAGTCATATGATCAGAGAGTTTACTGTGAGATTGTTTCCTAGTAATATCAGAAGTGACACCCATAAAGTTTCCCCAACATGGTTGCCCAAAGATGATCTGAACAAAGATTACAGCAATGAACATGCCAAACTGGATGGAGAAAAGCCCATGAGACCTCAACCTTATACAAAGAATTGTAAGATACTGAGGACTCCTGGGAGAGATAGCCTTCCCAAGGGAAAAACATAATTGGTTGTCCATAGACCAAATGGTCAGCCCTGGAAACATACATACAGGTAGCATTATATGGACTGAATAAATATATTGGGGAATATATATGCAATAATAATTAGTGAAGAAAAGAGGCCATGAGTTTGAAGGAGAGCAGGGAGGGGTATATAGTAGGAAAGGGAAGGGAGAAATATAATTAAATTATAATCACCAAAATAAAAAAAAAACCTACATAAGAGTGAATGCATTATAATTGATAGAATGCATTAAAATTGATAGATATGTCATTGATACAATAAATATATAAAAGTACACATCATTGTGGCATCCTTAACATCTTCTGTACTGGAATGCTGAAATGATTCAACTGTTATTGACACTTTATAAACCTGGAACAACCCAGATGTACTGACAAAATTTAATTAGGGTCCAGTATCACCAACATCCTCCTTATCCATGTAGCATCCATAGCATCCACATAGCATCCATACTATACAGACAAAAGCCCCTCTAAGGCCAGATCCTTCCCATTGGCTGCATCTTGTGAAGAATCACCCCTGGCATGAACTTGCAACCTCACCTCTTCATTAGGCTTTGGTCTCATTTAGAAGCTACTCCTTCACTTCTCATCCACGCTTTATGATACTAAAATTTCATTAATGCCAGGAAATGGGTAGAGAGCTAAAGAAACAGAGGTTAGCTAGCAGGAGAATAGAATTATTTCATCGACTTTATTTTCCTTTATGCACAGTAAATGTTTCCATTGCAATTAATGTGGTGGTTAGCAGAAGGGTAAATGCTCCTTTACATTCTGCCTAACAGTCTAGGACATTCAGGAAAACACTTTCTCTTTGGGAGTCAATAATGCCGAGAATGTCAAAAACTAAACAGTGTAATACCAACCTTTTCTCTGCATTTACCGTCATAGTCCTGACAAGATGACATAGTGAGGACAGTATATCAGTGATTAAAGTGATATTATTTCAATTATAGAGAAAATAGAAAGCATATATTCTATCCTAATTATCTGAGTTTCCCCAGAGCTGGATCTGTCTGCAGCTGATAGGTAGTTTCCAGCATTTAATTTGTTATGAGCATTTTTGAGCAACTTTAAACAGTTCAATCACATGTGTTTCCTAACCCTCAGTGCAGGCCCCAGTGGCAGGAGCTTAAGCTCATTCTAAATGCACAGCAGGTTTGAGGTCAATATGGGCTGCAGGACACTCTGTCTCAAAAACAAACCAAAAGGGCTGACAATCTGGTCTGTCAGCATTGTTGCTACGTTCTGGTGGTAGATGGCCCCAACAAACAATTATCTGACTTTGGTATTTTCAATGTGAGATCTTCTGAAAATACACGAAGCTGATGGTTAACGACCCCCAAAATTCTCTAATCCCTGGTTCATGAAAATGTGCTCTATCTGATATGGAAAAAAAGCAGAGTTATGGATGTTGTGGGTGTAATTGAAGTTGTTCTTTGGCCATCTTGGAGTAAAAAGATCACTGCAGATTTCTGGATAGACCTACTGTCATCACAAGTATCCTTGGATGGAGGAGGCAAAAGAAACCAAACTGGAGAGAGGGCATTGTAAAAAAAAATATTTTACTGGCCATTGGTAGCTTTGAAGATGGCGTGAGGCTATGAACCAAGAAATTAAGATAGCCTCTAGAATATGACAAAGGAAGGGATTCTGCCAGTGTCTCTACGCAGGAGCCCAGTCCCTTGACACCTTGATTTTTCACTCAAGAGGACCCATTTCACATTCTGACCTCCAAAGTTCAGATAATCGTGTATGGTTTCAAGCCACTAAGGTTGTGATAATTGAGTACAATAACAATAGAAAAGCAGTATATTTTATGAATGAGTAGTGCCTTTCAGTGTAAATTACTTGAGGGTATGAGAAAGGAGAGCTTTAACAATCATAGCACTGTCAGGAGCGACTTTTTCCTAAGGCTCCATGTGCTGATGGTGTCTGGGCCTTCAGCATTTCTTGCCCTCATGTTTACAGAATAGTTCTCTATCTATCTCATATTCTATATGCTTAAGAAACTCCCCCACTGTATTGCCCATAGGCAACCCAGCTTAGGGCAGAAGTCATTTCCATACACAGATGACTAAGTAGGCTGGGCTTGCTCCCCTGGGGTCAGAAGCACTTTTGTTCAGCTACCTAGGACTATGATGCCAGAACTGCAAGATTACAAGCCATTTAAAAAGCATATGACTGGCATCCCACAAAGACTTCACACTCTAAGAGACTTGAACTGTACGTTCTGAATCTTTATTTAACTAAAATGGAAACTGGGAAATGTGAAATAACTTTTCCCCCAAACAGAAGAAAGTAATACTTCCTGAATAGAAGTTGCTTTGGTTCTCACAGACTGTTTTGTCATTTGCAATAATGAATGTTGCATTGATAACACTAATGACTCCACAAGACCATTGTGAGACAGAAACATATCTGACCTGGAGAAAGATACTTTAAGAAGAACAGCTATCATTTCCAATGCTATCAAGGAGACTATACTAACACTACCATAACAGCAGCAGAAATTCTTATGTTAAAAACAATAGAATTGTGTTTCTATGTGCCAGTGTTCTGGTTGGATAGTCTGGATTTTGTCACAGTTCTTTCTGTCCTGTCACTGAAAAAAAAAAATGATTAAATTAGAAGACTCTTATTTGTAATGCATTTATTTTTTAAATTCACTAGCAGATTCTATTCTCTCTCTCTCTCTCTCTCTCTCTCTCTCTCTCTCTCTCTCTCTCTCATTTTACTTTATTTTGAGACTGTGTCTCACTAAGCTATCATGGCTGGTCTTCAATTCTGGAGCTCGACTCCTTCTTGTCCCTCAGACTCCCCAGTTCTGGGTTGACAGATGGATATGCACCTCACCCACCAGATTGCCATTGTTTAAGTTAATTACAAAAAATACATAATCATTCTAAAGAACTTTAAATATCCCTATTAAATAGTTCTATATTATATCCTATACTATACTAAAGTACTGCTTAAAATAACAATCTTGTTGAGCAGACACAGTAAATTCTGTTTCCATAGATTATTTTAATGAAGATTATTTAATGCAATTAATTTAAAATAGAATTCACAAATTCTTTTTATTTCATGTGTCATTGCATTCTGTGAATTTTCCACGAGGTCTACTTTGCTTCCCTTCGCAGTGTCCCTATGCACTTGCTCACTCTGAAACAAAACTTAAGCCAATGCTTAAGGATATACAGTCGTTCTCACACACTCCTGTCTGTAGGGAAGCAGCCTCCTTATGTTGAACCAAAAAGTCTGCAACCTGGTTTTGTCTGAACACTAAATCAGACCATGCCCATCATGGCCCATATGTAATTATTCTTCTAAATGCCATCTTTAAAATGTTTAAGTGCAGCACTTGTTTTTAATTAATCTTCTTGTATCTAGGTTAATGTTTCCAAGTCCGGCTATGGTTTTCATAAAAAAGGAAACGAATGTTCCTTCACCATGATATAGTTTTCTACTCAGATCTACACTGAGCTGACATAAATCTCTTAAGATCTATTCCTCAGGAAACATAAACAAACATAAATAAGACAAAATAGATTATTTCTATACATTCATTCTGAGAACTGCAACGTTTCCAACATTAACCTTTTAATTGGTTACAAGAAACAATGTCTGTAGATACTTTGTGACTCTACTCTGTGACTTTATCTAGGACAAAACTTAGAAATCCAAATATTAAGATAAAGGAAGCTATAGAAGCCCATTATTTGAGACTTATGTCTATGACATTGTATCTTTGTGTGGTATATTTCTGGGAAAACAATTTAGAAAGATTTTATAGAGATGAATCTGCATTAACAGATTTAAAAATGGGGGTATCAAATTTATCCCTTGAGAGTCCATGACTTATTCTGTAGTAAGTGCTCTGGCTGATGACATCTTGTAGATATTGCATTAATTTCCTCATTGCTGTAACAGAAAATTCCCAACAAAAGCACCTTAGGAAGGAAGGGTTTGTTGTGGTCACAGTTCTGCAGGTGGGAAAGTATAGCAGCAGGCATGTGAGGCAGCCGGTCATACAGCATTTTTGGTCAAGAAACAGAAAGAGATTAATCCTGGTGCTCAGCTCAGTTTTTCCCTTTTATTCAGTTTTGCACCTAAGCCCATAAAATGATGCTCCCCATATTTAGGGTCTGTTTTGTGATCTGAATTAACTCAATCTAGAAACTCCCTCACAGACATGCCCAGGTATGTTCCTCCTAAATGATTATAGATCCTGTGAAGTTAGTGATCAATAGCAATCATCACAGATATTTAATACCAATTGACATCTCAAAAATAAATTTTCAGAGAACTTTGCCCAGTACTGGTGCATTCAATATTTGCATACAAAAGAATGTATAGACTTGCTAAGTTTTCTGACATCCACTTTTCAACTCTATTTATGACCACACCATCCAAATAGTTACATGTCCAAAAATTCCCCAAAATGGCTATATCAAGGTGCTGAGTCTCTCGTACATAGTACAGCTTTTCCTTTTGTGTAGCTCAGCTCAGAAAGACTGTGAGAACCTTATGACTTTTGTGACTAGTATTTTATTCATCCATAAAAGACAATAAATATATTCTAGTCCAAATTGTCTTCACATAATTATTTTATGTTAAAACTATATGCTATGTTATAGGGACATTAAATGAATGTTTAGAAATCACAGTTAAACCCTCTGGGGCAGAGAAAACGGTGATGATAAATTTTCTTTCATGCAGATGAACTTATATTTGCTTTAAATAAAACAATAGACTAGAAAGGAATAAATAGGCATGGTGTGCATTACTGCTCACACAAGCGCTGAACAGAAGTTGTTTGCCCAAACCTCAACCTGAAAGCTTGCTGTATTCCCTAGCACTTACTTTACAGGGAGGAATTTGATGTTCCTTTACTTTTCAACTATCTAAGTCACTTCCAGTCTGTGCACACACTATCCCTGTTTATTAACAGCCCTGTGTGCTGGAAGGTGAAATCACTGTGCCCTTTATCCTGTGGGTGGTTGTCCTTTGATCTCTACCCAACAAATTCCTCTGAAGGCTTTCCGTGACCTGCTGACTTCATGTATAATTTCTGTTTTAAAACCACTTGCCAAACTCCTCCATTTGAAATAAAGTATAACTGTTTCCACTTTGGACCATCCTAGGGCCAAGGGCTCTTTGGCTCTTCCTGTTCTCACAGCAGAGTCACATAAAAGCAAGACAAGTGGATGACTACAGTGAACTCCCATGGTACTCCAGGAAAGCTACCTCCGGCACTGTGTAATCTGTGGGCAGTGCTGGTGTTTGCTAATCAGAGCTGTGTGGGTCCTGAAGTTGTGGATGCCTGGGTGGGCTCCACACTGGAGAAGAGAACAGTCTCATTTCTCCTGAGCAGCCCTGTCATCTAGTGTCATCTTCAGCAGAACAGGTGCTTGGTAAATGTTTGTGGAACTGAATTACCTGTGTGGTAAAAGCAATTACATTGCTGAGTGACAGAAGTGTGCCAAGGATGTAACTGAGGAATGTCAGGGATGCCTTCAGTTGGAAATCACAAAAGACACTGGATCTCTTTTATGAAATGATAGTCACATCATTCTCCTAAAATTAGATTCACCATTTATTCAACTGTGTCTTAAAGATTTTATGGAAAGTTCTAAAAATGTTTTACACACAGTTTACACTTAATTGTCACACTCTGAATGGCAAATAGTAGCATTCTCATTGACAGATGAAGGTGGTGAGACTCAGCCTGTATCCTGGAGGCACTGCTGATTCCATGACTCCAGGATGCAGCCTGAGTCTCACCAGAATTAGCAGTAAACATGCCCTCACTCACTCCACGTTGGCAGCCTTGCAATAGCCTTGTAGAATCCATTGACTTTTCTGGAACATGATATCCATGTCCCTCATCCAGAATTCATGCTATTTCCTGAGGACAACATTTCCCAAATTATACTCTCTAGACAAACTGGGAACGGTGGCGAGATTGTCCTGCACTCCTGCCCAGGAAAACTTCTGCCTTGAGGAACTGTGTGTAGGGGCTCAGACCACCTTTCTTTCTAGCCTCACAGAAAGCCACATCCTGCCTCCTCCTGGCCTATAGGC
The DNA here is from genome assembly GCF_903995425.1 of Onychomys torridus. Classification (NCBI taxonomy): domain Eukaryota; kingdom Metazoa; phylum Chordata; class Mammalia; order Rodentia; family Cricetidae; genus Onychomys; species Onychomys torridus. The sequence goes on from NC_050444.1 coordinate 53,322,848, forward strand.
ATTATACTCCAGATCCCCGTTTGCCCAGCTGTTTTGTTTAAGGCACTAAGATGACGCTTCCTTCACTTTAAGTAAACGCTTCCATCTACCAATTCTGCAATCAGTTCCATTTAATGCATCCATGATTCTAAAAGAACAACAAAGTGAGCTGTTTCTTTGTAAACATATATGTGTTTTAGTCTAAAGTAATCAGCATATTTACATACTCATTAAAATTGCCACTCTACATGAAATGGGGCCAGTAGCTAATGGCATAAATTTAACTTTGTGGATGATCAGTTTTGCATGAACAAAATGAAATTATTAATTTTGTGTCTATATAGCAAATCTAAAGAAGAAAAATAAATCATGGGATTTTTTTTCCTTTAATAGTTTCAAGGAAGGAAAGTAATGAGTAATGTCAAAAGTAAATGTTTCAAAATGTAAATTAAAGCAGATACTCTAATTTTAATTCTTAAACAAATAAGAGCTGGCTCTTAAGGGGAAAAATAGAAAGATGAGCAAATCTCTATTAAAATGAAATGAATAAAAGAACATAAATAAATAAACATGAGATGACTATAAGGAATATAGAGGACTATGCTGTGTGTAACACATGACAGGAATGGTAAGCTTGAGTTAAATTCAGTTTCCTTAAAAAAAAAAAAAAAAAAAAATAGGACCAATAATTCAAAAAATGGAGAGGCTCTGTAGATGAAAAACATATCATATAAATACTCGTTTAGAAAGTTGATTCAACTAATAACTCCTTCCAGCTTTGTGAGTAATAGCTAATTTAATACCTACATGAACTTTGGAAGCTTATCAAGTTATTTTATTTATGTATTTGTCATAATGGGGATTTAATCTAAGACTTTTCATATGTTAGGCAGCCACACTGAATTATATCCCCACATCTTTAAAATAGAATTTTTAAAATTTTGCTGTAGGCTCTCACTACATTGCACAGACTGGACTAGAACTTGTTATATAACCCAAGTAAGACTTAGACCTGTGACCCTCCTGCCTCTGTCTCCTGAGCAGCTTGGATTAAAGGCTTATGCCACCATACTCAGATCCAAGTTCATCTAATAAAGCCAGAATAATGCTTCAACCAAAACATTTTAAAAATCATTAAAATATAGACACCTGTATGTACAAATACAGACCTTAAATTCTGAATAAATATTAACCATAACATTGAAGCACATATTAAAACAACATAGAATCCTGAAAACAAAACAAAACAAAACAAAACAAAAAACAAAACTCTTATAACTACAAGGAAAATTTTTCCTTTAAAATGGCAAAATACATTAATATAAATTCGGAGGGGGGAGGGCAGGGGAACCCATGGCTGATACGTAAAATTAAAACACAAATATAATTAAAAAAAACTTCTTAAGTCAAATAAGAAAAATTTGTATCGTTAAAATAGGAGAAAAGTAATAAATTATATTTAAATTATATTCCTCACCAATAAAAGACTCTTCAAAAGCCTTTGACTAGTTTTATGTCTTATTTTTTGCTATCAGTTCTGCACATGAGTGAATTTACAGTATTTATCTTCCTGTGCCTGGCTTATTTTATGTACTATCATGATCTCCAATTGCAATACTTTTCTTGAAAATGACATAATTTCATTCATTGTATGACAAGGTCACAGTAAAATCCACTGTTTTCCAAAATTAGTATATTTTGATAAGATAAATGAAGAATGCTGTGGGTAGAAGAGAAGTTATTCCAAATTAATTTCATTTGCCACATGCTCAACATCAAAAAAACAAAACAAACAAACAAAAAAACCAAACAAACAAAAAAACATGTCAGGTAGTGGTGGCACACCCTTTTTATTCCAGCCCTTGGGAGGTAGAGGCAGGTGAATCTCTGAGTTTGAGGCCAGCGTGGTACACAGAGTGAGTTCCAGGACAGCCAGAACTACACAGAGAAACCCTTTTTTGAAAATCCAAATAAATGAATAAATAAGTTAAAATCTCTATGTTCAAAGAAAACAGCCCGATTCCTGATACACTTACCTCCCCAGCTCACCACTTCCCAAAAAGTGAACCCTGGCACTTTAGTGCATAGAATTATTTGATATGAAAAATAAATATCTTAAAATGGACTACAAATACTTGTGTCCTGTGTGCTGTGATATGATTCCTTTATATAAATAAAATTATACACACAATTACAGAAAATGAAGATCTTCCAATTGCATCCTAACTGCATCACAAATAGTAGTGTGTAACAGAAATGTCTTTGCACATGGATGAGAGCAAGGGAAATTGCTGATTCAAAGAACAGACATACTTTAGGTGTTGAATGTCTCCCAACTATTTTTAACTTAATTTTAAAAAAATGTGTCAATTTTCTCTGGTACATACATTATTTAAAAAATTCATTTCTTCTCAACCTCATCAATACTAGTTAGCATCAGCCTTTGAATCATAACATTATGAGTTTTCAGAAATAGAAAGAAGGGGCTGGAGAGACAGCTCAGTGAGTACGAGTACTTGCTGTAGAAGCATTGAGGAAGGACCTGAATTCATACCCTAAACATTTATGGGAACAATAAAATAAAATAAAAAGACAAAGTCTGATGTAGCTGTATATACCTGCAACAGCAGCACAGAGTGCGAGACGTAGTGGATCGTAGGGGCTCACTGGCCAGGCAGCCAACTTAGGCAAAATAGCAAATGTCTGCTTCAGTGAGAGATTCTTTGTCGAGGACATAAGGCAGGGAGTGATAGAGGAAGACACCCAGTGTCCTCCTCTGCCTCTGGCCTTTGTATAAGTATGCACTGGAACATATATCTACACAACACATGTATACACACACCCAAATACACACACTCACATACAAAGACTAATTGGATTCAAATAAAGTATCCACGACCATGAAAAAGTTACTTGACATACCTGTGCATCAGTTCTTTGTTATGATTACTCTTTAAATTTCTCATAAAATGTCCTTTATGATGTGATTGAAATTTGCTTAGTAGGAGAGTTTCACATGTGTGCATGTGCCCACACACATGTGTATGTGTGTTACTAACATTTTACCTTCTGAGTATTTACTAAGTATGACTTAAATTTTTGTCTGTAACTTGCACAATTAATTTTTGTGTCACTTTCATAGTATTAGTCTCAAGACACTTACTTCTGAATTCTCCATTGCTCTTGAGAAAAGATCGGCGTGTTCTAAGTCAGATGCACATGTGACCCTTCTATGTGTGTTCTCCTTTCCTAATTGACTTTGCTACATTTCAGATTCAAATTTATTTGACATTTTGTGTGCATCTGAAAGGAGGTAGTCTTGTCAGCTTTATTGTAGATTTCATAAACGATTAGCCCACCACTGCTTTTTCATGTATGTGGTATATATTTTCTCAGGGATTTGGAGAGCAAATATTAATACATATAAGAATAGATAGATAGATATATAGATAGATAGATAGATAGATAAATAGATAGATAGATAGATAAACAAATAGATATAGATATAAACACACACACACATATATATATATATATAATTTAAGTGTGTGTGTGTGTGTGTGTGTGTGTGTGTGTGTGTGTGTGTATTTGGAAGAATTTTCTAAAACACCCTCACAGATACGGTCCTTTCTCAGCATCACTGGCCTGCTTATGTTTCTGCAGAGTGGAACATTACAAAATGACTCTCATTGGTCCACACTGGCTCTTCATAGGACAAGTGCCTCCTTCTGAAGTGTTTTAACTATAAATTATACTCAAGCACTTTCTCAAGGAACAGAAGTTCAGAATCAGCTTATCAGTTTACACAAACGTCCTCTGGGAACATTTATTTGCCATGCATTGAACTTCTATATTAATTTATGGAGAATTGATTATGTTTGCAATTCTGAGTCCTTTTAACTTGAAATTAGTATGTTGTCCCACTACTAGAAGCTTGTTTAGTTCTTGGCACTGACGTTTTGTATTCTTCCTATGCATGCGCATGTTAATTAAATGTATTTCTAGTTAACAGAGCTTCTCCTATCATTAATGAGATCTATTTTCCATTTTGTAACTGGTCACTATTGGAAAATAAAAACATCAGTTTATTTATGTAAATGAATCCTGACTCAAACATCTAGTAAATAACTATATATCCATCTCCTAATGAATGCTGAAAACTAAATGTCTTCTCTATTTGTAAAAGAAAAAAACCTAGCTATTACCTTTATGATTAATTGAACGTGTTCAGTAAGGTATTACCAAAGTGATAAAATGAGAAGCAAAAATGAAATTTCTGTTGGAATGAACCACTTCCTACACTTGAGTGAGGTGTTTGTTGTCTGTGCCTCTGGGCTAAAGACAGAGAAGGGTTAGAACCAACACACCACTCCATGGAAGAATCCATCTACTCTGAAGAAGGCACTGTGTTCAAATTTTCACAAAAGCTTCTAGCCAGCCAGCCATGTCAAAACATCTGTCCAGATATGTCACATAACGGCCAAGTACCAGCCTGAGCAGAGAGAGGAGGGATTCTGCAGGCAGGGGGCTTCGAGATCATGATGGAAGGACGTGCAAAGATGACCAGCCACACTAGTGGAAGCCCATGAACTGTAGACTAGTGGCTGTGGAGCCCCCTTGGGACTGGACTAGGCCCTCTGGATACGAAAGATGGTTGTTTGGCTTGAACTGTTTGGGGGGCACCAAGGCAGGGGGATCGAGATCCCTGGTGGTTGGACAGGCTTTTGGGAATCTGGTACCTATGGTGTGATGCCTTGTGCAGCCTAGGTGTAGTGGGGAGGGGCTTGGACCTGCCTAGGCTCAGTGTGTTGGGCTCTGCTGACTCCCCATGGGAGACCTTGATTTGGGAGATGTGGGGATGTGGGTTAGCTTGGGAGAGAGGGCTGGGGGTGGGAGGAGGGAGGAGGTGGTATCTATGGGTGGTATGTAGAGTGAGTAGAAAATTTCTTAATAAAGAAAAATGAAAAAAAAAAAAGATTCTATTTGGGAGCTGGAGAAATGTCTCAGTAAGTAAAGGGCTCACTGCTCAAGCATGAGAAGCTGAGTTCTGATCCACAGAACTTACATGCAAAGGAAAATACAAGTCTATGCATAGAATTATACAATGTGGTTCCAGCACTAGAGAGACATACTCAGGATCTCAAGAGCTCTCTGATCATCCATCCATCCAGTCCCACTGGTGTATGCCAGGTTCAGTAAGAGACACTATATTAAAAAAATTAATACTATGGAAAACAATAAAGTAAGACCAACAATACTGGTGATCTCTGGCCTCCAGTCGTGTAGGCATGAGTGTGTATATCTGCACAGAGAGTAGTAAATAAAATAATAAAATAAAAACAATCCAAATAAGAAGCCAGCCATATAAACAAGAAATGACTGGAGAAGTAGAGTCATTAAAAATAATTTAAAATGATCACATACGAAGTACACAGCTATTCACATTTCTGTTTAGAAATAAATTATTACAATCATGAAAATGTTTAAAGATACAATTTGAAAAGTCATTCAAAACAGCAGCATAGGACAGAAAACTCTCATGAAGACCGTTACATAAGACCACAAGGGATGTACAGAAACTAAACCACATAAGACTATGGAATGATACAGAGGCGAACTTGAGTAAACATACAGCTTTTTCCATATATCTTAAAAACATGGGAAGACTGGATTATCACTAACGGAAGCAAAAACAAAACAAATACAAGGGCATTTTTGCCAGGACAAGCCAGAGCTGTATAGCAGACAACTCTCCAGCCTCCTGTGACTTCTCTCTCAGCACCCCTAACTTCCACTGTTACTAAGAGCAGCTGGGGAGGAACCAAAGGTCTCAGGATGGGGCAGGACCAAGAGAAGAAAAAATGTTGGTCCACATAAGGGCTTTTGAACTGTTATTTGAATTCAGTTTGACCCATTATATTTAGAGAAATGAGAACCAAAACTACCACTATCAACTAGGTGAATCTGAGCAATCCATTATGGGCAGATGTCAGTCAGAGGCTTGGGCACAAACATAGCTGTCTTTGGGTCATGGTGACTGTCCTGGGCACAGAGACAAGGCAGAAGCACTTAGTGTTAGGGACATTCACTGTCTGTGGGTGGGGAGTGCTGGGGGCGCTGGTCAGACAGAGTGGGCAGATAGGCAGTGAAAAAAAGTATCACTGCAAGACTCAAGATCACCTTTCTTGGATTCAGCACCATTGGCTTTGGAGGCTGAACAATTGATTGTGGGTGGAAAAGACAGGCTGTCTGTGCTCTGTCGGAAACTATGCAGCAGCTCCTGCCTGTCAGGGTGACTACAACACCCTCACTCCAATTGTGACAACCAAAACTGTCTACAGATATTGCCAAATACCAGGCAGGATGAGGAGACTTGGCTGGCTTAACAACCCTGCCTGAAAAGTGCTGACATGGTTCAGTCCTCAGGGGGAAAGCCGTAACCAAGAGCATGAGCTGTGCATTCTCTGGGGAGATTTTTCAGGGATCAATGAGAACAGTTTCTGGATGCATGACTGAATGGTTGCAAGAGAGAGGACTTTGATAGATCCTCATATGCATGGACACACAATTATATACGTATAGGTCTAACCATCAGTGAGTAGTATCTCACACTATCCACCACACTGTCCAGAGGAAAGGGATTTCTTTGTTTGCTTTTAAGCAATGCCATACTCTTTTTGTTTTTCAGAAATGAGCAAACACTACCAATATGCAAAATACAAAGAAATATTTCTTTCGTTGAGTGTCTATCTCATTCAAAAAGGACTAATGAAGGCAGAGAATGGGGGCTAGGGATCCCAGGCAGAAAATGGGGTGGTAGACAAACAGTAAAAATGAATAAATGAATGAATAAATAAATAGATGAATGTATGAATCAATCAATCAATAAGCATAGCAAATAGCGAAGTATATATTTTAGAATATCATTTGTGTAATCTTAAAAAAATGGGAGGGAACTGAATGGTGAGACCCTCAAATAAGACCCTTAAATAATAATTCTTCAAAGCACACAGTTCCATTTTGTAAGTGAGTTTCTGTCTTCCTTTGTGCCATCATCTTCCTCTCTCTTCTTCAGTGCTACTGACCTTTCTTACAAAAAAAAAAAAAAATGACCTTTATTCGGATTAAGCCTGCTCTGTTTTTTTGCGGAGCCCCAGAGGTGCTCATGAGTGACATGGAGCCTCTCCATCTGTAATGATAATAGGCCTCAAACAGCTTTATCAATAGCCATCCAGTCATTAGAATAGACAGTGGCTCTGTTTTATGAAACTCTCGCCGTTTCATGGCTGTTCTGTTACCTAAGGCACAAATTTGCTTGAAGCCCCTGCCATGATTGCTGGCACACAGCTGCATAGTGCCCTACCGGAAGGCTGGAGTGCAGCGGCTGATCCGGTCAGCTGCTAACAATACCATGAGTCATGGATGCCAGCTGCTTGCAAGTTAACTCGCCATGAGCAGGGCGTATTAAATGACTCATTTAAACCTGAGCCAAACACCAAATAAATGGATAATGTATTCAGATGGACTGGAGAAGAGGAACAGTGATATGTTTGCCTCTGTCTCAGAGATTAGGTAGATCAGTTCCCCAGGTAAACAGTGCCAGGCTAGTGTGTGCAGATGTCAAGAAGCACCACACAGCTACTTTGCAGTGGACGTAGATGTCACCGGAGGGATCCAGCCAGCCAGAGTCCCCCATTCAATCGCATTCTCTTCTATGAATCTTTGCTAAAACAGAGTATGCCTTGCCTGGACTCTGTGGAACACTTACAAAGTCTGCTTCATGTTCCCCACCAAGGACTTCTGGTTGAAAATATTTTCTGTAGGTTTCAAATAAGAAACTGGAAATGACTACAAGGAAATTGAGTCTTTAACTGATCATTGCCCTTGGTGAACCTTTTTGTTGTTGTTGTTGTTGTTGTTGTTGCTGTTGTTGTTGTTGTTGTTGTTGTTGTTGTTGTTTCAAGTGATTTCAAGTATGTTTGCAGACCTCAGAGCAGCCAAGGCCAATCTGTCATTCTGAACATTTTCAGTGGAGAGTAATGAACTCCTAAGCATGAATATGTCTTGTCTCTGGTAAACTCTATTTTGAGAAAACCCACTGACTTCTCTTTGAAGACTTTTTGCATCCGTCTCTGGAGGCAAACAGGGCAACAGTCCAGAACTTTCTTGGCTGTCAGCACAAAGAAGGCTGCACATCAGTAACAAGGGGAAATGGCAAACTTCAGCAAAAACAAAGACCTGTCCTGGTTTTGAAAGAAAGACAGAAAGGGAACAAGACAGGACACACGATCACCTTAGTCGCCTGCCAAGTTTGTGAAGGAGCTCTGAAAAGAGCATAAGTTCCACTGTAAACCAGAAGCCATAATTACTGCTAGAAAAATCTGGAGAGAGGAATTCCACAGAGCTGAGGAGAGCTAATTGCAGGCAGGCAGTGGAGTACAGATAGGGCTTTGAGTGAAGACAGGCCCAGAGCAACAGCCGATGGGGGGGGGCTGTCAGCATCTTCCTCAAACCCAACCACCCTTTCAGAACTCTGGGAGAAGTGAAGGCATGAAGCACTTCTAGAAGCCAGGCTTCGGGGGTGGAGGGGACATGAAGAGCTTTTTGTGACAGCCAGGCATCTCTGAGCCACTTTATGCAGTTTGCTAGAGAACTCTCCTGGCTCTGTTGAGTTTTAGAGAGACTTATGGCTGCTCTCCCGGGAGCCAGGCAGTGATGCCACAGTGAAATGCCATGCCACTCAGAGATCCAGGTTGAGGAAAGATGGCCCCAAACTTTATGAGTGGAGTGGAATCAGGGTGACATACTTCCCAAGTGTTGTACAGGGTGATGACTGCCCGACCAAATGCCACACTATATTTCCCATTTCCTTTATTCTTTCCTACTTATGCTTACTTGTTCAGGCTCTCAGCAACTTTCTTTTCAGCCAAGGAATAAGTATAGAGGCATTTGTGGTTCACCTAGAGATGCCTGCTGGTGCCCTGCAATAAAGCTGATGGTCAAGCAGGTTGGGAGGGGTGGTTACCATCCCATGTTCTTAGATAAGATGAGGTTTAAAAGAACCATCTCTACATCCTCAAAACAGTCAAATATTTTATCTAAGCTAGAGATGCATTGCTCTAGCTTTGCTTTGCCCCAAAGGGCATTTTGTTTCACTGGATAGTGAAATATCTCTTTAACATACTCCTTATTTTTCTGTGAAAAAATATTTGAATAAGCTTCTCTTATGAAACATATACTCTTGCATCTATGGAATAAGAAAACATATATGGAGTTCCAGTATTCTATATTATTGAGGAATTATAAGTGCTAGACAATTCTACAGGTCCACAAAACCATTGTTTTTAGAGTTTATTAGATCTTAAGTATCCCCATCTTCTCACAAAAAAGTGACATTTCCTGGGAACTTGACAGTCTTTGAACACTTAAACAATAACCTGAAAAATATAATTCAGAATGTAAGCCAGGTCATCTAATCCTTCCGAATGAAAAAGCATGAGCTGTCTTGGAAATGATTGAAAGTCCCTACTCTCATGATTTAGAATTATTGGTAAAGCTTACTGATAAATTTAAGAATAAGGGAACTTTATTAGAAGCGACCCTTTCAGCAGAAGCCATCAGCAGACCTGAGGGACACAGAGAATCTACCATTACAAAAAGTTTTGTCCACAGGGTCAAAAATCCGTCAAGAAGTCAGAGTCTGTGACAGACTCGTCCCCACTCTTCACCTGATAGAATCTGTTCACTAACTGAATGTGATAAAGAGGAAAACAAAGCCAAAATTCATCACAGGCAGCATGTTTATGATTGCCTTTTCATAATCAATTTCCTTAAATTGTCCAAGGTAAAGTTTGCTCTGATTAAGAAGAAAACATGAATTTTTTTCTATGCTGTAGAATTTTTTTTCGTTGTAAGTACCATTTGTGTGTCTGTTAAAGCAGATTTTCTTTCTTCTTGTTTGTTTGTTTAGTTTCGTGAGACACATTCTCACAATGTAGCTTGGTTGATTGGCCTAGAACTTGCTATGTAGACCAGACTGGCCTTGTACTCTGGAGTGCTGGAATTAAAGGTATGAGCCACCATCCCACTGAAACAGCTTTCCTTCCAATCAGCACTTCTCAATTGCTAGAACTGTGCCTGGGACTCTGGGCAGATAGCTCTTCTGCTGTGCCTTCTGCAATGGTGTGGGAGAGACTAAAGAGGTCAGGGACATTGCTCTCTTTGCGCCTTTAGTTTTGCTCAGGCCCCTGGGAGGTCCAGTTAGCATGCCTGCTACAGAGAGGAGCAGCACTGATTCTGAGATAGCGATGGGGAACTGTCCAGCAGGCAGTCTGGACCCAAGGGTTCTCCTTCCTTGACTTTCCCTTCACTTCTCCCATGGGGTCATTCTCTCCGGTTCCTCCAGGATCCACCCTGGGAGTACATAAGTGCCTTGGTCTGGGTCTTCCACATAACCTGTATTTCAGGTCAGACCATCTAAACTGCAGCTTGCAATAGTTAGTCATCTTTCTTGCTTCTTTTCATACTAAAACAAAAGTAACAGGAGTGTATGCACTTAGCTGGTGTCACAGCAAATTCAAACTTCTTAAAACCAACTGAAAAAGTCTATGAACTCAAAAGGACAATTCAGAGTTCTCTCACTTCCCCTCCATCCTTCCTTTCTCCCTGTCTCTACCTGTCCTCTCTCCCACCTCCCATTGTTCCCTCCTTCGCATTTCCAAATCTATAAAATCAATGACATCTGTTTCTTTCCATAAATCCCATTTTTCTCCAAAGTAAATCACAAGTCTGTCTTCAGTTTGGAAGGCTATCCTGGAAAGAGAGCTGCGACTCTCAGTGGCAAGTGAGCAGCTTACTAGCACTAAGAAGCTGAAGGCACCGGATTTGTTCTGGGTTGAGTTAACCTTAAAAAAAAGTGCCAAAACCATTCTCCAGATTTGTGTTGGGGAGTTAGTTGAAACTATTTTCATTCCATAAAACAGTTCTATGACATGACCTGCTGTTTCAGTTCCTACATGAGAATAGCTCAACTTTTAAAATTAACTTACAAAATACACAGTACAAAGCACTCTATATAATATAAGCGAGCCTGAGCTGTAACAAAGGCTTCATTATGTAAGCTGATTTTAGAGGATTTTTAGCTCCAGGGGACATTAGAGATTGTGAGTACTTTTAAGCTATGTAGCATCAATGGCCACAAATTTAATTTTCTGAGAATCATAGACCTGAAAGGAATTTACTAATTCACTTTTCTAATTAGAGTTGCATTGCACTCCTTTGTTGTAGACATTTATATTTAATCATATGAATAGTTGATAAGTACACCATTTCAAAGCATGTCAGTATGAGTCATCTGCCTCCTGATTGCCCTCCCAGAACCTTGCTTCAGTGTAGCCTAATTTCCCCAATACACTAACCCTTTCAGCATACTGTGTCATTATAAGATCCTCCAAACTGCAAAATACTCTCTCTCAAACCACACACATGCAGACTTTGCTTTGCATCTAAGGAGCTCCCGGTGGAGGAGTTGTGCATAACAGAGAAAGAGAGAGGGGGCGGGGAGGGAGAGAGAAATCCCAAAGCTCTCCTAGTGCACCAACCCCCAAGGCATGTGAGTCCATCCCGACTTCTTCAGGACTCTGTCCACTTTCTTTCTAAATTGTTTGTCCATGGAGACTTCCATCTACTCCCTGGGGTCCCTGCTTCTGCCTCTGTTATGTAGTTTAACACACTTTTCTCTTCAAAAACTTCCCCTGACATTCAGCCCAAATGTTCTTTAGTCTCCCTTACAATTAATACTCCCCAGCGCTGACCTTTGTGGAAGCACAATAAACCATCCCTTCCTCCCCTGAGTGCCAACGCTCTTTATGCCTTGTGATCCCTCCCCTGACTCTTAGATACCAGTGAAAATATTAAAGTACACTTAGGACACACGTTCTATTGCAGCTCAGCTCCATGATGCTAATAGTTCTTAACCTTCAGAAACCAATTTGATGATTGATCCATTTGCTCAACAAATATATGTGTTTACAGTGTACTGAGTCTTGTGTGAAACACTGGTCTGAAGGGGCAAAGACTCCTCCTCCAACTTCATCTACACATTCAGAGTCTTCTGTTGCTGTCTACTATTCCTGCCGTAATAAGAGATTTGGCATGAATATCATTTTTCCATTGTCTGGGACTTAATAATGTTTTCCTGTAACAAATATTTATCACAATTTCCACATTAAACATTAGGCATTCCTAACTCATTTGTTGCAGTACTAGCACATACTGAATGCTTCATTTCAGAGGTTGCAGATGCTTTTTCTTCTCACGTATGACTGCAAAGCACTCTGTTCTTTTCTCCAGGGTGTGAGCAGTCTGCTTCAGCTTTCCTTAGGAAGAGTGAAGCAGTCAGAAAAATAGGTGACCTGGTGAGCACCATAGACCTACCGGGACACACCAGTGACTCTTTGATTCAGCAACAACATCAGTGACTTTCCCCAGCTTTCCAGTCAGACCCTTCATGTTCACTATGACAAATCTAGTCACTATTTGAATTTGTGTAATGTTTGGGAGAAGGGCTGTAATCAGAAATTTGTAATATGTGAGTGGATTTTAAACAGAGAAGAGGGACAAAATTAATTCAAGAGTATGGAGAGTTGAGTAAGAATGACATCCATAGTCCCATATATTTCAATGTGTAGTCATCAGGGAGTGGCACTATTTGATAGGGATTAGAACAATTAGGAGGTGTGGCCTTGTTAGAGTAGATGTGGCTTTGTTGGAGGAAGTTCCCTGCTGTAATGGTAATAGACTAATCCTCTGAAACTATAAGTAAGCCATGTGATGGCTTGAATAGGTATATGCCTCATAGACTCACATGTTTGAATGGTTATTCCACAGGGAGTGGCACAATTAGAGGTGTGGCCTTGTTGGCAGAAGTGTGTCACTATGGAGGCAGGCTTTGAGGTCTCGTATATACTCAAGCCACGCTTTGTGGAACAGTTCATTTCCTATTACCTTCAGATCTAGATGTAGAACTCTTAGCTCCTTCTCCAGCATCATGTCTGCCTGTGTGTTGCCCTGCTTCTTGCCATGATGATAATGAACTAAACCTGTGAAACTGTAAGCCAGCCTCAATTAAATGTTTTCTTTATAAGAGTTGCTGTTTCTTCATAGCAATAGAAACTTTCACTAATACAGGCCCCAGTTAAATGTTGTCTTTCCTTAGAGTTGCTGTGGTCATGTGTCTCTTCACAGTAACAGAACAATGACTAAGACAGAAAGAAAGGGGAGGAGCAGAAAAGAGGCAATATTTGTAAAATATTTAGGACATTCTTGTCACATATTAAGCACAGTGTCTATGTTAAGGAAAGAAAATCTTTAAGTAAAATAATTTTAAAACATCAGAAATGGAGGCACACAGATTTGAGGATTTCTGCCCTGCTGATGCATGCCTGGATGGGGCCACTTGCTTCCTTGAGATGAGGGAAGATCCCAGAAACAGGATGTACCTTGCTCATAACACTTGGGATCAGTCAGGCTATTTCTATGAATATCTACCATGCCAAGAGATGGAAAGATTTCACTCCTGGCACTGGAGATATTTGCTAATATGAAGGAAGATTAAGGGGGGGGAGGGAAGTGTTAGAATTTTAATTAGGCACTTCTTCCTTCTCAATATGGAAGAAATTAATGTCGCATCAGTAACAAGATTATGCATTTCTATTGTAACTTGTTCTGACCTAAAAGCAACCATCTGAGTTATAATTCTTTCTGTCTTCTTTACACAAAATCACTTGTTTGGGATCATTAATCAAAACCACCTGGTAACATAAAACAAATTGGACAATTAAAGAAACACATTACGATGGAAGCACATGCTAGCTAAAGATGGCCCATCCCTCTGCCTGTGTGTCGGGGAATCTGTCAGTGAGAACGTCATCACAGCACCTAATCAGACTGGTGCTTGTCTTCTCAGCAGGGTAGAAAGAACAATGCCAGATGTCACATTCAAAAGCAGCTATATCATACAAAAATAATAGCACTCTTGATATATTTTGCACTTTCTGTATAATTTTCAAGATAGATAGATAGATAGATAGATAGATAGATAGATAGCGATAGAGAGAGCAATAGAGAGAGCGATGGGTAGATAAATAGATATATATATATATATATGCCAAATACTAAACAGGCAATAAAAGTCATTCCTCTATGAACAAATATTTGGATATTTACAATGAAGATATATAGAACATACATCTAAAATTATTTATAACTTCTCCACATGTTGCCAATCATTTAAAATATACTTAACAGAAAACACACACTACAGATGAAACACCATGAAAATAGACATGTTTCCAAATAAGTGCATTTATCTGATAAATCATGCCTTCCCTGCAGATCTAGCCCAGTGACGGTATATAGTCAGCTGAGCAGAATGGCAACACTGGCATTGTTTTCACACAAGAGATGTACTAGACAGGAGCAGAAGAATCCAGTAAGGCAAGCACGTGGAGACACATGTGCAGAAACAGGAAGGCAAAGCCTGGGATCAGAGGATTCAAGATGGCTTTGTCTATGACATAAATGAAAAATCGGCCATTGCCTCTAGCGTTAACACTCATTTTTCATAAAAGCTGTAGCATGAGGCTGTTGACTCTTAGAGTGCCATACTAACTGAGGCTCTGAGGCTACTCTGGGTTCAAGCAATACACAAAAAAAGCCTTGACATCTGAAAAAAATAGCAAAATGGCTTTCAGTTTTCTACAAGTTTCTCTTAGGCTCAATCCACATAGGTAGAATCTCCCATTCCAAAATATCCCTACCTTTCTATCCCAGAATATGTTACATATCACACCATAAAAATGAGCAAAATCTTCCAATATCCCTTCTCTTCTAAATACAGTATATGTAAGAAGAGATGGAAATGCATGGTGTGCTAATAACTCTCATCTGTCTTTGATTATGAATTGTAAGTTTTCATTTTAGCAATTTATTCCCGAAGGATTTATCAATCATCTACTGTATATCAGGCTCTGGACTAGGGTCTGGGGCTACAGGATGTGGGACAGTAAGAAAAGAGGCATAAGTATACAAGACAGAATGCCTGTCTACCTTCTTAAACAGTGACAGATGATGGGAAAATTAAGGAGCAAGTAGAGGGAATACAGAAAGAAATGCAGTATTGAAGGGGGAAAACAGCCAGTGCAAAGTCCCAGAGGACAAAGTGTATGGGTGTGTCACCGACCAGAAGGTTCAAGTGGCTGAAGCTGAAGGAGATTTGAGAGAGGGGAGGTCAGAACTGAAGCACAGACATGGGGCAAATCTAACCCCGTAAGGCATTATGCATTCCCCCTCCAGCCTTCTATACATGCATGCTTCCCAGGACATCACTCATACAGACTTGAGAAGCCTATGATTCAATAATACAAGACCTTCCATGTTTGAGCATACTTACACTTGTAGGAAACAATATTGTGATCCCATATGGCTGTGATAGCTCTTGGAAAAGGATGAAATGCCAAGGACATGGTCTCTAGCTGAGAGTCAACATTTATATCCCACTCTAAAATTGTCCTTCTCAAGCAGGACACCTCACCCCTAGGTCATCTAAAGGTCACCTTGAAATAGTGGCTTTAATTATTTCTTCTTTGACTTAAGGTGAATTGTGATTATTAAATCTAAATTTCACATTATTTTTACATACACACCAGTATAATACACACAAATTCCTATGCATTTTCTCTCAAAATTGGAAAATGGCTTTTTGATGCAGACCACCATTAACGGGTAATTACAGCTTCCAGTTTGGTCAGTGAAGATAAGCCATGCAAGTGTAGGCTCTGCACTAGCACAGCTGGGGAAATATCCTGTGTAAACAAGGTCAGACAAGACCCACACTCTCTGCCAATACACATGCCCACAGGAAATTGATCCAAGAGCCATCTCACTCTGGCCCTTTTCCAACACAGTGATGAATCCGTTTATCAAAATCACTGTCAGGTAAATGTTGAGAGACCTTGACCAGGGTGTTCCTTCAACTATAAGAGATGGAACACTTTGTAATGTGTTTTCAAATTGAAAGTCACTTATCCTTTTAGTGCCCCAAGAAGGTTTATGAACCAAGTGCATGCTAAAAGAGATTTTGAAAAGAGTCACTCGGAGCTTAGATGGAAAGCCTCAGTAGAGTAGGCTGTGGTAGACTCCCAGTTCTACCTAAAATAGGTTTTAGAATTAAAAGTTTACAGTCCTATTTACTCAGGAAAAGCGTAAGGCTAAAGTACTGGAAATGGGATGTAGTAAAATGCTAGGATTTCCTCCAACTGTTGCTTGGAAATGACAATTCCCTAATGGGAATAGGTCTTTAAAATAGGACATCTGGGTTTTGCTAAGTGGATAATTAAAAGTTTGAAATCTTGCCTAGAAAATGGGACAAAACCTCAAATTACCAATATAGGTGAGACGTTCCCTACTGTCTTTATGATAGAAATGGCACTGGCCCAGCTCAACAAAGGGGCACGATGTCTGAGTTCCAGGGGACCCAGGTGTCAGAAATCATGCTAAACTTCCCACAGATAATGAAAGATCCCAAGTCCCAGGTCCAGCATGGAATGGCTTATTGCTATCCAGGTAAATCCTCACCCTAAAATGTCCCCTACTCCTTCCAAATTCCTGATCAAGACATTGGCTTTCCAGGGTAAACAGCTGGGGACAAGCACAAATTAAAGTCCCACCTCCAAGTTTACCTGAATGAATTTCCTGATGCTTACACAGACATCAAAGGCCTCACATTCACTAGGCGGTCTGGACAGATGCCATTCTGTGAATAAACAAGCCTGTAGTTAGAACATAGGTGAGAGTAGACAGAACATGGTGAAAGAAGTAGACTTGAGGTAAACTTACTCAGAAGCTTACAAAATATGCCCCTTTGCATTATCTGTAATTGAC
This sequence comes from Onychomys torridus, assembly GCF_903995425.1. NCBI lineage: Eukaryota > Metazoa > Chordata > Mammalia > Rodentia > Cricetidae > Onychomys > Onychomys torridus. Next base: position 53,339,768 of record NC_050444.1, read on the forward strand.
TTAATTTGTCTATGCGTTTCATTTAGAGAATACTGCACACAGCATCTTGCTGGGTTGAGGGATGAGAAATAACAGACACAAAAGAATGCTCCAGGAATATCATACCTGCATCGCCATGTTTCAGGATGTGCCTCATGATAATGACATTCTGCTCAGCAGGACACGCCATCTACGGGGACAGTTTATAACATCTGCTGGCAGTTACCATCAGTATATTTAGAACCTTGGCATCATGAACCTGCAGGAGGCCATGAGGAATCAGGGTGCAAAGCTTCATACATTTCACTCCTTACACAATTTGATAAAACACTAAGAAGGCTGTCAAGTATAATATTATGGTGAAAATGTAAGCATCAAGCCATGCTAAGAAAATGTTTAGTTAGTTAGTAAGTGTAAATTAGTTTAATTTGGCACCAAAAGTAAGAATTTCCTGAGGCTAAATAGCAGTGTTCAACATTAATGCTTCAGATTTAGAATTTAGAAATTCTCCACGTCCTTCCTAATGCTGGAAATCATCTCTAAGAGAGAAAAAAATAGATCATCAAGCTTGTTTCAAGCTCATTGTAAACCGGGGGATGGTTTCGCACTGGGGGAGGGGTGACGTGCAGAGGGAGGGTGGTGTGTGCAGAGTGAGGATGTGGACTGAGAGACAGGGCCCAAGAGCTCTGTGAGTGTGGCTTGTGCTGCTTTTGGTGAATCTGAGCCACATGCCAAAGGTTTGTCTTTGTGTAGGAACAGCAGCATGGCAGCTTGGTTTAGACAAGATAAAATCTGAGTCCACATTGTTCAGCATTTCACCAAAGGCAGGAAATGAACAAATGATTTCACTAGGAAAAAAACTACAAAGCCTATCAACTATTGCCTACCCGAGCCTAATCCCACTGTTCAACAGACTGGACGTGCACCGGAACACTGTTTTCTTGCTTTTAGGTCTCGCAGCACGGTGTAAATAAGCCACTAGCTACTGACACTTCATTATCATAGGCTCTGAACATGTATAAGAAGACAAACCCGCCTCCTTTCCAAATGTCCATGTGCAGATGAGTGGACGAAGCTAGAACTTGCTGGCCCACATTCTCATTCCATGAGCTACTACATCATTAGAATCACAGAGGCATGGAATCACTAGGCTCTCTACCTGTTACTTGAATGACCAATAATACCTCTTCCACCATCAGCACCAGGGCTGCCTCCTGCCACAGTGCCCTTCTGTCTCTCTATAGTTCAAGGCTGTAAGTCAATAGCAGCAGCAGTGGCTTTTCGGCTTAGGGTTGTTGTGTGGGCAAGCAGAGAAAGGGAGGAACAGTAAACTGGCTTATACTTCCACATGATGACATCTTGGTGTTGTAATAAGCACCATCTGAGACATGTGTAAGGATGAAATCTAACTGGACAACTATAATGAAAAGTGAATCTGTAAAGAATACCACTCTATTGTTTGAGCTGACATTGTGTTTTCATAAATCAGCATGCAGATCTCCTACCCACCCTGCTACTCAATTATTATATTATCTCTCAGAACCTGGATTACTCCAACATTTATATTACTAATCTGCTTTATGGGAGAATAAAAAGGGTGCTGTCTCCCTACTCTATACCCCAGTGTCCTAGTTAGACTTAATATCACTATGATAAAACATCAAGACCAAAATCCACTTGGGGAGGAAAGGGTTTATTTGGCTTACACTTCCACATCACTGAAGGAAGTCAGGAGAGAAACTCAAACAGGGAAGGAACCTAGAGGCAGGAGCTGATTCAGAGGCCACAGAGGGATGCTGCTCAGAGGCTTGCTCTTCATGGCTTACTCAGCCTGCTTTCTTTTTTTTTTTTTTAATTTTAATTTTTACATCAGCCATGGGTTCCCCCTGTCCTCCCCCTCCTGCCCCCACCCTCACCTTCCCCCCATCCCCTCCCCTCCATTCCCATCTGCTCCAGGGCCAAGACTCCCCTGGGGATTCATTTAAACCTTGTGGATTCAGTACAGGCAGGTCCAGACCCCTCCTTCCAGGCTGAGCAAAGTGTCCCTGTGTAAGCCCAAGGTTCCAAACAGCCAGCTCATGCACTAAGGACAGGTCCTGGTCCCCACAGCCTGGATGCCTCCCAAACAGTTCAAGCTATTCAATTGTCTCACTTATCCAGAGGGCCTGATCCAGCTGGGGGCTCCACAGCCATTGGTTCATAATTCATGTGCTTCCATTCGTTTGGCTATTTGTCCCTGTGCTTTTTGCAATCTTGGTCTCAACAATTCACGCTCTTTCAGTCCCGACTCTTTCTCGACAGTTGGACACCTGGAGCACACCTGTAGTCCCAGCTACTCGGGAGGCTGAGACAGGAGGATCGCTTGAGTCCAGGAGTTCTGGGCTGTAGTGCACTATGCCGATTGGGTGTCCGCACTAAGTTCAGCATCAATATGGTGACCTCCCGGGAGCGGGGGACCACCAGGTTGCCTAAGGAGGGGTGAACTGGCCCAGGTTGGAAACGGAGCAGGTCAAAACTCCCGTGCTGATCAGCCTGCTTTCTTGTAAAACCCAGCACCACCTGCCCAAGGATGGCACAATCCTTAATGAACTGAGCCTTCCCCCCTCAATCACTAATTAAGAAAATGCCTTACAGGCTTGCCTACAACCTGATCTTATGGAGTCATTTCCTCAGTTGAGGTTCTCTCATCTCTGATGACTCCAGCTTGTGTCAAGTTGACATAAAACAAATAAGCAGAGCTAGGAACAAAACATCACTAGATTTTGTTTAAGGAAAAGCTAAGTGGAACATAACTTCTCAACATGCTAAAAATCAGCTCGACTGTGCTATATATATGATCTACTGATATAAATAATCCAATCAACAAATATGATACATGGAAAAACTATGAAAACCAGTGAACATAAAAGTAATTTGTCTCGTAGAACTCAGCGTTAACATCTGGCTGTCCTTTGGGGGTTTAAAAGACTCCTGAGTGGGAGGATGGTATGAAATAGGAGAAAAGTGCAAACATGACCCACCCAACAAACCAAATCAAATAATCATGAGATGCTAAAGCAAGAGACACATTTCCAGGATGCATGCACAACCCAAATGCAGCTAGAATCTCTGGTTCTCCAGAGCTGCCCTGTGAACCACGTATATAACCAACCCCCACATCCTAACATGTCTTTATAAATGCTGAAGAATGAGTGATACGTTGTGAGTTTGTCCATCTCGTAAGTTAAAGCCCTTGAGGAAATTCAAAAGGAATGGTGAAACAATTCTTTCTAATTCAGAAAGTGTATTCTTTGCTTTGCCTCAGCTTGGATTCATGAAAAGTTCCGTGGAAAGCCCAGGGCACCAGGCCCATACTTCCAGCAGCTGGCGTCATTCAGAGGACTCTGATTCTGTAAGCGAGCCCAGGGGAGTTCTCTCCAGGAGAGTTTGCCTTACTGAGTTTGTACTTCAGTAAATATCAGGAAGAGGTGAAGACAGAGAAAGAAAAAAGCAGTAGCCTAGCAAACGCATGTTTGATGAGGAAAGATGGACTGGGGTCAAGGGAGAGGTTTCAGTTGAATATCAAGGCATGTGAGAGAAACCTGCTGCTAATAAACCCACCACATTCCAGTACTGAAGGACTGTTAAAAGCAATAATGATCTCAGAACATCCAAAACTAAATATGGATGGGGAATGCAGGTGACCTCAGAGAAGGCCTAGGTGTCCATAGCACCTGCAGTTCATGAACAATCACATACTCGTACAATTTAGATTTTTTTGAGACATTCTCTGAAACTAGAAGTTGCTAATATTTACATAGATTCCATTGCCTATCAGACATTATTTTACATGCTTTACATATTTTTATTCATTTTCTTCCTTCCTGCCACAACACCACAAAATAATTTCTATTAGGTCACCATTTTGTAGATGGGGAAACTGAGGCTTTAAACAGCCAAGTGGCATGTCCAGAGTGTAATCTTGACCTGTGGCCATGACTATAGCACCGATCTCCTCTTGTTTAGAGATTTCCACAAGCATCTTGGCCTGGGGCTGGAAATATGATTCAGACAATAAGAGCACCTGCTGCCAAGTCTCCCAACCCAAGTTCCAGTCCCAGAATTTACATAGTAAGGAGAGAACTAATTTCAAAATTGTGTCCTCTGACCTTGTACACTGCATGTGTGCAGTTATGAGTTCATTCACATATATACACACAGACACACACACACACACACACAAATAAATAAATGCAATACAAATCAGATCTATTGGTGTAAAATTTTATGTTTATATACCCAGCTGACCTTTCAATAGTTGGTATACATAGTCAAATGAGGCAGAATTATGAAGAAGATTTGTCAAATACACTCCCTCCTGTGCAGAGGCCATCTTTGGAACCTCCTTTGCATGCTCTAACACACTCCTCCTGCACTTCCTAATTTTCCTCCACAACAGAATCAGATGGTAGTTGTGAAGAATGTTTCGATAAATACATCCTATGAAGAATCAGTGGCCAGAGGTTCCCAGTATATAATCAACATTAGGGAAGTGCTTGCTGAATGACTATTAAATGCTAAGGTATTGTCATTGTCAGATGGCTCTTAAGGGTTTTCTTAAACCAAAAGCTCTCTTAAGACAATGTCTCCTTGCCTAGTGGAAGTATTAACTTGAGGGTCGGGTATCGGTTACAAAGCTAACTTCATCCACCTGTGTTCAAGTCAGGTGAATCTGTGCACTTTGGACAGGGACGGCAGGAAATGGAAGCTGTCCCGGGGTCTGGGGTCAGAGGTTGGGGGATGGGCAAGTCAGTCTTGCAGGTGGAATATGAACACCACAGCACAGCATTCCAGCAGGAACAGAGCCAATTCAGCGGGGACATCTGCCAGTTGTTTCTAGTGAAGGAAAGTTATTCTTCCAATGAAAAAACAGCAATGAAGGATCATCTTAGACTGGGAGAAAACTGAGGTTTCACAGTGCCAACATCAGGCTTATTTTTTTCCTTTTAATATCTCCCCATTTGGAGGGATGTGCAATGTGAACAGGGAATCTGGAGTGAAGTTCCTCAGAATTAAAAACATATTAGGAAAATGGTTCCATTAAGCATGTGCCCAATTTAAAATACAGAAATTTTATTAGCTTGAACCATGTACGATTGCCTGATTTCTAATTTAAAAATGGCCAAATAGACCAGGTTTCCTTTGCTTCAGCCCAAAGGGAGAGGTCATAAGCTCCAGTGCAAGTCACCACTGTTAGATATACTTGGTTTGTGAACTAGTATTCCGTGGTCACACAGCTGGTGATGGAAAGCCTCCTGACCACTGCGGCTGGATTCAACTAGGCTGCCACGGCTCCCCCAGAGCACTTACTATCCAGCAACCATGTGACCACTCACTGTGTGTGGTGTATTGGCATGGTGCTGCAGAAGGTCGTCTTTACCATGGAAGAACCGCCTATTATTTCTTGCTCAACTTGAGAGGGAGTTGCCTCAACTAGAGCTCCCCATCCTCTCTGGTGCTATTGAGGTAATGATCTTGTTTGCTTTTCATTGGTGTGATAAAACAGCAACTGAAACCAACTGTATGTCGCTTACAGGTCCATCAACCAGGGAAGCTTGGACAAGAACCCAAGGCAGAAACCAGAAGGCAGGAACTAAAGTCTGCCATGGAGGAGTACTGCTTACTGGCTTGTTCCTCATGACTTTCTCAACCTTTCTTATACCCCCCAGGATCATCTGCCCGGGCATGGCCCTGCCCACAGAGGGCTGAGCCCATCTACATCAATCACTATCTAAGAAAATACTCTACAAACTTGCCCATAGGCCAACCTGTTCAAGGCAATTGCTAAATTGAGGCACCCTCTTCCCGGGTAACACACAGCAGAGGTTGAGAGACAATGTTACAGGGAAGACATACTGTCACACCAGGGTGGAGAAGGTTAAAGTGTGCAGGCACCCAAAGGGCAGGCAGCTCAGAAGTTAAGGAAAATAATGGCAACAACATTTCCATTAACAAGAACATGTTAAGCTGCCTCTCAGTAGGTATTATCCAAGTTAAATAAAATATGAAAAATAAAATTACAAATGGTAACAACAGCTGATACTTACTGAGGAAATTATTCTCTCCCAAGTTGTTGACTAAATACTTCCAACTACTTCTACTACACACATACACACACACACACACACACACACACACACACACACAAAACCTTTTTCAAGTGGCTACTTAACATGTAACAAAACTAATAAGTAAAATTAAGAAACAGGATTAGTAAGATCTCATTTTCTGTGCATTTTCTTAGCAAGTCAACCTAGTCAGAAGCCAGTCTAACAACCTTCAGCTTTCTGAGGAGTTGAAGGGACATCCTAGAGTGTCACCCCTCATTCCCATCCTGACAGCACGTCCTTTCTCCATCCACGTTTCAGCCCAAGTCCGTACTTCCCACAGCAAGGAAAGGGGAAAGAAGGCCATCTATACTCTATTAACCAGTCCCCACCCACGCCGAGTATTTTAGAGACAAGTGTAAGGATCCATCAGAGAACAAAGGATGTAGCGCCACCTAGTGGATAAAAGTTACCATCTACTTCAAATAAGAACAACCAACTTAGAAATCACAAAACCAGCACACCCAGCTGGTGCAGAGGTGCAGTCAGAGGGAGCTCAGCTGTATTCCTCCTCTGCCAAATTCCTATGCGGTGAGCTGGAAGTACAACGACCCATTTTAGAGGGGCATCAAACCTCAACCACCTAAATTCCAGCAGCCTGTGTTCCTGGACACTGCTTTCGGAACCCAGAACAGCAGGGAATGTCCTGGCTTCTCTGCAAATGTTGCAAATAAGGGTTTCCCCTGTAGATAGGAAATGCCACCTCTGCCTAACTGTAGCGCATCTAGTCAGGCTGTGCTGGGTAAGAAACACCTTTCCTTTGCTGAAAACGCCAGGAGAAAAGAACACAGTGGGGGCGGGGTGTGCAGGAAAACAAAGCAACCAGCTTTTGTTTAATGAAAGGCAGCCCCCTCTCCCGTCCCGGACAAGCGCTTAAATCAGATTTAACATGATTATAGAGCCAGATCCAAAAAGAAATGGGAGGTTTGCTGCACTGCCTGTGTTCCAGAGGGCCTTGAGAACCCTGCAAGGGGAAGTCAACTTCCTGTTGCACTGTGACCAGCCCCAGGCAAAACACTTCGCCCTCCTTTCTAAGACTCTCCCAGCAGCTGCATTTCTGACGTTCAGAAAATGTGGTTTTATATCTACCATAGCTATAGCACTGGAAATCACTGTTCCCTCCAGGCCGGAAGACATGGAGCTAAAAAAGTACACACCTTTTCATGGGAATCCAGAGCTTTGTATGTTAGGGCATGGATGTCTGAGATGGGTCTCCATCCCTTTGTTCCTTCAGATCCGTGGCAACGACCTTTTCTCCCCTTTAGGAGGGCATTCAGACTGCTGATCATGGCCATGCAGTGGGAGACACTAACCTGAGTAGTGCTTATTGCAAGCCCTGCCTGCCTGATATGCTGCTTAAAAGGATGTACCTAAACAAGTCAACAGAGTTGTTCCAGTCAACACAGTAACATTAGTCACCAAAAAAAAAAAAAAAAAAAAAAAAAAAAGAACGGATTTTGAAGAAAGGGAATCTCCATTGCAATTTTCCGGGATAACTGAAGAAGGTGTCTAGCCACCTGCTAGCTTCTCTAGCCGGAGGAAATGAGCTCTTGCAGTCCCTAGACAACCTAACGCTTACCTAAGACAACCTCTGACTCCACTTCCATTGTGGCACATACATACCTCAAAGCTTGGTGTCCTGCCTGGAAGTCCCCATCCTATCGTGCCCTCCTGTGCCCAAGGTCTGCTTCTTTACCAACAGCTGTTAAGGTTGTAGTCTGCCCCTGCCCCCACCAAAGCCAGCACAGGCTTGGAGAACCCCCAAGTCCCTAGTCCCTGCTCCCAAAAAGCTTAGATTTTTATCTGGAGCATTTCTGTTATCTGCTTAGTGGCATGGTTTCTCTGACAGGAAGGATTGGACCACGAGTGGGGTGCTCCACCCTTGCAGCTCCAGGGGGACCCTGAACAGGCTTTCAGCACCTCTGCCTGGGCTTTGTCACTGATTGAGACTGAGGCTGCCGGGGCTGTCTTTGGTAAAGGTCACTTATCCCGACTTCAGCACAGAGTGAGCTAAGATGATCAAAGCTATTTCTACTCTCCAACTTCTACAAAAACAAACAAGAAAGAGCAGAGACAGAGACAGAGACAGAGAGACAGACACATAGAGAGAAACAGACAGACAGAGAGGAGAGAAATGTATTAGGAGGGAAATTGCAGTAACATGTATCCACCTGTTCCAGAAAGCAAGAAAACAAAGCAATTGTCACCCAGTCTTCTTGGTCCCACACAGAGTTTGCAGTCCAAGGTGACAGTAGCTTGAGCCAGCCTCTGCCCTCAGCCCAGGTTCCTACCATGTCACAGAGGACTTACTCTGGGGACCCCTTTCAGTGATTCGGTAACAGCTAATGCTTCTCCTTGCAATTCTTCTCTCCCATCCACACACCTTTCTCTTGACACTTTAAAAAAAAAGAAAAAGTGCCTTTTTCAAAAATCTCACTCAGAGGAGAGGGGAAAAAAATCTTTCCTCCTCCTTTCTTCTCTTCTGAGATGCCTGGTTCCATTTTCTCTCATGCAGAGGCCAGGTGGTTAATGCAATTGTAGGTTTGCCTGGGAAGAGAACCACCATTTATAACTGTACTGAGGAATACCCATGCCGGAGTACAGACCAAGACACCCAGGGAAGGTCAGCCTAGCTGATGATTAAAGGGATGAGAGCAAAGGTCCTATCTTTTAGATGTATAAACTGCAAAAATGAGAGTTTATGAGCCAAGGACTTCTCTTCTGTACGAACTGACTGAGGGATATAAATTCCACTTAAAAACCAAGAGCAAAGGCTGGCTGGAAGAAATTTCTTAAACAAAACTAAAAGTGACATGGGATGGGTCCAACTACTGCTCGCAGGCAACAGGTGACAAGGGGGCCCTGGTGGCCTAGAGCGTAAGACCTGATCAACTACCAGAGCCTGGTCCCCTGTCCCTTGCAAGCTTGTGAGAGTTGTCCTTTCTGTGAGCAGTGTCATAGAACTGAAAGCTTCAGTTGGAATTCTAAAGGAAAACTAGATACCAAAATTTCAGGTTTCTTCCTCTGCTAATACTGTTCCTGTTCTGTGGATGACAAGACAGATATTTCAGTATGTGTCAAGGTAGTTCATAGGAATCCACACTAGAAACTTAGAGACCTTACCCATCTCCCTTCCTCCTGGATCCCAGGCCTCAGGTCATCCTCCTTCTTCAGCTGCTTGGGTTCTTTCTTTCTTTCTGTTATTGTTCCATATAAAAACCTTAGTTGAATTTTTGTAACAGTGTTATTCATATTTGTCCCAAGCTGGAAACAATTCAATATCAACTATTGATTGTATGAGATGGTTAAGGGTCCACTCTTGTACAGATTTCAGTCCTGCCTAGGTGTAACCTTACGCCTTGCTTCGGGGCTTTCACACAGCTCTCTTCCGCTTAACGTCCTCTCACCCACCAGGGCAAGCTCAAATTCTGCTTCCTCAAGAACTTATCTTGACCTGGGTTGGACCCCACCCCACTCTTGTTATGTATTTTTTTTTTTTACCATCTGTTACTCTTCCTAGTGTTTTTCATTATGCAAAATAAACAAGCCCCAAGGTAACCATCTTATGCCTGCCTGTGTTCTCACACCCACTAGCAGAAACACAGTGCTATTAGTAAAAATGAAGGACAGGAACAACAGACTTTCAAAAGAAATTTAGAAGAAACTTCCCTTGGGTGGCAGCTTCCACAGCAAGGTTATCCTGCCTTGGACCAAAGAGTCTCATCTCAGCTCTGCCACCTACCAGCTACGTGATTTCAGATACGAAACTCTTTCTAGAGTAGGTTCTTATAGAATTAAACAATTTGCACTGAAGAATCTCTTTTCCTCGTTTTGAGTTTTTGTTTGGTGTTTTGTATCTTGTTTTGTTTTGTGATGGTTTTAGCACATTAGTCATTTGATGAAATGTGCCTGTAAGAAGCTCTGTCTACAGTTTAGACTTGGCGAATTACAGCTCATTCCTATCAGGAGTATGGGTGACCGCTAATCTGTCAGGGAGTATTTAATCTCCTACATAAAGCTGAAGTCTGTGGATTCAAGCAGCTTGAACTATTTTGACATCTATCTATTGTTTTCATTGTCAAACCAGTGCCCACAAAATGATATTGACTGAGTGGAGATTATCAATTTGATTGAAGTTTTATTTTATTACAAATATTTATCTTGGTGTTGTTTCAATTTATCCTGGTTGATGTGTTACTTTCCTTTCCAACCTAAGGAACTTGGAATGGAATGCACAGGTCATAGTTCACAGTGAGATAGTCTTCAAAGTGCTCCTGTGATGTGGAATACATATACATATGTATCAAATATGTGCACACCACACACACACACACACACACACACACACACACACACACACACAATGTATTTGTATCTTATTTTGCCATGGCCACTTAATTTACCAGAAAGCAATGCATTCTTTGTCTTTATGGAGTACTATTCAACTAAATCATTTTTAGAAGGATCCAAATTCTGCATTCACTCCAAACTTAGATTTTTTTTCTAAGATCTGGTTCACAAATATAAAAAAAAAAAAAAATAGTGTGAAGGTTTTTTGTTTGTTTGTTTGTTTGTTTTTGAATGAAATAAAGGTTGAGATGCTCAATGTTGTTAATGGGTTGATTCAATCACAGGACAGTCCTGCTGTGTCAAGAGTCCATCTCACACTTACTTCTATTCTTTCCTCTACACTGAAAACATATTTGTGTCTGTGCATGTACATGCAAATGGGCATAGGATATGGAATGAAATACAACATGGCACATAATTAGATAGCTAGAAAACCTGGCAGTCGGGACTTGGGTGTGTCTCTGAGTACTCTGCCTAATGGTTTAACTCAGCCTAGTGGTTTAAATTAGGAAGCAATACCATCTAATCTTAAGCAAGACTAGAGGAATGACTTGACTATATGATGGCTCCAGAGTATCTATAGATTCATTCCATAAATTGGAGAATGCTGAATCACCCCCACACTTGATCCACATCTTTCCAATTGCCTGTGGTAGCTCAACCACAGGGAGGGAATGAAAAACGTATCTAAACTGGGCACCTAACTCATTCATCTTCTCAACTAAATGATTCTGCCCAACACCATCATAAAATAATGCTTATTTTTTATTTGTTCATATTTATCTACCACTTATTTCAAATGATCCTGCTTACATTTAATCTGAATGTTCATGAGATAATTTATTACCTGAGATTGGCAGACTTACTCCATCTACTCTTATTACAACCATGTCATTTTTCCTAGGCTTCACTCTGGAGTATTATGACAAAATAGCAAGAATGTAATTTTAACAAACATAAAAATTATTGCCATGCAGCTGTGCAAGTATTTCTACCCTGCACTGAGGTCCACAATCAATTCTATTTGTGCATACTGCACAAAGAGAGTAATAATTTAACACCCCTTGGTTTTTCTCCTTTCCTGATGTATTGAGGAGGTAGTTAAAGACTTGAAAACCCCAAGCTTTGTGCCAAATATCTGCAACACTCCTTCTGCAAAACCTGGAACAAAATAATTAAGAAGCTGCTTAAGCAACCATTTGCCACAAACCAGATTGAGGGATTTGAAATATGTACAAATATTTTTAAATAATGCCCCAAAGGGGAAATTCGCACTAATAAGTAAGATCTGCTGTAGCTCCTGCTGGCTGACTCTGCATCCTGGGAGTGCACATGAGTAAATAGAAACAGGTTCCAACATTTTCCATCTTCCCCAAGGTATCTGAAGAAATCCTCTGATTTTTAACTGCTGCAAATCTGGGGCAGAGCCTTTTCTAATAAGATTCTGTAATCTTCACAGCACAATACTCTCCGTGTTCAAGCAATCCCATGACTCATAATTCCCCAGCAGTTACTGCGCCAGGGTGAACTTCTGAGATTCAGATAACATTAAGGCTGTGGTTTATGCCCTGATTGATAACATAGTCAATGGAGGCAACCTGTCCCGGAGAAAGGATCCAAAAAGCTTTGCATAGTGTTTACGATACCGATAACCTCCTGGCTGACGTCTATAGAGGAAAACCTTTGATGGATGAAAGAGGCTATAAGATCTTTTGCACCCAGATAGCAATGTTCCTGGTATATCATTCTTTAGACAATTATGGCACTTTACTCATTGTGTTTGGTCACAAATGCTTAACTGATTTAATAGCAATATGTTTTGCAGAGAGGGCTTGATAAATATAATGAAATCATTTTATGCTAGTTCCTAGGGGACAGGCCATGGAAATGCTGTTAAATGATAATATTTCTTTGTTGTACATCGTATTAGGGCTTTCACTGTGAGTGGAGACAGAATCTAATTGGAATGTTTAAGAGCCTCCCAGACCAATAAATTCCCTGATTTTCAATATGCTTCCTATGTCCCCTCGAATGAAAACTACCATGTCAGAAATGCAGAGTCTCAGGCCTCCCCTCAGACCTACTCAGGACAGTATGAATGAAGGTCAACAGGCCCTTGAAGATGTTCCTGACACACTGGAGTTGAGGAAGCACTCCTCTATCCTGTTCAAGGACAAGCATTAGCCACAATCAATAGACCAGTGAGAGGGATGAAATGTGGCGACATGTGACCCACTTCCTCCACATGTCCTTCTTCTGACATCCTTCCCATGACCTTCAGCATAGACTAGAACCACAGGCATGTGCCTGGGTCATTGTTGGAAGAGTAGTCAGCACACAGGGCTACCATGCCTTGGAAGAAAGTAAAAAAGAGAACCTGGTAGAACAATGTCCATAGCTTTTGTTAGGTATCAATAAGCTGAGCCACAGTAGCTTGATGAGTACATTATGTGCATATGAATTATATATGCCTTGCCAACCAACAGTGGTCTAGATACACCATATCCCTCACTCATACTGATCATCTTAACATGTCAGGAGTCCATTTACTCTGAACAGGCTTCACTGGTCTCTAAGAAAATACCCCCAATTAAAAGGACCTGTTATTATATACAAAAGGCTAATAGACTACATTTAAAGTACAGAGGGGAAAAAAGATAATATTCTTTGGATTTTCCCTTCTGGTGTGAAGTCCATAGTTATAGAGGATGTGAGGCAAGTTGTCCTGTGCATCGTTTTAAAGGTTACTTACAGCCTTGGGGCTCTCTTAGCTGATTGGATTGAACATTAACATTTTGAGTTACTAAAAGGACTTTCCTGGACACCTTTAAAAGATCTATTTACAGAATAAATAAAATGTTGTTTATCTACTTCCCTAAAAGGCAAAGTGGAGTGATTTATATGGAATGGTTGAGATCAAACTGAAGTCGGGCTGGAAACTCTCCTCTCCTCAGAAGACCTCCTCTGTGGAAGACAGGATCTTTAACTTCCAAGTAGCCAGCTTCTGGGAGAGAATCCAGTGGGTTGTTCACTTGCTCGGCTGAAGTTATTTGTATTATTTAGTTGTTTGACTACATCCTTTGTCATAACAAGAGCACCCTGTCTGCTTTTGTGTTTTGAAGGTGATGAAGAATAGCAGAACTGGCTTATTTTAGCTGTGAAGCCCTTGGGTCAGTCCAGACTGTGGCTCGGGCATCCCATCTCTGTTTTGTATTCCATCAAGCCTGCTGGCAGTAGAGCTGGATACAGCACAGTGCTTCCGTAAAGAGACAGACATGTCCAACAGAATCACAAGACTCAAGGCTTTGCCAACTTATCATATCAACATACAACAGACCCTTCAGTCAAACACGGTCACAAGACAAGCAAAGAGCCAGCAGGAATGTTGATTACTGCTTTTGTCTTCCCTCTAACATTGTTGTACTTAATGAAATTATTGAATAATGACATATATGATATATCTGGATAGTGTTAACACTTTACAAAGTATATAAGCTATTTTAGTTAACATCAGAAGATAATGCTGAGAAATGTATCAACAATTGTGTGTTATAACTAAAAAAAAACAACAACAACAACAGAAAACTCTCAATTCCCAGAACTAAGTCTAATTTCTTATGAGTAACAATGAAATAGATGATTGGAGTACAGGATGCTGAAATATGGACATAACTTGCAGGTATGTTTACACAACAAAAAGAATGAGTGTAGGAAAGGTTTCAGTTAGTGGACTGAATAAAGAAAATAACTGTTCCCAAGGTAGGTAGGTCCCAACTCATGTGGGGGAAGGGAGGTCTCAAAAGAATACATGTGCAGAAGAAACCTAAATTCACTGCTTAAGCCGAGGCATCCGTCGGCTGTCCTCCACACTCTGGTTTGCAGGCTTTCAGTTTCAGGCTGGGACATACTCCAACGGCTCTCTAGCCCTGTGCCTTTTGAACCTCAGCCAGCTTTCCTGGCTTTCCAGCTCATAAGTAATACATTGTAGGACTTTCCCCTTTCACAACTTCATGATGGGACAGCTGTAATGTTTGCCTGTCCTCTTGGCTCTCCTATTTTCAAGGTCTCTAATACTTGAACCCCACCATAAGACATTACAATTTCACCAAACTAATAATGATAACATAGAGGGGCGCACCATGAAGAAGAGTTGGAATTCCAGGTGGTGTCATTCCCTACAACACCATCACTGCTAAGAGTCTTCCTCCCTGATGCTGAAACCAACCCCTCACTCTGCAATGGCAAGTTCAATTTGCACCTCAGAATTTTGTAAGGCTTCCACCCATCTTAACAACTTTCTCCTCATCACTGCCCAAACTAAATACCCTTATCTTTGAATCTGGACAGCATTCATTTTGACTGGACATGAGAAAGCATATAAAGCTATGTGTGATTGTTTATCATGCCCGAAGCATGCTGACTATCTTGAGATAGGCTCCAAAGTGCTGAGCCCTGTATTATAGGTGAAACAACATAGATTTGTGTGGAAAACATGAACTGAGAAGCAAGCTTTGAATATATTGAGATCCCAGTGTTTCCTGGGTCCAGGGGAAGGTATGTGAAGATGTCAATCTAAACCGAGAGAAACTTCCTCATACCTCTCTGACAGCTGCATGATAGGATGATGTCCACAATTTTTATTAAAGCACTTTAGTTTATGAGCATGATAAGATATAAGTGCAAAATAGTTTGATTTTAATTCTCCTCATGGGTAGTTAGTACATACCCAGAATGCACAGCACAGACAATCAGTTCCCACTCAAACCCAAGAGCTGCACCACAGAGTATACCATAGTTCCTTCCCCTGCCATCATTCTTCATTTGCAACAGACCTTTTAGGTTGCGTACTAGATGACTAAAATATGTTTATCCCTAGATGAAACGGCCATCCCCTCTGTATGATAAATGCAGAAGGTGACTTTCCTTAATAAAAATCAAAAGCACTCAAAATTTGAGGACTTGTCCAAATGGCCAAGAGTCCTACCAGGCGAAGAGGACATAGGAATTTTCCAAGCATTGTTACCTGCAGCGTCATTGCTGATTGATCCTCCATCTACACATTTCCCTGGGGAGCTCTTGACTATATAATGCTGTAGAATACAGATCCCTGGTTTAGATATACAAGTTGTGGTCAGAGGTCCCAGAAGCCAGAACTTTGTGAGTCAGTTTCTCTCTCTCTTGACCTTTGGCTTCAGGTCACTGTTTATACAAGACCATCCTCTTATTTCACTAGCCACTCCTTTCTTCTTGTTTGGTTCCCCATCTTCCTGATCTTCTGTTAGAATGGCCATGGCTATCTACTCTTCACAACTCTCTCCTGCCGTTCTGCCCTCTCCACAATCTCATTCTATGTTTTAAAACAAACATTAACAAGCTGCTGCTTCTCCTTAATTTGCATCGCCAGCCCAATCTCCTTAAACCCTTTCTCATTGTCTCATCTTCTTGGACATCATACAGATGTTTAACAAGCTTGCCGTGCCTACAATCTTAATTTCTCACTGTCTTTCCCATCCTTATTCATGCTCACAGCAGCACAGACCAAAATGCCTAAGCATTGCCCTTGAGCTGTTCCTCCTTCCCTCACACACCCTAGCCATTAGCAGATCTTGTTGGCTCTCCTTCCAGGAGCTCATTTCACTCCTTCTTGATCACTGGCACCCAACCATTATTGCTAGCCTTTATCATTACAAAGCCTCCCAAATAGTTTCTCTACTTCTCTCTGGCCTCCATAGAATTAAGGTGATATAACCCAGCCTTATCTTCTTCAGTTCAAAAGTTCAAAAAGCCAAAGTCCTTTCAGTGGCATATGAAACCCCATATCCAGACCCTATGACCACCTTTGCTGGTCTCTCTGGACTCATCTCTCCTCATCCATCTCTCTCTAATTGCATGGACATTACTGTTGCTCTCCCAACAAGCCAAGCACACTTCACCTTTGATGTCTTTGCATCAACTCTTCTTCTGGGTGAGAACACCATATCCTCAATTTCTTCCTTAGTTTGTCAACAAAGTGAGTCTTACAGATGTGATCCAGGAGAATTTCCCTAAATATCCTCCATGGAAGCCATGCCTCAATATTTCATTCATGTCCACATTTACAAGCTTTATCTTTACAAGCTTTATCATTAGTAAGCATGATTGATGTATTTTTTACATTCAAAAGAATGTAAAGTATGCTTGGAACCATAACTGGTATTTTGTTTTTTAGTTTTTCAAGACATGGTTTCTCTGTTTAGTCCTTGCTGCCCTGAAACTGTAGACCTGGCTGGCCTCGAACTCAGAGATCTACCTGCCTCTGCCTCCCAAGTGCTGGGATTAAAGACGATAACCGATATTCTATAAATACTTAAGGAACACATCATAGCAATCATCCCATCTTTTTTACCACACTTTTTCTCCTCACTGTTATCTCCCAATGCTGCACCTCAGGATCTTCTGTGGGAGAGGTATGTGTTTGCATGAATGTTATACAGGCACTTGAGTGAATCCTGACTTCCTCTAAGCACCACTAGGTTTATAACCCATGTGTTAGGTAGTGAGGCCAGAGTGAGTTCTCTAGTAATAATATAGACCCATGTCTCCCTATGGACTACTATCAAGGGTGATCTGAGCATGCTTGAGGAAAATCAATGACAGTACTACACAGTGAGCCTGTAACACATAGATGTCACACAAACAAGAGGGCCTGAGCTCAGAACCCCAGCACCCATACAAAAGCTGGGCAAAGTGGTCCACATTTGCAATCCCAGCAATGGAGATGTGGAGATGGGCTTGCCTGCCCATGTGTCTTTCCAACTGTGAGCTCCAGATTGAGCAAGATAGTCTATCTCAAAACATAAGGTGGAGAATGTTGTGATATTTTATTTGTGCTGAAATGTGGTGATATTTTTTCTTGCATTAATAAATAAAGCTTGCCTGAAGATCAGAGAGAAAAGGCCAGCCATTATAAGTAAACAAATAATTCAGGCAATGACCACACACACCCTTAATCCTATCATTGAGCAGGCAGGATCTCTGTGTGTTCAAAGCCACACTGGAAACAGAGCCAGGTGTGGTGGCACACCTTAAATTCCAACAAGCATGAGCTGGCTGTTTGGAACCTTGGGCTTACACAGGGACACTTTGCTCAGCCTGGAAGCGGGGGACTGGAGCTGCCTGTACTGAATCCACCAGGTTTAAATTAATCCCCAGGGGGGTCTTGGCCCTAGAGGGGTGGGAATAGAGTGGAGGGGATGGGGGGAAGGTGGGGATGGGGGCGGGAGGGGGGAGGACGGGGAACCCATGGCTGATGTGTAGAATTAAAACACAAATATAATAAACTAAAAAAAAAAAAAAAAAATTCCAACACTAGTTAACCATGGAGATCTGGAGGTCTGGAGAGACAGACAGGAAGTAGCTGAATGGAGAGAGCAAATCAGATGGCAGAACAGCAAGGCATATTGATGTGGGTAGACAGGAAGTAACTCACATTTGGAAGCTGCAGAACTGGTGAGGTGAGGTTGGCTGGTGGCTTTCCCTATTTTCCTGATCTCTATAAGGCTTTCACCCCTATATTTGGCTCCATGTTTTGTTTTGTTTTTTAATAAGACCATTTAGAAATTTGTCTACAGGATAATGATAGAGGAAGATACAATGCAACAATCTCTGACTCCATACCCACATGTACTCTGTGTACATGCCCAACATACATAGACACATTCATTAGCCTGCACACACAACACACACACACACACACACACACACACACACACACACACACACACAGCCACACACATTGATTCTTGTCATTTAATCTACAATGGTTTCTTTAACCTAAAAATGTTGAAATTAAAATATTTAATCCTAAATACAATTCTTTAACAAGACGGTAGCAACTTTTGTGCTGTTACTAAGAAAAAAGAGCACTTAGGAGCCACAAGTAAGGTGACCTCAATTGTTACCTTGACTACATTTGGAATTAACTAAAACCTAAAAATGACTGGGTATACCTGTGAGGGATTTAAATCATGTGAAACGGGAAGGTACCCGTCTAATCGGGATCTTTAAAATGGGAAGACACACCTTTAATCCAGATCTTTTGAGGTGAGACAACCCATGGATAATCTGGGCCACACCTTCTGCTGGCAGTCTATATAACAGTGCTTCCCAACTTTCCTAATACTGTGACCTTTTAATACAGTTCCTCATGTTGTAGTGACTCACCATAAAATTATTTTCACTGCTACTTCATAATTGTAATCTTGCTACTGTTATGGATCATAATGTAAATATGTGTGTTTTCTGATGGTCTTTGGTGACCCAAAGGGGTCACAACCCACAGGTTGAGAACCACTGCTATATAAGGCTATTGAAGAAAGAAGCTTACTCTCTTTGCCTATCTGATGTTGCCATGGCTAGCAAGTCCACTGGCATTCCTTCACCGGCATTAGAACCTACTTCTTCATGATTCTAACATATACTGAAGACCAACTGAAATATCCAGCCTTGTGGATGGAATTATTCTGGAGTCTCTCAGACTTTCCATTTATAAACAGCTACTATTGTAATTAGCCGGACTACAGCCTGTAAGTCATTCTAATAAACCCCTTTTCTATACATGTAGAGAAAGTCATTCTGTAAGTTCTGTTGTTCTAGAGAACCCTGAATAGTAAGTAGTATCTTTGTTCTGACTGACCTTTGCTGTGGGAGCCCACAAAGATTCCAACTTGTGGTTTGACTGCTCTCCAAGGCTGCATAATAGGGTGCAAAGGCATGGTTACCAGGCGTCTTATATTTCAAGGCCTAATCACAAGATGCTTTGCCATGGGGCATGGTTACCAGGTGTTTTGAAGTGTCTACATTTGTTTGTACTTTGATCTTGAAAGGGGAAGGTCTTTTGCCTCTCCCCTTGCTAGTGTGTAAAGAGCCCATTAGAAATAAACTCAAAGCTGCTGGGTATTGACCCAGGGCCCTCCCAAATTTAGCCTGTGTCTCTGTCTTTTTCTACACCTGTATTTCTTCCTATTACTTCTTAATTCCTCACTCCCCCCTTCAAGGGACCCTTTGATAGGTCAGGACTGAACCCCAAAACTAGGTCCCCCTGACACTTTTCCTCCTGTCATTCTACTCATTTGTAAGATCTAGACAAATATTTTCAGCATCAATCAACAATTTATTATTTTTAGGATTTGTTAGGTAAGAATTCTTTCCTAGTAATCCCATGTCATCTTCCACATATTTCATATTTCAAGTCCTGCTTCTAAATCCTGTCTCATCCCAAATCACCATAAAGGACTAAGCCCATGATAAGGATTAATTGAAAATCATCATGTGACATTAGCTCAAGTGCTCATTTCTTTGACTAATTAGTTTCCACAGAAACTCATACCCCTTTGCTGTGTTATTTATTTTGCAATTATAAATACAGTAAGACATCATTCATATTGGTTTCACCAGTTTGGAATTTGAAGATACTCTGACAAGAGGAAGTCTGGAGATTGACAGTGATTAAGATGATCTTTTCCCTTAATAGATTCCTGTTAATCTTGTAACTGAAGATAAAGGAGTATTGAGAATAGTAATTTTGAAGAAACTTTGAAAATATTAAGGATATACAGTTTATTTTTTCACTTTGTTTTCTTTAATTTAAGATTGTTATGATTTAAATATGAAATGCTCTCAATAGACTCATGTGTTAAGTGCTTGGTCCCCATTGGTGGCATTATTGAGTGATGTCATAGAAGACTTGGAAGTGCAAATTTGCTCAGAGAAGCAAGCCATTAGGATGAGCCATGGGCCAATTTTGTCTCAGGTTCTTTCCTGCCTGCCTCTCTCTGCTTCCCTAGAAACTCTTCCACATGCTGCTGACACTGCATGACCTTCCAAGAGTATCAGGCCAACCAACCACAGAAAAAACCCTCTGAAACTGTGAGCTACAATATGTAATTCCACCCTTTACATTTTGCTCTCAGGTATTGTTGTCCTAGTAACTAGAAAGGTAACAATATAAAAGTAAAAAGTACTTAAATATTTGTTCAGTTACTTCATAATCACTTAGTATTCAACTTTCCTCATAGCAAAGTCTTTTCAACTTTGATTCAATGATCATAATCTCTTTACTTTGTTATTTTGTTTTATTTTTCTAGGTCCTTCCTCTAGGCTTTAACTCTGTAGCTTATACTGATTTACAAGGGTATTGTTGATAGCTTAAAACAAACAACCTGCATTAACAAAATATCATAAATTTGGGAGCTGGAGCAAAGTCTCTGTGGTTAAGAGCACATGCTACTCTAACAGAGCACCCACATGACAGCTCACACACATTTGCAACTCCAGTTCCAGGATATCACATGCCTTCTTCTGACTTCCATAGGCACCAAATATGCAAGTGATGAACAGACATAAATACAGGCAAAACACTCATACACATAAAATAAAAATAAATAAATCTTTGTAAAAAGTAAAGTATATATCATGAAATAGGTAGCTCATAAGCAACAGAAATTTATCTCACCATTCAATGTAAGACAGATCAAGACCCCAGCAAATTCAATGTCTGGTGAAGCTATTTAGAAGCTGAGTTCTGGGAAGGGAGAAAATAGCTCCTTTAGCCCTGAAGATGCAAACAACCCTATTCCTTACCTAAAATGATGACCCTTGGGAGTTAGGATTTTGATGTGGAGATTTTTGAAAGATATAGATATTCAGACAGCAATGAGATAAATTCCAATTCAACATTTCCCCATCTGTCTATGGTATTAACACATTAGTACATAACAATTCTACATGTATTCCTGCGTGCTTCAAGAACTATTAACAGTTTCCTAGTGAAACAGTTTAGTTGCTGCTTATTTTTGATAAACTGGTATCTTCAAAATGAAGTGAGTTAGTCAGGAATAGTATTACATGCTTTTAATCCCAGCACTTAGGAGGCAGAGGCAGGGAGATCTCTGTAAGTTCAAGGCTACCTTGGTCTATATAGCAACTTCCAGGTCAGTTAGGGGTACATACTGAGATCCTGTCCAAAAAAGGAAAAAAATGGTAAACAATAGTTTTCTTTCTGCCCCCCTTTGGTTTTGGGTTTTGGAGACAGGGTCTGACTGTGTAGCCATGACTAGCCTGGCCTGGAACTCCTTATGCAGACCAGCCTTACCTTGAACTCACAGAGATTTGCCTGCCTCTACCTCTGAAGTGCTGGGATTAAAGATGTGCACGACCACTCCTAGCCTTCAGATGGTTTTCTTAAAGACTTATAATAATTAATTACATTGCCAACCTATATGAAGCTGTGTATTCTTAATGTCTCTGAGCGAGTCACTAAGATTTGGAGTATCAACTC
Organism: Onychomys torridus; assembly: GCF_903995425.1. Lineage (NCBI taxonomy): Eukaryota > Metazoa > Chordata > Mammalia > Rodentia > Cricetidae > Onychomys > Onychomys torridus. The sequence goes on from NC_050444.1 coordinate 53,361,560, forward strand.
CTAATGTGACTTTAACAAGGACAGCATTTCAAAGCTGACAATTAACTTGGAAGACATTGCTTCAACCTTTATGTGAAAAAAAATATGTGACATATCTCTCCTTATTGGACCTGAATTTCTATTAATTCACTATTTATTGGCTTGTTTGTAATTTTCATTACTTGGAATTCCTCCAGGAACTGTCAGATCCACAGATCAAATGATTTAGGCATAAATTACTCGAATTAAAAATACCTCAGTGGACATATTGCTGGGATACGGGAAAAATTCTATTTTGCACCTGATGGTCAACAAACTAGCAGTTTGCTTTTCCAAAAGGGAAGGGGCTTTCCATGACAGGGGTCCTCAGAAACCTTCTGCATCTGCTGCCCTGAGATTTGGATGTACCCTTTTTCATCCTCCCAGGCCCTCCAGGCTTGAAAGTCATCCAAGAGCCGGGGACCGATCTGAAGTCAATTGGCTTATACCCAAACTTAATGAAACTTCCTAGGGGGAACCAATTTTGCTCGTTATCCTTTATGTAGATAATATGTGGAATTAATTCTCCTTCCCTAAGCTAGCATCACATCAAGCAGAAAAACACAGCACAATGTTATTAAAGTAATGGAAGGAGTCCAGCCACCGCTAATGCTAACGTTCTGAGAAATCCCTCCACCTCACTGTTTAGCAGAGGAAAGGTCAGGGTTAAGGTCAGCAAAGTTTATGCTTATTCTCTCAGCCTTGCCTTTCTTGAAGCTGGAGCAAGCAGGCAGAGCTGATGTGAGAGGCTTCCTGTTGTGAGGAGGAAAGACATGGATATTTACTATGAACTGTAAATGCTCACACTTATTTGGCAAGGTAATCACAAAACACTACCTTAGGTTTGCAATGAAATTATAAAAATTATACATGAGATATTTTTATGTGCAGAGGCGTTTTCCCTTCTGGGTTTTGGAATCACTGCTTCTTCTTTAATATTCAGCAACCATACATACAGGCTTATTCATAGTCAGCATGAGTAAAGGCTGGTCAGGTAACACCTTTACATTTTAAGCATCAACCTTGTTGCTCATTTTGTTGAAATAAAACCTAATCAACCTTTTGTTACTACAAAAAAAATCTTTTACCAAGTATCTCTTAGCTGTATAAAACAGAGGATTGCAGAGCTGTAAATGCAATGTAAGAAATTAACACATGCAATATAAATACATACATACCATATCTAAACACACACATACACACACACACACACACACACACACACACACACACACACACATACATATATATATGTCCTTACCCTATTTTGATTTTATCCATTCCGAATTAATACTAAAAATATTATGAAAAACAGTAAGATCTGTGGGCCCTTAAGAGTTGAGTATCTGAGGAAAGAAGCAAACTTAAATAAATAACTATAATTATGAGGACTATTCAAAACTTGTAAGGGTCTCTAGCATCGAGTAAAAAAAAAGAAAAAGAAAAAGAAACAATACTGCCAAGATCTAAAAACAGGGCCCATATTTTTCTTCTCTTTTAAGTCACTTAAATGTCACACAAAACATATAAAGTCATGACAGTGAACGTTTTGGAAATGAAGGTAAGTACTACCTGAGAAACAAAGCACATGAAATGAGCCTTCCCTCTGCTAGCCCTGGAGTATTTTCTGGACAGTGTTTTTGGTTGTGCCTAGGGAAGAGAAATCTAAGCGAAACACATGAACTACTTGAGATGACGAAATGAAGCAGAATCCAAGAAAGTCCAGAGCCCTGGTGTCCAAAGGGCAGAGGGTACAAGAAGACATACAGAGAAAGGGGCAATGCCCCGCACTGAGTGCAAAGGACTGAAGAAAATACTCAAGACTGAAGAGGAACCAACCACTCAGCAGATTAGAAATGAAAGCTCCCAGAGGTCACGCATGAGCAGGAACCTCACCCTCAGTATAGCAGGGAGAGCATCTTAGTTTTCCGGCTGGGTAAAGACCTAGAGGAGACACTGCTTCAAGAAGGATGGGATCCTGAGATCAGCTTCATCCACACAACCTAACTCTATTCAGTATAAAACTCAAGAATAATTCTAGAAAAAGAACCACACCCAGAAACCAACAGATGAGAATTCACAATGTCTGGCACAAATTACAAAAAAGAAAAAATGTTAAGTGTGAACAAAAGAAAAATAAATTGGCTAATCAAAAAGAGTCTAGATATGACATAGGCAGTAATAAAACCACCATTACAGCCTGAGTTGATATATGCCAAATGTAGAGAAAAGATTGAGAATCCTAAATAAAAGACATAAAAGGCCCCAATTTGAATTGCTAGAAATAGAAGTTATAATGTCTGCTTTATAAAGACTCAGGCTGCAATAATGGAGTGTGACACTTCAGAAGAAAGGAATGGTGAGCTTGAAGACACAGTATTAAAAACAATCCAAAATGAAGCACAAAAAATTACTGATAAAAACATGAGGCAAGCATCAGTGGAATGTAAGACAATATTCAGTGACTAAATAGCTGAGTGTCTGCATCTCCTAGAATGAAAGGACCATGGAACAAAAAAGATACCTGAAGCTATCGCTTGAGAAATTCCCAAATTTGACCAAAAAAAAAAAAAAATTAAAGATCTACATATTTATAAAGCTTAACAAACAAATGCACAAGTGTGTTAGAATCCTTATCCTCAATCAGAAATGTCAGAAATAGCTAGGGGAAACGTCTAGAAAGGCATATGATTTTAAAACAACACTATAAACAAATTTGATGATTGAAAGTCATAGAATGTTTAATGCCTATGACACACATTGTTTTCCTGTGACTGTATAGCACCTACCAAAATAGACATCTTGAACCAAATAACAAATGGTAATCATTTTAAATAACCTGAGTCAATCAGTTTTTTTTTCTTAGACTGTATTATAAATAAATTAAAATAAATAACAAAAAGTACCTAGAAAACCTCAAAGCATTGGAAACTGTATGACGTAATTATGAAATATGTGTATGTCAAGGTGAAATCAAAATGGAAAATATTAGACACTAAATAAAATGAACATACAATATATCAAAATTAGCAAGGTATCAGCAGATTAGTACCTGTATGGATATTTATAGCACCAAACGCTATCTTCACTTCTCATTAAGAAAACCAGAAAAGGAGCTGGAGAGATGACTCAGTGGTTAAGGACTCAATGCCCCTGCAGAGGACCTGAGTTCAGTTCTCAGCATCCACATGGTGGCTTCCAACCATCTGTACTTTCAGTTCAGTGTGATCAGATACTCTCTTCTGACTTCCACAGGCACCAGGCATGTATACGGCACACATACACTCATGCATGCAAGCAGGCAAACTACTCACAAATATAAAGTAAAAATAAATATTAAAAAAATAAAGGAAGAAAAAAATGGGAGTGATACCCTAGAACTGTAATTCCACTTGGAAGGCTGAGGCAAGAGAATAACCACATACAGGCTCCATAGCAGTGAGATCTATTACTGGCTAGTCTGGGCTACATAGTGACATCTTATCTCATAAAGCAAGCAAACAAAACAAAACAAAAAAAAACCAACCAAACAAACAAAAAAACAAATGAACTGGCAATAGTAACAACAACAACAACAAAAACCTATACAAATAAATAAACACTGGTGCAGAAAAACTGGCTTGGCATGTAAAAGTACTTACAGGGTAAGACTGAAAACCTAAGTTTGATCCTCTAACCTACAGTGAGAGAAAAACCCTCCATCAAAAGCCTCCACTAGTGGCATGCACATCTCCACACTTACCAGCACACATATTATACACACTATAGCAGTGGTGGGGAGAACATACATTAATACACACGTGTTGTGGAATATTACTTTAACTATGTAAAGGTGTGTTGCCTTTGTTTATGCTTCATTTGTTTAACTATGTAAATATCTGTTACATTTGTTTATGCTGCATTTGTTTCACTATGTAAAAATGTGTTACATTTGTTTGTGCTTCGTTTGTTTAATTATGTAAATATATGTTATATTTGTTTACATTGCATTTGTTTATGTAAACATGTGGTGCTGTTTTATCTTACCTGCCTAAGGCACTTGACTGGTCTAATAAAAAGCCAAATGACAAAAAGCTAGGCAGAAGAGGGATAGATAGGGTTGGTGGGTGCAGGTAGGAGGAGAAATCTAGTCTCAAGGAGGAGAGAATGAGGGAGAATGAAAGGGAGACACCTGGGGCCAGCCAGACAGACACAGAGTAGGACATACAGAATGAAAGAAAGGTTAAAAGGCCCAATGTAGTTAGAGTTTTCCTGCCTGGCCCAGTCAGGACAAATCTCTCTTACCCTCCAGTCCCATAGTCGCTCAGACCCAACCAAGAAAGCACACAGAAACTTATATTGCTTATAAACTGTATGGCCGTGGCAGGCTGCTTGTTATCTACTTCTTCTATCTTAAATTAATCCATTTCTGTTAATCTATACTTTGCCACATGGCTTGTGGCTTACCAGTGTCTTTACATGTTGCTTCTCATGGCAGCGGCTGGCGGTGTCTCCCCAGCCTTCTACTTCCCAGAATTCTCTTCTCTCTTGTTCCGCCTATACTTCCTGCCTGGCCACTGGCCAATCAGAACTTTATTTACACAGAGCGATATCCACAGCACTTCCCCTTTTCTTTCTTTTTTTTTTTAAGGAAGGTTTTAACTTTTACATAGAACAATTACATATAACAAAACAATTATCAAGCAAGAATTACAGTTACAATATTAAAGAAGATATCCTATCTTATATTTGTGAGTCTAAGGTTTTATATCTAACTTATCTTTTATCATAACTGAGGAAATTATAACTATCTAGTCTTCAACCACATCAAAGACCTCAGAAGGATATAATATTATCTGAGAACCAGGAGAAGCATGTAAGCATTATTCAGGAGTCTTGCAAGAGTAGACAGAGACAGCTGGCAGCCTGGACAGTCACCTAATGTTCCTTTGTAAAGTTGGGGCATTTGTCTTCAGCCCACAGGGCTAGAGTCTCTCGGTCACTTCTCTCAGTGTCCTGTAGAATGTCTGGCAGTTTCCACTGTGAAGCAGGAACCTGAACGACCATTTTGAAAGCAAAGTTCAGTGGTCACCTTTCTATGGGTCCTGCATGTCCAGGTGATTGAGCAGTCCAGGCAAGAACAGTTTCTTGCCCAAATGACTATTTTTGCCACAGTGAAGATAAACTCCATATGAAGTGTCTTTAATGCCCATCCTCCTCTCTGAAGTAAATTGGTGCTGCCAGGAGCAGATATGTCTCACTGTCCAGAAAGTCTAAATTTTAAAAGTATTTTAAATGCCATATTCTGTAGGTCTTTGAAGTATTTGAAGATTACCTATCTATCTGAAATATGTCTATGTATATCTAGAAGACTTAACTAACATGGCTACGAGTATGATTATCATAGATGACTAATTATTAATCTATTTTAATTATCCATTTCAATTTAAAATGAGCTATACAAACATAATACCTTAAACAAGAGTAGAAATATACACACAGTATAACAAAATTAGCTTTAAGTTTGTATCAATAGACTAAAATCTAGACCAATGTAAAACATTTTAAACAAGTTGTTGCTCTTTAGAAGTAAGTTCCTTAATCTACCCTTTCATCCTATTATATCTGCATCATATCCCCTTTTCTTCTTTAGAAAGAGATCTCATTTATAATCAAACTGCTTTAAAGAAAAATATTGGTTTTTCTCTGTCCCACACCAGAGGGCTCTTCTGATTTGGGACACAAGAATCTCTTAACCTTTTCTTTTCTGGGTTTAGAGAAGGAGTGAGCCAATTCCATCTCCAAAGCCAGCTTGATAATTTTGGGAATGTGGGCGTAGTTTCTCTTGCTACTTCCTGCTGGAGGGGGGCGCTGTATCTTATGGGGACACAAAGAAAATTTTAGGATTATGGAGTAGTCCATTAGGGTGAACCTCTGAGCCAGTTGCCTTGAAAGCATTCTGGATGTCGGATCATTTGGGCCATGGTGTCATTGGAGACCTTTCAGGTGGTCTTGGCTGATCAAACCTGATGTATCTTAATCTGGAACAAATCCACAGCCTCTGGCTTTCTGTGGAAACAAAAGCAGAGACTCCTTTCCAAAGCAACATATCCTTATATCCAAATTTTGAAGTCAAGGTACATTTAAAATTTACATATTTATTTAACTCAACAGCTTTTATGATCAAATCTTTTTCTGCAGTTAAAAATCCCAAAGACAAGACAAACCAGATTCTCTGTGTAATATCCATCTTTGTAAGACTGAAATGCCGCTGTGGCTGCTGGCTCTGCCCACCTCAGCTTCCCAACATAGTGGTGGTACAGTTTACCGCCAGCTCTGGGTCTAGAGCCATGTGTACCATCAACTATCAGAAGCAGTTCTATCAAAGCAGTGCATAGCCCAGAAACCTGTTGTTGTTGTTGTTGTTGTTGTTGTTGTTGTTGTTGTTGTTGTTGTTTTTAACTAGCAAAGGCTAAATTCACCATGTAGCACTGCAGGTCAGACGCACACGCCAGGAACCCGCCATAGTAGCTCAAACAGGCAGGCTGTAGCTAACTTGAGAGAGACAACTAGGAAGCTGTTTTTAGCTCGGTTTTAGAATCTTTTTTTTCAGGTTTTAGGTGGAAATTCTTGCCAACACGTTGGGCACCATTTGAAAACTCTAACTACAGCCCAAGGTAAAATGTAGATGAAGAGAAACAGGTTAATTTAAGTTATAAGAGATAGTAGGACATGCATAAGCTAAATCTGAACATTAATAACTAATAATGTCTATATATCATGATTTGGGAGTTGGTTGGTGGCCCCCCCAAAAAAGCCTGTTACACACATATATAATAATAAGTTTAAAAATTTGTAAAACAATAAAAGGGGGGAATTGAAGCAAATCAGTGTTGACAATCAAAGAGACAGTAAAGGATAGCAACTAATGAAACAGAAAACAATAAAGTTAATGAAAAAAAAAAACTTGTTCCAATATACACAATATATATCAATCTCAAAACAATTAGCTAACTGAAAGAAACTGGATAAAAGGGGATACACACAGCACATACATCAGTTACATAAAACCTTCACAAGGTCACAGAAAGTACATCAGGGGTTGTCGGAGATGAGAAGAGGGAAGGGGAGGATGAAGAGCATCAAGAAACCATTGACATGAGGGGTGATGGAAGTTTATTACCTACCTGTGAGGATGGTTTGCTAACTTAATACATATCTCAGCAGTGTGTGATGTACCTTAAACATGGACAGTTTATCAATCTTACCTCAAGAAAATTTTTATTATAGGTGTGTAGTGTGTGTGTATGTGTGTGTGGTGTTTGTATGTGTGTATTTGTATGGTGTGTGTGGTGACTCTGTGTGTGTGAGGGGGGTAATGGTGTGTGTGTGTGTGTGTGTGTGTGTGTGTGTGTGTGGTGTTTGTGTGTGTGTGTGTGTGTGGTGTGTGTGTGTGTGTGTGTGTGTGGTGTTTGTGTGTGTGTGTGTATGTGTGTGGTGTTTGTGTGTGTGTGGGTGTGTGTGTGTGTGTGTGTGTGTGTGTGTGTGTGTGTGTGTGTGTGTGTGTGTATAAGTGAGTATATGAGGCACGTGTAGAGATCAAGGACAAACTTCAGGAGTCTGTTCTCCCCTTAATGTCATTTCCAGGGATCGAACTCAAATTATCAAGCTTCATTCCATGACCACTGAGCCATCTTGTTGCCCCTAGAAAAAGTTGTGGGGATTTTGTTTTGTCTTGTAAGATATTAAAGGATTGCTCAGTCAGCAGGATGCTTACGACATAAGTATGAAAACCTAAGTTCGCATCCCAAGCCCCCGTGTGAAAGCTGGGCAGAGCAGCATGTGTCTATAACCCTAGCTCTGGGAGCAGAGAAACAGAAGGATCCCTAAAGCTTTCAGGCAGTCAGTCCAGGTCAATTGCAGCTCAACATTTAGTGAAAGATACTGTCTCAAAAGCAAGAGGAAGAACAACTTAGATACTTCTGTGGACTTCTGGCCTCCATACAATATGCATATTTGTGCACGTGCACCCACATGCATATGCTTACTGAAAAGCACATACACCTGCATACACCGCACATACACACATATCCTAATGATAATAAAAACAGAGCTTAGTAAGTCCACAATTTGAATGAAATTTGGGTTGAAAATGACTCTCCCATAAACTGGCGAGGAAAGTCAGTTTCTGACCTTATTCAGAACACCAAAAGAAAAACAGTCAGATATGTCATCCAGATGTCAGGCCTTGATAATTTTCAAGAAAATAATTTAGTCAGAGGGTGAAGACATGTTAAAAACAGCTCAAGGGATTAAACAGCCCCAGAAAGCGACTTAAAGAGAAATGAGAAAAATAAAACTGAGGAATGGGATCCATGACTCTGAGAGGCACACAGCCTCAGGAAGGGTTTTCTGGGATGAGGGGATCTGAGTATTTTTGGAGACTGAAGGAAAGTACTAGGCAGACTGGGAAACTAAAGAATTAAAGAACAGTTGTGTGACGTTCTAGGTGGACAGTTTAAAACAGAACTAAAAGTGTATAGATGGGGATGTCTCATGAAAAGGTACTGGCTGTGATGGGTTGAATGAGAATACCCCCCAAGCACATAGATTTGAATGCTTAGTCACCAGGAAATAGCACTGTTTGGGAAGGACTAGGAGGTGTGGTCTTGTTGAAGAAAATGTGTCACTGGGGATGGGCTTTGAGGTTTCAAAAGTCCACTCCAGGCCCAGTCTCTCTCTCTCTCTCTCTCTCTCTCTCTCTCTCTCTCTCTCTCTCTCTCTCTCCCTCCCTCCCCTCCTCCTTCCCCACCTCTCTCTCACTTGCCTGTGGATCAGGATGTAAACTGCACAGCTACTGCTCCAGCACCATGCTTAACACATTCCCTGCCATAACAATAATGGACTGGCTCTCTGAAGCTGTAAACTAGTCCCCCAGTTATATGTTTTCTGAGTTGTCTTGGCCATGGTGTCTCTTTACAGCAAGAGATCAGTAACTAAGACACTTGCCTTCCAAAGAAGAAACACTGATGAATTATCAGAGATGAGAAAATAATTGTGAAGAAAGGTCAAGCAATTTGCTAAATTGTACCAAAAATTTTAGAGCAGGACTAGAAATTTAACACAGAATAACTAGGTAAATAAAAATTTTGTCAGGTTCTGGTAAAAGCTCTACCAAGTTTTAAAACTACAAATTACTGTACAGATAGCAAATGTGATGCCAGGTTTATTCTGGAAGTAAAAGTAAAGAAAACAAGTGGTTAGTTTGGCGAGGAGATGGATGACAGCCAAGTGGGTACTCCCAGGGGTCAAAGGAGATACATCTGTGGTGGATCCTTAGCATGTATATAAAATGGAATTCTGGCGTATCCATCTAGTCACCGAAAATAAAGAAATGTTTATTTGGAATCTGGTAGATCCTATGTTGTAGAGCATGCAAGAGCAATTATCTTCAATGAAGGTTAACAGCAGATAAACTGTGGAAGAATAAATACATTTATTGATTCCTATTCATTGCTGTGGACATTAGGCTGCAATTGAATCAGCACATCTCACAGCAAGGAGATATTTTAAGGGTTATAAAGTTCAACACTGTCATTTTATTGATGAGAGACAAAGAAACAGTAGAGGCTCTTCCCAAAGGTAATAGGAGAGAAAACAAGATCTTTCTGTCTTCCAGTTCATATTCTACCCACTTGTCTTTTAACTTTGTTGACGAACATTAAAGGCAATACTATCAAATATTTATGGTATAGTTAAGTTTATGAAGTATTAAATTTGAAAGAATCTTAATACAAGATAGTACTAGTACATTCAAAAGCTCACATGGTTTGTTTTTTTTTTGTATTTACAACTGAAACTATAAGTCAATTTAAAAATGTTATAACTGCTTTTTTTTCTAGTCTCAATTAATTATTAAGTAAATGCATTATATGGAGCTGTTTGACCTGGTCTTTAGTTTTCTTAATTATAGCAACAAATTAGAGTAAGAAATTATTTCCAAATGGGAATGTGAGGTTACAGTTCTCTTGAGATCAGGGACTATTCTATCACCTAGCATTTAGCATACATGATAAGTGCTCAAAATATTTACCGAATTAATTACTAAAACATGATAAAGGGGCACAGCTAAGAGAGTCAGAGTCATGGGAAGGTCATTCTCAGCTCCCTTGGGCACTGAAGACTTCAGAGAAGGTAGCATTTGGCAAATGTAGGCCCTGAGAAAGGAAATCTCAATAGTCAATGTACCAAGGACACCTCCATAGGATCTGGAGGAGCCAGGGGCTGGAAGAGAACACATCATCAGCCAGGACTTCACTGGGCACCAGAAATTGGTGAGAAAATTGTGAGATGAGCAGAACGTGTGATTTGGAAGAGAAATGCTTTCTAGTAGAACTTGGAGTCGGAGGCTTTGGGTTCCAGTTTTGATTACACTGTTAACCAGCAAGTTACACTGAGCTGTACCAGACTCTGACCCACTGCCATTCTCTACCCACCTTCTTGAGAATACACTAAGTCACCAGTGACCAGTGAATTTTAAATTAAAGCAGTGGACACTTTTATTCTTTGATGTCAGCTTACATTGTCCTCTCTGTCTTTATAGACTTGTCCACTGAAGCTCTCTGTGGCCGCCTTCCTGTAATTTGTTCTCTAATTTCTCCTTTGTGCCTCTTACGCTAATTTTTCTTCTAAATGTTGTCCTCAAAAACCCTTTCCCCAATCTTCTTTTTTGTTCTGCATAGTTTTTCAATCAATTTTATCTACCACATTATTTTAATATTCAAATTTTAGCTCAGACACATCCAACATCCTACTAAATATTTCCACACGTCACATGTATGTCTCTTACTCATCCTAACCTGAGAAACAATATGAATAGCAGCAAACTCATATTCTCTTCTTCCCTCTGCCACAGCTTGCAACTGCAAACTCTTGTCCCTTCTCCAGTTTGTGGAATGGTATCTTCCTGCTACTCAAACCTCAGTCTTCTATTCTAGTGACTGTTATTGTTCCCTCCAGTGCCCAGTGCTTCCCAGGCCAGCTTCCAGAAGCCCCCACACCACCTCTCTGTCTCTCTCTGTCTCTCTTGTACACATACACAACACACACAGGCATAAGGATATATGACATAATGTCACTTGTGATAAAAATGCTCCTCCCAAGGACTATAGACCATGGAAAACATACAAACAAAAACCTGGTGCCAGGCTTTGGAAACATCCCTTCAAATTGTTGGTCCAGGAAATCCAAGACACTCCCAAAATTGTATAAACTATTGCCATTGCCCTTGATTGCTTTCCAGATCTTGAAGGTAAGAGCCTATTGCTGAAGACACCACACACTTTGGACACCAAATTGGTGGAATTGATCTATAACTGACCTGAAGTCTCCTCTGATGACTAGGCCTTCATAGTATCAGAAGGTGCAAGCTGCCAAGAGACTAAAGTAATCAGTAATCCTACCCTGATGTAATGCCTATCAGCCATAACGATGATCAGTCTAGTAAGATATACCCATGGGTGTAATAATGCCACTTATATCATAGGAGTGACCAACAATTGTCTAATTGGACTTGGATTCTCACAGTGGGAGGGAAGTAGTTCCTGGCACTGTAACTACTCAGGGCTAGTGAGGCTATGAACCCTAGAGGAGAAGCTACTGCTTTCACTTTCCCAAACCAGTATAATCTCTAAGTTAATCTCCAAATATTCCTCTTATGCACACAGAGAAACATAACTTTCATCCCTCATCAAAGAAACTTCTACTTACAGCAGCATATGGAATCTACTACAGAGATTCACAACTAGTCAAAATCCAGAGAACTGCTTTGCAGTGTACACACCCCCAAATGATACAACTATAACATAAACACTTTATCTAAGGGTCGGGGGTGGCATTAAGAAGTAGGAAACAGAAACCAGAGTATTAGGACATCTGCTGGGAGAGAATGCTCCCCAGACGTGATAGAAGCTACACCCTTCAAATCTCAGCAATGTAGTTGCATAAATGAGACATGCACAAGGACAACATCAGTTGGCATGCTCACACAGATGGGTTCGATCTCTTATGGACCTACTCTAAATGAAGAGCTACTTGTAATTAATGGCTGCTAAGAAAAGGAGAATTAGTACTCTCCAAGGAGAAGCCCTCTGATAAATTATTCCACCTAAGTGCTCAGCCCTAAATAACACATAAATATGAACAACACTTCCTGCTTAACATACTTTAGTTCATTCTTAGAAGGGGATTCTGTGTTACAATTACTCTGATCTAATCATAAATGACTCTCATGATATACTAAATATGTAATGTTATAATAAATCTACCATGAACTCCAAAGTCACTGTCATTATCTGTAAAAAGCCTTTCATGATCCACAGCTTTTGACACTTAGTCTCCTCTCCAGTCACTTTCCCTTTTTCCTGTTCATTCTGAATTAATTGCCCTTCACATATGTGCTCTTGTGTTCTTATGGAGAAAGCCACATCCTGTATAGGCCACAACACAAGCCCCATTCATCATTCACCTTCAGATCAAGGATTCTCAGGGTGTCTTACCTGGCTTTCTTGATAGCTCTCCCGGGGATGGACCACTTCCTTTCTGTGCTTCTGCCTTTTATCTCAGTGGCTCATAGGCTTTCTTCTTTTCTTTCATGTCAGTGCCTTTGCAACAGCAATTCTTAGACGTCAGGAACTGTGTCTTATTTGTTGTTAGCCTCTCAACACATGGGAAGTGACTGACAACTGTTGGAAGAACAGATCATTGAACTGAAAGAATGTGACAGTTTTAAGTGGCTGAGAAAGTCGAAATTAGCATAAGAGTTTAAGATTTATGTGTCAACATGGATAACTCTGAAGTGTGATTTTCAGCCCTTGTGTCCAAGCTTTAATCTCTCCATTCAAATTCCATTTAGTCATTAGACTCCTTTGGGCTTTGAAATATCACCAGCATCCTAGCCAACCTCTGGCACCACTGGATCTCACAGCAGGGTAGCAGGGAAGCAGATGCCTGTAGGTTTTTCTTAAGTCAATTTTCAATTTAAACAGTGGGAGATTTCCATTTAAATAATTTTTGTTTTGCTCAAATCCCAGTATCTAGAATGAGACAATCTTAAAATTAAATAAGTAGCATCAATAATTTAAATTAGGAAGCTGTACTTACACCCAAAAAAAGCTGTATATCTTCCTATTAAACGCTCTCACTATTTATGGTGGACCTGGCCATAAGAAGATCTCTGGCCGGGCTGGAGAGATGGCTCAGTGGTTAAGAGCGCCGACTGCTCTTCCAGAGGTCCTGAGTTCAATTCCCAGCAACCACATGGTGGTTCACAACCACCTGTAATGAGATCTGGTGCCCTCTTCTGGCCTTCAGGGACACATGCACACAGAGCACTGTATACATAATAAATAATAAAATCTTTAAAAAAGAAGAAGAAGAAGAAGAAGAAGAAGAAGAAGAAGAAGAAGAAGAAGAAGAAGAAGAAGAAGATCTCTGGTTCCTTAAGTATGTACTACTAACCTCCAGGGCTCCACTGGAACTGAGAGGTACTGGCACCCATCTCAGGACATTCAATGAAAATAGAAGCGTATAAGCACTCAAGATATCTCAGGCTCTTCCTAGTCCACTTCAGTTGTCCTATTTATTGAGTTTGACTCAGTAAAACTGCTGTAAATGAGACAGTACCTATGCCAAACTCAAACCCTGCCCAAACTCTGCCATTATTGAAAATCTTTCCTCAGTAGAAATACTTTCAGCATCACACAAATTGTTGTTCAAGAGCAAAGACAAGTTTGAACAAAACGCCTTTACAATTTTTTTCTGTTTTTAGTGGTGTGTGTGCACATGTGTACATCTCCAACTTAGGGTCTTATACATGCTAAGCAAGTGCTATACAACCAAACCATACCCCTGCCATTACTATGTATATTTCTACCATACCTCTTTGCCCTACAATCACCAAAAGCTCTATGAAAAGAATGGCAATTTCTTCTTCCTTCCCTATTGAAAACTGAGAGCCCAAGTGATCCTTACGGCCCTTTGGTCTGTGAAATATTCACTTTAGCCCTCTGGTTTGGGAACACTCACATTATATGAAATAATCACCACCCTTTTAAATACACCACTCTGGAGTCTAGAATCCTTCTCCTCTATAAGGTGATAATTGTAGTAATGACCTCACCATCAGGTATTTCTTGGGAATTAATGATCAACTGAGGTTAATGGACCACAGAACAGCCATGGTCCATCAACTCCATCCAGCCTGTCATTAATCCCCAGGAAACATTCTGCTTCCTGATTATTATTGTTTAATTTAGACTCTCTTTATTCTCATCAAGCCTTGCAATATCACTACATCCACCAAGAAGCTGTGTTTTGTTTTATGAGTCTACATCCTCATGTTTCAGTAGGAAAGGTTTCCCTAACTGCTCATTAAATAAAACCGGAATGGACTTATTAAAAGTTTAAAAGCTATTAAATATCTCTAGACACTTTACTATTTACACATATTTTGACATTACTTAAAACTCATCAGTGTTGTCCCTCAGACATAGCCCTTAGCACTGTCTTCCCAGTCATTCTTAGCCCACCCTTTACTTCTCAGAATAAACCTAATCACTTTATTTAACTTTACAAATTACTCTCCCAGGCTCAAAACAGTTTTATACAATAAATGGTTTCATAAGTTGTCTAAACCCTAAATGCTACATGTCCTATCCAAGCAGTTTCCAGCCATTACACAGCCGCAAGCATCCCTGCCTCCTTTATTAGCCCTTCCTACAATGTTACATTTCACTTAGGGGCACATAACCCTTTGCTAGCCTTCCTTTTGGTTTGTTTTCTTCTATAGTTTGATGAATGGATCTGTAGCAGGTCTGAAATAGGTGTGAATAGAAGGAAGGGAGACAAGGTCTCAGAATATCACTTTATGAAGCAAGCCTTTTTCAATACCAAGGTCAACTTTAAAAATGTGGCTTAATGTGAGAAAAATTCTTTTTCACCAAATAATACTTAACAAAAATACATGCAAAGGTTGTCTGAATCATCATGATATGACATTAAAGCCAGGGAAGGAAAATGAGGTGGAGACACAGTAGGTAATGAAGGCTTCTTGTTAAGCCTGAAATCATTTTTAATGCAGACATAATGCAGTAACAAATACTGAAGAACTCAAAAGTGAATATATTGGGACATGTATAGGCATCAACAGGTCATAAAAGGTCACTCAGCAGACAGATTAGTTTTATTGGTAGGTGTTCCATTAACTACATGGCCTTTGACAAATTGACTTTTTGCAGCTCAGCATCCTCATGCAGAAAAAAAGGAACAGATCTAGCTAACTCTGGTTCCTTTTCAACAATAACCTACATGGTTCTTTGAGTCCATGTAATAACTAGTTGTCATCATGGAATTTCACATAACATGGAATTTTTTTCAAACATCTATTTTCTTTTCTTCCATGCTCATGCAATGATGTCTGTGTATTAATTTTCCATATATGAGAACACAATGTGAAATAAACAGAATTACAGAGGATATAATAATATCAATTATTTAAAAAAGAAAACTGCATGCAACCCCATACCAAGGCATATAGGTCAGTAGTGGAAACTGCAAAAAAAAAAAAAAAAAAAAAAATTCATAGTGACAAATGGGGATAAGTGGATAAGAAGAGGCTGAAAAGGAAGAATAAAAAATACTCCGTGGGAGAAGTGGTTGGGAGAATGAGAGAAGAGAGAAGAAAAGGGTAACACAGTAACTTTTAGGGCATCTCTTGAGTAAAAATGTAGGAAGACATGAGACTATAAAATAAGGCACAGTTAGAACAAGTTAGACCACTATAAATGAAAGTTTCCCTGTCCTGCCCCATTCTGCAGCCATTTCTAAATGATCACTAAGAGGCTTAGTATTACCTATAAATGACCAGCCAGTAGCTTAGGCTTATTACTAACTAGCTCTTACACTTAAATTAACCCATAGTTCTTATCCATGTTTAGCCACATGGCTTGGCACCTTTTTTCAGTATGGCATTCTCATCTTGCTTCCTGTGTCTAGCTGGTGGCTCTTGGCTCCATGTTTCCTCCTTCCAGAATTCTCCTAGTCTGATTGCCCTGCCTGTACTTCCTGCCTGGCTACTGGCCAATCAGCATTTTATTAAATCAATTTGGGTGACAAAACTTTACAGTGTACAAGAGCATTATCCCATAGCATTTCCCCTTTTTTGTCTAATTAAAAAGGAAGATTTTTAACCTTTATATAGTAAAATATGAACAGTTATTAAGTAAGAATTACAGTAACATATCCAATCCATTTGCATTTGATGAAAATAGAGAAAATAATTATCTATCTTATCTTGGTGTGTCTAAAGTTTTGTATATAATTTACTTTCTATTATAACTAAGGAAGATTATAATTATTTAGTCTTCAATGCCATCAAAGATCCCAGAAGGATGTAATATGACCTAATGACAGGGAGATCAGCCTGCCTGGACAGTCACTCAAAGTTCTTATGCAACATTGGGGCATCCATTTTTGGTTACAGGCTTAGAATATCTGACAGACTTACCTGTGCTGCAGGATTTTTTAACGCGTTTTCTGCCTTGTCTTGGAAAAGTTCTTTAGTCACTTTATTGGTGTGTTCTTCTTGTCCAATTTGTATAGAATACTGTCAGCAGTCGAGGCAAGGGCACTTTCTTTGCCCCCATAGCTAGATTTTGCCAACTCCATGTGGAGTTTCTTCCATGTCCACCATCCTCTTTGAAGTGATTGGCACTGCCAAGAGCAGACGTGTCTCATTGTCACAAAAGTCTAAGTTCTTAAAACATTTAAAATGCCATATTCTGTAGGTTTTGAAGTGTTTGAAGATTGCCTATCTATCTGAAATATATCTCTGTATGACCTTGAAAACATACCTAACATGCTATACATTTGATATTATAGATGAATATTAATCCATATTTCTTAATTATATATTACATTTTAAATGAGCAGCATAAACATAATACCCGAAACAAAAGTAGGAAGACACATACAGCATAACAAAGTAAACTAAAATCCATACTGATTTAAAATATACAAAATTAACAGTTGTTTTTTGGATTAAAATAGATTTAATAATATGCCCTTTTCATCAATTATATATCATATCTTTGTTATTATTACTATTACTTTTCTTTCATACATTATGCCCTGACTGAAGTTTCCCCTACCTCCACTCTTTCAGTCTCTCCTCACCTTTCCTCTCCCTCAGATCTACTCTCCTTTGTTTCCCTTCAAAAAAACGAGCAGACCTTCCAGGGATATCAACAAAACACAACATAACAACTTACAATAAGACTAAACGCAAATCCTCATTTGAAGACTGGATGAGGCAACCCAGTAGGAGGAAAAGAGTCCCAACAGCACACAAAATAGTAGGAGACATCTCCAGCCAGACTGTTAGGAGTCCCATAAGAACACCAAGACTCACAACCATAAATTGTATGCAGAGGACCTAGCTCAGACTCATACTGGCTCCCTGATCATTGCTTCAGTCTCTGTGAGCCCCAATGAGCTTTACTTAGTTGATTCTGTGGGCTCTGTTCTTCTGGTGTCCTCAACACCTGGCTTCCACAATCTTTCCTCTCCCATCTTCCTTGGGATTGTCCAAGCTCTGCCGCATGTTTGACTGTGGGTCTCTGCTTCTGTTCTCATTAGTTGCTGGATGGAACTTCTTTGATGTCTGGGCTAGGCTCTAGTCTATAACTATAGCAGAACAACATTAGCAATCAATATTCCCAGTCTTGCTTGGTTCTATCCTGGGTCTCTCTCCAACCTCTGGTAGTGTCAGATGTGAGCTCCCTCTTAAGGTGTGGGTCTCAAGCTGGACCAGTCATTTGTTGACCATGCCTACATGTTCTGCACCATCATTACCCTAGCACATTTTGGAGGCAGGACAGAGTGTAAATAGAAGGTATGTAGCTGGATTGATATTCCATTCTCAGTGTGGAAGCTTTGGCTACCAATAGAAGATGGCTGCTCTATACTTCCCCCCTCTCCTTTGCTAGGAAACTTCCCTAGCATCTCTTTCAAAGATTTCAGGGATTTTCCTCTGTACTAGGTTTCCACATCAATCCCCAAATGTATTCTTCGACATGTAGATATCCACTTAGATCAGCACCATTTGTTGAAGAAGCTTTCTTTTGAATTGTGTATTTCTGGCTTTATCAAAATCAGCTGTCCATAGGTGTATGGATATATGTCTGGGTCTTTAATTCAATTCTACTGATCCATCTGTCTGTTTTTACGCAAATGCCATGCAGTTTTTATTATTATAGCTCTGTAGTACAACTTGAAATCAGGGATAGTTATATCTCCAGAAGTTCTTTTATTGTACAGGATTCTTTTAGCTATCCTGAACTTTTGTTTTTCCATATGAAGCTGAGTATTATCTGTTGTGGAATATTAGTTTAAGATGTGTTACATTTGTTTATGCTGTGGAATTTTTGTTTAATGCAAAAATGTGTTGCATTCTTTTATGTTGCATTTGTTTAACTATGTGAGGCTGTGTTACTTTGCCAGCCTAGAATACCTGATTGGTCTAATAAAGAGCTGAATGGCCAATAGCTATGCAGGAGA
Source organism: Onychomys torridus (assembly GCF_903995425.1). Classification (NCBI taxonomy): domain Eukaryota; kingdom Metazoa; phylum Chordata; class Mammalia; order Rodentia; family Cricetidae; genus Onychomys; species Onychomys torridus. The sequence continues at coordinate 53,380,172 of NC_050444.1, forward strand.
ATGAATAGGTAGGGCTTCCAGGAAGAGAGAATAAGGAGGAGAGAGGACATAAGGGCCAGCCACCAAGCTGCACAGCAAGCCACAGAGTAAGAAGTAAAGAAAGGTATATAGAATAGATAAGGTAAAAGCACAGAGGCAATAGGCAGCTAGGACAAATTAAGAAAAGCTGGCAAGAAACAAGCCAAGCAAAGGTCTGGCATCCATAAGGAAGAATAAGTGTGGTGATATTGTGTCCCTCAATATATTGTGTACCCTAATAAACTTTTCTGGGGTCAGAGAACAGAACAGCCACTAGATAGACATAGAGGCCAGAAAATGGTGGCACACAGCCTTCTGTAGGCAGAGATCCATCTGGTTTTCTGTAAGTCTATTCAAGCTTTGTGCATGTTGATTTAGAGGGCCTTGCTTTCTTGGTGTTCTCTATCACCTCTGTCTCTTATGGTCTTTCTGCCTCCTCTTCAGCAAGGTTCCATTTGAATTTGATGGAGACATCCCATTTAGGGCTGAATACTCTGGAGTCTTTCACTCTCTGCAAAGTGTCTGGTTATGTATCTCTGTATTTATTCCCATTTGCTTGAGGATAAATTTTCTTTGATGATTGCTAAGTAAGATATTGATGTATGAGTTGCAGAAAGTCATTAGGAGTCATTTTATTGCTATGTTCCTTTAATATAATAGTAGTATTTGGTTTTATCCTATGTCCTTGGACTATCAAGTCTCAGGTCCTTGTCACCCAAGCGGTGTTGTGTATTGGTTCCATCTTGTGGAGAGAGCCTTAAGTCAAATCAGATATTGACTGGTTGCTTCCAAAAGCATTTTGCCACCTAGAACATCTTGCAGGCAGGACACAACTGTAGACCAGACCATTTAGTGGCTTGGTGGGTGTTTACTTTCTCTTTTTGTAGCATATAAAGTACCTTCCTATACCAAAGGTACCAGAGATAGGGGAGAAGGCTCTGTGTAGGTTCCATTCAACTTCTCCATGTTCAATGAGTTGTGTGCATATTGTCTTCAGCAATGAGACTTTGCTGTCACTTTAGAGAGAGCAACCTACAATCTTGACAACAGACTGGGTTGTTTGGAGAGTCCTATGGGACCCCTTTGGCTACAAGTAACCTAATCCTGATTCTGGAAGCTCATTTGGTGACAATAGATGGCCAATTGAGGCTGTCTTCCACATTATTTGGTGATTTCATTTAGATTACCTTCGTATATGTATATATTTTAGGAAGTTTCTATTGTATTAGGTTTCCATAATACCCCTCAAATGGCTCTTAATTTTAGTTGCCTCTCTCTCCATGTTGCTACCCTTCTTCCCTGTCCCCTCCTCCTTCCCTCTTGATTCTCTGTTGGAAGCCTGTTTGTTTTCTAAGGAGAAACATAAAGAGTTAAATCTGGATGGGAGGGGAGGTGGAGAGTATTTGGGAGTAGCAGAGGGAGGAAAACCATAATCAGGATCTATTGTATGAAAAAAATCTATTTTATATGTATATTAATAGATTGTATGTATATATATATGTATATATTGAGTATATCAGATAAATTACATAAATGTTTATGATGGGTTAGATGGGTTCCTCCACATCAAATTTTTAACTATATAAAAAAAACCCCAAAGTATTGCTGAGTCTAACTCCCAAGTATGAAATATTCAAATAAAATATTTCACAGTTGCTTATAGAGTGTTTAGAATTCAGTGTAAGTCAAATGGATTTACCAAGAGACAATTCACATAATACATAGAGAGAGCAACTGACAGAATATTCAAAGACAAGAACAAAAAGAGAGGGAGAAAAAAAAAAAAACTATTCTCACAAAGGACAGCCATTACTGAGACCCTAGTTATTCATCAGTAGATGTTGGTCTTCTATGTGCAACATAACCTTCCAAAGGTATTGTCAAAAGCCTTCATACTAGGGACTTTTGAACTCAGACTGGATAACACATTAGGACGGATTTTCAAGGAGATGCTTCCACACAGAGAAATTGAACTCTGTTGTATGACATCCTCTACTGTTGTGTTATTTGATAAGATTTTAAAGAATGGGAGAGGGAAGATTATTCAAATTCTTTTTATTCATATATATTTTTTTTTCCACTAAAGGGTAACTATTCTAGTATGATTAATGCAATGAAAGACATACTTGATCACATAATTGTAGCTTTAGATGTACAATTAGTAGGTGACTTGGAGGAAACAAGTGCCATTTACAGTTGACTAGAACTAAGGAGGCTTGGAAAAATAAATCATCTAGCTTCTCTGCAGTTCAGATGATCTGCTGTGAAATGGGAGAATGAGAGGTAGAACTCCACATGCTCAGTTCTTCTGTTAACCTACATTTGATATTGTTTATGGTGTTTATCAAATACAAGATGAGGATAGCGTAAGTAAGAACAAATACACACATACTGTAAAGTAAAGCCGTGTTCCTTAGTGGACTGACAATGGCTTCCACAGCAACAAAGGAAGTATGCAGGAACTCTAGTTTTCATAGAAGGCAGTCCAAGTACAATTGGATTCAGGATCTCAAGGCATGTTTCCTGAGAAAACTATGCCTAAGTCTAGAGGTTGGGTGGGGTAGGACATTGCTTGTGAGAAGAGAATATACAAAGGCAATGTGAACAAAGAAAAACATCAAACCAACTCCAAGTTCAATCTCAGTGTTCTAATTGTTAGCTGCACTGGGAAGAGTTTGGTTTCTCTTTCCTAAACAGGTAATCCAAAGCTGGTTTGGGAGATCTTCTGTCATTGTTAGCCAGGGGACTTTCAACTTCCTTCTCTGCTATTATGAGTGTATCCTGGTCCTCCTTTTCCAAGAGAAAGTCCTGACCATTGTACCCGAATCCCAAGCAACACCTAACAGGAGAGAGGACAGGCAGCAAAGGATTCAGTAGCATCATCTGGAAGAAATTTCCATGAAGCAGCCACACCAAACCAGATCTCCTTGTTTTCTCAGTCAAGTTACCAGGCATGCTGGGACTTGTGGCTTTCATTCTTTATAGCTATGTATCACCTAAGATTTGGAGATCCTAAGAAGTGAAGTACACATGCTAGAAAAAGAAACTAAACATTACCATAATGTTCTATTGAACGCCAACAGGAAAACTCCCGAGGTCTGATGAGAATATGTGTCTGTGCTATTCACTTAACCCCATATTGTGAAATAGTTCCTGAAAGACACCATGCTAGTGAGACTTTTTCATCATCGTTTCTGGTTCCAGAGGAAAACAGAAGAAAGGAACAAAGATTTATTTGGCTTCATAATCCCAGAGGTCCCAATCCAGGCTCAGCTAAATCCATCACTTCTGCATGAAGTAAGGCAGAATATCAGGATGGCAAGAATGTGTGACACATGGTGTCACGAGAAAGCAGAAAAGGGAAGTCAGGAAACAGGATACATCTTGTCTGCAGCACATCCCCAGTGACCTACTTTCTACATCCAGGCCCATCTTTTGATTTTCATCACCTCTCAATAATGCCATCATATTATGACTGTTCAAGAGGTAAATCCATTGGTTTGGTCAGTGTGGTCAGAATGCAATCTCTTCCCCAGTATCCATCACCTAGCAAACTCACTGCATGAGTTTGTGAAGAACAGTCACCTGGAAACACTTACTCAGTCAACATTTGGTACGAAAACAGATCAATGAATGCAGGCTTTCACAGGCACCAAGCAATGAAAATGCATAAAGAGTGTAGCAGTTTATCAACACTCCTTTACAGACTAGAACAAAATAATCATCACACAAAAACAGCTCCATCTTCCTCATGGGCCACGGAAAGCACGTGCCTGTGAAGTTATATGGGGCTGGATTGCTAGCCAGGTTTACCACTTACTACCTTTTACAATCCTTCATATTTTATTGCATCGCACTGAGACTTATACCAAGCCTAAACATCTAAAGTGCAAAATATTTTCACTGTTAACACAGTATGTAACAAAGTATAAAGCAACACAAAATACACTGTCCAAGACATGCCCTGCTCTCAGTAACCATCACTTCTTTTCTTTTTCTGTGTTTCTTACAAAACACAACTTTCAAAAGATTCTGTTTCTGACTTCTATCCTTGAGTGAGGCTGATTGTTTCTCAGAGCACATAGTGGCAGATATTAAAAACTTGAGTTCTATGAAATTTTTTAGCCCAAATCTCCCTTTTGTAGATTCTTACATGTGTATGTGTTAAAGTTAAAGCTTTCAAAGGGAGCCCAATTATGAGTAAAGCCCTTGAGAAGGATGTTAAATTTTGAAACATAGCTCTATTAATCATGGATATATATTGTTCTTAAGTATACACACGTGAATTTTTAAAAAGCATTTAATTTATGAGTAATTACATCCTGTCATATTTTGGTAGTCTGGTAGAAAAACCTCATGTGAAGAAATGTTAATGAGGAAACAATGGAAGAGTTACTTAACACACTTCCCTCAAAATACAAACACATATTAAAACACAAACTATCAATTCATTTTTAAAACCATTATTGGTTTTGGTTTTCTCTAATTGATGCACTCCTAAATAATGAAAGTAGTCATGTGGCTGGAGTGTATTAGGTTTTGTCCAGACACATTTCATCTTTGAGCAGTTATTGGAGTAAATATCTGTGGCTAAGATAATCACTGAAGGTTGAACTTACTGGGGAAAAAAAATGAATTCAGAAGTAGGTCAAGAATTCCTTCAAAGCTGCAGATACCCGGAGAAGCAGCCAAGCTGTCAGCTGCTAATCGAGTAACAGTGTTGATCCTGCAAAACATTCCCAGTGTCACCAGGACAAGAACTAAAAAGAACCCAGAAAATGGTCAATATTGGGAGAGCTATAAATTGCTTTTAGGATTTATATTTTTCCAGACTTCTAAAGGTAGCATTTAATATAATAATCTGGGTGATTTCCCCAATTTAATTATAATAAAACAGAGATTCCAAAATCCCATTTCTTATTACTTTTCATTGAGATTTAAGTATTGTTCATCCTTAAAACCAGAGTGATATTTTTTTTTTATATCCGAAAAGCTATTTACTCCTAAGCCTGGCAGGTATAAATTTTTAAGGGAAATAGACATGACCAGATGTTGACATGTTTTCCCTCCTAAACTACTTGTCTGGACAAGCCAGAGAATGACATAAATTCTTGAGAATTTGCTCGGCCTGTGTTAGGGTCCGAGGCTGCTGTTTGTTCTATTTTGTAGAAGACACAGGAAGTTGACATGTGGTTAGCACTTGGGTCCTGTGCTTTCCACCCATTATAGCACTTTATCCTCATCAATCCAGGCAATGAGAAGGCAATATCCCAGGTACATTCGAGAAGCTGTTACGCCATGTGGCAGTGCAGTTGCTACAAGCATGAGGGCTCAGGATTTATCAGATGACCCCTGTGTTTCTAATAAAGCAGCTGTGCTGTGGGGCTTACCTGGGATAGAAAGCTTGGAAGACAGGAAGCTTTGTTTCTGAAGACAGGCAACTGCTTAGCAGACAGCCTGACTGGTGAACTGGCAAAGCTGAGGACCTTGAGGATGTGCTCAGCAGGACAAATTTACTTTTGAGGCTACCTTCTCACATCATTACACGCACCCCAAATCTTAGCCTGTGGTTCTAGCAATCACTTCAGACTCACAACCAAGAGACTAACAAGCATTGGATTTAATATCATCGGAGCCCTTCTTCTCTATGATGGTTATAACATCTACCACTACCGAGCACTTACTAGGCAATGTGTACAGCGTATTCTTGGTGTTATATTAATCCATCTTCAAAAATCTTTATAAATTAAAAACTATTATGTCTCCATTTCAGGGGTGCATGGAGTTTGGTTTAATGTATGAAACAGCCCTGCTGAGGTGACCCACATGGCTAACAGCCATGTGGGGGCTGGCAGTCAAGTCTGTTGTATGTTCAAATTCTTAGGTACTATTACTCTGTCCCTCTCCGCCATCACCTCCTCTGTCCACTCCTCTCCCCAACCTCAACTTTTTCAAAAGACAAGCCTACTCATGCTTTTGATTGGGCACCAGACAAAAATCAGAGAGGACATTTTCTCTAATTTATTCACTGGTTTGTCTAACTTCTTACAATTTATAGAATGTATACAAAAGAATCTCTCCCTCTCTCAACGGCTCCTTTTATTGAGCTCAGATTTTCTCCATTGACACTGTATAAGTTGTGCCTGATCCAAAAGTGCGTTCATAATATGGAAAAGCTTCGTGAAAATCCAAAGGAAAGCCAGAAACTCCAGCGAATTCTGCAGCGCCATAGCACAGGAGTAAAGGCTCCAGCTTGTGTGGGAGACAAAAGTCCTTCTCTGTTCACTTGTAGTCACTGCCTTTGGAATACTTTCCAGATCCTCTGTTGGAAGAGTGCCTTGGACTCTTCCTCCTTTTATTATGAGAGCAGGTTCTCATTTATTTTCAGTCTTTGTTTGTTTTCAACATTGCCCCCAATTTTAAAAAGGGAGTTATGAGGTTTCTGTACCTTTAGACATACAATATGGAACTTTCGCCTAACTGCATTGTTACTCAGCTTGAATGTCTGAATCAAAGCGTACTGGTGTTAATTGATTGGAAACACTGGCTTATTTGTTCACAACTGGAAATCAAAGCTGATGGGCTTGACCTTGTCTCTGGGGACACATATCACCAAATCCTTGTTGGGAATTCTGCTTTACAGAAAATGAAAGTGGAAACAGCAAGGTGAATTGTGCTGGCATGTCACCTGATGGGAATATTTGTCTTTTCTCATAAAAGCCTCCTGGCACTGCTGTTTGGTGCTGAGAATCTCTGAAGGAAGCCAGGACAACATTTTATGCTTAATAATCTGTCTGGCATCCAGAGTCTCATTTTACACCTTCTTCTCTGTCCATCAAAGTCTCCTTCTAAACATACTTCTCTGTCCATCAGGGAAAGACTCTGCTGGCATACCACACAACACTTTAAAACTCAAAATCCTGTGTGACCTTGGAAAATTTAGCTGACAATTTTTAAATCACGTAACTTGTGGAAAGAAAATAAGAGACATCACTGCTTATTTTGCCTGTCACCTTGATTACTCGAATCACAGAATGACATCCTTTTAATGGCTGAAAATATCCTCTCTAATTTGGGTTTAAAGGAGTTTCTAAATTACTTGTATTTCCTTTTCACATTTGAAGAGTAAATACTCCACAGAAACTTAGGAAGTTGTGGTGACTGGAGCTTACAAAGTGAAGCCAGTAACTTTTCCCTAACCCCCACTGGGCACTGTTTGCCAGTTACATGGTTGGTGTGCCTAGGAGATCGAAAGCATTTAGTGCCTAAAACAATGTTTCTCCACCTGTAGGTTGTGACCCCCTTTGTTGGGGGGGGAGGGGGTCAAATGACCTTTTCACATGGGTCAACCAAAAACATCAGAAAATGTTACAATTCACAACAGTAGCAAAATTAGAGTTATGAAGTAGCAATGAAAATGATTTTATTGTTGGGGTCATCACAACATGAGGAACTATAGTCAAGGGTCCCAGTATTTGGAGGTTAAGAACCACTGATCTAAGTTAATTGTCATCTTAGTTGGGGAGTCTCCAGCCACACTTTTGCTAGTAATCAACAAGAATGAATTAGGAGCCAGGTGATGGTGGTGGCATACACATTTAATCCCAGCACCTGGGAGGCAAGGTCAGGAGGATCTCTGTGAGTTCGAGGCCAGCCTGGTCTATAGAGCAAGATCCAGGACAGGCACTCAAACTACACAGAGAAACCCCTGTCTCAAAAAAAAAAAAAAGAATAATTTAGGAAAGACCAAGTATTAGCTCATTGGACTGGAATCATCTGGCTCTAGGGGCTTTAGGTAATGTCCTTCAGGTCCAAAGCACCCCTCTAGTCCTCTAAAACCTTCCTTCCTCTAGAGCACAGATTCTCACCCTGTGGGCCACGACCCCTGGGGGTTGCAAATCGGATATTTACATTAGAATTTGTTGGCAGTGGCAAAACTACAGTTATGAAGGGGCAAGGAAAATAATTTCATGTTTGGGGGTCACCACAACATGAAGAACTGTATCAAAGGGTCCAAGCACCAGGCCCTCATAGAAACCAGATATCAAGAGGTTTCAGCTATGGCAGATACCAGCTGGGAAGGAGGGATGTTTCTGCTGTTGTTACAGATAATCTGACGTCTGCCATTCTTGACAGCTGCAGAATCCATGTTGAGTCCTTATTGTACAAAGTAGGCATTATTTTAAGATTTCCTGGGGAAGTTGAGAGCCCTAAATTTTCATTAACTTGATTCTGAGTAGATGATCTGGTACCTGTGGCTTTGAGACACTAACAAAGAGAGGAAAAATGATATTCCCTTTTCCTTTCCTGCTGTGAGGACAAGCAACACCTGAAAGCCAGTTTTACAGGGCTCAGGGCAACTTGGGTCTCAGGCCAGATGTCCCCATGTTCACTGGATTCCAGAGATTCCATCCCTGAACATATCCATATTCCTAAAAAGTGAATCAGAGCCTTGTTTTGATGACATTGAGAATGTAGCATGTCCCCAAGGGCTCCACTGAGGGTGCTGTCCTGCATGCACTAGCTACACAGTGGTACAAGCCATACTCTGCACTGGGAAATGAATCAAAGTAGCAGCAGTTCAGGCTATTTCTATCTCTTCCTGTAATAGGTTAGCTGTCCTCCATTTCACCCACAGGAATTAACTGCTCTGAATCACTCCCCTGCAGTGCACGTTGCTCTGTTGTATATACAGTCACCACAGCATAGTGTGATACTTGGAGTCCATGTCTCTTCCTACAGGGTTCTTTAGCCCTTCTGCTTTATCGCATGGGTAAGATTCCTGCCCATCAAGAATGCATAGTAATTAATGGCTTGTTGTATAAATATGTTATTGCTGAAGGGATTCTTTTTTTTTTTTTTAATTTTTCTCATGTATTACATGTCAGTTGCATTTTCTCCTCCCCCCATTCCTCCCAGTCCCTCCTCCTAACCTTTCCTCTCTCCCAGATCCACTCCTCCTCCATTTCCCCAAGCCTCCCAGGGGTATCAATGGAACATAGCATAACAACTTACAACAAGACTAGGCACATATTCTCAATCAAAGCTGGTCCCAAGAGCAAGCAAAAGAGTCAGAGACAACCCCAGCTATCACAAGAACAAAAAGACTCACAACCATAACACACATGTAGAGGACCTAGCTCAGACCTATACTGGCTCCCTGATTGTTTTTTCAGTCTCTGTGAGCCCCTATGGGCACTGCTTAGTTGATTCTGTGGGCGATGTTCTTCTGGTGTCCTCAACACCTCTGGCTCCTAAATCTTTCCTCCTCACTCTTCCCTGGAGTCCCCCAAGCTCCACATAATGTTTGGCTGTGGGTCTCTGCATCTGCTTCCATCAGTTAATGGATGAAGCCTCTCTAATGATGACTAGCCTGTAGTCTATGAGTACAGCAAAATATCATTAAGGATTATTTCATTATTTTTTACCAATCATGTTTTGTTCTACTCTAGGACTTTGGGGTGTCCAGCCTCTGGTCCTTGGCCATCTAGGCAGTGTCAGGCATGGGTTCCCTCTCATGGCATGGTCTCAAGATGGATCCTTCATTTGTTGGCCACTCCCACAAGTTCTGTGAATTACTCCAGCACATCTTGCAGGCAGGATAAATTTCAGGTTGAAGGTTTTATGGCTGGGTTGTTGTCCCAGTCCCACCACTGGAAGCCTTGCCTGGTCATAGGAGACAGACAGTTCAGGCTCTATATTCCTCATTACTAGGAGTCTTGAATAGGGTCATCCTTGTAGATTCCAGGAGGTTTCCATTGCACTAGATTTCCACATTACCCAGCCCCCCAAATGTCCTACAATTCCAGTGATTTCTCCCTCCACCACCACCACTGCTGTGCCTGATCCGAAGTGAGGTAACCCAGACCCAGAAAGACAAACATGGTATGTACTTACTTAAAAGTGGATAGTAGTTGTGAAGTGAATGTTAATCATGCTACAATCCACAGACCCAGGGATGCTAAGTAACAAGGAAGGCTGAAAGGGGAAATGCATGGATATCTCCCTGGGAAGGGGAAATTGATTTCTCAAGCAGGCTGGGGACTAGTGTGGATGGGAATGCTGAAGGGATTCTAATAGAATTAGATAACTGACAGATTAGCTGAAGCTGGTGCTCATTTGTAATAGGCTTAAACTACTTCCAAGGTAGGTAAAAGAGATAGACTAAAATACTATATTCCCCCTACTTATGGCTAGAAGACTCGGAGTGGGTTTGGCCTAGTGAGTTGTTTCATCACCCCAGTGAGAAAGTCGGAACAATAGTGTATTGCTTTCTGCAATATGAGAATGCGAGGCCCATCAGACCACTGATGAACATTACAAAGGAAATGTATGATGTAAAAGACAACAGAGTTTTAAAAGTAAAACAACTTACTATATAAGTTAGAAATTTTCAGTGCTACTCTTAGTAATATGTTTTTAAAAACTAAAATAATCACATTTAAAATACATTCTTGCTAATGTAAAAACCTTAAAAATCATATTGATTTCCATTAAGAAAATGTGCTTAACCACTCTTTTACAAGCCATCATCAGACATGTTAGGCAAGAACAAATATCCGTGCAGAAAATCATGCCACTGTAGTTCCCCTGCGTCTTTCATATGGCCACGAATAAATGTTTGCCTGAGCCCATTCCCCCTGAGTGGAAAGCCTCTGGTGACTGTGTTTAATTGTCACACACACCAAGCCCTTACTTCATAACAGCTCTCATCACGGCAGTTTTTAAGTCTGTGGCCAGAGCTCACTGAAGACCTGGAAGTGTTCACTTTAAGGTTGACTCCTGACGAGAATGAGCCTTTGCTGTGCCTTTTGCTGCATGTATATCCAGTCCAGCGGCAAGTGGACTTTTGACTAAAACAAATACCAGGAAGTTCATTCCCAGCACTTGGCTTATTTAAATAACTTGTGTGTTTCTTTGCCTATGAGGATAGACATTGGTTCTCTCATGTTTACAAAAGTTTGTTCAGTTATTCTAAGTTGGATTCTCCTAATTTTGTTGGTTTTTCTATGCTTATTATAGCTCCCTGAGCTAAAAATACACAAAAAATTAACAAGAAACAAAACCAGCCACTCCATGGCATAATTTCTATTCCACTTTAAAATTTGCAATTTCTTTCAAATGACGTTTAGTCTGTGCTGAGTCCCTAGGACCCCCCCCCATTATAAGTTTCAGATAATGAAACTGTCTTTTTCTGTGTGATTGCCATAAATAAATTGAAATGTAAATAAATAAATATGTTTAAAACTTCAGAGCATTAGATTAACAATTTGACAATTAAATTTCTAACTTTCAAAAAGACTACTCTTTTCCTGCTATATATTGCCAAAGAATAATTTTCAAGCTGGTAAAATCATATCATTTGGACAAGCATATAATGAAATCAGTGAGCAGATAAAACCAACCCAAAATTTACTTAAGAAGATTGCCTTCTCGGACAAATATATGGGTATGTACGATATAATAGGTTGTTGACTTAGATGCAAAACTGGTTAATGTTCACCAGAGCCACAAACATAAACCAGGGGCTTATCTGATCAATTCAAACACACAGTTTAACCTCTGCCAGCACATAGTTCCCAACCCCTTAAAGTGAAAAGCAATGTTCTGCTCTGCTCCAAAAGGACTTCGAGTATTCTCTTTTGCTTATTTCTATATTTCAGATAATTTTCCTGACAGTGTATAATGGCTATTTTACCTCAGACAGAAGGAAACTTAAAGACATATTGCTATGAATTTTCAAGTAATGGGGAATTGGCTGTGAAATGCTGAGAAATTGTAGTATTGCACAGAGAAAACTTGGCCCGCAGGCATTAAGAATGGCAGCTATTAATTTTCAGTGAGGAAATCAAGAGTACCTGCCTGAAAGGAAGAATTGCAAATAATGCCAGGCTCAAAAAGTACAGCTTTGTCTAGCGCATGCTCTCTCTGTTCACCACCTTCTTCCATGACAATAGAGAAGATGGTTTTCTGTTTGGTGGACGGATGAGCTGGGGGACAGTGCAAGGCAGAGGGAGGTCACTCACCCTCACCATTCTACCCTTCTCCTGCCCCAAAATACACTTACTCCTTAATAAGGTTTCATAGTTTTCTCACTCTGGGTTTCATCAGTGACTTCTGAAAGACAGCACTTGATTTGAAGGAGCCCCATGTTTAAACACAGAGATATCTCACCACCTCCTCTCCTGGGATGTTCCAGGAGCCTTTGGAGTAGGGGTTGTGTTGCAGGTATCAGTTGGCTTTGGGCACCCCACATTCAGTTATTCTATTTATTTTGACAAGTTGTGGCTTTCTGTAACGGTCACTTCACTGATGAGCAGTAGGAGCTCCACTAGTCTGTGGGTGTAAGGTTAAGGATCCAGACGGAAGTCCTGCTGACTTAGGGAAGTGACAGACAGTAGTAAGTGCCCCTCACTGGCCATCACGGACGGAGCTGACAGTCCCAGTCGTGAAGTCACCCCTCCTATTAAGTGGGCTTGAAGTCCAATTAGATGGCTGCTGATTACCTTCAAGTTATAAATGTCTCTAGTGAGCCCTTGGGGATATCTTAAGAGGCAGAGGACCAGGATGTCTACTGTGAGATAATGTCTTCTATTTGTAGCAGGGAAGATGCATCCATGAAATCTCTAAATTAGAGTCACAATGACACCACCGATGGAGATACCAACAGGAGTAAGGGAAAGCTCACATCTAGTTCCACCCTAGATGAAGAGCTATGCTATGGGCAATCAATGGTTGTGGAAAGAGAATGAAGCCATCTTCTCCAGAGATGAGCCCTGATAGGTTACCCAATCTGAAGCCATCAACCCTATACACATATACTTATGAGAAATGCTGAATGAACTCAGCAGGCTATATTTATAAATGTGTGTGTGTGTGTGTGTGTGTGTGTGTGTGTGTGTGTGTGTGTGTGAGAGAGAGAGAGACAGAGAGACAGAGAGACAGAGAGATAGAGAGACAGACAGAGACAGACAGAGACAGAGACAGAATAATAATTGAAGAAGAGGTCATGAATTGTAAGGGGAGACATGGAAGGACTTGGAGGGATTGAGAAAGGGGTAGCAATGATGAAAACACAGAATGAAAATCTTGAAACCCATGTTAAATAAATAAATAAAATAAAATAAATATGCATACAACATAATTTACTCAGTTGTTCAGCAGTTTCTTCACAATTACCCATGTGTTTCTTAGTGACAAGTTTAACCTGCTTTGAAGTCCCTAGGAATAGTCTAGATACTTTCATCACAAAGAAAGGGATTCAGGCAGAATAAAGTACTGCTTCAGACAACTAAGGAAAAGAAAGTCCTCTCAGCCCGAGTCATCTGTTCCCAGTGGCTTCTCTCCACACCTTCCTGCCTTGGCCTTTCCTTAACAGCCATTATTGTGCTGGTGCATGTCTGTTTTATCTGTTTCTCTTCCCTTTTGCCTTCACTCTGACTAAAGAGCATACTGAACAACAGTTGCTGATATGTCTCACTTGACAGACTCCATGTCGAAGGGTACTAGAGAGTGAAAGCACTCAGACCCAGTCGAAATACTGAAACTTCCCAAGGGTCCTGAGAACCTCAAAGATGCTTCTAATTTTGTATCCTTCAAGACTTGAGATCTTTAATTAAGAAAGGATATAAATATAACAAATGTTAAAGAATTCCCTGAAGTTTAAGATAGGGACCCCAAGATTATGCCAGGGATAAAAACCGTTCCTTGAAAATTCTTGATTGACTCCACTAATGAGAGACTGAGATTTCTTCCTCATAACCCTGTGCTTGTCTCCCGATTAATTTCCTCCAGTACTTAATCTTCAGTGCATGACACTTTAACCACTGAGCTTATTATCCTAAAAATAGTATTCTAGCTGTGCCATCTCAGAAGAACATATGTGAGTGCCTCCTTTCCTACATGATTTCCTTAGTTGTTTAAATGTTAATATCAGACTTCCACCAAACAAAATAAACAATCATACTAACAGAGATAAGTAAATTTTCATACAGCAGAATTTCTCAATGCCTATGTGCAAAAAAAGATTTGTACATATTTTCCAACTGTGAAACCTTGCTGGAATTGATAGATGTTCTTTTAAGGGAACAAAGAAGAGAGTCAGCATTCCCACCTGAGAGCTGTAGTGTATCTCCATCTCTACAAACAGATCAAGGCAGCTCACTCCACACCACCTTGGGCTGTGCCTTGTCAGTGCATTTTTTATGACAAATTTGAAGATAAAAATAAATTATGGAGGATTTTATCGAAACTGTAGGTTAAGGAATTCATTATGCCAGGGGAACACAGTGAGAATCAGGCATCCAGACAGAGTGAGAGGGAACAAATTAGGTTTGGTAATAAGACGAGATTTATGTTTCAATCCCTTCTCTCTTGGCAGGGTTCGGTGACTAGATGCAAGGGAAAGTATCTTGGTGCACATAAAACCTTTGTGAGAAGTGAAAGATGCTAAAAGCCTGACTGTAGTCTGTTGAATATCAGAGCACTTGCTGTCATGAAGGAGGAGGCCTCCATGTGTCAGACTTTCCTAAAATTCGAACATGCCTGCTAGTCTCACCTGCTAGAAATGCTACCCGGCTTCCTGGGCACACAGTCCCTCCCTTGTTTCCTGGCTGAAACTCAAGATGAGCTTGGCTTCTTGCCAGGTTGCCCAAGAGTACATAATCAATAGGAAAAGCGGGCTGACCTTGGATTTCTCCTTCACTGGTTCTCCAAATAGCAGCTCCTACCTCACTTTCCATCAACAAACCTGTATTACCTACATAATTTTTGAAAGTGCAGTGTTAATAAACTTTGAGAATAAAAATCTTCTCTATGATTTCCTAGAACACATCCTAAAACTTTCATCTTTTTCACCATTGTAATATTTTAATCCCAGTGGTTCAGGTCTACAGCAGAAAGCTCTTCCGAGTCACTTCACAGATCGGGGAAAGCACACACAGATGGGTGATACTGTGCTGTCAACGTTTTAAATGCTGATTCTAAATAGGCTCCAGAATGCTATTTACACTGTCTGGCACATTGTGCAAGGACCCTTGAAATTGAAGTGCTTAATTAAGTGACAACTATTTTAAGATGGTCAGAAAATATCATACTTCCCTGACTTGATCCTCTTACCGACCGCAACCAAGTAGAGGGAAACGATGGAACGTGTAAATTGAAAAATCTCTTGGCTGTACATTGCCTAACACGACGCTCTTGTTGCTACATATCAGCAATGCAACACATCCATTCATGCCATCTCCAGGCCTCTGGGCCTCTCTGCATCCATTCAAATCCTTTCACCAGTCCAGGGTCCAGTATTTATCCTCTCGGCAATATGCAAAGTGCACATGCTGCCTCATCCATCGACTGCTTCCTAGTGCTTTGTCCTCACCTGTAGAGACATTCTCTGTTGTGTGTAATGCAGCTACCTGCCACACAGAGGTATCATAGACAATGACTTCTCTTCTTAAGTGATGAATTTAGACATGGCACACTTTCATCATCAGCAGATAACTTTGTGCTGTCTTCAACCATTTCTACAAACTGCTGAGCATCTACGGACCACAGGCCCATTTTCCTCCTCTGTCTTTCTCATCTCTTCCAGGCTTCATCTCTCCATCCAAATTAGTTTACTACCATCTTTGAACGACACTGACCATAACAGCCTGCCTAGCACTCCTCTCGGAGCCATGCTCCCTCTGATTCCCTGCAGCTACATTGAGTGTCTCAGTGATCTGCATATTTGTGATTCTCTCTTCCAACTCCTGGGCTTTATGGAGTGAGTTCCATCTTCTGGAAACAGGATCTCCACTGTGTACCTGTTTGGAACATGGTATACCCCATATTTCATTCTTCAGGGAAGCCTTTCCTGTTTTCACAGGTTCAAGGCTCCACTCCATACATCCAGAACATTTCCATGAAACACCACTTCTCTCCCACGACATTTTATATCTGGATCTATGTGACTCTCACTGAGTGAGCTCCATGAGAACAGAGACAACATCTGTCACATTTCCATTCTACCTCTAGCACCAACTGGAGGTAGAACTAGACATGTTTACATGTCTAGTAAGAACTAGACATGTTTACATGAGTAAGATAAAAGCTGTCAGTTGGAGTAATCAACCTTAACTGGAAGTCTAGTATTACTAACTGGTCTAGTATTACCAACACCACAGTACTCTTTTACCCCAACATGTTTCCCAAGTAGAGAATGTTCATAAAGACCTATACAATTTCACCATGCACTGTGTTTATTTTCAGAGCATATTCTCTGGAATGTCTGTAGCACAATGGCAGAGGCTTTCTACTCTATTCATGGATGCGTCCTCATCTAGCAATGCCCTGGCACATGGATGCAGAAAAGCACAACTAAAGCGCAGAGATAATGTTTTGACCTATTGTTCATTTTCCAAATTAGCAATGTTAAAAATACACAGATTTTACCCCATCTATTTTGGGAAGTCTATAAAACAAGTTAAATAGTCAAACACAGTGAAACCTAATCTATTTGTATTTCAAATATGCTTTCACCCATAGGAGACCAAGCTTCTTCTGTTATTATATGAGGACAAGTGACTCAGCACTCAGGTGACCAGCACACAAGACGAAGAGAGAAGCCTGCGGCAGGATACTATTTTAATTTTCATGAAAGCAAAATAGTTGAAATTTACATCCAAGAACCCACACTGCTCTGCAATGTTCTCAGTGTACAGGTTAAGGCAATACTGCTGTAGAAAGAACATAGTCTGGAAATGGATGTCAAAAATTGCTTTTTGTTTGTTTGCTTGGTTGGGGTTTTTGTTTTGTTTTGTTTTGTTTTGAGACAGTGTTTCTCCATGTAACTGCCTTGGCTGTCCTGAAACTCTCTCTGTAGACCACCCTGGCCTTGAACGCACCACCACTACCACCCAGCAAAAAACTACATTCTTTAAAAAACAAAACAAAAAACTAAAGCCATACATATAATGAGAACGGGGACTATTCTTACATCATCTTAGGGCATATCATTTTGTAGAAATTCAATGAAAGCATTTTTTAAAACGTTAATATTTGTTGAGTCAAATGTAAATGGAAGGGGCTGGAGAGATGGCTTAGCAATTAAGAGTACTAGCTGCTCTTCCAGAGGACTCAGGTTCAATTCCCAGCACCTACAGGGCAGCCAACAACCATCAGCAACTTCAGTCCTAGGGGATTGTTCTGACCACTGTTGGAACAACACATAAATACACATGGTACCCAAACATGCATTCAGTCCTAACAGTGGTGGCACATGCCTTTAAATCTTAGAATTCAGGAGGCAAGAGGCAGGCAGATCTCTGAGTTCCAGGCCAGCCTGGTCTACAGATCTACAAAGTGAG
This sequence comes from Onychomys torridus, assembly GCF_903995425.1. Lineage (NCBI taxonomy): Eukaryota > Metazoa > Chordata > Mammalia > Rodentia > Cricetidae > Onychomys > Onychomys torridus. Next base: position 53,397,535 of record NC_050444.1, read on the forward strand.
TTCAAGGATAGCCAGGGGTACACAGAGAAACCCTGTGTCAAAAGGGGGGAGGAGGGGGGCTTTGTTTGTTGTGATGAGAGAGGGTGATTAAAGATTAAAAGAAAAGATGAAAATTCACAATATACACATATGGAACTGTCAAGGAATTTTTAGTGGCTGGAGAGATGGCTCAGCTTTTAAGAGTACTGGCTTCACTTCCAGAGGTCCTGTGTTCAATTCTCAGCAAACACATGGAAGCTCACATCTATAATGGGATCTGATGCTCTCTTCTGTCTTACAGGCATACATGCAAATAGAGCACTTATATAAAAAAAAATAAGTCTTTAAAAAATGCACTCAGGCAAAACGTCCATAACATAAAATGAAAATAAAACAATATTTATTATGAGTCTACTATAGAAGCTGAATATACAAGTAAAAAACAGAAATTACTTTTTGTTTGTTTGTTTGTTTGTTTGTTTGTTTGTTTTTGAGACAGGATTTCTCTGTGTAGCCCTGGCTGGTCTGGAATTCATTCTGTAGACCAGGCTGGCCTTGAACTCATAGAGATCCACCTGCCTCCTGAATGCTGGGATTAAAGGCCTGCACCACCACTGCCTGGTTCATGGCTTTTCATTTTTAAAAAATGACTAATTTTTTTCATATTGAAAACCAGTACTTATTTATCATTCAAATTTTGATAAATGAAATAATGCATAGGCACAAGTCGTAACAATTCTGCCACTTAAATTAAACTTAGCTTGATGTACAAATTCTGATGCAATTTCACTGTATGCCACAAACACACACACTCTCATACACGCATACTCACACACACAAACACACACATATACACACTCACATACATACTCTCATACACACACATTCTCTCACACACATACATAGAAGACAGACAGACAGACAGACAGAGAGAGAAATTCCCAGTCAGTTTTATATAAAGTGAAATTACAGATCTTCCTCAATTTTAAAATTCATTCTTTATCTACAAATTCTATGTATTACATATTTTAACTGAAATAAGACCATATAATATGCACATTGTTTTAGTGTCTGCTTTTCCCACTGATTAAAAATATGCTATGACAGCCATCTACTTCAGGCCAGAGAGCATGAACCATAGCAGAATAAACATATCTATGTTCATATTGCTCTTTATATTTTTAATTTTTTTAGTGATTACTAACTTTTAACATTGCTAGAATTTGCTGCTAATTGCAATTTTTAAATCATTTCTACCATATGACAGGAACAACATAACTTGAGCCTGAATATATTTTTTATTTCTTTAATTTATTTATCCCTTTCTTTCAACACAATGGAAGTGCAATGGTACATCTTTGTTTACTACCTCTTATTGTGAACACTGCCACTGGTCAACACAAATATTTAAATTGCAAAATGCATCTATGAATAGCTAAGTAGGCTCATCTGTTCACCAGCAGGTCTAACATTAAAAATAAAGTATGCCCTCAGTCCAAAGGAGATTGCTAATCTAAAGAAATCACTCCAGTCTAAATATGCCGCTCTACTTACCCAATACCCTCTGCATTTCCAATTCCCTTTCTCCCTATACCATCACAATATGGCAGAATGTCTAAAACCACAGGCTTATTTCTTCACAATAACATGAGTAATACTCACTTTACTATTTCACATGATGGTGTAAAGACACACAGCTGTGGTCTCCTTATAACTCTGTCTCATCCATTTATGCATCTTTGGTGCCTAAAACTCAATACAGCACACAGTGGGTTCTTTTAACTGTTTGGTAGTTCAGTACAAACAAACCCAGAAATTATGAAGGGGTCTTCACTAAGTCTCAATAAAGCACAATGAAATATGAGATACTACCTTTTTTAAATATGTACCCAAATATTACCACTGCAAGAATAAACTAGGTGACCAGTCAGAGGCACATGGTAATTTCCCAGCAATCTATAAGTGAGAGCAAAGAATAATAAACTGATAGTATTAATCTGTTTTTTTTCTAAATTCATCTGTGACAGTTTCAGTCTACAAGGAATATAGTAAAGCAAATTTATAATGTTTCTTATCTTAGGCAAATATCCCTAGCAAGTACATTCAAATTAACTTAAAAGTCATCAGACCCATGCCTCTACTTAAAATTCCAAAACTAAGCAGTATTCAAGCAAATTGTTAATATTTCAGATCCAGGTACATACATGCATTTATCAATTTCTTTGTGTAAAATGGAGTTGAGAATATTGGTATCATCCCATCAAGAATATGGAACCAGGAAAACTAGGAGAACTTGAATAAACAACCCAAACAATCTGTAGACACTTTTGCCTATGAGTTTCCTCAAATTTAACTTAGAGTTTCTCACTAACAGTCAAAAGAAGATAGCATAAACCTCATTATCAGAAAGTACTCTAAGGATATAGTCAGTCTTTCCAATTGATTTCAAATAGCTCAGGGTTTGCTGCATAATGTATTAGACTCAATCTATATAGGATGGATTTGTAAGAAAATGAATCAATGTTAAAATGAATAGTTTCTTTCAACACAGAGTCTCTGATCCAACTAAAGGCAGATATATTGAAGAGTGCTTCTCATGTGGCAGGTTTGAATGAGCAAATCACTGAACACAGAGCAATGTGTTAGACTGTTGCTGCACAGAGCAGGTCTAATAGCCTAAATACAAGCATCACCTCCAATCATGTCTGTTTAACAAGATCTGCTAAGGATTCTCAGATTCTGCTGGTGGAAATGGAAAATTATATGTCAGAACTAAACAAGAATATGTTATTTTTCTTTTTCGTAGAGCATACTGCCTCAAAGGTCAAGGTGAAGCGAGGAGGGGTCAGGATCCACACAAGGCCAGGATCCTCAGGGGATTCTCTATTCTTCACTCAACATAAAATGATGGTTTTCCTGGTCTTAGGAGTATACCTGTTTCCACTAACCCAACAACATGTGTACTGAGATAGAGGAGGAAAAACAAAAGATTTAGGGATACAGTTGAAGAATCTATGTGGATGGAAGAAAAAGATCAAGAAAGCAAGTAAAATTGTGTCTTTTAAAGTACAGTGGCTACACTCACTAGTTAAGTATGAACTGTGTAATATCTTAGTGGCCAGTAGCAGGTTAAAACTCCTTCCTTCCACTAATACCTAAAGGGGTGATTAGAGGTAAACTCTGGAGTGAGGAGAGGGCATTTATCCTTTTGTTATTGTTGTTGTTGTTGTTGTTGTTGTTGTTGTTGTTGTTGTTGTTTGAGATAGGATTTCTCCATGCAGTTTTGGTGCCTTTCCTGGAACTTGCTCTGTAGACCAGGCTGGCCTCAAACTCATAGAGATCGACCTAGCTCTGCCTCCCAAGTGCTGGGATTAAAGATGTGCACCACCATTGCCTGGCAAACCTATTCTTAAGCATGAATACAGCTTGTCCTCTTTAGGACAGAGTGTGTCTGGGAAACTTTCCCACTCAACTACAGCTATTTCTCAAGATATGTACTATTCCTTAATCGTTCTGAGGATAGTTGAAATGGATGAAGGACCAAATGTCAAAAGGAGATGAGTAATAACTTTAACCAAACACATAGTGAACAGGTAGTGAAGGCCATAAACAGACATTGCCTGTCTATATCATAACTGAGGTAGCCATGGATATTAAACTTGAGGGAAAAGAATACCCACTAAGATGTCAAATATCCTTAAATATTTAATACATTTTCACATGAAAGGAACATTGAGAGTCCTCTGCAAGATGCCAGAGATCCAAACTAAGTTTTCTGGATAAAACTTATAAGAAAGCAAATTGTGGCTGGGCGGCAGTGGAGCATGCCTTTAATCCCAGCAGTCGGGAGGCCAGCCTGCTCTACAGAGCGAGATCCAGGACAGGCACCAAAACTACATGGAGAAACCCTGTCTTGAAAAACAAAACAAACAAACAAACAAAGCAAATTGTGATTCAATGTTAATACAACCATTAGCTTAGGAAATCATGCCACCATGTCAGGCACTGTGAGAGGTGGGTGAGCACAGCCATGTTGAAAGTTTGGCTTCTGTTCTTACTGCATATTCTAATAAGGGAGATAAAAGTAAACACACTATTGGTTGTTATTTTGTTATAAAGGATGTGATCAGGGCCGTGAGAAACCTGAAACTACAGGAGCCCTGACCCTGAGAAGGAGGGTCAGGAAAATCTCATTGAGGAAAAAAGGATATAACCAGCCATCAGATGAAAATCCTGCAGACGAGAGGGGAGCAAAGACCGGAGCCAGGAGTGTGAGGAGCTTGGCTTGCCCACTGCAGAGAGAAAACCAGATGAAACGAGGATGAGAAGAGTGTGCAAATGGACAGAAAGCCAGAGCCCAACTCTGCAGCACTTCACAGGCATGGTGAGGAGGTTTGACCCTGATTTTCATCCCAAGATCATTGGGTTGTCTCCGATGTGCTTCAAACACAGGCGTAAAATAATCAGAATGTGACAAAGGAAAAGAATCACAGAAGTCCAGCAGGAGAATCGGAGCCTATAAATAACTGTAAATGACTTTTTTGTCTAGACACAAAAGGAGAGGAGTGATGAAAGGAAACAGAAGACAAACATGGCAGCCTTCCACAAAAATAATTAATTCTCTCCTACTGAAATTAACTGGGGTTCCGCGACATGAAAGAACCAAGGAAGGCAATCAGCGATAAATTGTGGGGCACATGAAATGGGACAAGGAACAGAGAGTTTTCTATGATAAAAGGAAAAGATTTTCACTCATCTCTAGCACTGAGGTATGATAATATGAGAGGCTCAGCTCTGGGAAAGGGGTGAAGCATTGTCAGGCCACAGAAGAAACAGGGAACACCAAGCTAGGAAAAGACAGCTGACTTTATGTTCAGCAAAACCCTGGAAACATTGGGAGACCTTGCAGTGAATCAAAGAACTCCAAGGCATAGGCCCCCTGAGAATAAAGTAAAAATAGAACTTGGATGTTGGGATTTCCAAGGCAAAGTTGATTGTAGATGTTGGGAGTGAGCATATGAAGGACTGAATTCTGTATCCTCCCATAGACATATGTTAAAATCCTAACCAAGCCACGTGATGACATCTGGAAATGGGTCTTTTTGGGGGAATTGGAGTGAAACAACATTGTAAGAGTCAGGCCCTCAGGATGAAGACATCCCAGAGTGTAACAGGAATCTTAATAGGTCTTATTAATAAAATCAAACCCGAGGCCAGTTATTGGGGTGAATGCTGGAAGATCAGAGAAGCAGAACAAACCACAGTTTCCTCACCTCACCAGTTCCTCAGCTGGTCTTGTTTCCTCAGACTGCAAGCTTCTATGTTCTCATCCCAATGGCTCTCAGCTGAACTGTGCTGCTCCAAAGCCCAAATGCTAAACCAGCCAAATGCTTCTAACTTCTTTCCTGGTCCTCACACCTTATATATCTTTCTACTTTCTGCATCACTCCCTGGGATTAAAGGCTGGGTTTCTGGGATTAAAGGCGTGTGTCTCCTTGCCTAGCTGCTTCTAAAGTGGCATTGAACTCAGAGATCTGGCTAGCTCTGCCTCCCAAGTGCTGGGATCACCACCGTGCATCACCACCGCCCAACTTCTGCTATGGCTTGCTCTGACCCATTTTCTAGCCAACATTTTTGACTTTGTTCTAGTGGCTATCTGTTCTCTGACCCCAGATAAGTTTATTAGGGTGCACAATATTGTGGGGAACACAATACCACTATACCAAAGAGCTTGCTCAGTCCTTCTCTGAGCTCACAGAAGTCATGAGAAGAAGCAGATTCCTGGAACGCAACAGGAGAATCCTTTGATGGAACCAGCCATACTTTCCCCTGGATCTCCTACCCTCTATAACTGTGATAAAAGCCAGTTGTTATCAGTTAGACTGCTCAGTCTGTAGTGTTTTGGTGTGGAAACTTAAGCAGTCTAATACAAGTCATTTGTTCTACAGTGAGAGTTGCAATTTACTGGATACTGTCTTTGGGGACATAGTTCATAGAAAATGAGATGCTCAGTTAAAATCAGCATTTAAAAGAAATTACTAAAGCAGAAAAATATAACCATTAGTTAATTTTATTAATTTTGTAAATTCTAATCCTGTGAAATAAGTATTTCCTCTCCCTTTGATGTTGAAATTGATCTCCTTCATTGCTAGCCAGTGAAACATGTGCAAAGGTAGCATGCTGCTTCTAGGTAGAAGCTTGAAGGCTTGAAGATATGGGTGTGGTGCACCATGATCTTTTTTTTTTTTTTAAGATTTATTTACTTAGTATACAGCATATATGCCTGCAGGCCAGAAGAGGGCACCAGATCTCATTACAGATGGTTGTGAGGCACCTTGTGGTTGCTGGGAATTGAACTCAGGACCTCTGGAAGAGCAGTCAGTGCTCTTAACCTCTGAGCCATCTCTCCAGCCCCATGATCCTTTTTTAATGTTAGCCATAGCCCAAAAGAATTTCTGCTGCTTGCAGCTAACCTAAACGGCCATGAAGCATAAGCAAGAAGTAAATTTTTACTGATCTAAATCACTGGGACTTGGGATTACCTGTTTCTAAAACAAATTCGAATATTCTGGTTCATGCACTATTTATCTAGGCCACAAATCTGCAAAACTGAGAACAATACTTACACATTAGACTCTGCACATGGCCATTCTTTGAGCATGATTTCTTTGTGTGGTTAATGTCTAACTGTAATTCATTTTGCAAACTGATTGATTGTGAGGTTCCCAGAACATGTTTTAAAACCAGAACACTCTGTTGATGTTGGCTGCGGTGCTGGTTAAAGTCCAGAACATCTCTAAGTAAATATTTCTGTTTCCTACCCAGGATATCTTGGCTGGCAAAGTAGAGATAAACTAAGGGTACGGAGTGTAGAGTGTTAGAAGCATTGACAACAAAGCTTAAAAGGACTATCTAGAATTAGAAACAGATAGGATTCGCTAATCCCTCAACCTCGAAGAATTGTAAGCTATACTCCTGAAGTTCCCAGTAATGGCACAGGGTGCGAAAGGAGAGTCCCAAACACTTTCTACTCTTCTGTCTTCCCTAAGACTTCTGTGCAATTCTTGTATGATTCCGGATGATTGGGAAGTTGCTCCTGAATGGATCTGACTGCCCCAAACTACCCAGACATTGGTGACGAGAGCACAGCAGTGAGCCAGCAAGAAGGCGGGAGAATGAAGAACCTGACAAATGATGAAATCCTAGCTGAAAAGCAGAGTGAATCTTCAAGGGACATTATCCTCTGGCAATGGAGAGGGGAAAATCATTCCCTGCTGGCCTGTTTGATTTCTTCTGAGCACCGTTCAGCAGGTGATAGGCTTAGGATATGATCTAGTATTTTCTCATCCCTGTGAAAGTTACTGCTGCTTTCACGTGACAGCAACTTCAGACTCTATGCTGAAACACCATTCCCATTTTACAGCAGAAAAACAGTTGCTCTCTTGAACCCAACATCTGGCCTGGACCAGACTTCTGTGCATTCTCACAACTTCTTAGAAGATCCACAGGAGCAAAGCTTGGCGAATTGTGAATTTTTATGCAACATCTCTCTCTGGCCACTTCAGACTTGAGGGTGAAACCATCGCAGAAAAACAGGGTTCCACAGAACAACCCCTAAAGACCCACAGAAAAAGAAAAAAAAGAAGAAAAAAAAAAAAAAACATCTGAATCCACAGATGCTCAGACATATTGACAAGAAGATAGCCAGGTGTGATCAATGAAACCAAGTCTCAGAAGTGAGTGGGGAACCTTGGAGCTAGCCTGACCTAGATGTAGTGAGAGGCATGTGTCATAGGTTTCACAGGTTAGAGTCCATGGCTTCTGGGGCACAGTGTGCCTTCCAGTTCCTAAGAGACCAACGCACTCCCTCAGGCAGTAAATTTGTGCTTCTCTCTATGTTCCCTTAGAAATTAAGGAAGCATGGAAGCTTAGCAGGGCAATTGGTCTTAGACATTACTTTTGTGTACCTGCAGGGCTTGCAAATGTCATTCTATCCTGGCAACTATAACTATATTGATCCGGGCGATTGCCACTATATTCTGTTGCTGATAAAGGTATAATGAGTCTGATTGCTCTGAATAAAATTGTCACAGCCTCAGTTTTTCTGAGGCCCCTCCAGTTGGCCTGACTTAATTCCTCATGGCCATGTGGTAAGTAAGCACAGGCACTTACAGAAGTGAAATAGTAGGGAAGAATTCAAAACGAAGAGTAGGGTTGAGTAGTACAAACGTTGTAGCAAGATCACCACCATGGCTCCTCCTGGATAAAATGCTATTGAAAATGTACATCTTTCTTTTGTCTTTTCCTTGGCATGTATTTCTTTGGTTGTTTGAGGGTTTTTGCTAGTTTTCTAGTATAGATGGATGTGCATATGCTTGTATGTATATATGTATGCTAGTGTATTATGTATGTATGCATGGAGAGGCCAGCCATCAATGTCAGGTGACTTCTGTTACTTTTTTTTTTTTTAAAGACAATTGAACCTGAAGCTTGCCAGTTTGACTTGACTGACTGACCACCAGGGATTGTAGGCATGTGCCTGGCTCCTGGTTTTTCACATGGTGCTGGGATCTGGACTTAGCAAGCGCTTTCCTTACATAACAATCTTCCAATAAGTTTGTATTTTTGTTTTTGTTTTTTTTTCTTTTTTGAGAATGTCATATATAAGTAGTATATGTAGATCATTTCCACTCTCTCCCCAGCTCCAGGTCCTCCCATGTGTCCCCAACTCACTCTCAAACTCATGATTTCTTTTTAATCTTTATTGTTACACACACATACACACACACACACACACACACACACACACACACACACACACACCTACTGAGCCCATTTAATGTTGTTCTTATATACGTGTGTTTACAGCTGACCACTTGAGACTGTATGAACTGTAAGGGAACTACTCCCTGGAGAAGACATGCTCGCCCTCTCTCAGTAGACATTGATGGCTTGTAGCTCTTCATAGAGGGGTCAACCCTGTGAAACTTCCCCCATCTACATTGGCATATTGACTAGCATAATGTGGTGGTATTGTGTTCCCCAAAATATTGTGCACCCTAATAAATTTATCTGGAGTCAGAGAATGGAACAACTACTAGACAGACATAGAGGCCAGAAAATGGTGGCACTCACACCTTTAATCCTAGCATTCCAGAGGCAGAAATCCCTCTGCATCTCTGAGTTCAAGGACACATTAGAAAGAGCCAGGCATGGTGACACATGCCTTTAATTACAAGAAGTGAGCCTTTAATCCCAGGGAGTGATGGCAGAAACCAGAAAGATATATAAGGAGTGAAGACCAGAAACTAGAAGCATTTGGCTGGTTAAACATTTGGCTGGTTAAGCTTTTAGGTTTTGGAGCAGCACAGTTCAACTGAGAGGCATCCAGGAAACAGGATGAGCTGAAGAACTGACAAGGTGGCTTGTTCTGTTTCTCTGATCTTCCAGCATTCACCCCAATAACTGGCCAAGGTTTGTTTTATTAATAAGAGCTCTAAGATTCCTGCTACAACATTGCCATTGTGAAGCTCTGTTTAGGGAATCATATTACTGAGATTTCATGACTTGAGCATCCCTGCAATGTCTACAAGAAGCCATTTCAGAGCAATCATCAATGGAATTCTGCTTATTTGAAGAGTGGGACGAATACTAATAAATATCAGAATGTTATAGGTACGAGTCAGAAGTTCTATTTCTTATATCCCTGAGCAAGGAATCATGCAGTTTAAAAAGAAGAGAAAGCTTATTAAGAAATTGTGTACTTGGATTTCCTGAGAGCCAGCAGGCCATTCTAGCAGGGAAAAAGGTAGGCTACCTGCAAATCTTCACTTCCCCCTCTGAGCCTCCAAATTCAATTCCCATGTCTCATCCCTATCTCTGTAGCAGACCCCATTAGCACCCCTCCCAGCCCAATTCCATTCTTAAGTGTCAGCTCATAATACCCAGAAACACGTTTTACCTGGAACCCCCAGTGGCCATACCAATCAGGATCCAAGAATTTCCAAGAAACACAAAGTCACAATATTCTCCTAAGAACCAAAGAGGGCAACAGAAACCAGGGAACAAGACACCCACTCAGCAAAGACAAGGCCAGCTATCAGCACATAGAATTACAGTCTTTTCTAACACAGATGCCTATATGCCAGTGTAAAAACACAATCAACAACAGCCAGAACAGTATGTCTCCGCTAGAGCCCAGAACCTACCGCAAGAGGCCCAGAGTTTTCCAACATAGCTGAAGCACAAGCAAACGACCTTAAAACAGCTTGTATGAATATAACAGAGGTCCTTTAAAAGGAAATGAACGAATCCCTTAATTAAATGTGTGAAAACACAGAGTAGTCTTCTAAAAAAAAAAGCATAAAACAGCTCAAGACCTGAATGTGGAAATAGAATCAGTAAAGAAAACCCAAACTGAGGGAAATCTGTAAATGAAAAACATAGAAACTCAAACACAAGGTCTGGAAGAGAAAGTCTCAAGCCCTGAAGACAAGATAGAAGAATGGATACTTTAGTCAAGGAAAATGTTAAATTTATTCAATCAAAAAACAAAACAAAACAAAAAAAACTGGTACAAAACATCCAGAAAAACTGGGACACTATGAAAAGATCAAATCCACAGAACCAACTAAGCAGCAGGACTTACAGGGGCTCACAGAGACTGAAGTAACAAACTTGGACCCTGCATGGGTCTGAGCTAGGTCCTCTGCATATGCTTATGGTTTTTTTGTAGCTTGGTGTTCTTGTGGGACTCCCAGCAGTGGGACTTGGGGGTGTCTTCTACCCCTCTGGCTCTTACAGTCCTTCCTCCCCTCTTCTGAGGGTTCACTTAGCTTCACCTAATGCTTGGGTGTGAGCTTTTGAATCTACTGCCATAAATTCCTGGATGACACGCCTCTGATGACAGTTGGACTAGGCAGTATATGAGTATAGAAGAACATCATTAGGAATCATTTTTTTTTGTTTGGTTTTTGCCAGTTTTGTTTGATTCTATCCTGGTTCTCTAGGATGCCCTGACTCTGGTTTCTGGCCATACAGGCCATGTTAGGCTGGGTTCCCTCTCATTAGAACATTCATTGGTTGGCCACTCCCACAAATTCTGCACCAACTTTACCCCATCACATCTTGCAGGCTGATCAAATCAGGCCCATTTTTGTACCTGTCAAACTAAGACTACATGTTGGGAGCCTAGTGGGATCACCAGCGGGTGCACACCTGAGGAACCAACTCCCCCTTTTCTCTGAACCTAGGAATCTATAGCAGCCTCCAGGGTCCCTCTTTCATCCCAAACCTTAAGGTCCTGGTTCTTTGCCCTGACCTTCTTGAGGCTTTTGCTCCACAGCCATACATTTTGTTTGGATCTGGTTTACTTTGATTGGCTCCTCCTAATTGTTTTCTGCTCATATATACTTGCCAAATTCAAATGAAAAGAGCCATGTTAATTGAAGAGCTGGACTAATCCATGGAGGAGCAGGCTACTTTATGTTCAAAGAGAAGAGACCTACATTGCTTGAGTCTGTTCTCAGAAAGACAGTAATATGCACGACATCATACCTTACCCCAGGCAATGTATCAGAGGATTGTCAGCAAGCAGCTCAAAAATCCCTCCACACAGACACACACGAAATTTACTCTTATCACCTACTACTCCCACTTTTTTTTAGCAGCCATGATCTCAAAGCTTTGAAGAAAAAATTAAAATATATATCTTTTTCTTTAAGTTCATATCAATACGCATAGGGACCAGTGACAGGTGAATACAGCTCTGTTAATGGCTCCCTAGAAACCTCTTTTTGATCTAAACTGTTCTCTTAGACAGCACAGGAATAAGTGTCTGCATATGCACATGCAAAAGAGTAAGGGAAGCCCATCACCCTGCTCCAAGATTGCAAGCTGGGTCCATGTGGGTCTCCAGAGAGCTACCTGCCTGGAGAGGAAAACAGACTGAGCTTCACTTGCTTGGGAAAAGAAAAAAGCTGGTTAAGATACACAACAGAGTAATCTGTGGCATTTGCAGCTTTAGCAAACCATGAAAATAATAAAATAGATTAAGGAATATGTTATTAATAGTTATTCCAGAATAATAAACAACTAGACCAGCAACTCACTATTTTAAATTAATTGATATAAATGTGCCAATAAGGAAATACTAAGGAAACACAAAAAATGTAGATAATACTGTCTATGTATGAATCAATTAAAAGCCTAAAAGCAGTTCTGACCTTTCCGGTTTACCTATATTAATTTCAGATATTAGCAATTACAAGTTGTGCTTTCAAACTCCATAAAATGCAAAGCTACCATGAAATAGAATTAAGAAGGAGCTTAAGAAATTCATTAAACTGAACTGTAGTGGCAGCAGCATTTTTTTCAGCTAATACAGGAATATATGTCTATGCATACACTATTTATGATACCATTTGAGACTTACATAAAATATAAGTTGAAAGAATGTGTTGCCTTCAATAATTTACAAAGGTAGAAAATAGCAGCAAAGGGAATTGGAAGCAAGCCTTGCCTTCTCTCATAGTGTAATATACAGATATTACATCTGCAGCTTCCAATACAGATTCTTAATTTGAGCCCCAAAATGTTTTGTACTGTGGAAAGATTAAAGCGTGAGGAAAGACACACAAGACGCTGGTGCTGGTGCATTATAATGTTTGCAAATACATTGATCAAATCTAGTTGCTTCCTAACTTGATAATTAAATTTAAAAGTGACTGGAGACATTTGCCACAAAAAGGTTTAAAACTATTCCTGAAATCTTAAAGATGACTCTGGCAATACATCTATGCCTCTTGAGGGCCTACTAACATAGATGGCATTAAAGTACAATTGGTTTTAAGCATGTCAGATTACAATTGTTCTTCATTCTTTAGGTAGAACATTTAGATAATTTCTTACCAGCCAAATAAGGTGTCAGTAACTCAAATAAAAGACCACATAAATGTATCAGCATCCATCCAAGTAGTAGTTCTGTAACATTCCATCTTTACTTAAAATTATGTGTTCTAAAGAAAAACCTATTAAATCTTAAAATTAAATAACATTTGAAAAAAGCCATCAATAGTATCTGAAATCTGACAAAAGTCACACCATTAAAAAATGTAAAAATCAAAATTCAAACAAAGCTAAGTAGAAAGCAATTAGGAAGTTAGCTTAGGCCACTATAAACAAACAAACAAACAAACAAAAAACCCTGACTTTACAAGACCCTTTTACAAATCTTCCATGCAGTTTCATAATAAGCCTCATGTTACATTTACATGACTAATTAAAGCATTCTAGTTAAATCATAATTTTCAAAATGATACATGAACTTATAGGTTATGGAATATCTAAACCACTGTTTTTTAAAAAAAGAGAGTGAAAGATTCAAAGATCCCAATCTTTAGTGGCTAGAGCCAGCAACCCAAAATGGTGTGTTCTCTTGAATGTATGCATTAATAAGGGGCTACAGGTTTTAGGAATAAATTGGTTGGCAAACAATATAAATTGTGCCCTGATCTGACCTTGTACATAATTGTTTGCACATCAGAGCAGAAAAGCAACAACATAGTTCATCTGCGCATGTTTATCTGTGGCCATCTAGAGACCTTAAGAGATAATATGATTTACTAACATTCACTAGAGTTATTAAAAAATTGTTTTACAAAGTGGATGGAAAGGTGTTATTGCTTCTGTGACAAATAAAATGACTTTGAGGCAACAATTTACACATATTTCTTCATTGGGTTTATCTTCCATCCTCAGGTTCAGCTCTCAGAGTTCCATGGTTCATAAAGTTGGTTGTTAGTGCTTTATGTTGGCACTCTGTTTTTGCTTGCACAGTTCCAGAATGTGGATAATGCTTTCCTAGGGCTTAAATTAGAAACACAGTAACTCTTTGCCCTGATAGCTGCAAGGTTAACTGCTTTCCAGAGGACCCCAGGAGGAAAGCAATAGATATGCCCTTAGAGCAAGAGGATCATGGAAACTATCTAGATTAAGAGATTTGAATGATACCAGAATCTCCTGACTTCTCCAGATGACTCCAGGCAGTTAAAGAAGTACTATTTTAAAATGCATCGGATGAGTTGCAAGCCTTTCTCTCTTGAAAATAGAACCACCATTTTAGGGAAAACACGGGAGCCACCAGCAGAACTAGAGAGAAGAGCAAATATGAGCAGCGCAGAGTCTAACAACATCTGTGTGTCCATATAGAGAGGGAAGACAGCACAGAGAGAGAGGACAAAAGACAAAGATCATCATCATCATAAGAAGTTTCTTTTTATTTAAAACGCTTTTTTTTTCATTTTACATACCAACCACAGTTTCCCCTCCCAGCCCTTTCTCCTGTGCCCCTACCTCCCCTGCATCCCACCCCCCATCCACTCTTCAGAGAGGGTAAGGCCTCCCTTGGGTAGTAAACAAAGTCTGGCATACCAAGTTAAGGAAGGGCCTACCCCCTTCTCCCTGCATCAAGTCTGAGCAACTTATGCCACCATGGGAAATGGACTCCAAAAAGCCAGTTCATGTATCTGGGATAAGTCCTGGTTCCTCTGCCAGGGACCCCACAAATAGATCAAGCCACACAACTGTCACCCACATTTAGAGGGCCTATTGTGGTCCTATGCAGCTTTCACCCGCTGTCAGTCCAGAGTCCATGAGCTCCCATTAGCTCAGGTCAGCTGTTTCTGTGGGTTTCCCCATCATGATCTTGACTCCCCCTTGCTCATATGATTCATCCTCTCTTTAACTGGATTCTAGGAGCTCTGCCCAGTGCTTGGCTGTGGATTACTACATCTGCTTCTATCAGTTACTGGGTGTAGATTCTATGATGACAATTAGGGTAGTCACTAATCTGATTGCAAGGGAAGGCCAGTTCAAGCACCCTCTCCACTGTTGCTTAGAGTCTTAGCTGGTGATATCCTTGTGGATTCCTGGGAATTTCCCTAGCACCAGGTTTCTCCCTTACCGCATAATAACTCCCTCTATCAAGGTATCTCTTTCACTGAGCTCCCTCTCTGTCCCTCCCCCAACTCAACCATCTGGATCTCTCATGTTCCCCTCCCCCACCTCCTCCCTTCTTCCCACCCACTCCCAGTTTACCTAGGAGATATTGACTATTTCCCTTTCCTGGGACCCTCCATGCCTATCCCTCTTAGGGTCTTTTCTGGGGTTATGGATTATATCTTCATTATTCTTTGTTTTGCATCTAATATCTACTTATGAGTGAGTGCATACCATGTTTGTCTTTTGGGGTCTGGGTTACCTCACTCAGGATGATTTTGTTCTAGTTACATCCATTTGTCTACAAATTTCATGATACTGTTTTTTTTTACAGCTGGGTAATACTCCATTATGTAAATGTACCACAATTTTTTATCCATTCTTTGGTTAAGAGTTTCCAGGTTCTGGCTATTACAAATAATGCTGCTATGAACATAGTTGAGCTAATGTCCTTGTGGTATGATTGAGCATCTTTTGGGTATATGCCCAAGATTGGTATAGTTGGGTCTTGAGATAGGTTGATTCCCAGTTTTCTGATATACCACAATATTGATTTCCAAAGTAGCTGTACAAGTTTTCACTCCCATCAGCAGTGGAGGAGTGTTCCCCTTACTCCACATCCTCTCCAACATAGGCTGTCATCAGTATTTTTGATCTTAGCCATTCTAACAGGTATAAAATGGTATCTCAGTGTCATTTTGATTTCCATTTCCCAGATGGCTAAGGATGATGAGCATGTTAAATGTCTTTTGGCCATTTCAGATTCTTCTGTTGAGAATTCTCTGTTTAGATCCATAACCTGTTTCTTAAACGAATTACTTGGTATTTTGATGTCTAGTTTCTTGAGTTGTTTATATATTTTGGAGATCAGGCCTCTGTCAGATATGGGGTTGGTAAAGGTCTTTTCCCATTCTGTAAGCTGCCATTTTGTTTTACTGACCATGTCCTTTGCCTTACAGAAGCTTCTCAGTCTCAGGAGGTCCCATTTACTAATTGTTGCACTTGGCACCTGTGCTACTCATGTTATATTTAAGAAATGGTCTTCTGTGCCAATGTGTTCAAGGCTACTTCCCACATTCTCTTCTATTAGGTTCAATGTAACTGGATTTTTATTTGTATTTTCCTCCATCTCTTTAAAAGAATTTTCCTTTCCTGTTTAAGGGTCTCTATCATCTTCATAAAGTTATTTTTAATGTCATTTTTATCTGCTTCATCTGCATTGGAATGCTCAGGTCTGTTGTAGAACCACTAGTTTCTGGTGGTGCCAAATTGCTCTTTATGTTGTTGAATGTATTCTTACACTGCTGTCTACGTATCTCTTCCTTCAGTTGGTGCAGGTGGGGCTTGTGGCTCCAGAGGTCGATAAGGCTTTGGGAATGGTTTGGGGGGGGGGGGACAGTGCTGCTGCCCAGTCACTGGGGCTCTTCCTCCAACCTGAGCAGATGGAGCCTGTGGCTCTGGTAGTCAATAGTGTGCCATGGGATTGTTGGTTGTGGGGGAGAGGGGATCGGTGGGTGGAGGAGGATAGAGGGGTATAATGCCACTGCCCAGTCGCTGGGATTGAGGTGGGTGAGGGAAGGGCATGGGATGTGCTCCCAGAGGCTAGGACCTAGAGAGCTCAGACACTCACCTCTTCCACCAATTGGGTGCAGGTGGGGCCTGTGTTTCTGGTGGAACCTTATGCAGCAGGGGATGGTTGATGCGGGGGGAGTGGGGGGGGGGGTGGGTGGGTGGGTGATGTTGCAAGTCATTAGGAACACAAGATGTTTATTAAATATGGTATCAGGAAGAGTAGACCGTAAGTTTCTTGCAAACTTGAAATTTAATGTATGAATTGACCCTTGAGAGAAAAAAAATCCAAGCAAAAATAGATAGAAGTAACCAAAGAACATGGTTACAAAGAGAAAGCCATACCAAAACATAAATAGAAACTAATGGTAGAGTTGGTCTAAAAAGCCTCAGTTGGTTGAAATATTGTTATAAAACATAACTCTAGCCAAGCATGGTAATGCATACTTTTAATCCCAGCACTCAGGAGGCAGAGGCAAACAGATCTCTGTGAGTTTGAGGCCAGTCTGGTCTACAAAGTGAGTTCCAATACAGCCAGAGATACACGGGAAAACCCTGTCTCAAAAAACAAACAAACAAACAAAAAAACAAACCCCATAACTCTAAGTTGTGAGCATCGTGTACCAGTATTATCTATTTAATGTGGCTTCATTACCACAGCACCATGCAAAGATATAAATCAGAAAACCATCCAATTTTAAGAGGTGTGGTCTTTAGGGGGAAGTAACAGAATGATGTGATTCTAATTCAAAACACAGCAATGAGCTATTAAGAGTTCACTATATTTTTAAATAAATGGCTCTAAGTTTAATGGTATTCATGAGATTTACTTTGCTGTGTGGGGCTGTGGTGTATTTTTCACTTTACGTACATTTGACTGGTTTTCATTCTATCTCACTCAATGAATAATATTTCAGATACAAAGAAATACCCATTGCATTTCTATCACTAAAACTTGGTGTAAAAATCACAGCATATATAACTTGCAATTATTAAGCAATTTCAAATTTTAATCTATATTTTCTTCCTTTAGATAAAAACAAGAAGTTGGTATGAGATTCAGATTAAGTCAATCCTTTTGCTATACTATGAGCTATACAGAGTTATGACTGCTTCCGAAGTGGTGAAAGTCAGCTGAGTTTTCAATCCGCCATAATAAAAGGCCAAGAGAAGTACAGTAGACAGAATAAACTAAGGACACAGAGTGTCAAAGATTCTCCTTGACACAAAATGGAGAATAAAATAAAACATCCCTCTGTTGGGGAAATATTAAGGAAAAAATATAGACAATTTAAAATAGGATCTAGGAGTTAGAAAAGTTACACAAAATTGGGTGTTTTCCATTCTTCTTTGGGAATTCACCCTAATGCAGTAAGGGAAAAGGATCTACCTGCAACAAATCTACAGCACAGAAAATTTTTCAAAAGAGGAAACTCCAAGCAAAGCATAGAGGTTCTGGGAACGGTGTTGGAAGACATGGGAAGATGCTAGATAGGCAGACAGTTAAGCAGGCTGTGAGAGTGCCACAAATATGTTCAAAGAGATGGAAAGGAAACAAAGAAAACAAAGCGTTTGCAATGGTGAAGGAGACTAGATACTGGGGACAGTACTTTTAGCATAGTTTTCACGAAGTAGAACCTGAAGCTCACTTGTGCTTTTTGGATAAATCTGTCCCTGTGGCAGAAGACACCTTCTCCATCTCCTTCACATGCTACACAAACACACACACACACACACACACACACACACACACACAGACTAGCATTGAACAAATTAAAATATCATATTTAGTCACATTTCAAAATGAATAAAAAGTGTAGCATGAATTTTAATTGATCTTAATAATAAAAACCCAGAGTCAGATATCATGGGGAATGCTGTAAGATTAGAGAAGTAAAGGAGCCAGCCGCTAGAGAGACTTCTTACCTCTAACAAATCCTCAGACCAAAGGGGTGAGCTCCTGTCCCCTCCTACCTTATATTCCTCTGTCTGCCCACCCATACCACTTCCTGTCTCTACCTCCCTAGTGCTGGGATTAAAGACAAGAACTTCCCATGAGTGGGGATCAAAGGCATGATTCTTCCTAGTGCTGGGATTAAAGGTGTGAGTCTCCACCACCTGGCACTGTTTCTCTTTTAGACTAGATCAATCTTATGTAGATCAGGGTTGCCTTGAACTCCTGTTCTTCCTGCTTTCTCCTCCCAAGTGCTGAAATTAAAGGTGTGTGTCATCACTACCTGGCCTCTATGGTTAACTAGTATCTAGCTCTGAACTCTGATCTCCAGGCAAGCTTTATTTGTTACAACACAAACAAAATATCACCACAGAAATGTTTGCTTTCTAAAGAGCACATAGAAGACAAAGCCTATGTTAAGAAAGGAGTGCAGTACACAAGTCTGTACTCATGTGGTATGGTGATGGGAATGCAGGGTATATAATAGGAATAATGAAAGGCTGACCCAGAAGCAATACAAAGGATGTTCCCAATTCATGAAAACAGGAAGAATAATTTTTTTAAGGCACATGACTGAGATGGCAAGCTAAGCAAAGTAAAATAAATAGAACTGAAGGGGAATTTTATGGGAATTTTAATACAGAAATGAGCAAGGAGAGCACAAAACACAAAATGAGAAATAAGTATATGTAACAAGAATGAAAGATAATGGAAGAAGGCTAGAGAGATTGCTCAGTGGTTAAGAGAACTGGTTCTTTTTCCAGAGGTCCTCAAGTTCAATTCTCAGCACCTGCACGGCAGCTCACTGTAGTTCCATGACATCTGATGCCCTCATGTGCAAACATACATGTAGACAAGACATCCAAATTCATAATAATGAAATCTTTAGATGTTTGAAGAAAAATTTTATAAACTAATGGACAAGAGTAAGTATTTAAGGATGTAGTTCAAGAAACTTCCCAAAAGATAAACGGATTGAAAGTTATAAAATAAAGATCCCAGTTCACAACTCCAATGGAAACCCCCTGCTCTACCAGAGGCCACACAGGAACCCAGAACTTCAGGCAAGACCCCACCACCACCACCAATAGACCTCCAACACTCTCTCAGAGACCATTGCACCTTCCCCCCAACATCCTCCCTCTTCCTCACCATATTCTAGCCCACAAGTCTGGTGGAAGCCCCCTGCATTACCAGAGGCCACACTAGCACCCAGAACCCCAGGTAAGCACCACCACCTGCAGACCTCCAACATTCCCTCAGAACCTACCCAGCCTATTCCCAACATCCCCACAACAAAAATAACCAGAATTAACAACAATTAGTCATTGATGTTTCTCAGTATCAATGAACTCGATTCCCCAACAAAAAGACACAAACTAACAGAATGGGTGCAAAGGCAGGATCCATTCTTCTGATGTATACAAGAAACACATCTCAGCATCAAAGATAGATATTATCTCAGAGTAAAGGGCTGGAAAAACATTTTCCAAGCAAATAGACCTAAGAAACAAGCTGCTGTAGCCATTCTAATATCTAAAAACATAGACTCAAACTAATACTAATCAAAAGACAGAAAAGGACATGCCATACTCCTCAAATGAAAGATCCACCAAAATGATCTTCAGTTCTTAACATTCATGTTCCAAACACAAGGGAACCAATATTTGTAAAGGAAACACTACTACAGCTTAAATCACACATCTATCCTCACACACTGATAGTGCAAGAGACTCCAATACCCCACTTTCACCAAAGATCATCAAGACAAACTCAAAAAAAGAAAAATAGTGGAGCTTACAGACATTATGGACCAAATGGATCTAAGAGATATCTATAGGATTTTCACCCTAACACAAAAGAAAATACTTTTTCACAGCACTTCATGTAACATTCTCCAAAATTGACCACATTCTTGGTCACAAAGCAAGTCTTAACAGACACAATAAAATTGAAATAGTTCCCTGCATCCTATCAGAACACCATGGATTAAAGTTGCCTTTCAACAACAACAGAAAGCTTACAAACTCAAGAAAATTGATCACGCTCTACTGAATGACTTCTGGGTCAAGAAAGAAATTAAAGACTTCCTAGAATTCAACGAAAATGAATGCAAAACGTACGCAAACTCATGGGACGCAATGCAAGACATGCGAAGAAGGAAGTTCCCAGCATTAAGTGCCTACTGATGGGAAAAAGTAGAGTATCAAGTCTACTTTAACCAAAAAATGTTACTACTCTACACTGGTGTGGATTTATTAATACAAATTTAAGGACAATTTTGTTATGCTGTATGTATATTCCTACTCTTGTTTAAGGTATTATGCTTATGAAATTCATTTAAAATTGTAATATATCATAAAGAAACACAGACTAATAGTCATCTATGATAATCAAACTTATGGACATGTTAGTTAAGATTTTTAGGTATACAAAGATATATTTCAATTAGATTGATAGTCTTCAAACACTTCAAAGACCTATAGAATATGACATTTAAAATGTTTTAAGAACTTAGACTTTTCTGGACAGTGAGACATATCTGCTCCTGACATAACCAATTAATTCAAAAAGTATGATGGGAATTGAAGGAATTCCTTATGGAGTTTGCTTACAATGTGGAAAAGGCTAGCTATTTGGGCAAGAAACTGTTCTAACCTGGACTGATTGACAGTGTATTGTATAAACTGCATATACAGGACCCATAGAAAGGTGACCATTGAACTTTTCTAAAACAAGGCAAGAAGGTCCGTCAGGTTCTTACTTCACAGAAGAAACTGCCAGACATTATTCAATACACAGAGTAAAGTGACTGATGAACTTTGTAAATAGGTAGAAAAGTCCTTCAAATTTCCTGCTTCACTGAAAAGTATGCCAGAGACTCTAGGCAGGTAGGCCTAAGACAGATGCCCCAAGATTACAAAGGAACTTTGGGCAACTGTCCACAAAGCTAGATGTCTCTGTTCTTTCTAGAATTTTGGAAGTTATTTGCAATGCATTTCCTGTTTACTTAGATAACATTATATCCTTCTTGGATCTTTGATGGAGTTGAAGACTAGATAGTTATAATTATAGTTTCCCTTGGTGGTGATAAAAGGTAAATTAGATATGAAACTTTAGCCTCACAAATATAGGATAGATGATAGAATATTTTCTTTAATTTTGCCAAATACAAATAAAGTAGATATTGTAACTATAATTCTTGATAACTGTTTTTGTTGTATGTAATTTTACTATGTTAAAGTTAAAAACCTTCCTTTTTGTTTAGACAGAAAAGGGGAAGTGCTGTGAGATGGTCTTTCTGTATGCTGTGAATATGTTTTGCTACTATTGGTTAATAAAGAAGCTGTTTTGGCCTATGGCAACACAGTATATAGCCAGGCAGGAAATCCAAGAGAGATACAAGGAGAAGAAAGGTGGAGTAGGGGGAATGCTACGGGTCACCAGAGGAACAAAATGTGATGGGACACAGGTAAAGCCACAAGACATATGGCAATACATAGATTAGTAGAGATGGGTTAATTTAAGATGTAATAGCTAGTTAGCAATGAGCCTGAGCCATAGACCAAACAATTTGTAGTTAATGTTAAGCCTCAGAATGATTATTTTATAAAAATGGCTGCCTGGTGGGACCATGTAATTCCAAAAAACTTCAGTCTGCAGCCTACATTAAGAAATCAGAGCGATTTCATACTAGCAACTTAACAGTACATTTGAAAGCTCTAGAACAAAAAGAAGCTCATCCAAGAGGAATAGATGGCAAGAAATAATCAAAAAGAAGGATGAAATGAATAAAATAGAAACATAGAGAACAAAACAAAGAATCAATGAAACAGAGAGTTAGTTAACAAAATCAACAAGATGGACAGACTCTAATCCAAACTAACTAACAGAGAGAAATATCCAAATTAACAAAACCAAATATGAAAAGAGGTCATAACAACAGACACCAAAGAAATCTAAAGAATCATTAAGTCATATTTTAAAAATGTGTACTCCACAAATTTGGAAAACCTAATAGAAATAAATAATTTTCTTAATAGATACCATTACAAAGTTAAATCAATATCAAATAAACAATTTAAACAGACATATAAACCCTAAAGAAACAGAAGAAATAATTTAAAGACTCCTCCCAACCAAAAAATTCCCAGAGCCAGACAGTTTTAGGAGAGAATTCTACTAGATTTTCAAAGAAGAGTTAATGCCAATACTCCTTAAATTATTGCACAAAATAGAAACACAAAGAGCATTGCCAAATTCATTTTATGAAGCCACAGTCACTCTGATACCCAAATTACACAAAGATTCAACAATGAAAGAGAAATACAAACCATTTTTTTCTTATGAATATAGATGCAAAATACTTAAAATGATACTCATATCTGAATCCACGGACACACCAAAAAAAAAAAAAAATCATCACCATAATCCAGTAAGCTTCATACTAGAGATGCAGGGATAGTTCAAACATGAAAATCAGACAATATAATTCAGCAAATAAACAAACTGAAAAAAAAAAACACATGATCATTTCATTAGATGCTGAAAAATATTTGACAAAATTGAATACCCTTTCATCACAAAAGTCTTGGAGAGATTAGATAAACAAAGGACATGCCTAAATATAATAAAGGCAATTTACAGCAAGTTGATGGCCTCCATCAAATTAAATGGAGAGAAACTCAAACAATTCCACTAAAATCAGGCACAAGACAAGGCTGTCTACTCTCTTTATATCTATTCAGTATAGTACTTGAAGTTCTAGCTATAATACAACTGAAGGTAATCAAGGGGATGCAAATTGGAAAGGAAGAAGTCAAAGTATTGTTATTTGCACATGATGTAATAGTATACATAAACAACCCCAAAAATTCCAGCAGGGACCTCCTACAGCTGATACATACCTTTAGCGAAGTATATGGATACAAGATAAATTAAAATAATCAGCAGCACTCCTATATACAGATGACAAATGGACTGAGAAAGAAATCAGGGAAATAACACCCTTCACAATAGCCACAAATAATATAAAATATCTTGGAAGTAACTCTAACCAAACATGTGAAAGTCTGGTATGATAAAAACTTCAGAGGTTGGGGATTTAGCTCAGTGGTAGAGTGCTTGCCTAGCAAGTGTAAGGCCCTGGGTTCGATCCTCAGCTCAAAAAAACAAAACAAAAACAAAAACAAAAATAAAAAGCAAAAACAAAAAACTTCAAGTCTTTGAAGAATGAAATTGAAGAAGATATCAGAAGATGCAAAGATCTTCCTTGCTCATGGAACAGTAAGATAAACTTACTAAAAATGGCTATCCTATCAGAATCAATGTAAAGATTCAAAGCAATCCCCATCAAAATTTCAATACATTCCATTACAGAACTTGAAAGGACAATATTCAACTTCATCTGGAAAAACAAAAAATTCAAAATAGCTTTAAAAAAATCCCTCTACAATAAAGAACTGCCTGAAGTATTGCCATCCCTGATCTCAAGCTCTACTACAGAGCTATAGTAATAAAAATAACATGGTGTTAGCATAAAATCAGACACATTGATCAGTGGAATCAAATCCAAGGCCCAGAACTAAATCCACACACCTATAGACACTTGCTTTTGAAGACAAACTTATACAATGGAGAAAAGAAAGCATCTTCAACAAATGGTGTTGTCCTTACCAGATGCTGGTATATAGAAGAATGCAAATAGATTCCTACTTATCACCCTGTACAAAACTCAAGTCCAAGTGGATCAAAGACCTCAACATAAAACCAGGTACATTGAACCTACTAGAAGAGAAAGTAGAGAATAGCCTTGAACTCATTGGCACAGGAGACAGATTCTTGAAAACACACACACACACACACACACACACACACACACACACACACACACACAAATAACACAGGCACTAAGATAGGCAATTAATAAATGGACTCTCATAAAACTGAAAAGCTTCTGTAAGGCAAAGGACACTGTCAATAAGACAAAACAGCAGCCTATGTAATGGGAAAAGATTTTCACTAGCTCCATGTCTCACATCCAACAGAGGGTTAACATCCAAAATGTATAAAGAACTCAAGAAACTAGACATCAGCAAACTAAATAATCCAATTAAAAAATGAGGTACAGATCTAAACAGAGAATTCTCAATAGAGGAATATCAAATGGCTAAGAAACATTTAAAGAAATGTTCAACATTTCTAGTAATCAGGGAAATGCAAATCAAAACTACCTTGAGATTCCATCTTACACCTGTCAGAATGACTAAGATTGAAAAAAAAAAAATAAGTGAAAGCTCATGCTGGCAAAGATATGGAGTAAGGGGAACACTCCTACATTGCTGGTTGGCGTGCAAACTAGTAGAAACACTATGGAAATTAATATGGTGGTTTCTCAGAAAATTAGGCTCAAGACTCAGCTATATCTTTTGAGCATATATCCAAAAGACACTCCAGCCCACCACAAAAACATTTGCTTAACTATATTCACAGCACCTTATTCATAATAGCCAGAAATTGGAAACAACCTAGAGGTACCTCAACCAAAGAATTGGTAAGAAAGTGTGGTTTGTTTGTACAATGGAGTATTACTCGGTTGTTAAAAACAGATGACATTGTGAAATTTGCAGGGGAAATGGACAGAACTTGAAAAGATCATCCTGAGTGAAGTAATCCAGATTCAGAAAGACAAACATGGTATGTACTCACTCATAAGTGGATATTAGCTGATAAGTAAAGAATAACCATATACCCATATACCCAGAGAGGCTAAGTAACAAGGAGGGCTCAAGGGAGTATGCATGGATCTCCCTGGTAAGGGAAAATAGAATAGACTTTGTGGGTAAACTTGGGGTGTGTGCTATAGGAACAGGGGGAATCAGGTGGGAATGGAAGGGAATAGGGGAGAGGATACTGAGAGAGATTACTGGAATTGGGGGAACTTGATGGGGATATAGAAACCTAGTACAGTGTAAACTATTTAGACTTATGACAGTGACCCTAGCAAACTCTTCTAGTAATGGTGAATAAGGAGCTCAAACTAGCCCTCTTCTATAACTAGACAAGGCTCCTAGCAGTGGGACTGGGATATCAACCCAGCCACAAAACCTTTGCCTAACAATTTGATCTGCCTGCAAGATGTGAAGGGGTAAAGTTGGTGCAGAACTTGTGGGAGTGGCCAACCAATGAATGTTCTAATGAGAGAGAACCCAGCCTGACACTGCCTGCATGGCCAGGAACCAGAGGCAGGACATCCTAGAGACCCAGGATAGAATCAAACAAAACTGGCAAAAACCAAATGAAACAAAAAATGATTCCTAATGATATTCTTCTATACTCATATACTGCCTAGTCCAATTGTCATCAGAGACGTGTCATCCAGGAATTTATAGCAGTAGACTCAAAGGCTCACACCCAAACATTAGGTGAAGCCGAGTGAACCCCTCAGAAGAGGGGAGGAAGGATTGTAAGAGAAGGATTCTACTCTCTGGGTAGAAGACACCAGCAGGACATGGTCAACAGAACGAACTAAGCAGGACTTATAGGGGCTCACAGAGACTGAAGTAACAAACTTGGACCCTGCATGGGTCTGAGCTAGGTCCTCTGCATATGCTTATAGTTTTTTGTAGCTTGGTGTTCTTGTGGGACTCCCAACAGTGGGACTTGGGGGTGTCTCTGTCTCTTTTGTCTGAGAGCAAAATAATCTTTTGATTCTTTTTCTTGGGAGCCTTTTCCTCCTACTGTGTTTCCTTGTCCAGCCTTGATATGAGAGTTTATGCTTAGTCTTAATGTGTGTTGTTATGCCATGTTTGGTGGATATCACTGGGAAAGTCACTCTTTTTTTTTTTTTTTAAGGGAAATGGAGGAGGAGTAGATCTGGCAGAGAGGAGTAGTTTGGAGAGGGACTGGGAGGCATGGAGGGAATGAAAACTTTGGTCAAGATGTAATATATGAGAGAAGAATAAGAAAGGAAAGTTACAAAACATAAATATACAAGATCTCAAAAGAAGAAAAACAGACAGAGTAGATAACTCAAAGGTATTTCTTAATACAGTGATAGGATGTCCAACAAGAGCAATCTTAGGTAGGAAAGATGTTCTACACAGAAAACATTGTCACCTACAAAAAAAAAAAGAGGAAGAAATCTGACTTATATTCTTCTTCCTAAGAGCACTGAAAGAAGTGAGAAATTCCCTCAAAGTATTAAGGAAGGAATGCTTCATTCATTTATACACCTACACAAAGAACTTGCCGAGGTGAATGAAGAGACACGAGCATTTGCAAACCTACTCTTGAAACTAGGGCTAAATAGGTAGTAAGTTTTGCCAACAAAAGGACAAAATGAAAATTCATGTCAATATGTGTGGCCCTGGGTCTCCTTAAGAGTCAGACTCGGATCAAAACCAACATAAGGATCACAGTAAGAGAAGAGGGTGATATGTGATGGTAATGTTTGGTGATGGGGCAGATTCAGAAAGGAAATGGGAGAAGATCTTTTAGAACTGGGGACTCGTAACATCTTAGTTGACAAATCACATACTGCTGTTTACATGGATTGAAAGTTATGAGCACTGCAAGAGGAAAATTGAGCAGCACTGAGTTCCACCATTTTTCAGGATGAATGCTATAATATATGAGCTCAAATGCAAAGGCAGAAGATACTCATTTCAAATAAAAATGCAAATGGGATAAACTCACTTATTAAAATAGACTCTCAGCTCAGACTGGAAAGCAAAACTCAATCAAATGCTATATGCAAGAAAAATACCTAAAATAAAGCGACTCAGAAATGTGTCACAACTAATAAGTAACTGGCTGTAGACAAGTGTAAACATACAGAGAGAGGGACACAGAGAGACAGAGACAGAACTGATACACCACAAAATAGTCAAGAAAACTGAAACATAAAAAATAGAAATAATTATACTAATGCTGTCAGACACGAGATTCTAATCACTTTCAATAAATGAATTTGAAAAGGATAAAATGCCTGATTCCCTGGAAAGAGAGAAAATCTTTTATAGCCTATCATACACTAAAACATTTCTAGGGCTCAATATAGTCACAGTCTTTTAGAATGAGCAATAAAGGCCCCATATGGAAAATCTTCCAGCTGGAAGAAAAGACTCAGCCTGGGTGGAGCCCAATGTTCCCTTTGAATAGGATTACTGACCTGGACGAAGGACCACCCCTTAGAAGGTGGGTTCACCTTAAGTCATGCTGGAGAGACAGACAGAAGAATAATTAGTCCTTTAATGAGATACTGTACCTTTCTTTCCCAGGATCCTCACTCCTACCAGTCAGTTATTGGCCACATGCCTCTTTGTAAGTCAGCCCGTTTTTCTGAATTATTTAGAAACAATGTGTTCCTTCCACGACACACCTTAAATGGCTTTTTCCCTTCTCCACACCACCTTTCCTCTCCAGGGAGCTGGCCTGGGAGTTTTCTTTCAAACTCTACTGAGATTGGCCTTGGGCTTTAGTTTGAGTCTATACTTAAATTCTCTCATTAATGAGATGAAGAACCCCAAAAGGGGACCCCACTTGCCCTTTATCATCTGGTGACCACAGAGGGACACCCAAAATTTCAGTAACAAATTCACTGGCCCCAAAATGTTCACTGAAATTACTACCAAAATGGAAAACTATAATATAATTTAAAATTACCAAACACAGACAAAAATATTTAAAATTAATTTTTGAACAAATGAATTAATATTCTAAATCAATCCTGGTCTATGGTAGCACACACCATAGAATACTACAGAACACAGATATAAACAAAAATAGGTTTATGTAGCAAAGTATGATGGCATTATCATAAAACACAAAAATTTTAAAAAATAATTATATAGAGAGAAGTGTGGCTTGTTTTAGGAGCCAAAGGAAAGTCTGTGGTTCTATTATCTTCCATAAGAGTAGATGTGGTGTGAAAACTGATATCATGGAAAAATCATCTAGTAAAACGTAATGTTCTCTTTTGTTAGAACAGAAACTTTTTTAATTTTAATTTTATTATTTTATGTGTATGGGTGTTTTGTCTTCGTGTGTGTGTGTGTGTGTGTGTGTGTGTGTGTGTGTGTGTGTGTACCATATATGTACAGTGCCTATGGAGGCCAGAAGAGAGTGTTGGGCCCCTTAGAACTGCAGTTACAGACCTTCATGAGCCATTATGTTGGTGCTGGGAATCAAACTATGGTCCTCTGCTAGAACAATTAAAGCTCTTAACAACTGAGCCATCTCTTCAGCTTCAGAACCAAAACTCTTTTTTTTTTTTCTTTTGGTTTTTCGAGACAGAGTTTCTCTGTGTAGCTTTGTGCCTTTCCTGGAACTCACTCTGTAGACCAGGCTGGCCTTGAACTCACAGAGATCCACCTGCCTCTGCCTCCCGAATGCTGGGATTACAGGTGTGCGCCACCACCGCCTGGCAGAACTAAAACTCTTAAAATGGGAATATCTATACATTCTCCTGATATTGCAACATGTTCATAACATGTTCATACATATAAATATATGATTCCACCTGTGTGATGACCAATTCTATTGTCTGAAGCAATTGACCCTGTGGTTTTGTCTTGTGATGGGGGAAAACTGTCTTTATGGCCATAATGGATAGAGGAAGACTTTGTCTGAAAGTGGGCAGCATCATACACTATTTTGGGGCTCTGGATTATATGAATACTCAGCATATATGTATTAACTGCTATCTACTCTGTGTGTCATATGACCAGCTGTCTCAAGCTCCTGCTGCTGTGGTTTCCTCCACAGTGCTGGACTGTCACCTAGAACTGTGAGCTACAATAAAGTCTTCTCTCCTAAGCTGTCACAGCGTTTTATCATAGCAGCAGCAGCAACAACAAAAGCAAACAACAAAACCCAAACAAGCTCAGGATAGAGGCTAGTACCAAAGAAGTGAGGCTTTTGCTATGATAAACATGACCATGCGGCTTTCAAACCTTGAAGTATTTTTTGTGAGAATAATATGGAAGAATCGGTACATTAGGTTGGAAAATTCATTTTATTCTGGAAGCAGAACTTAATGGGTCATTCTAATGGAAGGTTAGAAAATAAGAACACCGAGAGAATACAGACAGTGAAGGTGTGTATGTGTTTAGGAGGGCAATGAGGCTCTATTAGGAACAAGAATAGACATTTCATGTGATTTTTTTAGCCAATAACTTGGCTTTATTCTGCCCTCCTCCTGAGAACTCGGGTAAAGGTTAAAGACACTGGATAGATTGATTTCATAAAGGAAAGTTCAAGACAAAGAGCATTCAGGTTAGTGTTCAAGAAACAGCTGTAATTTACAGGGAGATCAGCACCAATTAAGTAAAACTGCTCCATTGGAACAATAGGAAAGCGATTTTTGGGGTCAGCCCTCAGAATCTGATACAGCTGTTGTCTGAGGGTGGGGACCATCTCAAGCTAGTAGAATTGGGCAGTGTAAGCACCATCCATATAGCACCGGGTTTGGAAGCAAGGAAGACGTAACATTGAGGAGATCGTGGAGAACAGCTGAGCAAAGGCATGATGTAGAAGAGTTGGAGTCCCTGCAAAAGGCCTGAAGGAGCTAGTTGTGAAAGCCAAGGCTCAGTTACAGTGGAGAACTGATTGGAGATGGCAGGACTATAAGACGACCACCAAATA
This sequence comes from Onychomys torridus, assembly GCF_903995425.1. Lineage (NCBI taxonomy): Eukaryota > Metazoa > Chordata > Mammalia > Rodentia > Cricetidae > Onychomys > Onychomys torridus. The sequence continues at coordinate 53,427,680 of NC_050444.1, forward strand.
CAACTGAAGGTATAGAACGGAGATGGCATAAGCCCAAAAGAGAAGCTATGTGCACTGCAGGTAGAAGAGTTGGTGAGATGGAGTTAGCCACAAGCCCTTTGGATCTCAGATTATATCCAGAGCTCCAGATGTTGAACATCATAGCTGCGAGATTTGGCATTTTCCCTTCTAGATTCTGATTTTGTTTTGATGTTCCTTGTGATGCTATGACTCATTCGTTTGGAATAAGAATGCTTATTAGCTGCTGCTGTAAGTTGGAATTATGTAAATTTTTAGTTTTATAGACACAGTTAAGAAACTTTGAGCTTTTAAAATGTTGGGATTTTTAAAGACTTGGAAACCTTGGACTATATTTTTCATTAATAGTCAAACATGAGACTTTGGTAACAAAAGAAAGAAAGGCAATGGTTTAAGATAATATGTTTCTGGGCCAAGAGGACAAGGGATAAATGTGTCATGGCTATTTTTAATTGACACAATGTAGAATCACCTGAGAAGAAAATATCATTGAGAGAGGGTCTAGGTCATGGCCTGTGGGCATGTCAGTGTGGACTGTCCTCATTGCCTTAATTGATTTGGGAACACACAGCCTACAAGTGGGCAACACTGTTCCCTGATGGGAGACATGGACAGTGTAAGAGTGAGGAAAGTGGTGGAGCTTGCATGGCACTGGACTAGGCCCTCTGCATAGCGAGGCAGTTGTGTAGCATGACCTGCTTAAGGGGCCCCCTGGAGGTAGAATCAGAATCCATCCCTGGTGCATGAGCAGGCCTTTTGGAGCCCACTTCTATGGTGGGACACCTTGCATAGCCTTGAGGCAGGAGGGGCTTGGACCTGCCTCTACTAAATGTACCTGCCCATGGGTACATTTCCCTTCTGGTAGGAGGGAATGAAGGGTGAGGTGGGAGGTGGAGGCTGGAGGGAGAGGAGGAGGGAAGAGGGGGATCTTTGGTATATAAAATGAATTAATTTTTTTTCTTAATAAAAAAAAGAGTAAGGAAAGCTAGCTGAGGAATAAGCAAGCATACATGCATTTGCCCTTTGGGCTTGAGTGTGGATGTGGTGTGTCTAAAGCTCCTGTTGCTGTGATTTCTGAACAGTGCTGTGTTGTAGCCGGGAATTGTGAGATAAAATAAACCCTTTCTCCACTAAACCGCTTTTCATCAAGGTGTCTTAGTCACAGCCAGGCAAATCAAACTAGGACATCCTAAAAGTAAATGCTATGTGTGTAGCAGTTACTTCTGCTGCTATGATAAGGCACCATGACCAAAGACAACTTAAGGAACAGAGAGTTCATTTTGGAGTATGGTTCCAGAGGACCAAGAGTCCATGAGAGCAGAGCAGAGCCAAGGTAGGTAGATGTAGGCATAGTGGCAGGAACAGGAAGCTGAGAGCCTCATCATGAACTATAAGCAAGAAGCAGAAACAACAAACTGGAAATGATATGAGCCTTTAAACCCTCAAAGCCCACTGGCAGTCACACATTTCCTCTAATGAGGCCCTACCTCCTAAACCTCCCAAAACAGCTCTACCAAACAGGAGCCAAGTATTCAAGTATATTAGCTTGGGAGATGTTCTTGTCAAACTATGACATTTATTTTAGGAAATACTTAAGGTGTTCCATAGATTCAAAAACATAACACAGTTATCTTTTATCTCCACTACTAATAAAAATTTGTCTGAAGTTATTGGCCAATGTGCTTAGATAATATAAATACAGAAGTAGGCTAAGAATTATAAAGAAGCATATAACATAATTACCAATGATTTTTAAACTTGTTAATAAAAAATAAGCTCTAATAAAACATAAAATAATTCAATAAGGAGATTATTTGGCAAAAATGGCAGAAAATAAACTTCATACTGAAAATAATCTTTTAAAAACATAATAGATGAAAAAATATTTTAATAGCAAATAAAAAGATGACCTTTCCAATAGTTTTTTTATTTATCCACATGTCATATTCTGTCTCTTCCAGCTCTGCTGAATTGCTCAGTACATCTGACTCCTGGATGCCTAACTGACGCTTTCATGTCTGAGCTTTTTCTGCAAGTATCTGTGGCACATATCTCTTTTGCATCCTGGCAAAACTTATCAAAAGTAACATGGGAAAAGCCCTGATCACTGCGTTATAGAATCTCATCTCAGTTGGGCATATAGCCATAGTACATGGGAAGCTGAGGCAAAAGTATCATACGTTCATGGCCAGTTCCAGATCAGCCACAAGGACCCCTCTTTACTATTCAATAGTCTGAGAAATGGTTGATATGCTAATGCACTGGCTTTCATGACAATAACAGAAGAATGCTCTACAGGAGGTTTTGAAAAACCAGAGTCTCCAAAAATATCAAACATCAGCTCCAACACAGAGCCATTCACTTCTGAGTGATTGTTACACAAAGATCAATTTATCTTGTTTTACCTTGTTTTGTTACATTTATTTATTTTCAAGAACAGCAGAACCTGTACTACAAGTAATACTCCCAAAGAAAGCTCTCTACGTGCTCTGTGGGAACAGTACTATTGAAAAACTAAGTTCTAAGCCAGGAGACAATGGAGGCAAATATCTTTAACCCCAGAAGTCAAGATGCAGAAGTAGGCAGATCTCTTGAGTGTTAGGCCAGCCTGGTCTAAAGAGCGAGTTCTAGGATAGCCAGAACTACACAGAAAAACCGGTATCAGAAAACCAAGAAAAGTAAGAAATAAAATAGTGTGGGGTGGTGGTGGCGGCAGTGGTGCACACGCCTTTAATCCCAGCACTTGGGAGGCAGAGCCAGGTGGATATCTATGAGTTCAAGGCCAGCCATGGCTACAGAGTGGGTTTGAGGAAAGGTGCAAAGCTACAGAGAGAAACCTGTCTCGAAAAACCAAAAAACAAATAATAAAAAAGTTTGAACAATCAGAGTGAATTGTCATACTGTGCTTACATAAATAAGAAAACAAAATATAAAATATATATAATAAATAAGATATATAAAACAATGTCATAGCATGTCAACTCTTTTCAGGATACTTTGTGAATCTAACACAGTTACAAAAAATTGTAAAACTATTTCTTTTAGAATATGTAAGATAAAAAGAAAAGAAACATTCCACTGAAAATTCTGTAGGACAACTGTGTTTGAAAACTCTAGCCCTATTATAGACTTAAACACTACTATCTCATGAATATACAGACAACTCAGTGGATCAGAATGGAAATTTCTTAAGGATCTCTTTGAAATTTTTGATATTTCAGCTCAGTAAGGAAAGGGTAGATTATTTAACCATTGTATAAAAATATATACATCTAAATATATGGGGAAACTAAATTATATTCATGTCTTGTACATGATATAAGAATAAGTTTCAGATGAACAAAATTTGTCAAAAGATTATAATTTGTTTAAAGAAACTCCTAAAATATAAGAAAATGTGCTTTTGATATGCCAAAATTGACAAAGCAAGTGTTCAATATGAATTAGATCCAGATGCCATAAAGTAAAAAAGATAAACATTTTGATAATGAGAGTATAAAATGGTCAAATAACAAACAACAATATTTGAATATTTGGCTAACATCTAAAATTCATATCATAGGCAAAAGCTAATTTTCTGCTCTCAAACAGAATTTCTGTAAAATGATTAAAAGAAAAATAAACACCCTGTAAGTGAAAATAGGCAAATACTCTATTGGGGAAAAAAGCAAGTTCTAATATGTCTTAAAATATGCTAATCTTCCCAACAGGGAGAGAAACTAGAAACTGTAATGAATAATATCCTGCACCATGTCTGGGGAAGAGACTAGACAGGTATACCTGAGACATCTGGTTTTATCAGAAAGCAATGAAACTATTAAGGACTAAATGGACCATGTCCAAGAGACAGGAGCCAACATGAATGGGATATGATGGGCAATATGTGGCCATTTGAGCTTAAACGGGTGTGAATGCAAGTAATGAGCAAACATTTCATACACAAACTCAAGGGCTCATCCAGACAGCCCCATCAAAAAGTAAGGAATAAAAAAATTAACCAAAACTAAGAATACCACTGGAAATAACTGGGTCTCTAAGTCCTCATTCTGAAAATAGGCACATGAGGATAAGTAATTATCCTACCTTTCTGACATCAGGGAAATCAATTATTCCTAATTAGGATCTTTTACTGAAAAAATTCTGACTAATAACTATGGAATGAAAGGTAGAGATTTGAAAATCACTTTTCTTCAGCCCCTCCCAAAACTCTTCATTCAAGCAGCAAGCCCCCCAGACAAAGCCATATGTTGAAGGCTAAATGGAGACCTTTCCAATGGAGGGAAGCCCCATGGCCTGCCCATCCCTGGATTTCCATGGAGTACAGAGTAAGTGCTGTTCCTCTGTATCGGAACATCCAAGCTCCCATCTAATCAGATGTCAGGTGCTGTTTTGTCTACTGAGGATAGATGAGCAAGCCAAGGAAGTGAACAGACAAACCCAGACTCCAAGCACCTTTCTTCCTAAGCCAGCCAATCTGCTTTCTATTAGTCAGTATCAAGGAGTTAAAATAACAGGAGACTTCCCTAATTTGAAAAAGAGTCAAGAGATGGAAACAAAGGTGTGGCTTCTCTGACTCAAATAAACCATTGACAGAAGGACATTTTTTTTCTTTCTCACAGCTGCATTTTCCTAGAGTATTTATTACACAGTCTGCAACAACAATTGTTCAGATGAAGTATGGCAATGGCAAAGTGACTACATAATGAAATGTCCACAGGTTGGGGGATGCTTGTTGGAAAGAGCAATGAAATGCTACCAAGGTCTTTGATAAACAGTTCACTAATGAAAGGAAGAGAGTTAGAGGAGGGCATTCCCTGAAACTACTGTGGTAAAATGTGGTACATTTGGCAGTGCATAGGAAGCTTCATTCCTTTCCTTCCTGTGAGGTTCACTTTGTGCCTGTTGTGTTGAATGCAAACTTGTACAAGGAGGTTACCTTCCCAACATTGGTAAAAAGTATTATTCCTTCACATATTTTATTATTATTATTATTATTATTATTATTATTATTATTCCTATATATGATTATTCCTATATATTACTATTTATTATTCCTACATATTATTTATCATTATTCCTGCATACATTATTATTTATATTCATATATATATATATATATATATATATTATTCCTTTATTCCCATATATCCTATATGAGTACATGACAATTCTTACAAAAACTTAAAATGTACATACCTAAAGCTTAATTCTGTAGAAATCTGTTCAACAGATACATCCTCATACATAAACCTGGATTTTATTCAAGCATTGTTTGCAACAACTAAGGAAATCCATAAGACCCATACAGTCTACAAATATACTAATCAAAGTATCATATGGTTTATCTAGGGAACAAAACAGTAGCCTTTGACAAGAAAACTAGTTTAGAATGAAACATCAGACAAGAAATTGGAACTTCAAATAATGATTCAGATAGTTTTTAAGTCCTTGTGTAAATATGAATGGAACCTCAACAGAGACCAGGGTCAAGGAGCCGACTGCAGAAAGCTAGACCTAGGTCTTCTCTGGAAGACAATTCTTGGTTGTGTCTATCTTGCATATAGTAGTATACCCACAGCATCCTCCAGTTCACCAAGATGGAATGATGGAAGTTATCTCCAGTCTTTAGTGGGTGGGTCACTGGAAGCATCATATTCAGATGAATTCTCCATGGCTCTAACCAGGTTTCAGTACCAATCAGTCAAAGAACACAACAACAGATTTTCCACCAGGAAAGCTGCAAACAAGAAAATAATGGCTAAATGAAAAAAATCTCACCCCCAGGGGAAAAAAAGCCATGAGTAAAAGAAAAATTCCCCATTCGAGACATGAGAGTCATAAACCAGCCATGACACGGCCCTAGGTTCCCATGTGGATTCACTGCACAAGTTCCAAAGAAAGAAAAGACACGGTGATATATCCATGTAAAGCCAACACGCCCAGGAAATGACAACTAGCAAGCATAAACATACTCACAAAGAAAGCAACAAACAAAGCAAGAACCCATGAAGCCAGCTAATAAACAAATAAATGCATATGTGAATTATTAAGTAAAACCACAAAATAAATCTATTCTGTAAATTTTTAAATGGAAACATTCACAACATTAATAATAAATAGTTATTTTATGCTATCAGATTAAAATACCAGAACTAAATAAAATATCTAAACATTGAAAATGTAATTGAAGTTGGAATCCCAGTAGACTAGGATACAGCAGTATTTTCAACTCAATGAACAACCAGTAAATTAAAAGCTCACCATATAAAATAGACACAGGAAAACTGAGTTAGAACATGGTGTACACACCATAAGAATAAGCAAGCCATTAAGCATAGAATTAGAATGTTAAATACATGCCCATCAGAATATGGGGAAAATCATGGAAATAATAGAAGTGAGGTAACATTTTCAGAGATGAACTGAACTTTTCATAATTAAAACTTTATCAGAATTGTTTTTTAAAATAAAAAATAAAACCAACTCTCATATCCACAAATCATAAGATTTCCTTCTTCTTTTTCTTTCATACTGAAAAAAATTGATACAATTTATTCTGATCACAGTTTCACTTCCTTCAAGTCCTCCCAGAAATTCTCCCACCTTCCCACTCACCCAAATCCTTGCCCCTTTGTTCTCTAACTAGAAAACAGACAAACAAACAAAAGATAGAAAATTTAAAAACATTGAAAAAACAAGAAACACACACACGCACACGCACACACACACACACACACACACACACACACAATCTCTAAAAACACAAAATTAGAAACTATAATATACAAGCAAAAGATCAATAGAAAAAAAAATACCCAACCAATGCAATATGAGACCAAAAGTCTTAAAAAAAAAAAAAAAAGTACAAATGATTTTGGTTTTGTTTTTTGTTTGTTTATTTGTTTGTTTTGGCCACCTACTGTTGGGGCATGGGACCTACCATTTATTGTGGTTAATATACCCAGTGAGAATCTATTGGAGAAAACTAATTTTTCCTTTGCAAGTGGCTATCAATTTATAGAGAGCATCTTGGTTAGTGGTGGGAGCCCTTGTTCATGTTCCCCTCTCAATACTGGGGACCCATCTGGCTTGAACCTGTATAGGTCTTGTACATGCTGCCATAGTCTCTGTGAATTTATATGTGCATCATTCTGAAAGATACTCTTTTCTTAGCATCATCCATCCCCTTTGGCTCCTACAATTTTTCTGACTCTTTTTCCACATAGATCCTTCATCTCTGAGGAGAGGACTTTGATGAAGACATCCCATTTAGGGATGAGTGTTCCAAAACTCTTACTTTCTATTCATTGTCCAGTTATGAGTCTCTGTATTAGTTCCCATCTATTGCAAGAGCAAGCTTGTCTGACGATGACTAATTGAAGCACTGATATGTGGGTATAGAAGAATAACATTAGCAGTCATTTAATTGATATTTTTCTTTAGCAAAACAGTAGCATTTGGTTTTCCCCTGCATCCATTGCCTATCTGTTCTTAGGTTCTTAGCCACTAGAGCAGTGTCATACATGTGTTCTATCTCATGGAGTGGCCCTTAAATCCAAGCAGAGAGTAGTTGGTTACTCCTACAATGTTTGTGCTACTATAGCATCAGCATATCATGCAGACAGGTTACCATTGTCAACCAAAGGATTCATAGCTAGGTTGATGGCTACTTTTCTCCTCTGGTAGTGTGCAGACCACAAACCACAATAAGTTTAAAGTGTAACCAATGTCATGAGACATAATGGGTTGTAGAGATTCTTTAGTGGTTAGGATCATTTGCTGGTCTTACAGAGGACCCAAGTTAAGTTTCCAGCACGTACATTCAGTGGTATACAACTACCTGTATCTCTGGGTTCAAGGTACTTCATGTCTTCTTCTGGACTACATGAGCTTTTGTACTCATCAACATTTACTATACATACACATACACATACACATACATATATGTATATTTTTATATATAGCTAAAAATATAATAAAAATCTTTTGAAATAGAAACATCATGATGAGATACAATGAATAGTAACTACCATATTATGTATATGCACTAGCTCTTCTTCCAAAATTAGTGACAAATTATCTCAATGTATGAATAAGATTTTGAAAACTTTCCCTCAAATTAAATTAATAGTGGTAGACACAATTGATTCATTTTTATTTTGGAAGGAATTTTTCCATGGGACTGAAATATCCTTGGTGTTTCTATTTGTCACTTTTATGATGATTTAAAACAATTTTTAAACCATTACTTTAGTTGGGGATATTAAAGTATATATACTGAGAGACTTGAATGTCTTCCCTCCTCTGCTAGCACACCACAGGAATCTTCATTTGTAAAGCACATTCTATAAGAAACTTCAAATGCCTTTCTATGGACCTACTGGTTGGGGATGAGGATATCACCTCCTAAATCACTGCTACCTAGTTCTGGCACCTGAACTAAATAATCTGAAACCGAATGGTAGGAAGACCCAGGAGAAGAAGAATCAGAAGCCCATCAATGGAGACTGACACTCACACACATGGTAATCCAAGGGTAATAGCAACTGCAGGCAATAAGGAAGATGCTAACCAAAACCAATCAGATACAGTTAAGCAAGAGCTTCCCTAGGAACTAAGAACCCACTGATGAGAACCTTTTCCATGTCACTCTTGCACTGAGTATTAAATAGGTTTAAGAAAGCTTAAATTGTAAAACTCAACAACACAACCTACAGCAAATGCTGAAGGGAATAAGCACTGTTGGTGGGATCACAAACTGGTTCAGATACTCTGGAAATCACTGCAGAGAATTCTCAAAATGTTACACCTACTATATGTCCTATCTACACCACTCCGTGGCATATGCCCAAAGCACTCAACATCCTACTCTATAGATACTTGCTCAGCCATGTTCACTACTATTTTCTTTAGCTATGTTTCGGAGACTAGCTCCAATCTGTCAAAGGATTCTTGCAGGGAGGAGAGAGGAATAAGGAAGTATTAGATAGAACTATAGATGTTGGCAGAGAGAGAGACAGAGACACAGGATAGCTTTGGGAGAACCCTGGATCAATAACCAGCTGCCCAGAGTTTAGTTCTAATGGGATTTTTATACATTACCAAAAGGAGAGGCAAAAGACTTCTTCCTTTCAAGATCAAAGCACAATGTCCAGCCAGGTGTAGATATTTCAAAACATCTGGTAACCACACCCCTGGCCAAATCATTCTATTCTGCTGCCCTGATGGGCAAAACAAGCTCAGACTTTCTGTCCTTGAGTAAGGCCTTACTAGCGAGCCTGTGTGGGCCCCCACAGCTATGAAATAAAAATAACCTAAATGTCTATCAACTGATAAGTAGATAATGAGAGTGTGGTATATGCATATTATAAAATACTATACAGCTGTAAACAAAAATGTGAAATTTTCAAGTAAATGAATGGGACTTGAAAAGATCTTACTGAGTGAGGCAACCTAGAACCAAAAAGACAAGCACAGTATGTTCTCTCTCATCTGAGGTTCCTAGCTCCAAATCTTCAGATGTGAGTACATATCCTGCAGTAACTGTAGACACCAGGACAGCAACAAGAGGCCATTGTGGCGTGGGGAGAGGAATAGAGAAGGGAAGAGAACATACCAGTGATCTGAAGAGGAAAATGGGAAAAGCTGGGAACTAGCTCTAGGGAGGGAGAAGGGGATATGGAAGAAGGAGGGAGGAGGGCAAAAATCATTAAAGATGTCTGAAAAACTCCTAATAAATCATACTACTAGCTACCTACCCAAATATAACTATAACACAAGTAATTCAGTCTATAAATACCCATAAATAGTTTAAAAAGAAAGTTTCCATCTGGGCAGAAAATGGTCCCTCCAAGAGCCATAGAGTATCTGATAAAAACCCCAACATTAGGTATGAGAACACCCTCTTTTGAGCAGTTTGTCAGCATTATTATAACCTTATTTGCTAATTTCTATCCCATTTTCTCTAAATTAGTCATGTTTCCTTGTATATCTTTTCAGGAAAAAAAAAATCTCTTTATCCTTCTGCTTAAAATATCAGTAACTCCCAGTATGTTTAAGAATACTTGATTTGATTATTTAGAGGAGAATAGGGTAGGAAAGGCCAGATACAGTAAGAGAGATATTGTTATGAAGGCTAGCTACATTGTCAAGTCCCTATTCAAGTAAATGACTATAAGATCATACCTGTCTTGGAGTCTAGCAGTCTATGTCTTGGTACCTAACATAGAAATACTTAACTGTACAAACACAGGTTCATTTGCCCATAAGAGCTGTGCCTCACCTCTCTGATGCCCACAAATTTCCAACAGTACCAAGAGAACAGAATGAGGGAAAGACTTCCTGTGAACTTGATTGAATTCATGTGGGAACCTTATCACTCAAAGATGTCCATAATAAATAACAGAGAAAAAAAGCCTAACTTGGTCATCATAAAGCTCTCTGAGAGCTTTTAAGTTGATGGTGTTATCAACAATATGTTTCTTCTACAGTGACTAACAGCACTGCTAAACTTCAAATCTGGAATTTTCCATATTTCAATTGTGCAGCATTAAGAACGAAAGAAGTGTCAGGAAACTTATATTATCCATCTTAGTCACACATTAAAGAAGAGATTTTTGGCAAGTACTGATACAACTGTGTGGGAGGGAGATTAATGGAGAGCAAATTGGGGAGTAATTAATCACACTGCATAAGAAAGTGAAAAGAAGAAACAGAGATGCAGGATTTGACAGGGAAATTCTAAGCTCTTTGTACTTGGCACTAGTCAAAAAAAAGGAGGCATAATAGGGCTGAGAAGTTCATGAATATGCTCCAGTTAATATGTATGTGCACTGAAATGCATTTTAGTTTGGTTCATTTAAATCTGAAATTCCCTTCCCCATTGATGTCAGCTAGTTAGCCAAAATGGTGCATTACTGTTATGATCACTGCAGCGCACATAATTTAGATTTATCTCTTTGGGGACTCGACTCCACCCCCTGCTAGCTAATATGCTCACCATGTTTAATGATGCAAAAAATTTCCCTGAGTACAGGTTATTTATCTTTATCAGGGGCTGCGTTTGGCTGGCTGTCTATTATCAGCCAGAATATTTGCTCCTAAGTGATTGGTTCTCATACATATTTCAGGATGATCCTGAGGACCATATTATCAGTTTGATTTGCAGTAGAAGTGTCTCAGTTCTTCAGATATACCTTAGCAATACTGATTTTTGAATTTGAAACAGCTGAAATTATTATTCAATCCATGAATCCTCAAATCACTATGCTGAATGTAAAATCAATTCAAAACCTGGGAAAGGACTTTCCCTTGGAGGAGTCAGGGAGACAGGCAACAAACAACACGAAGTATGATAAGGAAAAGAGTCACACATTGGCTTCTAGCAGTCATGATGCTGGGCAATAACAAGAGGAAAAAGCCTGGGAGATGAACAAAGAAGTCCATCAGAATAGTAAGAAGCCAACATTGCCATCGCCAGTGAGTCAGTGAAGAAAATCAAAGGTGGGGCCCTTGACAAAGGTAAAGAAGTATAGGCCACTGAGATTCTCCCTTTCTCCCAAGCCTAATGTCCACAGGATCAAGGAGGATGTTAGTTTTGAGAATACAACATCTTAAAGTATTAGTAAGTTATAGGAAAACAGAAAAGTGTAATGAACAAAAGCATAAGATGACTGGGGAAAACCATCTGTGTGAAGGACAATGGTTAGCTGACCCTCTTTAGAGTCTTCCAGTAGATTGATGACTAGTTTTCAAACAAAGTGAAGTAGCATTCTAGCACAAACCAGATGGTAAAGCACTATCAGAATGATGCCCTAACTGGCAGGGCAGGAGGCAAAGAGCAACCTTTGCCTACAGATCCTCTAGTCCTTGTCTCGACCCACACTGAACATTGATTATAGGTAACTCAGATAAATAACAGTGTCCATGAGTGAGTTAAAAAATTTCTCTGAAGTCCAAGTGGTCTTCTGAGAACAACAAATTAAGGATGGTCAAGTATCTTGATAAAGGAAGAGACTCTCTGCCCAAGGCAGGGCCCATTCAGCCTCATCTTCCAAAATACACAAGAGAGAACCATACACACGCAGGAACTTCAGCATGCCCAAGAGAACCTGCAAAGAGAAATCTACGTAATTGGCCCACACTACTTCTAGAAACCTTGAAGGGAACATAAAGAACATGGAGTGTCTCAACAGATATTTATAAAGAGAACATCAATTGAGCAAACTCTGTTAAAGGAAGCAGAATTAATATTCAAAATAAAAATAATTACTAAACTAATAAAAAATGAGTTTGGAGACACAAGTGTCAAGTGTTACCAAAAATTGCATGCACAAGCAAAAGCAGTTTTATAAGAAGTATTAATCAAAAATGCTGATGTTGAAAAATTCAACATTAAAGGAAAGATCTGATAAACAAAATGAAGAGCATAAAAATATTCAAAAATTGAACAGTGACCTATACCAAAAAGTCACAAAACACTCTCAGAAGGTACCAAAAGCAAGCAGATATAAATGATTCAGTTTTAAAGGAAAAAAATTAAAGTTACAGAAAAGAGAAAAGTTACTATCATATTTAAAGAAGGAATGCTTCAGAGAAAACAGTTTGTTAATTTGTAGCTCACTGACAGGCTTCATTCTTAGCCTGAGTGAAACCGTAGACCCAGTTTTCTACTAATCCCCAAACAAAACACACTAAATAGAGGGAAAGGAATGTTTAATGTGAGCGGAGTTGGTAATCTTCTGCTAAAGGAAAAAGGAAGACAAATTTAATATTTTCAAAGAAGGGAAAAGTATAAAAATCTTCATGGGGAACATAGTGACTTTAAAAAAATGATGGCTCAATATGACTTCAAGTTTCTCAATGAAGTGCTGGATACAAAATCAATATTCTCAAAATGGAAAGAAAGAAATTTTGAACCTGAGACTTTATAGCACATAGCTATTCTTCTTTAAATTGAAAATCATCTTAGCAGTGTAATGTCTCAGGAACAGAAGGGCCTGCAAAAAGCTATGAAAAGGCTTTCTTGGATGAACTGGAGGAATTGCTCAGCAGTTGCTGTTTCTCCAGGGCTGTAATTTAATTCCCAGCACCCATATCCAGTGGCTCACAACTGACTGTAACTCTAGCTCCAGGGATATCATGTACCTCTGGCTCAAGACAATGATGAAGTAGGTTATAAGACAATGGTTCTCAACCTATGGGTCATGATCCTTTTGGGGGTTGAATGAACCTTTTACAGGGGTTACCTAAAACCATCAAAAAACACAGATATCTACATTACTATTTCTAGCAGTAGCAAAGTTACAGCTATGAAGTAGCAATGAAAATAATTTTATGTTGGGGGATCACCACAACATGAGGAACTGTACTAAAGGATTGTAGCATTAGGAAGGCTGAGAACTATTTCAGAACAGACATCTGAAACCTTGTTCTCATCTCCTCACACACATACACGTACACTCATGTGCATGTACTGTACACATACCCTATACACAGAATAGTGAACTTGATCAAAGCATATTTATGATACAGTGGGAAATGAGATAAACTTTTTAATTTGAAAATAGCTACATGCCAAATATATGGCAAATATCACATAAAATGAAGAAACATCACCTTTAAATTAGAACAAGGCAAATATTTTTAAATAAATATTTTAAATTCTCTAGTACAAAGAGGTAAAATTATTATTGTTTACAGATGACCTGATTGTGGACATTAAAAATTTAAAGAATCAATAATTGCTAGATAAAGGTCAATTTGACACAACCCACTAACTTTCCTGTATATCAATAATAATTAAGTAGAAAATTAGTCATTATGAATCACATAAACAAGTCTATTGAGTATCTCTGCATTATAACCAAGGAAAAAATATTCCCTAGACCGTTAAAGAAAATGTTAAACCTCTAAAGATCTAAAGGAAAAGACAAATATTATGCTTGTCAACAATATAAATATTGGATCGAAATTAATCTATAAATTGAGGCCTAATTACAGTCCATAGGAAACCTCTGAGTAAACTACTAAACCATTAAAATTCATGTGGAAAAATAAACACCTATGGAAGAGGAAGTCAGTTCTGAAAAAGAAGCAAAATTATAGCTCACCTAACAAAAGGCCAAGGCACTCTTCAGAGCCCCTGAAATACATTGAAAATAATAACAATGAAATACTAAGCCAGGCTCACACAAATATAGAAGTTAAAGATATTATAAAGATAACAAAATAATCTCATCCAAGTGTTGCAAGCAACATGATACATCACAAATCAGGAGTTGTAGTTTCTAGAAGTTAAAAAAAAAGAAAACACAAAGTCTGATTCAATATAAAACACATGATGATTAAGTAAACACAAAAGGGAAGATTCTAAAGGGAGAACACACAGAAATTTCTAAAAGGAAAAGATTTGCTTTATGCCATTAGATAAGACACCAAAATGTAAGGTTAAAAAAGTCATGCTTCAAAATCAATGCTTATTCTAAAAGGCTTGTTTTTATCTTGTGTATATGAGTGTTTTGCCTGCATGTATGTCTGTGCACTACTTTCATACAGTGCCCTTAAAGACCAAAATGCTCCAGCCACTAATACATGTATAAAATGTGATATACTGAGATAAAGCACTCATAATTTCTTAGAAAATCAAAGAACTCCCATAAATTTAAACAAAGTGGACAGGAGTTCCAAAGATATATACAAAGATCTAAAATGAATGTGATACCTATTCTAACCAATAAGAGACGTGAAATAAGAATAGAGTATGCCTCACATAAGTTATACTAAACAGTAGGCAACTCTGGAAGAACTGATCAACCCACTGATTGCTGTGCAAACACGTTTTATATAAGCTTGGAGGTCTTAGAAAGTTAGAGGTATGTAGTAAGAACTAGAACTAAGACACATCCCCAAAGGAGACTGCCCAGTGCACACTGAATGATTAGAATAAGGCATTGGGTTGCCCCTGGTGACTGTTCCAAAGGAACAAATCAGCAAGGTGTGATTGTGATGTAAATTTAGTGTTTTTACTAAGTCTGGGATCATCAGAGTGATCAACCAATAACAAAAATCACCACCTCTTTCATTTGGAGGATCAGGATGCTAAGATGAGGAATGTCCTGCTAATTATTGGCACCTGTTGAAGTCTGATCTAAAAGAGAAATGGGGTAAAGGCTTTGAGAATCATCACTCCTGTAATGATGGGAACAAATCACAGAGACAGATGCAGACTTCAGAAGGAATGTTGGCAGAGGTCCAAGAGGTAGCATCCCACACTCACAGCAGTGAACTGAGGCCCATGCAAATTGCTGTGACAACTAGTCCCCATTGGGCTGTCCAGTACTGTAATTAGGATGTTGGTCCTTGCTGGGTAAGCATTTGCTTTCCCCCTCCTGGAGGCATTTCTTCTTCCCCCCTGTCCTCCTCTCTTCCTCCCTGCCCCATCACTGCCAGATAAGAAGACTAGCAGTCTGCCAGTCACAAGAGCCTGTACTGGAAACTGGCAATGGCAACATTTGATCTTCAGTTGATGGCACCTTCCTTTTTACTGGATACTCTCTCAGCCCTAGTATCCAGGGCTCCAACTCCCCATGACTTCTTCCCCACAATCTTCATGTCCTACTTCTCTCAGCACACAGTTCAAGTCCCTCCTCTTCATGATATTTTATCTGATTTAATAAGTCCACGGCTAGAAATCCAGAATGCAGTGCAACTCTGCAATGTGTGTTTTATCATTTAATTAATGATATATGCTATTTTATGTATTATCATAATTATCTATGTGTTATTTTTTGCTCATCTGCAGATATTTCAGCTATCTCTTGTATACACAATATGTCTGAAAACCCTCAAAGTCAGGGTAACCTACCAGAGTAGGGCTTTAAACATCACCAGCATCTTCTCTGTTTCTGGGTATGCAATCGTCATATGAGGTGCTACAATCTTCACGACATCACTGCTAACAAACCTAGCCCATTTGGATAATTATCTGTGAAGGATTGAGCTGACAGGGGATGTAAGTACACTGCAGTTTTCTAAAAAATTGAACTACATTTTGTTAAAAATTTATGTTCAAATTCTATCAAAAACACCTGAAGGAAACAATTTTCAGAGTTAAGCTGTGCACCCCCCAAAGCCCTGGGCAATACAGACTCAGATGGGCAGTAGGTGTGTCATCATGATTCAGTGTTCTTCTATCTGTAGCAGAACAGAACTGACAGAAGTGCTGGTACTTCTTACACTATTGTAACCAAGTACTTGCTGAGTGGGAACCATGGGTGATGCTAAAGAGAGCTAAGGAGATGCTAAGGAGCGGGTAGAGCATTGCCGAATCTTCATTAAAGTGTTAAGCTTTAGCAAATAGAAAGACAGCAACAAGCTATGTCCCATCATTTTGACATTAGCACACATCATTGAGAAAAAGGGAATGAAAATCACCAGGCAGATTTTATTAATGAATATATTTTGATGAAAAGCCAGGAAAAAAAATACAAGAATTTAGAATTTATCGTGTGTAAGCAATACATGGAACCTTATATTCTCTTACAAAAATATTTCAACTCCTCAACATGATTAGATGTTGACTATAGGGCATAATTTATCTAAAAGAACTTCAGTTTCTGACTACAGGGGCCTTGCCCTCTTGATTAAAAAAAAAAGCCTACTATAACTTACATAATCTTACCAATCCCCTATTACCAAGCTACCTAGATTATATTCTATTCACTTCCTGCAGTGTTAAAATGGAGGCCAGCTAGTTCCCTTCTTGCTATGGTTGGTGATTACAACTGTTGTGTTTGACTGAAGATGTGGCCTCACCTCAAAGCTGACTTGTAAACAGCAGGGCAAGGCCACATGCACCAGTCATTGTAGACAGGTAACTAACATACAAAATAGCAGCATTAAAATACCAGAGGCTTCAAAATAGAGATTTCTGATTTAAAAAAAAAAAAAAAAAAAAAAGCAGCTAGCATCAAAACACTTACCTAAAGCTGATCAATAGTCAGAAGGAATGTCACTTCACACAGAGCCTATTCTCCAGTAACCACAGCCCACTTCACCTGCTGCATACCTTACTCTAAAGCTTAGTTTCGTTGGCAGTTACTGCTCAACTTTGGGGCATGTTCTGTTTTATCTAATGAGCTTCACAAATGATTCCCCATGCCCAAAGGTACTTCAGGTTACAGCTTCTGTGCATAATTGTAACTCAGTTTTGTTTTGTTTTGTCTTTTGAAAGTCTGTTTTGGACATTGGTCTCTAAATGTCAAGTGGAAAAGGCCAAGAAAGTCTAGTCTAGTCTGTTCCACATTGCATCCCAGCATTAGTTCCATGTTTGGGCACAGTAAATGCTGAATGCATGTTAGATAAATAAATGATTCTTAGCACCATGGAGAATGTGTTCTCTTTGATTTGTCTGAGATTTCATTCCTGTTCAGGGTTACTAAAATAAAATACTCTCATCATAGTCTCTTTATCAGGCAATATGTTTGAGTTGCATTTTTTTCTCATTCCCTCAAAACTATACTGAAGTATTAGTTCCCAGTAAATGGGAATGTGACCTAGCTTGGCAAATAAAGTCTCTACAGGGAATCATTAAAATGAATCATTAAGCTGTGAATGGGTCTAGAATGACTAGCATCCTTATAAGAAAAGAATGGAATTTAGAAACAGGTCCCACACATGGGCAGAGCACCATGAGAATAAGGAAGCAGAGAAATCAAGGTGATTCTTGTGTTTGCCAAGAATCTCAAAAATCTCCAGAGATCATCAGAGGCCATGGCAGAGACAAGGGACAGTGTCTTTCTCATAGTTCTCAAAAGGATTCTTCTCACAGACCTGCTTCTGTGCCTTATAGTGCTCACTCACAAATAAGTGAAAGCCTCCTACTAAGAAGACCCTGCCACTGGTACTTTTTACACTCAACTCCAAGGTGTGGTACATAAAGGTTCTTAGACATTCCTGAGTCATGGATGCCTTT
This sequence comes from Onychomys torridus, assembly GCF_903995425.1. Taxonomy (NCBI): domain Eukaryota; kingdom Metazoa; phylum Chordata; class Mammalia; order Rodentia; family Cricetidae; genus Onychomys; species Onychomys torridus. The sequence goes on from NC_050444.1 coordinate 53,445,672, forward strand.
GGTTTGTGTTCATTGGTCATGTACACAATGATGCAGTGCATCATGGAGATGATGGACCACAAAATAAGCCTGACTCTGAGGATTATGTCTACCAATTAAAAAACACAATGCATCCAATAGGGCTGAGGAGACTGGATCATTTCAATAAAACCTTTGGAAAGCTGTATTCATATGTTTTTCCCAAATATTTATTAAATTTTCTGGCCCTTAATTTGTGGGTTAATTTTGGTCATTTATGTCCCCTTGAGTTATTTGGCAACAATTTAGAAATATTACCATGTGGCCCTTGTCAATAAAGAAAATGTTTAAAGGCAGATTGTTTAAAAAATAAATATTCCTAACCACTAATTAAATAATATTTTAACACTAAGCCAATTTCCTTCCTATTATCAATTTTGTCAATTTTTCAGCAATTGAAGACTGATTAAAATTTATTTTTCACCTGATCATTACTTCTTAAATTACTTAACTATGCTTCAATAGTTCTCTAAAATTTCAACAGCTACCATAAAACATCATTCATTTACAGATATCCGACAAGGCTGAAGATGTGATTAATGTTTATGGGTAAAGGCAGCTTTGAGATTTTAAGTATCATTTTAGCATCAGGGTGTGAACAAATGCTAAACCATAATTACCGGGATCATTTTCATTAATCACAGGTATTACTCTACCATTCACCCCAAGTACAACAATTCAAGGCTGGAAAGTGCTTTTGGCTAGTTCAACTAATTACCGAACAAAGGTCAAGCATGGCTCAGTGGTTTATTACAGTCAGTGGAAATGATAAAGTTCTTCTTTATATTTATCTTTGCTCAAGGAAACCAAACATTATCAGCCAAATTTTTAACCTACAAAATAATGACTAGAAACAGTACTGCTTCATCGTATTCTTGCTTGTACAGTTTGATAGATTAAAACCTACATCTAAATTTATTGGCACCTAGAAAAAGAATAAAGATGGAACAAATGGGTGCCAAGGTCAATTTCAAAAATGCTAGTTTTTCAAATCAACTTAAATGGTTCTAGGTGAAACCTAAGTGTTAGTTTAGCCAAATTTGACAAGTCTGGTATGACAAAAGGAAACTAAAAATCAGTATAAAATCTTGTGCCTCTTAGTTAAGTGAATGACATATAAATTATAACTAAGCCCTGGATATCTTGAATCTATTATTATATAGTCAAAATCTCAGGCATAGTCTTGTAGTCCTGGGAGCAAGATAAAGATTCAGTGATTCAGTGAGCTAAAGATAAAATGAGCCATCTCAAGGTGGCTGTTGGATGCTTCCCTGGGAAATGAGCAACTTGGAGCATCAGCAGCAATGACTAACAAACTGTTGAGAGGAGGTCTGCAAAGACAAAGATGTTCATGCTGGCTGCTGGCCTCTTCCTCTTGAGAAAGTCATGCCTCATTCAGGCAGATTCAGCACTGAATAATGACCTATGTCAACAAGAAAATGTTTCTACCTGCATGCAAACACTGGTGCTTCCCATAAAGTGAGGAGCCTTTGAAGATCATGTTTTTAAAATGTGGCTCCAAAGTTTGGAAAGCCATGATTGTGGGATGGTTGCTGTGATCTTAGGCTACCTACAGGCTGTCAGGAGTCGTCTGTAGTCCTGCAACACTAGCAAATGAGAGTTCTCATATAACACTTGCTCTGAGAGGAATTTTTAGCTATTGGGGGAAAATATACAGCAGCATTTTCAAAATGTGTGAAGATGGGAAAATAAAAAGTTCAGCTAAAATGTTTAAACCATTGTGGGAATGGCCCACTTTAATATGCTTTTCAATTCTGAACACATTGGCAGTGCTCAAAATACATTACAAAAGTAATAACATGATAATGGAGTTGGGAATCCTGTAAAGGTTATATAGAATTCAATTTATAAATCAAAATGCCTAAAAATCAAAGTTGGGCCAACTGCCTAAAGGTATTGGATTTTTCACTACATTGAATAAGACAAGGATCCCATAACCATGAAAATAAACAGTGACCAATATGCCCAGGGTCTAATTCTAAACTACTTAGAGTCTCTTACATATTTTCTCTCCTTTAAATTTTTCCCTGCAATTTTCATTAAAATGTGAGCTTAGAGGCTAGAAAAGGTATTTGACAATAGTTAAATATTTTAATGTTGATAATTAAGAAAATACTTTGGCCTGGAAAAGTCAAAAATCAAATCAGTCACAAATAAGTATTCATCGAGCCTTATATATGATCCTCTGTGATTGTCAGTAACGGAATTAATCAAAATAAATAGTAAACAAGTGGAACATTCAGTCAGTTCAAATATTTTAAGTTGATTCATTTTAAATCTTTTAAATATTATTTTTGTACAAAGTTTGTGTTGCCTTTAACAATGCATATTCTAAGAGTTGTTGGGAAGCAACTCGAGATACCAGAGGTGCATGCCAAAAAAATACACTATGAAGAATATTTTAAATAAAATTTCCCCATTTCTTCCCATTATAAAGATAGTTTTATGTGTCTCCAAAGAACAGAGAAAATATATGTAATTAATAATGAAATAGAAAATTCAAGAAACAAGAGCAAAAGAAAGAAATCACAGAAGCAACATCTCAGTATATTAGCAAAATCACACTAAACAGCTTTCAAATATACACAAGCATAAAAGAAGAAGTTCATCTTCATTTCTGTGTATTTTTAATCAACATGTCCAAAAAGTCTTTAATGTCAATTTAGTTAGATATACAGTATCTCTTTCAGAGAAATAGTGGATTTTTTAACTGACACAATATTTGTACATATTTGTGGGTTACATTATGCTAATTTGATACTTGTGATACAATGTTTAATTAGGAAGTCTGTATAATTACCATATGGAAAATTTGAAGTGGAACATTCTCAATGTGAATTTAAATAGGACATTAAAAATAACATTTTAACTTAGATGCCCTTCAACTGAAGAATGGATAAAGAAAATATGGTACATATACACAATGGAGTACTACTCAACAGAGAAAAACAATGACATCCTGAGGTTTGCAGGCAAATGGATGGATCTAGAAAAAATCATCCTGAGTGAGGTAACCCAGACTCAGAAGGACAAACATGGTATGTACTCACTCATAGGAGGATACTAGATGTAAAACAAAGATGACTAGACTGCTACACAACTCCAGGGAGGCTACCTAGAAAACAGGACCCTAGGAAAGAACCAAGGATCACCCAATGACAGAGAAATGGATGAGATCTACATGAATAACCTGGACGACAGTGGGAGTAATGAAGGGCAAGATTTGAGGGAAAGAAAGCTTAGGGGAACAGGAGATCCCAGGTGGATCAAGAACAGAAAGGGAGAATGAGAAATAACAGACCATGATAAATGAAGACCACATGAGAACAGGAATAGGCAGAGTGCTGGAGAGGTCCCCAAAAATCCACAATGATACATCCTCTATAGACTGCTGGCAATGGTCAAGAGAAAGCCTGATCTGACCTAGTCCAGTGATCAGATGGCCAAACACCCTAACTGTCGTGCTGTAACTCTCGTCTAATAACTGATGGAAGTAGATGCAGAGATCCTCAGCCAGGCCCCAGGTGGAGCTCCAGGTGTCCTACTGTTGAGAAAGAGGAGGGTCTGCAAGAGCGTGAATTGTTGAATCCAAGATAGCAAAAAGCACAGCGACAAATAGCCAACTGAATGGAAACACATGAATTATGAACCAAAGGCTGTGGAGCCCCCAGCTGGAGCAGGCCCTCTGGATAAGTGAGACAATTGAACTGCTTGGACTGTTTGGGAGGCACCCAGTCTGTGGGACCGGGACCTGTCCTTAGTGCATGAGCTGGCTATTTGGAACCTTGGGCTGACACAGGGACACTTTGCTCAGCCTGGAAGGAGGGGACTGGACCTGCCTGTACTGAATCCATCAGGTTTAAATGAATCCCCAGGGGAGTCTTGGCCCTGGAGGAGATGGGAACAGAGGGAAGGGGATGGGGGGAAGGTGGGGGTGGGGGTGGTAGGGGGGAGGATGGGGGAACCCATGGCTGGTGTGTAAAATTAAAACAAAATTTTTTAAAAAAATGAAATTGGAAAAAATAATAATATTTCTGGTAAAGGACACTAAACTACTACTTCTACAAGAGAAAGATTGCTTCATGGCAAATCATATCTTTCCCCAATTTCTATTAATGGATATAGAGGCAAGAAATGAGATCAAAGAGAAAGACAGGACTGCAAGGTCCCCCTTGTGCTCTATTACAAAATAAAAAGAAAAGGTGTGCAGGTCAAGGTTGAGGACAAGATTCCAGGAAAAAAAAAAATTCAGATCTTCAACCTTTCCTAGGATGTTCTAGTCGTCCAGCAGCTTATGTACCCCCAAAATAAAGCTTTCTTGATAGAGGGAAATTCAAGAAAATAATGACAGCATTTCTGAAATGTACTTGGGTTTTGAGTACTTGCACATGGCAGAAAATTTTCCCTCCATATTACTAAATATATGCAAATGGAAAATGTATGCAATTGGGAAATTTTATTTCCAAATTTATATAATAGACTTACTGTCACTGTCTGTTCTACTTTCCTTCATGTTACATTGCCAAACACCATGACCAAAAGCAACTCAAAGGGAAAAGGAGTTTATTTGGCTTATATCACCAGGTCATAGTCCATCACTGAGGTAAGTCAGGGCAGGAACTTGAAACAGAAAACATGGGAAACACTGCTTGCTGCCCTATTCCCATACTGGCTTATACTCAGCTAGCTTTCTTAAATAGTACGACCACCTGTCCAGGGAATGGCCATGAACAATGGGTTGAGTCCTTCCACATAATTAACAATCAAGACAGTTCCCCACAGACAGGTCCATACATCAGTCTGGTGTGGGGAATTGCTCAATTGAGAATCCTTTCTGGAATCACTCTAGGATCTGTCAGGTTAATAGTTAAAGCTAACTGGAACACTGGCACAATTCATAAATGGAATAAACTCAATGCTAAATTAAGATACATAACTATTTCCTAATTCTCCTTGCATTCATCTGATACTTGTTTGTAAATTTTATTGTTTTCTGAGATGATAGGTATAACTAGTTACAAAAACATTTGAGAAAATGTGAATGCATCTGGGCTATGCACACTGCCCCCCCCCCCCCGCCTGCCCCCAGCAACCTCCACTCTGTGCTTTTGCTTCTGAGGACTCAGTAACTTTATCAGCAAGATGAAGAGACAGTGCTTACTGTTATCTGCTGTCCAGATTAGGAAACAAAAGTGAGAAACACAACCTAGAAAATCATAGCCATTCAAATGATAATTTCAGAAAAACGAGAATGATTTCTCTTTCTAACTAAACATGAAAACATGTGTCATTTATTTTACTTAGTAATAAGATATAATTGAAGAAGTATGGTTAAAAGTCAGTATTGTTCAGAAACACTAAGTAAACAAACTCTATTGTATATAATAATGTGTTTTCTTTTAAACATTTTTCACATTTATCTGAAAAGAGAACTTTAAGTTTAATATTTGAAATCACCTTAACGTTTGGCTTTTCTCTCATCCTATTGGCTCACTTTATTCTTACTGAATATACAGTATGTTGGGGTTAAAGGAATAACCTCTAGAATGTGTGTCTTAGAAGTCAAACTAAAAATTCCCAAGATGTTATAGTAAGTCGAGTTTTTAAATACATCTAATACCCAAGAGTGCTCACAAGATAAATTTCATGCATATAGGATGCTAATAAGATACATGGCGAAGTCCATGGAAAGTGGTGAATCAAGACATTTTGAAAGTAAAATGCAAGGAAATAGGTGCGCTGAAGATCCAGATTATATCTTGGACAGTGTTTTGTACATTCAAGTCACTTAAATATTTATTGCCTTAAATATATGTATGAGTAAAGGAGAATGAGAACTCAGCTCCTCTTTCTAGATATGAAAAGTACACGAGAAAGTCATTCTGAGAAATTGCTCCCTCCTACCAAAACATCTTGATTATACCCAGGAAGCAAGATGCTGAAGGTCAGCAACATCCAAAAATCACAACACAACAACTAAAAGCCTCACTCACGGGGTTGGGGATTTAGCTCAGTGGTAGAGTGCTCGCCTAGCAAGCGCAAGGCCTGGTGTTCGATAGTCAGCTTAAAAAAAAAAAAAAAAAAAAAAGCCTCACTCACCTGGGAACCAGACTCGGATGTTCTTTATAAAGACATGTTGGAAGGCATGCTGTTCTCCACCTACATCAGAGAAACTTATTTTGATGGCAGTCAACACAGTCAACACAATTGTGGGTGAATGAGTGACTGTAGAGTGCACATTCCTATAAGGAGTAGTTTCACATGCACATAAACATACCCCCAAGGCTCAGGAGCACTGAGGAAAGAGGGACAGAAAGAATGTAAGTATCAGAGATTGAGGAGGAGTGTTGTGAGACAGTCCCTTCTGCACTCTTGAACTCTCTGAAGCTGTAGGTACATGCATAAGGCTGGGTCCCATCACCATTTCATCAGGCATAGGGAAGGGTCTCATAAGGCACTCACTGAGGGACTGTGGGGAAAAATATAAATGAGAGAAAACACAAAGAGAGGGATTTGGGGGAAGAATAAGTTTTGAAACATCACAGGGGAGATGAGAGATGATAATGGGAGGCAAAAATGCCAAAACCTCAGTGTGTGTACTTAGGTGTGTGCATGCATGTTGTGTGTGCTTGATATCATCAAATATTTTAAAGTCATGCCTTTAAGTTGCAAACGCACATATCATTTACTTAAGTAGTGCCATAATGATCTAATTTGAAGTAGTATGTCTGTTGTGGAATATTAATTTAAGGTTTATTACATTCGTTTATGCTGTGAAACATTTGTTTGATGATGCAAAGATATGTTGCATTCTTTTATGTTGCATTTGTTTAACTCTATGAAGCTGTACTACTTTGCCTGTCTAAAACACCTGATGGTCTAATAAAAAGCTGAATGGTCAATAGCAAGGCAGGAGAACGGATAGCTGGGGCTGGCAGGTAGGGAGAATAAATAGGAAGAGGAATCTGGAAAAGGAGATAGGAGAGTGAAAGGAGAAGGAGAAGAGAACTCCAGGGGCCAGCCACCCAGCTACACAGCAAGCCACGGATTAAGAAGTAAAGAAAGGTATATAGAAAGGAAAAAGCCAGAGGCAAAAGGTAGACATGAAATTTTAAGTAAAGAAAAGATGGCTGTAAATAAGCCAAACTAAAGCTGGGTCTTCATAAGAAAGAATAAGTCTCATGTGATTTATTTGGGAGCTCAGTGCAAGGTCCTCCCAAAGAGTAAAGGAGTATAAAAAAAATCAACAGCATATGTCTTATTTTTTAAAGCAGTATAAAGATTTATTTTGATCTATATCTTACCCTCTTTTCCTTTCTCTTTATTTATTTATTTATTTTTTATTAAGACATTTTTTATTCATTTTATATACCAACCATTCATTCCCCTCTCATCCCTCCTCCTGCTCCCCTCCAGCCTTTTTCCCCAAGCCTACACCCATTCGCCTCTAAAAAGGTAAGGCCTCCCATAGGGAGTCAGCAGAGCCTGGTACATTCCATTGAGGCAGGTCCAAGCCCCTTCCCATGCATCAAGGCTGTGAAAGGTGTCCCACCATAGATAATGGGCTCCAAAAAGCAAGTTCATGCACCAGGGATAGATACTGGTCCCACTGTCAGGGGCTCTCAAACAGACCAAGCTATACAACTGTCTTGCTTATGAAGAGGGCCTAGTCCAGTCCTATGCAGGCTCCACAGAACAGCATATGTCTTTAAATAGCCAGTTTAAATATCAAGCAGTCCTATGTTTGTTGAAATAATTCTGGTAATGACTTTAAAAGTATTTAACTGGAATTCATTTAATCCTCCAACAAATAGTCATCACCAATATTTGTAGGAATGTTTTAATTCCTAAAGTTCTGTGATAAAACATGGGTATTATGTCATTTATTCCATCCTATGTATTTTCATAATTTCTAAAGTTTTTATGCACTGTTTAACTTGTATAGTAAATATGAATAAGGAAATTGGACAGAAGAAATGTCCAGAGATAATTCATAGCAAGATATCAGAAGTAGAGGAAGCATTTGACTGCAATTATTTTTCAAGAATTTTCAACTCATCTACATAGCCCTATCAATGCAGAACCTTTAATCCTATCTTCTTCATTTTTGTATATTATTTACCTAGATTGTTGTGTGCACTATTGTATATTATGATGACTCAGAAGGTTAACCTTCAAGATAAATCAGAGAAAGTTGTAAACATAAAGAATATTGGAATTTCAATTTTTTTCTTTTTCACCCAATGCACTGTCTTGCCTACAAAGAGACACACACTTCAGTTTGAGTTTTATGTGTATGACACTGTAATGGTGGAATTTTCAGCATATAATTTATAACAATTTGGAATGTGACATAGACATGTGTGTGTGTGTGTGTGTGTGTGTGTGTGTGTGTGCGTAGTGTGTTTATGTGTGTGTATGTGTGTGTATGTCTGCTCTTTAGAACTATCCCATTTTCTAAAACTAAAATTATTGCCTGTCTGAAAATAAATTATTAATTTTAAAAGAAAGAAATATGGTGTTAGTTTTATTTAAATTATGCCTAGAATAATAGTATTTTCACCATCATTGGTTCCCTGCTGACTACCAGCCTTTAAAATCTGTGCCATGTACCTTTCTGATTTGACTTCTGCCATTTTAGATTGTGTCTGTCTCTGATATTACCTCTCTCCTTGGGATTATCATTTGTACATTTAAGATAAACTCTAAGAGATTGCACACAGTATTAGCCCAAACAAAAATCTGGGTATTTTTCTCCTCTCTCAAGGTCCAAGCAGAAAGCTTTAGGTAATGGCCACTTCATAAAATGATAACAACTCATTTGAAAGTTGGTGTCAAAAATTGCAGTGTCCTCTTTTTTCCACTAATGGAATGCATAGCTGGTGTTTGTTTAAGAAGAACATGGGATGTAACTACCAGGGTAACAGAAATCTATAACATAAGTGGGTAAAGCCACACAATATAGTAGGTCTTGGTGGATAAATGTAAGTGGACAGAGAGCAAACATCCTCAGGAATATTGACAAATCTAGAAAACCCTGTCTTCTCTCCACAAAGCCAACTTTTACATAAAGTATCTCAGAGTGAATGAGAGAAGGAGCCCAGTAGTGTAAGGCCTCACAGACACATCCATGACTATACAGTCCTAAGAAGGGTCCAGGGTACCCTTGTTATAAGGGTGTTGTTGCTGCAGTATGCAAGAGATTATAGGATTCAAACCAAGAAATCTACAACAGAACTGAAGAAAGTCATGGTCTGTGTGATGTCTAAAAGGTGTGATTAGCTACTATTGGTGACCAGTTAGATATGTACAATAGAGATGAAGAAGAAATTAGAATCTGCTGAAAATTATACCTTGAATAATCTATCAACAATTGCATCACTGTCTGTAGGAGAGAGCAAACTCAGGTCAGGAAAACAGCAAAACAGGTTGAAGAAGTGGTTCATGCTGAATCTCCAGGGAAATTCAAATTAAAACTACAAGGAGATGGAGATTCATATTACCCCAGTCAGAAGGGCTTTCACAAAACAAGTAACAACAAATGTTGCTGAGGATGTGGGGAAAAGAAAATCCTTGCTGGTGAGAATGTAATTTCATTCAGTCACTGTGGAACTCAATTTGGAGGTGCCTCAAGAAACTAAAAAGAGAACTTCCACATTACCCAGCTATGCCACATCTGTGTATATACCCAAAAAACTCCAAGTCAACACTCCACAGAGATATCTGCATATCTGTGTTTATTGCTGCACTATCCACAAGCGAAGTTAAGGAATTGGCCTGTGTGTACCACATCAGGTGAACCTGAAGGAAGTTATTTGCTGGAAAATGGAGGCAACTGAAGACTATATCCAAGGAAACAAGCCAGACTCAGGAAGACAAATATGGCGTGTTTGTTGATGGATTCACACACACACACACACACACACACACACACACACACACACACACGCCTTACATGAAAGCAAAAAGGAAACCTGAAAAAGGAAGGAAAAGAGTAAATATGGTAAAAAATATATTATATAATTGAAAGAAAGTGTCTCTTTGAAGCCCAACACTTTGTACAAAAAGAATACTCCCAAAGAAAAATTGGCATGCTTACATATGTGCTCAGATTAAAAGTGACCAGCAAATAAACAATATGACAATATGCAAGAAGATCCAGCAAATAAACAATGTGCAAGAAGATTAAAATATTACAAAGATGTGACAGCATATGGTCAGCTCACCAGTACCTAAAGCTGACTTCTCTTTCATCTTTAAGTAAAACGGAATGCAAAACCATTCATTTAAGTGAATTATGGGGCCAGCCTAACAGTGTGACAGCAATCAGTGCCTACAAAAGGAAAGAAACAAAAAATAATGGTACGTAGCTATTTCTGAAAGCTCAAACACGGACTATTAAATGCAAATTTCTTTGCCTTTTCTCTTTTGTCCTAACATTTACTCATGAAGTGCTTCATAGGGAGTTAACAAAAATAAAAATAAATGGTAGGCTTTCTTTTCTTCTATCTTTCACATTAATAATTTACCCCAAATGGCCTAAAACCCCAAATCATCATAATTTAAAGTACTTCATTATAACCTGCCAACAAACTTAAGAGCACGAACCTAAGACCTAAAAATGAAAATGGGAATGAGTTAACCCTGAGCAGGAAGAAAAGGAAATCTCGGTTTTATTCAATCCTTTCTGAAACATAAAGGATGAGCAAGGCAGAGAACCAGAGCAGAGCAAGGAAGATGAAAGCAGCAGTTTCACATGGGGAAACATCCACAGCCTCCGCTCTTGCCCGACAGTACAGTCCCATCATTGTTTCCTATCCCCAGGACTCATTACTGAATGAAACTGAGATGCCCAGGGGACTCACTGAAATTCTGCAATAGAAATTCCAGAAAATGGCAGTATGGATTCCGCATTCCCTATCCTGCTACTTCGGAGTACTAGCCAGGACAGAGCAAACCTGCATGTTTGAAAAATGCCTTGAGAAAGGCACGCTAAAAATGATTTTGGATTATGCTTTTAATTCTTATCTGTTACCAGAAATAATGAAATCTTAAGTATGTCTAGGGTATTTTCACAAGACTATGAGTCAGTCGGTTAGATAGGAGAAAGATGAATTTAGACTATAATTGATTTTTCTGTGTATTATTGCTTAGAGAATGTGGCTTCTCTAAAATGTAGCTGTTCTATAGTCTCGTTTGTGTCTGAGACAACTTCGGGAGACAGAAATAGAAGCAAGCCAACTACAAATACCACTGAGGCCTCTTACCCAAAGCACAGCCCATGGCTGCTCAGACTGCTGGCTGGTAAGCCACACTGGCCCTGTTCTCTATAGCTAACTCAGAAGAAAAAAAATCACTAACAGGATGGCTTAAAACAATAGGAATATATTCTCATACTTCTTTTTTAGTATTATTTTTATTTTTTTATTTTTTTATTAAGAGATTTTCCTAATCATTTTACATATCAACCCCGGATTCCCCTGTTGTCCCTCCTCCCACCCTCCAGCCTTCAACCCAACCCACCCCTCATACCCACCTCCTCCAAGGCAAGGTCTCCCCTGGGGAGTCAGCAGAGTCTGGTATATTCAGATGAAGCAGGTCCAAGCCCCTCCTTCATGCACCAAAGCTGAGCAAAGTGTCTCAGTATAGGTACTAGGTTCCAAAAAGCCAGCTCATGCACTAAGGACAGGTCCTGGTCTCACTGCCTGGGGGCCCCCTAAACAGTTCAGGCTAAACAACTGTCACACTTATCCAGAGGGCCTAGTCTAGTACCATGAGGGCTCCTCCGCTATTGGTTTCCACTAGTTTGAATAGTTGTCTCTGTACTTTTTCCAATCATGGTCTCCATATCTCTTACTCATAAGCTCTCGCTCTCTCTCTCTCTCTCTCTCTCTCTCTCTCTCTCTCTCTCTCTCTTGTCATTTGGACTCCTGGAGCTCTTCCTGGGGCTTGGCTGTGGATCTCTGCATCTGCTTCCATCAGTCACTGGATGAGGGTTCTATCATGACAGTTAAGGTGTTCGGCCATCCTATCACCAGAGTAGGTCAGCTCAGGCACTCTCTCTACCATTGCCAGTAGTCTATAGTGGAGTCATCTTTGTGGATTCCTGGGACCTCTCTAGCACTCTGATTCTTCCTATTCCCATGGTGTCTTTATTTATCATGGTATCTCTTTCCTTGTTCTCCCACTCTGTTCATAATCCAGCTAGGATCTCCCACTCCCCTAAACTCTCTTTCCCCTGACCCTTGCCCTCCATTACCCCACCCCACCCCCAGTTTGCTCATGTAGATCTTGTCCATTTCTGGGCAATCCATGCATCCTTCCTAGGGTCCTCTTTACTAGCTAGCCTCCATGGAGCTATGATATTTCTAAAGGCATTAGGGTGTCAACAGACACTCTTTTCTCGGAGGCTCTGGGGAGAACTCTCAGTGTTAGACTCTCCATGTCAGAAGTTTCTTGAATCATAAACACAGTCCCCAAACTTTACATCACTTTCTCCATATCTCTAAGACTTGTTTTCTGTCTCTTTAAGGGATCACCCATGAGATTTAGGAACCCTTATAAAACTATAGGATTTCATCCCACTCTTACATTAATCAAATCTGGAAAGAGCCCATGTGTGATGTTCTAGTGAGCACACATCTCTTAGTTAGGGTTTCTACTGCTGTGATGAAACACCATCCAAAAGCCACTTGGAGAAAAATTTATTTGGCTTACACTTTCAGGCAACAGCCTATCACTAGGGAAGTCAGGGCAGGAACTCAAGCCAGGAGCATGGAAGCAGGAGCTGATGCAGAGGCCATAGAGGACTGCTGCTTACTGGTTTGCTCCTCATGACTTGTTCAGTCTGCTTTCTTATACCACCTAAGACCACCAGCCCAGGAGTAGGCCCACCCTCACTGACTGCTTGCTCTCATATCAATCACTAATTAAGAAACTACCCTTCAAACTTGCATACAGGTAGATCTTGTGGAGGCTTCTTCTGTAATTGAGGCTCCCTCCTCTCAGATGACTCTAGCTTATGCCAAATTGACATAAAAACTACCCAGAACAATGCACCTTGGAGGAACACAATTCAATTTCATACAGATGCTTACCAGGAAGAAAAATCAAGCCAAAAAAAAAAAAAAAGAAGAAAGAAAGAAAGAAGAAGAAAAAACCTGAAGGGCCAATAATGACTCTGTGGCAGTGAAAAACTTAGTTTAACAAATCACCATTATAAATCATGAAAACACCACTCCATACCAACCCCTCTACAAGCAGAAGTAGAAGTAGAAGTAAAAGAAATAGAAGTAAGGCTGGGAATGTGATTTAGCCAGCAAAATGCTTGCCAAGCAAGCAGGAGGACACAGGATCAATCACTGCAACCCAAGTAACAAACTCAGGCATCACCACAATGGCCTGTAAATGCACTGCTGGGGGGGGGGGGCGGCGGTAGAGAAGGGTCTGGTCAGCCTAGCCTGATTAGCAAGCTCCAGGTTCAGCAAAAGGCACTGTCTTACAAAGGCATAAGATGATTCAGAAGCACTATGATGTAGAACTCTGGCTTCCATATATAGACATGTGCACCCATACACATGATGCACATGAATAGGTATACACTTATGCAAAAAGGGGAATAAAGGAGAATTGGTATGTATCAATTAGATCATGTGACCTAGAAGTGATATAACATAGAAATATGAGAAGCTAGAGGAAATTATGTGATGGCCAGTTCAAATAGAATAAATGCATTTATGCAGGACAACTAGACCTTTTCCCCAATGAAGTTGGTAAATTTTTGAGACAAGTTCTCAAGATGTAATCCAGGCTACCCCACAATGCATGATCTTCCTGTGCCTCTCACAGATATGCTAGGGGTAATCCACCATATCCAGCAATTTGGTCAGTTTCTGTATACTGATAATAAATTGCTTACTTTGAAATTATAGCAAAATATTTTATTTAACAAATGTCCATATGCCATTTCCTAGTAAATTATTAGTTCTCTGTGCTTTTTATTTTACATTATTGTTTATCCAAAGAATTTTGTGTAGTATCTTTTGGGTTCTATAAGTTAATATGGACAAATTGAAATGCATAGAGAAATTTGGGAAAGAAAACTTCCCAGGTCAAAGGAGAATTTTACAAAATTTCCATCATATTGTACTGTCATTTTCTGCATTTGTCTTAAGACTTCTACCCACTTGAGAATGTCATAAGCCTTATTGTCTTCTCAGAGATTCAGTCATGCAACCTGCATTTGTTGAATATCTGTATTTTATTAAACTAACTTTTCAGAACTGGGATATACCAATGACCAATAGAAATTAATCACTTGAACACAAAATATTCACTTACAAAGAAAATAAGTATGTGAATTACTAATTACTTAAATAGACAACTGCTATAAAAAGACATAGTAGAGAGGGATGGAAAACATTGTGGGTGGAGGTATTGTGAGCTGGAGAAAAGAAAGCACCATAGAGCAAGTGAAAGTGCAGGATTTTCACATGGAAGTATACTACAAAGCTCTGTGCAGCCAATTGTCATAGAGAAAGCTAAAGTCAGACAGATCACCTGCCATGGGTTCAGAGAGACCAGTGTAATCCAAAAAGAAAGAAAAACCAGTTTAAAGGAGAAATGCTGCCATCATCAACTCCAAGAGAAGAAAGCAAGGACAGAGGTTCCCAGCCTCCTCTGGAGAGACAGAGTGAAAACACCAGACATACCACCACACCCAGATGGGAGGTCCCAGAAATGCTGGTCAAGTCGAGCAAAGACTTGGTGTAGACATCAGACTCCCAGAAGAATATGTCAGGCTCAATAAGAGTGCAGAGGTGAATATCTCAAGGTAAAGGGGGAAGTTCTACTATACTGAAAGATGTCTTCTGTCTCTGAGTGTGAGATGACTTCAGAGGTCACTGTATCCTGGAACCAGAAAGAAAGGGGGGAAAAAATCAAAACACAAACACGGAAGTAAGACAAACTTCTCATGCTCTTCTTTTTTGGAAAGCAGTAATATGATCATATCTAAGACCAAGAGTGTGTTTTGTTCTGGTTGTTAAATGACCTTTTGCTGGGTTCACTGAATATTGGACAAATCAGTAGGTTATGACACAAATTTTTAAAAAATTGTAAGATAGGTGTAGTCATGATTAGAAGTAGAAATGTAGGTCAGTGGTTCCAAGGCTTGGCTGGCTAGAAATAAATGAATGTACACTCAAGAGATACAAATGGTGAGGATGGGAGTGATGGGAAGTGGTGACCATTAAAGCTTACTCACAGCACATCCCTGGAGTAATTCCGGATGGTGAACTGGAATCAGGGCCCTCCCAACTCATAACATTAGAATCTCCTTGCTTGCTGTAGCCCAAGCATCAAATACACACCCTCTGTTGGGAGATATTCAGTTACTGATCATAAATTGCTCCAGTCTGGGTGCCAGTTCCACATAGACAGGAATATTGAGTAAGTGAAATCTTGTCTCTGGGTTTTCTATGGAAAACCATGAATGAGTCCAGTATTTGAACCACTCAATACATTTTATTACAAGACCTGTTAGATCCACACTTCACCATGGAAATGTTTTTGTTGATGTAGTTCTTCTCACTCTTCTCATTTTATATTTAAAATAACTCATTCTAATTAGTTGCCAATGCTCCAAGTAAAATTAAATATTTTTGTCATTTATTGTACTAAACTCCCATGAATGTGTCGAATTCTCTGATCATTTTTCTTAGCTATAGGGCTCCTAGATTAGCTAAGAGTGATATATACTGTATTCTTTTGAGAATTACCACAAAACATGCATGAAGCATCTGATTTATATTTGCACACACTTGTGAACCTGTAACACATTCCTCACATCTTCCCTGATCATATCTGAACAATAAAAGAGCTTAGGAAAGATAAACATCAACAGCTCCCATTTCACATCACTGGCTAGTCCAAGAAAGAGGTAAGATAAGGAAGTAAGAAAGTCGGATCCAATTTATAACTAATTTAGTTCAGCCAATGCATAGCTTTTCCTGGAATCTGAGGGCAACTAGATGGAAATATAATCTAGTTTTATATTAAAATATAAAATAATTTAAATGTCCTCTACAGTAGCTCTCAAATTATGAGTTAGAGAAGAAGGGGGATGTATATACATATAATTGGATGGCCCAATCTTGACCTCCTGTTCCCCACCTCTCTTCTTTCCACCCTCTGCTCCATGTTCTTTCTCTCATTCTTCTTTCTCTCCTCTGTCCATTTACCTCATCCTCATCCTTCACTTTCTTTCTCAAGCCCACCCTTGTGCCCAACTATTTCCATGCCAGAAAAACACAGTTCTTTCTCAGTCAGTCTTAATCAAGATAATCTGTACCAAAACGCAGCATCTGAATCACTTTAAGTGCAGGTAGATCTCTGGACCCGATATCATTTCCTTTTAAAATACACAAAGGACATTCACTGTACACCAGTCTATTCTCTTGACATCAAGCAATGTAGCAGTTACTTGAGTTACTTGTCTGTTGCTGTGATAAAATACCAGGACCTGAAGCAACTACTAGAAGAAGGAATTTATTATGGCTTATAGCTCCAAAGGGATGGAGTCCATCATCGAAAGGGCAGGCATGCATGGCGTGGCAGCAAGAGCAGAAACTGGCTAGTTTCACTCCCAGAGGGAGCAGAGAGAACAAGCAGGCAATGAGCTGAGGCTACAAACCCTCTAAGCCCACCTCTAGTGATGTATTTCTTCCAGCAAAGCTGCATCTCCTAAACCTTCCTGAACATTGCCCCCAATTACAGACCAAGTGGTCACCCACATGTGACCATGCAAGACATTTCTCCTGCAAAATACTACAAGCTACCCCTTGACCTATGGCCTCATGGCCACTTCATGATTCAAAATTCAATTAGTCCAACTTCAGAAGTTCCCATGGTCTCGTACAATCTCAACACTGCTTAAATATCCAAAGTCTTTTCTGGGACTAAAGACAATCCATTAACTGTGACCCCTGTAAAATAAACTTAAATTAAATACTTCATACACATAATGGCACAATAGATACATTACTATTCTAAAAGAGAGGAATGGAGACAGAGTGAGGCAAAATTGTACTGTAGCAAAACTAAAAATCAACAGGGTAAACATCCAATCTGGTAGCCCCGTGTTCATTATCTGGGGATCAGCTGCAAAAGCTTTAGATGGCTCCTTCTGGCTCTGCTGTCAGGAATGTACTTGTCTCTCTTGTGCTGGTTTCACCCCATGTATGCAGATCTCCTTGGTAGATCACATCTCTAGCATCTCTAACACTTTATGGTCTCCACCACACCCAAGATTTATGCTCACAGTGTCATTCAGCAGCCTCTAAGAGACCCCTCACAAGAATTGAAACACAAGAACCTATAACCCGCTCAATCTTAAATCCATCCTGCCTTCAAAACCACACCTATGTGAATGACACTGCCAAGTTTGGCTGCCAGGTTGGGACAGACTCTCTCCCTTTAGGCCACTGTACTAGCAGCTTTTGTGCATTGAAGCAACTGCTTTCTAGGAGCAAAATACCCTTTAGGCTGTTTTCACAACTTAGAGGTTTTGCTGGGTTGGATGTTGCCATGTGGGAACCTTTCCAAGCTTTCCAGTGTTTAACAAGAGTTCCTGTTGATGAAGTAATCTCCTTGATAATTTCTGGCTCCTTTTTAAAAATGTGACTTTGCTATATCATTAAGCATCTTAGTGATCTTTTCCTCTCCAAGCTGCATATTTTTTTATTTTTTTCTGACCCACTTGTTGCTTTTTTTCATTGAATCTTGCATAAGAATCATGAGTAATAATCATCCACAGATTCAATAAGCTGTTTCAGAACCTCCTGTGCCAAAGTTAGTCCTTTACTTTTCAATTTAGCCTCAGACATTTTCTTAGGACACATCCAGGACTTAGCCAGATTCTTTGCCAAAATATCACATGATTGGACTTTAGCCCAGTTGCAGATAAGAGTCTTTGACCCTCTCCTCCCACCTGAAATTTCATGAGCTGGACCATCACTGTCCACATTACTCTCAATATTACTGTATTTTAGGATCCTACCAGAACAATGCATTTGCTCTGCTTAGACCATTCAGTGACCTTTCTATTTCAAACATCCAGCATCTTCCACACTCCTCCAAAGAAAAACATGCCTGGGTTCTTCACGGAAACAGCCCACCTTCCTGGTACCTATTTCGGTATTAGCCACTTTTCTGTTGTTGTGACAAATACCATGACCAGCAATAACATATGAGAGAGTCTACTCTGGTTTACAGTTCCAGTGAGCTAGTCTATTAAGACAGGGAAGGCTTGCATGGCAGCAAGAGCAGATGACAGCAAATCATGTTCTCCATCCACACACAGGAAGCGGGAAGAGCAGGCAAGAAATGGATCAAGGCCCCAAACCCTCAAAACCTTTCACCAGTGAAACACTTCCTCCAACAAGGCTCCATTCCCTAACAGCACCACCAACTTCCTCGTGCTCAGATACATGAGCCCATGAGGGACATTACTCATTCAGTAACTAAAAATCAACAGTTTAAACATCCTGAACAAAGGAAGCAACACTGAAAAGGGAGGGAAGGTGTCTTCCCTACGTGATAGAATTTATATTCTGTCTTTGTCTCTGTCTCTGTCTCTGTCTCTCTGTCTCTGTCTGTGTGTATGTGTGTATGTGTGTGTGTGTGTGTGTGTGTGTGTGTGTGTGCATGTGTATATGTGTATGTATTTGTGTGTGTGTGTACAAGCACACATATACAGGTCAAACAATAACTTTGGATTTCATTCCTCAAATGCTACCCACCCATCTATCCCTTTTTTGGGGATATCTAGAATTCACCAAGTAGGCTAGGCTAATTACTCACCAAGCCCCAGGGATCCCACCTGTCTCAACCTCCCTAGCACAGGTATTACAAGTGCAAATCACCCTGCAGCTTTTCATTATGTGGATTGTAAGGGTCAAACATGGGTCCTGCATCTTGTACAGAGAGCACTTTATGCTGTATCCCCAGTCCCTGTCTTTGCAATTTTTGTTTTCTACATCTCTTTACCACAGCCTTATCCTCAATACTGTTCCTGTCCATACGGACTCCCAAGTGTCAACCACGATATTTTTCTGCTTCTGAAGAACTTACTTTTGATGAGCTACAAGTTAGAAAGTCAACTCACAATATTCACAAGACAATCTTAGCTTCACCTTCAATCTAAAATGCTACTCTATCTGTGATGGTTAGTTTTAGCTGTTAATGTGGCAAAACCAAGAATTACCTGGGAAATGAGGATGGGTGAGGGGTTTTCTAGATCATGTTAGCTGTGGCATGTCTGTAAGATAACATCTTATTTATGTTTATTGATACTTGGAGACCCATCCTCAAAGTGGGTGGTTTCATTCTTTGGGTCTGGATACTGAATGATATAAGAACAGTGAAAACAAGCTGAATGAAACAGGTATGCATACATTTATGTCTGTCTGCTTTTGTCTGTGTATATGATATGACTAGATGCTTGACTTCCCTGCCATGATGGACTGTGACTTGGAACTGTGAGCTAAAAGAAATCTTTTCTCCTTTCCTAAGTTGCTTTAGATCAGATACATTACACAACAGCAGAAACCAAATAAGGACATGGATACTTTCCAGACATGGAATCCTACCCAGCCCCTGTAGTTCCCTCAATTAAAACTTACAGATAATTCATTAAGTCCAAATAATCCCAAAGGTTGGAATTCATCACTCACAAAGGTTGGCTCATGTTGTCTTTGGAGATCATAACTCTGAGTCCTACTTTTATACTTAAATAGTCAGTTGTTGTTGATGATAACCTGATGTGAAATAGTCAATGTTTTGTTTTTGCTTTTCTGACCACCAAAGGAGATTGATAACACTCTCTAGCTTATCTGAATAATATTGGGAACAAACACTCCTCACTCTGGTGTCTCTTGTCAATCCACATACATCTATTTTTTAACTCTATAAGCAAAGAACCTCCTGCATCTGTTTCTCTGTCTGGTTGAGTACACAAACCACCCACTATTTTAAAATTGGCATCCAAGGTTTGTCACTGCAGAGTGGAATGTAAATCCTTTCAATTATAAGTAGTAAGTCATCAGTTTCTCTGAATCTTGGCTCTGTTGGAAGCAAAACAAATATGCTTCCAAATGATCCAAGGGCCATTAAAAGCAGAATGGTCATGAGCTAACAATTTATTACAACCCAACCTGCTAGGAAAACACCACGCATCAAAAGAATGAACCATAAAATGAAGGATTTCGTTGAACTTCCACCGTGTCTTGCTTTCTTTTCATCTCTGAGTGCACTGCCCACTGGTGCTGCAACCTCTTCCAGCTTTCCCCTTACTAAAGTGTATCATATTCATCATGATGGAATGCTTGAGTTACAGCCAGTTTACTCACATTAGATCCCATTAGCAATCACACTAGTGTTCAAAATACATTACCTCGTTTGTCTCATAGCCCATAGAGGTTTTTTACATAATGGATTAGACCAATTAGTCTCACATGACAAAAGGAAATCTTAAATGGTACCATCCTTATTTTAAGACAAGCTTGACAGAAGACAATGGAAAAAACCATAAAATTAATTTCCTTTGTAGAATAACAAAAAGAATTAAACAACAAAACTTGGCTCTAAATGTATGTGGTGTGAGCTGAACAGCCAAGAAAATAGGGCAGCAAAAGAAGATAATGGTTCACTCAGTTTGGTTTTTGAAAGACATAACTTCATTATTTGCATAGCTAAGAGCCATGTTTAAATGTCCAAACCAACTTGTTTATAGACTTTTCAATTGAGGCCATTATTGTCCTTTGGGGAAAACCATGCTGATTGTAATCAGCTGAGAAATTTACAACTATTGCACTGATCAATAGCTAGAGATTTTTGTTAGCACAAAGCCAGCCCTTTTTCCACGTGTTTATTTTGCCAGTACAGAGTTGTTTCTGAACGCCCCTGGTCTCTCGCATTCAAGTGATTCTTTCAAACATCCAATCCAGTGTCATCCTAACCACTATTAGTATCTGTTCCTTCCAACTTCAGTCATTATAAAGCACCTGAGATTGACAGAAAGCATCCAAAAGACAGGTAATTTTATCTAAAGGTTCAAAGAACTCATTCTGAGGAGACATCACCTTGAAAGAATCCTATACCCCTATGGTCATCAGTATAGCAATTGTCCATCATCTTTTTAGATCATAGTTTATTTCTTCATTGTTCCATCAAGGACTGTGAGTGCCATAAACGGGCTGTTGGTAGATAACTGGTTCACAGTGCCCAGTATTCTGTTTATGGGTATACTAAATTGTGTCACCTGAGGAGTCAACAAAAGATACAAATCTGTGCTCATAGGTCCCTAAAAGTGTGTACAAAGACCTTGAGTTGAAATTTGGCCCAATTGTCCCTCTTTAATCAGGGTGACTCCCAATATGTCTGTTTTAATAGCACAACAGTAAAAGATAATTTCACACTGAAGGGGAAAGGGAGTGCAGACGACAGGTCAGTAGGGAAAGGGGGTTTTCAGGGAACTCTCACATTATGAAAACCAATTTTCTCTGTCTTCTAAACCAAGCATCCTTTCCCAAGGAAATGTAATTAAGAGGAGATATGCAACCAAGACAGTAAAACCCAAGCCCTTTGAATGGCTGATTGGAAAGCTCAGTTTCCTCTTTAGGCATTCTATTCTGCTTTTACATAAAAAAGCATTATGTGATAGAGTTCATTAAAGCATATGGCTAATGTTCAAATGGGATCTTTTATACTGAAATCTTTAAAATAACTTTTTAATGCTTATCACTGACAATTTGAAAAATGTTGACTCTAGTATATGCTATTCTGAAATGAACTCAAGAGTTGAGAACTGTTTATCTTAACTGTCTTCTGCTTCTACAGATTGACATATGATGACATTTTACATAGTGAGCTGCTTAGGAACTCATGTCCACTAGGATAGGATAAACCAGAAATATAAATTCTGAATTTACATTCTTAAGAGACCTTCAAAATTACATGAGAAGCTCAAATCTGACCCAGTTTTACCATAGGTAAAATATAGAATGCCCTCTACAACTGTGCATGGAAACTCATTTCATTTAGTCTTTTTTTAGTAAACTCCTGCTGTTTAGCTTTGGCTCATCATTTGGAGCATTCTAGAATTGGAATGAAAGCATCTCCCTCCCCAGCACACACACATGGGCTTTGCAGCCTACACAGAGAAGCGGTTCTCCCAGATGAAAGAAAATCAAGAATTGTTTCAGAAATTCTAACTTACAGTGTGAGAGCTGATGGTCACAGGAAGAAAGACCAAATGGAAACCAAGACAATGGGAAAGAGCACTCAACATCCTTAATGCTGCAAACCTTAGATATTTGGATGTGGTTCAGAGAGTCCATATGGTCTCTCAAAGGAATTTGTAACTTTGCCTAATTGATCTCCAAGTAGAACTCAGTTCTTCTTGTGTCTAAGAGCCTCCCTGGCACAAAGAGGCCTGTGGCTCCCATCTGCCTTTAATAAATGACTCACACTATGTGGTCTGAAGCCTTAAAACAGTACTAGCTTCAGGAAGCAGGCATGGCATGGGTTTCCTCTTACAGCCAGAGCCAAGGGCTGTTTTCATGTAGGTCTGAGCTGCTGCTTTCAGACGTTGCTCAAGTGTTATCCTATGACTTTTTTTAAATTATAAAGTCATGTTGTCTTTTTTGCTTTCTTTCATGATGCTCAAAACCAAAGCAAGGAGAACAAGATTACTCAAAAATGTGGCTTCCTTTTACAGTTATTTAGTGTCTTGGGAGTTTGCAAAGGAAAGGACAGACTATCTGCTTAAAATTTGTTCAAGTAAGCCACTGCTGGGGCAAGTTCTGGCTCCTGTCACTTAAGAGCTCTATGGATTTACAGAAACGGGTCTAGATCTCTGTCCCTTGAGCTTCATTCTCGTCATCCCATTCCCTTTGCACAACACCTTCTTCAGTCATGTCTAGGTTTAATACTTCCATTCTCTGTCTAGTCCCAGGAGTATCCAGTTCTCAGAAGCTGGATCCCTAACCTGATCAGACAGATACAAGTGCAGTAACAGTGATAGACATTCATTGTACATGGATTTTATGCCAATCCTCTACCTACAGCTCATGTATAATGCCACAAGAGCACTATCCTATCTCTATCACACAGACAGAAACCAAGACTCAGGGTTCAAATGACTTCCACTTAAAGATAACTCTGATACATTTCTGATTTGGGCATTGCTTCAGGATGAAAACTGGCACTTCTTGTCCATCCTTTCCTTGAAGAATGCCTGCTCATCTCTTGTTATAGAAGAGCCCATCTCCTTCTGGGTTTTCCACTTCTAGCTAGGACAAGGAGATAAGACATTTCCACAAATGGTAATTCCACTTGTGCTCATACTACTTTGTGAAAATAACCACATGGCTGTATCTGGAATAAAGTAAGACTGGGAAACACATGCCCTCTCAGACATATACTTTCCCAGGAAAGCATCACTCTGGGGAAAGAAAAACATGCACTTAGAGAACATCTAGTCATCTTCGTCATATTTCTCTGTCTGTCATTGTAAACAGCAAAGTCTAATTCCAAATGTCTCCTTGTGACTTGAGTTAGAAGACCTCTAACATGCCTTAACCTGGCATACTTGAGTGTGGAAGAAAGGCAATAATCGAGATGTTCTCTACTTGCTGCAATGAATCATCATCTCCTGTGGTAGCAGAGAACACATCTTCAGGAGAGGCCTTCTCTGCCCAGTACAAGCAGAGAAGCATGACAGTGTGGTATTTTGTGGCAAGACTTTAAAAAAACAGTGTGCTAGTCTGTTTCTGCTTTTGTTTCTCTGCCATCTGCCATGAGAGTAACATGTCACAATTAGTTAACTCTTCTAGAACAAGAAACTATATAGAGGATACTAAACCTAACCTCAGGCTGGAACCAATCTCAGATAGCTTCAGCCAAAGCCAAGAGTCCCCCTAGTTTGCTTTCTAGTTGTGATAAACACACTGACCAAGAGAAACTTGATTGGGGGTGAGGGGTGAGGGAAGGCATTCATCTAATCTTATAGCTTATAGTCTACCATAGTGGAAGTCAGGGCAGGAGTGCAAGGCAGGAAGATGGAGGCAGGAACTAAAGCAGAGGCTACAGAGGAACACTGCTAACTGGTTGGCTGTACTCAGCTTTCTCAGCCAGGTTTTTTTTTTTTAACATAACCCATAACTACTTGCCAAGGGATGGCAGGCCCCACAGTAGACTGGACCCTCTCAGATCAATCAATAATCAAGAAAATGCTCACCCATAGACTTGCCCTTAGACCAAACTGGTCTAGAATTCCTCAGTTGAGTTTCCTTCTTCCATGACCGTACCTTGTGTCAATTTGAAAGGAAATTAACCAGAACACCAACCAACTTCTAGGCATTAAAAATGTTTATTATATAAGCCATTAAGAGTTGTGGTCATGTTTGTTACACAGCATCACACCATTCCAGTAAAAGTTAACAAATGTAATGAGATTCTGGAATTATAAGTAATGAACAGCACACATTTGAGGAAGGAATCTGTTTACACTATGACTGACTTAGAATTCAAGAAAACCAAATTGACCACAAAAAAAATTCCTTGTATTGTTGTGGCCATGAACATTTCATTTTCTTTACAAATTCCAGAAGAAGAAATTATTTCACTGCCATTTATCATTAGGAAGAGGTAACTCTTCTCTGTGAGCGCGCGCACACACACACATAGCATGAATCTTAAAAGATCTTATTAATAAAAACAAACCCAGAGCCAGATATTGGGTTAAAGCTGGAAGCTCAGAGACAAGACACAGAACAAGCCACAGTTTCTTCAACTCACCAATTCCTCAGCTGATCCTGTTTCCTCAGACTGGAAACCTCTGTGTCCTCATCCGAATGGATCTCAGCTGAACTGCTGCTCAAAAGCCTAAAAGCTTAACCAACTTAGTTCCTGGCTTTCACGAGTTAAATACCTTTCTGCTTTCTGCCATCACTTCCTGAGATTAAAGGCATGAGTCACCATGCCTGGCTATTTCCAGTGTGGCTTTGAACTCACAGAAATTCAGATGGATCTCTGTCTCTGGAATGCTAGGATTAAAGGTGTGTTTTCTGGCTTCTATATCCAGTGGCTGTTCTGTTCTCTGACCTCAGATAAGTTTATTAGGATGAACAATATTTTGAAGAACACAATATCAACACACACACACACACACACACACACACACACACACACCTAAGAAAATATGGAGGGGGAGGAACAACACCTATTTCAAAGCATACACTTTAAGCCAAGGCAGAAGTGTAGCCATTCCTCAGGCAGAGAGAAGGATGGCACAAAGGAAGAAAATCATTGTCCCAGTGAGGTTTAAAAGCATGTCTCCAAAGAAAACATTTGATTTCCTGTCTCATAGAAACATTTCCCCAAACATAAGGATTAGATCTCCAGCTACATGTCTCCAAATTGCTCTGATGAACATGATAATAAACACGTCCTTATCTCTGGAAAGCCAAGCAGCTCCATCCATGGATGGATGGGCACCTAAGTTAGTGCTCCAGGTGACTGCTGTGCTGACTTTCTAAATATTTATATGTCAAAAGAGACAAAGACCAGAACTCCAGAACTCCGGCATTCTGGGTTGGAGACACACAAGGCTCTCTGGCTCCTAGAGATGTTTTCTTTACATATACCAAAGAGTTTGAGATGGGCCTTGAGTCCATTACATTTCCCAGGTGGTATCTCTAAAAGAGGAGAAACTCACAGACAAAAATTGTTTTGGCCTCATTTCCCAGCTACACAGCATCTGGTTGCTCACGTAGAACATTTGACTTGCCTTTCATCACTGCATTCTAGGGATAAGGCAGAGGCAAGGGAGGCCATGTATGTATTTTTTATCATAAAGTAATTCAGAAAAAAAAATCTGCCGCTTATCATTAGTATTTCCAGTGTGCAATCACAGTAAAGTTTTCTAAGATGAATATTAACCACCTAAGAACTACAATTCAGACTAAGGAAAGTTAAAAATGTTGTTTGTCTCTTTTATAACTTTTATTAATTTGTCTCCATTCATTGACCAATTAGTGCTGAGTAGCCACTTCTTATTACAAAAACACAGACAATAAGTCCAGGCTGTACATCAGCTGTGGCAGAGCTAAGCCTCATGACAAAATTGTCAGTTCTAAACAGATGCTTTCTATCTGCCACCAAGACTGAGTCCATGATGAAATACGAATGAAAGTGTCTGGCCAGCTGCTTGGCTGCAACCCTGTGTGAGACCCTTTACCATGCAGCTCAACTAAGCCACTCTTAGACTCCCGACTTTCAGAAAGTATAAGGTAATTTATACTTGCAGCTTTAAGCTAGTGAATTTGGGAATAGTTTATTATTTTAAAAAAAATGTGCTGGCTAATTTTATAACAACTCAACACAAGCAAGAGTCATTTTGGAAGAGGAGAACCTCAGTTGAGAAAGCACCTTCAGTAGTCTGGCCCATGGGCAAGCCTAGGGTACCTTTTCTTTTTTTTCAGAGCTGAGGACCAAACCCAGGGCCTTGTGCTTGCTAGGCAAGCGCCCAGGGTACCTTTTTAAGGCTGATAATAAATGTTATGGAGGACCCAGCCTACTGTGGGTAGTGCTATCCCCGGGAAGGTGGTCCTAGGTGCTATAGGAGAAGCTGAGCAAGCCATGGAGAGCAAGGCAGTAAGCAAAACTTCTCAATGGTCTGCTCTAGTTCCTTCTCCCAGGTTTGTGATGAGGTCCTGACATGACAGCCCGGGATGATGAACTCAAGCTATAAAAAGAAATGAACTAAAGTTATTTCTTCAATGGTGTTTTATCACAACAATAAAAACCCTAAGTCAGAGAGATTGGTACCAGGAGTCGGATATTGCCTTGACAGATGTGAGTATATATTTTGAGGAGGAATGTGGAAAGACTTTGGAAGTTTTATCTAGAATAGCCCTGGTGTTCTCAGGGCTAATTCTGAGAGCAGTGCAGATGATGGAAGCTTGGCTTGTGAAGTTTCAGAGGGAAGCAAAGCCTCTACTGGGAATATTTATATGAATTTTGAACTAAGAATCTTTGGTTCTGGTTAGCTAGAGCTGAAGAGCTGGCGGGCTGTGATTAACAAGAAACCAGATATTGTCTTTGCTCTGCTGGAACAATAGGTGTCAGTCATGTGAGAGTGAGAAATTAATAGTGTCTAAGAAAAACTAGCATCACGGAGGTGAAGTCTTCTGGGAGTATTTCCTCAGAGTCTGCACTCAGAACCTAAGGTTTGGAAGGGGCCAAGGCTGCATCTCATGCAGGTAGTCAACTTGGTAATGTCAGAGTCATATAATTGGTATTTGTTTTTAAGGCATAAAAGGGTCATAGTGAACAGCTGAGGCTTAGCATCATAATAGGCCGGTAAAGGGTAAAGGCCAGTGTTGAAGGTGCAGCCTCAGATGCTATGGAAACACCAGAATTGAAGGGAAAATGGAGAGAATTTGACCCACGTGGCTGGGTCAGGGTGTCTCTTGAAGAGAGCCCAAGACAGGCTATCAGTGAAGGTGCAGCCCAGCTGTAGCATGGTAGTCCAACATTGTAGAGATTCCAAAGGGATTACCACCAAAGATGGCAACATTCCTGAAGCAGAGCAGACCTGAATCTAGGAGAAAAGCTGCTTGTGCTACATGTGGTGGAACCTGAGAGGTGTGACCGTCAAAGCCCATTGGAGCCCAGAATATTGAGAGTGAATCTCAGACATTGGACACTGAGTTACTCACACTATTGGAGTTGGGTCTTGCTTTGTTCAGATTATGACTGTGTCCTACTTCTTGTCGGAATAAGAAAGTATTTAACATATTTTTTATAGGAGCCCACAGTTGAAAGACTTTGAAATTTTAAAGAGACTTTGGAGTTTTAGAGTCTGTATTTTATAGAGGCTTTGGATAGTTTAAAGGGACTGCACTTTTAAAGTGTTTGAATTTTTAAAGACTGTGGGACTTTTGAAAGTTGGACTGTTTTATATAGTGATATTTATATTACCATGCCGTACTGGTGGACAAATGAAAAAGGAAAGGTTTTTAATTGAATAGTGGTGTGTTTGTGTGTCAAGTTGAGAAGAGGTCAATTGTGCAGGCTGGTTTTATGTCAACTTGACACAAGCGAGAGTCAGCTGGGAAGAAGAAACCTCAACTGAGGAAATGTTCCTAACAGACTGGCTGGTGGGCAAGTCTATGGTGTGTTTTCTTGATTAATTATTGAAGTGGGTGCACCCAGCTCACTGTGGGGAGTGCCACCTCTGGGCTGGTGGTTCTGGATTGTAAAAGAAAGCAAGTTATGAGGAACAAGCCAGTAAACAGCACTCCTCCATTCCAATGCATCAGTTCCCGCCTCCAGGTCCCTGACTTGAGTTCTTGCCCCTTCCCTAGATGATAGACTCAAGCTGTAAAATGAAATGAGTCCTTTCTTCCACAAGTTGCTTTTGGTCATGGAGTTTTATCAATGCAAAAGAAATTCTAACTAAGACACATAGGAACTGGGAATGGAGAACTAGCTCAGCCATCAATGGCCCACACATACCTTCTAAAGGACATGTGTTTAGCTCTCAGTAGTAGATAATACTTTCCAGGAAAATATTTTTGTAGACTATGTGAAACAATCAACACTCAACTGTGATTAGTTTCACCACTATCTTGCTTATGCTACTTATTCTTTAATCGGATAGTCTGTCTGTGACATTTAATGTTGAGAGTGCTTCTGGATTAAGCTTTCCTGGGGATATTCAAACATCTGTTCATCTTAGACAGGGTATCAGTGATAGACCAAAAGAACAATTCTACTCAGGTGTAACATGGTAAAGTAACACACTTAATAGGGGCTTCTTACAGGGACATAGGTGAAGGTTACCTACAGGAGCATGAGTACTACTGAAGAACACTCCCCTCAAAAACCATAACTGCTTCTACATCCTTGAGGAGGGCTGGAACTTTATGTGCTTCCCTTCTCAGGTAGATGAGCATAACCACACCTTTTCTATTTCAAGACAGCAATTCCCAAAGGACACCTTCCCACAAATGCCTACAAGTTATGATCTAATGTTATCAGGGGACACCAATGGCTCACTAGCCAGTCAGACCAGCAGTATTAGCAAATTCCAGGCCAGTGAGAAACCCCATCTCAAAAAAAAGTAGACAGCTGTTGAGGAAGGAATCCTCTTGTTTCTGAATGCACACACACACACACACACACACACACACACACACACACACAGAGAGAGAGAGAGAGAGACAGACAGACAGACAGACAGACAGAGACAGAGAGAGACAGAGAGAGACAGAGACACAGAGACACAGAGAGACACAGAGAAGAGGACAATGCTATACTACATATTAAAGAAAACCAACACATTGTCAGCAAGACACATTCAAGGAATATTCATATATGTACACATCACAGTGAAGTTACAAAACATTAAAGCCAAACACACAGTCTTGTCAGCATCCAGAGACCAGAGATCATCTTGCAACCTAGACTTGCTCATTTGACAACTCTGGCTCTAGAAACAGTAGAACCTATGGGAGATTTGACTGATATGTGTTCTGGCACCCACAGTTCTGCATCTTTCACAAACATTGGCAAAATAATGACCTTTGAATACAAAAAAAAAAAGGTGAAAGGATAAATTACTAGCCAATGTGCACTAAAAGAAATTCTAAAGCAAGTACTTCAAATATAAGAAAGTCAAGCTCAGATGTAGCCTCCGAACAGCAAGAACAAAAAGGACCCTGAGTGCAAAAATCATCTAACAAAAGATAAAAGGGGCAAAACTCAAACACAAAACTGTAATGTGCATCAGAAGAGGAAATGGAATTAGAGTCGTTTAAGTTGCTTTGTTTACAATTAAATTTAGCATACAATTCAATTTGGTATGCAATTAAATTTAAACATTGGGAAGTCAAGAATGCATTTTTAATTACTAGAATAATCACTTAACAGAAAAGAAAGAGAGTACATAAATTTCAAACAGTTATGGAAAGACATGGGAAGACTGGAAAATGAGTTTGAAAAAGAAAGTAAACAAGCCACACATTCAGCAAGGAGGTAAATGGAAGGCAGGAAATAAAAAGTAGAATGTGCACTCCAACAAATAGCATAATGTTATATAAAACAGAAATATGAATGTTATATAAATATAACTATGTAAATTAAATTCAAATAAACTATATGTTTTACAATGTGATAAAAAAAACCACACCCTACTCTAACTACATGCTATTCATGATAAACATTAATAAGAAATAGAGATACAAAAACCTTCAAGGTTTGAAAATAAGTGACAGAATGCAAACATCAATGGGAAGATGCTGGGTGTGGCTTTCTAACCCTGGGAGAAAGAAGATAGGAAGACAAAAATCTTACTGTACAGTCTTTTACTTTTATTTTACTAGGGATGGAACTAACGTATGTGATGATAATTGTTTTGTTTTGTTTGTTTGTTTGTTTGTTTGTTTGTTTTTTGAGACAGGGTTTCTCTTTGTAGTTTTAGTGCCTGTCCTGGAGCTCACTCTGTAGACTAGGCTGGCCTCCAACTCACAGAGATCCTCCTGCCTCTGCCTCCGCAGTGCTGGGATTAAAGGTGTGCACCACCACTGCCTGGCTGACAATTTTTACCAGGGAGGTATAACAATGCTTCATGTGTGCATCTCTCACTGAAGCATGCACAAAGAAGATGTGATGTAAGCATAAGCACATGTCTACAAGCTAAGAGAAGAGGGACTCTACCCCCATCTATCTTCCTTCTTTACTGCCTGTGGTGATTTGAATAGGAATTGAAAGAGATACCTTGATAGAGGGAAACATCATGGGGATTGAGGAGAAACCCAGTGCTAGGGAGGTTACCAGGAATCTATGAGGATGACCCTGGCTTGGACTACTAGCAATAGTAGAGAGAGTGCTTGAGATAACTCAACCCTGGTAATCAGATTGGCAAATACCCTGTCATCATAGAGCCTTCATCCAGTAACTGATGAAAACAGATGCTGAGATCCACAGCCAAGTACAATGCCGAGGTACAGGAGTCCCATTGAAGAGAGGGACGAGGGATTATATGAGCAAGGGGCATCAAAATCATGATGGGGAAACGTACAGAGACAACCAAACCAAGCTAGTGGGAACTCAAGAACTTTAGACCAACAGCTGTGGAGCCTCCATGGGACTGGACTAGGCCCTCTGCATAAGAGAGACAGTTGTGTGGCTTGGTCTGCTTAAGTGGCTCCCTGGCAGTAGGATCAGGATCCATCCCTAGTGCATGAGATGGCTTTTTGGAGCCCATTACCTTTGGTGGGACACCTCAAGCCCAGCCTTGATGCGGGGGCAGGGGCTGGGACCTGGCTCAACTGAATGTACCAGGCTTTTGCTGACTCCCTGTGGGAGGCCTTACCTTTTAGGAAGAATTAATGGGGAATGGGTTGGAAGGAAATGCTGCGAGGGCAGGAGGAAGGAAAAGAGGGGTATCTGTGGTTGGTATGTAAAATGAACAAACAATTTCCTAATAAAAAAGAATAACCCCCACAGGCTCATATATTCGAATGCTTAATCACCAGGTGGTAGCGCAGTTTGGAAGGATTAGAAGGACTAGGAGGTGTGGTCTTGTTGAAGGAAGTGTGTCACTGGGGGTGGGCTTTGAGATTTGAAAGTTCATACTAAGCCTAGAGTCTCTCCCTCTGCCAGTGGATCAGGATGTAGCTCTCAGCTACTGCTCCAATACCATGCATGCTGCCACATTCCCCACCATGATAATAATTGAACCCTCTGAAACTGTAAGCAAGCCCCCAGTTAAATATTTTCTTTTGTATGAATTGCCTTGGTCATGGTGTCTCCTCATAGCAACAGAGCAGTGCCTAGAAAGAACATTGCCCCTCCTTCTCTTGATGAAACCCTTGCTAACCAGTCTCCATTTTACCTTCAGGTCTCTCAAGCATAGGTAAGAGGTTATATACAAGAGTAAGGGCAACTTATCAGTGATTATACCACTGAAGAAAATGATACTCCCTCCAGCAACAATCATTAACCACCATAAGTCCCTCAGGAAGAGGTGGGCCTTTGTAGGCCCTTTCCCCACCCATGCTGAAATGTTGATGGGCCCAGTTTTGTGGTAATGTTGTGTAGAAAAACAACTGTCATGGTTAAGTTCCTGAATGCAGGTGCTAGATCGTGTCCAGAGGACATCATTTTGGTGCACATAGCTCAACTTCTTACTCTTACGTTCTTTCCACCTCCTCTTCCATGGTCTCCCCCGTGCCTTGAAGCTGCCTCACTCAGCCTGGCACTCACTCCACTCTCCCTTATTCTCAGCACCTTGGCCAAGTATGGTTTCTACATTACCAACACCTGCTGTAGCTTTTCTCAGGGAGGCTGGACACAGCACTAATCTATGAGTAAACGTGGGAATTTAGAAAGCAGTTTGCCAACCTGTAAGTCTGACTTAAAAAAAAAAAAAATGAAATTAGGGCAGTGTCATGTTCATATGGGAAAAATACTAAATTAGACCACGATTTCAGACCACACACAAAAATCAACCCCAAGTGGAATAAAGACCTAAAACTAAAGGCAAGACTATTAAGCTTATTAAGCTTTTGTATAATAATAGAATATCTGTATGACTTTAGGGTAGAAAAAAGTATCAAGTCACAAAAGTCTCCAATCATTATAGACAAGATTGGTAGGTTTAACCACAGTGAAGTAGAAATTTCTATTTATCAAACATACATACATACACACACACACACACACACACACACACACACACACACACACACACACACACACACGAGAGAGAGAGAGAGAGAGAGAGAGAGAGAGAGAGAGAGAGAGAGAGAGATTACAGTACATACAATGGTAGGAAACTCAATCTACCATTCAGTCAGGAGCATATATTCCAAATGCACACACAAATTTGAAGTAGCAAATAGCAATACATTTAAAAATGGGTGTTAATATAGGAGTGCCAAATGCCAACAAATATATGAAAAGGCTTTTGGCCATGGCAGATAACTTGGAATGCCAATTAAAACAAGTACAATGCAATAACAGTGTGCACTCATAGATAACGAGATGTCTATCCTGGAGAAAGCATTTTGGACACATCTAGAAACTTTCATCCTAACATTATTCTTAATGAGATCAAAATGAAAATATCCAAGCATGCAGTAGCATTAAAATGAACAAGTAAGCCTGGCACCCATACATGCAGCATCGTCAACTGCTATAAAAAGTAAACTATGCACAATCTAGATAAGTCTTATAAATATAGGATTGGGCAGAGGGAGGACACACTATAGTTTTAATTCTAGACGTTAATGTAATAAAGGTTCAAAACACATAAAATAGATTTTGTTGTTCATACATGCAGTATTTATGGTATGCTGTTTTTAATGCATGTAAATAGTTACCTCACAACTCAGAGTTCACATGTTTGCTGGAGAGGCAGTGGGGAGTAATGACCAAGGCATGCACTGGGCTCCTGTCAGATGTTAGCAGTGTCATACTTCTTGGACTAGGTCATGGAAACATACATGTTCCCTCTGTCATTTACTAGACTGTGTGCTTCTGCTTTACAGATGTCTCTGTATGTATGAGTTCCAAGACGTTATTTTAAATTTCTGATGAAAAATACTGTGTAATGTTGCCTTTCTCCCAGTGGGTCAGTCCTTAAAAACCATAGTCTTCACAGTCTCCGTGAGCCTGGCTGTATGTGTGATGTAGAACATGCCATCAGACTTCTTACTGAGCCTGGAAAGGAGATTAAAGTCATGATTGTATCAACAGATTCATCCAGGTACTAAAAATGTATTTGTAAAACCCCATATACTCTTTGGATAAGTAATCACAATTTGCAGCATTTTCATTCCCTCTGAGGTAGTTCAGTGATGTGGAACAGAATCATTAGCCAGCTCTTCAACCTGTAACTTCTCTTACTTGTGAAGAGAGGCAGAAAATGAAGTGTTTGGAATAGAGCAAAAAGAATTCTTGTTAGCTCAATGCTGAGAGAATAGCAAATATTCTGTGATTCAAATATCTCTTCTGGAGTCCTGAGGGGTGTGTCAGCCCAACTTCTCCCAGGTTGGTGCCTATCACCTAGAGACCTTTAATGAGCACAGCTGGTGGGCTAATGGCAGAACATACAGATGTAATGAGATCTAGTGATTGTTCCAAGAACAGTTGCGGCTGGGGGAGCCTCTGTCTACCCCCATTTAAAACCATTCCCTGCTCACTTCTCACATCTATTCCCCTTACGAGTGACTGACCCCTGCTCACACTTCCCCTCTATCCTCTCATGTCTTGCCCCTCATGAGTTACCAGCCTTTCATTCATCTCTCCTACCAGCAGCCAAAATGTTGAACTAAACAAGAGAAGGGTGCCAAATGTCACCAAAGACAATTGGTCCCAGCAGAAAATAAAATAACCAGAGCCACATTTATCCTGCCACAGTAAACAACTGGAAAACATGTGTGAAACAAGGGTCTCACTCTGCTCTACGGGGAACACAAAGCTGTGGTGATGAAGAGAAGGCAAACCAAACGCCCTTTTGTGTACCTGCTTACCGCCCAGAGTCCACAGGCCATAACACAGAGCAGGAACCTGAGCAGAAAACAGCTGCTCACTGAACTGAGAAGAAGATGGAGATTATGGTTCGGAAAATCAAAGCACCTATCATGTGCTGCACAAAGTAGGAGGGAAGAGGAGGCACAGGGCAGGAGTTCTGCTAATCCATACAAGATTTGGCTGAGCACTGCTCTGCAGGGACATGAGAACAACTACTCAGAGACAAAGAGGAATACCAAAAAGGACTTGCACAGCTCCCACAGGGTCAGGAATAGTTCTGTCTTCACCTACTACAGATAGAAGTCCTGGAATTCTCATCATCACTGTAGTGATAGCCGAATTAGCAGCAGTGTAGAAAAGGCTGCTTTGGACTGGCCCACTCTGTACTCTGATGGAAACATCACCTCCTCAGTCCACAAAACTTACCTACAGCGTGGACAACACATTTTTAGATAAATAATTTTTTTTTCAAATTCAAAAACCAACAGGGTAAACATTACAGTGCATATCATGCCATCAAAATTAGTAAAGTTTGACATTATGATACTGCTGAATGTTACAAAACGTACAGTGAAGAACAAACATCTCATCAAAACCTATAGTTAAAAGCCACCAATGGAAACTGACATAGAAATTACAGATCTGATAAATCTAATTGACATCAGTATCAAGAAAGTTTACAAATTGATTCAGTGTGTTAGAAAAGATAGGTAAAAATGGGCAAAAAGAAATAAAAACATTTTTACAACAAAATAATGAAAATTATAATAAAATAAAAAACAATTTTAAAGCAAAATAAAATAACATCAGTAAGCAATAATCAAACATGTCTAAAGAGTAAAGATGCAGTTTTAACATGAAACAGGATAGAATTAGCAAATTATATAGAAATAGAAAGAGGAATTGAGAGATGGCTTAGCTGGTAAAATGTCTGCTCCACAAGGATGAGGACCCTTCAGACAAGCCACTTCAGCAGCATGCATCTGCAGCCTACACTGGGAAATAGAGAAGTTGGGTAGAGACAGGCTAATTGCTAGAACTCATTGCTCAGCCAGATTGTTCAAATAGATAAGCTCCAGTTTCAGTGAAGGCCTGCCTAAAAAAAGGGGGGTGGTGGTGGAGAGTAACTGAAAAAGACATAGAATGTTAACCTCTGGTCTCCATACATATGTGCACACATGCACACACACACACACAGAGAGAGAAAGAGAGAGAGAGAGAGAGAGAGAGAGAGAGAGAGAGAGAGAAAGAAAGAAAGAAAGAAAGAAAGAAAGAAAGAAAGAAAGAAAGAAAGAAAGAAAAAGAAAAGATCAATGAACTGAGAAATCTGAAAATGGAGACTTTTCAAAATCAAGTATGAAAGACAGTGTCTCATTCTACAGCCAAAGACTCAACATGTAGCCCAGGCTAGCTTTAATCTCATTGCAGTTCCCCTATCTGAGCCCAGAGAATGCTGAAATTATAGGCATGAACTACCAAGTATTTCTCAACATAAGTATTTTTGAAGGGAAGAGAGCACCATGGGTCTGTGGAACAGAATTAAGCAATCTAAGTTATACATTAAGAATTGCCGAGGGGTAGAAAATTACCTGAACAACTAATAACTGACAGTTTCTCAAATCCGATGAAAACTCAACAACGTTTCACCTAAGAACGTCTCTCAATGCAGCATAAAGAGAGGAAATCTAAGGATTTCCATTGGAAACCAAAGAAAGAAAAGTAGATATGTGTATGATCTAGGCAGTAAATGGAATAAGCATGTAGGAAATATGATAGTTGAACACAAAGAAGAAAAAAATAGACTTACTTCAGTCTGTAGAAAACCAATGAAACAACGCCCACATTTTCAAAGGAAAATAATGAAAACAGCTGTGGTAAATATTTCCAATTTTAGGACAGAGAGAAAATATCCTGAATGAGTGAAGTGTTCATCCTCACCTGCACCCATAAAGTCTGATCATGAGAAAGAGATTGGTATGAAAATTGTTTTAGGAATGTTCTGAAGGGAAATCAAAAGGACAGAGGAGTGAGGCAAGGGAAGAGGGAGAAATGGAAGCTGGCTGGGAATACACATCTTTGAATGCCAGCAGATGAGGGATCTGGGCGCACCCACAGTGGACACCACACAGGTCATTGTACCCTCACTGACCCACTCAAAGGTTAAGGAAGCTTGTCATTGTTTCTGGTTGGGATCCTACTGTCCCCCTCCTGCACACATCCAACTTTTCTCACACACAGGCAAAGCCACTGTAGAAGCCTCTTTGTTGCCCTCCACACAGAGATACAAATGCTTGTGGCTGAAAATAAAAATCAAAGCCAGCGTCCGCAGTCAACAGGGAGAAATCTAAGCTTCTTTGTGTGGCACCCAGATGCTTTCTGCTGCGGTTTTCTCTAAATTAAACTGAAAAGGGAGCAGTCCATTAGAAGAGTGGGCAATCCACAAAACCAAGTCAAAATAATCAATGAGCCTAACAAAATATATTGATTCTCACAAGTAATCAAGAAATACAATTAAAACAATGGGAAGATTGTATGTCAAGTGCATCCAACTGGCAAGATCTTAAAAGACTGACGATGCTCTGGGGAAGAGATGCTTATTGAGTGCTGATAGGAAGATAAGCTAAGGAAAACTCAGAACCAGGTAATCTACAGAGACACCTTGAATGATATATTTAGCTAACTCCACTGCTGAGACAGTAACCTAAGAAAACAAAATAAAACAAAACAAACCATACATATAAGGATGCCTACAGAGGCATGCTGGGAGAAGCACTATTTATAATAGGAAACAAATTACAAAGAACTTAGATTTCTCAATGTGGAGATCTGTTCTTTAAAAATTTAATTTAAACGCATATACACTATATTAAATTGTCACTGAAGTGATGGTGTTTACTTTTGTTTGCCAAGACAGTATTAACCAACCCTATTTAGATAAACACATGTATGTATACCAGTTACCCTGGATTGCTTCTGGCCCAATAGCATTGTGTCTAGCCTGAGGCAGTATTCTCAGCAGTTCTTGGAGGGACTTCCTATCTTGAAAGGAACTGAGTCACTTTATTGAATCATGAGAACATTTCAAAATCAATGTAAGGTAGCATGATGCACAGTGTACTTGTAATTAGATTAATAGAACTATTGTTGCATTGAGGAATTCATAAGTCTTGAATAGTTTGCTGAGCAAAATGATTTGTTGGCAATCACAACATTCCTTGTGCTACATTCAAAGTTCAGTTTCTCCTGAAATTCTCACAACTTTCTTCTGATATTGATTGAGTCTTTGGGCCCAAGGCCTCTTCAATGCTCAGACAGCACAAGATAACAGGGTACAAGCTCCCAACCCCTGGGGAGAAGCTCCTCAATGCTCTTCTCCTCTGGGGCCTCTTTCTAGCACATAAACTGAAACACCATGGACACAAGGGCACAAGCACACGTTCCGTGTGTTCATTCCCCAAATAATCAGGCTCCAATCTTTCTAATCACAGCCTTATCTTCTAGTATTTCCTAGTGCCGGAAATCCTGTTTGTCAGGACCATTCTGAAGTGTAACTAAGGGCACACTGAACAGGTCAAAGCAGTCTAATTTCTTTGACCTGGAAACTCCATGTCCACTAACAGAGTCTTAAAAGCACATGTGCTCTCACAGCATTAGTACCCTTATTAATTCATTTTTAAAGTATACTTATCTGAAACCAGATGTTTTTATTTAAATTGTTATCAAACAAAATATACTCAGTTTCATGAAATTGATTTAAGATATTTATATCCTACTAGAACTTGGCTTGGTCTACTGATTTTTTAGTGTTTTATTCTATAAGCCAACATATCCACTATTTAGTAATGTGTAGTAATAAATTGGATTCAAAAGCACAGTGCATAGTGTAGCATAGATTATCAAATAGTGAGATAAGAAGAAAAACGAGGATAGAGCTTTGTGACAAAGGACACGGATAAAAGCACAACAGGGCAGCACAGGAAAGAAGAAAGCAGCTGCCACATGCCACAGCAGAGCCGGGCCCCCAGTCTGTGCACTTTGTCTTAGTTCCTGGCCCTGGCCCTGGAAATCTGTGCACATAGTTTAGTGGGTTGCATCAAAGCAGTGATGTCTTGTCCCCAGAAAAGATGGGAACAGGCTACTTGAAATTATTCAGTATTCATAACTGGTAAATTCTGCTTATAGCAAAAATTTAGCCCAAATCCCTTGTGGTGGTGTTGTTGCTGCAGCTTCCAGTAAATTTACAGACTAATAGTGAGCATATCGCCTGCGCACATAGAGAATCAATATGTTTTCATATGAGCCGGCTCCTCCTGCCACAAGGAACAGCATGGCTGCCCATGTGGGGGATGGTGGGAAGTCGCCTGCATCTGACTCTGACTTCTACCACTCTCCTAGCTCCAGTGTCCTTTCTGCGAGCTCAGCAGAGTTCCTTCTCCACCACACATCTCTGTATCTCAGTATGTGTCTCTGTAAACAGCACTTAGTCAGTAGAAGAGAGGCACAGAATCCAGAAATAATGCTTATCAGATGCATATAATTAGCCAAGAATGGAGTTTTAGGTATCTTAATGCATTCAGTCATCATGAAAGGTTCAGTACCTATTTCACTGATAAGGAATATAAAATAGAGTAAATAATAGTTGAAACTCATACATTTAGGAAGTAATGAAGTCCAAATATAAACCCAGTGCAGACTCTAGGTAAATTTTTATAGGCTACATTATAAAAATTTGCAAATAGAAACATCATGCACCAAAACATTTAGTGAGGTTAATGTTTCTAACAATCTTAGAAAGGAAAAAATAAACTACATGTTCCCCCTCATATGCAGAACCTAAACAAACACATGTATACATGTAAACAAG
Organism: Onychomys torridus; assembly: GCF_903995425.1. NCBI lineage: Eukaryota > Metazoa > Chordata > Mammalia > Rodentia > Cricetidae > Onychomys > Onychomys torridus. The sequence continues at coordinate 53,485,180 of NC_050444.1, forward strand.
TATACATGTGGGTACAATATAGAAAAAAAAGAATAAAAAGGCCTAAATACGGGGGGAAGAGGAAAGACTGAAGGCAGGTGATGGACATGAGTTATGAGGAGGAAAGAAGGCTAATTGTTTTTCTAATGGTTCATTCTGAAAGGGTCACTGCAAGGGAGGTTGAGTGTGTTCCTACTGCTACCTTTTCATAACCAGATGTCTCCCTGACTCTAATATCACAAAACAGTCAGTGTAACCCAGGACAGTTTATCATTCTAAAATGATACATCAATTTGAACAGTTTCAAAATGAATTCATTTCAAATATATTTAGGTGTAGTTCCTTATAACTCACAGTAGACTAATCTATACAATACACATCTAACTACTTCAACAAACTTTTCAAAAACAGAATTAATTAAAAATTAACTTGTAAAGAAGCCCCAAGATAAATGCTTCCTTGGGTAGATAGTTGTTTTGAAACAAGAATCACATAATTCACCTGGAAACGTACCCCTGATAGTATCAGGTAGAGCAAATCTAGGAGAGCAATCAACAAGCAAACATGAATACTGAGCTGTTGCTTCCCAAGGCAACAGATCCTTCCTGGAAGTACGTTTCCATCACATGACCATGATCATGACCAAACAGCCAGGCATTCTTCTCCTTTCTGAGTCACTGTCATATACTTCCCTACCTCTTCAGACCCAGGCATATCTATTTATGCAGGGAACCAAAAGATAACCTGTATATCAAAATATTTCACCGGTGAAAGATGCTACTTGGCAAATTAAAACAGAAAAAAAATTAGTTCAGTTGATATAAACAGCAAAATTCTACACACATGATTTTAAACTGTTAAAAAAAGTGTTATTCGAGTAAATAGAAATGCTGTTAACATGATTGAAGACACCAATTGAAAATCAGCATCACTCAGTAATACATGGCAGCATTGGTGTTAATATTATCTCAGGCAAAAAACAAAAGGAAAACTTTCTACTCTCATATGTGCTCAACATTATACTACGCATCCTCAAAGGCACAAGAAGACATGAAAGCAAATGAGAAGTCTAGCAAAGAAGACACAAACACAAAAACTGAAGGGGATCTATGATTAAATGGAATTTTAAAAGAACTGGGCACTTGATTTTCATGTATGTTTAGAGCAATTTGAATATAAATTAGTTAAACATTTTAATATACAAAAATAAAATTTGCCATCTTATTAAATATTTTTAATTTAATTTAACTCTCAATTGTTAGCGATAAGTTTCAACAATATTAGTTTGGTAGTGTGTGATGGAATTTCTTTCAAATTATTTCTCTTTAATAAATGGCAAAACATTTTTCTTCCACAAATCTATGTGAATGCTATACAAGTAACAAATAAGTTCATTTACTTCTCCATGGAATGTTGATACTTCACCAAGGTGTCTTCATATCTTTCTTTCCAGTTGTGACTTTATGATTTTAGTGAATCTGGGCAGCTGACACAATATTCGGTCAAATCTTTCTCTGTACAAAGGGCCATGATTCTCTTTAATGTTCTGCTTGCTGAGCTGGCTTCTCTTTGTATATTCCTCAGAAAGTCTGTGATAGCTCAAGTTTGACACTGTGACAATATTTACCAAATCTATGTTCTTTCATTAAATTTTTAATAAACCAACTCAAATAAAGAATAAGAATATGACACCATTGTATATCATCATAAACAAATGAAAATTTTTAAGTGGTGGTAGCCTCCATTTAAAATAGCATCCACAACTAGAGATAACCATATAAAACAAGCCAACCTCAGGCAGACAAATGTTGTATAGTTGTATATGGTTCTTTATATGTGAGTCCTAGGCTCTGTATAGATATTTAAACATAATGTGTGTGTGTGTGTGTGTGTGTGTGTATGTGTGTGTGTGTGTGTGTGTGTGTATGATATAGAAACATAACTGTCCAGAAGAAAGGGGCCTAATTGGAAGGAGAGAAAGGAGAAAGTAAGAGTGTTTGAAGGGGAATATTTTCAATGTTCAATCTATATTTGTATCAAAAATTTCCTTATACAGCAGAATACAATATATAGAGATGTGTACTACATTTACTTAATACAACACAAAAACAAGTAACATTCAAAAGGTTTTAGCCTCTTCTTAATAAAATTCACAGTGAAAATTAGCATCTTTATGAAATAAATTTTTATCAGATACAAGGAAAATGACTGAGGGTGTAAAATTCTACCTGAAGAAACAAGCCATTGTATGGTCATTGTGATGTAGAAGACATGGGATTATGAAGGTTCTAGTTCCCTCCAAGTTGACCTATAGAACCAATACTTGAGGGCAAGATGCCTACAGAAATCTTATGGAGCTTGATGTATAAAAGACCAGAATCTCATGAGTAAATAGAATGTTTTTAAAGAGAAAAAAATGTGCAAAACTCCTTCCTGACATCTTAACATACACTTAGTGTTTCCTTGCAAACATGGCATAAATTCAAGGCTCTACATGCTGGAACCAAGCAAACAGAGAACTTGGTGAAGTTTTGCATGAGCCTTTTTTTTTTTTTTTTTGGCAGCACTGGCTGGGCACATCCACCACAGACTACACAAAAGTCAATTCTGAGATAGTTGGTGATCTATGTGACTAGAAGAGGGATATTTTAAACCACAAACAACAGCAAGCCATACTAACTAAAACTCATTTTATAAAACTCAGAACTTGTACAGTTTTCAAAGGAAATACAGTCACATGCCTTTACTCACTTGGGATCAAGTAGAAGTTTCTAGACAAAGTATATAAAAGCCCAAATCTCAATGACACAATTGCTAAGTGAACTATTTACAAAATATAAGATGTTTTCAAAATATGCAGTATAGTCAAAGGTAAAAGTCAAGTCAGACCCGGATCAGATGTTTGTAGCCAATAGCTATAGTTATGCATAATTAATAACTCCAACTATTTAAAGAGTTCCTTTAAATAACTAAGAAGAGGAAAGTGTTGCAGAAAACAGGCAAAGGCTCAGAACTGAAGAGGAATGACAAATGGCCTAGTAACAGGAGAAAAGACTCTGGGCCTGGCTGATGATGAAGCGTAGAAACAAGAAGATGCATTCACCCCCACTTCACACACACCAGATTGGTATGCATGTTATAGGTGGTGCTGACATTCAGGGCATGAATTAGCCCAAATGTTTGACAATAATAAATCCAGCAATAGAAAACAAGATTGTTTTGTGTTCCTCTTCTACAAGCTTGGAGTTCCTTGTCTAAGTGTCCATCTGCACATATTTTCACAGAATATATTCAACACATTTTTAAATGCTTGTTTCTTACTATGTATACCTCTCATTAGAAGAAATGAATATTGATCAGCATAAGAATATAAAAGTATATTGCAACATATTTAAATAATAATATATGATACAACAGTGTAACTTTTGCATCACTAAGATGTGAACTTGAGGCTAGAGAGATGGCTCATCACCTAATATTTTGTACCGCCACTCAGCTCTAGGTCAGTCCTCAATACCCACATCATGTAGTTTACAGTCTCTTATAATTTCAGTTCCAGAGGAACTGATGCTTCTGACCTTTGAGGGTAGTCACACACATACATCTAACTAAAAATAAAGTGAATCTTTGTAAACATGAGCAAAAAGATGTGAGCTTCAAAAACAATGATAATACTAAGAGCAAATGCAAAGTGATTCTAATATACTTTACACTATTCTGAGTGCTTTCTATGAATTAATTTGTTTAATGTTCTCCATGTTGATATGTAAAATTCTCTACAAATCACAACAGGAAAAGGCTAATGACATCAGAACTATTTTATCTCATTTAATTGATGATACAACTGAGTGACTAAATAACTTACCTATCTGAAGTCACATAGTTCATTATTGGAAAAGGGTTGTAGCTAATCTACTCTTAACTTTTTTCATTTTTTAATTAAATCCTATAGTATGTTACCATTAATATTCATTTTTAAAACTACCAAAGAGGTCTGAGGTCCATAATGGAAGGTTTGTCTAAAAGCCCTGGGTTCTATTACCAGAAACACACACACCATCAAATAATACTGTGTAACGTTCAAAGATGAAAATCTATAAAACTACAAAAATATAATTCATAATCATATTTATAATGATGGTGTTCCATAAGTCAGTGATGTAAATGGCACGTTCTGGATGTCTGGTGTCATTCTCTTCCCCTTAGGCAAGCCCTTCTCAGGTGAAGAAACCTGAGGTTATGGCTGCAGTGTGCCGCTTCAGTTCACTCCCTAAGGCAGTGAGCAGCCATGGTCCGGGAAGCAGTCACTTCCAGGCACAGTGTCACTGCAGCCACAGTAGAGCAGTCTTTGATATGTCTGTGACTCTAGCAGGAGTGTTTGAAGAGACTCAGAGCAGAGAGGGGTGGGGGTCAAGAAAGGGAAGTGAACGCCACCCCTTCTCATAGTGTGCTTCAGTTCACCCGTCCCAGCTTTAAATGGGTTTGTGCAGAGAGAACCACCAGCTTGGGTTCCACTACAGGTTCAGCCTACAATGTGGACACTTCAAAGACTTCAAAGGTAGGAGACACAGTACTGTATCAGGAGTGAAACCAAAAATGTGGGATTTAGCAAAGCTTTTGGAGGGTGATTCGAGAGCTTGAAGTGATTTCCACTTAAATACACTGCAAGGGAGGGAACAAAAAAAAAAAAAAATCAAAAACATAATAGGCCAGAGGAAGAAGAAAAAAATCTCTCATTTTTCTCCTTTGTTAATGCAATAGAAATATCAGTTCGGAGGCTTGGTGGGATTTTATAAAGCCAATGGCTGGATTCCTGCAGCCAAATGCAGGAGGCTGCACTGTCCTGCTTTCCTGCTCGGTCTCATTTTAAATAATTTATAGGTCGAAGGAAAGTGCAGTAGGAGCCCACTCCTCGCCAAATGGCATGCTAGGGGCTTTCCTCTCTGCTTTGTCTCATCCTTCCTTCTAAGAACCCGAGGCACACAATTGCCTCCTACTCACAAATGAGTAGACTGAGGACCAGGGTGCTTGAACCCACATGTTCCCCAAACACACACGACTGAATTTAGTCCAACTTTTTGAGGCTCCTGGTTTTCAGTGTCCTGTGGCTTTAGGAAAAGTGAGTGCAAACTGGCCTGATCTAAATCAGGCTAAAACACTGTAATTACGCCTAGTTAAAAATGCTCATTTTAAAATTTATGTACAAGCTAAAAATGCTTTTTGAACCTCCTCAAAACTCACTGGGGGTGGATTTTGTTCGATCCTACGCTTAGTGGTTTCATAAGGTTTTAACTAATGCCCATCAGCAGTAATGGTGTGGATTCCAATGGGCACTCTGGGGCTCTGAGGCCACTCTCTAAAGGTTTTCTGGCTTCCAGTGTTTGGGTTCTAAACAATTAGAAAAACTAGATATGGTTACAGCAATAGCCTTTCTAATTGAAAAATATAGGGTTTTTAAAACCAATGTCTCTATGAACTGCGTGGCAAAATGAATATTGTTTAATTTTCATTTTGAATTAAAGACTTGGAAACCTGAGTAATATAGAGTCTAATGATGAACTGAGCTGCGCCAAGCTCCTCTGAGAGCCATAGCAATGTATTAAAACAAGAATTATTTTGTGCACTGTGCTGTACTTTACCATCGGATCCTCAGCAGACTGCAAAACCACTACCCAGATAATGAAATTATAAAAGAATTTTAATTTCATGTTAGAACTTGTATTACAAATTATTAAGGAAAGAAACAGGGGAGGAAATAATTTCCAAGCAAATTCCTCCTGTGTATCCAAACTGGAAGGGATTTCTACTCAGAAGGCTTGTGCAAACTTTTATCAGAGGTAGCAGAACTATTCACAACGTGAAGTCTGCTTAAGGCAATGTGAATGTACCTAAATGTCAGGCTGTAGCTAAGTGGTGGACTCCTTGCCTAGTGTGTGCAGTCTCCAGCACAGAGAAAAACATGAAGGACACTCAAGAGCTGAGTCAATAGCACAGAAAAGGTCACCTGCAAAGTTATGCTACATAACACTCATTTGCGAGCATCATAGCTGTATTAAACGGACCAAGATCAAGAAGTCCCTCCTTTGGGATAAACACACCAGTCTGAACAGACATCACATCCACAAACTTGTAATGGCTGATCCAGAACAACCACATGTGCATGATAAAATGATCTATCCTGTCCCTCATGGAGCCTTATGTAAACTACACCAGACTCCCTTGTAGAGGTTTGGGGTTTGAGCTACATGAAATAACTTCTATGTTGCCATTCTCATTTCAGTGAAGCTAAAGGAATGTTGTCAGATGCCTAAGAGGACAGGAGTCTACTCTCCAGTGAAAGAACATTAGCAGTTGCCTCCCAACTAGGAGCCTCACCCTTCATTTCATCTGGCTGAGAACCACCAGAGGCCCCTGCTGACTCCCTCCCACCAGAGGAAGGCCTGGAAGCTGCTGCTGGAGGTGGCCAGGTCTGTGTTGGCCAAGAGGTCAAAGCATGAGCCAAAGCTGGTTCCTGCTTGTCTCATGCCTCCCATGACAAAATTCAGACCAAGTCTCAGAGGATTCCAAATGTTCCTCAAGATATGCACTAAATTATAACAGTGTGGGCAGAATTAGTCATTACTGCAAAATAATGAGTTAGTGAAACAAAATTCACAATCCTGAATAAGTGTTTCAAACAGGAAAACACACACATACCCACTTATGTGCATGCCCACAAATGAATACATACATACCTATTAAGTTCAGCAAAATTTGTAAGTTTTGAAGGGTATTTAGGTGCTGTCTTAGTTAGGAAAACACCATGACTATCATTAACTGGGGGAGGAAAGGGTTTGGCTTACACTTCCATATCACTACTCATCATTGAAGAAAATCAGGTACAACTCAAACAGGGCAGAGGCCATGGAGGAGTGCTGCTTATTGGCTTGCTCCTCATTGCTTCCTCAGCCTACTTTCTTACATCACCCAGGACCGCCAGCTCAGTGGTGGTACTACCCTCAATGGGCTGGACTTTCCCCCATCAATTGCTAATTAAGAAATGCCCTACAGGCTTACCTACAGCTGGATCTTAAGGAGACATTTTCTCAGTTGAAGTTCTTTCTTCTCAGGTGACTCTATCTTGTGTCAAGTTGACATAAAAACTAGCCAACACAGGTGACAAAGCAACAAGAAAGACAATTAGTTTTCATTGTTATAAGTAAAGTCAGGCTACAGCTTTATTTTATTATTTTCTTTTTCACTCATTAGCCTAAAAGTAAACCTTCTAGCAAATTATGTATAGCTTTTTTTTTTTTCTAGAAAGCAAATTCATCATTGAGGCTTCCCATTTTACAACTGACTTAGAACTATGAGCCTGCCCTAGACTAGGACAGAATTAGAAGGGGAAAGGTTACAGTGGAAATAATGCATCTTGTTCCAGGTCAGCAGCAGACCCACTTACAGCTCATGTGTGAATAACTACAGCATCACCAGTCTTTAAAGTTGATTTTAGTCTCAATTCAATTTCAAGTGCTGGCCACCTGCAACAACCTCTAGTGAACATTTGCATCCACAAAGCATTGGGGGTGAGGATAGAGGTGTGCTCCCTAATGCTCTTCTCAGGCTTTGGAGCTGAGAGAGGAAAGTTCATCTTTGTAAACAGTTCCAGAGCTTCCAAAGCATAAAGAGCATTTCCCACAGGACATGCAGAGGATGAGCACGGGGTCTTAGGAAGGACTTGGGAGACAGCAGTTTTGTCCCTTGCACATAGAATACAGGGGACTTAGAGCATACTACTTAGCCTCTCTAATTACAATTGCCTGGCTTGCAAAGGAGAGACAACAGCGCCCACCTTGTGAGTTGTAAGGGACAAATGAAGAGCACGTGTAAAACATGTAAATTTCTTACCATGTGCCCAGCAGTCTGCCAGACATGAAGATGTTCGGTGGTTCCTCTTGGTGGCTTTTCAGTCATTATTTTAATTATCATGTAATTAATCCATATCACACCATGTATGACTTCATAAAACCAGTTTCCTGACTAGAGGAAAATAAACACATATATGATAAGGTAGACCAAAGACTTTTAGTTTGTTTTTACCAGTTTTGTGTTTATTCTCCCCGTCAGAGAATGCCTGTCTGTGTCCTTGTTTGGGTACCAATGGCAGAAGTTGCTTAGGAGAACATTGCATATCACTTGGTTCTGCTTTTGGTTGCAAAAGCTTAAGTGCTCAAAGAGCTTTCAAAATCAGGTAGGAAGCTGAGAGTGTGTAACAGAATCTATATTTCTTTTCTTGATGTGTCTCTGAAATATCTCAGGACTTCAGAAAGCAATTGCTTTGCTTTGCCCCAAGGAATGTGGGTTTAGACTCTGAGAACCATGGAAACATCAGTGTAACCAACATCAGGCTTGACTAAAGGGTTCCATACTGCTGCAAATAAAATACAGGGTTTTCTTGTCAAACCCTGGAAGAAAAATCCAGTGATGACCCAGATTGAATCCCTTGCCATAGTGTGGTGGACACCAAGGCTAGCACTCTGTGTGGGGAAAAGGGACTAATGTATGATGTGTCTTGCACAACTAAGTATGTATGTGTGTTTATTGCTGCTATTTATATGTATATGCACATATATGTGGGGAGAGAGAAAGGGATGGAAGAAGGGAGAAAGATTGTCTTCACTTTGATAATTCTAGCAGATGATGGAATTCCTCTTCCAGAGGAAGTTAGGAAATGGTAATGCTATCAGCATATCTCTTCTCCACAATATCCAAAGAAACTAGAATTAAACTGATCTAATTTCCAATAAATTCTTCCCCTTCACATTACTGAATTTAAAAATATCATATCTCAAAGGGCTCAGTGAGTCGATTGCTTATTGACTTTCTGGTGGGTCCATATAGTGTAATGAGTCTTTATATCTCTATTCTTAAATTGCTTATTGGATTCCTAAGATTAAACAAAGCAGATGAGAAAAATTACAGTGTTGGAAATTAGGAAAGCTGGTCAAATGAGTACATTATTATCCTATCAAAACTACATTTAAACTTTCCAGAATAAATATTAAAACACTGGAAAGGCGGCTTTTAAAGGCTTCTTGTAACAAGCAGTTCTTTATAAATTGATTATCTTTTTACAACTTTACTTACTATAATATGAATTTCTGTCTCCATATAAAAGTCTAATGACTTTGTCTAGATTAGGTAATAAAGTCAGTTCCCAATTTGAGAGAATTTGTGCCATGGTATGAGACTCATAATGAGATTTCTCCCCTCCCCCAAGGACTTAGAAATAACACAAAAAATTCAGAACCTTGGACATAACATAATCAGATTATTATTTTAAGAAAAACTGATGACTCAATGCTGTGTTCAAAATGCGTCAGAGGGGAAATAATGCCACCAATGCTTCCCACTCCTGTAGCCCATAGCTTCTGGGCCCTGGCATAATGTGGGTCCTGCTCCCCGTCACAGGCCTCTCTCCCACTTGCTGTCTGATTCCAGACTTTTTCTTTGCTGACAGTGCCTAGTTTCTGAAGCCTGTCTGCTCTTCAAGAAACCTCCTTCCTCTTCCATCTCTTATTCTCTTTCTTGAAGAGAGCACTGCACACCTACACAGCACTCGTCACCCACATGAGATTGTTCAGTGCTGATTTTCCCTGAGTGAATCAGTCACGGGCTCTTTTACAGACTGGCCAAAGAGCCTGTGACTGAATCATGATGCACAATCCTATCTGTGGAAGGAGTAATGGATAGCCCCATGGTGTCCACTCTCTGGCAGCACTAGGTCCCTCTCTTCTACCATGTTGAGAACGATGGGGATGAAGTTCCCTTCCTGTGGTGAGGTGAAACTCCCATCCTCAACAGGGTCACTGACTGATAAGCACTGAGGACTCATTCCTAGCTCACACATAAAAATAAAATATCAAATCATGGATTAGCTTTGGGAAAGCTAGGGGAGTTCAGCCAGCCAACTTACTATTTTAAGTAATGATAAATCAAATTAACCACTACCAGGACTTTAACTTTCTCCCATCCCCTGTATCTTTCTCTTGATAAAAAAAATTCAGCTTCGGAACACAATCGTACCGAGGGGCAAAAAGCCTCCCAGAGGACACGGAGGCCAGTGGAGAGAATGGGGTTGGAAACTGTGTGCTGCCCAGACAAAATGCCTTTGTCTGTAACCAAATCTCCTTTGTAGAAATTTCTGAATCAAGGAATGTACATTTGCTAGAACAAATGGGCTAGAATGTGAATGAACGGAATAAATCAGAATGTAATCAGTTTCCACTCTACTCTTTATTGCTTCTGATAGAATCATCTTACCATGTTCTACCGGATTCGCCATTATCAGCTGTTCCTAGAAGGGAAAGTTATCCAAAAATAGCCTAAATAATATCTGAAGTGCATTTATATGGAGGGTCTATTTGGTTAGTGTGCTATATTCCATTTTAAGGACAGTGCTAGAATCATTATATATTTATTTTCATAGCTTTCTCTACTTATTTGGCACAGTTTAGTTCAAACTGTGCTTGTAAAAGCTCAAATAGACTAATGTTTAGGTTGTATTTCTTCTGGTCTCTGAAATAGCTCTGTTGTGGCCACACAGTTAAACTAAAGGAGACATGGAGTGAGAGCTGTGCACAGATCCACTCACTTGTGCCAAGTGCCTCATTATACTTGCCTTCTCGCCATCACCCAAGTACATGTTCAATCATTCCTAGCAGGCCGTCTTTGTGCCCCGCTCCCTGTCCCCATGAGCCCATTCTTCTGGTTGCATAAAATTAACTCCAAATTCTGTTTGCAATTATCTCAACATTTTTTGTATCTTTGTTCTTGAGTCATATTTCTTTTACAGTTTAGTGATTCGGAAGAAACATGTAAAATCTTCAGTTTATCAATTCTGAGTTTTGAGTCCTCAGGGAGAGTATCTTTGCCTCAGGTGCCGTCTTAGTCAGATTTTCTATTGCTGTGAAGAGACATCATGACCATGGCAACTCTTATAAAGGAAACATTTAATTGGGGTGCCTCGCTTACAGTTTCAGAGGTTCAGTCCATTATTATCAAGGCAGCATGTAGGCAGACATGGTGCTGGCGAAGTATCTGAGAGTCTTACATGCTGCAGGCAGCAGGAAGTCAACTGAGACATTGACTGGTATCCTGAGTATAGGAAAATTCAAAGCCCACCCCCCACAGTAACACACTTCTTCCAACATGGCCATACCCACTCCAATAAAGCCACACCTCCTAATAGTACCACTCTCTATGAGATTATGGGGCACCATTACATTCACACTACCACGGGTACTTTGTATCAAGAAGTAGAAACATTCTGGGTGTTTCTGGACCATGAGAAAGGCCCTCTTTTCTTTTAGCCCTGAATTGGGGGGTTATAGGAGCCAGGTTAATTTTCCTTCTGTCTTATCTGCTTGGAATTGAATATTTCAGATTTAAAGTGCTTCATAAGCTTCAAATGAATTATGACTCAATGTATTCAAGTCTGTAAATCAAGGAAAAGTAAAATGACAATTGATTGTGTTATATTGCCAAAAGAGAGCCAGGATTTCCTTGTTCTGGTTGAGAGCTAAGATCAATTTGTATAACATAATGACCCACCTATCATGAGAACCTGAGCAACTTTGTGTTTCATAAATCTATGTCTGAGGGAGTGGTGCTCCAGGCATGACATCACTTTCCCAGGCACACCTGGCACAGCCATCCTGCACACAGGCTCACTAGCAAATGGACTTCTGCTTCTAATTCTCATTTATGTGACACATAAAGGAGCTGAGACTCAGGAAGAGGTACTCTCCTTAAATGGTGTGTAATTGCATCAAGAAGATATGTGAGATTGTTCAAAATGTATGTGTTCCTTTCACACACAATTATGTCATAGCTGGAGCACATGCACTAAGGGTGGCATGGTCTACCCCCAGCACCATGCTGCATCAACAGGTAGTTCTTCTAAAACAGAGGAAGTGAACTGAGTAGTTGCCCAACACAAAGTTATGCAGAAAGTTGGCAGATGTATTGAATCCAGAAAACTTACTTTTTGAGGCTTTGAACTATGCACAGGCATCATCTCTACCGAGGAGGGAGGTCTTGGCGAAGTTTCTTCCGAACACAGCCTACATGAATTGCTATGCCTCTGGCATTTCAGCATGGAGGCTAACATTTCAGGTGCCAGGAAGAGTTTCTAGACTCTCAGAGGTGACTGACAGAGAGGAAAGTGAAACAGGAAGTTGGCATCATGGGCCATGTGAGGAAGAGGAGCAAAGGGGTCAGGGCTGTGGACACCTTTGAGAACTAAATAATTACAGAATTCAATAGTTTTGAAGAGGAGTGTGTCAAAAAAAAACATGCATTACTTTTGGTTTCTACTCTGTGTGTTACTTCTGTGCTCAATTATGTTTGTTTGGAGAATACAGTGCCATTAGCACACACCATATTAATTAGGATCTGAGGAAATGAGATGTCTAAATCTAGACATTGACAACTTAGATACCTCATTAAGTGCAACACAAATTCACCACCTTGTATGCAAAACCTAAAACTTAAGTCCACTGTCACTGACCTTTAAAGAACAACAGTTTGAGGAAAAGATCCTATCAACAGAGAAGGAAACCAAAACTCGGAGAGCTAATCAGAGTTCTCCAAGAACTGAGAGAAAACAGACAGCCCACAGCCAGCACACTATGAATTACCCAAAGCCAAGTCTGTGTGATGGATACGTGAGAGTCATGGAGCACCAGCACTTTCTCACTCTTAACCTTTAATCAGCGCTCTAACTACACGTTCATATATTTAAGAGGTAGATGGAATGGCATTCAGGTACAAACCAGTTAAAGGAGCTGATGTGGAGATACATTTAACTAGGAACTCCAATGGGTCCTGAGCCTGAACAAAGTAAGAGCATTGGGAAAGGGCCAGTTATTTCCCCAAAGGTTTTTGTTTAAAGAGCCTATAAAATACAGCATACTAAGGTCTAAGAAAATATGCACCTTACCCACTTTTAATTATTTTGCTTACAAATCACAAGAAAAATTGTGCATATGATTTATCATTTCTGGGTGTTCACTTGATCTAAACATTCAAAAGATAAAGTGTCACAGGCACCAACACAATGACTATGATAACACTTTTATATCATTCTCTTGGCATTCCCATTGCACAGTGAGTTCCTTCGAAGGGTCTTATCACGTCTCCATGTTCCATCTCTGCTCAGATTAGGGGGCTTCTGCAGCAGTATATGCAAACCCATGCCCAGCAAGCACATGCCTTTATCATTGATTCCAGAGCATTGCAGCCAAGACAGGAGGAACAATGGGAAGATACTCAGTATGGTTAGCTTTGCCCTCCCACAAAGACTCAGCATCAAGCAGATTAAATGAAACTTTTCTCCCATTTGCATCAAAGACATGATTTGTTGGGGGAGAACTTTCACTTCCTTCCTCCTGGGTTATTGGCACCTAATGTTGACTGCTTGGCAAAAGCAGCTACCAATTCTAATGATGCTTATGCCAACGTTCTGTCATATGCCGCCTGGCCAGTTGGCTCTCCTTCTGGTTCTGCTGTCTTAGCTGACCTCTTGTGACAAAACTCCCAGGCAGCAGAGCCCTGGCTTAGCTGGAGTCCTGTCAAGGTCTCCAATGCCCTTCCTACCCCAATCCCACTGTTGCCTGCGGGGTACAAGGTTTTAATCAAAGGCTTAATGCCAAAATTTTCAAGAAGGGGCAGGATCCTGTCTGAATCACCTAAGGAGCTTTTCTAATTATAGCAACACCCCCACCCACACACACACACATACACAACCCACTGTTTCCTCACAGGAAGACTGTTTCTCCACCCCCAGAAGCTGAAACCCTTTGACTTCAAGCACTGAGAGTAGGAAGTTAATCTTCTCTTGATTCAGATGGAAAATACCTCAAAAGAGGGAAATGAAACCTTGTCTCTTAAGAATGAAGCTATAATAAAACCTTAATTAATTTGGACCCCATTAATTCAAACTGTGTGATAATTAGAAAAATGGTTAGGTTAAAGTTTACTTTTCCTCTAGCTAGGGGAACAGTGGCTGAAGATTACTTTGCTGTACCTGGGAAAAGTGAATTTGCTAAGCAAATTAGTACTTTCAAAGAGCAAAGCATCCATTGGGCGGGGCAAGCAAGTGGTTTTGAAACTGTCTAGGTGGCATCTACAGATAAAAGAGAGCTGCTATAATGAAAATATCCCTATTCAGGCATCAGAACAGCATCCCTGGACCGTGATCGACGGCTGTCAAGGAATGAAGTTATCAGTTCAAGGTAATTTAATCTTTAATCTTCACACCACCCTGATCTTGCTTTCCCTTAGTCTGTATTTCTAAGGTTTACAGAGCTTGGCCTCTTGCTAACTGAGAAAGCTGTTCCAGTCATCACACACTGTCCACATGCCCCAGGGCCCTTCTTTTAGCAACACAGAAAACAGCTAGACAAAAAGTGGGAGACACTGCACAATACACACCTGTTGTCGCTCAGTGTGAATATTGGTTGAAGTAAAACTCATATTTCCTCGTCTTTTAGTTTCGATAGATTGTGAAAAAATAAAAATTATTAATGTGGGAGGGTGTTGCTAGCGAGCCCTGTGGTCCCAACATTTGCAGAAATGGAAAACCTGGTTTCAATAAGATCCAGTGGTTAGCTTTATGACTGAGCTCCTAAGAGCGTTTCCTAAGCAAATAGAGAGTATGAATTTCTAGAGCAGACCATAATTACTAAGGTTCCTTGAAAAGGCAATCCTTTTTTCACTGTGCACCCTGGAAACACAATTCTCAAAGTTATGTACCCTCTTTGGAGTCACTAAGCCAGTTGTGAGCAGTTAATGACTAGCCTCTGAATTCTAATAGTTAACTAAAGATTTTTAGTTACTATTTCTCTGCCTAATTACTCCAACACATCAAATAGAAATAAGAACAAAAAGTTATACCCCATATTATTCTATTTATCCTATTCCATTCAAGTTTCTTACAATTGCTGGCTGAACCCTCAGGCTTTGTGAACTGAAGTTTTGGAGTTTGATTTAAAATATTTTAATTAAGCAAAGCCTCTGCCCTAGGGCTTCCTAAAGCAATTTTCAAAACCTCACAAACAAATAAACATTCTACCAAAGGCCTGACCACTGACAAACCACAACCATTTCCAGGTGGTCACTTTTAACTTTGTTTTATTATGCAGAGAAGTATTTGATTTTAAATAACAACTATGAATCCCAAAGTTAGGCAATGTAGTCATGAAGTTATAATGCCCTTGGCATGGTGAGAAAGACAGGGCTCACCACAAAGTCCCTTTAGCTGCTGGAGAACCCATCAAATGCAAGTCTCGCTGGACCTGTACCTAATTTAGGCCTCCTTGGCTTATGCTGAAGTTACTTCCAATTTTCCCCCAAAGTGTTAGGTTTTCATTTTAGCAGCATACATATGTATTTCCATGTGGTTTAGTGGGGAAGCCCAAGGTGGGTTTTGAAGGAAATATTACTGTTATGTTTCTCAAAGCACGGGTCCCACTCTCACAAGGGGAACTAAGAAATCCAAATTCTCAAGCCTCTGCCCAGATCTGCTGAAAGGGAAGAAGTAGCCAATGGCCTGCCAAGATGCCAGGCAGTTCTGATGGGTACTAATGAGAGAGAACCGTTGGGTAAGGACAGAAACTTAGAAATCACTTGTGGAAAGGGCTGCATTTTTCCTAATCCTTAGTTTCTCTGTGTGCAAAATATTTCTGAAAAGCACTATTACATACCTCAAAGAGTGGCTTTCAAGAAAGCAAACTGAGGAATTTTACATAAAACTCTTCCAAAAGTGTCTGGCAGCATTCAAGGGGGAAAAGGCACAATGAGCTAATGACTCAAGCCGTGACTCTGAGGAGACGCTCTGTGGGGAGATGCGGAGCCTTGTTGGGAAAGGATAGTCATCTGTATCTCCCTGGAAGACCGGCTCTAGAATGGCCTGCCAGAGGCCTTTGGCATTGTGAGTCCTTTGAAGACATGCACTTAAGTCTGTTCAATGTGTCTAATCTGCTACTCAAGTGGGTATACGCTGCCTAGTTCAGGACATTCTCTGCAGTTAGCAAAAGCAAGACCAGCACTTCTTTGCCCAAGAAAGGGCTTGTGCTAACTAAGCCAAAGGAGCACTTGGCCTTTGGGGTTCCGAGGAGCGAAATGAGGGCGGAGACCAGTAGACAGTGGCAGTGAGGACGCAAGAGTATGGGGACAGCAGAGCTGTAAGCTTGCCTAGGTGTCTGAGACTGTGGCGTCTGAAGCTGTCCTGCCTCTTCTTGCCAGTCTCAGATCAGAACATGATTACTCCCGTTGCTAAACAAACACCATAGCATGTATGTGTTTTGTGGGAAAGAGGTGAATCTTCAAGCTTGGTTGTGGAAACACCTCTCCATCTGATCCCTCACTACAGACCCCTGCGGCTCTCAGTCATTGGAGCGCTAATACACCACGCTGTGCCTTTACCGCTGTATCCCTGTAGCCGTGATTGTGTCAAAATTATTGCTGAATTGCTTAGTTTTGTTTTGAGCTTTTCAGTTCCCACAAGTACACCAGTAAGATTTCTAATGTCACCAAAGGTTCCAAGAACACAGAAAGGATGATAAACTCCGGCTGGAGCCAGGTTTTAATGATAAGCTTCTGCTCAGTTATTCTGCGCCTCTGCCTTGCCTTCATCCTGTCTCCCACTAAAATGAATTTCTCCAGCGTGGGTTTCAATCTTGTCTTTGTATTCCACCTGGAATGCTTACAGTGACCCACCATCTCATTTCTCTTCTCCCCTTCCTTCTGGAATTGGCCCTGCGGCTTGTTTCCTGCTTCCCAGTCTGAATTCTTAATTGGCCTTATCTCCCCCTGATCACCTCTGGCCCGGCTGGTAACCAGTCCCTAGAGAGGAGAGCACACTGATGAGAACAGAGTACTTGCCTCCCATTAGTTGGAATGGCCCTGGGACTGCAGGTCTGCTCGCAGGGAATCAATTGAACCCATACAGCTCAGCCTTCTGCAGTTCTTCAACCCCCTACCTGCTTTTCCAATATCATCTTATCAGTTCCCTTCTGATCCAATCCATTACATGAAACTGAAGTATACTTCATCTATTAGCTGCTCCTCTAAAATTCTGTTAAGACTCGGGGAACGGAAAAAGGCAGAAAGATAAATGCTCAAAAATGGAAATTTTGGTCATTTTGAGAAAGGGGTGTCGAAGTCTGGATGCTTGAGGAGTTTCATTATATACTTCAAAGTGAAATTAGCACTATTTCTGGGTTTTATTCATCCTTTTGAAATACGTACCCATGCTCATCATATCCCATCTACTCTTAGGAAACTCCTTTTTAAGACTGATTGATCCTCTTATCTCTTCCTGAGACTTCTTGGCCTTTGAAGAGCATTTCCTGTGTCATTAAGATTTTCATTTCCAGTTCTTGAGATAGACAACAAAGATTACTTCTCTAGTTTTATGGGGCAGTTGGGTCCCTGTTATTAGCAAACACTTGAGCTTTCTGAACTGTCAATTTGCTCAAGAGTGTATCAAAGGGGCTAATTAGGCTTCCAGTCTTGCGTGGCGCTGTCGGCCTTGGTAAAACAGCTTTTACAAGCTGGGTGGGTTGTGTTGTTCTCAGGTCACAGTTGTCTCTGTAATATGTGATCATTAGACTAGACAGGGTCCCTGGGCCACTTGTGTGTATTCATCAAACATATTCTCAGACTTGGTCAGCAGAAACATGACAGAAAGATAGAATTCAACTGCATGGCTTCTTTCTAATTTCAATTATCTCATCATTGCTGTAAATAGAAAGGAGACAAGAATGAATTATATTCTCCCAAAAAATGCCTTTTTACCACTGCAACTGTGTGGTTTCCAGAATCAACCATATCACCCATGTTCACACTGCTAGTCATCCATGTTCACACTTTCTCCAAAGCCACTTTGTCTGAGAAAATTCTGATTTTGAAATGTACCTGGCTCACCATCACAGGGGTAGAGTGGGTTTCTTCATTACCTTCCCCACAGAATATGTTGTGTTTGAGCTAGAGACAGGGAGCAGGGACAGCGCCCCAGCACTGCCCACAGCGGAAACCGTTCAAGGTTTCAGTAAGCATCAGGCAACTTCCCGAGCAAAATCAGCCCAAGCCTCCATTTCCTGATTTCTTGTGACATTGAGGTGACAGAAACCAAAGGCCATGGGTTGTTTTCCTTATAATCCTTGCGTCTTCCCTCTTCATCTTCTATCGCAATAAAGTACTGTTAACTTACTGGCAACCCCTGCAAGTAAATGATAGCATTCCCCAGAAAAACAGACCACAAAAGCCTATGGTTCATTGTTGGGAAAGAACACAAAGTGCCTTTAAGCTATGAGCTTTTTCCTTTTTCTGTAAAAATAGTAGATAGCAACCAGCCTCACAATGCAAGAGGAGTAATCTGCAGTCGCCTCATTCCATGGCCCCCTCGTGGCCTCAAGAGAAGAGAAAGGGCAGCTTTCCATTGAGAAGTGAGCCATGAGGCTGCCGTGGTGGGCATGTTCGGGTGCTTCTCTAGTGTCAGCATCTGAGGAGAAGCTATCTGGAACAGCAAATGATCTCTGAACAGCCCATTTCTCCAAACTGCTCCAATTTATACCTAAAATTGCCCATTTATCCTGCATGGGCATACAGTGATTTTCTTTACCATTTTACAAAGGATTTTTAAGTTATTTTGAAAACTCTTTACCACACGGGGCTTCTTCAGGAGGTACCAGCTCCAGGCTCACTCTCTATTGGCTTCTGCTCAGGGACCAAGGAAAACCAGAACTTTGGCAGTTAGACAAACATACTGGTTGGGTGCCTGCAAATCTATACCTCTTCAGCCATGATTTATACACAACTCTATCTGTTGTCCATACCATTTTCCTTGGTGTTAGAAAAAAAAATGGTAAAAAGACAAGCTATCTACAATTGTTGTCATATGAATCCTTTGGTCTCTTAATTCTTTCATGACACAAACAGTATTGTTTTGAAAGAAAGCTTTCTTTTTCTCATGTGTATTCACTTGACTTCTCAGAAGAGGCTCTTGTTTCTTGTTACATTTGAGGTATTGTTTGGGGACAATCATTTTTCAGGAACTGTAAGAGAAAAGGTAACATTGTTTTTCTCTTACTATCTCATGGTTTACATAGGGTATTTCATTTGAACATTTCCCCGATAGGATTCGTTATCTGTTGTTCCTTCATTATTAGGCGATCTTCTAATGTAAGCACTGTAAAGAAGCACTTGTCATATTTTCATAGTTGCATTCAGACATTCTGATTGCAAAAATGGTACAGTTGGTCTTATATTAAACCATTTGGATAAGGGTCTGGAAAGATGACGACTGCTCATTGTATTTCTTTAGTGTCTTGTACAAAGCATCCATGCAAAAGGATTTATGGATTAATTGACAGGTGAATGAATCATACATGCCCTATGTTCTATCAAAATTATTTTGACCTTATAAAACAGATAGACTTCTGCTGTCGGGGTTTCATTAACACCCTTGAAGATCTATTTGTTAAATAAAGGAACTCTTGGCAATGGCATTGAAGAAATTTGCAACTTATCCTTTTCCTGGCTGGAAATATTAGATGTCCAAGTGGGAAAGATAATGCTTGCATCACAAGGTTGTTCTCAGAACCAGAAATGATGTGTTTTAAAGTCCTGTCCTGTGGTGGTCATTCTGTATGTAGAGGTTACTGGTGGTTTTGCACTGAGAAACAAGTGGAATGTACCTAGGGTGCCTGCCTTGCTCACCAGCTCCTCATTAGAATGTCCATCATCCCCAGGGATGATCTTTTATTTCTGAGACCCAACAACCCTCCTAGAGACCCACCCCAAGGCTTGGTATCTGAATCTAAGGTGGTTCCACAAGGTTGACCTGTGACATTCCCCATTAATACAATAGCAAGATAACAGTAAACAGTTGCACCCTATCTACCCTGAGAATCTTCTCTCTCATGAAGTTTCCCAAAGACCTAAAGTGACAGGTGACAGAGAAGAACAGGTGTGATGGGTCTGTGAAAAGCAAAGTGGTACCATAGGCTCTCTGAGTCACAGGAAATGAAGTTAGAGACAGGCACAGAATGAGGAAGCCATGGACAAGCCCACTCCATCGAACTGCCTCCATGAGTGGCATTTGCTTCTTGGGAATGCGTCAGGTCACCTGGGTGTCTGACTGTGAGCAGCCAATTCCTGTGTCTCTTTATTTCCTATCACATTGAACCTTTGTGATCAGTCCCTTCCATGGGATGGACCCCTCTTCCCTGTGAGCAACCTGAGCAGCCTCAAGTGGTGATGGAAGGTGAAGGCTACACAGCTAAAGTGGGGGTGCTGACCTAGTGCAGTCTCTCACCTCCATGCCAGCCCTTCGTTCCTCACCCCTTTGGCCTTCCTCCCAATCTGCCCTCAAACCCTTCCCCAAGACGCTGAGTTTCTGTGAAAGTCCTTCTTCCAACATCAATTTCTGTCTCTTTTCTTCCTGATTCAGCCAATGAGTGAGCAAGAGCTGAAGCTCAGCTGGACTTCCTCAACACCACCCCCTTCCTCACTCTTCCCTGGTTGCTCCCTATGAACACTCTGGGGTTGTTTTTCCACCTTTCCACCACAGTCTTCAGACTGTCTCCTGGTTCCTCCCATCCAGCCTTACTGTCCTCAGTATTCTGTTCGATCCCAGTATTTCCTCTCATAGAACCTGCTCCATTGCTGTCACCAGTGCTGGGGTGACACGCACTCCTCTCTTAGTTTGGGTTCTGTTTCTCCAATGAAACAGAAGCTCCAGAGACCAGCATCTTGTTCATGCCCTGCAGTGACTCAGTGCCAGGCTCCTAAAAGGTATTTATTAAATAAGTACTAATAAACTGAGAGCTTATTATTCCAGTGATTGTGTCTGGCCTGAATTTCTGTTGGTTTTTTCCCACTAGATTTTTGTTGTTGTTTGATGGTTCCTCCTTTTCTCACCCATCTAGACTACTCTGTTAACAACTCTGAGCTTTCCTGAGTCCTTCGAATATATTCCCTTACATAAGTTGACTCGGGTGTCTTCATTACACCTTTTAAAAATGAACTCTGGTTATGCACCTTGTAATCAGGGCTTGAAGTCTCATTACACAGCCTCGAGTGCCCACCTCAGGTCTCTGCAGACAACAACGACAAAAAAATTGAACTCCCACCATCCCACAACTCTCCATGTTAAAACTCCTTTCTCTCCACTAGGCATCCTAGCTCTGCACTCTGTGGCTAACATGTGCACATGTTAAACAATGTGATATCCTTTCTTTAAGAAAAGTAAATCTTGGAACTGGAGGGTTAAGTGTGTGCTGCTCTTGCATAGGACCTGAGTTGAGTTCTCAATACCCATGTTCAACAGCTCATGACCACTGGTAACACCAGCTCCAGGAGACCTAATGCCTTCTTCCGGCCTCTGTTGAGAGAAGCTTCATGTGAACATATCCTCACATGGACACACACACACACACACACACACACACACACACACAAAAAAAAAAAAAAATTTAAATTAGATGTATTTTTTAAAGGTAAATCAGATTAAAGCAATCAACAGAGTTGACATGAGTTATTAATATCTACAACCCATGAACAGTTTTTCGAATTCCAGTCAAGGAGCATATTATTCCAAAGTTATTTCCTGCTTCTGGATGTATATTGGGTTATGAGGAATAGCTTGCTGAGGTTCTTGACATAGTTTCTTCCCTATCTGAACTTCTGTTTTTTTCCCCCAATATATTATATCATTGCCCTTCTCTAGTAGAATACCATGAGAGATGGAGAGAGAGAGAGAGAGAGAGAGAGAGAGAGAGAGAGAGAGAGAGAAGAAGAAGAAGAAGAAGAAGAAGAAGGAGGAGGAGGAGGAGGAGGAGGAGGAAGAGGAGGAGGGAGGGAGGGAGGGAGGAAGGGAGGGAGGGAGGGAGGCAGAGAAGAGGGGAAAGTTCAGGCAATAAAAAAACAAGAGTGAAGTTTAACAACACAAACATTATTCAGTCATTTCTATCCACGTATCTCTCAGTGTGTTCCTTTGTCCTAACAGTCTGTACATTGTATGCGTACATACATGTAATGGGTGATCCTCTGAGTCTTCTATATAACATGATAACTTGGTTAAATTATCATGCTTAATTACCTGGTACATGTATTTCAGTAAAAAAGAATCTTAGTTCTTGGAAGACTCAAAAGGTGGACTCTCTTATATAACAGCATCAATCATTTTAGCGGAGAGAAGGACAGATAAAAGGTAAACAATCCGAATTCAGGGTCAATAAAATGGAGTCATAAATGAGGGAATCTGGACAAAATAAATCCAACAGTCCTACACAGAACAGTGAGAAAAGTCTCCCAAGTGAACAGGTTTCGCACTCTAAAGCCAGATTTAATTTGCACCTGGGAAACCTCACATCTGTAATAAAGTAATTTGTGCAGTGCTAAAGAAAACCAGCCCGTGGACAAAAAGCAGCACCTAGGACCATGCAGGAAAACAAGAGCTCATGCACCTAAGGCCACAGTGGTGTGGGGGAACCAAAGCACAGCCAGAGCTGAGAGAGGTCCCTAGAACTGAGTCTCCTCTTGCCTTGAAGAACCTGAGCTGCACACTGCTGCCTGTATCCCAGGCATGTGCTGTCTAAGCATCTCCTAAACCCTGCTCTGCTATCCTGTTTCCATTGGGTACATCCTTGTTTTCACCGCCTCCATCCATCCCTCCTAATTCCTTCAACAAAATTAGATGAATCCAAATCCCTCTGTTCGGCATCTCTTGAGCTGGGTGTGGGGGGCTCATACCTGTTATCCCAGCACTCAGAAAGATGAGAAAGGACAACCGTGAAGTTGAAGACAGCCTAGACTACATAGCAAGATGAAAGATGAATCCTGTCTCATTAAAAAAAAAAAAAAAAAAAACAGAAAACAAATGAACAAAAGAAGATTCTTGAAACCAAGTTTAGCTAGTTACTTCATGACCTACAGACAACAAAAGTATAGAAACAAGGAAATGCAATAAAAGCAATATCCCAAACTGCTGTGTATGAGAGAGAGAGAGAGAGAGAGAGAGAGAGAGAGAGAGAGAGAGAGAGAGTTAAAAGAGAGGGAGGGAGAGAGAGAGATGGGGAGAGGAGTATGCTATTTCTGTTTCCATCACATAGTTTAGGCCTCTGCCACCTCTAAATTAGACAACTGTCAATTCTTACTTAGCCTCCTATCTGCCTCTCACTGATAACATCAATATCTTTCAATCTGTCTTTCCCAGTATTAGGCAATCTTTATAGACTACAAGTGGAGAATACAAATTCTAAGTCTATGAAGACAAGGAATATTACATATAAAACTTTTGAAAGCTGCAGAATATAAATTTTCATAATTCAGCATTCAGAAAAATAATGATATATCTAGGCAAGGAAATGTTTTAAATGAGTTTTGTTGCTGCATATAGTGAACATAAGCAGGGTAAGATGCATTAGCTGATGTATTTTTAGCTACTAAAAACTGTTAGGGTGTCTTGCAATGTATTACTATGCCCCAGTATTCACATTTTCCTCATTGCTGTCCTAGCAATCATACTTAGCAATAAGGCAGAAAGCTCAACCAGAATAATTTCTTTTCCAACAAAACTCAAATCAGTATTTTGAAAATGGGAATGAAATGTTGGTTTTTCTTTTAATTTTGCATTTTAATGTTGGAAACCAACAGGACTTTGAGATGACCATCTTTGCTCCCACATACAAGAAGCTAGTTTGAGACAGAAGGCTTTAGCGAGAGAGAAGACACCATTGAACACCACTTGGGACAGACAGAAATAAATTCCTGCTCAGGATCTAGATGAACCTGAAACTTTCTAGTTTCTAAACATTCCAGAGAGGTCAGACAATAAATCAGTAAATATATTGTGTTTCGGCAATAGGAATTCAGGTTCTAAGCATTCAAATTGAAAAATTATGATGACTATATCAGTCTGTTCTTTACAGAACTATGAAATGAGAAAGGAATGGAAAGGAAAAGAATTGGTAGTCATCCTCCTTGGGAAAACAGCCATTTAGACTGGGAATTTACGTGGAGTCAACTGTCTCTGTACACACTGTCTGCTCCAATCACTCTCAGAAGCAGGGCCTGCTTTTCCAGACACATGGACAATGAACTCAGAGCCTCCTCGAAGTGAAGCCGCAGCCGACTTTGTGATGGACGTCACATTTAAAAGAGGAAATCCAACACTCACCCCCAAAAAGCTGGACTTGTCTAATCTCTGTTGGTGTTTAAACCAAGAAGACAAGTTGTTCAAATAAACAAGATTAGAAAATCTTTCTACAGAGATCACAAAGAATGAAATCAATGTCCAGTGCACACCAGGGAGATGCAAGAAGAGCAAAACCCTCTCGGTCTCAGACTTAACTCTCATCTTAGAATCCAGCTCTAGTCCTTTTTGAGCCATCCTTCCTGTGTTCCTTGCTCCTTCCTGCACAGCAATCAGTCAACATATTCCCATGTGCAACTGAATAGGTTTCAGGTACACTTCACTATAGGTACCTCTTCCCTCACCCCCTCTCCCTTCCTCCCTCCCTCCTTCCCTTTTCCAGAAATGGTCCATTTACTTGAGAGAAAACAGTGGAGAGCCTTTGAAAGAAAAGCTAAACCAATTCAAATCATAATTAATGATGGTCTCTACCTTTTGCTTCAATCTGTGCTCTGGGTAACCTCAACTTTAAAGGAAACTCCATAGGAAATCCTTTGCCTATGCACTGCGTGTTTATTTCGGGTCCTTAGATTTAACTACTCATACACTGATGAAGACTACCAAATGAGCTGGTATAGGAAAATAAAATAAAAAAAAAAAAAAAACAGTAACAAAAACAGCTATTAGGACCACATTTTAAAAGCATGATCTTAGACATATTTATAGGTAGCCATTGCCAGAGTGATCTCTAAAACCCTGAGCCACTCACCACACCCCTGCTTCTAATCCTCTGTAACACCCCACTTTCTTGAACATCTAATCCAAGCTTACAGGTGTTCCATGCAACCTCTCCAATGCAGCCCCATGGAGTTCTGCATGTATGCCTCACTGGCACTACTCCAAGTACCCCAACTCTGGAGGAAGATTAACACCACTTTCTTGAACATCTAATCCAAGCTTACAGGTGTTCCATGCAACCTCTCCAATGCAGCCCCATGGAGTTCTGCATGTATGCCTCACTGGCACTACTCCAAGTACCCCAACTCTGGAGGAAGATTAACATATCCATCTGGAGTCTGGGGTACTGCACAAAGTTGTTCTTATAAACACAGATTCACATGGACTGTACATGCTTGAGTGGATAATCTCGCACCCTCTATCCAAATATCCAGAACTCAAAGTTCACAGTGAGTTTCAAGACTATCTAACATACTCCTTTATTCTTACTGCTTGTGAGAATGCCTAGCATTGATGATTGGTAGTTTAATAAGTATCACATATGCATGAATGAAGCCCTATCTGTTCTGTGCCTTTATAAGAGCCTGTGAAGCAGGGCCATGGCCGATTCGTGCCATATCCCAGCACCCTCCTCCAGCTGTAACTAACAATCCTCTGCTTGGAAGTGTCCTGAACTAACAACCCAGGACTGCTGCATTCTGTAAGCACGTGTGGGAGAAAATGTGTATTGTATGTTATGGCTGTTTGTCTGTTTTCCCTTCTTCCACGTAAGATGGGAAACTCCTGAGGTTTCACCAGTGTTGGGCTTCCTCAGCAGCTCCAGCTACTCAGTGTGAGATTTGAAAGAACACAGCATTCAGTGAGCAAATGATCGAGTGAATGAGTCTTGAAATAGACACACGGCTGTCACCACCGGGAGTCTGTTCTGATCTGCACTAAACACATGTCACAGTAAGGATACAAAAGCCAGCTCTGTGCCTCTGCTGAACCCTCACTGGTGATCTCTCCAGAAAAACTGAACATTAGTGAAGCGATAGCCAGAAAATCTCTGATGCAAAAAGTCAGTTTTTGAAATTCTGTTTCCACAGCACCAGGATTTCTCACTGCTCCATGACTCACACTTGAGCAGTCACACACCAGAGTACTCCCTTCCCCAACCTTTCCCAATGCCAGGACTTTCACAAAGGGACTTCCCACTTTATTCCCAGCACAACTAAGCATTGAAACATTTGGAGAAATTAAACGCCAATGAATTAGTCTGCCGTCCCCAAAAAGTTTAAACAGTGACTGAGGTGGTGTGGGTTACAGTACATAGAATAACAGCCATGCGTAGTGCAGAGTGTAGGCTCAGCAGGCGGAAACCCTCCCAGCATTCCTGTGTCCTCTATAATCTGTGACACTTTGGCGAGTCTGAAAATTGTTTTTCTGCCAAAGAACAGAGGGGGAGGGGGCTGTATGTCTGCTCACCTTAGAGCAAGCACAAAAGCGCTGTTCTCTCATCCAGTAAAACACTAAGATTAGCTCTTTTATCGCTATTTTTCCACTCTCCTCGCCTACTTTGTAAACACGGCATGGATGACTTTGCTTCTTATCAGCAACAAACTGAATCTGCCTTTGTTGAAGCACTGTCAATCAGCAGGCTTTCTGTGCGTAAACTCAGTGATATGCCCAACTAAGAAAAAACAGACTTTACACACACACACACACACACACACACACAGAGAGAGAGAGAGAGAGAGAGAATGAATGAATGAATGAATGAACGAACGAACGAACGAACGAACGAATGAATGAATGAATGAATGAAAAACCAAAAGGCCCTTACATACGATATAATTCTACCAGACATTACGAGGTTAAAAACCGATGGAGGTCAAGACTATTAACATCTGGATGAAAGAGCATTGTGCTTGTTAGGATCTAGTTCGAGTAGGTGTCTGTAATCACCCTGTTTGTTTCCACTATGTCATGTAAACACTAACATTAGCCACCGCCAGGGTGGCTTCCCCTTCAGTCAACAGCTGTATCTTTCTTTGATGATAAGCAAAAACGTGGAATTGGAGCAATTCGAGTCGTCAGAAAACTTCTGGTTTTCACAGGTACTGCTTGACCGTGACATTCCCAAAGGGGCTTTGACTTGACTTCCCTTTAGAATCCTTCTGCCGTTCATTTTCAAAGTGTGTGACTGACAGCTCCCTTGCACACGAGGGCACTTTCAGGACCAGCACATTACATTTAACAAAGGAAGCCCTTGATCATCTCTGAAGAAGGAGGCAATGTGAGTGTTAGTCCAAAAGACAGGCCTTATGATCAAAGAACCCTCATCACACGGTAGAGAAGTTCCTTCTTCAGACTCTGGCAGAAATCCTTCCCTTTCTCGAAGGTTGACTCCACATTTTTAATTCTAAAAGCATTTTCTAGACGAAATTTACCATTGTCCCTTCTTATTGCTGATCCAGGCAAATGATAAATTGGAAAGTTATGTGAAGCTTCGAACGTGTGCCTTAAGGCCATAAATTTGAGAGAGGGGAAAGGGATGTATGAGAGGAGGTAGAATAAGGAACGGAAAGGGAGACTGGTGTCATTATATTACAGTTTCAAATAAAATTTAAAATCGTATTTTAAAATGCTGAGTTAAGTGTGTGCACCTGTCTCTACCTTCCGGTGTAAGGAAGGCCCTTCTTTCATGACCCACTTTCTTCTCTACCCACACCCATGTCTGTATCTTCACATCTCAAATCCCCCCAATCCTAGCAAGCACCGCTGTGTTCCAGTGTTATGAGTGTTCACACCACTACCAGGCTCCATGTGCAGGTATCTGCATCATCGTTGTTTCTGATTCACTTAAACTAATCTTACATTATAATCGTTTCTTAAAGTCCACCTTTCTTGTGGACCCCGAGCTTACTCTAGGAAGACTTTGTCACCATCATTCTGTCATCAGGATCCAGCCTGGGACAAAAGCACTGAAAGCATGAATCTTTAGCAGAATAGAGAACATCTCTAAGAGAATGTTAATTACTCCCAAGGACACTGCAGTTATTATATTAGGCATTGCTGATTTATGCACTAGCAATGTTTTATGCTAGTCTCAATAATCACTTGAGAGTTTTCCACGGAGCTGACTTAACCTTTGGGTTAATTTTAAAATCAAATGTTATTTATTGCACTGTTTTTACCACCTGGTTACAGTCATATTATTTAGGTTCAATGAGGGAAATCTCAAATAAAGCTATATTTTAAAATATGATTGTGACTACAACACATATGTGTAAGTGAAATTGGAGATGAAGAGCCCAGAACAGTATGGACCATATTATCCATGCCTCAGTCCAAATTTGCTTCCTATATCAGTGTTACATATAGGGGTTCCTTAAGAAGACACCGAAAGAGAAGATGGTCATGTTATTTTTAAGCCATTAGAAGTGTTGGGTACTAATCCAAACTTGTAAAATGGATTTCCAGATACCAAGACAAATTGTAGACTCGGTGTTAAGATAAATACAAATCTCCAGTGGGAGACAGGTAAGAAAAGAGATCTCTAAACTTTGCTGTGAGGTGACAGCCCTCCCACTGGACTGCAGGGATAGAAGGTGGACCAGTCCTCCCACAGCCCTGCAGGGACAGAAGGTGGACCAGGCCTCCCACAGCCCTGCAGGGACAGAAGGTGGACCAGGCCTCCCACAGCCCTGCTGGGATAGAAGGTGGACCAGGCCTCCACAGCCCTGCTGGGATAGAAGGTGGACCAGTCGCCCTGCAGGGACAGAAGATGGACCAGGCCTCCCACAGCCCTGCTGGGACAGAAGGTGGACCAGGCCTCCCACAGCCCTGCTGGGACAGAAGGTGGACCAGGCCTATCACAACACTGCCAGAATGGTTAGGTATTCACACCCAGAAGAGAAACTTCAATCCAGAGTTCAGATTTTTAAATAAAACTAGCTCCAAACGGATCATGAAGCTAAATATCAAGTGAAAAACTATGAAGGCTTAGAAGAAAATGCTGAAGGAAAACGCCATGGCCTTGAGTTGGAAAAGAGGTATACATGATACCAAAAATATGATCCACAAAAGATAAAGTTAACTTTGAACAATGAAAGCTGCACATGTGTCTGAAAATACCATAGTGAAACCTATTATTTGTATGTTAACTTAAAAATTTTTTTAAATGTAAGTCTAAATTGAGAAATGGAATTTTCATTTTGTGATGACTAAATGTATGAATGTAGGCACCACCTATCACTGAATGTACTTAACATTGCGGGGGGGGGGGGGGGGAGCTTGAAAAAAATTATTTTTCCCTCTTTTGAGACAAAATAAATAAAAATTTGTTTCAATTCAACGTACCTTCACATTACAAATCCTTCCTAAATCAGAATTAGAAAGACAATCTGAGAACAACTCTTCAAGTCTTCAGCAGAAAATATACTTAATAAATATTCAGATCATTTTCTCTAAAGTTCATAAAAACCCATTTCTCTTCTCATGATTCAGCTGTTCAACTGTGGCCTGCAGATCTCAGCCAGATTCATAAAAACTAAGCGTGAGACAGAAGAATTACAAACCAGGAAACCAATCACGACCAGTAACAAATAAGGAAATTCTCTTTTATCGTCTTTGATGAATTCTCATTTGTTGAGCCTGGTGCTTGGACCACTGCTAGTGTTTTTCACTGTTTTTGTCTGACCTGCCCATCATTCTTCAACGAATGTTACACATTGTGCTCCCAACATGGTGAGACACTCAGCATTTGTTTCTGGCCATTAGTCAGAGAAGATTGCTTTTATTCGATTAGTGAAGGAGGTGTTGCTGTCTCAGGCTTCCTGGCTTTGAGCTTATGCCCAGGTACAGACTTCAGACCTCTAAATGGAAGCACAAGGTATTCCCCAGGATCCCTGGTGGCATTCTCCTGTAGAACTATATTGGCCTATTGTATTTACAGAAGTGGTAAAATACTAATTGTTATTCAGTAATAATAGAGATATTTTAAATGTTTGGTTTTCATCTCTGTTGGGTTTTAATTCATGCTTTGTATTTTTCCAGGAGTTTCCCCATATACTAACAACTTTAAAGTTTTATGAAAATAAGCTGGCGGTGGTGTCCCAGCACTTGGGAGGCAGAGCCAGGCAGATCTTTGTGAGTTCGAGGCCAGCCTGGTCTACAGAGCGAGATCCAGGACAGGTGCAAAGCTACACAGAGAAACCCTGTCTCAAAATGCCAAGAAGAAAGAAAGAAAGAAAGAAAGAAAGAAAGAAAGAAAGAAAGAAAGAAAGAAGAAAGAAAGAAAGAAAGAAGGAAGGAAGGAAGGAAGGAAGGAAGGAAAGAAAGAAAGAAAGAAAGAAAGAAAGAAAGAAAGAAAGAAAGAAAGAAAGAAAGAAAGAAAAAGAAAATAATAAATTGTGCTTAATATCATAATATATTTTATCTGTCTTCTCCCCTAGTTCAAACCTTCTCTTCTTTCAAAGTTGTGATATGTCCTACTGGAGGCTGTGTCTCATTGGAGGATGTGTCCCATTGGAGGATGTGTTCTATTAGAGAATATGACCCATTGGAGGATGTGTTCTATTAGAGAATATGACCCACTGGAGGATGTGTACAACTGGAGAATATGTCCTATTAGAGAATGTGACCCACTGGAGGATGTGTCCCACTGGAAGATGTGACTTACCACATGTGTCCCATTGGAGGATGTGATCTACTGCATGTGTCCCACTGGAGGATATGTCTCACTGGAAGCTGTCTTTTCAAAAGACCAATGTCCCCCCTTTTTCACTATATTGTACCTTCATTTGCCATCTCATTTTAAAAAGTCTTTCCATTTTTTTCATTCAGTTTATGTTATGGTTGCTTGGAAATAACCTTACTTCTAACATAAGAAATGTAGTTCAATAACTTTTCAATATTTTCTATTAAATAGTTGAAGTATATAAACCTATAAATATAAAGTATTTCTTGAAGCCCAAGCTATCCCCATAACATAAAATACATCAACATCATCAATATTAAGTTCAAATTTTATTGATTTTATGTTTTACAGTTAATACGTGACCTTTTTTGGTTTTTTGAGGCTTTTTAAAAGAGCACTGTGTTTTTAGCAGTCATGGTATAGACTTGTTGGGGTTATCTTTCTCTTACAACTTTAACTCAACTGTCTTCTGTCAGTTCCCTCCACGTACTGCACTTTATTGTCCATCCTTTCAGAGACTTCTAGGCTGCCATGTGTCCTGACAATAGGAATGTGTTCCAAGTAGATTAGCCAATCCTTCTGCCCTGGGTGGAAATGGAGACTTATCTCTATAGTTCTGCTCTTAGGCTCTAGCATCCCACCATCCTCTGTGCTTATGTTCACATAGCTGCATAATTTTAGCTTTTCAAGTTTTCCAAGTTTGACAGATTTTTCTTAGCTTCCCTGTGAGGTAAGCTATACATTTAGATGACATTTGTTGTAATATAGTCCAGTTGGGTAAGTAAGAGTTTTTATGGGACTGTCTCTGTCAAGCCAGGAGCAGTTATGTGAGCTAAGACAACTTTAAGATTGTCATATCACTGGTTTCTTTAATTTTTGCTGATATGCCTTGAACACTAAAAAAAAAGAAACACCTTTTCCTTTCTTTTGAGAGTTTAGTATCTAATATCTGCTAATTAGACTCATACTGCTTGTTTTGAAATCAAGGTCTCCTATGTTGATCTTCCTATCAGGTTGACTAATTATGGAAAGAACAAATATCTCCTTCTATACATTCTGTACATTATTCTTTCAGCCTCTTCTCACCTGTGTTTTACTAATGTAGATGCTATGTTATTTGGTACATGGATCTCAACTACTGGCTTATAAATACATTTCTTTGTGTAATGATTTTCCCTAAATTTAATGCAATCTGATATTGAGTTTAAAAAAAAAAAACTTTTAAGAGAAAAAATTCTTGATGTTGACTTTTTTCTTTTAGAATTTTATATGAAAGACCTGATGATGATGATGGGGGTGGTGTGTGTGTGTGTGTGTGTGTGTGTGTGTGTGTGTGTGTGTGTGCATGCTGTGATATATATCTGAATCTGGAGATTATATACTCTGACTTGGTGAAAGGAAATTATTTTTAGTGCTGATTTCATTCTCATTGTCTTTGTTAATTTTATCACTTCCATTGTTACTGTCTTCTTACACTTTCCCAGATGTGAGACTAGAAAAATATTAACATCTCCATTTACCATTCAGCTGGTTTTCAATATGAATACAGAGAAGTCACCATGCTTTAAAGATACCACTTTTAAATTATATTTTATTTTCCCTGTTCACATGATTTAGACAAACCAAATTTAATCTCTTGTAAATCCATGATCATCAATGAAATAGTCCAGTACCTCTTGTCTTTTTTGCATTATAAATAGTGGTGAAAAAGTCAAAACCACTGTTCTGACCCACAGGAATTAAGAACATTCTGAGTCCAAGAGGTCCAGCCTTGTGATGTGCCCAAGACATAATAATTAGCAAGTTAATTTTGGGTTACTGATTAATTGAAACAAATATATTTCGAGGCATTTTTTTTTTCAGTTACAAGTCTTAAGCTCTGTTTTTAGCATGTTTCATTTGCCCTGTCTGAGAAATCTCCCACTTTAGAATGTTGCCTCTCCACCTTACTCTTCTAATTTATTTTTATGCCTGTGATTTCTTTTACAATGTTCTGATCATTTATTGTCTCCATTTTAGGCCCCTTATGTTCTTTGCCTCACAAATGTACTGAGAGCTTTACATTTCTGCCTGGAGAATAGAGTATGACTAAGTGTGGCTGCTGGGATACTTCCTAGACCATTTACCCCCAAATTTGTTTAGGTTTTTTTCTTTCTTCAGTTCTCTAGTCCACAGCCATTGTTTTCTTTTGCCCAGTAAGTCAGATGGAGCTCATGAAATTTATTGACCAAGAAGTACATTTAAAGGTACTGACCCATGTAGAGCCTATATTATTTTCTCATTATTCCTTCACTGAGATATCTGTGGCCAAGATTCTAGGATAGATGCTAGCTAGTAATGTAAATTGCAACGTGGTCAGTCAGAGTTGGAAATATTGAAAAGGCTACTGCATCTTGACAAACTGTTAAGTCAATTGGAATTATAGGTTTATAGAGGAGACTGGTCTAATTTTAACTTACCTTCCTACTGAACAAAACAAGGCACAGTAAGAACCAAAAATAAGCCTGTTTATCCCTAGTCAATATTTCTTACATGAAAAATAAGGATTTTCTTCTTTTAAATTGGAAGTATTTTCTAAATGATGTTCTTCCAATATTTAAACAGATCTGTATGTTAGCATCTCAAAGAGTCCTGTGTAATCATAGAATAGTCAGAAATTTGAATAGAAGTAAAGGACATGAGAGGAGTTAGAGAGATGAGAAAAAATAATTAAATTATTATTTAATTAAAAATAATAAAAAATGAAATTAACAATGTTCATTATTGTAAGTATGTATGTATGCATATAAGTATTTACACAACTAATTCTCTCTTGTGTGCTGCATCCCAATTTAATTTTCTTAGCACACAAGGAAGACAAATTATCAAATTTGTAAGACTAAGAAAGTGAGCTATCACTTAAAGAACTGAATCAAATCATTAATGCCCTGATCTAATTTATACTTGGGACATAGATGTGCTTAGTATTTCTAAAAGGTTGTACCTTACACGTTCTTTAAAGTTAATCGGGGCTCCAGGTTTAAGATAGAGTTCTAGTGTATATCAGACTATAAACATGAAGTCTCTTGTTGAATAGGTTAAATTTTGTAAGGTTGTCTGAATCTCTCCTCATCATTCTTTCAAAGAACAGGAAAGTATCCACACTGTTGTGTTCTGTGCACTCTAAATGCCATGTTTCTATGCAAGGTTGAAGTTGCCTAATGAATTACAGAAGTACACAGAGCAGTGCATATCTACAGTGCGATTCTAGACACATACAAGGGTGAGTATTCAGTCATGTGGGAAGGAACTGTCGTGAGTGGAGCAAGCAGCTCTTTGTACTCTGTAGACAGATACCATGAGTCCCCCACCTCTG
Organism: Onychomys torridus; assembly: GCF_903995425.1. Classification (NCBI taxonomy): domain Eukaryota; kingdom Metazoa; phylum Chordata; class Mammalia; order Rodentia; family Cricetidae; genus Onychomys; species Onychomys torridus. The sequence continues at coordinate 53,519,116 of NC_050444.1, forward strand.
CCTCCAATGTTCTTCTCAGAATCACTTTGAAACTAACTTTACAAAGAAGGTGGAGACCGGAGAAGTGTCCACTCATCTTGAAGCTTAGGCAGCACTGTGAAATAAGGGCCTTCTTCCTTCTTAAGCACCTGTGACCTGTCTTATCTTTGTCTTAGTGCTTTCTTATTTAAAATTTTCACAACAAAAGGTTTCATTGTGGAATTCCAGATACCAGACAATAAATTTGTGTTTTATAGATTGAAACAGAAAATTGGCTAAATCTCCAGATTGTAACTGCATAGAATTGGCAATGCTACTAATGCATCCAAGTTGTGGCAATTACATAAAAGGAGGGTTTAGTAATAAATGGGGGGGGGGGTCTCTTTGATCCTGAGTGAGGAAAGGGGAGGGAAGGCAGAGGAGAGCAGGGGAGAGGAGAGAGGGGGGAACGAAGACATATTCTTGTTCTCTGGAATCAAAATTCACCCTGATCCTGTTTACTTCTAGAATGAACCGTCTCAAGAAATGTCTATAATGGGCTTTGAGATGAGGTCAAGAATGAGGTCACATGCACTGTTCTCAATTTCTGGCTGTGAATTGTGCTATAGATTCACCTACACCTCTCCTCTTCACCTACACCTCTCCCCACAGAGGTCTTGGGTGATAGAAGCTATATTTTGATACGGTACTTTGGAATATAAAACAATTATGGAGAATACAAGCAAAAGTGCTTAGCTCAATAGAATGGGTTTTCTATGTATTAAACACACTTTGTGTTCTTCATATCTTAATTTTCTAACACTAAATAGTAACAACATGCATTGTTCTTTATAACACCATTATGCAAGAACATACAAATACGTTCATTCTCACCACCAGCTCATTAATCTTCCATTACATCATGGGGGTGCTGCAGAGAGAGGGAGGACTGCAGGAAATGTCTGATGAACGTGCTCCACGGAGAAGTGGAGTTTCTTAGCACTGATTTCTCTTTTGTCCTCAGATGTCAAAAAGCATGTGAGTCCTACATGAACCAAGAACAGCAACAGTCGTGCATTGCTGCCTTTGAACAAGTCTCTTTGATCCCTACGTCTGAGCTATACACATCTCTGAACTAGCAGCGTTCTATAAAATGTCTAAATTTTATCATGCTTTGATGTATTTAGATGAACAAATCATTGCAAAGGCATTTGGCTCCAGGAGGTGCTTTCAAATGGCTAACAAAATTTCATCCTAAAATATGTTTATAGAAATTGAACATATCCACTGAAACACAGAATTGTGATTGCAAAGAGACAGCCCAGTGGAAAGACCAATATACACAAGTCCTAATAGTCTCCAACACCAAAAGAGTGCAGGGTATATCATTTGAATAGAAAATATACGATCAGGACAAAAGGTTTTTGCTTTCCTCTTATAGTGTTTTTATGGCCCTCTTCTGATATTTTGACCTGCTCTGATTTCACACTGTCTCATACGATATATCAGAAAATATATATTATATTGATAAGCTTTTCTGCACCCTGATAGGCCTCTCTGCCAATGCAGCAATCAAAATCAAACCAAATCAGACCAAATTAGGAAAAGCCCTGGTTTAACGGGTAGAGCATTCCCAGGTGGTTCTCCATCCCCCCAGAGAGGACATGGGGACAAGAGACCAAAAAACCACCTGTCTGTTTTCTGGAATGCAGCTTAAATACCCTATGGGAGTGGTCTTAAGCCTCTCTGGAGGAGAAGCTGTGTTTGTCAGGCTTTGACGGAGTGGGTTTGGGGAAAGAGATTAGAGAGGGGAGTTGAGGTGGACCTTCCACCAGAACATTCCAGACTCTTTGGGTATAGGATGCCAGGGTGCCAGGGGCTGAAGTGGATCTTCCACCAGAACATATATATTGATTAATATATTATATGTAATAATATATGGCATGTATTATTATAAATATTATGTGTTATATATTACAAATAAAATGGTATTATTATTAAAAATACATGAAAATGCTGGTGTGAAAAGTGCAGATTCTTAGAGGTACTAAGTCCTGACCAGCAATTCCACACTTTAAGGGTGCATGACCCCCACATCTAAGCACTATAGTGGCTGAAGGGCAGCAATAATGACAGCAAGGGTGAGGTTACACAAGAAGCTTCCCTGAGGAGGCAGAACAGTGGAGTGGGGTCCTGTGAGCTGCCTCAGTCCCAGTGCTTGCTCCCGTTTCCCTTCACAGTTCATTTGCAAAGTGCAATTGCAAAGACAAAATGAGGGAGCATTTCAAGATAGTCAAGCCCGCCATGAAGCATTAGCAAAGCACCCCCTTCTAAGCTGCCTCACTGCACTCCTGAACCATTCACTGACCCCTGAAGCTGGCTTGCCCTACATCATCAATAATCAATTAGAAAAACAAAAGCATACTATTCACAGAAAAATTAACTACTCTGGGTCTTTCACAACTGTGTGTTCTTCTATATATACCCAATTAAAGGTATACAATATAAAATATTTGATAAAGTTATTAAATGGGGTTTTGAGGAACATAAATAAGAAACTGAATATGTGAAGAGATGTGTTGTGTTAATGGATGAGAAAAGTCTCTATAAAGACATGAATTTTCCACAAAAAAAAAAAAAAAGCAATGCTATATAGAGATTCAAAACACTGCAGTGGGATTTTGAAATGGAATTAGGAAAACTCATTGTTAAAATTTACACGGCCGAAAAATATAACAATAGTAGCAAAGTTAATTCAAAGAAAGAATATTCAGAGAGAGAGCATGGTTTATTATGAGTTGGTTCAATATAGCCCAGGCTGCTCTGAAACTCTTCATATAGCTGAAGCTGGCCTTTAACTCCTGATCCACCTTTCAAGTACAGAGACTACAGGTGTGTGTGTGTCCTAGTCATTGTTCTATTGCTGTGAAGAGATACCATGACCAAAACAACTCTTTTAAAGGAAAGCATTTAATGGGGGGTTGCTTACGTCCAGAGGTTTAGTATAATATCATCATGTTGGGGAGCATGGTAGTATGCAGGCAGCCATGGTGATGGAGGAGTAGCTAAGAGTTCTACATCCAGATCCACAGGCAACAGAAAGAGTGAGCCACTGAGGCTGGCATGGGCTTTTGAAACCTCAAAGCCCATTCTCAGTGACACACTTCCTATAACAAGGCCATCCTACTTCAACAAGGCCACACCTCCTAATCCTTTTCAAGCAGTGCCACTCTCTGGGTGATCAAGCATTTAAATATATGAGCCTGTGGGGGACATTCTTATTCAAATTGTGGCATGCTCAGCTTTCTCCTACCTTCCTGATAGTGTTCTCTCTACCCAGGTTATTTCTGACTCAGAAGTCATGCTTTTAACTTCACTATATTACCACATTCAGTTTCTCAATACAGGAAGTGTCTTATAAATTAATCTCCTGTTCTCCTGAGTAGTTAGAGCTTTGACTCCTGGCTCCCAGGTCTGTGTTCTTCATTGCTGTTTCCAGTACCTTGAGTTCTCCTGGTTCCAGCTCAGCCTGCAGTCACCTCCAAGACTTATTAATTTTATTGAGGAGACATGCTTTCACCTAAGCCAAGAAAAGCCTCATCCATGATGTCCTCAATTATCCCCTCCTCTCTAACTTTCTCTGGAAGCCAATGTAAGAATTCTAACAATCCCAAAGTTACAGTTGTAAGGATCTGAATTTCACTCCTAGAAGGAAGGATCTGGGGTCCAAGTTTCCCATGCCCATCAGCTAAGTCTTTACAGAAATCTAACAGGGTGTGAGCTCTTAGAGTATTTACTCACTGCTCTAACTTCATGTTTCCCTTAAGGATGGTCCTTGTGGATATTGCAGTGTTTATTCCCAGATGAAATGAAATCAGTTATTTGGTGTACTTGGAAGCATGCATATACGTTGGAGGAGGTGTATTTCCTTCTACTTCATTTCAAAGATATTATGCTCCAATTTTTTAAATGCACAAATTTTAAAACGTAATTGCATGCTATAGCATGTGAGTTAATACTTTGTGCTTGGTAGCTGAGTAGAATCCATGACCATGAGAATGATTAAAGAATTCCCTTCTTTTTCACCCTCTTAGCACAAGATAGAGCCAAGCTTCCTCAAACCAAGGGGAAGAAAATTCACTGGTAGAACGTAAGAGCATTTGCTCTCACTCAGGACAAGCACATCCCTAACATTTTAAAGATGTGGCTTCTCATTCCTGTAGGTCATCAGGAATGGAGCATGCCTTCCTTGTGTCCATTCAAGAGTCATTAGTAACAGTTTTCCGTGTGGCCTCTCCAACGGCCCTTAGCATTTGCTGTCCCTCCCCATATTTCTTCCTTTGCACCTCTCTTCCATCCCACTCCCTGTTTAACCCTCCACTCCAGTCTCTCCATAATGATATATTCTTTTTCCCCTTGTTTGGGAGACCCTCTCCTTCCTCTAGTCCCTTACTAGGTGCCCACACCCCAGCCTTTTCACTATACATATTTTAGCATGCATACCAAAGAATTAAAATACATATGACATATATATTATATATATGAAAGACTCCATCTAAATGGAGTCACCAAATAATAGGGGAGACAATGTCCCCAAGTGAAACCTCTAGGTGCTAGGAATGGGTTATAACTAGTTTGTTTGTGGATCAAAAGATTACCATAGAAACCCCCAGACACCTCTGACTATTGCTAAGACTATTAGTTGCTCTCTACAAATTGATGGTAACCTATTGCTGAGGACGCTTATGTATCTCATTGAACAGGTGAAGTTGAGCTGGTGCCTAAGTAGAACTTTTACCCCTACTGACTAGTGTTCATGGTACTGGAAGGACTCTCACACTGCTAGAGGAGGAAGATAATTATCAACCCAGCTACAAATCCTGAATCCTACAACAGTGACCTGCCTGCAAGATGTGCTGGGGCAATACCAGCACAGACATTGTGGGAGTGACCAACCACTCTTCGATGGGATCTGAGACCCACTCCACGAGATGGAACCCATACCTCAAACCGCTAAGATGGCCAGGAACCTGCAACTGGATAGGCCACAGGCCTACTACAAGAAAACCAAATACTGTTGTTCTGCTAAAGAAACATAGCATTTACATGACTCCTAATGGCATTCCATTATACACAAATCAGGCCTCTCTCAGCCATCCTCAAAGAAGCTTCCTCTTGCAGTAGGTAGGAACTGACACAATGCCACCACATGGTAGGATGTGGCTTAATAAAAATTTGGGCTAATTTAAGTTATAAGAGCTAGTTAGGAACAAACAAGCTAAGCCTGAGATTTCATAATTAATGATAGGTCTCTATGTCATTTTTTGGGAGCTGGCAGTAGAGGAGATCTGTCTACAGAGAAGGAGAGGGAAAGAGTCATTAGAACTATCCTCCTTTGAGAGGCCTAGCAGGCCTGGGCCAGGAATGGACTTCATGGAACCTTGCTGTCATGAGGCTCAGGAACTTTACAGAGGAGTCCACAGGGGTGATCTGAGGCACCCTGTTAGGAAGAGTATAGAAAATGAGAGGGAAATTGGGGGAAATCACCCACCATCTACAAGGCAGCTCCTATCTATCAAGGTGGCTCTTTCTATTTGAATGAAGCCTTTACTTTCTCAACTCAAGAACCAAAGGACAGGGGGAACATCAGACACAGTGGAGACACTATGGACCCCGAGAATGCAGTGCCCTGGCCACCTCTCATGACTGGAAAAGGAAATGACTGAGGCTGTCCAGGAGCCTGGGGCCTCTCATTTTAACCTTGTATGCAGAGCCCATAAGAGCGCCCGACTTCTCTCAGAGTAAACACTAGAGGACTGAAGCTAAGTCCTGCTGCAATTGCTGCCATGGCTGAGTTGCTGTCCTTCTTTTACAAGGAGAGAAAAGGCGCACTTAAGCATGTATTCCTTCATTCTTCATGCCTGTTTTTTTTTTAAGCCTCAGATGTCTCCAGCATTCTTAATATTGCAACAAATATAACATGCAGCAAACTGAATGCCAATTATAAGGAACTGTGTTTTTGTTTACATTTCTCATGCAAAAATAAATAATATTCAGTCCCACAATTATAAAAATTATTTTCCAGCAGTCAAGCCTGCTATCAAGTGACAATTTGTACTGTAGAGTTTTTGTCTTAAGATAACCACACACGAATGGAGAAGAGGTGGCTGTTAGTAAGGTATGTCCTAAGAGACAAGTGTCATCTCACTGATAGCCCTTGACCAGCCCCATAAAAGAATCAGGGCAAGGGATAGCAGATGTCTTCCCAAGGGCATAGAGACGTGCAGCAAGCAGTGTTCTGTGAGCCCCACAGTGGTGCTTCATTTCCTGCTGGCTCATTAAATCCTTAGAATACCTTCCCAGAAATGAGACCTGAGGAAACCATGAAGAGATCCACAATCATCCAAAAGATACGAGCAGAGAAGAGTATAAACAAGTGTGTGACTAAACACCAAGTCTCTGTTCTGTTTCCATCCTGCACAGCATCACATACATGCACACACACACACACACACACACACACACACACACACACACACACACACATGTTTCCCATTAATCAAAGAGTTCCTGGATATTTATTTCATCCTCTCATGATAGCCAGTTAACCTAGTTTTGGTGTATTAGACCTGGAGACAAAGGGCAGCTTATCCCAAGGGGACTAAGTCACTCTAAGTGAAGGACCCAAAGGGCAAGCTGCCTCTGGCACTAGAGGCAGGAAGCAGGGATACTACCACATACACTTTGCCTTTTTTTCTACTTGGACATGCAGTTTTTCTGCATTTTTACATTTCCATATCTCTCATTTTTGCAGCCCCTCCAGCGTTCCTAAATTTCTTTCTGTGACCCATAGTATTGAGACCCCAACATATTTAAGAGATCATGTGCACATTTTTCTCTAAAAGTTCACCAACAAACTTTCAAAAGGAATATAAGCCTTTTATTTCTTCCTATATGTACTCTTTCTTTGGATCATCAAAAAAAAAAAAAAAAGGAAGCAAAATCAATTCTATTTCATGTTTGGTTTTCAGTAAAGTGTGAGAATTATCTGAACCATTTCCTTGTCCTATATAAGGAAATATGTTTTCCATGGCATGGTTGACTGGAACCACATAGGTAAAATAAAAATCTTCAAACTACTTCCCTTCAGATCCAGAAATGATGAGCAATTTGACATCCTGTATCCCCCGACTGCAAAGTAGAAACCTCTCTGTCAGAAGCTGTTCTTGCAATATTATTCCCCTAATGTTATGGGAAGTTGTTTGAGGCAAAAGGCAGCTGTAATAATGGGATTGTGTTTCAAAAAAGAGCTGGCTGTAAGGCCATGCTGTAAATGAAAAGCATCATAAAAGAAACGTTCCTACTCTTAAGAAACAGTGAGACTGCTGGAATAACTCATTGCAGGCTGTTTTTATAGCCCTCTAATTCTGTTTTTAAAATCAAATGCGACTCTAAAAGAATAGCTCCCTCTGAGTTGGGAAGAAAGCCAAGCCTGTGCAATTTATACAGAATCTCAAATCTTCCTAAACACAAGCCATTCATTCAGTCAATCAAAGAAGCAAGTATTGAGCACCAACTATAGATATTTAATTACGTGATGAGGCACACTTCCCTGTCCCCCCAAAGATTTTTACAGTTAGGCAAAGACAGTAAGCCTAATGAGCTACATATCCTAAAAGATAAACAACAGACGTGGTAATGGAAGAAGCAAGTAAGAGTCACAGCCAGGAAGGATTACATTCTAGAGGAAGTAGCATTTGCCTGAGCCTTGGAAGATGGGAGCAGAGAATATTCTGTATAGAAAACACAGTGTGAGAAGGTGAAGTGACACCATGGAAGGGTGAGCTTAAAAGGCAAACTCTGTAAGGCATGTGGGAGAATCTGCCTGTAGCCGAAAGAGTTGGTGGGTGTGACCTGGAGAGCCAGTGCCACAAGGGACTGCTGCCAGGCCCCATCATGCAATAGGTGGAGCTTTAGTAGTTGATGCTGCTGGAGTCAGCTGCTCCCAAGAGGGAAGGTTAATGAAGGCCTCACAACTCTGGAATGTAGCCAGAGTGAAGACTCTGCCTTGTAGGCCTAGGGGGCTGAGTGTTAGGGCATTCCACAATGCTAACTTCAGCATCCTGGCTAAGAAACAGGATTCTCCTCTTCTGTTTTGTTTACCTCACTCATTTCTGATTTCATCTTAGTTTTTTTCAAAGTCCCATTTTCCCCATTTCCTCACAAAGAATACACTTCGTAGTATTACACCTATGTTCTTGTAACCTTATAAATGAGCATACCATAAAGTTTCAAGCAACAAAGGAGGGCACAGAAGGGTGACCAACAAGTCCATTTAGCAGAAGTCAAATTAGAAGCCACATTTTCTAAGCAGACCACCTTACATATCACTCCCTGACAATTCCTGCAAGTTTTACGATTTCCACAGCTCAAGCATTTTTCACACAGCTGATTATACCAACCTTAGGTCAATAATACCTTTTCTTCTAAACAGGAAATGAAATTTCTTAGCATGTAGACCATAGGCAAAAATGTTTTATACCAACACCAAAGCAACAGCCACACGTCCTTCTGGGGTACACCCAAATCAGTGCTCATGACAGCACTCTGCCGTGCTAAGCCAGAAAAGCCTGGCATGCCCAACTATGACACAACCATGTTATAAGTAGTGATGGTGAGTGAGTGATGCATTCTGGGACATCAAGAACCCATGAATCTTCAGATGATTCATCATCCATATCACTCCAAGTACATGGGTAGTTTATGTTTGCTAAGCTATAAATCTGAGGACTGATCTATTCATGCATGGCCCTAATCTTTCTGCTCAATTCACTTTGCTTGAGTTATAAAACAGCAAATATTGGAGACCTACATTTAATTATATACATGGTAGCATATGGTAAGAGGAAACACTGAGAAAATGGCACAGTAAGAGCACTCACTGCACAACCATGAGGATCTGAATCTAGATGCCCATCAACCACATCAAGAATAGCCAGGAGTAACCAGGAGTACCTACATCCCCAGCATTTAAGTGGAGGCAAAGACAAGAGGATTGTTGTGGCTTTCTGGCCAGCTAGCCTAGCCAAGAGTGAGATCCAGATTTGGTGAGAGACCCTGCCTGTCTAGAGGGAAGAAGGTAGAGAGTGAGAGAGAAAGGCACTCGAAGTCTTTCAATGGCATAGCCTCCTGCACACATTTACTTGTGTGTACACACATACAGCACACATACACACATGAGCAATCTTTTCAAAAGTGTTAAGGTGATGACCAAATGGTTTGCCTAATAGTATGTGTGTGAAACAACAATGAAAAGCAAAGGGAATTCAAGTGGAAATTTCTGTAATTCTATAAATATTTGCTGTGTGCATTGGGAAGAAATAGTTGGTTTTACATGTGTTTAGTTGGCTGGTTGTTTTACCTATTAAAGCACATTATCTAAACATCTACTGAAAGAGACACTTTGTGGTAGAACACATGCCTTTACTCCAATGTTTGGAAATGTGACTGGTCATGGTATGCTCTACATCGGTAAAGAAAGTCCCTGCTTTGAAATATAAATAAATGTATCATCACAGAGAGTCTGTAGCAGTCAGCTTGGCCATACATAATCCTCAGGCAGTACTTCTTCTCCCAAAAAGTAATGGGAAAAAAAAAAAAAAACTAAAGGCAGGAAGCTTTCAAACTTCCACCTGCATTAGCATGGCAGGGCATAACAGTTTGGAAACCATTTCTGCTTAATGAACACCCACATTTGCATTTGAAGAGGACCTCGGGGGGCCATAAAGTCAGCACAGCATAGATAATTTGGAAGCCAACCCTTCTCTCTCACTAAAAGGTCCTTTAACTATAAAAACCAATTTTAATAAAAAGGCATCTGTACTCAAGATCTTCCATTATACAATACACTTTATCTTAACATAAAATGTTTGGCCCGGAAACTAACTTTATGAATTCCAGAGTAGATTAATGTTATTATTAGTCATGACTGCATACAGAAAAATTGTATGTTCATACATCATCAAACAAGGGTCACAACAAAACCCTGGATTACATTTTATAGGCTAATTTCTCCATTGCCCATTTCCCGGTATCTACACGAAGAACAGGACTGAAGAAGAAGGCTGTCGTCCCATCTTCACAGACAATGACTGCAAGAATGTTCAACAGAAAGTTCCTGAAGGAACATTTGGAGTTGCACATAACATGCTTAAGTTAACACTCTGAGCAGAACTCTAGGGGGGTTTAGATAAAAATAGAAAACAGGAAAAACATGAGGATCAGTCATCTAGATATGCTGCCGGATCCCCCAAAGTCACGAAGCTCATAAAGCACATATCTGTCTCAGAAGTGGAAATCAAATATTCCCGGGAATTTTCTTCCACATTTTAAAAATAGCACTTCTTCAGTAAGCTCTTCAAAAACCCTATCTAAAACTAGTTACCTCCTTCCATCTCCATCCTAGAACCTCCTTAGCTTTTCTACGCATGTAACCACAGCTAGTATTTCATGCCCTATAGGGTGATGCTGGAGATTGAGCCCCTGACCTGATGCTTGCTGGGAAAGGCTCTACTACTAAGATACCCACCCAGTTCAACCCAATAACATTTTTAGACTTTTCATATATGCTCTGTGTTTCTGGGGCAGCTTGTAAGCTTTGGGGTGGTGGGGACTTACCTGTGCCTTAAACAGCAGTGCTAACATATAAGCACTAACTAAATATGCATTAAATAAATGAGTGAGTAAGACAACTGAAAAGGAATTAAGTCAACAGAAAGCTCTCCCTCTTCGTCTCCCACTCTCAGTTTCTTGTATTATGGGATACATGGCTCCTAAGAAACACTGTTTGAGACTAAGAAGTATATTGGCTTCCTATGGGTGCTGTAGACCGCCATAGACTCAGGTTTCTCACAGTACAGGCTCTTCATCTTGTAGACAAGAGTCAGGCACAGGCATCAAGCAACATGTTGGCAGGACTTCACTCTTTCTATAGGCTCTGAGTCAGATCTGTCTAAGTCGGATCTGTTTCCTACCTTTTCTACCTCCTAAAGGCTGTCTGGCTGGTTGCCCCTCCCTGCCTTCTTCAAGGCCTGCTGCTTTTATATCACAACACTTGACCTCTGATTATGATTTTGAGATAAGGTCTCATTATGCAGCCCAGGCTGACATAGAGCTCTATAAAACAAGGTGGTCTTGAACTAGTAGTAATTTTCCTGCACCTCAAGTGCTGAGATTACAGGCATGTACCACCACGCCTGGCTGGACCTCTTTTCTGTCATCATGTCTCCTCTGAAACTGTTCAGCCTCCTTCTTCCAATGAAAGCCTTTATAATTTTGATTATAAAGGTCCACTCAAAAAAATTGGAATATTTCCCCATGCCAAGGTCAGTCGAAGGCCATGATCCCCATTTTGCCAGAGGCATGCACATCCTCAGGTTCTGGGAATCAATATATAGTTACCTTTGTGGGGAAATATTACTATTCCAATAAGTTGATGAGAGAGAGAGGGACATGTGAGCTAGAAGTTTTCCTGGTCTCACCCAGCACCAAGGTCAAACAGCCATTTATAAAATTCCTGTGTCCCACTGGTCCTGCAACAGCTCAGACCCAAGTAAACACACAGAGGCTTATATCAGGTACAAATTGCATGGCCATGTCCTATGGCTCAAGATTTTTGCTAGCTAGCTCTTATATCTTAAATTAACCCATTTCTATTAATCTATAAGTTGCCATGTGGCTGTGACTTACCAGTCTACTGGCATGTTGTTCCTTTGGTGGCATCTGGTGTCTGCTTTTTCCTCTCCATTCCCTTCCTGTCTGTCTGTTTGGATTTTCTGCCTGCCTCTAAGCTGCCTTGCCATAGGCCAAATGGCTTTATTTATCAACCAACCAGAGCAACATAGTTTCACAGTATACAGAAAGACATTCACCCATCACTTCCCCTTTTCTGTCTAAACAAAAGGAAGGTTTTAACTTTAACCTAGTAAAAATACATATATCAAGCAAGAATTACAGTTACAATGTCTAGCCTATTTGTATTTTGTAAAATTAAAGAAAATATTCTATCTATCCTATATTTATGAGTCTGAAGTTTCATATCTAATTTATCTTTTATCATAACCAAGGAAAATATAACTATCTAGTCTTCAACTACATCAAAGAGCTCAGAAGGATATAATATTACCTAAGTAAACAGGAAGTGAATTGTAAGCAACTTCCAAAAATCTATAATGACAGAGACAGCTGGCTGTCTGGACAGTTACCTAAAGTTCTTCTGCAATGTTGGAGTATCCGTTTTTCAGCCTACAGGCCTAGAGTCTCTCAGTTGCTTCCCTCTGTGTCCTGTAGAATGTCTGGCAGTTTCTTCTGCAAAGCAGGAACCTGAAGGACCATCTCGCCTTGCAAAGTTCTGGTATTGTGTTCCCCAAAATATTATGCACTCTAATAAACTTATCTGGGATCAGAGAACAGAACAGCCACAATATTAAATACAGAGGCTAGGCAGTGGTAACATACGCCTTTAATCCTAGCATTCCAGAGGCAGAGATCCACCTGCATCTCTGTGAGTTCAAGGCCACAATGGAAACAGCCAAGCATGGTGACTCACACCTTTAATCCCAGGAAGTGATGTCAGGAGGCAGAAAGGTACTTAAGGCACGAGGACAAGGAACTATAGTTGGTTAAGCTTTCAGACTTTCGAGAAGCAGTTCAGCTAAGATTCATTCAGATGAGGACTCAGAGGCTTCCAGTCTGAGGAAACAGGATCAACTGAAGAACTGGCAAGGAAAGGTGGCTGTGGCATGTACTACTTCTCTGATCTTCCAGCATTCACCCCAATACCTGGCTCCAGGTTTGCTTTTATTAATAAGACCATTTAAGATTCATGCTACAAAGTTCAGTGGTCATCTTCTTATGGGTCCTGCATGTCTAGTTGATACAACATTTTGTCAAGCAGTCCAGGCAAGAACAGTCTCTTGCCAAATGGGTATTTTTGACAAGAAAAAGGTAAATTCCATATGGAGTGTCTTTGATGCCCATCCTCCTTTCTGAAGTAAATTGGTGCTGCCAGGAACAAACATGTCTCACTGTCCAGAAAGTCCAAGTTTTTTCAACATTTAAAATGCCATATTCTGTAGGTCCTTGAAGTGTTTGAAGATTACCTATCTATCTGAAATATATCTATGTATACCTAGAAAACTAAACTAACATGACTATAAGTTTGGATATCATAGATGATTAACTATTAATCTGTATTTCTTAATGATATACTACAATTTTAAATGAGTTGCAGACACATAATACCATAAACAAGAGTAAAAATATACATACAGTATAACAAAGTTAACTTCAAATTTGTGTCAATAAACTAAAATCCATAGCAATATAAAACATTTTTAACAAGTTGTTGCTCTTTAAAAGTAGGTTCATTAACCTACCCTTTTATCCTACCATATCTATACTATCCCCTTTTCTTCTTTAGAAAGAGATTGCACTTATAATCAACCTGTTTTAAATAAAAATAAACACTTATAAACAATATTTTGGGAATTTGGGCATAGCTTCTCATACTACTTACTTCTGGATGAGGGTGCTGGCAATCTAAAGGGGATACTGAGAAAATTAAGAATTATGGTCAAGTCCTGACTGGAGTAGTCTGTGACATTGTATTTTCTGAGATAGTTGCTTTGAAGCTGTTTTGAATGTAGGATCATCTGGGCCATGGCTGTCATACGGCTGTCAATGCAGGCCTTTCAGTGGGTCTTGGTTGATCCATCCATATTCTTTTGAGGGGAGGGTTGAAACATGGTTTCTCTGTGTAGTTTTGGTGCCTGTCTTGGATCTCACCTTGTAGACCAGCTGGCCTCGAAATCACAGAGATCTGCCTGGCTCTGCCTCCTGAGTGTTGGGATTAAAGGCATGTACCAACGCCTCCCAGCTTGATCCATCCATATTCGCCTGGAAGCAAACCACAGGTTCTCATCTTCTGTGGAAACAAAAGCAGAACCTCTTTTCTGAAGCAATGTATACTTAGACATAGATTTTGAAATCAAAATATCTTTAAAATATATACATTGATTTAACTCAGCAGCTTTTACAATCAAATGCCTCTCTGTAGTAAAAATCCCAAAGACAATATAATCAAGACTCTCTGTGTGATTTCCCTCTTTACATGGCTTATTTTTTATATTACTTTTACTTTCTCTTTTAAATACTTTTTTAAACATTTATTTCTTTATATAACTGTCTATATTCCTTGTTCTCTCTCTTTCAAGCCTACATTCATTTTTACATACATTGTAAACTGTTTAGGGTTTATCACATCTGAATCTGTCTTATTCTGAGTCTATAATCCTTTTCTGGCCAAGAGAGACTTTAAACTGGTAAACTGCATAGTCAGGACCAAAAACAGCAGGTTTGGCTGCTGACTCCACTCATTTCAGCTTTTCAACATGGCAGAAAAAATTCACCTCCAGTTCTGTGCCATGTGTACCACCAACTTTTGGAAGCAGTGGGTCTATGCCTCCATTAAAGCAGCATGTAGCCCAGAAACCTCTTTTTTTTCTGTACTAGCAAAACCTAAATCTGCCACACAGTGCTCTGTGTGGCTTGGAGATGCCACTGTGTACCATGGTGGAAATCCGCCACACTTTGCTCAAGCCTGAATGTTGATGCGTCTTGCAGCACGTGTGAGACATGAAGCAGGGACCTGTTTTTGGCTTTGCTTAGAATCATTTATTAAGTATTTTCAGGTTTCATGTGGAAACTAGAGAAAGAGAAATGCAGAGCAGGGGAGATATTGCTAGCTACTGCCAAAAGAAGCAAGATGTAAAAGTACCAATAAGCCACAAGCCACATGGCAAAGTATAGATATATAGAAATGGGTTAATTTAAGATATAAGAGCTAGATAGTAAGAAGCCTGCCATGGCCATAGTTTAAAAATAATATAAGCCTGTGTGTGTTTATCAGGGTGCTGGAGATGCTGTGAATGTGTTGCTCTGATGGATATAAATAAAACACTGATTGGCATGTAGCCAGGCAGGAAGTATAGTATAGGTGGGATAAGGAGAGAGGAGAATTCTGGAAGGTGGAAGGCTGAGTGAGGAGACACTGCTAGCTGCTGCCTCCATGAGAAGCAAGATGTAAGGTACCAGTAAGCCACAAGCCACAGGGCAACTTATAGATTAATAGAAATGGGTTAATTTAAGATGTAAGAACTAGATAACAAGAAGCCTGAGCCATTAGGCCAAACAGTTTAAATAATATAAGTGTCTCTGTGTTTATTTGGGTCTGAGTGGCTGCAGGTCTGAGTAGGACTGGAGAAAACTCCAGCTACATCTGGGTCTGAGTGGCGGCAGGACCAGTGAGTGAGAGAGATTTGTCCTGACCATGGACCAGGCGGGACACAGGAAACCTTTCAACTACCACAAGTGAGAGAGTGAACACATGCATCAGTGAGAAGACAGTTCTGTGCATGTTGTGGCTGGGTTAAGTTATGGTGGCTGAGTTAGTAGCCTTCTGAAGCAATGCAATGACATGAAGAGGAGAGATAAGGATCCCTGAACCCATTCTTGATGACAGGAGTGAGTTCCTGAAATCTGGACTGGCTGAAAACTAAACAGAAAATAAAGCATAGATTTGGGGAAAAGGGAGCCCAAAGGCAGACATGATCTGCCAGTAACATGATCTCTATCCGGCCAAAATTTGGGTGAAAAGACAGGACAAAACCACCATCTTGGAGTTAGAAATAAGGCAGAGTAATAATAACAAAGCTTCTTGGCTTGGCTGCACTTGGCACTCCAGTTTGCTTAACTCAGAATGAACTTCATGAGTATCCATAGTTCTTCATTCTGTTGTCAAGGTCACCTCTCTCCTCCCTAGCTGGATCTGAGTGGACCAATTGAGTCTTCAAGAGAAGTGACCTGTGCTTCTCAGTCATGTCTTAATACCTGCTCAGACTCCAGTCAACCCTAACTAATGTTTGGGTTCCTAACTTCTATCCCTGAGATATGATAGCTGTCACAGATGTTCCTGGGACCCTGTTAAAACTCCAGATATCTGAACTCTCCCTTATTGTTTCTCACATCTGTCAAATACCTCTGTAAACTCTCTAGACCTTCTGCCCTTTGCTGTCTCTGATACTTCATCCATTTAATCCAGCTGTCCTCACCCTTAAGCTGTACTTTTATTCTACTAACCTGAATTTACGGTTCTCTAGAGGTAAGTAACTCAGCTCCACACAATGCATAGAATAAAATTCCAATGGTATTAGAAAAAAATTGCCAAGCCCAGTGGATTATAAGCACATCCTCAGAACACTCACTCGCTGGTCCCCTTAAGGCTTGAAGAGCTTCAGCTAGGAACTTGTGTGTCACAGAGTTATTGTGAGTGACCTGCAAGTGTCACAATGCAGAAATCTCCTGCAAAGCACTGGTCTATATGGAAGATGGCAGAGAAGATGAAGAAAAGAAAGAGCAGTCACAGAGAAGAACAAACCAGAAAAATCATGTCCTGAAAGCCAAAGGAGCAGGAGGTTTTTGAGGCAAGTGGGAGCAATGTCAACCACAGCAGAGCAACCAAGAAGAATGAGCTGAGAAAAGGCCATTGGGTCTATAATTGTACAAGTTCATTTTTCATGTCAAGCAAACAGTAGATTCAGAAAGGAAGTGTAAAGCTAACGGGGGCTGGGAAAAAAAGGTCAACTTGATGCCTGAAGAAGCAAAAAAAAAAAAAGAAAAAAAAGTTAAATGAAATATAAGCAATATGTTACTAGTAAGTCCTCAGATATAGCAAAAACTTAAAGCCTTCTTCAATTAATAGCAACATAACTAACAGAAATCATTTACATAAGTGAGGGAGCTTAATAAGCCAACCATAACTGTCAACATTTGCTAAGTATCTCAAAACAAAAAGGAATGAGAGGCAAGAGCTTAAGATAAATGAAAACTAATCCAATTCACAAGCAAATGAAAATGCCATGGGCCCAGAGAACATTTATGTGTGGGATTTTGTTTCAAGATCCCAAATTTAACAAGCTAAAATTAAGAGGCATAGCAGTCAACAGTTTGAGATGAAGAATTTCCTTTTAATGGGCTATTTTCCTTTAGTGTTTTAATAAGAGTAAAATAAGAACAAAGCATCCTAAACTTACTTGGTCTCCAGAGAAGTAAGTACTTCTTGTACTAGAATGATAAGCTTTGTCATGGGCAGAAGGGGTAGAGCTGTCCCTACTGCCCCACTTCCTCCAGCCTTCTCTGGGCCTGGAAGTCCAGCTTCTATTACTTGCTTGCAAATGTAGGTTCACTGCAGAAACTTATGCAAGCAGATGGGGAAACATGAGTAAGCACTGGTGCCTTATGGGAAAACAAAAGCAGCCCCTGTCATCAACACACCACCCGTCAACACCCCACCCATCAGTCAGCACCCCCCCCAACATCAATACACAGGGGATTTTTTAAATTGTATGCATTTATTTATTTTTATTAATTATTGGCACCCAGTTGCCTGTCACTAAAGGAAAACTAAAGGAGAAAGCAGAATTCAGTGAGAACTTTGCATTCACACTAAACTTAGAACAAATACTGGGTCCAATATTTACAGCCAGGCTTTAGTCATTTGCTTACTGTGGTGGTGTGAATGAGAATGTCCCTAATAGGTTCATAGGCTTGAATGGCTTGATCTCCAGTTAGTGGAACTGTTTTGGAAGGATCAAGAGGTGTGTGACCTTTCTAGAGGAGGTGTGGCCTTCTTGAAGGTGTCACTGGGGGAGGGCTTTGAGGTTTCAAAAGTGCAAGCTAGGCTGGCTCTCTCTCTCGCTCTCTCTCTCTCTCTCTCTGCCTGCTGCCTGCAGAACAGGATGTAAAGCTCTCAGCTACTGCTCCAGTGTCACACCTGTCGGCTTCCCACCATGATGATCATGAATTAACCCTCTAAAACTGTAATTAAATTGAAAATAAATAAAAGCTCCAATTAAATACTTTAAGAGTTGCCTTGGTCATGGTATCTCTTCACAGCAATAGAATATTAACTAAGACAATCCCTATCTCTCTCTTTACCATAATCCAGTCTTCTCTTATTCTCAGTCCCCTCCTCTCCTCTAAATCACCTTTTAGCCTAAGTTCATCTCGTCCTGCCCTGACTTGTCTCTGCAGCCCATATCTGGTAGTATAGGACTCTACTCAGCTATGCACAATCTGGCTCTTTCTGATGTTTCAACCTAAACATCTTGTGTTTTACATCCTTGGGATGCAATATTTCTACAGAGACAAAACTCCATGAAGGAACAAATAAATTATGTGCATGCCCATGGCCATTCAACCAGAATTGCTGGAATGAAGCTTGGTGATAAGGAAGGCAATTCCAGCTAGCCATGCAACAGCCAAAAGGCTATGTAGAAACTTTCTCTCACTGTTTGAAAAGCTTTTCTGGCCAGCTCCTAGTTCATAGTCACTGCAGTAAGTATACAGACATCACAAAACTTCCAAAGTCCTCAATAAACCTGAAGAGATCCTTCGGCATTAAGTCCCTCTCATCTGGCTGTAGGTTCCTCACCTTAATTCAGACTTGCATGGAAACAAGCTAAGGCTGAAGCTAGAAGCAGAGGAAGAGCATGCGGGAAAGATGGTAACTAGGTTTTTAGCTTCTTGCATGTTAAATTGATTCCTCAAAATCTAGTAAGTGAAATCCTAAGAATGTCTGAGAGTAAAGGGTGTCTGCGAGGAAGTGATTGAATGAGGACCAGTATGTCTGACAGTAAAGTGTGTCTTGAGAGGAAGTGATTGGATGAGGACCAGTATGTCTGATAGTAAAGGGTGTCTTGAGAGGATGTGATTGGATGACAGCCAGTGCCAGGTACAGCAAAGCTGCTTGGAGAGGTTCAGCAGTCAGATGCTCTTTGCAAGGCTTAAGTTCCTTTGTTTTCAGAAAATTTGACAGACTACTCCAAAACCACCTTAACCAGTACTAAGTAGTTCAAACTGTAAAACTCAATGAAAGAAAATATGTTTTAAATCTAGTTCCCCAAAGCTGAACCCTTTTGAATCAGATCAGTAATTTAATTAAGAAACTTACTAGCAATAAAATAAAAATGTGGTGACACACCAACACTTGTTCAGTACATAAAAATGATTGATGACTGTTGGATAACAGAAAACTTTTCCTGGACAAAATATGTTATTCTAAAGTATACTCTTTGATTATACAGGACAGGCTGTAATGGCAGATTAAAAACATTTATAATTGTGCATATCCTACAAGTAAAACTAAGACAGAAAGAATCATAGAAAAGGACTCAAAAAGTTAGGAAAAAAGTCAAAGTTAAGACAGAGTCTAGAATTTAACCCCTGTTTTCTACAGAGAAGAGTAGGACCTCAGCTGTGGCACATCTAATTGATGAAATCACAACTTACACATGCTCTCCCAGAGCGAAGCACAGGCTGTGGGTGTTTCTTGTTTACTGCTCTCAGCTAGTATCTGGTGGTCAGGGGCCAGGCTCTGTGCTAGCTAGCTTAGTCAGCAGAACGTATCTCAGGTGTGTGGTCCTATCTCATTAGTCCATCCCAAATCCATTCATCAGTTCAACCAGTCACTCTAGCTTCCACACAGACACACCAATCAGCCCACAGCAGAAACACAAGAGGAGTGTATTTCCCTTTGATTCTTGGAAAGTATTTAACGTACAACATTCAAAATCAGATTGTGCAGAATATAGTGAAAACAGAAAATTTTCCCACCCTTGTCCTCACTCTGAATTCCACTACCCTCTGAAGTCAGAGTTTAGTCATTGGTGGTCATAAAAATGTCTAATATCTTTTTCCTGATTTCTCAGTCGTAGATGTTAACTTTGACTCTGTGATATGGAAGCTAAGAACATCACCTCATTTATACCTTCTTCCTTCTCTCTTCCCATCATTTTTATCAGCTACATTACTCTAATCCCTCTCCTTCTGAGCATCATGGTTTCCAAGAGTAGCCCTCCATGCATGATTCCACAAACTTTTAATTGTATCTCTTAAGTTCCATCATGTTACATGGAGAAATCATGACCCATCCCTATGTTCACGTCATCTCACCTTCTGACAGTTGTCAACTCAGTCACCACTTCTAGTGTTTGTAGTAGTCATATTCTGTCCTGGATCTGTAACTAATATTGAGAGTGCTATCTATAGATTCATTGTAAAAAAAGAAAAGTATATACAGTAAATGCAACACTCAGGGTATTATGAATACCATCACGTCAGGTCACATTACCCAAACAGAAGAATGAGCTAGGGATGTGGCTATTATTTCCTGTAGATGGAGCCAGGTGGTGCCTCTTAAATTTTCATCTCCAGAAAGTAATAGCATAATAGTCTGTGAGAAGACAGGCTTCCTGATGAGAGTCACCTTTAAATTTTATTACATTTATTTATTCTCTACCCTGCATGCATGGGGAGTGAGCAACTTGTAGGAGTTGGTTCTCTTTCCATGTGTGGATCCCCAGGATCAATTTCAGGTCATCATGCTTGGCAGGAAGTATCTTCACTCCCTAGTCATCTCCCTGGCCCAATAATCATCTTTTGGAACATAATTTCGCTGGGACTGCAAATGATTCTGTGGGTAACAACAGCACTTACTGTGCAAACATGAGGACCTGAGTTTGAGCTCCTAACCAGCTTACATAAAAAGCTAAATGTGGCCACATGGTTCTATAACCCCAGAACTGTAAGGAATGGAGACAGGGAGATCATTAAGGCTTGCTGCATGCCAGTTTACTTCCAAGTTCAGTGAATAATCCTGTCTCAAGAGACTAAGGCAAGAGTGATAGAGCAGGACATCTGATGTCCTCCTGCCTCTAATGTGCACTTGGGAGTACATTCTTATGTGCTTATGAACATACAACACACACATGTACACACACACATACACACAAATATACACATTTCATTTTGCAATGTCAAAATATTTGCATGTTCAACAAACATGGAAAACTATTCATTGCAGTCACTTAGCTCTAGATATTTAAGACAATATCTTGGATCTGGTCTCATCAAATGAATTTTTTGTTTTGTTTTGTTTTTGTTTTGTTTTGTATTTCGAGACAGGGTTTCTCTGTGTAGCTTTGTGCCTTTCCTGGAACTCGCTTTGGAGACCAAGCTGGCCTCAAACTCACAGAGATCCTCTTGCCTCTGCCTCCTGAGTGCTGGGATTAAAGGCATGTGCCACCACCACCGCCCGGCAAATGAATGTTTTTTAATAAAAGTTACCAATTAAAAGAAGTTCATAAAAATAAGGGCATTATAGCTTCAAGTCCAAATTCTGATGATGATGAGCAAATTACCACACTCAGTTCCAGTAACAAAATCCATGAGCCTCAGCTTCCTCGTCTACCAAACGGCTACAATCACCTATCATAGAGGTATGCTGCAAGCATTAAGTTGGAAAACATGTGAAAACATATTGAGATTTATTAACTGCTGCACACATACAAGGCACTGTTGCCATTGCTGAGAAGCACAGAGTGCTGCTTCTGACTAACTGGAAACAGAGTGGAGATGTCTGACATCAAAGTAAGGCCATTTGGACACAAGAGAACCAAAACAATGTGTGCACAACGTGTGTGACATCCCAGAAAGGACATGGAGCTGCACAACCAGTCAAGAAAGCCTGCTGCTTGGGACAGCTTGTGCGATACAACAATAATTTTATTCAAGACACAGACTCGGCTCCTCCCTGTGACTTGTAAAGGCCAATAGTTGCAAGGCTACCACTAAATGGAGTGTTTCATTGATCAAGTGAAGACAAAATAAAAACAGGTTTAACATGTTGTGTCATAGACCCATCCCTGAGTCCAAGCCAATATAAGGAGTTTACTGGGTTCAAGTCCCTTCAAAGGGACTTGTTTAAATGACCTTCGGTGTTACTCTTTTGGATGACTTCACAAATGTGGTGGGTTTTTTTGTTTTGTTTTGTTTTTGTTTTTGTTTTTGTTTTTGTTTTTGTTTTTGTTTTTTTTTTGTTTTGTTTGTTTTGGTTTTTTGAGACAGGGTTTCTCTGTGTAGCCTGTCCTGGAACTCAATCTGTAGCCCAGGCTGGCCTTGAACTCACAAAGATCCGCCTGGCTCTGCCTCCCAAGTGCTGGGATTAAAGGCAAATGCCACCATAGCCCGGCTCACAAATGTTAATAAGAACTCTCATCAATTTAGCACATATAACACACAATCCTATGATATTAAATATAAAGGACAATTTTTAAAAAGTAAAAAAAAAAAAAACTTACTAAAAATGCAAAGGGGTAGGTAGGAATTGTCTATGGCTCGGGTTACTACGTATCCCACTAAAAACCCTCAGCACCAAGCAAAGAAAATACCAAGATCCTATTCCTCTAACTGAGTGGGGGAGAGTTTGAGTTAAAGGCCCTATGTCAGTGTTAAGACCAGCTCCTTTAGTGTTTGCCTTCTCTTAAGGTTAATACAGACAACCCTGGGGAAAGAGATCATTAAGCTGATTCTGGGATCTGCTGAGACCAAAATATGCCTGAGAAACATCTGCATACCAATAAGCCAGTTGCCATCCAGCGCAGGATGGTGGGGCTCACTACAACAGCAAACCTGCTGAACTCGGCCATCTCCACTCCTATTAAGAGGATGTCTCTTTTACCCTTTATGGCAACCGGATTTTTCTTCAGCTGTTGATGAGAAGAATCTCCGTCTTTATTGAGTGGATATTTCCCTCAAGTGTTGCTCTCCTTAATGGCAATTTTACCCTATTATGTGTATTTCCCAGGGAGCCCAAGAATGTTAATGAATGTCAAGCCCACATCTCTCTCAGTGGCTGGATTTCCAAATGTGGTTGGAGCAGTGGCCTGCTGCAAGCGCACATGCTAATCAGGCTCCATCTGCACAGGAGGCTGCTTGCAGAAACAGACAATTATTTTGCTCCATGCAGGGCTGCTTGGGGAGGGAGAGTAGCTGCAGAGAAGTAAATTCCCAGGGCTTAGGATGATTAGGGGCCCCCCAAAGAACACTTAAGTCTTTGAAATAAATACCAAAAAAGAAGTTTCTGAAAACCATGAAAAGAAAATCTTGGTCTTTGGGTCCCTTCACCACTTATATCAAAGCCTTCCCACCAAAGGAAATTCATGCCTCCAACTGATTCTGGGAAGGGGGCTGAAGCCTAGGGAGGACTCCCGCTGTGTGCTCAGTAGTAGGTGGGTAGGCGTCCCTTTGAACTAGATGGGGAAGTCCTAAACATGAGGCCACAGACAATACTGCTGCACAGCAGACGCTGGAGAGTGGGGAATATTAATATCTCACCCACGGAGTAATCGCTTCTTTCTGGCAGTGTGCCCAAAGAGAGAAGTCACAAATGAATTACTGATCATCATAGGAATGTTGAATTTACAAACTACGACTCATAGTCTCTGGTGGCTCCAGTTACCCAGATGGACAAATTTATGGGTCTTTAGGCACTGAGAAATTTTAACCCAAGTAACTGACATCCTTATTTTGAAGTTGAGAAAACAGCAGATGACTCTGCGTCTCATGTTTCAGCTCAGCTTTGAAATACTTCAAGAGAGGAGAGGGACATGCCACCAGCTAGAAGGGAACATGCAGGTGACTTGAAACTGTTTATGTCACCATGCATGACTTCAACAGAATGGAGCATCTGCCACATCTTCCCAACATCTAGGAATTTCTAATATTCTTTCATATGTCTAAAAAAAGAGCAACACAAGGCAAGACTGGCAGGGTGTTTTCTTGAACCTGGCATTTGGAAAAGCCTGAGGTTGTCCTTAAATGGGAGAATCCCTGGACAGGTAAAGATTTGGTTAGTGTGCTGCCTGGAGAGGTGAAGACAAGCCAGAACAGATAATAAGTTAGCTAGGGCCTGGAGTTTCCCAGGCACCCCAGGAGCAAAGCAAAGTCTCCCAATCTCACCCCAGCATGGCTCAAGAGTTCAGGTAGTGACGAGGATTGCAGTCTGCTCTAGTCCCAAGTGCATTTCCAGGTGTTGCCCAAGGCTGGAGAAGGCTCTGTCAGGTTGGAGAAGAAGTCAGAGAGGGCCCATCATAAAGAAAGGTACTTGACACTGCCAGAGGCTCATTTCTAAACTTTATTCTGTCAGTGAAGGCTCCTGACCACTCAATAAATGATGAACCCTGCAGGGGAGGGTTAACACTGCCTTGGGATGAACAAGCAGAGAAACTCAGTGACTGGAAAATGGCACAACCCTGTGATCTGTCTTCTACCCTCTAGCCTAGAGGTGAACAGGAAAAGAAAGAAACTAAGATGGGAATTTGTCCTCAAAGATACTGACAAAAGAAAAAAATCAGTCTGTGTATCCACATAGAAATGTGTTGTTCAAATGCACAGCCTGGGAACAAGTCAAAGTCTTCTCAGACCTACGGAAAGGGATTTAATTGCTAGAACAAGACTCTCCACGCATCCTACACAGGAGGGTACTTGTATTTGAATTTCACTCTGGTGTGGAAGTGTGTAGTGTCTCTGCATGCTTTGCCTCATTTAAACCCTACCAGGATACTCAAAGATTCATTTCATGTCTTGGGGTTACAAGTCTTATATCTTTGCTCTGAAAATTAACTGAGCTGTCTGTGACTGCCCCCATTATACTTTGATGACAGTGATGGCATCGAAGCTGACATCACCAAGGCCTGGTACAGCCTCCATCCATCAGTGCATTAGCAACCCAGCAAAACCTCAAGGACCCCTGTGAGCAACAGGAGCTAATGAACACATTAAATGCTGAGCTCCTTTGTGATCCTGAATTCTTTGTTTTATTTTGTTTTCTCAAAAACTAAAGTACTGCCTTTATTTTTATTGTTTTAATTTATGTACTTTTATGACTTGGGTATTTTGTCTGCATGAATGTCTGTGTACTAGTGTGTGTTCCTATGGAGGCTTGAAGAGGGCATCGGAGCTGTAGACGATGACATGAGCCACTATTTGGGTACTTACAATCAAACCCAGCTCCTCTAGAAGAATATCCAGTGTTCTTAACCATCTCTCCAGAGCCAAGTACTACCTTTAAAAAAGGAGGAAATAAAAGCAAGGAAGGATGGAAGGAAGGAAGGAAGGAAGGAAGGAAGGAAGGAAGGAAGGAAGGAAGGAGAGAGACAGAAGAAGTTATACTTGACTATTACCAACGCCATTTGAAGAAAGCCTTCACTGCACGTGGATTTGAAAATTGCAGCTGATCCATGAGCACTCTGTGAGGCCAAAGGGAGATGCTATGAGGAAATCCTACATTACTAGATGCAGTCATTCCCAACTGTTGTCTGATTTGTTGACTTTGCTTCCTCATTTGTGTGACAATACTGCTTCCCTCTGCCATACACTGACAATTTTCCCCTTTCCTTTCTCTAATAGCAAGGCCTTTCTATGTTCTTCTGTTGCTCTGTAAAGGGCCACAGCCACTCTACATCCTCCTTCCCCAGTTCCTCATTAGGAACCCTTAGGCCCTGCTGATAGGATCAGTGAAGAGAGAAAGGCATTCCTATAGTTCTCTGTTGGAGATGGAGTTCTGTGAGGTTTCATCCTTTCTGTCCATTGATGTTTCCATTGTTCTAGCCTTGTTTATGCAGTCATTTCTAAGAAAGACTTTTTTTTCAACAGACTTCCAGGAATTCTGGCTCTTACAATATTTCTGCCCACTCTTTCTTACTGTTCACTGAACCACAGATATAGGATCTATGATGTAGATGTATCCACTGGGGCTGGGCTCCCCCAATCTGTTGTCTTTGCATTGCATGAGCCCCCTTATTCCTTATCCAATGCAGAGTGGTCAGTTTTGAAACTGTATATGCACCTACAGTAAAGCCAAACCCAGCATGTTGTACTTTCATATATTTGTGTATACCTACATACATATGTAACAATAATGTTTTTTTTTAAAAAGGCTGCCAGCTTGAGAGTTGGGGGAGCATGGGAGGAGTTTGAGGTAGAATAGCTGGGTGGGAGGAAGGGGGGAAGGGAGGGGGGAAAGTGATGCAAATCTGTTTCTTTTAAAGACATATTTAAAAAAGAAAGAAAAAGGAAGCTCCAAGTGTCTTCTGGGCCTTTGTATTGTCAAAGTTTTGGTTGTCCCAACACTAGAACAGAGAGATATTCTTATATCTCTCATTCAAAAGGACAGAGAAGAGTAGAAGGAATGTTTTTCCTCCCTTAAAGCCCACAGGGCTGAACCCTTGGTGTTAACTGTGTGCTGACATCCTTTCCCCAATACCTTCAACTGTGACCATAGCTGAAGACAAGGCCTCGAATAGCCTAGTAAGCAACTCCAATGAGCCCCAGTCCAACACAGCTGGGGTTTATGTATGAAGAGCAGATGTGGACACAGAAAACTTGACGAGGACACAACAAGAAGGCAGCTATCTACAAGCCAAGCACAGAGTCCTCAGAAGGAAATGAGCCTGCCAATCTTGGTCTCAGACTTGTCGCTGTGGAATTGTGAGCAAAAGGCTTCAGCAGATGTAGCTACTCCATCTGTGGCACTCCGCTGTGGCCATTCTAATGAACTGTTATAATCCTCAAAGAAAAAAGCCAAGTCTTCCCCCACACAAGCTGTAAAGAAGACTCTTAGAAAGTGGCTTAGCTTTTCTATGTCCCTACTCTTTCATCTGCAAAATAGGATAATAATAATTAATACTCAGCCCGAAGTGTTCTTATGAGAATTAGTGGAGATAATGACTATAAAGAACTACCCACTTAGCACACACTCAAGAACTGTCTGCTACAATTAGAGCTCAGAATAAAAAACTGAACTTTCACCTTTCTGGGACTCCTCAAGGCACCTACACTCAGCAAATCCCCAATAAATAACTGACGAAACACTCCTAGGATTAACAGTTTTAACAAAGGAGAGACGAAGACAAAATAGTCCTGAGAAAACAGTAAGTTCATCTGGGTCCCCACAAAACAGATGTTTGCAATCACTGACCATCTAGCTTTTAAAATGAGTGCAAATGAAATCCAATGATTATACTAGTAATGGGGGTCATCTATTTAAAACAAACTGAAATAGGGTCCTATTGGCACTCCGGTGCCATTATTTAGCTGCTGATAAATACTCAAAATACCACATAAAAGAAGCATACTTGCACTCAATAACCATATATACATATATACATACACACACACAATGAATGTAGTTACCTAGGAAATGCTACCACTTCAGAGAGGAAAATAAAAAATAAGGGACTGCATTTTATATTGCTCTAATATATGACATTTTCTACCTCAGGAAAGTAAAATTTGAAGTACTGAGTTTGTCTTTTTAGTTGTTTCTTTCTATAAGTGTGTACGTGTGTGAGCATACACTAGGTGAGCAGATGTGAGTGTTGCCTTCTTTCTCCATAGTCTTGCGGTTGGAGGTAGTGATTGTGAGTAAAGTTAATTCTTAGAAAGAACAGCCTTACCTTATACATATTAATAAGTGCTTTCTTTGAGAAGCGATGACAGCCCTTGATACATTTTGACGAAAATGAAAGGGAGGGGAAAAAAAAAGCCTGGTGCTGCTATTAAGAACACCCTGAGGTGACAGAGAGCCACATCTTTGATACATCAGCTCCTGGTCTCAATGCACACACTTATTAACTCACCTGTGCACCAAGAATTAGAACGAGCTCCTCCTTCAGACATGCATTCTTAACTGCAGTCCCGCCAGACATCCTGGAACCAAAAGCAGGCCTTCCGTGTGGGCTGGGGTGTAATTTTCTCACAGTCTCACAGTGCAGTTTGTGCCGACAGCATCTCTCCCCAGATTAGAGACAAGCAACGTGGAAGCGAGCGATCGTTAAAATGCTCAGCAAGGCCAAAAGGGTGGAAGAATAACTCGGCTCCAAGCAAAATGCTCTCCTTTACTAAGGGAAGGGCACAGGGTTGTGCCTTACAAATTATTGCCTCAAAGATACCAAACTATGTGAATCAGATACGCAGGGACAAATGAATGCCAACCCCAGATACCCACATTGATACGACTGTCGTAAGAGCCTCGGAGCACTTGGCAAACACTGTCTCATTAATCCCCTCCTACCCTGTGACAGAAAGTCGGGTGATGCTATCATTAGGCCACGGTACTTAGAAAGAAGGAAGAACATAAAGAAATCCAGCTATGTACTGAAAGGGTTGCAAGAATGTAACACCTCACCTCAGAAAAAACATCCACCACAGCAGGCTTGTAAGTTAGAAAAAAGACTGAAAGAGAGCTGGTACATATTAGCCTAAAAGTACACTCCCTTCACTTGGCTTTGTTTTCCATGACTGTATTTGTCAAGATCCTTGGAATTGAAAGAAAGTGGCACCCTCAGGGACCAGAGCTGAATGTGAGAACCCAGGGATGAAGGAGGCAGCCTAGAGAACTGCTTTGTCAGCTGTTGGAGCACTGGGAGTCCCAAGGCTTCTTTCTGAGCATGGGAAATAGAGAATGGGACTCAGCGGCACTCACAGCCATCACCTGGCTCAAGGGGCCTTTTAAAGAACTCCTCCGGCACCTGATAACACTTGGGCTTTCTCCAACAGAACAACTCAATAATAGTGAACGCCGCTGGTCAGCTACTGCTTCAAGGCAAGACATCGGAATCTGTGGTTTGCCAGGTGATTGTTCTTGGCACAGAGCCATCTTCACATCACCCATCAGCTGGTGCTCAGAGCAGAGGGAGTGAGAAGTGGTTGCTCCGAGGTTTATGTATATCTATCTATCTTGTAGCTTTTTGTGGGAGGGAGGTATCAGTGGTTTTCAAAACATCATTTGACCTTTATGGTACTGGATGAATTAGAGACACTTGGTAGCTTACAAATACTGTTTAAAACCATGAATTCTCCAAAACAGTCAAAGTAGTCTAAAAATTTCAGGCAGTGCTGCAGGAAATTTGAAGAGGGACTCAGACCACCTGATCTCAACTCAGCAGTTTCCCCTCACTTCTCTGTCTATACCAGGGGTTCCAGAGTAAGCCGTGGGGAAATTAGGGTTTGTCCTAATAACTTGATAGCTTAAGTTAAAATTTTAAAAAAAATCCTTTTCTCAGGGATAGTTAAATACTTCTAATTAGATAAACATGCCCAGTGTGCACACAAGTTAAGGACCAGAATTCAAAACCATTCAGATAAGTTGTTGGCTCACTAATGATCTGTAATGAGAGATAAAATAGCAAAATGAAATATGGCCCGGAAGCAAGAACTAACCCATGCATCTGTACCACCACTGGGACATCCTTTCAAGGCTTCTATGTATTCTAAAAATACCTAAGAATAAGAAAAGACTCCCACCTTCGAGACATTTCAAATCAAGTAGATTCATCTCACAGCAGAAGAGACTTTGCTCTCCTGATGTCATTTTCCTTGAGAGTTTCTGGGGACAACACAAAACATTTCTAAGTCCTGGGCTTAAAGCTCTTGATGTTTTCAAGTGTGCCTCCGTCATTTTTCACATAGATTGACCACTTTCCAGATGCATTAAAAGTTAATAAAAGAGCATCGAGCTTGACAATGAGGAGGCAGAAATCTTTCAAAATGGTGAAAAATGCCACAGAGAACAGTTAAGAAAGAGCTGGAGTGCATCTGCATTCACCATTCAGACTTCAGCTCATCTCCCAAACGTGCACTGTAAAAATCCTGCACAGACCAGGGCTCCCTACCTTTGCCTTCTCCTTCATTTGAAAACCTTAACTGAAGTTCTCATAGTCTTGAAATTACAGGTAGTCACAGGATACACCATAATATTCATAGATTTTTTTTTTTTTTTGTTACTCTTCCATATGGCCACACAACCACCATGGCACAGGTCTGGCCCAGCTAAAGACTCCATCTGTTATGGAGGCCTACTTCCTCCCTGCAAGTTCCCACTGCACTGCTCACATTTTATTTCACTGTTGAACCAGGCCCTGTATGCCATTTAATTAAAGCCCGAGGCACCAAATAATCTATTTTAAAACTAATTCTATAACTAATTTACTTTAAGTAGGTATTGAAGAACTCAATTGGTACTCGTAGCAATTCTGACTTTTTAGGGTAATGAACTGTAACACAATTGTATGGTACCCAGAACTTATTACTTGACCCCTGTAAGCAGGTGACCGGATTTATCTGTATCCTAAAAAGCCACTATTGGTCATTCTCTCCCAAGGAAAGAAACAATGAGTCTGAGTCTGCAGATGGATTTCCAAGCTTTCTAGATCTGACCAAAGCTAAGAATGATTATAAGACTGTGAGCAATTATTATCATTTATCATGTTCATTTTATAATAAGGGAGATAGTATAAGGTGATTAATTAGATGGATTTTATGCACTTCCAGAGAATAGAAAGAAAAAAAAAAGTTTCAAACTATGCTACAACTTCAGAGCAAAAGCATCCTTGGAATATCCTTTAGTGAAGTAAGGTGAAGTAAGATGAAGTCCTTGGACCCAGTGCATTAGAATGTTAATTTTGCCTGAGAATTAATGCTCTGTGTAGTCATGGGCTGGGCCAGTAACACAATGCTCAATACTAAAAATGCAAATGCTGAGCAGGGTGGTGGTGGCACACACCTTTAATCTCAGTACTCAGAGGCAGAGCCAGGCAGATCTCTGTGAGTTCGAGGCCAGCCTGGTCTACAGAGCAAGATCCAGGACAGACACCAAAACTACACAGAGAAACCCTGTCTCGAAAAACCAAAAAAAAAAAAAAAAAATGCTACTTCCATTTCTGATGAGCCTGACTTACCAAAACCCATGACTTTCCACACGGTCCATGTAGACTATGGACGGTTTATCCTGTGACTGAATGGTTGACAAGGGGCGTTGGCTGACTCTACAAATCCAGCATCTTGAGAAAGCATCTTATTGAAACTTTTAAAATTCAAAGTACAGTATCTACTGAATGCATATTGTTTTACCCCAAATAAAGCTGAAAAGTCCTAAGTCCAGTTATCATAATTAAAAAAAAAAAAAAAAAAAAAAACCTATATTGTGATGGGAACACTGGTTTTTTTTTTTTTTTTCCTTTTTTTTTCTTTTGTGGTACTCTGAACAAGCTACCTGTACTGTATGTACTTAGTGAGCCATAAATATCTAGAGATTTGCTCAATTTAAAAATGATATCAGATGAGTTATGATTTTTAAAACTACCAGTGCTCTTAAGTATAATTCATATATTTTGCAGCCATTATACTTTTTCCTACTGCCTACCATCAAACTTTCCTCTGCTGCAATTTTAAAATCACTGGGAACAGAAAAATCTTAATCAAAATTGGATGAGAAGGATGATCTCAAGGCCCAGGCCCATCCCACTTCTCCAGCAGCACCCTACAGATAGTCAAGTACACATCCTAAAAGAGTCTCAGTTCACCTTGAGCAACTGTCCTCAACCTTCACACGAAGGAACAATGAGCTGGAGACTAAGGATACAACCACTGTGCTAGTCTTCTTCCTGTTGTCATGATAAACAGGGTGATCCAAAGGCAAGTTGGGGAGGGAAGGGTCTATCTCTGTTTACAACTTCCAGTCCATCTGACTATTCTATTTGCTGTGAATAGACACCACCACAAAGGCAACTCATAAAGAAAAAAAAAAAAAAAAGCATTGAATTGGGGGCTGTCTTACAGTTTCAGAGGTTAGTCTGTTTTCATCATGGTGGGAAATACGACTGCATGCAGGCAGACATGGTGCTAGAGAAGTAGCTGAGAGTCCTAGGCAGAAAGAGAGACACTCTGGGGCTGGCATGGGCTTTTGGAACCTCCTGCTCCCAATGACACACTCCCTCCAGCAAGGCTATACCTACTAACCCCTGGAATCCTTTCCAACATTTCCCTCTCTGATGACTAAGCATTGTTCAAACCACCCACACCCCCATCAAGGGAAGATCAAGGCGGGAACCATGACACAGAAAAGAAAGCTGAGACAAAAAGCTGCTCCTCGCTGGCTTGCTTCCAAGTCCATGTTCAGATAGATACCTTTCTTATACCACTCAGGACCCCATGGCCAAGGATGGCTTTGCCGCAGTGGGCTAGGCCCTCCTCTGTCAATCAGCAATGAAGAGCATACCTCACAAGCATACTACAGACAATCTGAGGGCAGTAGTTCCTCAACTGAAGTTTCCATTTCCCAGGTAAATTCAGTTTGTGTCAGGTTGGTGTTTGAAGCTAACACCTACTGAAAAGAACAGTATGGGCCCAGGCGCCCCAAGACCAAGTGCTCAGCGTTAAGGAGGTTGTTAACCACCGAGGGTCAGAGGGCAGGAATAAGGGACAAAGATGAAATGTATAAGAAGAGGCAGGAGAGGAAGAGAATCAGGGCAAGGGGACAGGTATATTTGTCCTAGAGGGACCAAAGACTGCCTCTTGGTAAAGGGGGATTTGGTAAGTAGGGAAATGGCAGTTTATAAAGGTACAAGGAGAAACCCTGGATTAGGGTGAGGTGTTTAATTTTAACTGGGCGTGTTAACTGAATGCTGGATTTCAGTACTTTGATAGCGGGACCTTGGTAGTCAGCCCCAGGAGGAATAAGTGGCCATATAAGGGAATAGACCTTGGTGGCTAGCTTTAGGAGTGTAATCTAATGGTTTTTAGCAAGGCAGAGGGTCTGGGAGAAGAGCAAGACCTGCCAGAGCCATGTTTGCCAGGCCCAGCCTGGCTAGAGTCCCTTCACCTACCATGTTCTCAGACCAAGGGAGTGCCTTTAGGATTAAAACAGGGCAGGGGATGGGGTCTGTCTGCTGATGGCACTGGTCTCTTTTTTTTCACACATGGAAAACATTTTATTTTTACTGCATATAATATTGTTCAAGACCACATGATCTCAAAGGTCTCTTTCCCACAACTTTTTATGATTAAAAGGTACCACTTAGGGCTGGAGAGATGGCTCAGAGGTTAAGAGCACTGGCTGCTCCTCCAGAGGTCATGAGTTCAATTCCCAGCAACCACAGGGTGGCTCACAACCATCTGTAATGAGATCTAGTGCCCTCTTCTGGCATGCAGGAATATATGCAGACAGAACATTGTATATGTAATAAATAAATCTTTAAAAAAAAAAGGTACCACTTAAAAATATCTACTAATGCTATAAATATTATTTTTTCCTATATATTAATATGAAATAATTCTTATTCACAAAATATATTTCTGAATAGCTTAAAAATTAAGATACTAAATCTGATGCTTAAACTTTCCTTAATTTGGCCATTAATGTTTTTTATTTAAAATTTGTTTTTAAATTATGTGTAATTCTTGAAATAATAATTGTGGTGTGGATTTGGTTAGTATGTCTATGCTCTTAAAAACAGTTTTGAATGTCTAAACATTTGATTTAAAGTTTCTGTTTATCTTTTTGACCAAAGCTGTAAGAGATACAATTAATATGGCATTCATTAGAATCATTAATATATAGGCACTGGTCTCTTTAAAGGAACACTTGAGAAGACTAATTCTTTCCTTTCCCTAGATATGCAAATGAAGATGGCTGTGAGAAGGGCTGAAGCTGATAAGAAATAGAACAGTCTCTCCCAACTTGTTGAAGAGAATAATGAGCTCCATAAAATATTCCAAATTACAGGAAAGGATTCCTTCTGAGCAAGGGAGCAAGGGCTACTGTGGAGATGGGGAAGGGTGTTTACATGCTGAAGGAGATGGAAATATTTGCATCTTCTCTAGCTAAATTGAAACCACTACAAGGTTATTCATGGGATCTAAAAAAAAAAAAAAAAAGTCAGTAATATAATATTGCAACATTCTGCATTCCCTATAGGGTCGGTAAAGCTGCTCTTGAGGCTGAAGGTACTTACTAGTGCTGGTATGAAACCGAGGAGAAACTCAGGAAGTGAGAGCTGTTTCATCAACAACCGTTATGATCATCTGCCTTTCCCTTAGCTTGAACGCAGCAATCAAGGCTATGAATGGATGTCTCAGCCCACATCACTGCAGATGCTCCCCTCTGAGGCACAGCAAGCTGGGGTCTGGCTTTAGGGATGACTTTCCAGAGCACGGGTGTCCTTTTCTTTTTTAATCTATAGATTTAAACAAAGCAACTTCGATGCCATTGTTTCATAGATAAAATTTGTGGCAACATTTGTACTGTATGACTAAAGATGAGTGCTTTTATCAAAAGCAACTAGAATATAAGTTTCAAATCAGCTACTTAACCTCATGAGAAAAATAAATAAATTCTGTCCTCTGTGGTTAAGTCTCCTGAAAGAGAATGGCTTAGGCTCTTCAGGGAAGAGTTCTGGAATGTTCTTGTTCTCATGACTCCACCCATGCACTCTAACTTTCCTCCAGAGCAGCCAAGTGAACTGCAACTGTCTAAATAGTTGAGATAAAAAGGAGAGAAAATCCACAGTTCACCTGACCCTGCAAGGAAAGAATGATCCATAAGCCCATTGTTTTAAAAATGTGAGACAGAGCATGAGACACAGTTCATCTCCTGAAGCCCAAATTAAAGGCAAGTATGATGTTTCCCATATAGATCTTTTGCTCAAAACAGTCTCCTTTCAGCTTTTCTGAATAGTCATTAGGTGTTGTTTTGTTTTAACATATTGAAATGTGTTTGGTGGTACTTACTAAACACCATGATTTATTTCCCAGGTAGGGAAATGTACCTTCCTTAAATGTATTCATGGTTTTTTGGTTTTTTTTTTTTTTCCTCCTGTAAGCAACTACATATTTTCCCTGGACAGAAAATACATGAGACAATCTCATCACATAGAAAATCTCTCCCTTCCTCAGCACATCTCTTCAGGCTGACTAGTGGATGCCAAAATTGCTCAGACACATAAATCTTTGGGACTTCAATGCCTGACTTCTGTGAAACAAAGTCTGTTTAGTCTACCAATTAAAATAGCTTTCAACATTATAAGACAGGCTTTCTACATTATGACATAGTTGAAGACTATGAACCCATGTCTCCTTTGGTATTGCCCACAAATGAAAGTAGAAATATGTTCTAACATATTCATAGTAAAAATAAGATTATTTTCTTATGTAGTTAAGGACACATGTATATCACTTAATGAATTACACACATAGGTGTATATCATCCAATACAAAACAGAAGCCCAGGCCATTCTTATCATGTTGAGTTACACACTCCGAAATATAGTTAAAACAGAATTATAGTCACAGTTTCAAAATATATAATAATATTGTTGAGTATAAGTAGATTATTTTTCTTCCATGAAGTCGCCTATTTAGATAGTCATTTAAATCTGTTCCACGTCTTAGGGGAGGACAATGGTTAGAAACAGAATTACTTGTCATTTGATTTCCAAAAGTCTTAAGCCAGCTGAAAGACTATGCAGAGTTCAAGAGACAGGCGAACACACCGAGTTGGAGAGAAGAAAGGTTGGGAGTCAAAACCAAACTCAAAGGAATCATATGGGCAAAATGAGACAGTTCAGTAAAAGGCCTCCAGAGGATGCATGTTTGAGTACCCCAAGCCACACATATGCACAGTAGTCATCTACAAACCGCTCAGCCTTCCTTAGAGACAGCATCACCCCTTTCTTAGGTCAGGAGGCAAAGCCTCGTCTGGATCTTCCCTTCAAAGTCTGCTAGATGGTTCTTCATGAGCGCTGTGTCCACAGGAGATCTATCTCCCTGAGTTCTAGGCTTAGCTTAATCTCTGTCTTACACTCTCAGAGGCTCTCCTGCTCCCAGCATCCCTCATTCCTAAAAGAAAAGCCTATAGGCCACGTGTCTTTCCAAGTGGTAGAGTGCTTGTCCTCTGAGAACCCTAGGCAGACCCATCTACCAGTGCTGTTAGTTAAGGCCACGTCAAAATTAGTGTGTATTAGATGTCCTAAAAAAGATCGCATGTTTTTCTTACACACACTCATCTGGGAGACATGCATGGTAAAAAGTATGAGGGAGGGGTGAGCTCAGCCTCTACAGCTGTGTGTGTGTGTGTGTGTGTGTGTGTGTGTGTGTGTGTGTGTGTGTTCCTGAACACACATGTAGTGAGGTTTATATGTACAGTATACAAGCTCATTTGTGTGAAGGTGACCAAGAAGAAAGAAGACATTGAGTGTCATTCTCTGATTTATTCCCTTAGAACAGGATCTCACTCAGCCTGGGGCTAGGCTAGAACCCAGCAAGACCCAGCAGTTTCCTGTCCTGTCTCTGCCTGTCTCAGCACCTTTAGTCAGGTCTGGTCCCTGCTAGGGACTTGAACTCAGGTACTCATGTTTGTTCAGTAAGCGCGATCCCCCGAGTCATCAGCCCAGCACCCTCTACCCTGCGTTTTCTGAACACAAATAAACTAATCGCTTTTCTGCCCACTTCTTTCCCACATTTCTTTAGTGTGTCTGATATTTCACTGGGACTTTATGTATTCTTTACCTCTATAGCCCAAACCGCAAAAGTTTCATTGACAGAATGTCTTAATGAAAGGGGGGGAAATTGGCTGATAGATGCTTGCATAGGAAATAAAAAACAGTACCTTTGGCTTTATTTCCAAAGCCCTGGTCTTCAGAGATTCTAGAGCCCGCTCATGAGCACAGGTACTTAATTACTGAGACAGATGACATCCCCACAACCAAACATACCTCACAGTTCATTTGTCTTCTGGCTAGCTGTCTCTGTGCTGAATTATTTAGTTTTCATCATTTTTGATTTTGTAAAGGTTAGATGTTAGATGCTGATAGTAATATTACAGGGAATGAAGAAATCAATCTTTTAGTCATTCTGAAGTTGAATGAGAAACACAGTTTGTCAAAGTTGGCCTAGTAAAGTGTCACATTTCCTCAAACCCTCAGAGGGCTCAATTCAAAAATTATAAGTTTATCACAGCATTTACGGGGGCAGATGACTTTGAGAATTCTCTAGAATCTTGGTATGTAGAGAGTGGCAACAGGCAGACCGCTTGTCTGTTTGCTGTCATTCATGCATTTCATCACTTGCTTGTTCATTCAGCAAACATACATCCTGCAGCTGCATGTGCCTAGAAGGTCCACAGTGGGAAAGATGGCTCATGCCGTGGCTTTAAGATCAAATAAGGAAACAGGGAAGGATTCCAGGCAGAGAGAAAAGCATCTGCAAAGGGACAAGGCACAGCAGGGCATGTTGGGAAAACTCCAAGTACGAAGGATTGATGGGCCATCGAGTGCCAGGTTAGAGACCAGAGGGAGATGTGCCTGGAAATGACAGCAGGAGCCAGACAGTGAAGAGCAGTCTGTGCCACACAAAGAAATTAGTAAGATCACTGTGGCCTCAGTGGGGTAAGGTTTGATGTGGCAAGAAATGTTAGAAGTCTGTGGCTGGCAGCAACAGGAACGATATTTAGACTCAGACTTTCTGGAACATTCTAGTGGAGAGAATAAGTGCTGATTCTTCGCTTTGCATCTCAAGATGATCATTTCAGGCCTGGTTCTAGCTCCTGTCTGTGTGGGCTCTGTACCTGTCTACTGTACACAGTTTTTAGCTTGGATGCCAGAGTGAGGGCTTCCTGGTGTAGGGGCTTCTTCTTAATAGCTGTACTGCTAATATGGGATCTGGACAAGGCAGCCACGTGAGTCAACTGACAGAGGGCTCTTGGATGAGCCATGCAGATTTTCTAAATTTCCAAAGTAGATTGCAAATATCTTTTCAAATCCTAACTCTGTGATAATCCCAGCACTGCCTCCTCGCCATTCTCAGTGGGGCAGTGGTGATTTCATCAGTGAAGTGAATAATCACAGGAGGGCATGAAAAGTTGCTCACCTCTCTTTGTTGTGGGTTCCTAGTTCCCAGGAAAGAGCTGTTTGCCATCCTTCTGAAAACAGATGTATGTCACTGCCTCATCTATGGCTTCTGCAGAGCATCAATGCCCACGTGTTGGTTCTCTCTCTCTCTCTCTCTCTCTCTCTCTCTCTCTCTCTCTCTCTCTCTCTCTCTGTGTGTGTGTGTGTGTGTGTGTGTGTGTGTGTGTGTGTGTGTGTTCACTCCATGATCTAAAGAAGGGATCTGTGCAGATGCAAAGAATCCAAGTCACACGACCTTCAGCAATTCACTAGGAAATGAGCCTGCTGCCAATACCAATCCCTGTTGTGACTGTGTGGTAGGAAGGGACCTTACATCGGCCTCTCCAGCAAATTCTATCTGATCACCAACTAAGAGCGTAATCTCTATATTTCCTCTCTCATCACATTACCACCCAAAACCACTAAACCATTCTGTGTCCTCTCAAGTGGGCATCCCAGGGCCACAGCCTCTCTCTTCTCTATCAGTAAATTGGAGAAGGGAGCATTTACACCATGCCATTGCTACCAGTGTCCCCACTTCACAGGAAATGTCAATGGAAACTAAAAATTTCCTCGTCCTTGGTCAACCAAAGCAGATGGTGTGCCACCAGTAGCAGGCACAATACTGCTCAATCTTAATTGAGCTCCAAGTTCTCAGGATGTCCTCAAAACATCTCAGTAACTTAAAGGCAGAGTGGAAGAGTGGCATTGGGACAATGACCCAAACAGTAGGTATGTTGTAAACTGTTAGGAGCCTACTGTCTGAACAACACAGTTAGAACTAATTTCTTTCAGCTCTGTGCAAGAGTGCCACAGAACAAGGAGAAAGGCTTAGTGGTGGTGCCCAGCCTAGAGATGCACTCCAGAGCAAAGTCGTTCTCTTTCATGCATGCATTAGTGTGGCCAAGAAGCAGATTTTCCTGTGGGTGGAAACCATATGCTTCTGTGTAACAGCAGAAGTAAAATTCCACTCCTTTGTCACAGCCTGCTCCTCCCAGCTTCCTTTTCAGAACTCTGTTTTCAGAACAGTTCCCAGATAGCTGCTGACTGTAAACCCTTCACTTTCCAGATTTTATCCAAGAACTTGGTATTGGGGGTGGGGGATGGGGAGAAGGGATGGATGAAGAATATCTTAGCTCAGTTTGATGGATCCATATAGTGGTTATTTTAAATGGGCTGTTGTGCAAGGCTTGTCTGGAATGTCTATACAACATGACAGAATTCACTATCTCCCCTGAGTTCCCGCCTCCCCTTTTTTTAGTCAGTTATGACGATACAGCATTTTTTAAGTAAAATAAATCACACAGAAAAAGCTTTTATGAGACCTGTCTATAATTAAGAATAAGTATGAGAACAAGGGCAGACTGTCTGTCTGACAAGCAGTCATAGTTGGAGAGCATTCATGTCCCCAAACACATGCTGGTAGCTGCAGAGCGTGGCTCTTGATACTTTACTTTTCCTAGAATAAGTATGCTAATTATCTCAGGGAAAAAAAATTGTTTCAAATCTTTGGCTCAAAATTCAACCCTCTCACAACCCATTTTACCTTACATTAGTTTGCCAGAGGACAAATTCCTTGACAGATGACCCTCCCACATGTGAGGAACTGGGTCCTGGCAGGCAGCCCTTCTGTGTTGAAGTCAGACCTAAGTACTTCCTCTTGAAGCAGTGACTCCTTCCGGCTACGGGTACATGGATCGCAGCAGAGCTCCTCTGCCAGTGTTTCCGGCTGGGACCAACATATTCTCTGAGAGTTCTTCAAGGAGAGCCTCATCCTAAGAAAAAGAGTAAATTGGCCTATTGGCCATTTTACTATTGAACGGGATAAAATCTTGTAAGTCTTCCAAAATGTTTGTTTCTGCTGTTCTCTATAGACAGATAAAGCAAATGCTCTTTATGTAGTCCCACTACAATTAAAAATTAAAGCTGGCTTTGGAATTGGAGTGTGGCTCTCTCCTCTAAATCCAAGCATGTTTGTTAAAAGGAAAATGCAAAATCAGAAGAGCCACCTGATATGGGACAGAAGAAAAACCAAAATTAAGGGACTGTTCTATTGCTACTAATCTCGATTTCCTTTGGTTTTATTTTGACTCTTTAAAACTTTTCTTAAGATATAAATTTTATATCAAAATTTACAAAATTAATATATATAATTTAAACTTTTGTCGTGATATTAATGAACATATAGAGTACTAACTAATTCTAGAAAGAAGGCTTCATCTATCTTTCTGTACATGATTTCAAGTTTGAGTCTCTATCAGTTTTCTACAGTGAGCCATGACCATGTCTAATATCGACCTTTGAAGTCTCCAAAAAGATGATGGGACCCTACAACAACGATTCCATCAGGACTATGATAATGCCACCAAGATGACAAACACTACCCAAAGATCGGCTTTGGACTACAAACTACTCATGACAATATTGAAATGGCTAGCTGAGATGATACAGCCTCACAGACTATTCTGGTCAGGACTTGAGATAAGCCCTATATTTTCAAATTATGCAGAGCCTGGAAAACAAATGATACCACTACCTCTCCCAGAACTTGACAATTAACCCCAAATTTCTCTTTTCAGGATCCCCTAAAGATACCTTTGTCCCAGAGAGCAGGAAGAAATTTTAAGAACATGATGCTCACATTCCTAAGAGATGGGATGGATGGCTTTTGGCCTTTCAATGGGTTATGGATAATTATTGTTTAGGATGGTTGGTTACAAGTTGTTAATTGATAATGGTCAGGAAAAAAGCTAAACAAAGAAGATTTTATTCAGGGTTCTTGTTGGAAACAAAAAAGAAAAAGAAAAAAAAAAGAGGATATAGATAATAGGTGGATTATGGAACCTGAAAGAAAAGATATAGAAATGACAGGATAAAAGGGTATATTATTGAATATATTCTGAAAAGAAAAAAGGGAAGACATGATATGATAAGATAAAAAGGTAGATTATTGAATCTACAATTAAAAGGCAACAACTAATTTTAAAATATTTTATATTGGATTAGATTTTTGTATATTGTATACAAATTATATATATTGATACAAATTTGAGATTGATTTTGTTAGAAAATACTGTATGTATATTTCTAATCTTGTTAAAGGTATTGTACCTATACAGTTAGTTTAACACTGTAATGTAAATTTTTAGCCTTTAAAAATTATCATTACCAACTAATTAGGATATAAAGAAATGCAGATTAATAGTTAGTCACCTGTTAAAATCAAACTTGTAATAAGGCTAGGTATGTTTTCAAAGTCAAACAGAGATATATTTTAGATAGACAGGGAGGTCATCTTCAAACACTTCAGAGATCTATAGAATATAACATTCAAGGTGTTTTAATCACATAGATTCTTTTTTTTTATGACTATGAGATATATCTGCTCCTGGCAGCACCAATTTACATCAGAGAAAATGATAGGCATCAAAGAAACTCCATATGGAGTTTACTTTCTTTGTGGCAAAAGTCAGTTACTGGGCAAGAAAACGCCCTTGCCTCCACTGCTGACAGTGTGCTGTCAAAAAAAGAAAGGACTGCTGTACCTTGCCAAGACAATTTAGGAAGGCCCTTTAGAAAATCTTGCTTCACAAATGAATCTGTCAGATATGCTAAGCCTGTAGGCTAAAGATGGATGCTCTAATATTGTAAAGGAACCATGGGTGACTGTTGAGGCAACCAGCTGTTTCTGTCATTTCTCACACTTTTTGGAAGTTGTTTGCTTGTACTTCCTGCTTACTTAGGTAATATTAGTTCCTTCTTGGGTCTCTGAGGGAGTTGAAGACTAGATAGTTATAGTTATAGTTTTCCTTGTTTACAAATTCAGAAAAGAAATTCACTAAAGAGGTATAAAGTGTATAAGACATCAAAGGATAGTTTTGGGTTGGTAATATAAGTTAGAATAGAACATGAATTAGGTACAACACTTTGAACTTACTGAAATGGGATAAATAATGGAGTATTTTCTCTGAATCTGTCAAGTGTTTATGGACTAGATATTATTAATGTAATTCTTGACTATATATACTTATTGTACTTATTATATATGGTTTTTGTTATTAGTTATAACGTTCTTTTATTATTTTAAACAAAAAAGGGGGAAATGTTGTGATATATTGTGTACCTTAATAAAATTTGCCTGAAGATCAGAGAACACAACAAGCCACTAGATTAAACATAGATGCCAGGCAGTTGTGACACACACCTTTAATCCCAGCACTTGAGATCTCATGCCTTTCCTTAGGAAGCACATACACCTTTAATCCCAGGAAGTGATGGCTAGGTGGAGAAGGGATATAAGGTGTGAGGAGATAGGAACTAGAAGGCTTTTCAGCAGAAGCATCCCTTTCAGCTAGAGGCTTTTTCAGCTGGAGCCTTTCAGGTAAGGACTCAGAGGATTTCAGTCAGAGGATTTGTGGAATTGGTGAGGTGAGACATGGCAGTGGCTTATTCTTTTGTCTCTCTGATATTTCAGCATTTGCCCCAATATCTAGCTCTGAGTTTTTTATTAATAAGACTTTTTAACATTCAAGCTATATCTGGCACCTAACAATGCCACTGAAGAGGCTATTGTCATCATATAGGACCCCACAGCCACACCTGCATGGCAGTTCTGAGATGTGGGGCCTCTGGACCTTACATTGGACATTTACATCAAATCCCTTAAGACAAAGATTTTCAAAGTTTGTTCTCAATAACTATTTTTTTTTTTGTCTTATTGGCTTTAAGATTCACAAAGTAGGGGGAGGGACTGGTGGAGAGGAACTGCAGTCAGGATGTAAAATAAATAAAATAAAAGATTCATAAAGCATAAATATGGCTAATTTTTAGCTATTTGAACACTACATACTAGTTTCTAGCCATTTTGGTAATTCAGGCAAAAATAATATTTTCTTCAAAATAATAAGTTAGTGGAATAAGATTTTACCTTTTGCTTCTTCCCAAACTTCCACTTCTTAAATAGCCTGAAGTTTTTAGAATGTTCATATCCCTGAACAGAGTCCCACCACTGGGGGATTGTCTTGATGACTCCAGATCACTGTGAAGAGATTTAGAAGCAATTTGTAGACACAAGAATTTATTTGAGCTCACAGTTCAGAAGATCCAGTTCATGGTGGTGGGGAAAGCATGGTGGCTACAGCTCCATTCATGCCATGGGGAGCTGATGGATCCTTACAGCTCCTTGAATCAGAAAACAGAGAGAGCTTTGGCCATAAACAAAGTGCAACTGAGCCCTCCAGGTTAATCCCACCCCCAGCAACCTGCTACTGTGCGTGGCCTATCTCAGTGACTTTTCTATTGCTGTGAAGAGCTACCATGAGCAAGACTACTGATGGCAGGCAAAAGAGTTCATTGAGCTTACAATTTCAGAGGGTGAGTCCAGAACCATCAAGGTGGGGAGCATGGCAGCATGCAGGCAGGTATGGCACTAGAGCCGTAGCTGAGAGCTTACATGTTGAAACAGTAACTATGAGGCAGAGACAGAGAGACAGAAAGAGAGAGATTCTGCAATGCACGGGCTTTTGAAATCTCAAAGCCTGTTCCTAGTGACAGCCTCCTCTAAAAAAGCCATACCTTCTAATTATTTCCTAAGAGTTCTACCCACTGGGGACCAAGTATTCACGTTTGAGCCTATGGAAGCCATCTCATTCAAACATCCACGATATAAACTTTCTAAAAGTTCTATACCCTCCTCAAAACAGCACCACCAGCTTGAGGGCAAGTGTTCAAACACTTCACACTTACATCATAACAGGAATTGGGCATGTAAGAGCAGTGCAATCCCTTGTGGCATGTATCAAATCAAATTGCTAGGTAGAGCTGAGAATGGAGCAGAGGTAGAGCACTCACTTAGCACACTTGAGGCCTCCATAGGCTCAAATGTGAATGTTTGGTCCCCAATTGGTAGAACTCTTGGATGTCTAGTACTCAAATAAAAAATACATAATAAATAAATGTATATAAGTATCCCAACTGGAGCAGGCCACCAGCTGTAAAGTATAGTGAATAAATAGAAAGAATAAGGTGTGACTAACAGAAACTCTGCCGTTCTCTTCCCGCCTCCTCTTGGGTCTCACACCATCTTCTTTGACAGTACTGAAGCAACACCATTTAATAAAGTGTAACTTCAAATTAACAAAACTTTTGAATTGAAAACATTCTTGCAATGTTCTCAACCATTCAGAGATCTTAGAATTACTCTGAGAATCAAATGGAAGTTAAAGATCCCTTCTATAGAATAAACCATTCTAAAACACATCAGAACATGGCCTCCGATCAGAATTCTGCCTGTGTGGTTAAGAGATGTAGCTGCCATGTCTGTGTCTCATCAGATGTTTTCTCCAGGAACATAACTGGAGAACTCTAGTGACAGAG
This sequence comes from Onychomys torridus, assembly GCF_903995425.1. Classification (NCBI taxonomy): domain Eukaryota; kingdom Metazoa; phylum Chordata; class Mammalia; order Rodentia; family Cricetidae; genus Onychomys; species Onychomys torridus. The sequence continues at coordinate 53,563,128 of NC_050444.1, forward strand.
AAAATGGATGGAGGAGGGCAGGGTTCTGAGAGAATGAGGTTCAGGAACACTCATTGCTATACTAAGAAGTGACAGGGAGAAATGCATTGGCCTCACACAAGGTTCAGAACCAAATTGACATACGTGGAGTGGAGTGTGCTTCTTAAGATGCTACATTTTTTTTTAAATAGGTGAAGTGAGACTTATTTTTAAAAACATCCTTTTCCTAAGGAGCTGTTGAGAGTGGCAGGGTGGCGGAACAGTGGCGGTGTGATGCCCTAAGAGTGGCAGGGTGGCGGAACAGTGGCGGTGTGATTCCCTGAGAGTGGCAGGGTGGCAGAACAGTGCCGGTGTGATTCCCTGAGAGTGGCAGGGTGGCGGAACAGTGGCGGTGTGCTGCTGACTCTTATTTCTAAAGAGAAACCCCTGCCATACAACAAACACTGCGTTTTCATCATTTTTTTTTTTTTGGATAAATTATTGAAAGAATCATAAACTCTGGTCTTCCTTTTTTCTTACATTTTCAGACTCACGCAGATTAACAAGAAAGACATTTGAAAGCAGAAAGTTCGGAAATCTGGACATTCTAGGGAGACATGCCCAAGAGCTGGCATCACCGCATCAGCCCTGATCTTTAAACACAGGTCATTTCTGTTCTCATATTGTCCACATGTACCAGAGCCTTCTTCTTCCTTTAGAGATTCAGACTTTTGAAAAGAATTTTACAAGTTCAAAGACTCGTGCACTGCAACTCTGCCGCCTTGTGATATGTTCTGCCTTCTCAGACCAGTGGCAGCCGAGGACCTTTTAAGACAGAACGGATTCGATTTTACATGCAGAACAAATGAACAAAAAAATACCAATGGCTCTAAGCAGCAGCTGCCCACAATGGAACCCGTGCCTGGGCGTTAGGCGAAGCCGGGAGGGAATACAGGTGCCACAAAGAGAAATTCAACAGCGGGGACTCTGTCCCCAAATTCCAACTCATGTTGGTCGGGTGTAAGAGCTGTAAGAATAAATCGAGCAGGGCAGGAAATGAAAACAAGTACAATGAGGAGCGGTGTCCGTGGGATGGCGAGTCCCAGCTGACTTCGATAGCCACTGGGAAAGAGAGCCGGTCAAAAGGGATGGCTACGCTGGGAGAAGAAGCGATCAAGACTCAGATGTCACAGAGGTGTCACATTTATTTAGACAGACTGTAATCTTTTTCCCTCTTAAAAAAAAAAAAAAAAAAAAAAAAAAAAAAACACAAGCACACGTTGATGGAGTGGATAGTTTGATATCCACTCTGAAACTATCAATTTAACAGTCACTGAAGCAAGAGTAACGAGATGTCAGCTTTCCAGCCTTTGGGCTTACTCAGTGTTCCACCATGAAACAACTGGAAATTGTAGAGAGGAGAGGATGGATAGAAGTTTCTAGGAGGAATAAATAAAAACCACGTCAGATTGATCTTTGCAATGAAGGCAAAGGGAATAAAAAGTACAGAGCCTTTCCTGCCATAATTAAAGGGACCGCCAATCAAGACTACATTTGGAGGAGTAGGGCTTGTGTTTCTTCCTCTTGGAGCTGAAATTGCTTTGGTTCATGTATAACCATAGTTCTGGGGTTTTATTTGAGACTGACAATGTTAAAATGCTCTCCAATCTGTCATTCACACCAGGAAGCTATGGACAGTTAGGACAAAGTAGGCTAAATAGCTCCTGAAAATGCAAAAAAAAAAAAAAAAAAAAAAATCTTGAGTGTACTTGGCTTTTTGCAGGCAAGCAAGCTGTGGTCACCTCTTGGCAAATAAGGCCAAAGTTGCCATCTTCTTCTGCAGACACTGCCCAGGAGCAAAACCTCTGACCTCCTTCTTGCATCATAGTGGTCAAGACAGGGTGCCCCTGTGGGCATCTCTTTGTCGAGAAAGCAAGGAATAATAAATAAAGTCTTCCGATAAACCCCCTGTGTATACTGACCATAGAGGAAGCGTGCATGGCAGAGGAACATTCCCAGCCCTAGGGACAGCCTGTGTGGAAAAGCCGAGGAAGACCCAGCCCTGGCATATGTGACCAGTAGCCACGGAAGCTTTTGAGTGGCGCAGAGTGAGCAAGAGATTCATTCCATGCCTCCTTGATTCCATGGGAGGCAGAATCACAGAGCCAGAAGGGGGCAGGTCATGAAAGTCTTTGCAAATCCTTGTCCCAACCTGGCCACATGCTATAGGAAGTCACTACACAGTTCACACAGAAGAAAACTGAGATATGACGTACAGTTTAAAATGGATCATTCTGCCTTGCTCTATTAAAAATAGACTTTAGCGGATGTGGGAAGAACAGGAGACTCAGTCAAGAAGCTATTAAGCATTCCAGGTTAGGAATGATGGTGGATCAGACTAGAGGTGGTCCTGGTCCCAAGTCTCAGGGCAGTTCTGTGTGCCACTGGAAAATATTGCTGTGTAACATTGGCCAAGCTCATTACCTGCATTTTCACCCTGCCGGTTCTCCAGCCCCCCTGGAGCTGTCTTCCGTGTTTCTTTGGATATCATGGAAATGTCTGGAGTCATCCTAAGACTCCAGTGTGTGGCTTTCTGGACCTCACCAGGTGACACCCCAGATCCTCGTTTTCCGGCTGTCATTGCCTCTGCTTACCTCTGCCCCAGCATGCCAAACCGCACAGCTTGTTTGAAGCAACTATCCCACCTTCTGACACCATGGCTTTTTTTCTCACTAGCCAATGCTCACAATGCTCCTGTTGGCTCACCTTTAGCTTTCTCTTCTCGTCCCCAGGTCTGGGCTTAGCAGCAACTGCATCTTAATCATACGGCACTTCTCTCCATGGGCTTTGTTGGAGCTGGCCCTTATTTTCTGTGTCTTTGCACAGCAATCAGTCTTAGTCGGGGGATGCTTGCTTGGACCTACTGATCCTGCTGCAGTGGAGGGGTCAGAAAGCCAGCATTCATTAATTCCTTCCCTTCCTCCCCCATCCTCTCTCCTTTGTCTGATTTCTTTCTCCTCTCTTTTTGAAAATGGTCCTGAATTCCTCTTTTCCTCTTTCTTTTCCCTTTGAACCTCTGACAGTTTCTGCTTATTCATGTCTCTAACCTCAAAAATATATTTGTTAACCTTCATCCCGACCTTTCTTTGCAGGGACTTGACTTGCCTATTCATCCACAAGCAATTGGCAAGGTGGCTAGATAAGTGAGTGTCTGCATCCACCGTGGCTCTCCTGTGAATGCCTCTTATCAACACCAGGAGCCCTTCAAAAAAAAGAAGGCAACCTACAGCTGCCTCTCTCCACTTAATGGCAGGAGCCCAGTGAATGGTTAATATCACCCGTGTATTCTCAGGAAGGGATTAAGGACAGTACAATAGCATTCCATCTAGAGCTCTGCAGTACGTAGTATTACCTTTCCAAAATACACTTTTAAGCTACAGAAAAAAATAACAAGGTTTCTGAGCAATCAAAATATGTAATAAAGCCCAGGCTCTAAAGCTGAGACCTTTGACTCACCTGAAAACCACCCAGGGTTTCATCGTCAGCCCTTTATGCTTATAATCCACATTGCCCTGAAGGGTGGGGAACTTATTTCTAATTTCACAGCTAATTAGTAAGAGCATATTTGAAGGAGGGGCATAAGGTACCTTAGGCAGGAAAATGTATGGCAATGATAAGCCACAAGACCAAGTGTGGAAGGAGAATCAGTTGGAGATCTCACACAGTGAACTGCGGAGTATGGTGTTCTGTCATAGGAAAGCATGGCTTACACATGAACTCTGGTGTTTTGGCAATGTGGACCTAATAGGTTGAGGAGGAAAAGCTGGGATAGTAAAAGCTGAAGATCTGAGGTACTAGGGCTCTAACCTGTGAGAAGTGAATACGCTCTGTGTTTCATAGGCCCCGAGGTCATGTTCCAGGTCTGTTCTCTCTGGGGCTCATTCTGGGACATTAATTTTCACTCCTGACTATGTGTGTGCTCTATAGCCTACTAGCTGACCACTAACACAGAACACCATGACTTCTGCCAAGGGTAGAACTCCCTCTTCAAACTCAGCCAGTACAACCTGGGAACCACTGCAAGTCAAGAACTGTTTCTTCTAGGAGTTGTCCCATGGGAACAGCATTTGATCCCCCCTGCAACCTACAGGGTAACATTGCTGCCTCCATTTTATTGGAAGCATTAACATTCAGCAAGTAACAGTAGATGTAAAGCTGAAAATCAGGTCTGTTGACACAAAGAATATGCACGGTATATCATACTACCCCCCAAAGTACAAACAGACATAATGCCAGTTCACTTCAGAACGGCCACACATACCCTAGATCACACGTTTCCAATTTAGACTACATCTTTTCAATTTTGAGGCACCAATGCTGTATTTCTGGATATTTCCCAAAGCTCTGTTGGAAATGAAAATGTCCCCATGTCCAAACACCATGATGCAAGTGTTCAGGGTTAAAGGTATAGAAATGTAACTCAGTACTGTCAAACTGCCACTGACTTAGCACTCAGTTGTATTTAGTCAGCAAAGCCAATTGTTCAGCCAGGTCTCATTTCTGGTGAGGTGCTGATAGAACTTGGCTGTGGAATGTTCCATAAAGGCTACTGCTACAGACTTTGTGCACAGCCAGGGGCACTGCTGAGAGCCTTTGAGATATGGAGCTTTGTAGGAAGTCTATGCCCTTGAAGGGGACGCTGGAATGCTGGCCACTTCCCGGACCACCTCCTCACCACTATGAGGTGATCTTGTTCTATCCTGTGCTTACAGGATAGCCTGATACTTCAGCAAAGGCCCAGAGCAGCAAAGTCAGTTCTTCATGGACTTGAACCGATAAAATTATAAAGTAGAAGAAACTTCCCCCTTTTTGAAGTTGATTATATGCAGTATTTTGTTACAGTAACAGAAAGCTAAACAACACAGGAATTATCCTCAAAAGCTTTCCCCGTGACTTCTCCTAGATGAGAAGGGGGCATAGAATGTCCCTTGCCAACCTTGACTGATCTAAGGATGTTTCATTTGCTCACTGGAGCCTGGCTTTGTTTGTATGCTAATCATGGCCAACAGAGGGAAAGAACTGACACTCACAGTACTACAGTGTAACAACTTCCCCTTTCCTACCTGCATTCAGTTTTCTTAAAGCATTTGAATGACATCAGTCTTTGAAGTCATTGTAAGCACTCTGATAGAGGAAGAAGAGAAAGAGGCAGGGAGGGAGGGAGGGAGGGAGGGAGGGAGGGAAGGAGGGAGGGAGGGAAGAAAGGGAGATGAGGGATATGGCTATACAGGAATCTTAATGGATCCCCATATGTGGAGCATATATCCACAGTTGAGCATTCCCATATGCCTCTCTAGAAAGTGGATCCTTGGGGGTTGCCCAATTGGGCATGGTCTGCATTTCCTCCTGTGCTCTTTTATCTTCTTCCATTGTAATGGATAGTGCCTTCAGCTTGCTGCAATGTTTACCCTGCTTAAAGCTCCAATTACTCACTCGCTGTAGAACAGCTGCTTCCTTCACTATCTGCCTTTAAATCATATGCTTAAAATAGCTGTAAAGTTCCAGCATGAAGTGGTTAATAGATTCACCTTTGTTGATGTTGTTGTTGTTGTTTTTCGAGACAGGGTTTCTCTGTGTAGCTTTGCACCTTTCCTGGAACTCGGTTTGGAGACCAGGCTGGCCTGGAGCTCACAGATTTCCCCCTGCCTCTGCCTCCCCAGTGCTGGGATTAAAGGTGTGCACCATCACCACCCAGCTACTTGAAGTGCATGCCAGAAATCGAGTCCATTTCTGTTACCATATACACAAGGAGCATGGTATCTTTCTCAATAAGGACAGCTTCCCTAAAATTGACCACAGAAGAATGGTCAAAATGGGGTACAATATAACAGATACAATTTTCCAGTGCCAGGAAAACAGAGTGACAACTCGTGCCTTTCTTAAGCCATCACATAAAAAACTCCCCAGAGTGCTTCCTGACCCATCAAACTTGCCCATGAATGATAACCAACGCTCCTTTTTTGAGCACAGTGATCACGAAACTGAAAGAAACAGAGAAAAGATGGCAAGGTTGTGTCCTTAATAAATGTTCATTCACTCACTGAACAAATATACCTTAATAACAAAAATTGTTAAGACATTATTCTGATGTTAGGAGTGATGTTGGGAAATGGGCAAAATAGAAAACAGATGGACCCGTCACATCCTGCACTCAGGATCCAGCCAAGAGCACAAACTTCACTGGATATTTCCATGGGACTTTTATTATAGCAAAGGGATGTCATAGCCATTGGAAGACTGGCAAAGCCTTTTACAGGGAAAACTGAGGCAACACAGAGATGCTAATTGTGGAAAGCTATGCATGTTGGCCTGGAGAAATGCAAGGAAGAACCAAAGCTAATGTTAAACCTTTTGGGATTGAGCTCTAATATCCAAGAGGGACTCTTGGCAGCAAAGCTTGAAGAGGGTTCTGTAAGGCGCTACGGTTAATCTATCAGAAAAGACTGTCCTCCTCTGCTGGCAGTGGTACCCTGGAGGGACACTGTGAGAGAGTTCTAGAGTTAGAGAGAGTTGCAAGCTAGGAAAGAAAGATGGTATCAATCCCTAGGAACATGTTCTATCCTGCTGTTAGGACCATGAAGAAAATGGGAAGGAGCCACTTCCTGTCGTCTTCCTACTTTCTCCTCCTGGAGTCCTGAAAACAAAACCCAGACGTTTTAAATGGGGTGCTCACTGAGTCCATTTAGTGTAGCCTGCATGTGCACGGCTGTGGGACCATCTACCCAAGTGTGGTAGCCTCTCGGGGCCTGAATCCCTGAAGAAAAACGACCCTTTCTCTTTCAGTAGTAGTTAACTGTCGGTAGCTCCTCAGATAGGGATGGAACTTCAGAGCCTTAGCCCCCATCTGTTCTGGAATTTCTACTAGCTTGCTCTTGTGCTTAGGTGTGCTGGACCAATCCTGTGAATTAATATGTGCAGCTTCCCTGTCATGTCCTGCATATTGTTTTGCTAAATTGACTCGGTGAGCATTAAACTTAAACTTAAACTTATGTACAGGAAGAATGTACATAAAGTGGGGAAATGAGGTGATTGGGGGAGGGGTTGGGAGAGAGGAAATGGATTGGATCCAAACACATTATATGCATGTATGCATATTCAATAAAATGTTTTAAATAACTTCATATAATATGCTATTTACAAATTAGGAGGTTTGGGATAGCAGAATCAACTTGGGGTACGTTTTTTTTTTTCATTTTGAATCCCTGTTATTGCCCTGCAGTATGCAAATAAACTGGCTTGAAGGGTGGCTGAGAAGAACACTGATTATTTCCTAGTGTGGGCTGTTTTTTCTGGTGTGATTACTCACACAGTGACCAACCAACCACAAGCTACTCACCTCTGATCACTGCCCGGCACCTTAGGAAAATATGTGAGTTAGCTGCTGCACAGCATTGGTAGGTGGAGGAAGAATGAGATTCGGTGACTGAAAAAAGCCTAGAAATAAGAATTTATCATTTAAGTCACACAAGGGAAAGAAACGAGACTTGCCGGAAACCCTGAATGCCCCTGGAAAACCATAATCACCGGAGGGAGAAAAGTGAAGAAGTGACCCAGAGTGACAAGCCCTGAGCAGGCCAGCTACCTGGCAGTCGAGCCTGGCAAATTACCTGACCTACTTTATGGAGGAGAAGCGTGTTGCTCTCCCGTAGTTGATCCTAATATTTTGTATATAGTGCCTGGGAAAATAAATTGTATCTGTTAAAACTTCTGAAGCTAAGACGTGAATTTTATATGAGAAATGAGGCATATGTATAGCTTCCATTTTTCAGTCCAGAGATCAAATGCTTTTCCTGTGACTTTGAGAGATGTCTCCCTTCTTTGTAGTGAGTAGGCTAATAGTACAAATAAATTTATTCCGGGGTGTTTCTGATACATGGTGTGACAGCCCTATGTAGTCCATTGCTAATGGCCTTGTTCACAAGCTCCAATCTGGAAAAATATTTAATTCAACTATAAAATGACTACATTAAAAATTGAATTAATAATGATTAAAATTAAGTATTAACCATTCAGTTTAATTTAAAAATAAATCCATAGGCTTTTAATTCTTCTTATGGAGAAAAACAAACAGAGTTAATAAGCTTGACAAATATTTAATAAATATTTAAATTCACGCGCACACCCTATATGGAGAAGATAAAGAGTTAAAATGTGATCGTCATGTGTTACAGAATTGTCTTGCTGCTGTGCTTTTATGGTGTCCTTGAGTTGAACTAGAAAAGCCAGTGTAGGATAAGCTTGTGTTTTCGATCAAAGAGAAGGCACATAAACCAGAAGCAGAACTCAGTCCATGTTTTCGAGGAACCACCGAATACTCATCGTTTACCATGCTTTCACATGGAAAGCAAAGGATTAGGTTATTAAGTATGGGGCACATTCCACTCAAGCACAAATGCATAAGAACATGGGAGCAGGAGCAGCTGAAGCTGCAGCCACAAAGGCTGAGTGAGAGACTGGTTCTTCTGCAAGCCTTGCAGTATCAGCCTCCATCTGCAGGATCACCTCGTGCATACTCTGCCACCTTGTGTGATGTGTATATACTACAAGACAAAACATCTTTAGTCCTTGTTCATTAGCCCTGCACACGCTGCTTCTACACACACACACACACACACACACACACACACACAGACAGAGAGAGAGAGAGAGTCCTCTTTCAAGGGTTAATAAATCATTTGTGAAGCTTAAAGGAAGTGATTTGATTTTGTGGATACTGTTATCTTGGGAGCATGAACTGAAGATGCAGACACAAGGATACAGGCATGGGTATTTTCCACAGTGCTCAAAGGATGCTAACCGCAAGGCACCTTGGCATAGAGATAAATAGGGGCATGGAGGAGCACTACACTTATCCCAGGTCTCTAGCCAACTCTTCTGTAGCCAGCTGTTCTTGGCATTATCCCACCTGCCTCATCTACCACTGTGCAGGCATTGAGGCCAGCTCCCACACAGCCTTGGTGTTCTTATACCTCTGCTTAGTAACCACAGCAGGAGTTTGGAACAAGACATAGCAAATGACTTCTCTGACCCCTGTGACTCAACATAGGGGAATGCAGCTAGCAGCCAAAAGCTGGGTGATGCTATGAGGTTAGAGACACCATGACATGCTTAGCCACAGAACTGGGCAACATTCGATCTCCCAGACCATGCACTCTGGACAAATTTGACTGACAGCAGACCAACTGTCTTTAGGCAGGGCATGAATACTTGTCAGTATGATCTGTTTAGGCAAAGGAGCTGTTCTGAATATACACCAATTCCAAAGTCCACATCAGCTCCAATTCTTAGCATTTCTGGCTCCTGCTAACACTGTCTTAAACAAGACAGCACAGGAGGAGTGTCTGCTTGAACTGCCGTACTTGGAAAAGATGATCACTTTACATAATATCATTTCCCCTGTAAGTGCTACCACTGTTCTTTCAATTCTTTGTCTAAAGTCTCATCATTTATGACCCAGGAGTAGATGCACTGTAAACATTTCAGAGAAGGCAGCCTCTGAAGAGATGGCCCCAGAGGGGCTGCCACATTTGTTGGGCCTTGGCTTGGATCTTCATTCTACTACTCAAATGAATCTTCAAATGATCTCAACTGCAGTGTATAGGCACTAACAAAGCTTGCTGTGCTAGACTTGGTATACATAGTCAATAACATACAACGGGCACAAAAGAGGCATGTATCAGGTGCCACTCCTAATGTTATAAATGACATTTAGTCAAATACAGTCAGAAAAGAAATCAGCAAGAAGGCATATATGATTTGAATGAGAAATGAACCCCCACACACACACACACACTAGGCTCCTGTATTTGTTCACTTGGTCCCAGTTGATGGCACTGTTTGGGGACATTATAGAACCTTAAAGAGGTGAAGCCTTGCTGGGGAAGTGTATAGCTGGGGGCAGGCTTTGAGGCTTCATAGTCTGGCTTGACTTCCTTTTATGTCTTTCTGCATCTGTGTGTAAATGAAATGTGACAGGCAGCCTCTTGTTTCTGATCCCATGCAGCTTATGGCCATGCATTCTCCACCACGATCATTCAATCCCTCTATAATCACAAGACAAAACAAACCCTTGATTTATCTTCCTTAATTTGCTTTTCTCAGGATATTTTATCATAGCCTCAGAAAAGTAGCTAGTATAGGAGAGAATCTTAAGTGTATTATGTTACCTGAGACACAGTTATATAATCAAACCTTATACATTGGCTATTTTTTTCTTTTAATCACATTAGCATAAATTTATTACTAAGAGCTTAATAGGGGTATTATGATATATGTGGTGGTTTTAATGAGGATGGCTGCCATGGGCTCATGTGTTTAAATTCTTGGGAAGGATTTGGAGGAATGACCTTTTAGGGGAAGTGTGTCACTGAGGAGTGGGCTTTGAGATTTCAAAAGCTCGCTCCATTCACATTTAGTTCTCTCTCTCTCTCTCTCTCTCTCTCTCTCTCTCTCTCTCTCTCTCTCTCTCCCTCTTTCTCTCTCATAAGGATGTAATCTCTCAGCTACTGCTCTAGTGCCATGATCCCTGCCATGATGATCATGGACTCACCCTCTGAAACTTGAAATTTCTTCCAAAAATTATCTTGATCATGGTGTCTCTTCACAGCAATAAAAAAATTAATTAAGACAGAGGTTGGCACCAGGGTGGGCTATTACTGTGACAGACTGGACCATGGTGGATTTTTTGTTTGTTTGTTTTTGTTTGTTTGTTTGTTTGTTTTTTAGGAATGTGAAAGATTTCAGACTTTGGACTAGGCAACAGTTAATGCCATCAGCAGGGCTTAATGAGCCATCCAAGTAGGAACTTGGAAGAGAGTAGTTCTGAGAGCTGAGTGATCTACAGAGCCCAGCTCAAGAGGTTTCAGAGGGAAATAATATTAGCAATTGGGCTAGAAACTTTTCTTGTGTTGTTTTGGCAAAGGATGTGGCTGCGTTTTGCCCTTGTCCTAAGAATCTGACTGAGACCGAAATGAAGAGTTTTGGACAAATTTCTTTTGCAGAGGAGTTTAAGACAGCCTGGCGTTGACTCTGCTGCGTGTGGTTACCAGCGATCACTCCTCTGTGGGTCTATAATGAAAAAGAGCAAGCAGGGCAAAAAGAAATACAAAATGTAGAGTTGGAATAGAAAGAGATCACCAGGAAATTTAATGTTGGAGCCTTGGTTTGTGCTGAAAGAGAAGGAGAAATCTAATTAAGGGCATGGTGTCCACAGGGTGAGACACCCACCCAGCTAATCCTGCAATTTGCGAAAAGAAAAGGCCTCTGGGATTATCTGTTCCTAACAGGTAACAACAAATCAAAGGTTATGCAAATGTAATTCAAAGAGCAGTCCAGTTTCCATCCCAAGCAGCCAATGGAACTTGTTAGCTTTGGCCACATAGGTCTGGTTTTAAAGTCATGAAGGATACAGAAGTAAAGGGGTTGCTAAATCTTTCTCTGAGGTTAAGAAAAGCCACTGAGGATTGGCATGTGGCAGAGGAGTCCTTGCCTGGTGTCTGGGAGAGGTCATTGTATGAAGCTGTGAAAGTGAAGCCTGGCTTGTGTTAGAGACCCCAGATGTTGCAGATACCACAGCCTTGGGATACCTGCTGAGGAGAGCTTCATGCATGGAGTGGAACCAGCCTAATGGAGAGAAGTTTCCTGGAGTCAGCAAAGCCAGGTGGGAGAGGCTAGCTAAGTCCTTTAACTTCAGATAGAGAAGTAAATGATATGGAGTTTTCCCTGCTGTGTTTCGGTTTTTCTTTGGTCCAATATTTCATCCCTAAGCCCTTATTCCTCCCATTTAGAATGGTAATGTAAATTCTGTGCCATTGTGTGTTGAAAGTATGTAATGTGCATTTTGTTTTATAAGAGGTTATAAGAGGCTTTGGACTTTGAAACTGTGTTGAGACTGAAAGACTATGGGGACTTCGAAGCTGGACCAACTGTGTTTTGCATTATGATATGATATAGGTGCCAGGAGTAGAACATGGTGCTTTAAATGAGAATGGCCTCCAAAGACTCATATATTTGAATACTTGGTTCTCAGTTGGTGAAACTGTTTGGCAAGGATTAGGGGGCATGGCCTTTTGGTGGAGAGTTGTATCACTGGGGAGTGGACTTGGAGATTTCAAAGCCCTTGCCATTCCCAGTTAGCCCTCCCTCTGCTTCTCTCTGCCTCATGCTTATGGATACAGATGTAGGCTCCCAGCTACCGCTCTAGCACCACGCCTTTTTCTTTCTGCCGTGCTCTCCACCATAATGGTCATGGACTCTGAAACTTTAAGTTTCTTCCCTAAGTTATCTTGGTCATGGTGTCTCTTCACAACAATGGAAAAGAAACTAAGACAGTACATTATCTTGTATTGTGTTAAGATGTTTACAACAATAAAGTTCAAACTGCAGAATTTCAGATCATGGTTTAGTGGTATTATCACTGATAATTTTCTAAATATCTTCATTGTTCTTATTGCCAAAGCTGCTGGTGGCAGACCCAGAGTCATTTTTCTTCAAAGCAGATCAGGCAACAGTTACCCAGAAGCAGGCTTTTATTACGTGAATGTTGCTACCAGCCCTGATTCTTGTTTGCATCGAAAGTAAGTGTAGACACTTCAGCCCCCAGAGAATATTACCTTTACCCCACTCAAAAGTCAGACACCCTGTGGCCTCAGGGCCTAAGGCTACCCAGGGCCAGATTCAGTTCCCTCCCCTCCAGCCCACTCCAGATTAGAAGAGGTACTTTTCTTAGCCTAACCAAGCACTGGCTGACTTTCTGAGTGTCCTGGGTCACACTAGCACTCACTCCATCCCATATACCACACCCCTATTACAGAATTCCATGGGGAAACAATATTACATAAAAATACATTGCTTTCTCTCCTCAGCTACAGTCTAAATGAAAATGCCCTTGCATTATTAGTTGTTGAAAACTGCAGCTCTTCTCAGAACTTATAAAGTTCAAGGGTGAGGTGATTATTGCCTATACCTTGTGTCTTCGGGTACTTGAACTTCAAAGGGAAAAGTGTGTCTTCATCACTGCCCCAGCTTCAGACAGGATCTCAGAACAGGCACATCTCTTACTTGAGTGCCCAAATGAATGAACACACACATCTCTACCTGGGTAAAAAGTCTTCCAGAAACTGTCAGGGGTTAAAGATGTCTGTTCAGGAGAGTATCATTTTGCTTAATCTTCCACAATGACATCCGTGATCTTTTAAATAGTTTCTGCCACCTGCTTCTATATTGGTTATCAACCATTTCTTTTCTGTCAGATTTTTTTTGTGTGTTATATTTAACTGAGATCCTAGAAGAAATTTAACATCTCCTGATCAGCATCTTTTAATTAACATATTGAGTCTCCACAACTGTCAGGGTAAATTGCAGTATTCACTGAAGCTACTAATACTGACAGAATTGGAAAATACTAGAATATTAAAACAACTGGTGCAAATAAAAAATCAATTTCCAGAGAACCCTTACAAGACAGGAAAACAGAAAACAATGACCGGAAAATGATTTCTGTTCGTTTGAGAGCACTGTCTGAATCCTTGTGCAAAGTGATGAATTTTGGAAGCCTTCCAGGTCAATAACACGTATCTACTCATTTATGCAACGTGTAATGGCATATGAAGTTCTCAGAACGCTGCCTGGCACATGGCAAGCAAGCCGGCCAATATGTTAAAGGAGAAGTTTGAAAAGAACAAAGCTTAGAAGTATTTAGGAGCACAAAGATTTAAAAAAAAAAAAAAAAAAGAAAGAAATGTATTGTCAAGATGAAAAATTAGATGCTGTAATTTAAAAAAAAAAAAAAAAAACTCCAACCATATTCCTTTAAGATGTGATTTATTGACTGCTTGATTACCACAAGGAGGTACTATACATACTCTCTACTGCCACAGAAAAATGGAACCAGAAAAAAATATGTGCTTAAACTTCAGGATTTTGTACAAAATAAAGTAGCAAACTCCACTAACATAGCGTGAATGTAGTAGGTTGCCGACACTGGAAAGACTGGGTCCTAAGTACAAAAGCGTTTCTGGCCCGAGTGTCTCCGCAAGGTATTGACGACACAGAACAGACTGAGAGGGGGGAACCCTGAGTCCCATGATGTTCAGGAGATCTATGATTGATATGTAATGGAGCAAGAAGACTCCCCAATTAATCTAAATTTTCCTCCATTATTTAAAGGAACAAAACAAATTGGTAGAAGCCGAACATCAAAAGACAGTACACAGCCCGGGCAGTCCTGACTGTGCTAGCCTCCAGGGGTACCTGTCTTCTCATCTATCATGGCTTTGCAAGCAAGAGTCCAGGGTAGAGTGCAGAACAGTTCTTCTGGGGCGCTGGAGAGAGCAAGAGTGGATATTTAAACGTGGCGGGATCCAACAGCCCACTGCAGCCCGCATGTAACCATGTCCCCAGTTCGCTGAAAACGATAATCCCTCTAGGTTAAGACTAAGAGAGCTAGAAAGACAGCAAGACATTCTCCGAGGAAAACCTGTGATCAAAGAGTCAAAAGCTAAAAGCTTGCGATCTTGAACAGTGAATTGAGACCCTCTGGGTTCAGCAGCACCCTTTTACAGTACATCTGAGGAAAAAGTCTGTTTCCTGTTTCCAAATGTGGCCTGAGAACAGCAGCCGCAGGATCACCTGGGACCTGGAAGAAATGCACATTCCAGTCTGCCTGGTCCTTCAACTCAGGGACTGAGGACAGAGGGTCATGGTCCTGTCACAGCCCTCAGGCAGTTCTAAAGCTCACTGATAGGTAAGAACTTCCGCTCCAGGGCAGTGGTGATCAAGTGTCTCTGGAACCCTGTCTGTACTGATCCTTAGTCATTCTGTTCTGGTCCAATAAAGTATTCTAGTTCAGAAATTAGGTCATATTCCAAATGAAATGGCCAAGTAGTTAAGGTGGAAGGAAGGTTCTCTATGACATAAGATAATGAAGGAAACATAAAAACTGTGAAATGATTTACAATTAATATATGACTATGACATTTACCTTATGAAATATGAGCTTCTAATATACTGCAGCTGAAAAGGAACTAAATATCACTCATGATAACTAATCCTAAAATTAAATAAGTGACCTACTAAAATCTAAAGCTATTTTAGATAAGACTATGCCCTTATTCTCAGCTGAATGTTTATATTAAATGAGATTTTTTTTTTTTTTTTTTTTTTAGCTAGGTACAAGACAGAACTCTATGGATGTTAGCCACTACTTCTGGGTGTGAGTAATGTTGATATCAATACATCATTCATTATAAAAATGTGTATGAGGTTCCTAAATCAAATACTAACACTAGAAATATAGGGTATATATATATATGACTTCCATTATGATATATATATATATATATATATATATATATACACATACATACACAAAAAGAAAAAATTAGGACACAGTCTTTGAAACTAAAACTAAAAATAATGTTTAAAATGAACTCCTTTTACTCAAAAAAGAAATAGAACTATCTTCCTTAAGACAATTGGGTTAACAATAAAATCAATCCATATCAGCCAGGTGGTGGTGGCACATGCCTGTAATCCCAGCACTTGGGAGGCAGAGCCAGGTGGATCTCTGTGAGTTTGAGGTCAGCCTGATCTACAGAGAGAGATCCAGGATAGGCACCAAGCCTACACAGAGAAACCCTGTCACAAAAAAAAAAAAATAATAATCCATAACAGCAAATGATATTTTCATGTATTTGTTGCTGAATTTCAAGATTACAAATGGCATAATTTAAAATCACATATACACTATGAGATACATAAATTGAATATTCTTTATCTCAAATACTTGGGACCAGAGTGTTCAGAGACCTGATTTGGGAATGTTTGTGCATGCATAGAGATATCTTAGTGAAAGTGCCCAAGTATAAATACTAGCCTCTTTTATCTTTCATGTATGCTGTGTACATATAGCACAAAGCCCACTGTAATGGAGCAAGCCCATTTTAACTGATATTTTAGTACATCTGTGTTTTGACTCTGACTTGTTGTATAAGGTTAGGTGTGGAATTTTTCACATATGGAATCATGTTGACATTTAAATAGCCTTAAATTTTGGATCATTTCTGATTCAGAGTTTTGTATTCAATTTGTATATAAGACTATTCAATCTGTGTATAAGAATATTTAATCTATATATAAGATTACTTGATCAGTATATAAGAATATTCAATCTATATGTAAGAATATCTATGTGTATGTAAGAATATCGATCTGTATATAAGAATATTCAATTTTTATATAAGAATATCTATCTGTATATAAGAATGTCAATCTGTATATAAGAATATTTGATCTGTATATAAGCTTGTTTGGTGAGCTGCTAGGGAATATGTATCTTACGGAAACCAGCCATTCCCTCTAGGGAGCTAAAACTGGAGAGTAAGTAGACAGCTAGGAGATATATTGCTTTGTAATTTGTTTCCCTGATTAGAAAAAACAAACATCCAGCCATATATAAACTCCAAAAGTTCATGAATGATAGTGGAGGCTCAGAATTGCAGATGTTGACTCAATGGGAGTAACTGCTCACAGAGGCACTGTAAGAAGAGCAGCCCAGGATCCAGAGGGCTCCACATTTTGCCTGAGACACATAGATGTTCCTTTACCGAGACCTCCATTCTTGGGCCACCTCTTCTATGGCCCATGCCTTTGATTCTTTAACCACTCTGAGGAACAGAGGCACAGCCATGCTTTTCCTTTTATATAGCAAGAGCTTTTGGGGTGCCACTCATCTTTGTTACAACCCTTTGTCAAAGCTGGGGGATTCTGATGACCTGATCATTCTGGAATTTGCAGCCATAAGGATGGGCTTGGTGATTGGAATGGACATAAATGGGCTTTCCCTTCAAATAGCACTCACAGAGAAAATGAGCATAATGGGGCTCAAGTCAAGTGAGAGACAAGACAGGTGTCTGTGGGCCACTTGCAGTACTTTCCTGGAACTGGTATCCAATTGTAGAGGAAGTCCCATTATAGCTGTGGATAAAGTCTTAACTTAAGTACAGGTCTAGAAACTCACTCCTCCTTATTTAAGAAGACATTTGTATCAAAGGCACAAGCAAGCAAAATTTAAGAGCAGAAAAGCAGCACGATGTAGTGCTGAAACAGCACTCTCTGGAATCAGTCCCCTTCCTCTTCTTTGGTTTCTACCTGCAAAGATAAAAGCAATCTCATACAGTTCTTACAAGACCTACTTGACTGATATCTACAAAATGTTTAAAACAGAATTCCCTTATTAATATTATTTGGATAGATGCAAAGTGGCTTTAAGTGGATAGTTTCAAGGTTATGTCTACTCTCTTTTCTCTGATCACACAAGAAGCCGTGATTTTACAAAGACCACAGTGATTTCAACATATCTCCCTTCCAGAAAAACTACCTCAGAGTATTGGATTGAAAAATCCATTAGGAATTTTATGTTGTTGTATATTTACCTAAATTACAGGCAATACATGTGTATGCATTTACATGCACAGTTCAAATGAGGTTATCCCACTTGAGCTGATACTACTCCTAAGAGCCACAGACAACCTAACAAAAACTCTAATACCAAGCATGAGGGACCCACTTTTAAGTTGTAAGTAGGGGGAGTACAAGAGATTCCCTAAACAATATAGACTGTTACTGTTGCCCTTGGTGGCCTCCCATACACAGTGAAGACACCATACACTTCAGACACAAGACCTAGAGAACATAAGTTGTGTCTTACCTGAAAACTCCACCTCTGAGAGGTAGCTTCTACAGTACTGGAAGGAACTATTCAAGCTTCCAAGGGAGGGAAGCAACCAATAGTCTTATCCAGATGTAACAACTGTGAAACACAACAAGCATGGCACAATAACCCTAAGGTACAAAAATTGCACTCATTATGGTGGTCACCAACAGCTCCCTAATTGGAGTTAAGGCCCATTCAATAGGAGAGAAATCATGCCCGGTACTAGAAAGCTAGCCAACCACCCAGAGCTAACGAGATCACAGATCTCAGAGTGATATATATATATATATATAGATAGATAGATAGATAGATAGATAGATATAGATAGATATAGAGATATAGATATATAGATATATAGATATAGTGTGTGTGTGTGTGTGTGTGTGTATGTGTGTGTGTGTATAACAATAAGAACTAAAGAAAAAGAGGCCATGATTTGAGAGGGATCAGGGGAACATGGGTGGGTCTAGAGGAAGAATGGGGGAAACGATATGATTATATTTTAGCTATATTTTTAATTGTGTTGTTTTTAAGGAGAAAGAAAAGTAGTGCCTTGCAGACACATGGGGTACAGTCTCTTTGGACCCTGTCCCTGGATTCATCATAGCTGGCTATCAGACAACAAGAGCCTATTGACTGTTTCATTATGAGAATTACACAAATTAAACTCACCAGAATACATAGGCATGCTTGGTAAATTTTGTGGCCAAATATTATTACTGTTTAAAAAAAACATAAGCAAATTAGTATTTTAGGAAAATAATGCTTAGAAATAAGCTCAAGCAGTCCTCTTGTTAAAAGAGGCAGAAGCAGCAAATAAGAAAAACACAGAGCCAAAAAGACAGCCAAGGGAAATATTTGAAATGTCTTCTAAAGTTTACTATGAATAATTACAAGAAAAGAAATTAGCCTCAAAATTTAGGAGAGTTTCTGGGGAAAAGAAACCCTTTAATTACCCAAACTGACAACAGGAACAAAAGGAACAAGAGTAGCACTGGGAAGTGATTGGCAGGGTTACTGAGGAACACCTCTCATGGCAGCCTCTGGCCCATCAACCAGCGAAGCCTTCCACATATCCAAGGAGCAAAGACCTCTGGAGTCAGATATAGGTAGGAACTGTAGTGAAGTTGGAAAGCATGCGCAGAGAGAACAGAGATGCACATCCTGCACCAAAGCCAGCAGAGTTCATGCAAAGTGACCATAGTAACTGACTTCACTGGGAACACAGATACCCCCATCCTAAGTACTATAAATATTTGCACACACAGCAAATGTAATAAAAATACTTTAAAGAGAGGATTAAATGGCTATTTCTTTGATATTATTAATAAAAACATTTTCCAAGTACTAGCATTTTATTCTATAGGAATATATGGTTTTTCCCAGAGAAGAGTTTATTATGACAATGTCTTCTAAAATATTAATAGGTACAGTTCTTAAACAAAATTGTAAAATTTTGTTTAATTATTTATTGATGAGTCTGTGTGTGTGTGTTTGTGTGGGA
The DNA here is from genome assembly GCF_903995425.1 of Onychomys torridus. Lineage (NCBI taxonomy): Eukaryota > Metazoa > Chordata > Mammalia > Rodentia > Cricetidae > Onychomys > Onychomys torridus. Next base: position 53,582,363 of record NC_050444.1, read on the forward strand.
GAGCATACATAGGGGTACCACACTATACATGTCAAAGGACACTTGGCATAGATAGATTCTCTCCTTCTACTATGTGGGTCCCAGGGATTGAACTCACGGTGTCAGACTTGGTGGCAAGCACCCTCCCCTGCTGAATTACTTCCTGGGCCTAGTCATAGTTCTTAAAACACAAAGTATGGGGATTCCTTACCCAGACAAGCAGAGGAGAGGCTGGGTTGAACAGTTCACATGCTTTTAACAGCAGTTTCTTGTAAGCATTTGTATGACAGCATGAACTGCAAGTCTCAACAGAATGCAGCTTTCTGTTGTTGCTGCTGCTCGAAGCAGTAGACCCATCAGAACAGTTTGGAAAATGCCACCCTAAAATGTTACCTTTTTATGTTCACATTAAACAAGGATGCTTGCTCTCTTGCCACTACTTACATGGGTTTAAAAATCCTGACTTGAGAGAGAAGAATAACAAAGAAACAAAATTAGATAGGAACAGCAAAGGAAAGCAAAGACATAGATAAACAATACCATTTTACATGCATCTGCTATATGTATAATTGTCCAATTTGTAATTCATCCATGTTTATATAACCAACAGCAATAACATCCATACAACTTCATACATCATGGTGAAAAGGATAGGTTTCAAGAAAAAATACAATAGAAAATAGTTTAATAAAGAAACAAATATATGACATCTCTACTTGAGAAGTTGGTATATTACAAGCATTTTTTTTTAAATTTTGAACTTAACAAGAAGACCATAAAGTTGACCTTTAAAAAAAAAAAAAAAAAACATGAAACCAGATTCACTCATACCTTGATTGTAGCTGAAAGTTTTCCTGTGTCTCACCCAGTCCACAGCTGCTCAGACCCAAGTAAACATACAGAGGCTTATATTAATTGAAACTGCTCGGCCATTAGCTCAGGCTAACTACTGACTAGCTCTTACACTCAAACGCAGCCCATTTTTGTTAATCTATATATCTGCACATGTTCCATGGCTTTACCTGTATGCCATTACATGGTGTTCCCTGGATACTGAACTGGCGTCTCCTGACTCAGCCTTCCTCTTCCCAGAATTCTCCTTGTTTGCTTATCCCACTTGTACTTCCTTCCTGGCTACTGGCCAATCAGCATTTTATTTATCAACCAATCAGATTAATACACTCACAGCATACAAAGTGATATCCACAGCACTTGGTAAATCATTTTGGAAATCAATGTGACAGAAAAAAAGAAAAAGAAAACCCACAACTCTTTAGTTGGCTTGAACTGGAAATTCAACTTTGGAGAACTATCAAAAGGAAATAACTGAAAATCTTGATGTGACAAGGTAGTCTACATTACATTATTTATGAAAACCAGAGCAGAAATCATAATAGCTGCCACTCCAGCTCACACATTTATTGGCTGTTCAAATATGAAAACTTAGATGTGAAGAGATGAAAAACTTGCCTTGATCACAAAATCAAAAAACATAATTGAGATAGCCTAATTCTGGCAAAGCCCCCTCTCTTGTTACTACCCTTAAGCAGCCATGAATACTAGAAATGGGCCACAGAGACATTTCTCATCTCTTCTGTAGAGGATGAGCCACCATGGTATGATGTTGAAGATTGCACTACAATAGATGTTTATAATAAAACAGAAATGCAAAGAAGCTATAAGTACATATGCATACTGTAACAACTGCCCAGGAAAATCCACATGTCAGAAAAAAAAAGAAAGGACTGGAAAGAAACATATCAGAACACTCATATTCTGCTCTCAGAGTGTGAACTTTATGGATAGTACATTTTCTCTTGTTTCCAATTTGTGGGTAATGGAGTCCTATTAATTGCATCAAACAACAATAAACCCATAAACTGAACAAATAGTAAGGATATTGTAACACACAAAAGCAAACTCCAGAAAAGGGACTGGGGCAGGAGCAGTGACTAATTCAAATGTTACCTCCCTAGCAGCTCCTGTGTGCTTGTCCATTTATGAACTAAATAAACAGATGGTGGTTAGATTCAAGCATGGCCACATATTATATTTAGCCTTTTGCAAGAAACTACATGATCTCCAAACAGCTTTGGACAAGAAACTAAGATACCTTATCTGATTGAAATTACAGGGGAGATAGGAAAAGTACAGGCTCCATTTTGAAGTTTGGTTTCAGCTTTGTACTCTATTGATTTTATAATGTCCAGAGCAACTAAATGCAACAAACACATAATATGCCACGCAATATGCTGTCTGAAGTTACTTTGGTCATCACCTAAATTTAGAGAAGAGGTAGGGGACACAGAGACACTATCAAAAAAATTGATTTTCTGCAGCTAATAACCTACGCTTGGTGACTGAACACAGTATCCAAACTCACCATTCCGTGTGCAGATCATTTCCCCGGCCTTCCCTGCTGTTCCTAGACACTCCCACAGCTCTCCAGCTGCCACCAGCTAACTCCTCCTCTTCAGATTCTGAAGACCGCACAATTGAAGTTCACAACATGCCCCAGTAATTTGTGTTGCATCTCCGACCCTCTGTGCTCCACTGCCACTGTGCTGCAGAAATTAAAGTCTCGGGGAAGGAACGCGATGACATATCCTTCCAAGAAACTGAATTTTTCTCACTAGAGACAAAAACACTTGAGAGGACACTTTGTTGCCAACATAACATTGCCTGGACTTTAGGAAAACAGTTTGCCTTGGATTCAGATCCCAGCTCTCCTCTCTAGCAAGGTTATTCATCACTGTGTTATTCTTAGGGTTGGATGAAATAAGGCCAACAGCATTAGACTCTAGGGAGGAGCCAGCCCATCTGGAGGAAACCTACATGAAACACCGAGGCACAGTGGAGCCATATGCAGACGCTTGGCAGTTCATTTAAGTAGAAATACCCACAGAAGAAGGAGGACACTGAGAACAACCAAAGGAAAAGGTCCAGGAACTCTTGATGATGCTTCTACTCTTCAGCCTTTCAGTCTTGAACAGCTGCTGAGTGCGCAGAGATGAAGACACAGAAACAGGATAGACAGCCCGTGTGACTGGGCCATGTGTAGTCTACCAAACACACAGTGTGAGGAAACCAGAGTCTTCATTAAGACACACCCTGGCTGCATAGGAATGATAAGGTATTACAATTCATGTTTTTTCAGTTTGTCTTTCAAAGCAAAATAATTCAATATTGTTAACAATAGCCCACTCCATAGCAGGCGCTGCTGGCCGTGAAGAAGTGACAGTGATCTTACATGATGCAGAGCATGACCTTCAGATTCTGGTACCAGGTGAAGGAAACAGTCCAGACCAAGAATCAAGAGAGAAACAAATAGAGAGTGAACCTAACTGAAACAAGAGGGTTTTCAAGATCTTTTTGAAGAGTCAGAATTTTCATGAGGATGTTCTCCTGTAATTGTCAGGAGAAGTAGCATCATGATAAAATGAGTAATAATCAAATTTATTAGTGAAAAGTACCTGTTGTAGACTTCTGTGTTCATTAATATTTACTCAAGTAGCCTTTGAACAATCTTCAGTCAAAATTTCCCACTCATATAGTGCTTGCATCTCCTGTTCCTTTCCTTCCTTCCTCTGCCAATTGACACCCATTCCCTAGACGTGATCCCTCAACCACTAGACCAAAACTCCTCCCCTGAGGCTGCAGCCGCTCAAGGGTTGCTTGACACACACACCTTGCATCAAGCATAAGTTGTAATTGACAAATAGACTTACTCCTCCCAAGAGGAATAGACACCTTGCATTTCTACCACCTCTTTGCTGATCTTAAGAGCATGTTTTAGAAGGAACCAACCTAAGCTCCTAAAATCCCATGTCCTTTGAGGGCCATTGCCATTAAGGTATATTCTCTGAGTATCTAGACTCCAGCTCACACACTGTGTGACTTTTGCATCACAGCTAGCATCTGGTAAAAATAGAAAGCTCAATGCAAAACTGACATCAAAATCAGAACTTCTTGAAGATTCTGGGTCTCTTTGACCACATGTCTTTAACTTCTAAGTGTTACATCTAAGCTAATTTTTAAAGCCAGTGGGTGACGCATTGTAACTTCAGATTCAAATAGAATACAAAGGCTGCAGTCCCACCTTCTCAAAGCCAGTTTTCCATTCAGTTCTTCTTTTAAAAACAAAGAAGATAGAAAAGTCAATTAACTTTTAAAAATCCTATTGCTGGGGCTAGAGAGACAGTCCAATGGGTAAAATGCTTGTGGTGTAAGAACAAATGACCGGAGTTCAGATCGCCAGAACCCACACACATACAAGGCTCTGGGTTCAGCTGAGAGACTCTGCATCAGTTGATAAGGTAAAGGGCAATATAGGAAAACTGCCAACATCTGCTTCTGGCCTCCAAATGCATACCTGTGCACCTGAACACATTCACACAGGTACGCCCCTACACATGTGAACACACACACATACATACACACATCTCACATGTACAAGTTGTAATTTTATTGTAAAAGACCCTATTTAGCCCAAACTAAAGACAATAAATCACTATCCATAAGCAACCTGTATCTGTACTCAGAACCAACAGTACAGAAAAGCTCTACCACTGCCTGGTCAGGTCTAGTTCAACTGGGTTTCCCAATACATGAGCTAGAAACCACAAGCAGAGTCAATGTGCTAGAGACAGATGTGCCTCACAGCCTGGAATCTGAACAACTCTCTGCCAGAAAATTAAGCTTTAAACGAAACATTAATTGGAGAATAGAGAGATGGCTCCATGGCTAAGAATACTTCCTGCTCTTCCAAAGAACCCAGGTTTGATTCCTAGCACCTACTGGCAGCTCACAGACAGTTCCAGAATATTCAAAGCTCTCTTCTGTCCCCTCATGCACCAGGCATACAAATGGTCCACGTAAAATAAAAATATATTTTATTTTAAAAGAAACAAAAGTTACAGGGCTAACACCATGCATAAGAAGATATGGATATTAATTCAGTTATATGCATAACTTTCTGGCAAAGGCATATATTCTATAATAAGAATATAGTGCAGGAATACTATGAAACAGTCTCTAACGATAAATACAACTTCTGTGGGTGTTTGTAAAAATAGCATATAGAGAATGAAATGTAAATCATTGCCAAACTAAACATGATTTGTCCAAACAAAGGCACCTCGGTGACTGTTGAGGGGCTCCTGTGATTTTACAAATGATTATGTACGTGTAGGTAAAAGAAAACAGAAACACTCTCACTCAGACATGGTAATGGACCTATTCAAATAGGAGATCATGGTTAATTGATTCCAGGGCAGAGATACTTAATCTGGAGCAGTGACAATATCAGCCCAATAGATAAAGCCTTAGTCTAGTCAAAATCTTCATTGAAAATTGCACTATACTGATGATAGAATACAGACTTGTTCTTTTATTTTCTCGGAAAGAACACATACATATTACTTTGTTCCTATCCTGGAAAAGGGAGTGATGGAATGTGTCCACCTTTCTTAAAGGTGGTTCCTGCACCTTTCCCTACAGGCTATACGAGCAGCCACTCAGCGGCAAGCAAATTCCACCAAGAGTGCCTGAAGCACCACCAGGCCAAGAAAATGCTCTTTGTTGAGAACCAAATGATACCTGTGGGAATGGTTCCTATAGACCCATAAGTTTAAATATTTGATCTCCATTTGGTGGCTCTTGGGGAGGATTAGTAGCTGTGGCTTTGCTTGAGGAAATATGTTACTGGGGATGGGCTTTGAGGTTTTGAAAGACTCACAGCATTTTGAGTTCACTCTCTGCTTGCTACTTGCAAATGAAGATGTGAGCAGTTGACACCTACCTCTGTGCCCTCTCTCCACCACTAGAAACTCTAACCCTCTGGAACCAGAATCATTAGCCTAATTAAACTCTTTCTTTTATAAGTTGTCTTGGTCAGAGTGTTTTATCAGAGCAATAGAAAAGTAACTAATATAGTACTTCTATTATCTCCTAAGTGGCCTGAGGATGCAGTTCAGTAGTAGGGCACTTGTTTACCATGAATAAAATGTATAAGGCCCTGGGTTCAAACTTCAGCACCTCATTAAAAATAAATGTGAAACCTGGTTATCTCCAGTTTTCTAAATAGGATTAACAAAGTGTCCCTGATGTGAATAAAAAGCCGTAAATTAGAACAGTAGTTATTCCAGAGCTGCTATCATTTCCTGAATCCACTTAGAGGAGACAAGAGATGAGGCTCAGGACTCAGTCTGTGAGCATGTCCACTTGGCTGGCGAGACCATGGAACCTAGAGAAGAACCTGTGCTGCCATGTTCCCAAACCAATGTAACCTCTAACTGTGTTCTAAATAGCTCTCACCACTCCCATCAATGAAACTTATTTTTAAAGAAGACAGAGACCGTTACAGATCACCACAACCGATCACAATTCAGAGAACAACTGTAAATGGGGTACCCAGACCCAATTGCTACATCTACAACACAACCCCTACACCTAAAGCCCAGAGAACATCACAGAAAGGACAGAAAGATTGTAAGAGCCAGAGGTGAGGACACCTGCTGTGGGGTATAAGTCAGGGAATCTGTACCCACAAACTTTCAACAATGTGGTTGCCTAGACCTGAACAACGACATTAGTTGCCATGTCGATATGGATGGTACAAATCTCGTGGGGCCTCACCCCTAGATGGATAGTTATAGGCAATTGACTTGTGAGAGAGGGAGAGTTAGTCTCCCCAGCACGTGACCTAAAAATATCTATATACATGCAACAATATATGACTCAGCAGGTTGCACTTGTATATTGTGTGTGTGTGTGTGTGTGTGTGTGTGTGTGTGTGTGTGTATGAGAGAGGAAGAGAGAGCAATTATTAAATAAAAAGAGGTCATGAATTTGACAGAGATGGGGCGACACAGAAGGATTTGAAGGTAGGACAGGGAAAGGGTACACATATGTAAAATTTTTTGAAAAATAGTTATTAAAGATGATCAATCTGTTCATGTGTGCTTTATAGGCCTCAAATTTGAAGGGGCTTTATTGCTATTATTATTAACATCATTGTTATTATTAGTATTTCAAATATGAAAAATTTGCAATTTCAACTTGGGTTCCTGGGACCAGCATAAGGTTTGTAGCTACATCTTCTATGGAGATTGTGTGAATTGAGACTTACTGAAACCATATGAGGGAAATACTTATGAGGAAAAATTTTCCTGTACAAATATCCACATAGAATTGGAAATTGTTATTAACAAAAGCAGTGATTCTCAGACATTAGTGTTTATAAAGGTCCTCTTTTTAACATTTATTTATTTTATGTGCATGCATGTCTGAATATATGGATGTGTGCCTTTCAGGGGTCCACACACAGATGGTCTTGGTTTCCCTAGAACTGGGGTGATATTGTAAACCACTGCATGGGTTTGAAGGTCCAAACCTGGGCCTCTGCAAGAGCCACCAGTATTCTTTCCCACCAAGCCATCTCTCCATCCCTAAAGGTCCTCTTTATTAGGTCAAGGTCAGGTCTTGGAGAGCAAGGAGCAGGAACTGTCTTATTTCTTTCTCTTAAGCTATAATCCGCTAATCCTGGGATAAAACACTACGCTAAACTTGCCCTCCTGCTATCCATGAACTTCATTCTTTGTGTTCAGTAGACAAAGGACCTAGAAGCCACTGACTTTTGATTTTTCCCCAGACTTTGGCACTCTGAGTGATGCTCACCTGAGGTAAGAGAGCAAGCCTCAGTTACTCTCAAAACCCCTCCATTTCCTGTATCAGTCTAAGTGTGTTTGCATGTGTGCAATGAATCCTAATACAACAACTGGAGCTGCAACTAGACATGGGTATTTTTGCATAAGTACTCCTGCTTATTTTGATATGTATGCCAAGAACCATGCTTGTAAAACACTACTGGAGTTTTGGGTTGATATGACAAAATGATTTGGGCCATAATTACTCTCACAGACGAAGGATGTGTTTCAGCTATACAGAAGTCAGCTAGCTCTATTAATGGCGGTGTGATTGATATGGTTAATTGATAGGAGACCAAAGTTGTAGCTAAAATCATTGGGAAATACAGTGACCACCTAAGCTACAACTAAGAGTATAGCACCAAACCCAAAAATCTCTGCTTCAGCCCTCTCTACACTTCCCACTTCAAATTTTCTTACTAAAAAAAAAAATAGTATCTATCTAAACTGCTGTTTAAGTGGTACAAATTACTCCTCAGGAGCAAACTTGGACTTCCCATGTTCTGCAGGGCTGGGGAGCGGTAGCTGCTCCACCTAAGTCAGAAGTTTCTTCTGCAGCAGCCCATCCCTGCTCACAGGACCTTCTGTTCTCCCTTAGAACTCCTCTGCTTGCCAGGAAACCAGCTGCTCTAGCATCTTCCTGGGGGTTACTCTTGGCTTCTTGCTTTGCTGGAAGTTCAAAACCCTGTTCCCTAAACATGTCCATACCTGGGGATCAGGCGAAACTTATTTCTTTAACTTTGTATTTCTGAAGTTCCCCAAATCCACTTCTAAAGACAGGAAGAGAAATTTCAAGAAATATATCTATATTTCATCCCTGGAATATGTCTGCTGTCATTCCAGGAGAATGGTCCTCCTAACACACCTCTGCATGCTCTTGATACAGCAAGTACGCCCTTCACATTAACACTAATGGAGGGTAGACTTGTGCCCTGAGGAGATAATGGGCCAGCCCACCTGAAGAAATAAGCCCTCTAAATGCCTGAGGCAAATTGGTAGCTGCCCAGGAAAGAGCCCAGCAGGAAGCTGGTACAGTCCCACTGTTAAGTCTGTCCCCTGTATTTCCACCCACCTTGCGTCTGCCATTCTGAGACCAGAGAAGTGGAATGCACTCCAGCTATGCTTTATCTGGAAATTCTTAGCTTTCATCTTCATGGAAAGAAAGAGATTTTGAAAAGAAAATGTAAATGAAACCTTATTAACCATTTCTTACGTTGCTACTGGCAATGAATCAGAAGGCAACCTGCCAAATGCAGTGTGAGCTGAGCTGGCCAGCCAGACTTAAAATCTTAGAGCAGTCTGGGCAGAGCTTTGGCTTTGGTGGTTCACAGACTGGCTGGTTTCTGCTGGTCACTCAAACAGAACCTTACCAGATATAAGGAAACTTTGTCTGGCTTTGTCATTGTCAACATTTCCTTCAAAACTGACTGAAGCCCATCAAGCATGTTCATCCCATGTCAATAAAGTGCCTCTGTGAAGAAATCAAAGCTTTATTGCCTTACCTTCCACACTAGGTAGACTCTGGTGACCACTGACCTTGCAGCAAGTTGCAATAACAATCAGAAGGGGCAAAGAATCAGAAAACTAATTTCACTGGGAAGGAAAAAAATTATCCACGTAAGTACAAAGAGGGCAGCAATCACGTATTTGTATCATACACTGGCATAGCATTTCTGGGTTGTTTTTAGGTATGACAAGGCTCTTCTCTTTCTCAATATAATTGAGCCAGCCTTTCTGCAGTGAAATATTTGAAGCAATGGAAACACAACTGTAATGCTTGCTATAAGAAATCTCAGACTCAAAGACCAAAGTGCTCTCTGCTTCCTGGCAAGAGTTTGTTCTTTTAAACTAGAGTCAGCGTTCTTGGCTTACAAGAGGACCGACCACAGCAATAATCCTCTTTCCACAGTTGCCAGCATTGAGTTTATATCTCCTAATTCCACCAACTTGTCCTGCAGACAACCTTTCTTTCTCAATCCGAACTCCCAGCTGCCCTAAAGTTCCCTTTGTCTTCAGAGTTCCAATTGACTTTTAGAAATATGTTCATACTTTAACCATTTTCTTTCCACAATTAGTTTTTTTACAGTCACGGCAGACAGACAAGTAAAAATACATCTAGAATAACACTGCTATTTACTGATAATTATAATACCTTGGGTGTGTATGCAAGCTGTGTGCCAGACACTTACAGTCACTTAGTAAGATAATTCTATTGCAAAGCATGTATTGTACTGCTTTGATAAGTAGAATATCTGCAGGGAGAGTCAGTACCTTACCCTGATTCTCACTGCCAATATCTGGAAATCTGTGGATTCCAAATACAGTCTCCTTGATAACAACATCCGCAGTCTCAGCCATCACAGCACCCCTTCATGAGTTAATGGGTCTCTTCTCTCCCAAGTTAAATTCTACTAGACTTGACATTACTAGACAGGAAGAAAGCACATAGAGGACAATGTCTGAAAAATTTCTTGGTTTGATTATTTTTTTTTTAACCATGGCCATGCTAACCACCTGTTACTGTTACTGTTATTTACACATCTTTACTTTTACTTGTAGGCTGGCATTGAACTCACTATGTTGGACAGACTTGCCTCAAACTGTGGCTATCCTCCAAGTGTTAAGAATTTAAGTTTGTGTCACCACATCTGGAATATAGTAGCATAGCATTGTAGTACAATCAAGTGTCTATGTATCAACTCCATAGGATTGAGAAATGTCTAGGCATTGGTGAGACATACCTTTGGGTGTGTCTGGGAGAACGTTTCCACGTCACATGTGCTGGGAGAAGAAGGGTAAAGCCAGATGAGCAATAGCATTCTGCTTTCTCTGCTTCCTGGTCCTCCCAGATGTGAGCAAGTAGAATCGCATTCCTTGTCAAAGCTCTAACTGTTCCCATGCCTCCCTACCATGATGAACTTGACCCTCAAACCATGAGACAACAGTCCTTGTTCCCTTTAGTTACCTCTCTTCAGACATTTTGTCACAACAACAAGAAAAATAGCTAATACACTATGTGACTTGAACTACTTTAGAAACATAGTCATTCTCCAAAATTCGTCAAGGAGTGAAATAACCCATCCAGTGAGCTGTTAATCTGCTGAGCTATCATTTAAGGGCACTGCCATCTATAACAGCAACCATTCATGACTGCTAAGCCATTTATCTTGACGTCTGTAAAACAGGCTTCTGTTGGAAGGTTTGGACAGCTCAAAGCATCTATGATATGAGTGACTGGGTCAATAATCCATAAATTAAATGGTTGCTAAGTACTAAAACTCTTTGAAATGATAGGCCATTAGGGTGAAGACAGTTTCATTTAGGTCTATAAAATTCACTTTCAAAATATTCTTGAGATATGAATTTCTGTGATAGATCACTCATGATGTACTGAAAAATGTATTCATTCATTACTCAAAAGGTATGTACTGAGCCCTCTCCACAGCAATGCCATACAAATTATGAAAGATGCAAGAACATATGTTGTTTTAAGATCTTGCAATGTAGGTAAAGTCTTCTGAAAACAGATGTTACAATAATTATAAATCCATATTGTTAATGAGGGGATGTTGGCAGAAAAGGAGCTTCTTATCAATAGGTGGTTAACACACTATCTAAAGTGAGCTTGGCTTGGTGGAAACAGACTGAAAATATTTAAGAAATAAAGGACATATAGAATTAGCTGAACTAGGTAGCCACAGTGAAAGCATCAGACGCAGCGTGTTCCCTCACAGCTTTCCCGCTCCCCTCATCCCGCGTTGTGCCTCACTAACCTCACTTTCTGAGCCTGGCACCCTATCCTTTATGCTGGACTTTATAGTCCTACAAAAAATATAACCTTATGTTTGTTTTTTGTTGTTTTTGGGGTTTTTTTGTTTGTTTTTCAAGACAGAGTTTCTCTGTGTAGTTTTGGTGCCTGCCCTGGATAGCGCTCTGTAGCCCAGGCTGGCCTCACACTCACAGAGATCTGGCTGGCTCCGCCTCCCGAGTGCTGGGATTAAAGGCACGCTCCACTACTGCCCAGCCCTGTCTTCCTATATTTGACCACCTACTCATTCCTTTTAAGAAAATCATCACAATTATAATGACTTTGCTACTTGTAATCTAGAATCACAATTAGTACAAATAGCCCATCAGCCAGAGTGACGATGCTAAGTGCCTAAGTTCCCCTGACTCTGCCTCCTCAACCTGACATCTAAGAAAGCCACTGAGCTACTTAGTGGAAGGTGCAATTGGAGAAAAATTTAGATGAATGAATAGAGAAGTAATGTATATCAAAAATATTTTGATTGGAATAAGGCTGGTTCCATGAAATGGAACCAATAGCTGATCCTGTTAATGAGACCGAGAACAGGAGACTAAATAGTCCATGGGCACCAGCGGAAAACCTGAATACACAGCAGTTAGATGACTCCTATGATGTACTGTTATACCCATACAGTCTTGTCTCTCTCAATCCTCATCAGTGAAGCTTCCTGCAATAGATGATAATTAACACAGACACAGGACAGTATGAAGGACTTTAGGGAACTTGACCTTAGATGGGAGGTCTTTATTACAATCTTCCTTTCAAGGCTTGTGGAACAATGAAGAGGAAACAGAGAGACAGGACAAGCCAGAGGAAGCAGACAATGCAAAGGAAATAGCACTTTCCAGATGTCACGGGCTGATGCACATATGAAGTTACAGAGACAGTGACAGCCTACACAAGACCTGCACAGGTTCAAACCATGTGAAATCCCAGCCCAGAAAAGGAATATGAGCACAACATCCCATTCCTAACCAAGAAGCTCTTTTCACAAAGTTGTGTAACTGATACATCTACAGCATGACTTCTGTACCTAAGGCTTAGGGTCACTAAGGAAGAGGAGCTGGGAAGTTGCCAGAGCCAGAGAAACAGGACGTTTGCTGAGAGATCATGCCTCAGTGAAATGTCAGAGAAGCTACCCTCGAGAATGCTCACCAGCAGTGACATCACTAATATACAGACTGTTGTGGAAGGACACCGGCTTTCAGGAGGCCTTAACCCTAGACAATAAACTACAGCAAATAAAGAATGCTGAGGGTGATAGAAATTATCTTCCCCAAGGAAGAGTATACCATTGTTATCCTACGCCAGATGGTCAGCCCGGAAGTCATGGATGTACAAGTAATATATGAACTAAGCAGGTTAGACTTTTATATTCAGGAATACATACATACATACATACATACATACATACATACATATGTAACAACAATCAAAAAAGATTTTGAGTTTGAAAGAGAGCAAGAGGGTGGGTATATGAAGAGGTTAGAAGGAGGGGAAAAATGAGGAAATTATACCATTACAGTATAAGCTTAAAAAATTGAAAATTATAATAAAAATATTTGCAATTGATAGCTTCTGGGAGTAGAAAAATCAGTTTCCAGTGGAGTGACACTGGGTAATTCAGCCACACTGCAGGGCAGGCCCTTGCTCAGGAGTAGTTGGCCAATAGAAAATGGAGCGTGCGTGACTGCGTGTGTGTGTGTGTGTGTGTGTGTGTGTGCGCGCACGCGCATGTGTGCACCCTTGTGCTCATGCTAGTGCATATGTATGTGCTTTTTGTTTTGTCTTGTTTTTCAAGAGAGAGAAAGAACATAAAGTTGGATGGGTAGGAAGGGAAGTATCTGGGAGGACTTGGGAGTTGGAGTATGGGAAAGAATATGAGCAAGATATTTTGAATGCAAATTTTAAATAAATACATTTTTAAAATATTTTACAAACAATAAAACCTAAAAAGTCAATACAAGGTAACAGTGTTATAGAATGTTTTGCATATAAAGCAGACATACAGGAAGCCAACACACATAGTTATTAAAATCTAGCCTGATAAGGGGAAATTCGTGTTAAAAATAGAGCTTGTCCCGCCCAGGACAAGACTCAGCCTTCACTGTGGGAGAGAGATGTGCAGCAGCCTAGAGTTCTAGTAGATCCTGACCCCATCTTCCTGCCCAGCTAGAAGATCACCCTGACTTTGGCAAGAACAGGATATCTGAGATGAGTCTGGGTGATATTTCAGTGTTTATGGTACTTCAGAAACTTGAGACCTTGCACTAGACCAATGACTCATTACAGTAAGTATTTGTATATAAAGCTGTTTGGGCAAAAAAATGTGACATACTGCACTTTGTAATGATGAACTAATGTAATAGATGAATTATGGTACGATGGAGAGGTGGGAAGGATGGCGAACGGAGCAGTGTGTGTGTGTGCAGGGAGAGCGACGGAACTAGAGACAAAGCTGCAGTGGCAATAGTGGGAATGTAGATGTGGTAGGGCGGGGAGCATGTACTCGCCAAGCTGGAGTGGCGGAATGGTGAGCAGCAGCTTGGAGCTCAAGCAGGCTCTGCCCCCAGATGTGCTGGCCAGTCCCTTTATCGCCCTGGTTCTGAGCAATGGGAGGATGTTCAAAATGGAGAATGGTTCATTTATTTAGATTGGGCTTTCTCAAAAAACACCTCCATCATCCAGGCTGCCACCAGAGGCCATATTGCCATATGGGGTCCATGTTATAGCCAGGGTTAGGCTGGTGTTCCAGATTCAGGCTGCCACCTAGGCTGTGTTAATGCCCACGGATGCTGTTGCCAACAAAGACTATATGGATGTTCATGGTCCAGGTGCCCGCCAAGGGCCATGTTGATGTCTATGGTCTGTGCTGCCCCCTGAGGTCATGCTAGTGTCCCTAGACTAAGATGCTGCTTGAGACCATGTTGATGTCCATGATCCATGCTGCTGCAAGAGGCCATGTTGACATCAATTTTCCTTGCTACCACTCCAAGCCATGTTGATACCCATGGTCTGTGCTGCTGCCAGAGACCAGTGGCCTGGACTGCCACCTGAATCCATGTTGATATCTGTGATCTGACTGGAGACTATGTGGATATCTGTGATCCATGTTGTCAGTGGAAGCCATGTTGACGTACCTGGTCTGTGCTGCCACCTGAGGTCCTGCTGATGTCTGTGGTCTGTACTACCACCCAAGGCCATGTTGGTATCCTTAGTCCCTATGGCTGTGTTGATGTCTGTGGTCTGGGCTGCCACTGGAGACCATGATGAACCCCATGGTCCATGATGCCACTGGAGACAATGTGGATGATGTACAGCCTCAGGAAACCATGTGGAAGTCCATGATCTGTGCTACCACTGGATGTTACGGGCAAGGAAGCATCTGTTACAGTGGTGTCTCCAGACTCATAATTGAGAATGAGAGACATTGAAGGCTTCTGCAATAATTCCTACCCCCCAAATAAAAAAGAAACAGTCTAGACAGGAAGTCATTGAGGAAAGTCCTAAAAATCATGATAAATATGCTGAAGATAAAGATGCTCTTCACAGTTGATGGCTTCTGATAAGAGGGGCTGGGAAAGGACTCAGTTATCTTTCAGGGGCTGGCCACCAGAAGTTTGACCATGCTCCAATGAGTATATGGGCAGCACAAATTGTAATTTGTATATTGTGGGGAGGTGGTAGTGGCACATGGGTGGAAAGGTGGGTCTGGGAGGAGTAGGGGTCAAGTGTGATTGGGATGTAATGTATGAAATTCCTAAATAACTAATAAAAATATTATGATGAAAAAAAGAACAAAGTCTATGTTAATTCTAGCAATATGGTATAGGATATACAAAAAAAAGAGAGGGAAAAAACTTTTTTGGGAAACATGCAACATATGGTATCAAATACAACAAATTCCTTTTAAAATGGGTAGCTGAAACAATTTTATATTTCTATATATTTATACTTTATACACAGAGTGGCAGTATGGGAGCAACTGAAAACCCAGTGCAGTAGTACAATAGGAAGTCTTGCTCCATTTGGTCTTAAACCTAAGCTTATAACTTGCCTTTTGCAAGCCATGTAGGAACAGCACCCACACAGTGAGCTTTCAAATTGAGAACTAAAACTCTTGTCACTGAAGAGTCATGTGGTTAAAACTCTAGGCATGTTTTAGAAAATACCCCCAGGGAAATTGGCCCATAGTTGATACAAACAGATTGGGAATTATAGAGGAAAATTGAAGAGATAGAGAAGTAAAAATAAGGTTTGCTGACATATATTAATTTGAGCTTCTAGAGGAGCATAGGGAGGATGGAGATCTAGCCATAATTTGTAGCAAAATGAATCCCAGGGCTTCACAGGCACCATGGAAGTCGAAAGATAATGATTTGATAGCTTTGTGCAGCCAAGGAAGTTAATGATATCCCAAACTTGTGTGCAATCGCCATCCCATTTACAGCTTTCCTCTCCACTCTCCAGGGACCCACAGTAGGAGCAGCTCAAAACCATGAAATGAAGGACTCCAGAAACAAACAACTCCTAGACTTTATGCAATATACTGAATCAATGGAATCTCCAGCCATCTCACACTACCCTGACTGGGAACTGAATCACCTCATTCTCATATCCCCACACTCTAAGCAGTCATCAGGTCATCTCATTTATCAGATTGACTACTTCATGAATGCAAGGCTATGTCCGAATAATCCTTATTTTATTTAATGATGAATTCAAAGGGCAAAACTATCAATGTGGGCAGTACTGTCACAGTGTACTGTGACAAGTATTCTATTACCAATTATCATTGGTAATATCATACTGCACTGGGCTTATAAAGTTAAGAAAATTTAAGGTAGGTATATATACACAGGAACATATAATTCTACATAGTAAATACCTGTAGTGACCCAAGAAGACTACATAAAACAGTGGTGGGGGTGGACTAAAAACAAGCTAGAACTTTAACAATTGGGTAAGAGTAATAGTTAATTTATGAGAGGTATAATTGTGTTTAAACAATTAAAGTTACTTCACAATTCAAAAAGAAGATCATAACAGTGATTCAAACTTCTTTAAATAAAATGGTATGTTTGGGTTATCACACAGAATAACAATAGTATATGAGTTTCCAAAAATGAGTGAAAGTGTGGAATAATATAAATGTACCAAAAAAAAAAAAAAACCAACTCAAATGACCAAAGGTAAACAGGAAAAAAATAACATTTGAAACAAAATGAATGATGTAGAAAACACCAAAAATGAAGCAGTCATAAGAAAAATAATTGGTCTTGAATGTCTAGTTAAAAGGTAGAAATCATTAGAACAGACTAAAAAAAAAGTTGTATATTTTTATCAAGAATATTACAGAAAAACTAAAGACTTGGGAATGTTTAAAATAAAAGCATAGGTAATAGCTGTCCATTTCCAACTCATAACATCTCAACCAACATGTGGGAGGCAGTTAAAACCACCAGGTCAGTGGGCAGGCTCACCACAACAGCAAGGAGTTTCAGCATCTCTCCCACAAACTGACCAGAAAGAAGAAAGTGAGTGGAAAGACAGGAGAGTGGTGAACACTAGAAATATTTTATTTAAACAGGCAAAATTAATTCCTAGAAGAAGATCTCTCATTAAGAATCATCTAACTTTATATATATTCTGTATAGAGCAACTCAAGATCAAAGATGCTTTGTCTTTCTAACCACATAATAAGTCAAAGGCAAATATCATCAAATACCAAAAAAGTCTTATAAAGTCCATAGTCACAGACTCCACCAGCCCAAATTGGACCAAAAGGTGAGTTTTTATTCTCTTAGCTGATCACCCTCTAGGCATTAGGACCATAGGCACAACCTGTGCCCCCACACCCCACCTAGTGCAGCCCCAGGTTCAGGCCAGCAGTCATGACTCCTGTAGGCAGGCCTGACTATCAGCACCCCCACCAGACCCTGTAACCAACAAACCCCACTCTACCCGCCCAAACTCACCATTCTCCGAGACTGCAGCTGCTCTCTGAGACACAGACTCGACCAGCTCCAATTGGACCAAGAGTGGTTTCCTGAGACACAGACACCATTTGCACTGATTAGAGGGAGAGATGAGTAGACACCAGTGCAAGAAGTCATTCAACAGCATAAAGAGCAATATGGCACCACCAGAACCTAGTAGTTCTACATCAGCAAGACCTGAACATCCCAACATAGAAGAAAATGACTTTTAAAATAATTTTAAGAAGGTAATAGAGGCCTTTAAAGAGGAAATTAAAATTTATCTTAAAGAAATTGAGAAAAAGAAAAACAAAAATTGCAAAAAAAATTAATAAATCCCTTAAAGAAAACCAAGAAAAAGCAATCAAACAGGTTAAGGAAACAGTTCAAAACTTGAAAACTGAAATAGAGGCAACAAAGAAGACACAAACCAAGGGAATGCTGGAAATCAAAAATCTGAGTAAATGAGCAGGAACTACAGATGCAAGCATAACCAACAGAATACAAGAGATGGAAGAGAGAATCTCTGATGTTGAAGATACAATAGAGGAAATAGATTATTTGGTCAAAGAAAACATTAAGCCAGCAAAGTCATAACACAAAACATCCAGGAACTCTGGGACACCATGAAAAGACCAAACCTAAGAATAATAGGGATAGAAGAAGGAGAAAAATATTAGCTCAAAGAAACTGAGAACATATTCAAGAAAATCACAGAAAAAACTTTCCCAACCTAAAGAAGGAAATACCTATGAAGATACAAAAAGCTTACAGAACACCAAATAGACTGGACTCCCCCACCAAAAAAAAAATGTCCCCTTGCCATATAATAATCAAACCACTAAACATATAAAATAAAGAAAAAATAGTAAGTTCTGCAAAGGAAAAAGGCCAAGTAACATATAAAGGCAGATCTATTAGAATAACATCTGACTTCTCAATGGAGACTCTGAAAGCCAGAAAGTCCTGGACACATGTTAGGTAGACAATAAGAGACATGGATGCCAGCCCATAATATTATACCCAGCAAAACTCTCAGTCTTCATAGACAGAGTAAACAAGACATATCATGATACAGCCAGATTTAAACAATACCTATCCAGAAATCAAGCCCTACAGAAAGCAATAGATGGAAAAATCCAACCTAAGGAAGTTAGATACATACATGAAAACACAGGCAATAGATAATCCCACACCAACATATCCCAAAGAAGGCAAACATACAACACTACCACCAAAAAAAATAACAGGAATTAATAATCATTGGTCATTAATATCCCTTAATATCAATAAACTCAATTCACCTATAAAAAGACACAGGCAGAGCTGGAGAGCTGGTTCAGTGGTTAAGAGCACTGGCTGCTCTTCCAGAGGACCCAAGTTTAATTCCCAGCATCCACATGGTGGCTCATAACCATCTATAATGAGATCTGGCGCCCCCTTCTGGCCTGCAGGCATACATGCAGGCAGAACACTATACATAATAAACAAATCTTAAAACAAACAAACAAAAAAAGACAGGCTAACAGAATGGGTACGAAAACAGGATTCATCCTTCTGCTGCATACAAAAACACACTTCAACTTGAAAGGCAGACACTACCTCAGAGAAAAGGCTGGGAAAAGTCTTTCCAATCAAATGGACTTAAGAAGCAAGGTGGTGTAGCTGTCCTAATATCTAACAAAATGAACTTCAAACTAAAATTAATCATAAGAGATCCAGAAGGACATTATATATTCATCACAGGAAAAATCTATCAAGATGAAATCTCAATTCTGAACATTTATGCCCCAAATACAAGAGCATCCACATATGTAAAGGAAACATTACTAAATCATACATCAAACCCCACAAACTAACAGTGGGAGACTTCAATACCCCACCCTCACCAACGGACAGGTCTGCCAGACAGAAAACAGAGAAATAAGAGAACTAACAGATGTGACTCAAATGGACTTAATAGATACCTACAGAACATTCCACCCAAATACAAGAGAATATACCTTCTTCTCAGCACCCCCTGGAACCTTCTCTAAAATGGACCACATACTTGGTCACAAAACAAATCTCAATAGATTTAAAAAAAAAAAAATGAAATAACCTATTTTTATTGGACCACCATGGCCTAAAGTTAGAATTCAACAACAACACAAATTACAGGAAGTCTACAAATTCATGGAAATTGAATAATGCTCAACTGAATCACCACTGGGTCAAGGAAGAAATAAAGAAAGAAATTAAATACTTCCTAAAATTCAATGAAAATGAATGTACAGCATACCCAAACTTATGGGGCACTATGAAAGCACTATTAAGAAGAAAATTCATAGCACTGAATGCCCACATAAAGAAGTTGGAGAAATCTCACACTAGCGACCTAACAGCACATCTGAAAGCTCTAGAACACAAAAAGCAAACTCATCCAGGAGGAGTAGATGCAGAAAATTAAAAAAAAAAAAAATTGAGGGCTGAAGTCAATAAATTATAAACAAAGAGAACAATACAAAGAATCAATGAAACAAAGAATTGATTCTTAGAGAAAATCAACAAGATAGACAAACCCTTATCCAACCCATCTAAAAGGCAGAGAGAGAATGTCTAAATTAACAAAGTCAGAAATAAAAAGGGAGAGATAACAACTGAAAATAAGGAAATCTAGAGAAATCATCAGGTCATACTTCAAAAACCTATACTCCAGAAAATTGGAAAATCTAAAATAAATGAACAATTTTCTGGATAGGCACCATATACCCAAATTAAATCAAGACCAGATAAACAATTTAAATAGACCTATAACTCCTATGGAAATAGAACTAGTCCTTAAAAGTCTCCCAACCAAAGAAATCCCAGGGCCAGATGGTTTCAGTGCAAAATTCTACCAGAATTTCAAAGAAAGAGCTAATACCAATACTCCTCAAATTGTTCTACACAATAGAAACAGAAGGAACATTGCCAAACTCTTTCCATGAGGTTACAGTTAGCCTGATACCAGAACGACGCAAAGATGCAACAAAAAAGAGAATTATAGACCAATATCCCTCGTGAACATTAATGCAAAAATATTCAACAAAATACTGGCAAACCAAATCCAAGAACACATCAAAAAAATCATCCACCATTATCAAGTAGGCTTCATCCCAGAGATGCAGGGATTGTTCAACATATGAAAATCTATCAATATAATCCATCATATAAACAAACTGAAAGAAAAAAAAAAACACATGATCATCTCACTAGATGCTGAAAAAGCCTTTGACAAACTCCAACACCCCTTCATGATAAAGATCTTGGAGAGATCAGGAAAATAAGGGACATACATAAACATAATTAAGGCAATTTACAGCAAGCCAACAGCCAACATCAAATTAAATGGAGAGAAACTCAAAGCCATTCCACAAAAATAAGGAACAAAACAAGGCTGTCCATTCTCCCCATATCTATTCAATATAGTACTCAAAGTTCTAGCTAGAGCAATAAGACAACAAAGGGAGATCAAGGTATACAAATTGGAAAGAAAGAAATCAAAATTTCACTATTAGAAGATGATATGATACTATACATAAGTGACCCCAAAAATTCTACCAAGTAAGTCCTACAACTGATAAACACATTCAGTAATGTGGCAAGATACAAGATTAATTAAAAAAATCAGTGGCCCTCATATATAATATATATATATATATATATATATATATATATATATATAATGATAAGTGGGCCAAGAAAAAAATCAGAGAAACATCACCCTTTCCAAAGGCCACAAATAATATAAAATACCTTGGAATAACTCTAACCAAACAAGTAAAAGACCTGTATGACAAGAACTTTAAGTCCTTAAAGAAAGAAATTGAAGAAGATATCAGAAAATGGAAAGACCTCCCATGCTCATGGATAGGTAGAGCCTACATAATAAAAATGGCAGTCTTACCAAAAGCAATCTGCAGATTCAGTGCAATCCCCAACAAAATCTCAACACAATTCTTCACAGACCTCAAAAGAATAATACTCAACTTCATGTGGAAAAACAGAAAACCTAGGATATCTAAAATAATCCTTTATAATAAAGCAACTTCTGGAAGCATCAACATCCCTAACATTAAGTTCTACTGTACAGCTACAGTAATAAAAATAGATTGGTATTGGCATGAAAACTGACTTGTAGACCAATAAAATCAAATTGAAGATTTGAAGTTAATGAAGACATTAATCCATACACCTATGAACACCTGATTTTTGACAAATAAGCCAAAACTGTATATAATGTAAAAAAGAAAGAATCTTTAACAAATGGTGCTGGCATAATTGGGTGTCAACATGTAGATGTTTGCAAATAGATTCATATCTATTACCATGCACAAAACTCAAATCCAAGTTGATTAAAGACCTCAACATAAATCCAGCTACACTGAACCTGATAGAGGAGAAAGTATCAAGTTGCCTAGAATGCATTGGCACAGGAGATCACTTCCTAAATATAACACCAGTAGCACAGGTACTGAGAGCAACAATTAATAAATGGAACCTCCTGAAACTGAGAGGCTTCTGTAAGGCAAAGGACACAGTAAATAAGAGAAAAAGACAGCCTACAGAATGGGAAAAGACCTTCATCAACCCCACATCTGACAGAGGGCTGATATCCAAAATATAGAAAGAACTCAAGAAACGAGACAGCAAAATACCAAACAATTCAACTTTTTTAAAAAAAATGGGCTACACATCTAAACAGAGAATTCTCAACAGAAGAATCCCAAATGGCTGAAAGACATTTAAAGAATTGCTCAACATCCTTAGTCATGAGAGAAATGGAAATCAAAACAAATCTGAGATACCATCTTATACCTATCAGAATGGCTAAGATCAAAAGCATTGATGTTGGAGAGGATGCAGAGCAAGGGGAACACTCCTCTACTGTTAGTGGGAGTGCAAACTTGTACAGCTACTCTGGAACTCATCATAGTAACTTCTCAGAAAATTGGGAATCAAACTACCTCAAGACCCAATGATACCACTCTTGGGCATATACCCAAGGGATGCTCAATCACATAAGGACACTTGATCAACTATGTTCATAGCAGAATTATTCATAGTAGTCAGAACCTGGAAGCAACCTAGATGCCTCTCACCTGAAGTACAGATAAAGAAAATTTGGTACATATACACATATTGCTCAGCTGTAAAAAACAATGACATCATGAAATTTGCAGGAAATGGATATAACTACAAAATATCATCCTGAGTGAGGTAACTCAGACTCAGAAAGACAAACACGGTATGTACTCACTCATAAGTGGATACTAGATGTAAAGCAAAGGATAATCTGACTATAACCCACAGCTTCAGAGAAGTTAGGAAATGAGGAGGACCATAAGAGGGGCATATGGATCACCTTGAAAAAGGAGAAACAGAGGAGATATCCATGAGTAAACTGGGGATAGGGATGAGGGGATGGGAATGAGAACATGAGGGAACAGGATGGTGGAGCTGGAGAAGGGATAGAGCAAGAGAGCAATGACAGAGATATCTTGGTAGAGGGAGACATGAGGTAAGGGAGGAACCTGGTGCTAGGGAAATTCCCAGGAATCCACAAGTATGACCCTAGCCTAGAGTACTAGCAATAGTGGAGAGGATGCCTGACCTGGCATACCCTGGAAATCAAATTTGTGAATACTATGGTGATATTTTATTTGTGCTGAAATGTGATTTTATTTGTATATTAATAAATAAAGTTGCCTGGAGTTCAGAGGTCAAAGCAAGTCATAAGTAGAGTCAGGCGGTGGTAGCCCATACCCTTAATCTGATCACATGGCAGGCAGATTCTCTGTGTGGTCAAGACTCAGCCAAGTGTGGTGACGTGAACCTTTAATCCCAGTACCAACCATAGAGACCTGGAGGTCTATATAGACAGGTAGTGATGAAGAAGTCATGTGGTTGGGTTTAGAGCCAATGAGAAGGCAGAACAGAAAGGCAATAAAAAGACAAGTCAGACAGGAAGCTCTCTGGGGAAGCAATGGCGGTGAGGTGGTAAGATAAGGTAGTCATGGCTCTCTGATCTCTTTGGCTATTAACTCTGTATTTAGCTCTGTGTTTCTTATTTAATAAGACTGTTTAGAAATTCATCTACAGAATACCCTAACTGTAATCATAGAGCCTTCATCCCACAATTGATGGAAGCGGATGCAGAGATCCACAACCAAGCACCAGGCTGAGCTCCAAGAGTCCAGTCAAAGAGAGAGAAGAGGAATTATATGAGCAAGGGAGAGGGGTCAAGATCATGATGGGGAAATCTACAGAGACAACTGAACCAAGCTCATAGGAACGCATGAACTTTAGACCAACAGCTGTTGAACTTGCATGGGACAGGACTAGGCCCTCTGCATATGGGGGATAGTTGTGTAGCTGGGTCTGTCTGAGGGGCCCCTGGCAATGTGATCTGGATCCATCCCTGGTGCATGAACTGGCTTTCCCAATCCCATTACCTATGGTGGGACACCTTGCTCACCCTTGTGACAGGGGGAGGGGCTGGGTCCTGCCTCAACTGAATGTACCAGACTTTGCTGTCCCCCTATTGGAGAACGTACCCTTTGGAGGAGGGAATGAAGGGTTAGGTGGGGTGAAGTGGGAGTCTGGGGAGCAGGAGGAGCAATGAGAGGGGGATCTGTGGTTGGTATGCAAAAGGAATAAAAAATAATTTTAATTAAAAAAAAGAAAAGAAAATTACCTTGGAGAGTCTTCAAGTCAGGACTGATAATAGATTCTTTTTCAACTTCAGGGCTAAATTGTACTAGGTACTAAATTAAAAACAGGATTTGGTTTCCATTATAAAAAATAATAATAAAGTCCATGGTCTCTGTCCTCAGTGCAACTAAATGAAAATTAGCCTCGGGGACAGAAATCTGATGAGTTGTTGCTGGAGTCTGGGGGACAGGGTTAGATACTGATCTTAAGGGGGCATGAGGGAATTTTTTCAGGGAGATGAAAATGTTCTGTATTTGAATTTAGTAATAGGTTCCCAACTGTATATATTTGTCAAAATTCATCAAACCAAATACTTCAATAGGTAAATTTTACCATATGTAAATTATACTTCAATAAACCTGACTTTAAGCATTATCAATGGCAAGTAATAATGTTTAAAAGTCTCATGCATTTAGATTTCAAAAATAAGTAACAGTGGAAATTAGAAGACGCTTGGAATTGAATTACGAAATCTACATCAAATGTAAAGAATGCAGTTGGAAACAAATGTATAAAGCTTGTGCTAGAAAGTAACAGCAGCTTAAGAGGGAACATAAGAATAAACCCCGGGGGACTTGAAGAACAGGACTGCACAAATCCATTGGACAGAAGACAAAAGGTACAATCAGAATGAACTACCAGAAAGAAGAGGTGGTTCTAGGAAAAGACTAAAAAAACCTCTGCAGCTTCTGAGCAGGAAATATTGAGGAGGGTACAACCAAACACTGGAAATGAAAGCTGGGCAGAAACAGTTTGAAAAGAAAATTTAAAACCATGTTAATAAATTTGAAAAGTTTTACATAATAAATTCCTAGAAAATAGAGCTCATCGAAAATTGCCCAGCGCTATATAAAAACTGAAGAGAGCTATGGCCACTAAGAATGTTAAGTTTCTAGTTCAAAGTCTACTCGCAGATAACAAAGCCAGAAGTTTCTACAGGATAAGTGAATCAAATGCCTCATGTGGACTTCCAGAGCTCCAAAATTAAACTCATGAGCACATTCATCCTAAGGCTAGCAAACCCAGAATAATAGCATTACAGGAATTCAAGAAGCCAAAGCTTCCTTTGGCCCTTCAGCTTTTTCATGGTGAGATTTCTGAGGCCCAGTTTTCAAAACATAAAGGATTTAATGTAAAATCATTAGAGTCATATATTCTAGGGAGTTGAAGCATATTCTTGTTTAGTCTAATGCTTCTCCCCCTCTAGCTCTATATATGTATGCCTGTATATGGATACACTTTCATTTGCTATGACAGAAACTGGCAAGTCAGAGCATCTGCTGTGTACAGGCTGGAGACCTGGGAGAGCCTATTGAGTCATTCTGAGGCCTCAGAGCCAAGGAGTTATAAGAGCAGCTTCCTGTGAGGTGCTCTGAAGGACTAAGAGACAGGAGTGTTAATAACAGGGAAAAGATCCATGTCTCAACTCAAGCAGTTGAGCAAGGAGCTAGTTCAACCTTCTGAGTTGTTTTTGTCCTGTTTGGGACACAGCTTGGATGATTCCCCTACACTGAAAAGAACCATGTGCTCTATTCAGTCTAACGGTTCAAATGCTAATTCCTTCCAGAAACATCCTCACAGATACTCCCAGAAATAATGTTTAACCAGCAAGCTGAGCATCTTGTGGCCCACTCAAGCTGACAGGTTAAATTAATCTTCATGGAAAGTGAGCCCAACTCTGAGTATGTTCTTAAAACTGTACGGCTAAGTTGAATTTACCAAGAAAGGTGAAGATCGTTATCATACCCATTCTTGTTAGGAACACAGATTTAAGAGGTCTTCCTTTGTCTGAACAATACCAGAGAAAAGAGAGATTTCTTCCTTTGTCTGAACAATACCAGAGAAAAGGGGGATTTTAACAAAAATCATTGTGATGCATTTTTCTTATAATAAGATTAATCTATTTTTTAGAACTACCTGAAAGCATGGATAAACAGCGTTCATTTACACATCAGTGCATCCATTCAGAAGAAATGTCAGCAGTACTTGCAAATCTTTCTCCCTCAGGTATTTGGAGTAACCTCTTTCCTGCTTAATTTTCTTAATTATGAAGAAAAGAACCAAATAACTCCCTGAAGGGACTCCAACAACCCACTGATTTGGCACTGTATATATCAGGGTCGTATCTATACTTTATCCATACAATACAAGAAAATAACCACATGCCAATAGTGAAGTCAGAAGGCCACCATTGTGGCATTCTTCACAAGTTTGCACTCTTGAGTATATGTTTATCAACAAAGGCTGGCCAGACAAGAAAGCATGCAGCAGAACATTCACTTCTCAGCCTCAACTGCCTCCTACCTCCCCAGGAGGATCCATTTACAGTGCTGAGTCACATTTCAGGGGCAGCACTGCCTTCTGCCTCCAGCGGGGCCTTGTACCAGGGCAGAGCAGTTTGAGATTGAGCCTATGTCCTAACTAGCTCTAGCTGCCCCTTCAAATACAGCCTAGAGTTGCCTGAGAAGGAAGTCTCAATTAAGGGATTGCGGAGATCAGATTGTCCTCCAGGCATGTCTGCGGAGGGGAATGTCTTGGTTGCCAAATGATGTAGGAGGGTCCAGCCCACTGTGGGTGGCAACACCCCTTGGCAAGTGGTCCAGGACTGTATAAAAAAGCAGTGTAAACATGGGTCTGCCAGTGAGTCATCAAGCAGCATTCCTCCGTGGTTTATGGTTTCATCTTTGGGCTCCTGCTTGAATTCCTACCCTGACTTCCCTCAGTAGCAGACCATAACCAGCAAACTGAAATAAACCCTTTCCTTTCCCAAGTTGCTATTGGTCAATTGTTATCACAGCGACAGAAAGAAATCAAGAACAGCTTGGGTGGGCCACTTACAGAACAGGACACCTCATACCATGAAGGAAATTGACTGTCCCCAAAGGGCGTGCCTGGTCCCAGAAGAGTACAACATTAAAAAGCAAATTAAGAAATAGAGCATGATGAGAAACAGAGAAAACTAATAGAACAAACACAAACGGGGCTATTTTCTCCTGTTTGAGAGATTCACATTTTATGTTTCATATTTACGCACACTGAAGTCAGGTCTTTCCACTCACCTCCCTGCTACTGCCATGCCCATGCTCCACAGGCCAGCCACACTGAACTTTATTGTGATGCTTGAAGGAGCCAAACACAGCCTTTCTCTAGTATCTGCACACATAAGAATCCTAAATGAAGCCTTCTCCCACCATCACCTGCCCTGCCCTCTGTGGGTATCCCTTCAGCATATGTGAATGGTTTCCTTTCTCCTACCCAGGGAGAAATACAGTGTTCTATAATTGCTTATTTTATTGTCTCTGTAGACAGTAGGAAAGCAGTTAGAGTTGCCTCCCCCATTACCCTGCACCTAGCTCAAACTAATGAACAAGACTTGCCTTTCTAGAGCATTCTCAAATTTTCTGCACACTTTTTTTTTATCTCATTTCCTTAATCACCCATGCATATGAATGCACACATGCTTGAGTGCTCCCTCATAAGCACTCCTGTGTAAACACACACACACACACACACACACACACACACCCTCCATTATTTGGCTGATGTTAGTCTCAAAGGAAGTTAAACAGTTTTTTGAGGACTGTGCTAACTGTCACATGTCTTGAAGATAACATTTACTCGGTACCCAGTGGATCCACCAGGCTCTGATTGATACATTCTACATGTGTGAAAGCAGTTAGTCCCACTAGCATCCTGCCTCCGACTGTCATTGTACTCTTTTGTAAGGACATAACATGAGGCAATCCATAGCTACTCCAAACTGCAGAACACTGAGTGTTCAAGCCAGGCTACGGCTGCCATCTGTTAGGATGAACAGTTTCCTGGTGTGCAGTGCCACCCCCTGAAGGTGTAACAGCCCTCACAGCCTCATTGGCTTCTGAGGGCCAGACATCTTTAAATCCTCACCTTGGGTATTAAATTCCTACATGTGAACTTGGGAGGAGTGCATGTATTGAAATCAAATAGTAGAGAACAGACTGTGAAAGCTGTGTGGGTCTACTGCACATGGCCTGAATGCAGAAGGTATATTTTATTCTGATTGCGGGCCACTATTGAAAGAGGTTTTAGTACAAACATAGTATAATTGTAAATTAGTTGAAGGAAAATAATAGGGAGCTGATCATTAGATAAGTTGGAAAAGAATAGCTGTACAGGTATGAGGACGGGCAGTCTTTTAAAGCAGTGGGGGATTGAAGAGACCAGATCTTAAGCAATATCCTGATGCTCAGGAGAGTTAAGGAAGGCTCAGATTTAAGGGTCCTTCTGAGGGAATCACAGGCATGAAGCAGTGAGTGGAAACGTGCTGCTGATTCACTTGTACGGAGAGAGACAGAGGCACAGGTTATGAGGGGAGGGTGTCTGGAAATCACCACCCATGATTCTGACTGCAATACTCTGCTGAGAGACTTTGCCTCTATAAACACCACCCTTGCTCCGGTCTTCCTTCAACTACATCACATCTATCTATTGGTTAGAACACCATTTGCCCTAAGGAATATCACAACCAGCTGGCTCTCTGTGGGATGCTTGAATATAAATTATGGTAGCAAGAAACTGCCCATAATCGGGATAGGTAGATGGTTAATTTATTCCATGTTCTGTGTGTCATTGCAGGTCTGAGAGCTGGTACGGTGTGCCCATGGGCCTGCTCCCACTGGGCAGGTGCCTGGTAAACAGCATCCTGCACAATGAAGGTGTCCTGTCCTCTCCCTGGTCTAAGGCCTCAACACTGGATTTAGACCCAGAGAAATAGACTGCTGGCTCAGGCATATGGAATCTGTAAGCAACCCTCCCAGCCACTTTCAGAAGCAGCAAACTGTGCAACAGCAAGTTGCCAGCCAGTCTTTCTGAGAGGATGCTTTCGTTTCAATTTCCACTCTACATTGTGTATTAGAAGACATGAGGATGAGAATATAATAATATTGTTCTAATTTCTAATCTAAATTTCCTGTGTTATAGTGGATTTAGATCACAAGTATAGTTACTTTATTTTTTCTTTTAAAGCAAGCTGAGGACCACCTATCAACATTCACTCACTCACATGCTGAATATTTCATAAACTGTCTTTCGTGTAATGGCCTTCATCAAATAAATCATTATTTCCAACCCCAAAGAAATGCTTCACACTCCACTCTGAAGACAGCACAAAGCCAGAGTAAAATAGTAAAGCTTAATGCTTTGAGACACCGTGCTAAGCGCAGGGGATGGGACGTGGAGGTGGCTGCAGAGGGAGGTACTCTCACTGTTAACATGAAAGGGTTAGGAGCGCACAAAAGAAGCAGCCCTCTCCAACTGGAATGCAAAAGGAGGAAACTTTCCTATAAAGCAGCTTTAAAATGCCTTTGTTACCATACATGGAGGCAGCAGCCGCCTAAACAGGAGGGTGCTAACCTTTGCAGGAAGAGAAAGGAAATTACAGAGGACTCGGTTGTGAGATAGAGAGATGAAGCAACCATTGGCAAGTGTAACAAGCCCGAATTGGGGACAAAGGCTGTGACAAATGACAATACTCCTTATCAGGCAACTGTGTGGTATGAATTTTACAGGGAAATCTCCCTGCTCACACTCAATTTCTCTCCATGCCTCATCTCCTGAGGGTTTCCAGTGGGCTTTACCAACATGGAGCCCTGGAACAGCTGTAGAGTGTGGCTTCGCCAACATGGGATGCTGGAACAGCTGTAGAGCATGGATTCAACAGAACTCTGCTCAGAAGGGCTGGTTCCTTGGCTGAATGCTAGCTGTGGCCATCTGGAAACCCCTAAGACTCATCCAGGAGACCCCCACACCATTTTTTACTCTAGAACAAATGGTTGGGGTGGAGACATCCATGAGCATCTATGGCCAGCCCACAGAGAAACTGTATAGGACAAGTCACTCAAACACACCAATAGCCAGCACCCCGGAGAGCACCAGGCAAGCCCCCAAGGACAGGGGCCAGAGTCTCTTCCTGCCAACATCTTCCCTAAAGCTGAGCCCATCCTGGAAAGGAAACAAGGAAAGGAAGCAACAGGGATGGGGTTTGAACTTCAACTAGATATTTACCCCAAATATGAAACTAAAAAAGTCCCTACAAATTCAAGTTTTAGTTTTCAGATACAGAGCTCGAAAGCAGAAGAGAGTCAGCTTTAGAAATAAAGCTCCTGCCATTTTCCCATCCAAATCATCTTATGTAAATGCTGAGCCCTCTACAGAAAAAAAAAAAAAAAAAAAACCTAACTTCACTGTCAGAAAATGAACTATTTGAAGTTCAGGGGCTTGCTTCCTCACACATGAGTTATTCATGAATATTTTAGGTGTGTATGCTCTGCTTTGAGAGTGTATTTTATTACAGACTCTGAAAAAGGATGGTCAGAGCACTGGGAGTTTGAGATCTGGGCTTCAGGCATGTGTGTGTGTGTGTGTGTGTGTGTGTGTGTGTGTAAGCTAACCTTCCTCCAACAATCATCTGAGCATGCATCTCTGAAATAAAACTGTCTTCAGACATGCATGGCAATAAAATATGACAATCTAGGAAATATGTAAATATGCATTCCAGAGCAGATTTTACAAATACACTATATGGTTATACATTGTTTTATTTCTTCTTCTCAGTTCCTCATGAAGTAGCATGAAATGCTGTGCTTTTGTGTAGATTGAGCCCACTGAAGCACAGCAGACACCGTTTTTTCACTCAGAGAATATCTCACTACTTCATAGTGATGTGATAGGTGTAAAATGCCCTCACTTAGAAAATTAAGGCATAAACTCACTAGTGTGCTTCCCACCTGCTTGTCCCTGTGGACATCCTTGCTTGATCAAAAAGCTCCCTGCCCTGTAAACTTCCTTTTCATTTCCATCCATTTGAAGGTCTCTTGTTATATTTTACTACGTTGTAGCAAAGTGCCCAGACAAGGAAGATACACATCTCTGGTGGAAAACAGCCTGAAGTTTAAAGCCAACAGTAATGAAATTGATGTAAAGCCCACAGTGCTATGCTGGACTCATTTGCTAAAATATTGGTTGCTTTTTTTTTTTTTTTTTTTTTTTGGTTCCAATTATGAGAGCCCTTCTGGCAGCTCTGTTTGTGCAGGGCCTCTGCTTTCAAGCTCTGGCCACCGGACTGGTTATAGAGCTGGTTGGTGGATGGGATTCAGGAAGTGAGAGTGTGACTATGCACAGCTGACTGGCTTAGAAGGGGATGCTTGTCTCCATTGTGATTTCATGGGGAACATGGCCTTATGGTCTGATATTGTTTCTCTATTCTTGATCCACATAACAGCAGCAGAAAGCAGAGACATGCTTGTCTGCAGTGTCACATCCCAGCAGGAAGAGAACATGCAGTAGGCACTTGACACCTGTGTTTTAACTGAACAGACAAATCAAACAAATCTGCACAGCGACATTTAAAAATCACACAGCCCAATCCATTTCACAGTGACTCCAGGAATTGCCCAAGGTCAATAGGATATGGCACTCACCCTAAAAGTAATAGATTTCCAGGTCCCACTGCACAGGTCCCTGAATTATTAGCACATTCTCCAACTGAAATAACATGAGCATAATTTTCTTCCCAATTATTGTGGCTAAGGGGTATACAGAAAGAAGGTTTGGGTGGTGAGAGATTAATAGCACAGCTTCTGGAATGTCTGGGAAAACCATAGGCAACTACAAAAGGTCTTGTGGTAATTAAATCAAGAAGCCAAGGGGTCCCTGGAGGCCTGTGCTGTAAGCTCGGGACAGCCTCCTAGAGGAAGGCACTTCTGATGACTCTGTCCACTGCATTAAAAACTAAATCTGTAGGCAAGCAAGAGCAAAAGCAAACCCAAGGGAGGGAAATGGCTGTTGCCTGTTGGTCTAGGGCTGTCAAGCACAATGACCTCTAGCCTCACTTTCAGCCCCACCATCTACACAATAGACATGCCCTCCCTGCTGCAGCCAGTGGGGTCCTACATCCTGAGACCCAGATACCAGAAAGTCAACTCTTCACATCCATGAACCTAAGACTCTGGCAAGCATTTCCAACTCACTGGGAACTGAGCCAACATGGAAGGGAAAGATGCAGATGACCGAAGAGGAAGTTCTCATCTATCAAAAGTCTATGCTGGTTCAAAGTAGCTTTGAAAGTCTCATTTGGAAAAATAAATACAGAGTGTCAAATTTTATTTCACATCCCACCTCATGTCTTTGAGAAGATGCTTTGAGAAGGAGCAGATGATGAGTCCCCAGGAGATGGGGCTGCAGAAAGTGACAGAGGCTCCCCTGGGTCCTGTCACTTGGGTAGTGCTGGTCTTTGAAGTCCTGAATGATGATTGCTGGTGGAGTGGGTTGTACCATGTTGGAATGGATGCTGATGTCCATGAAGAAGGCTATACATTTCTGGCTGAAAAGCCTGTATTTCTCATCCCAGGTCAACACTTAAAATCTTAGCTCAGTCTGTCTCATAGCAACTTGGGAAATTGTGTAAGGACAATGGGATATGGAACGAACCCTAAAAGTAATAGATTTCTAGGTCCCACTGCTTAGACCCCTGAATTAATAGCACATTTCCCAATGGTCTGAAAAGATGTACCAGCCCATTCTATAGTGATATTTTCCCAACAGAGCCTACAGGCACATTGGGATCTACCATACCCCACTCTGGTATAGAGACAGAAAAGTCCTATACCTATTTCCCTGGGTAGGTCCTTAAAACAGTCAAGTAAGAGGATAGAGTGATGATGGCTTAGTGGGAAATAGTACTTGCTGCTCTTCAGAGGACCAAAATTTGGTTCTGAGCACTTAAAACCACCTGTAATTCTAGCACCAAGGGATTTGACATTCTCTTTTGCTCTCCTAATAATCTATGCATGCATATGTACACACACATACCTAGACAGAAATAATGTCTTTAAAAAAACTAATGAAAGTTTTCCTGATGACATTAGTATTGTCAACATACTGCTGCTTGCTCAGGTCACCTGCCTCTGCAGATCACACCTAAGGAAATCAGACACTGGTCTAAGCCTCCCCAGATAAGGGTGGTTCTTTCCCACACACTAAGGACTCCTAAAGGTTGTGTCTCCCTCCATTGTCTATTCTTATGCTTATTCTAAGACATGAAGGGAATGGGACACACATATGCTTATGGCTTAAAAAATGTATATCCACTGCATCATGGTCTGAAGCAATTAAAAAGACAAGGCTGTCTCTTCAAATGTTTGACCAGAGGTTGTTGAAAGATTAAGCTATAATATATTAGAGATCAGAACAGTTTTTTAACAGTTAAAAATCATGTTGAACGTAATGTAGTGAACTATATTTGACATGCCCTAGTCATAACTAAGCTGTAATTTCTTTAATCTGAAAAAAATGGATAATAACACCTGTTCTGTCTACC
The DNA here is from genome assembly GCF_903995425.1 of Onychomys torridus. NCBI lineage: Eukaryota > Metazoa > Chordata > Mammalia > Rodentia > Cricetidae > Onychomys > Onychomys torridus. The sequence goes on from NC_050444.1 coordinate 53,615,924, forward strand.
TCACCCAGGTGTAAGAAAATACTTTGAAAGCTATAAATCTTGGAGAAATGAAACATAGGGCAGGAAACGTATAAAACAAGCTTTATTCCTGCTTCCCAACCACTGACTTAAAGAGATCTCACTGCTTGTATGGCATGAAAATCCTGACCAGATATGGATTCTCAGCACACTGAGCATCCACGCTGGTGTCTTACCACAGAGCTAGGGCTCAGGGGGGGCATGCAAGGCTTCTGCTGTTGAGCCTGGTTTGATGCTTACTCTTTCTTTTACATCCATAGAGGCACATTAGCATGAATGAGGTTGAAACAATATGCTGTTCAGCAGCAGTTTTATGGGAACCTGTGTGGGGAAAGGTTTGATGGCAGTGTGTATCCTTAAGATTGATTTAATAGTTGGAAATGTCTTCCAGCATCTGGAGCTCTAGATGGAAGCATTGCAGGACTCACTGATACCCTAAACACTCCAGGAGCCTTCTGCTCTGTGGAAAATTGGACCGATTTCCACACGGTGGCATATTCTGTAGTCATTCTCCTCATATCTGGGAAGATTTGCCAAGAATGACCATCATTGTACAATCCTAAATCCAGAACAAGTCCTGTAGAGCAAGACTTCCCCCCGTTGACTGACAGGAACACGGAAGCCAGGTGCTAGGCTTTCCCCGACTCTTACCATTGCCATAGGGCCCAAAGACCTATTTTCTCCCCTCACATCCACAAGGGAAACTGCCATTTGCCCTCCACCTAAAGTGTCAGCTGTAAAGGCTTAGTTTTAGTGTTCTTATGTTTTGTTGTTTTTGATTTTTAAGTATGGCTAGATGTGTAGATTAATAATAATAATAATAATAATAATGTCCAAGAATTTTGAAATAACACATCTGTAAGGTGGGGTTCATAGTGGTCTCTAACTCAGACAAGGAAGTTACCCTTCTCCTTCTATATCCTTACAGACAACACAACTGGCCAAGGACTAGACAAGACTCAAGGAAGTCTTTGAGATGGACCCATAGATGTCCAATGGGAACCAATTTCTCACCTCTCAGATTCCTAATGGAATTATATGGAAAACAAAATGTAGAAAAGACTATATTCATCCTGGGGGAGGGGAAGAAAGTGTAATGGGACTGTGATGGATGCCAGGAGACCTGGACTGAGGGTGTAGACAGTTAGCCAGTGACCCCCTTTGGAAAAGCAGAAGCCAGGATGGGCAGCCTAAAAGGACCAGCATGAACAGATAATTGCTGTGGTGTTTGAATGATTATGGCCCCTATAGGCTCATAGATCTGAATGCTTAGTCATTAGGGAGTGGGGCTACTTGAGAGAGATTAGGAGGTGTGGCCTTGTTAAAGAAAGTCTGTCCTTGGGGATGGGCTTTGGGGTTTCAAATGCTCAAGCCAGGCTCAGTGTCTCCCTCTTCCTGCTGCCTGCATCTCCAGAGGCAGAACTCTCAACTACTACTTCTCCAGCACCATGTCAGCCTGCATGTCACCATGCTCCCCACCATAATAACAGTGGTGACCTCTGAAACTGTAAGCAGCTCCCAATTGATTGTTTTCCTATATTTAAATGCTGTTCTGGTCACAGTGTCTCTTCACTGCAATAGAACACTGACAAAACCCCACACTGTGGTGACATCTGAAATCTATCAGTGGCACTGGATACTGCCCAGGTCCAGACATAGCAAGAGGATATCCACCAAGTAAAAGGTCCAAATCCAAAAGCAGAACTCAACACTGACCTGAAACGTAAATCAATGTCTTTTCTATCCTTGAACAAGGTGAGCATCTAAAAAATAAAGTAATCTAAAAAGTAATTTATTGATATATACAAAAAAATCAGTCCTATTACCCATCAAATATATCATGTAAAAGAATGAATGAGATGTATAGGTTTTAGTTACATAAATATCTAGCATGGACTGTGAAGATATATTGTATACCCCAATAAAGCTTGCCTGGGGATCAGAGGACAAAGCCAACCACTAAATTAGACATAGAGGACAGGCAGTGGTAATACACGCCTTTAATTCTAGTATTCAGGAGGCAGAGATTCATCTGGATCTCTGTGAGTTCAAGGCTACACTGGGAACAGAGCCAGGCATGGAGGCACATGCCTTTAATCCCAGCACTAGGAAGGAAGTAAGAAGACGGGCACAGAAAAGTATATAAGGCGTAAGTAAACAGGAAGTCTCTCCCTTGTGGCTGAGGATTTCATAAAGGTAAGAACGTGACTGGCTTGTTCTGTTTCTCTGATCTTTCAGCTTTCACCCCAATATCTGGCTCTGGGTTTTTTATTAATAAGACCTTTTACAATTTTGTCTTACAATGGACAGATTAACAAACTTCATATTAGATGGAGAATAGGGAAAGAAAAATGGGGGATTTGCTGATTACAGAGTTTTTATTTGGAGAAATAAGAAAGAATGGTCTGCAAATAATCAATGGAACTTGTCACTACCATATGATGTGCTAATACCACTGGATGGTTAAAATGGCAATGTTTACATCATATTTATTTCTTCACAACAGAAGGGAATAAAGGGGGAAAGGAATACTTCAATATATTATAAACAGGGAAAACAGATGAGCAGGAATTCAGAAAAGATAAAATCATAAGGCCAGCAAAGTGTTGTAACAAAAGGATGAAAATCAAAACTTCATCAATAAACCAAACCATCAGATCTGGCAAGACTGCTCAGTTGGGTAAATGTGCCACCAAGCTGACAACCTGAGCTCAAGCCCAGAAAACATGGTGGAAAAAGAAAACTGTCTCTGTCAAGTTGTTCTCTGACCTCCACATAGGTGCCATGGGACACACACACACACACACACACACACACACACACACACACACACACACCAAAAAAATACATGACTAAGTAAACAAGAAAATGCATTTTTAATGTAAAGACAAATCTTATAACCTTTAGGGTAGAAAGTGGCAAGCAGCCGGCTACTGACACCTGCTGACAACCATCCAGAAGAGACCATCATTCACACTCCCCAAAAGTGGGAACATGGATTAGTTCACCTCTTTAATGTTAATTCAGTGGCACTGGCTCAAGTTGAGGCAATTCCTAGACTCCAGCAACCTCAATCCTAGAGTGTGTCCTACAGAAATTTCTGTAGGTGCACACAGCAGGCAATGGGCAATATTGTTCATAGTAACTGTATTTACAATGCCCAAATCAAAAATAACCCAAATGTCCATGGAGAAAACAATGGAAAGTGTTTTGCATGTGTGGGTAATGAAAAATTAATAAACAAAAACTACCATACACTCATAGATGAGTTTCACAAACAGAGTACCAAGCCAAAAAAATAAAAGAAAGAAAGAAACAAGTGAATTTCAGTATGATAGATTATTACATTTACATAAACTTTAAAACATGAAAAAGTTACACAATTTTATTTATTTGTAGTTTTCATTATATTCTGGATATTCTCTACATTCCCATACTACAATAAAATATCAATTGGAATAATAATTACCAAGCTCAAGATGAAGGCAGCCTCTGGTGGGGATGGGGAGGATGGGAAGGGACAGGGAGAGTACAGATCCATCCCTGGCATTTGCTTCCTAGCTGATTGTGGGCAGTCATTCACTGTGTTGAATTGAAGGTGCTTCTGAGATTTAACACGTGGTGGCAAGGACGATTCCTATCTGCTTATCAAGTGTGCCTTGCCAAGGCTCAGTGCCCACTGTCAGGAACACTGGCCATGTTGGCGTGTGAGTATGCTATGGAAAGGTGTACAAAAACACACAAAACCAAATCTCAAAAGTATCAGGCCATACATTAAAGACTGAAATGTCTTGATGCCTCCCAGCCCTCTATGCAAGTCCTGGGAAGCTAATTCCATAAAACCAGTAATAAGCATAAAGCAGAGAAAACCCCACGTAGTTACCTTTTGATTCCTTTCCAATGTCTTGACAGTTGTGCCTGATTTGTTTTGCTTCATCTGATTTCTTTAAGTGTCCCATCCCCATATGCAATATGAAATTAATTCTAAGAGGTAGGTAAGTGAATGAGTGCTCTCCCTGCACATTCATCTGCAGGCTCTGGTGACTCTGTCCTCCATTTCCAAAATCCAGCACACTCCTCCTGGGTGTGTTGAAAGACTCTTCACAATACTCCATTCACCTTACTTATGGCATTCTCCAGGTTCATTCATACCTGCTCAAACTTGACATTTATATGAAAAGGCACACATAGCAGCATCTGAAAGGTGGAAAAGCCACTAAATAGATGCCTGAGAAGAATTCACAAAATTAGACTCCAACATTAATGTAAACTTACCTTACACTCAACATTAAAACCTTAGGTACCTCTTCCCTTGAGGGACCAAAGGAGTAATGTCTATTCTGTTTACCACAGTACTAAAACCTAGTTAGAGGGTTTGCCTCCCACCTCACAGCCAAACTTGATACCTGGAGAAAATCACCTCATATACCTAGCATGGTAGTATTATTAAATTAAGCATTATTGATAGTTTCTATTTCGTTGCTATTTTTCAGGAGCAGACATAATGCAAACTGAATCTGTATAGTTCAATCCCTGTTCAGACTCTAATACATTGGTCTGACTTCATAGCTCCCTACCTACACAACACCAGAATAACTAAGTTCCACCCAAGATGGAATAGAAACCTGTCCCGCCTCCCAACTAACAGGAGCCTGGGTGGCAGGGATAGCACCCCACACTTTATTGAAAAAAAAATAGTCACGGAGGTTTCACTTCATATGTTTTGAATTTTCCATCATTGAGGAAACATTCACTTACTTATATAATTGCATGCTTTCTAATACTGCTTTCCTTGAAGTTGAACTTTCCCTCGTGGATTTTAAATCGACTTTCACTAGACAAAAGTAAAAACCAGTTACAATTTGAACAATTTACTATTTCCCTTCTTTGGGGGTAGTTTTTCTTATCATGTTTGAAAAATAAACAACTCAATGATATTGATAAATTTAATGTGAACGGGATATCAAGATTTTCAGCATGAGAAAGCATGCCCAATATGCATAAGTGGGACCTATGAAAACAGACCCCACCTCACAGCTCTACAGGCTAGCACTGTCCATTTCCTGATTCTGGTTTCATGTCCATCAGCACTATACTAGGTCACTAGCGTCACTTACTACAGCTCCATGTAACTAAGGCTTTGAGATGTCCCATACAGGAAAAGCCCACACAGGAAGGAAACACAACAAAGAAGCTGAGTAACCTATATCCACTTGAGGTAAGGCCTGGCAGCATATCTGTGCATGATGCAGAGATCTAAGCATGCTCTGAAACCATACAAACATCCTGCTGAAGACCAACACATCATTCCACAGCTTCCTGTCTTAGAACTGCCACCACCCTTAGGGATATCTTTTTTGTTTGATAGGGACACCCCACTTGTCAATCAGATTTTCCATTGGCCTAGCTCCAGCCATGGCAGTCAAAAGCATCTGCTACAGACGGCTGTGCTCCCATGTAGTTTACTATGGAGGAAAAACTCCAGGCACCTCGCAGACTCTTCTAGGAAGAGTGTGTTTGGACCCCCTCCCTGATCCACAAGCCCTCCTGCTGCATTTATAGAGAAGGAGTCTTGGCCAAGTAAGGGCATCAGGAACTGTGACGATTGAGGGTATCAGCTTTCTTAGCTACTACAAATACAAATCCCCAAAAGGACTGAGAGCAAGCCATGTGTTACTCTGAACACAGTTAAATAATGCAGAGACTGGAAAGCTCATTTGTGTTTGGGGTAAGAAAAATGAACCCTTGTAGTAACTGTGCTATGTGAAAACCAATCCCAAGGCAAGAGTCAGCAACGACTGCCACTCACTCAGCGTTTACTATTACCAGGCGCTGTCTTGGGCGGCACATGCACTAAGCTGCATTTCTCTTACTCTGTAAGTATATTCCACTATTAACCTTGCTTTCCAAATGAGAACATGAAAGTACAGAAATGGAGTTATTCGTCCAAAGGCAAAGAAGAGAAAATAATAGAACTGAGCATTGGACTGACAATCCCCCCAAGCCCTGGGCTCCTCTCTGGCCTAGTGACCAATGCTGGGTGCTGATCAAAACGTAGCTCCAACTAACCAAACACAAACACATAGATTAGGTAGTATCTTCACTATCGTACATGGGAATGTGTGTGTGTGTGTGTGTGTGTGTGTGTGTGTGTGTGTGTGTATGTGTGTGTGTGTGTGTGCGTGTATATGGGGTGTACTTGCATGTGTGATCATGTGAGGATAGAGGCCAGAGGTCCAGAGGGGTTGTCTTCCTCTGTCACTCTCCAACACATTTTCTGAATCAGAGTCTCTCACTGAATCTAGAACTCAGCAATTCAGGTAGTTTGGCTGGAGTCCCCAGGGACCCTCACCAGTGTTATGATTACAGGCATGGACCACTGCATCTAGTTTTCGGATGTGGGTTCTAAGGAGCAATCTTAGGTCTTCACGCTTGTGTGACTAGCACTTTACCTGTTGAACTTTTCCCAGTCTCTGCCCACCATCACCTTTGAAGGTTCCATACACTGTAATTATTTTTCACGTTTATTTGCTAATTTATTACTTGGTAGGTGGGATTTGGGGCTTGGTCCAATTGATAAGAGAGAGGAGAGATTCTGCAGGTGAGAGATGTCAAGATCATGATGGGAGGACGTGCAGAGATGACCAGCCACACTAGTGGAAGCCCATGAACTGTGGACTGGTGGCTGTGGAGCCCCCATGGGACTGGACGAGGCCCTCTGATACAGAAGACGGTTGTTTGGCTCAAACTGCTTGGGAGGCACCCAAGCAGGGGGATCGGGATTTGTCCCTGGTCTATGGGCAGGCTTCTGGAATCTGATGCCTGTGGTGTGACACCTTGCACAGCCTTGGTGCAGTGGGAAGGGGCTTGGACCTGCCTAGGCTCAGTGTGCTGAGCTCTGCTGACTCCCTATGGGAGACCTTGATTTGGGGGATGTGGGGATGTGGGGTGGCTTGGGAAAGAGGGCTGGGGGTGGGAGGAGGGAGGAGGGGGGGTCTGTGGATAGTATGTGGAGTGAGTAGAAAATTTCTTAATAAAGAAAAATGGAAAAAAGAGAGAGAAAAAAAAATCTACTTGGTGCCAGACTCTTCAGTGAGTAATGTGATCAAAAAGAAAGAAAAGTAACAGTATTAATAAATTCAGGAACTATCAGGAAAGAGAAGAAAATGATCAAATAAAAGGAAAGAGGGGCCTGCTGCACAAATATGCAGACCCGAGTTCTGTTCCCAAAACCCTTGTAAACAGCTTGGTGTGGTAGCACTGGGGAGGTGTAGATAAGTGGGTCCCTGAGGCTCACTAGCCAGCCAATTTGGCCTAATTTACTGAGCCCCAGGTTCCTGTGAAGGTTGAAAATATATATACAGGAAGAGAGAGAGAGAGAGAGAATATCAAATAGTTCGCACCGGTAAGCCCCACAGAAGTGTCAGCACTCCTAAGACACAGGCAGGAAAGCAACCTGCACACAGAGTGACAAGAGACATTTGCAAGGATTGCAGGAAAGCAGTGTCAAAATCAATGTGGATGGCTTCTTACAAATGACACCTGAAGCTGACCTCTGGCCTCCACATTCACATTCTCCTTTCCCTCTCTTCACACACACACACACACACACACACACACACACACACACACACACACACACTCACACACACACACCATCACACACACACACACACACACACACACACACACACACACTCACACACTCACACACACTCACACACACTCACACATGCACAAGAACAGACATATACACAGAGAGAAAAAAAGAGCAAGGATGTCATGAAATAAAATACTATACCATATTCTGTAAAAATGAAGAAAGGGAAAGAAATTTCTCTTTGCTTTGTCCAAGTCTGAAATGCAGCCTCCTTCCCTCCTCCCCTCCTTCCCCCTCCCCCCTCCCCCTCCCCCTCCCCCTCCCCCTCCCCCCTCCCCCCTCCCCTCCTTCCCCCTCCCCCCCTCCCCCTCCCCTCCTCCCCCCTCCCCCCTTCCCCCTCCCCTCTCCCCCTTCCCCCCCTCCCCCCTCCCCACTGCTGCTCTCTCCAAGGGCTATGGTAGTTTTACTCAAGCGCCCTTCTTAACATTGAGTTAGCATTTTGGTGTTACTTTCAGAGCTTTTGTATTCCCTTTAATAATTTAGAACACAGTGTGAAAGTCAAACTTAAGAATCCTTCACTGATAGCTGATTCAGTACACAGACCTAGACTGCGCAGCCATGTGGGCTCTTCATAACCCATATAACCAAGGCTTCTGCAGTAAGAGAGATGCGAACAGCTGAGCTAAGACACGGGAGCTCAGGGGGACACAGGGAGACAATTTGTCCCAGGGATACACCGCCAGGTAGGCTCTTCATAGCTACAGACTGGTTTAACCTAAAGTCAACCTTTCAGTCACCCTCTGCATGAGAGTTCAGTGCAAAGTGAGGCCAGCACTTTCCTGAGGAAAGGGTAAGTCTGCGGTGGATTCCTGATCCTGATTTTGAAATCTGCTGTCATTTAGAAGAAAGCTGTTGATGTGTAATCCATTTCCCAATTCCACCTATAGGAACCCCTGGTTCTCCCCACTTGTGCTCGGAAGGCTACAGGCAACAGGATCATGGTGGGGAGCCATTTCTTGTCCTTTTCAAAGCATTCATTGAGCTTTGTGTACTGTTTGGATTTCACAGAGAAAGGCAAAATAGAGCACAGTAAGATCAATGGGTTCCTGCCCTCCAGCCTAACTCTAGAACTGTTCTCCTTCCTAGAAGTGATGATAATCTCTACTTCCATCAGCTCACAGGAGACACTGCTATGCATATTAAAGCTATATCCCACTCACTCTCTGAGATCACAGGAGGTACCCTTCTGAGTTTCTCCCACAGTAACTGGGGTCCATTTTCATTCCCTTATGCTCCACTGTACCTACCATCCCAGGTCACTATCACATGGCATATTTTGAAAATTGCTGATCTGTGCTCCACTGATCAAACTCCTTTCTGTTCAGACTCTGTCTCAGTGGGCTCTTAGTCACCTGTAAATTACCACAACCAAGCATAGACGCTGTGGAGGAACCAGGCACGTGCTCAGTACTTGCCCTTGAAGCTTTGCATTGGAAATGGTGGACACTTCAGCTTGATCCTGGCTCCTGAGAAGCCTTGACTTGGAGTAGAAAGCTCTTAGGCTATAGTAGCTTTCCCTGTGCCCATGCCCTCTACCAGTTTAGGGCACTGTCTTTGTTTATTTTCTGTTACTGTAACAAAACACCCTGACAAAAGCAACTTAAGGGAGAAAGGGTTTATTTGGCTCACAGTTCCAGACTACAGTCCATCATGGCAGAGATATCAGAGCAGCAGACCTGGTCAAATTACAAGCAAATCAAGACCACACAGCAATGAACAAGTGCATCCATGCATGCCTGTGCTCAGATAATTTTCTCTTTTTTTTATACAGTTAAGGATCCAAGCATAGGGAATGACACCACTATTACACTGGGTCTTCTCAAACCAGTTAATATAATCAAGACAATACTACACAGACATGCCAATAAGTCAGCTTCATGTCTGTCTGTCTTTGAGATGCCTTCCTGGGTAACTCTGAATTGTATCAAGCTGTCAATTAAAATAACCATCATACAGTCATTTAGTAGCAAGCATCTGTCTCTTTTCTGACCTACCAAGACCCAGAACATAGGGTCAAATGATTTCCCAAGACTGCCTCTATCCCCCACTCTTTGTTGAGGCCTTCATTCCTTTCTGACATCACACATTATAGTTCAGGAGACTAGAGGCTATGGTGTGACCAAAGGTCCATAAGCCACTCCTTTGCCCAGTCATTTTCCAAAATGTTTATTCCCAGTGTTTGTTCAGTAATAAAAGGGGAGGTCCAGAGTTACTTGTTCTAAGCCTCTATTTCAGAGGCTGCTTGTACCTCTGAAGGGGCAATCTCAATGAAGAAAGCAGTAGCTCACCTGTGAAGGACATTGCAGCCCTGTCAGAGTTTCTGAGTTCTTCTGATCAAACCACCCCATCTCTGTCTTCTTGATGATGCCCTTCTCCTGAAGACCTGGGAGCATCTCCAGACCTACCCCCTCTCCCTCTCTCTCCTTCCTTCCCTCCATCCCTCCCTCCTTCTCTCCTTCTCCCCTTCCCTCTCTCCCTCCTTCTTTCCCCCCTTCTCTTTCTCTGTGTGTACAGGTGTATACATACTTTTCCAGCAACAAGCCAGTTAGAAGCCAGCTTGGAATGCCCAGTGAAATCCCTTCAGAAGAAGTCATAATAATTACTATTTACTAATTCATTGCTAATGAAAATTATAAACACATCCTCTGTTTTCTGTTCAAGTGTGTTTTTGAGACTGTTTAGTATTCTGACAAAAATGTTACTATTTCTGAATATTTAATGATAACATGAATAATTAATATACATCTTTTTAAAGGCCAACACAGTAGTTGTGAGTTCCTGGAGATTCCTTCTTGGTCTATCAATACCAGAGAAGAATAAAAGCAACATGGGCATAGCACAAAGGAAGGTCCTAAACAGAGATTTCTAAAAACAAGAAAAATCTAGATAGATGGGAAGACGTGCACATTTGTGGAGGTACATTAAAGTATGCTTCCCTCTGACTGTTGATTAGCTGGATTGTTTGGGTCCTAAACTTCATAGTCTAGACTTAAATTCTATCATCAAGAGACAGCACTCCATGCTGGTGTAGATGAAAAGGAGCCCTGATATACTCCATGCTGGTGGGGACGTAAATTAGTAGCAAAACTTTCATCATTATGAAACTTGCTAAAACACTAATTAGAACTGCCATAGTATCCAGTTAGACTACTCCTGGACATATATCAAAGGAAACCTAAGTCAGCCTAAGTCAGCACACCACAGAGACACCTGTATATCCATGTTTATAGTGGTGTTCATAATAGCCAAGAAATAGAATGCTATATGGCCACCAACAGATAACAGCTATAGGAAATGTGAGCTAGATACATTATATCTTAATACACACACATACATACGTATGTATTATATGAGATATTGTTTTGAGATAGTGTTTTCTGTATAACAGCCCTAGCTGTCCTAAAACTGGCTTTGTAGTCCAGGATAGCTTTGAACTCACAGACATCCACCTGCCTCTGCCTCCTGAGTGCTGGATTAAAAGCCTGTGCCACCATGCCTGGCAGAAATACATATTTCATTGCCAACATGACTGAATTACCTAGGAAATTAGGAAGTGTGTGTGTAAAGAACATTTTCAGATCAACTGAAGGGAAAGATCCATCCTGAATATGAGCAAAACCATCTCATTGGCTAAAAACCCTGGTAGCATAAAAGAGGAGGAAGGAGACAGGTGACAAAACACTGGCATTCTCCTGTGCCTACTTCCTGGTCTGCCATGAGCTTCTGTACACACACACACACACACACACTCACACACACACACACACACACATCATACATATATACATACGCACACACCATACATACACACACACATCATACATATATACACATACACACACACACACACCATACATACACACACACATCATACATATATACACATACACGCACAGAGATATACATGCACACACAAATGCACACACACTTGCCATGAAGGGCCGAACCTGAAGAAACTGTGAATCAAAGTCAGTAATTTGACTCTTGAGTTGTTTTTTGGCAGGTATTTTGATCACAGCCATGAAAAGGTGACAAGTACATATGAAATAAAACTTTAGTTAGCCATAAAGAGCAACCAAAGTTTTCATTCGGGAAAATGGTAACAATGTGATGACCGTTTTCAACTAGAAAATCCAGCACCAGGAAGACAAATGCTACTTGTTTTCTCTACTATGCAGAATGTAAATTTAAGATACATAACATGAAAGTAGAAATGAGCGCTTTAGGGGAAAGAAGGAAGCTACGAGGAACAAGGCAGGACAATGAGCAGCGTGACTATGAATGACGTGCATGATAATTAAAAATAAATAAATGTTTTCCTTCCTTCCGACTTTTTTCTTTCTGTTTATAAGACAAGGTATCACGAAGTAGCCAAGGCTAGCCCAGAAGTCTGCGTAGGCCAGGTTGACCTCACACTCAGAGACACACATCTACCTTCCAAGTGCCAGGATTAAAGGTATGCACCACCACACATGTCAAATGTTTTCTTTTTGAAAATAGCTTTTCTCCAGGTGGTGGTGGTACATGTCTTTAATCCCAGCATTCGGGAGACAGAGGCAGATGGATCTACAGAGTGAGTTCCAAGACATATTCCAAAGCTACACAAAGAAACTTTGTCTCAAAAAACAAAATAAATAAATAAGTAAATCATAAAAACAGTGTCCTTTAAAGGCTATTAGACTGCTTACTTTGATAACTTAAAGAAAGAACAGTCTAAAATTTAAAGTTGTAAGGCAGAGATTTATATTTTTTTAAACACTGCTCTGAAGCATGACTATGTTTCTGGTCCATGTACCCAGTAGAAAGAAAGGAGCCCAGTGAATTTCAGTTCCTCCAGATCGGAGTCTACTGGACCCACTTCTACAAACACAGCAACTGACAGGCACAGGGCCTGACAGAAAAGGCCTGTGTCAAGACTGAAATGGCAGAGTCAAGCTCAAGACCTGGCCTTGATTCCCGTTTGTTTTGTGACTTCGTCTCTTGGAGCCTCACAGCCATCTGTAAAGGCAATTGTTACGGCCATTCCCCTCCCAAGTTTCCCGGCTTCTAGTGTTCCCATTGGAAACCAGACAAGGCCTCCGGAGCACTAGGGTTTTGTTTTGCTCTGTTTGTTGAGACAGGGACTCAACTCTTCATCCTCCTGTCTCTGCCTCCCTCCTGCATGCGTCCTTCATCTTGCCCTCCCTCTGAGCACACAAATGAAATTGTATGCCAGGAAATAGAAGATAAGACATATCAATGAAGGCCATGTCTGTCATCACCACACACAATTCACATGGGAGACACTACATGAATGCCCAATTGTGGCATTAATAAGAACACAATAGCTCCAGAAAACATTTATAACTTGTCAAACTATATTGAGAACACTACTAAGTATGAACAATACAAACCGAGCAGTACAGCGTGGCCTTGGCTGTAGAGTTTCAGATCAGCTTCTCTAAATGGCACAAAGAGAATAGCGTGCACTGGACGTCTATGCTGACTTCAGAAGCCACAAACACCATGCAGTGAATTGTATGGTGACTGCCCCTATGTAGAAAGTTGAAAAACTTGGGGAACTGATATGTGCCACTCCCTGAAGGGCAAAATAATAGGGATTAAAAAGTAGAATGTGGGAAAAGAAGAGCTGTTATGTCAACTTAAGATCAGACAAGATGTATGTAATTCTTGCACAATAGGGGTTCCACTTGAGTAAGCCGAGTAAGAAAGATAGGGAGAAGCGGTGTGTGCTTGCTCTCTTTATTCCCCAGAAAAGACCCTCCAGCCCTCTAGCCTGAAACAGGCCACCCATGGCACTGTTCCCCTCCCCATCCTTCTTTCTCAACTGAGTGAGCACACAATTGGATTAGACCTTGCCATTAGAGAAATCGGTCCCTCGAGAGCAGCTCGAAATCATTGGAGCAGAAAAGTGAGAAAAAGCATTTTCCGCTTTGCGGATGCTTCTGAAACTATGCACAAACTGAGAGCCGTGCCTGCTGAGCACTGGACTCCTGTTTTGAGCTCCACATTAGATCAAGGGATAATAAATGTGTGGATAAACATTTTTATTTTACGTCTCGACATTTTACCCTTTCATCCTGTCATCAAGCTGTGTAGACCCAACTTACCAGGTGAAAAACACACTCAGATAGTAATTGTCAGCCTCTCTTACTCACTCAAGCAGGCCAGGCAAGACACCACTCATTCCTTATCCCGGTTACCTACTCTCCCTCACCCATTCATCTTGATGTTTTTCTCCCTTGCTATTGATTTGACAAAGGAGGTCTTTTTTTTAATTTGTTCTTCATAAATGGTATTGGCATAACTGTGTTTCCACTCTCCATTACATTGTACAGTAAACATTGTATCTGGGATAGTTTATTTGGTCCCATGAATAAAAGCCTGACAAGCGTGTTAGAATAACAAGCCAGGGAGTCTGAGAAGAATCCTCTGTCCTTGAGAGTGTTCCCAGATGCTGGGGACATTTGTTTGAAGTCATGCTTAAACTGTCTGCTTCCCTTTACCTGTCAGTAAAGCAAGAATACTCAGAACAAGTGTTCGTGAGGCTGGAAAGCATTCCGAAATCAGTAGGGGAGAAGCTTTGTGTATAAGCCCAATAGCAGCCATGCTGCTGTATTAGTCACAACCATCATCACAGATGTATTCCTCCATGATATTCAGACAAATAAAAAAAATGAGGCATTTGGGAAATATGTGCACATTGTTTTAAAGGCACATTTTTATTTAATATCAAACACTGCTGTAGGTGGCCACATAGAGCTGTAATTATTACTACTTGGGACACACACACACACACACACACACACACACTTGAATTAATTGAATCAGAAAACAAAATCAAATCAATTATGTATCTGTATTCAAAGGGTTCCAATAAATACCTTATTTTTATGGCTTGATGTCAGCAATTTTCACTGAGATGAAAACCTGAACATAGTATATCTTATTAAAATAATGAAATTGTGCCTCTGATGTTAACTATACGTTTTGTTTTGGCTTTGCCTTGCATTGTCTTTTAAAAGGTAAAGTGAGGACAATATATACTCTTTCCAATAAGCATCTTTCTTAATCCAAGCTTTTCCTCATTCTTGTAAGTCTAGAAATGATCTAGACATTAGCCTTTTAGAATCCAACTCCTTTCTTCCTCTGGTACTGGCAAATGCAGAATCCAGTTAGCAACAAACACAGCCCCCTTCAGCTTCTGTTTGAATCCCCAGGCCCCAAGTATGCCTCTAACAAAGCACCGTGTATAAAGATGCTCAAAATGACTTTAAGGTTTAAAGTGCCAGTTGGTCATGTCAAGGGAAACATATCCATCCATACCATGAATTTTGGGTCCAATCTTTGTGCCTGTTCCTCCCCACCCCAAGAAAAGTAGCATTTTTTAAATGCATATACTAATGTTAGTCTCTTGTTTAAAGTCTCTTTCAAACCTCAGATTTTTTTTTTTACTTTGGTCTGTGACTGTATTTATCAATTATTTATCATTCACAACTGGCCAACTAAGAAACAAAAAGCATGGGAGAGATCCATGGTTTAGTGGATAAGGGCTTGTGAAGAAATAGTGCTCACAATAGTTACTGGCACTCTGGGAAATACTCAGCTTCCTCAGAACTGGCATATCCCCAGTTCAGCATACTTTTCTCATTTCATGAATATATAAAATGACGGCTTGCCTTTTAGACTTCAAAAATTCCACATTTTGAGAAGATTTTTAATGATTTTTTATTATTATTATTATTATTATTATTATTATTATTATTATTATTACTATTGGTTTTTCAAGAAAGGGTTTCTCTGAGTAGTCCTGGCTGTCCTGGAACTCACTCTGTAGCCCAGGCTGGCCTCAAACTCTCGGAGATCTGCCTGCCTCTGCCTCCCGAGTGCTGGGATTAAAGGCGTGCACCACCACCGCCCAGCTTAATGATTCTATTCAATAACTATTATTTCACTGAATATTCATCAGAACTTTATTATTTGACCAACATTTCTAAAATCTATTTTGATTACTCTGGAAATAGAAGAAAAAGTGTTTTGAAATCCTACAATATTCTTCTCTAAGTAGTACTGATATCTTAATTACCCAATCACTAATTTTAGAAAAAAAATGCATCATGGATGTTTGTCTGAACTACTTTGTTATAAGCTGAATTGTAACACTCTAAATTCATGTGCTGAAGTCTTAAAGCTCAGAACTCAGACTCTGACTCTATTTAGAGACAGGGCCTTTGTTGGGGTAACTTTTATACAACTAGAGTGGCCAAAATCTAATGTGACTGGTGTTCTCTCAGGAGCAGACTCAGGGGATACAGAGGAAAAGGCAGGCATTTGCCAGCCTGGAAGAGAGGGCTGGGGGTGAACCAACTCCATCAACACTTGATACTGAATTTCTGGCTTCTGGAACTATGATGAGATAAACTCCCACTAAGTTACTCTGTTTGAGGTACTTTATTATGGTGACCCCAGCAAACTATTGCACACCACTGTTTCCAATAGGCACAGTTAGACACAGCAGCAAAGTCTAATGACTAGTTGATATCTGACAGGTGTGATCATTCAGCTGCCAATGCACACCTAGTCAGTGCATACTGAAGGTGTGTCTGTCTATCTGTCCATGTCTGATCTGACACATGTCAAACTCCAAGGCCCTTGTGGCTGGACTGTCTTCTCAGACACCAGAAGGGCAGGAGGCCAGGGGTTCCTACCTGATTTCTTTCTTAACCTGAAACTTCAAAGCTCTGACTTTTGGACATTGGCTTTCTGTGCTGTGTTTTCATTTACTTTTATTTCGCTTCAACTGTTCATGTTTGAGAACAGAAAGTGTTTTTTCTTAGGGATCTTTCTTTGTATAAATTTGACTCACCAACTAAGTTCATAGGTCTTCCAAGAAGTCAGTAAAACATTCTGAGTCTGCCTTTAATCCAGTATATGTATATACAAACATACATATAATGCATATGTATATTTTGCCTAAACCAAGCACAGCTCACAGTATTGGAGTCATTCATGTTTGAGAGCATTCTTTTGCTCAAGTCTCTAAGTATTGCTTACTGGCATCTCTACACCCTTTTCATTCAAGATCAAATCTTGATTTCTTTAGCATTAATGGTCCTTTTCATAATAGTTTTTAAATAAAACTCTTCAAAAATGCCAAGTTAAAATACTAAGGAGCTAAGTAATTCACCAGGGAAGATCCCCCTGCAAGATGGCAGACAGCCATGTCTATTTAAGGTAGACTAGATAACCAGGCCTGGAGCCCATCACTCCAGGATGTAAACGTGGCTGTTCAACACATGAAGTGGTACCTAAGGCCACATTTACAAAAGAGACCAATTACTGTAAAGTATCTTTAGCTTCCCAAAACACCTAGAAATCTGAATGTGAAACAATTTAAAGCTATTAGCATATCATAGTCTCTTCAGTGTTTCAAACAGTGCTAATATCCCAGTTGGAGTGGGAATTTGGCTGAGAAATTATCACCTCCTCAATTAGCATAGTATGTGAATATTCTGATCCAGCAAAGCACTTAAATCTACCCATAAAGTTTTCCCACCCTGAGCTCATTTGAGTAGGACAAGTTCCTGTGGTGATTTCGTTGTTGTTCATTAGCCTTCTGTGAAAGGCAAACTTAAGACAAGTTTGCATTCCTTGGCTTCCTTGGTGGAAGGGCACTGACCTCTGGCTATAGCACAGGGCTTACATGTAAATTTGTATGTCCATCACACATAGAGCAATCCTGAAAGGAACTAACAGCATTGATTCCATTCTGCTTCCCCGGCACCACCTTGTGCTGTGGTGCCCACTAGTGGGCTTGCTAACAGGTGTGGTGGCCTTGCAGACTTCCTAAAGTACCAAAAGAAAGTTACTTGCCAAGAAGGAATATTTTGAGGACTGTATAAACTCGACTTCTCCTAGAATAATCTTCCAGCCTGACAATTATCTTATGTAATCTCTTAAGCTTCCTCCTTTTTCACTGATGAGAAAACCAGGCCTGCTGGCTCCCTGGTTGTTAAGTTTTGAAACATTATGGTTACCATTACCATAAGAACAAAGGGAGGAAGGGGCATCAGGATCACTGTCTCCTCCAAATGTCCTGTGTTGGGTTCCTTAGACTGAGCATGTAATGACAAGTTGTTGGTCATTGTCTTTCAGATCTTTGTACTGTGTCCTTCTGGCATCTCAATAGCATTAGTTTCTCAATTATCTACCTATCTTAAATGTACTATATTGTATTTATTTGCCTTCATGTTTTTATTGTGCATAGGCCTGCTGGCTCCCAGGTTTTTTTTTGGGGGGGGGGGGGGCATGAGTGCTCACTATCGCTGGAAGTCTCTGGAAGGTGAGGCTGGTTTAGGTGGACTTTCACTGTCTAGGCTTTCTCCTTCTCAGGCAATGTGGTTTCTTTACCTGGGTGTAAAGAATGGCACCTGTCACTTAACATTTAAATGGGTGTCCATAGGTTAGCTGGTGTGCTGACTGGCCTTGTGACTGAGTCTCTGTCTTACATTATTTAAAACTCTCTTGAGAACATTTTATAGAATCAGGTAATTACCTCTCAGCCTTAGGATTGGGTTTTTCTAAGAGGAGGAGAATTGAAAGTCAGGGTAAAAGGGCAAAGCCAATTGAGTTAGTGTGGAAGTCCCATGGCCGTCAGACAGCAGACTTCGGTACAAGGTTCCCATTTTCACAGCATCCTCACATGTCAGTTCAGGGGACACTGAGTGCAGAGTAATTGCTGTTTCCCCCTTTGTTGCTTCAGACATTGAGGATATGGGTGCAGACTCTCAGATCCTCCACTGGGTGAGAGAATCCATTTCCCTGTCATGTGAAACATGAGGAGTAATTCATCTTTTATAGATAAGGAGGAGGTTTTCCTGGTACAGCCTACACAGCTGGAGTTGGTCCGACCTACACAGCCAGAGACATGAGCAGCAGACTTCTGGCAAGTCTTATTTCTCCACCCTTATCTTATAAAGAGGCATGCAGTTTACTCTGATGGAGTCTGTATCCCATCCAAGAGAAAAGGCACTGTCTGAGCCTGGGGATGCCCTGCCATATAACTATGTTGAAAATTGAACACATTTCACAAGCATTTAATTTTCCATAATCAGTTTCTTTAAAATATACCTGATTTTGAATATTACCTTATATTAAACAATTTTTAAGCTTACATTAAACTTGTTTTGAGTTATTTGTTTTAGGCTTAACTTTGAAAACATATAGAGGACTATGTAAAGGGAGATATAAATTGGTCTCTACATCCAATCTTTTCTCTTTAAATGAATTATATTTGTATTGCACATGACTAAAAACAAAATTCTAACACATTATTAAGTCATTTAATCATTTTCAAAGTGACTGATCATTAGTTTTTGTGTCTTAATTACCTTTTTTTAGCAGTTTACAATCAGTTAGTAGCTTTTATAAAATCTGGATTTTATAAATTAAGGTAATTTATCCCTGTTAAGATTTTGAGTCTTAAAAATTACAGTTTTTTAACTTAAGTTCTTTTGGTACAAAAATAAACTTTAAACCATAAATATATTCCCTGGAGAAACTGGGAACCTCATTTTCATGATCCTTTTTATAGTGTACTTGTAGAAGATCTAAATTAATTTAACAGATCTTTTATATTAGTAGCTCATTTTATTACAAAGAATATAATTACAGAAGAGAGTAGTAATATTCCTTTTCATAAAGAGACATTTGTAAGACTAAAAAGGTATACAGTTAATCTTTACTATAGCTTTGTTATGACTCAGTTTTTCCAAATGGTTAAAGCTTAACAAAGTTAGCAAAGACATAGTGATTAGATAGACATCTTTAAGTCACCTTTTGTCCCCATGAGTAGCTCATTATAACCCTAGGAATTTATAAATCTTAATCCTCAAACTACACCATCCTCAAGTCCTGCCCTCCATGAACCATGTATAACTCACGCCTTCTGTGTCTCAGCTTTAAGCTTTTGTGAGTTTGTCTTGATCTCTTACTTAGAAAGAAAATCCCATTTGGTCAAACAAAATCCTTCTTTATCCAAAATATTTTATTTTCTTTTTATTCCGTTTTACCAAAAGTATATCTTTATATTTCACATCTTTATAAACATTTTTCTCTTATACATACATATTGTTTCTTTTTACTTCATTTTCCTAAACAAGAATTGAACCCAAATTGCATACAGAGCACACAGTAGTAAATGACTGAGATTCCCAGCACACAGACTTCTAACTATCAACCTTTTCTTCTGCAAGTGTTAAACAGACTTTTTCTCTGCTGCCAGTTTTACAGCTTTTTAACATTCCCCCCTCCACACACACACACACCCCACCCTGATCTTAGAGATCCTAAGAGGAAGAATGTTACATCTCAGCAAAAGCTTCAGAGATATTGATAACCAACCTGGGCCAGCAGGTCAGTCTCCAGTGACAGGTTCCTGAGAGAAGGACCAGAGGATGAAGAAATAAAGAAGATAGGAAAGCCTGGGTCAAGAGGTCTTGCACAAGCTGATGGCTCATGCCAAGCAAGTTTATTAAGAAGAACAGCTTCTTATACAAAGTTTATAGGAGGAACATTGGCCAAGGTCAGCAGATAACTACCATACAGTGAGGCAATGGGTCAGCAGAAAGCTGATCAAGCAATGTCACATTAAGGGAATACAGGCTATGTCTAGTATGTCATAGACCAAGCACACAATTGCTGTGGATATCGCTCTGTGTAAATAAAGTTCTGATTGGCCAGTGGCTAGGCAGGAAGTATAGGCGGGACAAGAGAGAAGAGGATTCTGGGAAGTAGAAGGCTGGGGAGAGACACCACCAGCCGCCGCCATGAGAAGCAACATGTAAAGACACTGGTAAGCCACAAGCCATGTGGCAAAGTATAGATAAGCAGAAATGGGTTAATTTAAGATAGAAAAGGTAGATAACAAGCAGCCTGCCATGGCCATACAGTTTGTAAACAATGTAAGTTTCTGTGTGCTTTCTTGGTTGGGTCTGAGAGACTGTGGGACTGGTGGGTAAGAGAGATTTGTCCTGACTGGGCCAGGCAGGAAAACTCTAACTACACACAATGACCTTGTGACTGGTGGCCCTTTATGGGAGAATTGAGTTCCTAGTATCCAGAGTCACAGCTCCCCCAAAGCCTCGGTCCCAGACCATACTGGCCTTGCCAGGCAATTATTTTGGTTATATAATCCACAGTTATCTTGGTTATACCTCTGGGTCATATTCAGAGTCATGGGAAACCCCAAATGTAAGGCAGATGTAGTTATGGGGTCGGAGCACTGAAAAGGTGCCTGAGCAAACACAAAATGGAGTCAGGGTAAGATCGGGATGGGGTGGCACTACCTCCAACACTATAATTTGAGGGCTTGAGTTGGAAGGTCTTTACATGATTTTGACATCATTAACTGAAGGGTGTGATTTAATATGACTATTAAGGATCTTTAAAGGCAATAATAACCTTATAACTAGAAAGGGACAGTAAGAGGGAATAACAAAACCCTCAGCATCCCAGAAAAAATATGGAAGGATAAATGAAGCCATCAACAAAGCCAGTCTCTGTGTTCTGGAACAGCTTCATCCAAACATAAACTGCTGATTTCCATGTGCAGATGCCACACTCAATACCTGCTCACACACATACCCTGCTACTGCCATTGTTACCACTACACACTTGTTTCTTACAGAAACTGCCAACATTAAGCTTCCAGTGTCTAATTAGGCACAACCCTCCATTCAAAACTGCCAACAGGAGGCTCACCCACACAAGGTCCTCAGTCTTCCCATTGGTGCTATGTTTCAGAAAGCATCAACTTGGATGCATCAGCAAAACCACTTGCCCCCCAAAGGAGCTCATATTCATGAGTACACAGTTACAAGTCAAAGCGCCAGACCTCCAACACTGTTTTCGTCTTGATTCTGAGCCGTGCTGTGCACACCCTTCCATTAGATCCTCTTCCCACTGCCATTTAGCTAAGAATTCTGTTACATCCATCTGCAGAAGCAATTTAATTGTCCAGAATGAAAAGTAACAGCACTCACCCAAAACCAAGATTGTGAGGTTGGAAGCTCGCTGCTTCTTAACACTGGCAATTAGGTAAAAAGAAGAAAATTTGTGTTCCTAACTCTGAAATATTCTGAAGTAATCATTTACTTAATATTTTGCTAAATTACCCAGGATTGCAGTTTTGATTAGGAAAGCAAAAGAGAAGCCTGCAGGTGGCCTGTAAAGCTAATTTTGAGGCCAGCTCTGCTAAACTCAGGCAGTGGTCTGAGAGAATATTAACAGTGCTGCAAACCACGGTGCCTTCAAGCTGTTCACCTGCCACAGAATTGAATTTATTTTATATCTCACCTAATAGACTGAGTCTCATCCATTAGGTAAATATAATGTGGGAATGTTGTCTTGTTTTTATAAAAAGGGAAGCATCAAAACCAGGAGATTTATTCTCACAAAATACTCTGCTACTACAACTGAGTTCAAGCTTGGGCCATGCAGTGTCTCATCTGTCATGAGTTTCAGCTTATGAGATATGATTAATCATTGAAAGATCAAGTGTGCTGCCTGAGTATACATAAAAACAAACAACAACAACAAAAAATGAGATCACACTGAAATTTTCAGGATGATAAATTTAGCAGTCGAACTTCAGGGGTCATTCCCTGGTTGCCTGACATTCACAGATTGGAAATACTTCTAATCTAAGGAGCCCAGTTACGTGTCTGCAATATTCAGTGAGGTTGGCAAGGCAGATAGATCCAGAACTGGATAATTCTGAAAAATGTTCCATGTTAGTGATGACAGAGGAAAGGCTAGGAGCAGTAAGCAACCTTAAAAAATAAAAATAAGATGTAAGCGCACCAAATAGGATGTTACAATAGAGAGGAACCTGAATTCATCTGCACTAGATAAGGGAGACTTCATTATTCACAGGCACCACGGCCCTGCCTTGACATCACAAACCGATGAGGCTCTGGAAGACAAACTTAGCATGCAAGGCATTGTTCTAATGTGTTCTCAAATGTATAGGATAGACTTCACAGATGGTGGTAGAAGGGTATTTTTATCTTCAGACATCCGTAACAAGAAGGAACATAATTTGCACCGAGAGGAAAACCTGGAATAAATTTTGTATCATTTCATCTTCTCAACTCATTTGGCAAAATTAGATTCTCAGGAGGGAGGGGGAGCCAAAGGCACTCAGAGCTTTTATAAGTCACCTTGGTAGGAGTGAGTTCGTTACAATTAATAAAACAACTGGGAGTGTGTTGTCCACAGGGCTTTAGGGAAGAAAGCTTCTAAACATTGGAGACATGACCAAAGATTTCAATGAACTTTCACTGGCTCATTTGGTTAATCTTTCCTGCCAAAGACTATTTTTTTAAGTTCATTAAATTCTCTCTCGTAGAAGCTGATTTTTTCTTCTGTTCACCCTCTCTCTGTTTCCTCCCAGAATGTAAGTTCAGTGGTCTGAAAGGCAAGTCTTTACCTCTGAACCCACAAATTCCCAGCTTCTGATGTGGATTTGCAGTTTCTGTCTCTTTTCTTCCTTGATCCCTGACTTTGGCAAACTCCCCATTTGCAAATAATCCAGTGTCACACATACCAGAGAGTACTTAGGGACTCCCCCCATGATGAGTTACCTCAGATCCTGATGGCCAGTGGAGACATGGCTGCAGCTGTGGTGGAGACTGCCCTAAGAAGATGCAGTCAGTGACAGCACTGGAGTCCTTTGGAGAAAGTGCTGGTTTTTCTAAATGAATCCTAAATAAATATGCAAGACAGTAACATTCTATAGCACAATAAGCTGGATCATTTGAGTTACAGGACAGCCAGGGCTACACAGAAAATCCCTGTCTTAAAATTAAAAAAAAAAAAAAAAAGCAAGAAAAAGACTCCATAGAGAGACAAGCAGCCAGAAACTATCACTGGACCATGTCAATCACTTTCATATAGACATAACATAAAATGGAAAGAAAGTGGAGAAAGCTATGAATCGGGGGGGGGGGGGGTCTCCATCCTCTCAAAACTTGAAGAGAGTTCATTCTTCAACTGCTAGAGATGAGCCAATGAATAACTCAAGAAAGACTCGTGTTACATGTGAATTATAAGCACTCAGGGTTTCTCAGAAACTTATAACTCTAATTAGAATTGAGATAGTTGACTCTGAAAATGAGTTATGGAAATCGCTTTCTTATGAGACTTGAGTCCCCGGAAATCGAGAGTTTTAAACTATTAATTGACTCATTTTGTAAGAAAGATATATATTTAAATCAACTTAGGTTTCTCTGCTGGCTATCTCTTACACACAGAGGGGAAGGGAGGAGAAGTGGGATACTGAGGCGCATGACCCATGACTAATTAGGGGTTGAGGATAATGTAAGCTGTGTTTTAGCACCAATGCTGTAGGAGATTTAGTGGCTTCTCCATCTGGTGCCCTCAACAGAAGCACTTTTGGTCACTTTGTTTTCCAGTTGTGATCATGAAAACACACACATGTGGGCTTGTTTTACACACAGAAATGCACACATCCAATCACACGCAAAGCCTTCAGTCAGGTGGCTGAAGGACAGACACATGTCATCAAGTGGCTCATAAATCCCCACAAAACTAATGGCCCAGGGATAGTCACCTGACACAAGTCCAGGCAATCCAGAGACCAGGTAGCGGTCTGGTCTAAAAATATAAGCAGAAACCATAAGATTTCCCTTCAGGACACTTAAGGAGAGAATCCTAGGAGCTGGAGTGGGTATAATGACTGAAATACAAGACTGAAAAAGAGGAGGAGGGCAAGCTCAAGCTTTGGAAGAACCTTTTCTGTGAGTTAACAGAGGAATCCACCAGAGAGAATCCCTGAGCTTGTTCACTGACCCAGCAGAAGTCCAAAGGAACCCGGAGGAAGCAGGAACAAGTCCCAGGAGCTGTTGTGTCCCTGATTGATTCCTGCCCCTTCTACCAAAACCATGAAACTAAAGCAACTGTTTTTGTCTCAAGGCATGTTTAAATATGAAGTGTCATCCATGGGCTTCTGTGTAAAGGCTTGGTCCCTGGCCAGCAGTGCCATTAAAGAGGGATTTTAGCAAAGGATGTTAATTTAATCAGTGAATCAACCAGTCCATGATACAATCACAGGTGAATGCAGACTGGTGGGAAGAAATGGTTCCCAGGAAAGTGACTTTAAAGAGTTTAGCTTGTCATCACGGCCAGGCTCCCATGCTATCCTGCCTGCTATGAAGTAAGCAGCCTCTTGGTCCACATAATCCTGCCACCGTGATGCCACATTCTATGTCACCACAGGCCCGTACCAATAGATCTAGTTGACAATGGACTACAAACCTCACAAACCATGGGCCAAAGTCCATACAACCACCTCAAGTTGTGTTCTTGGGTATTTTGTCACAGTAATCAAAATTGACTCGCTTCTGTTCCCAGTCTTTAAATGACAAAATGTAGACTTCATGTTTAACACAGCAACGGCCTATTGAAAAGATTACCAAAAAAACTCCAGAAAAATTAGATCAAAATTCAATTTTGATACAAGCACTGATAAACCAGGCCAGTCTAGTTGGTAATCTGCTTAATGTGTAGAATCAGAATGCCCCCTAATTTCCTCCCCAGCAAGTCTTATGTCCGTTGCTTGAATTTGCTGAGGTGATTTTATTTGAATCTGTGTATCCCAGCTAGGTTGTAGCCTGAATGCTTAAATCCCCCACGTTGCTTATCCTGGAGTTATGAATAGGAAATAAAGGCGGAACGGATGGCATCTAAGCTAGCAGGGAGACCAACAGAAGTAAAGCACAGGACTCTACTGTAGAGTTTGTAATTGGTTTTAATCATATTTAACATCTGTTTCTCTACTTTAGCATATAATTTAGATGAAGCGGCTTAGAAATCTCAGCAAGAATCCATACTTTACATTTATTGAAAGAGGAGCAGTCTCCGAGCGATCAAATTGCTCTCCTAATTCATCCATAATAATGTAGTAATTTGGAAAGTCTTTTATTTTTTTAAGTTTCTTCATGAAATGTTCTTAATCGGTGGTCCTGCTTCCTAAGGCCTTTCATCTGCCATCCTAGCAACAGCAATGGAGGACTATCAACCCACCACCCTAGCAACAGCAATGGAGGACTATCGACCCACACAAACTCAAGTTCCTCCCTTTTTAGATAAACTTCCTCTTTTCAGGGGTCTATAAATTTCTAGGTACCAATAGTAGGAGTCTGAGATGATGCCTAAGCACATCCTAGAGCCCTGCCTTCTCTTTACAGTTCATACTCAGCTTCTTAGCTGCCTGCTGTCCACTTCTACTCAAAAGTCTCTCACACAACCTAAATTTACTCCCAAAATGATGTAATTAATAATTCCACCTGGCTCACTCCAGATCATCTTTTTGTTGTTGTTGTTGTTAATTAACTCTTTATTAAACTTGTTCTTAGACAATTTCACAAATATATATATATACTGCATTATGATTACTTTTAGCTTGTTCCCTATTATTCCCACCACTTCTATCAACCTCACCTGCCTCCCACCCTTCCCTACAAGTCTCTTTCCTACTTTACAACTCACTTAGTTGAACCAGGGCAGTCTGTGACTAGCTTGGATACAACCACTAGAGCTGGTGGGCTCAACAGTTCTTCACTTGTAAACTTCTCTTTCCTTTGGCATACTAGGTCTCAAGCCTCAGATCACCCTTCCATTTGTTCCCTGGTGCTAGGCTGTGTAAGTTCATCTTCTGGAAGGCCTCCTCACACCCAATTCTGGGACAGTGCCACACTTCCAGTTCATGTCATCTACACTGCATTAGTTGTTCGGAACCATGCCTTGATGTATTTGTTGAATTCTTATGCCATTTCTTAGCAGGATGGGGTGGTTTGAAAGAAAATGGCCCCCAAAGGGAGTTGTGGCTTTATTGGACTAGATGTGGCCTTGTTGGAGGAAGTGTGTCACTGTGGAGGTGGGCTTTGAGGGCTCAAGCCACATCCAGTATCTCAGTTCACTTCCTGTTGCCTGCAAGTCAACATGTAGGTAGGACACTTGGCTATTTCTCCAGCACCATGTCTGCTTGCATGCTGCCATGACACACCATGGTGATAAAGGACTAAACCTCTGAAAATGTAAGACATCACCATTAAATGTTTTTCCTCTATAAAAGTTGCCATGGTCATGGTGTCTCTTCACAGCAATAGAACTCCTCACTAAGACACAGGGTGACTACAGTCCCTCCCTTCTAGAATATGTGTGTCCTCTGTTATACATGTTACCATATTAATGTTCTTAAGCACACATGTGACAGTGAAAGCACATTCCATTTTCTTCCCAGGTGACAACTAAAAAAGAATCTCCACAAATATCTACAAGTTCTTCCCAAAACATCTGGCTACTTTGTGAAGCAGACATCATGGCTCCATCACCTGGACCCTCACTTTCTTGACAACGTGTCATGTGTTCCCAACACTATTCCATGATATGCTCCTCTCTGGATTTTAGAAATCTACCAATACCTCAATCTTCTTGCCAAATCCACTTCTCCCCGTAGGTTGTTATATTTAGCAGGATCTGTTTAGCCATCAACTCCTATCCTTGCTTCCTTTTGCCATCATACATTAACATTTACCTAATCTCCATACTAACTTAATGATACAATAAATTCAACACTCAAGACTCATCCCAAGATGATCCAAAAGTCCATAATATTCTGCAATTTATCCTTTGAGTTACACACACAAGGCTATTGTAGATGACTGAGTTGCTCCATTAGTGAATTCATTCCTCTTTCCACATAGCTAAAATGTATTGTTGTCTTTTGATATATAACTTCATTTAAGCTGATGTAATAACAGCTTACTGTGAGGCACCTATTATCCCTGCCCTTTTACAAATGAAACAGCCTATACATCATGTATACATATACACGATTATGGTGATATTTGGGAATAGAGATGGTCTAAGCTCTCTATCCAATGGGGGACTTACCATACTTCTCTCAAGGTGGATTGTCTTAGGGCAAACACTGTCTCCTGTAACAGCTATCATAATGCCAAGTATATAGTAGTTAAATGTATAGTAAAAAGAAAACAGAATGAGGTCAACATGTTCTATCTACCTTTTCCCTAAAATTTTGAATTTGAAAGAATAATAACTATACAGAGTAAGAAATATGCAACTAAAAGGGTATAATTTCACTGAAGAAAGATTTACTAGATGGGAAGACTGTACTGCTGAAGATATCACACCGTTTTGCTGCAGGACGTAGAAAAATCATGCTAGAATTGGCCTGGAAGCTAATTCTCTTTACTATTTGGCTTTTGTAGCACTGAAAGGTGTTATTCAGGTTGCTGAGGAAGGACCCTCATCAACAGTCTTACTCAGCTGTGAACACTGTGTGCTACACTACTAACCTTCCAGACAAGGTGTGCCCACTGGTACAACCATGGCAAATCTATTTATGGTCATAGGGACATGAATTTGAGGTTCAGTCCACAGGAGGGAATTCACATCTATTTCTATAAACCTGGTCAAAAATCCTTGACCAGAAATATCATAGGGCATAAGAAAGTTGCAGTTTTTCTAGTTGGACATGTTATTCCCATCAAATTGACTTCTAAATACTCATATTTATGTCTATAGGTCAGTGATTGTGTCAGCTTTTGTCAGCCAAGATTCTTTTTGCACTGGACAGCAGTTACTGCAGAGACTCCTAACTGGTCATTAAGTCATTGCTCCATCAAGGAAGGGAGAAGAACTCATGAGTACCCACCTTCCTCAAAGATTTGTAGGTGGTTAACAGTGGCTAGGAGGAAGAGGCTCATGAATTTCCAACCCCTTCTAAAGATTTGGTTATTAGAGGACAAACAGACTTTTTTTTCAGTAGTGTATCCATTGACAAGTTGCCAGTCCTTCTGTAAATAACTCCTCACCCATGCTTCTGTACACAGCTCTAAGTAAACTCATTGGGTCACACCAAAGAAGACATGTAAACAAAACAAAACAAAACAAAAAAATAGTTAAAATGACAAAGGTTCAGCTCAGCAGGAATGGGAAGGTTGCAGGACTGGGTAATGGGTGATGAATACAATAAAAATGCATATATATATATTAATGGAAACCCACTATATATCATCAATATATGCTAATACAAAGAGAGTTACCTAAGGTTTGTTGTTCGTTAGTACCTCTCAAGGCATACAACATAAAACAGAAAGACTCAATATCACAGGCCATACACCTTGGGTTGAGAGGCTTAAAATTTCCATGCTCAGAATCCCTCTTGACCTAGACCTCTTGGGAGTCACTGGGTGGAAACCTTTCTGGAGACTCAAGCCCTGATAAGCAAAATTTACTTTTAATGGGGTCCACTCAACCTAGGACTTCCCATTCTTGATTTATTCTGGCATGGCACATTTTCTTACTTAAGCTGTTGACATTTGAAAGGTCCCTCTGAATAATTGATAACTTTCTGGAAATATGCAGGAAACATCTTTTGCCAAGAACAGAAGCCCCATTTGGGGAGCTTCTCTTATTAGAAATCCAGTTTTCAGTCCAAATGCCTTTCAATGTGAAACCTCCATCAGCCTGGGAAAGGAAGGCCAGGTCTGCTCAGCACTTGGCAAGGAAACAGTCATATATAATTAGGAAATATTTTTAATGCAACATATATCATTTATTGCAATGAACAAAAACCACTTTGGGAATGATTCTTCCCACCTTTGCTTTTGTGGATCATAATCAGTGTATATAATGCTGCAATGTGGCCATAAGATACAAAGGATTAAGATAATGGCTCAGTTTCATGTGAACTTACAAAGGCATCACCTATGGCTAAGAAGTCCAAAGAGACAGAATTCAAAGGTACATTTTAACCAATAAAAGGGGGAAAGGGAACAAAGACTGTAAACTTGCTTCTCATTCGGATGCTTTGGCCTATCTGGCCCCCATTTACAAAGGACCTTCTCTTTGTCAACTATGAGTCAGACTTCTGGTTTTCAAAGTTAAATGACCAGTTAATTCTCAAATAAAGGTAACATAGTCAAGGATTTGACTGCCACAAGGCCAGAGCTTCCCTACCTCTTCTAGGCCATCCACTCCTTCAGGAAAGCTAAGGAGCTCCCAGAGAGGCTTAAAATAAAATTAGGTTACAAAGGAAGCCAAGTACATGATAAAGATGGCATCATGAATACTTTAAAATTTTTGAAGTATACTTATCTATGTGCTTCTTTATTGATGCATTAAATAATAAGATCCAAAATTTCAAAACTGATGTGTGCATATGTAATACTTCATTATAGCTGCACCAACAGAAATATTATGGCAAAGGTCTTGCATCAAGGTCACAAATATATTCACTGCCGAAGTATATGCACGTGTACCTGTTGGGGGGGGTGAAGGGGGGAGTGTAGTGTTCATAGATAAAGAAGTAAAATTTATTCAGGATTAGCAAAATTAGAGACATAATGTTTTCCCCAGTCTAGCTTGCAAACACTTTAGACTTAATTCTTAGTGGGGGGAAATATATGGTGTGTGCCCTTATAATAGTTCCTACTGTTATGTTCCTTATTTTATGAGATGCTACACACTCACCTTGAATTCATACTTGGAATGTGTTTGTTTATCCCTAATCAGGCACCAGGGATGGGGGCGTTGCCCACAGATGCGTAATTCAAGACTATAGGGTTTTTTTTGGTCACAAATTAATCTTTGGACATAAATTTATTTATTACATATCTTCCTCCTAAGGTTTTCATTGGGTCTGTAGATATTTATACAGTGTTTGGAGTTTCTGGTTTGCCTGTTTAGGCCAGAGAAATTCTTTGCATATGCTGTAGCACCACATAAAGAGCTCTCCCCAAACAAAGATTTAACCAGTCATTTTACAATCAGCAGGTCCCTCAAATCGTGTCTTAAGTCTAAGCTCAGGTACACATCAGTGCACTTGCTGTGAACAAAACACTTCATCTATTAAAATAATCCTTCTGAATCATTCATGGGTGGAATTTTTATTAGACCCCACATAGAGTCTGGGAACAATACATGTGTATATTTTTAATCAATTACTCCAAAATATCTATTGAAAATCTGTTTTTACTTCTTATTGAGGAAAGCCAAAAGAATACGAACAAACCTTTTCTGCTTTCAAGAATCCAAAACACAGATGTAAACATAGAAAGGGCTTGAATGAGAGACGACCATTTCACACTTCTAGCCTTACTGGCTGCCCCTGGCCAGATGGGAATCTGATTTTTTCTTAATTTATTTTATTTACTTAATTTTTTTTCATTTTACACATTGACCACAGTTCCCCCTCCACCTCCCCCCTGACCCACCCCACCATCCACTCTTTCAAAAAGGTAAGGCCTCCCATGATGGGACTCTCAAGTGAGGACCTTATCTTCCTAACATGGCTGCAGGGAAAAACACTGCACACAGGGGAGGCTGTCCCAATAAACAGTTTCTAAACTTATAAAATAAAAAGATAATTTCCTCCCATGAATAAAGTTATATAAAATTTTATCCTTCAAATATTCAGTGCATCCACTGTGTTCTCAAGGCAGGCTATGGGGAGTTGATGGTGCAGACCTTCACAGACAGAGGATGACTTTTGAGAATTGAAAGGAAGTCTGATTTGCTTGTTCTGTCTTTGTTTGCTCCAAATTATTACCAATATTTCCCCCAAGTTCTTCTTGCCAAATAATTGCACAGTAAAAATGGCATTTTATCATACCTAAATTATGTTGCGAGGTTACTGCTTTGGAAGGCAGGAGGTGGGGGGCGGAATTCCTAGTCTTAATGCTAACACCATGGCTTGATGAAAGTTTGAGTGACGTTTCTATTGGCTCTTTATATTGTTTCATTATAATAAAGTGAATTTAAAATAGCACATTTCAACACACGGAGCAAAGGCGCAGTTCACAGTTGCTGACAGAGAGTGAGTGTCTTTCTCTTTACCAGCTGAAGTGGCATTGCCCGTAACAATATCACACACACACACAATTTATCATTTCCTCAGCCCAGCAGCTTTCAAATGGTACATTTTTAGCAACTACTACTTTTTTACTTTGGAGGACTGCTTTTATCCCAACATTTACATATAAAATAAGATATTATTAATATTTCATATTATACTGCTTCACATTTACATAATTCAAATTCTTATATCATGTAACTGAATTGTAATTACTATCTAAACCACCAACACAGTTACTTGAAGCAAAGTACCCTAGTCACTCTGTAATTTTTAGACTCTAACTGTGGGGAGATATTAGGAGCTTATGGGGAGACGGCACTAAAAATGTGCAAGACATTCTGACCCATTTTATCTCATTTAAGCATTACAATCACCATGTTCAGAAGGTAGTGAGGCCCAACTATTTCCTCATTTGAATAAATTGAGGCTTACCAGACTTTGTGTTAATGGAGCCAGGATAGAAACTCTGTCCTGAATTTAAATCCGTAGCACTTCCCCATCAACAATGAAATATAGCAGGCTAGGAGACATATAACTAACCGGTAGATGAAAAACAGCGGCTGTAGTTATTTGAAAAAGCACTGTAATGTAGAGCCATCAGGAACATCTTTCAAAGCAACGAAACTCAGAGTGTCAGAGCCAACTCATGTCTTTTAGGGGACAGGGCAGAATTATCGAAAGGCACAAATTGATTCAGAGGAATTATATACACCAGAGCAAGAACAACACACTGAGAAGAGAATTGAGTGAAGAATAATCTACCTGTTTAAAGGAGCCCGCTACTGACAGGCTTCAGTGGCAGCACAGATGGGGTTGTAACACAATGGTAAAGTGTACCTGGAGCTACCAAGCAGAGGAACTGAGATGTTGTAGTAGAAAGTTTTTGTGTCCCACCTGGCCTGTGGTCAGGACAAATCTCTCACCCATAGTCCCACAGCCTTTTATAAAATAATCACACAGAGGCTTAGTATTAATTATAACTGTTTGGCCACTTGCTCAGGCTTATTACTGACTAGCTCTTACACTTAAATTAACCCATAATTCTTATCTATGTTTAGCCATATGGCTTGGTACCTTTTTTCAGTTCTGCCTTCACATCTTGCTTCCTCTGTGTGTGGCTGGCGACTCCTGACTCTGCCCTTCCTCTTCCCAGCATTCCTTTAGTCTGCTCACCCCGCCTATACTTCCTGCCTGGCTACTGACCAATCAGTGTTTTATTAAACCAATGTACAGCAGCATTATCCCACAGCAGGATGCATGCTGTATGTCCACAGCAAGATGGTCAGTTGGGTGGTGAGATGGGGGTACCATCATGGAAAGACCAGACCTGCTCCAAGTATTGTCTATGTCACTTAAGGAGAGAGCAAGCTGCTTACCCTTAGAGCTCCAACATGTACATCTGGGTCAGGATAACAGCCCTGCCTGGTCCAAGGAAACAGAATAAACAAGCAAGAAAGCATCTCTGGGAGGTTCTGGGACATCACAGACACACAGAGCTACTCTGAGGAGTACAGCAAAGCTCCGGCGGTGCAGGGGAACTGTGATGGCAGGTTCCTGGGGTACTTCACAAAAGGGCAAGAAAAACCCAAACCCCTGTCCCCACAGAGTCCTGATAAAACCTTTCTGATGCTTCCTCAATTGTGCCATTTCCCTATGATCAGTGAGAAAGTCGTGCACATAGTAGAGATATGGGCAAAACAGACATAAGCATTGTTTTCTTTTGTTCTCTGATCACTTGCCCTAGAATAACCATCACCTGCAGTTGCCTGTGCCTCTTCCTTAGGACAACTGTCAGAAGCAGCATTCTGCAGTAGTGGGATGGATGTCCCTCCTTGGTGCTATCTAAAGGATGGTGTGTTCTCTTCTCCTGACCTGGTCTGTGGCACCATGTGAGTGCGAGCATTGGCTATCAGCTCCCCTATGCCTTGCTCCCACCTCACTGTTTCAGTCAGGGAGAACCTGGAGCCTGCACTTTCCATTTCTGACTGAAAAGATGAATGACTTGCTGTCTTCCCACTGATTTAGCTGCTTTCGCGAGCCTAAGGGATGTGGCCCTTTTCCCTCCCCAGCCCCAGCGTGTCAGATCCTGAGGAGCCTTTGCCAGCCTGGGGCTGCAGCCTTGTAAATCAGTCCTGTGCAATGGTATGTGAAGAGAGTGACTTCTCAGAGAGAGAGCAGGCCACTGTGCCAGGGGTGCACTCAACTCCTGATTTATAAATCACTTCCTAGAAAACCAGGTGCAGAATCCAGGTTTGCAAATCAACTTATTTTATCCAGGATTTACCAGCACGATTTTCAAATCTGTTTCAGGACTTGTAAATCTATATTAGGATTTGTAAACCCATTTAAGGATACAGAAGTTAATTTTTGGACTTATAAAACGCTCAAAACAGTGTGGCTACAACTACTATTAATAAAAGAGAGACTTTTAAATCAAAGCATGCTGCTAAGATTTGGCAGGCAGGTCCACAAATTAAATTTTAGAGTTATAACTTCAGGTGAGTACAGATTTATAAAGCCAATTTGTGAATCATCAGAAAATATAAGATTTTTATTCTAGTTTGAAATATTACAGAGCAGCATCAGCAGTGATACCCTATTTATAAACTAAATATTTCAAAGCAATACTAATAATCTACTTGGAGTTAAAGGATTTGATTTATGGAGCCAAACAAAATTTTGCTAGAAAATCTATGAGGTGGCATGTGTTTGCATTTGGCCTGCACTGGGAGTGTAGCATAAACCAGATGTGACTGTTAATTGTAGACTAAAGCATTTCCTGAAAGATGAGAAAACATTATTTGGGGTCAGGATGAGAGGATGTTTCTAGGAGAGATTAGTATGTGAAGCAACAGCCTGAGTAAGGGGCATCCCCTCATCCATGTGGGCAGACAGCACCCCAGCCATCAAGGGTCTTAATAAAACCTTCATTAAGACATGGTAAGTTCTTTCTCTGCTCTGGTTGAGCATCCAAAGACAACATGCCCTTGGACACACAGCCTCATGTTCTAGTGTGTCTTAATTAGCGTTTCTATTGCTAAAGTGAAACACCATGACCAAACAGTAAGTTGGGAAAGAAAAGGTTTATGTGGCTTATACTTCCACATTGCTGTTCATCACTGAAGGAAGTCAAGACAGGAACTCAAAACAGAAAAGGAACCTAGAAGCAGGAGCTGATGCAGAGGACATGGAGGGGTGTGGCTTCCTGGCTTGTTCCCATAGCTTTGCTCAGTCTGCTTTCCTGTAGAACCCAGGAACACCAGCTGAGGGTTGGCATTAGCCACCATGGGCTGGGCCCTCCCACATCAATCACCAATTAAGAAAATGACTTACTGGCGGATCTTATGGAGGCATTTTCTCAACTGAAGTTCCTGCCTTTCAGATGACACTAGCTTGTGTTGAGTTGGAATAAAACTAGCAAAGTCAACTGACCCCTTGACACACAAACAAACATAACTATCAAGCCACAGTCCTTCCTTTTTCATTCACCCCCAAGATCTCACACTGAAATCATAAATAGCTTTAAAAGCCCCACAGTCCTTACAAATTCAAAAACATTAAAATTTCAATCCCTTTAAAATAGCCAATCCCTTTTAAAATACAAAGTCTTTCAACTGTGGGCTCCTGTAAAATCGAAAACAACTTAAGTACTGTCTTACTTCAAGAAGGAAGAAGCAGGGCCTAGTCACAATATGAACAAAGCAAAACCAGATTTCAATGGTGTGAATAACCCAATGTCTGGTATCTGAGATTCACTCATGATCTGGGCTCCTCCAAAGAGTGTGGGTCACTTCTACAGCTCCATCCTCTGTGGCACACACAGCTTGTCTTCAAGGTTCAGGTGTGTTCTACTCTACCACTGCTGCTGTTCTCCTTGGTCTGATCATGATGCTGGTATCTCCCAAATGCTAGGGTTTTCTGCTACAGCTGGGCTGCACTCTCACTAATAGCCTCCTAGGCTCTCTTCATGATGTAAAACCTCAACTTCTCTGCATGACCCCTTTCAACCTGAGTCTTCAACAGCCACTGAGACTATACCTTCACCAGTGTCCTCTCCTAGGCTATTCATAGTTCCAACTCTCAGCTGCTCTCCATGACCCCTTCATGCTTTCAAAAACAGTACCAGCTGGGTGACTCTTACAGTACCAAGTTCAGCTGCCAGGGTGAGGTACAACCTCGTCTTCCCCTAGAACATAGTTGTGCGCTGACTCTCAAGAAATGCTTCCCAAAAGATTTCATCTCAGTGATGCTGGCCTCTTCTTAATCACTGCTAACTTCTTAGCTCCAGCTAACCAGCCTCAAGTGTCTCAGTAAAGCAAGGTTTTCCTTCAGTAGTTCTGGTATCTTGTTAATCACAGCTGGCTCTCAGCCCCAGCTAACTGGAAAAACAGAACCTTATTTCAAAGTAGCGAACAATCCTGATAGTCTTTATATTTTCCTCTGAAACTTCACAAGCCAGGCCTCTATCGTCTGCACCGCCTTCAACATTCTTATCTTCCAAGCTTCTAAAGAACATCCCACTGAGCTCTCAACACTCAATGGATTTTCTATCTCAAAGTTCCAAAGTCCTTCCACAATCCTCCCCAAAACACGCTCAGGTCTGTCACAGCACTACCCCACTCCTGATACCAACTTGTCCTAGTTGAGGTTTCCATTGCTGCAATGAAATGCCATGACCAAAATGCAAGTTGAGGAAGAAAGAGTGTATTTGGCTTACACTTCCATATCACTGTTCATCATCAAAGGACAGCAACTCAAACAGCAGGAACCTGGAGGCAGGAGCTGATGTAGAGACCATGGAGGAGTGCTGTTTACTGGCTTGTGCCCATGGCTTTGCTCATGTTTTCTTATAGTACCTAGAACCTCCCGTTCAGGGATAACACCACCCACCATGGGCTGGGTCCTCCCTCATCATTCACTAATTAAGAAAATACTTTACAGTTGGATCTTAGGGAGACATTTTATTAATCGATGTTCTATCCTTTCAGATAACTCTAACTTGTATGAAGATGACATAAAGTTAGCCAGGACATGGTGTCCTCAGATTCTGGGACTTAGACAAGTGACTGAGTCCCTGTCTTAGGTAGGTTTCTATTGCTGTGAAAAGACAGTATGACCATGACAATTCTTTCTTTTTAATTTTATAATTAATTTAATTTTACATATCAGCCACAGATTCCCCTGTCCTCACTCCTCCCGCCCCTCTCCCCCCAATCCACCTCCCATTCCCACCTCCTCCAGGGCAAGGACTCCCCTGGGGATTCAGCTCAGCCTGGTGGATTCAGTTGAGGCAGGTCCAATCCCCTCCTCCCTTCACCTAGGCTGAGCAAAGTGTCTCAGCATAGGCCCTAGTTTCCAAAAAGACAGCTCATGCACTAAGGACAGGTCCTGGTCCCACTGCCTAGGGGCCTCCCAAACAGTCCAAGCTATTCAATTGTCTCACTTATCCAGAGGGCCTGATCCAGTTCCATGGGGGCTCCTCAGCCATTGGTTCATAGTTCATGTGTTTTCACTAGTTTGGCTATTTGTTCATGTGCTTTTTCCAATCATGGTCTCGATATATCTCACTCATACAATCCCTCCTCTCTCGCACTGATTGGACTCCTGGAGCTCCACCTGGTGCCTGACCGTGGATCTCTGCATC
Organism: Onychomys torridus; assembly: GCF_903995425.1. NCBI lineage: Eukaryota > Metazoa > Chordata > Mammalia > Rodentia > Cricetidae > Onychomys > Onychomys torridus. The sequence goes on from NC_050444.1 coordinate 53,653,211, forward strand.
TGCCTCTATCAGTCATTGGATGAGAGTTCTATCATGACAGTTAGGGTGTTTGGCCATCCAATCACCAGAGTAGGTCAATTTGGGCTTTCTGTCTACCATTGCCAGTAGTCTATTGTGGAGGTATCTTTGTGGATTTCTGGGGACCTCTCTAGCACTTTGCTTCTTCCTATTCCCATGGGGTCTTCATTTATCAGACCATGACAATTCTAATAAGGAAAATGTTTAATTGAGGGGGCTTGCTTACAGTTTCAGAGGTTCAGGCCATTATCACATGGAGGGGAACAGGGCGGGGAGCATGGCAGCATACAGGAAGACATGGTGATGGAGCTGAGAGTCCTTACATCTTCATAGGCAGGCAACAAGAAGTAGACTGACAATCACATTTAAACAGAAGATCTCAAAGCCACCCCACAGTGACAAACTTCTTCCATCCATGCCACACCTCCTAATAGTGTCACTCCCTTTGGGAGCCATTTTCTTTCAACCCACCATACCTCACCACCACCACCACCACCACTTCACACCATCCCTGGTTCTTAGCACTTCAGGCTTCCCTACATACACAGCTATAGCCTGTACCTCATGGCTTTGGAAAGCCTCCATAAGCACATGAGACAATTTCTGAAGGCATCTCCCCTGCCATTCATCTCTCTAGCCACCCTATCTTCCTTCCTCTTGCTCCTGTTTCTCTAGAGAATTAGGATGAACACACTGAGTGTAGCATAGTGAGAAATGCATTGCATTGATTCTAAAGCATGATGTCACTTTGTAAACCTTGAGGTATTTCATGAATACTCAGTTCCCACCGTACAGCTCAATCATGACATTTTATCTGTTAGATTTTGAACTTCATGATGCGAGTAGGTTCATCACAGCAAACAAAATTATTATTTTAGAGCAGTGGTTCCAACCAAAGCAATTCTCCCTCAAGGAGGTTTGGAGTTATTTTTGGTTGTCCTATTTGGGTATACAGCTGCCGTCCAATGGGTAGTGGCCAGGGATACTTTCAGCCTTCAGTGCACTGCAGACACCCACAACAAAGAAATATTAGCCAAAGTGCTGATGAAGTGGAAATCAAACAGCCTCTCCGGAGAGGAAGATGGAGCATAACTAACCCACCAGGACTCCTCCCTCTCGGGCCCCAATTCTGCCATGCAGGACAAATCAGCGACTCATGCTTATTTAACTGCTTTACAAGGAGAATGTGGTCAAAAATCATAATGTACCATATCACAAATGGGCTTGGTTACCTCGAGTGTGCATGATAGTTGATCAACGGGGCTTCTGTAGAAGTTTTCTGAAATTACATTATTTGACTGGAGAACCCCTTCATTTGAATTGAAAACAAGAATGGTGGGTTAGAAAGGAAATCCAAGGCTAGAATTCTTTCCAGCTTTGTTCAATAATGTATAAAGCAACCCCATACAGGGAACTCCTAGGGAGCCTGAGACCCTTTTGATTATATGGTGTTTAGAATGAAATAAAACAAATCCCACGTTCTTTTATTCTGACCTGAAAACAGCTTCTAAATGACCACCTTGGGTGTTCTTTTTCTCTACTTATTGCTATGTTCTTCCATTTGAATTGCTGCTCAGCATAACCTCAGAAGCCGGCTGAATGTTGGCCGATTGTATGAAGACAGTCTCATATTGAGATCATAGTAGCCCTCCCCAGACTTGCTCTATTCGTGGACCCAGCCATTATAGGATTCCTAAAGACAGACACAGAACTCCACATTCAAATGGTGCATTTGAATCACATGCTGAAGTGTATTGTATAAATGCAAATGAACAGAAATATGGCATTGTAAGAGCTCAGCCACTTGTGCAATTAGGAAGGAAATCGGGACTGTAGAGTACAGCATCCAGCTGAGCACTCAATTATGCAAAGAAAAAAGTTTAAGGAAACTCGGTGTGGTGAGTCAGATCTTTGGAAAGTTTAAATATGTGAAGTGCAGCAAGAATGCCTGTGATCACCCACCTCATCTCTGCACACATTTCCTGCCGTCCTCATACAGTGCATATTCTTTCCCTGATTTCAGTGTTGTTTTGTCTCATTTAACAAACAACCTATGGCTCTAACCCAAAAACCTCCAAATTCATTTTCTTACCATGGAGTCCATAGCCTACAGGTCAGTGAAGGCCTGCAAGGGGGTGGGCATCTTAGTTTATCTAGGCTGCTCACAGCTTGGTGTATATGTACAGATGGGAAACGGTCAGGAAAACATTGAGCTTCTGACAATTTAATCATTCTATGTGAAATGAAGTAAATGTGAAATGTGATGATTATATGCAATGACTCCATTTCATATTAATTTTTTATTAATCAATGAGTGCATAAGAGAAAAAAATTAATCATGGCAAGATCAGAAACCCTTCCCCCTACGCCCCCCCATGAAAAATCAAGATAAGGAGTATTTGTTAACAGACACCCTACTTATTCTCTCTGGTTCCTTTTAGTATATTTCCCCTGCTTCCTAGAATGTTCTATGTGGTGGTATTGTGTTCCCCAAAATATTGTGCACCCTAATAAACTTATCTGGAGTCAGAGACAGAACAGCCACAATATTAAACTTAGAGGATAGGCAGTGGTAGCACAAGTCTTTAATCCTAGCATTCCAGAGGCAGAAATCCATCTGTTCAAGGATACAGCCAAGCATGGTGACACATGCCTTTAATCCCAGAAAGTGAGTCTTTAATCCTAGGGAGTGATGGCAGAAAGAGAAAGATCTGTAAGGCATGAAGAACAAAAACTAGCAGCATTTGGCTGGTGAAGCTTTTAGACTTTGGAGCAGCAGTTCAGCTGAGATTTATTCTGGATGAGGACTGAGACACTTCTAGTCTGAGGAAACAGGATCAACTGAGGAACTGGATAAATGAGGTAGCTGTGGCTTGTTCTGCTTCTCTGATCTTCCAGCATTCACCCCAATAACTGGCCTCAGTTTGATTTTATTAATAAGTACCTTTAAGATTCATGCTACAGTTCTATATAGACCAGTTCTGTCATGGGAATTTAGAAGCCATGTTCACCATCCTTGTAAAACTTTTATCTCTGAGTACACAGGCCAGAATTAGGATATACAACCTTTGAATGCACAATTCACTCAGCAAGTAACCATCCACCCAGCAGTCACTGTGAACCTAGGTCTTCCTGGACAACAATATCACTGGTTACAGGGTAATCACATCCTAATGGAAGAGACAAATGTACCCATACAGCACATAATCATGTCTAACTACATTTGGTACATTTAATTCCTGAGAGTAGAGTTTAGGGAATGTTCCACAGATATATTCAATGCAATCATTTCCCCTGAATCTGCAAAGAAAAGCCTTACTCTGAGTAAATTAGTTTCCAGGTTCCCTTTGGAAGATGGAAAGCCAGACCCACTGACTGCCTACATCTTCTTGTTTTTACCTATACCATACTAACAGAAGAACCAACTTAAATGGAAACATGTCCATGTAAGAATTACAAGGGAGTAAGACACGTGGATGTTTGCTTCTGGGACCTGAGGCATGTAAACCAAACCATGTTAGTCTCACCACAAGCCCTGAGAAGACTGACAGGCTGTCCCAAATAGTGCCACTGGAGTCCCTCTTGTCTGCTCAACAGAGCCTTGGTCTTTAAAATAAAAAAAAAAAAAATTGTAGGTTAAGGAAAAAAGCTCTTTTTTTATAACAATCTGGTTATAATGTTCAATGAAATGATAAATGAATAGGTTTTCACTTGCAAACTACAGTAATTAGGCCATTCCTCATTTCTTTATTGGAGGCAGACCTGGGTATTTAATCATCATTATGTGATCATTTGATTGTAGCAATGCACTGCTGTGGACAGTATCATACATTTATTTATTTTGCCCCATCTCTGGTTTTTAAAAGTAGCAATGAAGGGAAAACCCAAAACATTTATACCATGTCAGTGTAAAGTGTAATGAGAAATAGGGCACTACACTCTAAGTTTTTATCATTTTAATATATTCTTCTGGTTTGTTTTGTAGTAGTACTGCATGACATTTTAGTAACAGTAGAAAGATGTGAAAGATCATAGAGTGTAAGAAAAACTTAACATAATAGCACCTGCCATGCAATTTTCCAAGAAAACTGTCAATGTTAATATTTTGGTAAATTTCCATTAAGTCTTTTCCCCCTTGAAATTTTATTTTTAAATTAATGTTCATGAATAATAAGATTTAGACAAGTATCAGACATAGAGTCATTATAATAAAGATAATCAAATATAGTAAATTAACAAAGCAGCCTTGAAAAACTTAGAATATAGTTTTCATACGAACCACTGGCCAGCTGTGGCCATAACAGAAAAGCAGGTTTTTGTTTTTTGGGTTTTTTTTGGGGGGGGACGGGGGGTTTTGTTTTGTTTTTAATATTTGTGCCTGAAATCAATTAGGAGAAATGCATAAACACAAATTAAGAACTTTGATGAAATAAATATCTTCAAAGAACACAAACCTGTAATTTCTGCTCCCCAACACACACACAAATGGTTTTCTATTGGAGCTACTACTTCTGGGCTTAATGTACCACCTCTTTCGTGGGCTGGTAAAGTGGCTCAGGTCGGCGTCTTCTGGGCTCCGTGAGAAGACACGCAACAGCAGGATCAATAAGGCCTGCTTTCCTAGGACATTTTTCTTATCCTATAACCTCAAAACCCATTCTTTGCCACAATGATCCCTACAGGGAGGAAACTAAAGAGCTGCTGAACCATCAAAGTTTTTCATGGCAAGGCTGGTTTGTTTCTAACTGTCACAGCATGATGGTTAACAGCCCTGGATCAGCGAAAGGAAGACACAGGAGAAAGAGACTGAAAGAGACCTTCTGCACAGAAACCTTCACAGCTAAAGGGGAATGAGATTCGTTTTCTAGGCATTTGCTATCCAATTGGGTATTAGAAATTTCAAAGTGGATTTTTTTTTTTAAATTCTACTCCTAACTGAAAAATGCCTAAAATGAAATCTAACACAGTAAAGGAAAGTGCTCGCCCTTAAAGTGAAAGATAAGTTCTAGGGGAACCTATAAACAAGCTACTTTGTTCAATGCTGGGGGACGGGGCATCACTGTGCCATCCACACTGTGAGGTTCCCAGAGAGGGCTTCGTAGATAGCAGTCCATGGATGTCTATTTTCAAAATCACTGCCCAAGTGTGAGTATAATAGAAAATTAAGATTGTCCTCTTTTTCTTTTACCAACATAGTGTGTTTATTAATTAGTTGTGAATTTCATGCAATGCACCTTATCACGACCAGGACAAAGCAGTTTTCTTCAGTGGAGTGACATTGGCTCTGTCAACCACACTTTAGGGAAGACCCTTTGCTCAGGAGTAGTTGGCCAACACAAATTAGACTCTGTGGCTTTTTTTTTTCTTTCAGTGAGAAAACAAAGTTGGTTGAACAGGCAGGTGGGGGAGAATCTGGGAGGAATCATGGAGAGCAAGGAAGATGATCAAAATAGATTGTCTAGAATTCTCAAAGAATGAATAAAAACATACAAGTTAAAAAAACAAACAAACAAAAAACACCCAAAATGAATTGTTGAGACACAAAGAATGAACAAATGGGGAAGTTATTGGTTCAGGAGAAGATCAGCCTCGACAAGCTTCCTCCTAATGCAGCACAAGCGTGAGCCTGCCATCCTGTCTCGCTGTTCCTCAGGATCCTTCCTTCTGGAGGAAGGATTGGGTAGGAGTAAGGAACCATAGGTGGCTTCTTTCTTCTGATCCTGGGAGACAGTGATCAGAATTCACAGCAAGTATGCCCATGCCATGTCGGACACTGTATTAGCGAGTTTTTGTCCACATGGAGCCTGACTCTATTGCTTCTATCTGTTGTTTTAAATAAATCCCATATATGTATATTGTATATATATTTTCATTCTATCAGTTCTGTTCTTCTAGAGAACCCTGACTAATATAGTGGTTTTGTACTATTTGTAAGGAGTGAGTTCAGGGCTAAGAGTCACTGTGGAATAAGGAATGCTTAGATGTCTCAAATCTTGACTGCCAAAAGTCCAAGCTGGTTGTTTCAATTGTGGGACCAGAACAGGTCTTGGCACAGCCTCTGAATTTTTCCATCTCCCATTTCCTCCTCATTCTTCCACACACAGATCTGAGCCGCTGGGCTTCATCATAATTTTGGTCAGATACAATGACTGTAGTGATTACAGATTTATTTGTAAGAGCCAACCTACTGACCTTTTAATGAATACTGGCTTTAAAAAGACTTGAGTCCCAAGTCAAGCATGTGTGCTTGGCAGAAGTTTGGATTTGGAAATGATATAGTGAGCTGGATACTCTGCTCTCATGTGTCTCCAGTTACTATGTTGCTTAATACGATAAAATTTTTATATACTTAATCAAATTTACTCTCTATGACAAAAAGACAAGTTCTTGGAATATTAAGTTGTTTAAGATGAGGAGCATAAGTAATTTCCCCAAACTTGTCTAAAAATGCTTAGTGGTCAGTTCTGTATTTAGACATGCTTAAATATATGTAAATGTGACATTTTGAGCAGCAATTAATAGAAGAGATGTAATGTGAATCTTGGATTTCTCTCCCCTTCCAGCTTTCTAAGGTTCTGAGATATCATTTAAATGACTATTCCAGTTTTCAGGGATTTTGGATATTGCTTTCTGGGACAATAAAATATATTGAATGCAAACAATTTTGTCAGAAACCTTTAAAGTGTTATGTGTTCATTTAAAACAGTATTTATTTGCACTGTGTTGAAAGTATAATGTCTTTATCTAATCACTATGACAAGCAGTATTTTTGTAAATAAACTTTGGTTATTTATTAGTAAATTTATGCCCACAAATTCTTAAAGATTGCTAGGTTTCTAGATGCATTCATTTTTGTTCTGCTTTTATTTTTCCTGTAGGGTTTATTTATACAAATAAGTTCTCTTTGAGTAGTGATTGAACAAAGTATCTGTAATCTATGTATCTATCATCTATCTTTATAGCTATCTATCTATCTATCTATCTATCTATCTATTATCTATCTATCTATTGCTATCATCTATGTATGTATGTATCTATTGCTATGTATGTATGTATCTATTGCTATGTATGTATGTATGTATGTATGTATATATGTATGTATGTATATATCTATCTATCTATCTATCTATTTATCTATTGTCTGTCTGTCTAATTTTAGAGCCTGAAGATGAGAGAAAGCATACTATTTGTCTTTCTGTATCTGACATATTTTGCTTATTGTGGGATTCTCCTGCTGTACCATTTCCAGAGTGTTTTTTTTTTAAGCAAGCACCTAAGGCTCCTTTCTTTCTTTGTCTCTCATTTTGTTTTGTTTTTAACTAAAGAAAGAAGAAAGCATTGTAGTGGAATATATTCCACCCATGACCTTGAGCTATAGGGCCCAAAGGAGGCATGCTTCCTGCTATGGTATATAACCTCTTAAAAGGAAAAGGAGAAGGGTCAGGAGTCCCTTCTCCCTGCTGCCTGTTTCTTGGTCTGATCAAACTGCCAGGTGGATTCACTCCAGGTCAGAACAGAGGACAACTTCAACTGTTTACTCAGTTCTGTATTCGTGAGCATATTCCCTCAATTTATATCTTAATAAATTACTATTACCCATTAAAGAGATTCACGAGGAATGATCTTAATAAAGCATGTAACTCTCCAATTTTTACAGAACTGTTACTTCTCAAAGGCACTTACAGACTTTACACTTTTTGCAAACTGCTTGCTTTGAAATGGCTTCTTCCTTTACCTCAGTTTCCACAAGTATTGTCAGAGTGATGAGCATCTCTGTCTTGATGATCCTGAAGTCCTTCATTTATGCCTAGTTCTTCCTGGCTTTCTGTTCAAAATTCAGCCTTCTTGTCTTCAACTTGTCCCCAGTTCAAACGCTCTTCGGAAAGGGCTTCCTTGCTTTGACTTACATTTTCACAGCCATTCTCGGGTGGGAATGATCGATCCAGTGACCAGCTTCAAACAGGGACCATATATTATGTATGTTCACTATATATTTCATATATTAAGGCCCTGAAAATTTCATGTTCTATAATGAGACATTTATTGTGTGTCTACCTTGTCCAGCATACTTAATCATGGCACACACCAGAATACACAGAGCACTAATTTAGTACTTAAACCCTGCCAAATACTTGTCTGCCATAAAATCAGGAGTGTGTTTACTGAGCATTTACAAACAGCAGACTTGTTACTGGTTCTTGGATGCTACACAGACTAAGTGTGGCATTATCCAGATCGCACTCAGTCTTTGATAGAGAACATGATTCAGATGATCATACAAAGAACCATGGACTATAGACATGATCAGTGCCGTGACATCAGCATTTGTAGCAGAGGGATTGAAGGAGATCAGTGGACTGCTTAGGTTTTCTTATTTCTTTAGTTAGTTGGTTGGTTGGTTGGTTGGTTGGTTGGTTGGTTAGTCTGGTTTGGTTTGTTTGCTTTGTATTTTTTGTTTTTTGTTTTTGTTTTGCCAACTTGATACAAGCCAGGTCATCTGGGAAGAGGGAACCGACCTGTAGGCAAGTCTGTGGGGGCATTTTCTTGATTAATGATTGATGTGGGAAGGTCCAGCCTCCTATAGGCAGTGTTACTGCTGGGCAGGTAGTCCTAGATTGTATAAGAAAAAAGGAGGCCCTGTGAATCTGGGAGAGAGTTGTGGCTGGGTGTCAGGGAGGCAAATGGGAGAGGGAAGAGAAAGAGAGAGGAATTATATACTGACATTTTAACTAAAACTTTTTTAAAAAACAACAAAGAAAAAAGCAGGGTGAGAGAGTCATAGTGAACAAGCAAGTAAATGGCATTCCTCCATGGCCTCTGCCTGAGTCCCTGTCTCCATATTCCTGCCTTGAGTTCCTTCCCTGACTTCCCTCAGTGATGGAGTTTGACATTAGAGCTGTAATATGAAATAAAACCCTTTTTCCCCAAGCTGCTTTTGGTCATGGTGTTTATCATAGAATAGAAAGCAAACAAAGAACATCAGGAAGGTCAAGATGGCTTTCAGAGTGTAGTGCCCAGTCACTTTGAGTTTTGGGATAAAAGTTCTGAGGAAAGTCTTCCTTCTATTACCATGCTCTGTCTTACTTTTTTTCTCCAGCATTTATCACTTTTCAAGTCATATACTCACTTTTTCCACATTTTTATTTTCTCTCATCGACTAAAATCTAAGCCCAGAAAGGCCTGATTTTTCTGTCATGGTCACCACCCTCTTGCCAACCATACACATAATATTTCCTATTAAATATTTATTATTATTGAGTAGTTAACAATGTCCAATTGTAAATACTAAGGTTATTCTGAGAATGAGGAAACATACTGATCCACAAACATTTGGAAGCATCAATGCATTGCAAAGGAAATTGTTTACATAAATACTGACTTTCTATCCCTCTTATTTCCTTAGGCAACCTGACTGAAAACTAGAGTTAAGCAAAAGTGTGTGTCTCTAAACAGAATCTGGCTGCTGGCTGCTTACATGTCAGCTTGACATTAGCCAGAGTCATTTAGAAAGACGGAACCTTAATTGAAAAAATGTTCCCACTATTTTGGCCCGTGGAGCTTTTCTTTTTTCTTTTTTCTTTTCCTTTTTCTTTCTTTTTTTTCTGATAGATGATTGCTGTGGGAATGGTTAGCTCACTGTAGGGACAGTGCTATCCTTGGGGTGGAGGTTCTGTGAACTTTAGGAAGACAGGTTGAACAAGCCACATGGATGGAGCAAGCCAGTAAGCAGCACCCCTCCATGGCCTCTGCATCAGCTTCTGCTTCCAGGTTGCTGCCCTGTTTGAGTTCCTGCCCTGACTTCCTTAGATGATGGAGTGTGGTATGGAAGTGAAAATGAAATAACCCCCTCCTCTCCAAGTTTCTTTTGTTATGGTGTTCTATTACAGCAACAGAAACCCTAATTAAGACAATCCCCAAAACAGAAGGGCTGCTCAGCATTCTTATTGCTGTAAGATTCTCACAGTTGAGTTGGGGCACAACACCAACACTGCCCACAGTCTCCACATCACATAGGCTTGATCACCAGATACAAGCTGGCCTGAAGATCATACCATGTATACATGCAGCCTTCGTTCCAGACAAACTGGCTCCTCTCTTGTTCTCATCTAGCCAGGCACTGTCCCATAAGAAAAGAGGCTACTGAGTTCCAGCATACATGTCTCTCTACTTCTCAACTCTGCCCCTTCTTGGAACACTCTGGAGATCCAGGCATCTGGAGCTCCCTGGCAGTCTGAGGCCTGCCTTAGTGCCTGCCTCAACTCTTCTCAGGGCAGAGGGAGCCACCAGGCAGCCCCTCAGATATTGCCATTCAAGAAGTGGCAGGGAAAGTATTAAATAGGTGGACCACGGTTGTAGAAGATGCTTGTAGTAAGGAGCCTCCAATGGAAGGGGAAAAATTGCATAGAGCCTGTGTCCTCATCTCTGGTGTAATCCTCAAACTCCTGATGGTACAAAGAACTCTCATCTTCTTGTCTCGTGGCACATCTGACTTACGTCTTAGGATCTCTTTCAGCTGTTGTTAAACTTCCAAATCCAGTGTTTCTTCTATAGCCCACTTGGCCATACTATCTCTTGTCTCTAGTTTACTTCTAAATGTCTCTGTACTATTCTCCCCATCTCCACATATTCTCCGTCTTCTTGTGACATTGAAGAGACTGTGCACATTTCTTTTAAAGTCTTTGGAGGTTCTCTGGCACTCTCTGACTGGCTTCTAACTCCCTAGTGTGGACTTGAGGGTCTGCATGCATGCAATGCCAGCTTGTCAATCGTAGGGAGACACACACCTCTGCGGCCTTACACAGGTACTCTGTTTTGTCTGCAGCATCCCTCGCTGATGCTTGGCTCTCTCTCATCTTCGCTCATCTACTTCAAAACCATTATTCTGGAAAGTTTTTAGAACCCCGTTTGACCTCAGTAGCCATCCTCTGTGTTCCAGGAGCACCCACATCTCAGAGTTCTCAGATTAGTCTAAAAACTGAAATCTTTTAAAGGAAAGAACAAACTCTATCTTGTATCACCAAAACTTAACACATAGTTAATATTTTTATATTATCAAGTCACTATACATTCAATATATAAGACATTTAGAGCTTGGGAATCTTCTCAAATCATTTTGAAAGCAGGAAATCATTTTCCACTTCTAATTTGTTAGACCTCTATTTACTATTTTTATATGAATATATATAATATAAAATAAAGGTCCTAAAGGTTAACAAAAATGCACAACTTAAAGAAAAATACTACTAGTAAACAAACACTTTGAAAAATATTTACCCATGCTGGTAATCAGGAAATGCAAATTAAATCAATGTTGAGAAACATAATGCACATTAGCCTGGCCAAAATACTTAGTGATGGAACCTAAGGCTGGATAGAGTAAGGTTGCTGTGTCTATGACTAGTTCTGCCATGCACATTGGAACAGGCTGTCTTGTGGGAGCCCGTTTTCGAGTTCCTCATGGCTTTACCCAGCAGGTCCGCATAGAGGATGATTAGGGCCACCGGCCTGAGTGCAGGTGTCTGAAATGGTCTGCACTTGGCTGTGCTGGGGGAGGAGATCTTTTGCTCCACCCCTTGGTGTCTCTATAAATACCCTGGGGCAGAGACAGGGCCCATTGGAATACGTTCCAGGCCCTCTCGGGGCTGTTCTTTGTTTTCTGTCTGTTCATCCACGCATTATAAATCCTTCTATCTAATATTTCCTGCTGCTCACACTCAAGAAAACCCTGGGGAGCTGTGGGGTTGGTGGGTAAATGCCCTATACTGTCTAGACAACAATTTATCAATATTATTTAGAGTCCATGAAGTTATTCATATCTTTTGATCAAGTAATCGGACCCTTGACATTTAACTTACTCGATACAAGCATTTTCTCCCAACTCTACAAAATTCACAGTAGTATAATACAGTATCAAAACTCTGAAAACAGTGTAATTTCTGAAGTATATCTTGTTATAGAAATATAAACTGCGATAAGATATTTGTAAATCACATTATAGTCTATAAGAACTTCACATCAAAAACAGTTTATGAAGAATCCTACAATTTAATAACAAAAAAACAAACCAAACAAAAACATGTAAGCAGTTATGAAACTTTTTCATTCCAAAGATAAAAATAAATGCTAGAGTAAAGCTCAGAAGAATGCTTGCCTGGCATGTGTAAGGATGGACCTAGGCTCTATTCCCACCGCTGAACGAAAAATACTTTGAAGATAGAAATAATGTGAAACAATATCCATTTTTCAATGGGTAATAAAAGCAGCCCAATCTCATAAATGTTCAGCAAAATGCAAGCTAAAACCAAAAGAAACTACCATTTACACTCACCAACTGATAGACCTAAAAATAACCAACAGCCAACTCTAAATAGTCTATAACTTATGACTCAATACTTTTTTTTTTTCTTTAGAGTATGTTCAAACAAGAGAACTTGCAATCACACTAGGCAACAGGTATGAGAGGGCTCATAGCAGCCCAAAATGCTCTAAACAGCCCAAGTATTCACCAAAAGCAAAACAGATAAGTAAATTATGATATAGCCCACAATGATACCCCATACATCAGTAGAAATGAATGAACTGTACTGTACATAACAACATGAATAATCTAGATTTAAATTTTGAGTGGGTATGCCACATCATAAAAAGTATATAAAATATGATTCCATTTATAATTTTCATTAAAAATGCAGAACACTAAATCTATTGGTTAATTACTAATTTATTAGTCATGGGTATACTCTTATGGAAAACTACAATTAAGAATAAGGTAAATAAACAGCAGATGCAGACTAAGTCACTTTGGAGTATAATGAAAATGACTGAAACAGATGAAGGGGACTGGAAGGAGAGTGCTTGCTTCAGCAGCACACATATTGAAATTGCAATGATACAGATACTAGGATAGCCCTGCACAAAGATGGCCGCTGCTTTTGTGAAGCACCCCATCAAATACATAAATAAATACAAGAATTTATGTGAAAATTAATTGTCTTGCCCTTTAAATTTTAGAAATGTCACTGCATACCTATTTAGCATTTAATAAAATTGTTTTTTAAAGAGAAGAAGATTATGGGCTAGCAAATATAGTACATCACATTGATATATGAAGGTCGCATGCGGCATAGAGAGTGAATCAACAGAATGGTTTCAGTGGCCTGGGAAATGGCTATAGAATGGGTTCTGCTGATGGGAAAATTGAATCTTTAGTATGATTTTGTATGATCTACTCATAACAGAAGAAAATGATAACCTCATTCTAGAGCACAAATAGGTAGATCCATGGAATGGGATTAATTGTAAATATATTTTACTTACAGAGTTTTGACCCTGCATTTCTTCTTGCCCTTCCCCTGGATATTCTCATCACGTCACTGTCTTTCTGTGCCTAAGAGACTGATAATTGAGTGTGGGACACAAAAGGGTGGAGAAAGATAAGAAAACTCTTGGCTTTGAATTTCAAAATTGTCTGTTGATGTTCCTAATAGAAAGAAAGATTTGAAATCCATGGTGGTTGACGGGCTGGACTGTCCCTTTTGGAAATCACTGAAGCAAGCTGAGCTTAAACTTTATGCAGTTGATAATAGACGACGACCATAGGAGATAAAAGTCTGGCTAAACTTGAAAGAATCCAAATTTCCTGTATTTCCAACAGGAGTACAAAGTAGGGCAGGGGTAGTCTTTCAATTATGAAGAGAAAAACAGTGAGCTTTCCTGGGTGCAGAGACGCAGCACATCAGCTGAAGTAAGCATGGATCTACAATTAAAGACATTTAATTCTGTACAGATCCATTCTTAACACAGATCCATTTGAAATACTCCATAATAAAATTATTTGAAAACAATGAGTCTAAGGAAAAAGCTATGAAAACATAGCTGATGAAATAGTGGAAGATTTTAGACAATAGCGGCTGGTAATCAGGGTTCCTCCTACATTGCACTGTAACTGCAAGCCCATTACTTGATTGATGAGCATCATTGGAAATCAGTCTGCATGAAACAGAGTTGCTTATTAAACATCAAACAATCATTTATAATCATGCCAAAGAATGATGCTTTGTTATAAGCAAAAGCTTTCTAGAGATGTGTAAGAAGAGTTTTAATGTGTTTTTGGTAGTACTCAAAACAGTAGGCTTTGTTATACCATTGCTAAACCTGTGTGTCATTGTACTTTGCCTGTATCTTCCCCATGTGCCTCTCTTCCTCCACCCCTACTGCTTTCATTCTCTCACCAATTTGTCTTCTTTCTGATTTCATTATATATATATATATAGGTGTGTGAAAGATAGATGATGAAGAGATAAATATTCTATATATCCTAATTTATTCTTCTGGAATATGTGGAATTTCTCTAATAAAATAACTTCAAATTAATACTAAAATAAAAGATAGTCTCTCAAATGCATGCTCAAAATCTGGTTATTCATGGAAGAGCATCAAACCAGGGTTAATTTCTGGCCATATGGATAATCAATCATATGCCAAAGAGAAAATTAAAAACAAACACAAAGGGGGCTAGAGAGATGGCCCATCAGTTAAGAGCAACAGGTTCAATTCCTAGTACCTGATGGCAACTAACAACTGTCTGTCACTCCAGTTTAGGGGGATCTAACGCCCTCTTATGGCCTCTACAGGCACTGTATGTGTGTGATGCACAGACATTTAAGCAGGCACAATAAATATCTATAAACATAAAATAAAATGAATAAAACATAGATATATAATATATGGATTTACTATTCAAAATATTACCAATGGACAACTTTGAAAAACATAATAGCAAAAAGGATTCAATTACAGGAGTTAAAATAAGATTAGTTACTACTGAAGAAAAGGCTATAAAACTGGGAAAGATTAGAAGAAATATAAAGACTGATGCAAAGAGAATGGAAGGAGAGAATATAGAAAGAGAGGAAAAAATGTATGTGATAGAGAATGAGATTTCACACAAAGTACGGAAATGCAGTCACAGAATGAGGGAAAGAAGGAACAGAGACAATATTTAAAGAGACTATGCTCAAATATTTTCAAAATTAACAGATATTAAGCAAATCACTGAGATAATCATACCTAGATGTGTCATAATAAAACTAGTGAAAGCCAGAGATGAACATAGAATGTTCTAAACATTTCAGATGATAAAGCTAGCTATCATAAATTACTGAAAGAAAATAGTCAACACAGCAGACTTTATATTTAAAAATTAGAAACACACAACCTAATGAGGCACCTGTGGAGCGATCAGAACAAGAAGCAATCCCACACAGACCCTCTTCGGACTCAGCTCCTGGTGCAGACTCAGGGCTCCCCCAGTTCTTCCCTTTTCAGCCATTCTTTCTAGCCCATCTCCCTCCTTTGAGACATCCTGCTGACCCACAGAACAGAACAGCTCTCTTTCAGGGACCCCACAGCCACCACACTTGACTGAGAATCAGATAAGCCATCTTTACCCTCCTCCCCACCCCCACCCCCACCCCCATCCTAGTTAGGGTTTCCTTTGCTTCGACAAAACACCATGACTAAAAGCCAAGTTGGGGAGGAAAGGGTTTATTTGGCTTACACTTCAGCATTGCTGAAGGAAGTCAGGACAGGAACTCAAACTGGGTGGATCCTGGAGGCAGGAGTTGATGCAGAGGTCATGGTGGGGAGCTGCTTACTGGCTTGCTTCCCATGGCTTGCTCAGCTCACCTTCTAACAGAACCCAGGACCAGCAGCCCAGGGATGGCACTGCCCACCATGGGCTGGGCCTTTCACCACTGATCACTAATTGAGAAAATGCCTTACAGCTGGATCTCACGGAAATATTTCCTCAACTGAGGCTCCTTCCTTTCCAATGACTTGTGTCAAAACAACTACCTAATTCACCTCATCCATTATGATTTTTCGAGACTAATTTTAGGCTAGTTGATTCTGCCTGCTCACTTCAGCCCCTCATCCCAGCACACCTCCATCCCCCTGGGATTCCTGGAGAAGATTCAGGGGCCCTCTACTTCTTTCCTATCACCTACTCAACTATTCTTTCTAGCCCATTTTCACTCTTTTGTGACTATCTACCAACTCCCAGAACACTTCTATACCAGGGACCCACAGTACCACACTTGACTGGGACCCATAACTCCTCTATACCAGGTACCTACCCAATGTCACACTTGGCTAGGGCCCAGCCATTTTTTCCTAGCCCATCTCCATGTCTTAGAGACTCCATGCAGATGCACAGAACCACTCTCTACAAATGAGCATACAGAGCCACACTTCTTGAGGAAACTGATCAGGGCAATAACAACCAAAGATCAGAGCACTCACCCAATAACGGCAAGACAAGACAGCTACACCAAAAACATCTCAAGCATCAGAATCCCAGATGCCTACAGTCCAGCACAAAAATACAAACATTAACAACAAGGACAATATGGCTTCTCCAAAAACCAACAACCCTATGTTAAAGTCTTCAAGGAAAGTAATTTAGCTAAAACACAAGGAAAGGGCTTCAAAATAGTAACTGTGAATACGTCCAAGGACCATAAAGAGGATATGAAAACACAGACTTAATGAAGATTGTGAATACACAGTTAATGAAGTAATGAAAACAGTTCAAAATGCAAAAAGTAGAATTTAACAAAGAAAAGAATCACAGAAGAAATATAAAAATGAAATAAAACTGTAAAATGAAAACTCATGAAGTCAAACAAAAATCTCAGAAGTAAACCTCACCAGCAAGTTAAAAGATATGGAAAAGAGAATTTCAGGTATGGAAAACAAGGTAAAAGAAATAAGAATCTCAGTCAAAGAAAGAGTAAAATATAAAAGAAAATATTTGGGCATCAGATCCTCTCTTTTCCCTCTCCTCTCCCAAATCCAGCCCTGACCCCAATCCCTACCCCCGGGTCTCATCCCCAGCTCTGCAGCAGAATACCTGAAATACATATAATCTCACAGAAGCAAAAGAAAAGTAGGGAAACAGACACACACACACACACACACACACACACACACACACACAACAACAACAACAACAACAACAACAAAACAACAGGAATCAAGAACCATTGGTCACTGATACATCTTTCAATATCAGTAGTCTCAATTCCCCAATAAAAAGACAGACAAACAGAATGATCTGAAAACAGGATCCATCTTTTGGCTGCATCCAAGAAACACATTTCAACATAAAAAAACAGACATTACGTCAGGGTAAAGGTTGGAAAAAAATTCCAAGCAAATGTATCTAAGAAGCAAGCTGGCATGGCTATTTTAATATCTAACAAAACAGACTTCAAACCAAACCTAGAGAAAAGAGATAGGGAAGGACATTACATATTCATCAAAGGAAAAAAATCTACAAAGATTAAATTTTAATTCTTAACATCTATGCCCCAAAACACAAGGGCACCCAAGTTTGTAAAAGAAACACTACTACAGCTTAAATCACATATTTACCCTTACACACAGATAGTGGAAGACTTCAATAACCTACTTTCTTTTTTTTGTTTGCTTGTTTTTTGTTTTTTGTTTTTTGTTTTTCAAGACAGGGTTTCTCTGTGTAGCTTTGTGCCTTTCCTGGAACTTGCTTTGGAGACCAGGCTGGCCTCAAACTCACAGAGATCTGCCTGCCTCTGCCTCCCAAGTGCTGGCATTAAAGGCATGCGCTGCCACCACCCAGCAATAACCTACTTTTATTAATGGACAGATCTTCCAGGAAAAAAAAACACATGATCATCTCATTAGATGCAGAAAAGGCTTTTGACAAAATCCACTACCCCTTTATGATAAAAGCCCTCTAGAGACTAGGGATACAAGGGGCATACCTCAACATAATTAAAGGCAGTTTACAGCAAGCCTATAGCCAACATCAAATTAAACAATAAGAACTTCAAAGCAATTTCACTAAAATCAAGAACAAGACAAGGCTGTCCACTCCCTCCGTACATATTCAATATAGTACTTGAAGTCTTAGCTAGAGCAATAAGACAACTGAAGGATATCAAGGGGATACAAATTGCATAGGAAGAAGTCAAAGTATCTTTATTTGCAGATGATATAATAGTGTACATAAATGGCCCTAAAAATTCCACCAGGGAACTCCTACAGCAGATACACACCTTCAGCAAAGTAGCTGGATATAAGATTAACTAAAAAAAATCAGTAGCCCTCCTATATACAAATGACAAACAGACTGAGAAAGATATCAGGGAAACAACATTTTTCACAATTGCCACAAATAATATAACATATCTTGGGGTAATTCTAACCAAGCAAGTGAAAGGCTTGTATGATAAAAACTTCAAGTCATTGAAGAAAGAAACTGAAGAAGAAGATATCAGAAGATGGAAAGATCTCCTGTGCTTATGGATCAGAAGGATTAACATACTAATATGTCCATCCTACCAAAAGCAGTCTACAGATTCAATATGATCCTCATCAAAATTTCAACAAAATTCTTCACAAACCTTGAAAGGATTTCCTCAATGTCATGTGGAAAAACAAAAAAATCCAGAATAGCTAATATAATCCTGAACAATAAAAGAACTGTTAGAGGTCTCACCATTCCCAATTTCCAGTTGTGCTACAGAGCTATAGTAATGAAAACTGCATAGTATTGCCATCAAACAGACTTTTTGATCAATTGAATTGAATTGAAGACCCAGATGTATCAAAGACGTCAACATAAAACCAAATACACTGAACCTGATAGAAGAGAAAATGGAGAATAGCCTTGAATTCATTGGCACAGGCTAATATTTCCTGAATAGGACACCAATAGCACAGGCACTAAGATCAACAATTAAGAAATGAAACTGAAAAACTTCTGTAAAGCAAAGGACACCATTATTCAGTGAAAACAGCAGCCTACTGAAGGGGGAAAGAGTTTTACCAACTCCACATCCAATAAAGGACTAATATCCAAAATATATAAAGAACTCAAAAAACTAGATATCAGAAAGCCGAATAATCCAATTAAAAAATGGGGTACAGATCTAAATACAGAATTTTCTATAGAGGCTGGGAAACACTTAAAGAATGTTCAATATCCTTAGCCATCAGGGAAATGCAAATTGAAACTACTTTGGGATTCTACCTTATACTTGTCAGAGTAGCTAAAACCAATAACATAAGTGATAGCTCTGGCTGGCAAGGATGTGAAATAAGGGGAACACTCATCTGTTGCTGGTGGGAGTGAAAACTTGTACAGCTACTATAGAAATCAATATGGCAGTTCCTCAGAAAGTTGGGGTTGATCTACCTCAAAGTTCAGCTATACCACTCATATAGCCATATACCTAAGGATGTTTCATCCTACCAGAAGAACACTTGCTCAAATATGTTGATTGCTGCTCTATTCATAATAGCCAGAAATTGAAAACAACCTAGATGTCCCTCAACTGAAAAATGGATAAAGAAAATGTGGTACATTTCACAATGGTATAATACTCAGCTACTAAGAATGACATCAAGAAATTCATAGACAAATGAATGGAACTAGAAAAGAATCATCCTGAGTGAGGTAACCCAGACCTAGAGAGCTAAATATTGTATATATTCACTTATATGTGGATATTAACCATTAAATAAATGGTAGCCAACCTACATTACATAGACTCAGAGAGGTTAAATATAGAAGAAATGACTGGGGAGAGGGGGGGACACATGAATCTCCATGGAAGGAGAAAATTTAATAGATTTTATAGGTAGACTTGGGGCAGGACAGGACACAGGTGGGAGGATCACATGAGGAGCAGAAGGAGAGATAGGGTTGAGGGAGAGAATTTGGGGAGAGACAGCTTGAATTGAGGGGCATTGGAGAAACGGTGTGGAAACATAGTGAAGTGGAAACTCCCTAAAATATATGAAGGCAATCCTAATGAGGTCTTCTAATTTTAGGGGTGATAGAGTCCCAACTGGCCATCTCTTGTCACCAAACAAATCTTCCAGTACTAATACTGGGTTGCTTTCAATTGAGTTTTTGGCCAAAGAGTTCCCATGGAAATCTCCAAACAATCTATTGATAAAACAATAGATTGTTCTTCCCAAACTGACTTTGGGGGCCCATTGTCTCCCACACAACTCACTGAACATGGGGAAGTCAAGCTAGAGCCTACATGGGACTTTATCCCTCTACTTTAGTGTCTTTGGTGCCAGAAGGTACTCTACAGTCTACCAAAAGAGAAACATTGACATCAGCACAGCCACAAAACCTTTAACCTACAAGATGTCCTGCCTGGAAGATATGCTAGGGCAGTGGTAGCACAGAATTTGTAGGAGTAACAAACCAACATCTGATTTAACTTAAGGCCCATTCTAGGTGATGGAACCCATACCTCATACTGTTTGGTTGACCAAGAATTAAAGATGAAATAGCCCAGGGAACTAGGGTAAAACCAAACACTACTGGTCAAAAATAAAATAAAATGATTCCTAATGATATTCTGCTATACTCATAGATCAGGGCTTTATTCAGCCATCATCAGAGAAGCTTCTTCCTGCAGCAGAGGGGAACAAATACAGAGACGCACAGCCAGACATTTGCATAGGAACACACAGCTCAAACAGGATATCTCCATCAAATCCCTCCCCTCAGGGCTCAGGGAACCCCATAGAAGAAGAGGCAGAAGGAGTGTAAGAGCCAGAGGGGATAGAAGATACCAGGAGAACAAGTCCCTCTAAATCAACTGAGCAAGGCTCATGTGAACTCACAGAACAGCGATAACAGAGCCTTCATGGGTCTGGGCCAAGCTCTCCACATACATATTATAGTTTTCAGCTTAGTATTTTTATGGGCATGTGAACAATTGGGTCTCTGATTCATGTACCTGCTTTTAGGCCTCTTTTCCTTCAGTTAGAATGCCTTGTCCTAGCCTTGATATGATGGTTTTTGTTTTGTCTTACTATATTTTTGTCAAAAAAATCAGGCACAAAACATACACAAAAATCTAAGACACTACAAAAAGACCAAACCAATGAGTAATAAGTATAGAGGAAGGAGAAGAAACCCAGGTCAAAGGCACAGAAAATATTTTTAACAAAACCATGGAAGAACTCCTAAAGAAAGAGACACCTATCAAGGTAAAGAGACAGAACAGCAAATAAGATCAGCAAGGTGAGGAGACTTCTACGTGACACACAATAATCACAACACTAAAGGTACACAACAAAAGATGGTAAAAACTGCAGGGAAAGAGACCCAAATCACACACGAGGTCAACCACGGTGAAAGAAAACTTCTCAATGAAGACTCTGAAAGCCTGGGCAGATGTTCTTCAATCTCTGGAAGACCACAGATGCTAGCACAGATGACCATACCTAGAAGAGCCATCAATCACAATCAGTGGAGGAAGAAAAAGATTTTACAATGAATACAAATTGAAGCTATTTCTCTCCATGAGTACAGGTGTGCAAAAGGTACTGGCAGAAAACTTCAGTCTGAAAAGAAGGTTAACTACAACCATGAGGATTCAAGACACAAAAAAATCTTAGGACAGTTTATCAAAGAGCGGGACACCAGATAAGCAAAATAACAGGAATTTATAAACACTTGTCAATAATGAATCTCAATATGAATGTTCTCAATTCCCCCAATAAAAAAGACAGACAGACAAATTGGATTCAAAAATAGAATTTATCTTTCTGCACATTGAGAAAGCATACCTCACCATCATGAACAGATGCCATCTTACAGTAAAAGGATGTAAAAAGATATTCCAAACAATATTGGACACAAGAAGCAGTCACACATAGTGTCTTAGTTTGGGTTTTTATTGCTGTGAAGAGACACCATGACCATAGCAACTCTTATAAAGAAAACATTAAATTGAGGGTGGCTCACTTACAGTTTCAGAGGTTCATTATGATCATGAGAGGGAGCATCGCAGCACACAGGCAGACATGGTGCTGGAGCTGAGAATGCTATATCTTGCAGTCAACAGGAAGTTAGCTGACTCACTGGGGGATATCCTGAGCATATGAAATCTCAAAGCCCATCCCCACAGTAACACACTTCCTCCAACAAGGTCACACGTCCTAATAGTACCACTTTTTGGCGGGTCTATTTTTTTAAACCACCACACATAGCTTTTTAAATATCTGACAAGATAGACTTTAAACAAAAACTAATAGAGGTAGGGAAAAATACTATATACTTACTGAAGAGAAAATCCAATAAGTGGTCATTACAATTCTAATCATTTATTCACTAAACACAAGGGCACCCAAGTTCATAAAAGAAACACTACTACACTTAAATCACAATTATAGTAGAAGACTTCAATACTAGACTCTTACCAATAGACAGCTCATCCAGACAAAAATTAAACAGAGAAGTGCTGAAATTGAATAACATCATAAGGAGCCAGGCAATGGTGGCGCACGCCTGTAATCCCAGCACTCGGGAGGCAGAGGGAGGCAGATCTCTGTGAGTTCAAGGCCAGCCTGGTCTACCAAGCAAGTTCCAGGAAAGGCACAAAGCTACACAGAGAAACCCTGTCTCGAAAAACCAAAAAAATAAAAATAAAAAATAACATCATAAATCAAATGGGAAGAACAGACATCCAGAACATTCCACTACTAAAGAAACATACTTTCTTCTCAGTAGTACATGAAACTTTCTCCAAAATTTACCACACATTAAGACACAAACCAAGACTAAACAGATATGAAAAAAACTGAAATAATACCCTTTATTCAACCTGACCACATGGATTAAGGCTGAATATCAACAACAATAGAAATGGTAGCAAGTGTACAACTCATGGAAACTAAACAAGCCACAGCTGAATGAAAGTGAGGTAAAGCAGAAATCAAGGAGGAAATTTTGAACTCTTAAAAACTTAATGAAAATGAAAACACAGAAACTCAAATCTATAGAACACAAATGAGGACATCTCTAAGAGGCAAATCCATAGCACCAAGTGCATACATTAAAAAACTGGAGAGATTTCATGTTAAAAACTTAATGACATACTTGAAAGCTACAGAAAAATAACAATAAATAATACCCAAAAAAGAGTAAGTAGGAAAAAATAACCAAACTCAAGGTTGAAATTAATGAAATATATAAAAAATTTATAGAACCCAGAACCACCAGCCCAGGGATGGTGTCACCCGCAATGGGTTGGGCTCTTCCCCATCAATCACTAATTAAAAAAATACCCTACAGGCTTGTGCACAGTCTGATCTTATGGAGGCATTTTCTTAACTGAGATTCCCTCCTCTCTGATGACTTTAGCTTGTATTAATAAAACTATCCAGCACAACCAGTAACTTTATTAGCTTAATTAAGGGCAACGGATGACAAGTGTCCGTGACCTTAAAACAGCCACACTGAAAGATCTGTACCTGGTATAGGTGATGATTCCCCATGGCTTTGTAGATGGAGTCCTCTCCCCTGGTCCTTTCCTTCTCTGAGGCCACATGCAATTAGATCAGAATTGCGTACAACTGGTGTGGGGCCTGGCTAGACACTCACATGAGGGTTCCATGAGTCGCCCACCCCTTCTTTCTATGAGGACCATCAACACTCAACAATCCGAGCTGGGACGATCTTTTCCAAGAGGGTATGGCTGACCTCATGAAGTTGATGGCAGTTTGGCTCAGAGGCTAGTTTTGTATAACACAAGTTTGTCTCCAAAAGATAGTATTTCTCCTCTGTCCATGTTCTAAAGCAGCTCTTCTCAACCTGTTGGTTATGACCCCGTCAGGGTTGCATATCAGATATCCCATTATTTACATTATGATTCATAACAGTAGTAAAGTTACAGTTATTAAGTAGAAATAAAATAATTGTGTGGTTGGGGTCACCACAACATGAGGAACTATATTAAAGGATTGTGGCCTTAGGAAGGTTGAGAACCATTGTTCTAAAGTAACCAACCAGAAAAATATAACAGAAAGAAATTAGATAGCATTGTAATTATTTAATTGTATATGGTCATTTGCTTATTCTCTATCTCAATGGTCCTCAACTAGGAACAATTTTGCTATTCGGAGGACATCTGGCAACATCTGGAGACCTTTCTGATCATTACAACAGGGGGTTGCTACTGGCATCTAGTGGGTAGAAGCCAGAAATCCAACTAAGTTTTTTACAGTTCCCCACTACAACCCCTCCAAATTGTTAGATCTAAAATATCAGCAGTGTGACAGAAATGTTCTGGCTTTCTCACAAAAGTGACCCTGTTTAGTTTATATCTTCACAGCCAAGACCACCAGAGCACCTAGCACAACAGAGGTTTCTGAAAAAGGTTGTTGCAAAAATCAATGAAACTGTCTCTCACTACACATTGGAGACAGAGTCATGTAAGCATGGATGCAGACATCTTTCACATGCAGACACACTCACCTGTGGAAACATTCTCTTCTGTTACCATTCCCCATAGAGTTTGGTGGCCTTATTCTCATTTGGACTTAGATGTACACTGTGTTTTGAAAGAGGTTTCCTTAGAAAAACCTGCAGATTCCAGAAAGTTCGCTAGAAAACAAAATATGAAGTGTGGTCTAGGATGGAGCAAGATAGAAGATAAAGACTTACAAATCGTGTACTTCAGAACAGTCTCCATAACATAAATCAAGTGAAAATCTGATGCTAAATCTGACATGACATTTGATAATATTGTATAAAGATAGAGAACTCTATCTTTTATATACTACCTAAATCTATAATATACATATATACACTGTGGATATATACGGATCGCTCTCTATCCTTCTTACAATGTATTATAGTTTACAGGAACCTGTAGCAGTGGCTTACAACTCCAGCAAGTGGGTGTTAACATGAAGGGTCATTGCCAGCTCTCTCTGTCTGTCTCTATCTCACACTTGTTGAAATGCTGTCTAAAAAATATAACTATTCTCATTCTGACATCTAAACTTTATCTGAGATCTTAATGGCCTCTTATGACCTACTCCATCTACTTTCAAGTCCAGGCAGATAGAATTTGGATGACAAGGACAATCTGCAAAGAAAATTAATAAATGCCACTCAAAGTATTTGTCTAATCTGGACAAATGGTTTAAGTCTGCAGACTGTATTTCTCTCATTTATAAATTATGTGAATTAATGAAT
This sequence comes from Onychomys torridus, assembly GCF_903995425.1. Lineage (NCBI taxonomy): Eukaryota > Metazoa > Chordata > Mammalia > Rodentia > Cricetidae > Onychomys > Onychomys torridus. The sequence goes on from NC_050444.1 coordinate 53,678,286, forward strand.
AACTTTGTGGCCCTTTCACCCACAATTTGATGACTCAATGATTGAAAAAGGCAGAAATTGTAAGCTCTAATGAGGTGACATTTTGAGCTTTGCCAAATTGCCAAGTTTTTCTAGATGGCTTTCTGTTATTACTGCACAAGGCAACAGCTTCGCTTGATAGTACCAACAGGTGTGTAATTAAGCCTGATCTTTCTCCAACATAGTTCATTTTCCACTGATGGGTCTACAATTAAAACAACTCCCTCCCCAGAGAAGGCCACATCAGTGTTACACTTTTCATCTTTAATTACACTGGTTGAAGATAAGTAAATGCACCAGAGAGCCCAACTGGGAGGGAGTAGCTTCATTAGGTGGCTGGGATATGCCATCCAGTGCGCACTTCAGTTTGCTGTCTCTGCCCGACAACGATGGTCTTCGGCACATATCTGCTCCAGTATCCTGATGATGCAGTCCATCCTCTACTACCTATGCGTGGGAAATGTAATTGAGGAATATTAAAGATCTGGACCTCTCAGGAAGATAAGTAGAGTGTCAAAGCCAAAGCTAATTTAGCACTTCAGTGCTTTTTGGGAGAAAGGCCAAAATAGCCTGTTAATACTTTATAGAAGAAAAGAGAGTTTCCAAATTTTCATTTCACCACTTCTCATTAGATCTCTGTTGTACTTTCCTCTCTCTCTCTCTCTCTCTCTCTCTCTCTCTCTATATATATATATATATATATATATATATATATATATATATGTGTGTGTGTGTGTGTGTGTGTGTGTGTGTGTGTGTGTATAGAGAGAGAGAGAGATCTCCCTCATATATACATATATTCTCATATATATTCATATATATGAATATATACATATATATTCTTTTCACTAAGAATCTCACTCTTTCTGTTCCTTCACTAGGTTTCTTGTACATTGGCTGGCTTCCCTTTGTTGAATTTTAGCTCCATATGTGAGGGAATATCTCTTTTAAAAAAACACGTGACCACATGTGGCACAGGGCTTTTGGCTTTTGGCTTTTGGCTTTTGGCACCTACTAAATAAATATTTGATAAGTTAGTGAATAAATACATATTCATAATATTTCTTTTGAGTATACCTGCTGATGGAGATTTGAGGGTCTGAAGTAGCCAGTGTTGCTTAGCTAGAATTGGGTCTTCTCAGATATTAGAATTTTTGTGAACTCCTGTTTTTAGTCTTTTTATTCCAGCCAGTTCCAAGAGCTCTAGTTAAGAGATAGCTCTTTTAATCTAGGACTGAGCCTAGGAATGTTACCCTTCCTTTGTAAGTCAGGTCTCAGCCACCCTCTCTAAGCTTGATCTAGGGACACCCATTTTGGCTTCTGCCTGAGAACATTGGCTACCCAGTTCCCAATTTTCCTGTGCCCTAAGCTGCCTCTGAGCAATGACAGGGAAATTGGCCTTTTTTTTCTGTCAGGGAAGCATCACAGACGTTTTCTAAGAAGACTTAGAAACATCCTTTCCCGTGGATGGGTCTCACATTATACTAAGCACCCCACTGCTCTGCCTGGACAGACCACCTTGACTCTGGGACAGAAAATTGGGATTTTCTAAGCTTGAAAAACCAAACATCAATTGTCTTGGATTGTGGTAGTAAAGGTGTTTAGCAGAGGAACATTTTTCTTCTCCCTCTGCTTTCTCCATGTAGTAGGACATTCGGGAAGTTAGAACATGTTGTCCCCTGAATCCAGAATCTGTCCATTTCTCTCCCTAGTCTCTTTCTGCTTTAGTGCCCCACGGCAGCCTCTGTAAGCACAGGAGCTGAGCATCACGACTCTTTGCATGGTGTATTAATTATCTGCTACACTCCTGTTTGGCACCCTTCCATGTACACAGTCTAGAACAATATTTAAAAGTGTGGTTTTCTTTTAACTGGTAAAAACGGTTTTTACTGTTCTCCACTTAACTCTAGAAAACCTGTTGGTTCTACACACCTGTAACCCCAAACTCTGGAATTCCTTGACTATCAGTTAAAGATGTGTCCGTTGTGACAAGCAAAGAGTTGCCTTAATGGTTCACATGACTGAAGTGGAAGGACTTGATTACTTTAAATTTACAGATGGCCTTAAGTGTACCAACGTGGTACTCAACAGTTCCAGGTCTACATCCTTCCAAATTCACATGTGGTGGGGAAATCTAGTGAGCCTCAGACTATTCAATTAAAAGGGTGGAATTTAGGATTAGCTTTCTTCCCTGACTTGGATCATCTCCCATCCCTCAATTAACTAGACAGGTAAGAAAATAACCAGACTTGGACTGCATCCAGCTGGACTGCTTGGGCCACAGCCCACCCCACTGGAAGCAAGTAGGTAGAGATATTAAAAGGAACTGGTTCTGCAAGAAAACATGGAGCATGATTACCAAAGTGGTAGAAAAGGGACTAAACCTTGGAAAACCAAAATCGCAGGAACCCCTGAACCACAGTGCCCTTAAGGAGGTGATTTTCCTTCTCAAGAGATGTGTCCAAAATACCTGCACCCTGTGTTTCATTGTCAGAGTTGAGGACGATGTTGCCGGCATTTGATGGCCACAGGTGCAAAACATTTCCAAAAATGGTGAGCAACACACTGCCTTCTTAACTCGGAAGAATAATAATAGTTTCTGTATATAATAGAATTGATACCCATCTGTTAAATCAACTATCACATTTTGGGTTCCTTGTCCCCTTCACTTCTCTCCAACATTGAAATTTTTGGCTCTTTAATTGATAGACCGTGTGTGTGTGTGTGTGTGTGTGTGTGTGTGTGTGCGCTTGCGCGCATGCACATTCTATATGTTCCTATGGAATATACCAAAAGAAAAATCTCGCTATGGCAAGTCAAAGTAATGTATCCATCTTTTCACATAGCTATGTGAGCGTGTGTGTGTGTGTGTGTGTGTGTGTGTGTGTGTGTGTGTGTAAAATAAACACTGCCAAAAATCTACCCAGTTAGCAATACAAGCCATATTTTGTAGCAATGTCTATAATCTTACATTCAGGAGGTAGAGGCAAGAAGGTTGCAAAATCAAGAACAGCCTGGCCTACAAAGTACATTCGAGGCCTACCAGGGATATAGCAAAATGAAACGGAAAGGGGAGGGAATGGAAGGCAGGGGAGACGAGGGGAGGAAAGAGAGCACAACATAAATTAGTCCCTGTAGTTACCACACTGTTCCTTACAACTCTAGCCTTGTTTTTTTTTTTTTTTCTATATATCTGATACTTTGTTCCCTCTGTCATATACCTCCTGACTTTGTCCCCAAGTCCTTTCCCCTGGTAACCACAGTTCAGTTCTCTGTTTCAATATATTTTATTTTTATCTTCCTCCACACATATGTGAGAGCACTCAGCACCTGTCTGTCTGTATCTGGCTTGTTTCACTTAGCATAAAATAGGCTCATCATCATGGAAAATAGCAAAATCTCATTCAGCTTTAGAGATGAGCACTGTTCTGAGTGTGTATGTGTCAAATTTTATCGATCATCAGCAAACATTCCAGTTGCTTCTGTGTCTTGGCTATGATGAATATCACTGTCATGAAAATGAAGGCATAGACATCTCTATCAGGCAGTGCATTCATCTGATTTGGACACACACACAGAGAAGAGGGATCACTAGTCCATTGACTTCTGTGTTATCAAATAGTACCATTAGGTCAGAAACACAGACATGTTGGCACCAGTCTGAAACACAGCTTCCAGTGAACCATCAGGGGTATCCCTTTGACTAGTTGCCTTGTGTTTCAGATTAAACATAGATAAAAGCAGGTCTCCCATTTTATCAAAACCATTTTCTGTTTTTCACTTGCCTGTCCCCTCTTTATAATATTAAATTGGATAGGCCTGGTGCAATCATACACCTCTCCCTCCACCTGTCACCCATCCTAGCAGTTCAGTTCCATCTCTGAGTTTTATAATCTCTCTCACATCATCTCTCTAAATCATAAGCCCCAGTTGCCACCAATCTGTTTCCGGTCCATTTTGCTTTACAGTAAGCGATTGCAAAACCCTCCCTCACTGACCCCCACTCTATTGCATGCCAATCTATCTACCCTACAAACTGTTGCTAAATCGGGCTTTGATGATATTGACCACTCTGTTTCAAAGTGTTCCAAGTCTTACAGTTGCCAACAAAATCACAGGGACTCGTATCAGCCTTGAAGTTTCTTGACAATATGACTTCAATGCCACCTTCCCATCCTGTTTCCTGCTGCGAGCCTGGACAGACTCTCACCAGTAATGGTGGTTTCCTATCATCCTATTCACTCTGCTTCCAACCTATAATAGTCTACCTCCTGCCTTCTCTCAAATGCACCCTGTTGCCTCTCTACTAGTTTCTACTACTCAATAGGAACAAATTGGCTCCCACCTGCACACACATACACACACACACTGGTCTGCTTATAGCCAAAGGGAGAGATACTTTCACCACCACTATCTTTTAGAGACTACCTTCAAGATGCTCTCATTGTTTCTTCAAACTGAGAAATACCCATTCATACCTTGCTACCTGGACCTCAACCTTCTTTCTTAACCCAGTGTCGAAGGCTGGTGTCCTCTTCTTATTAATGAGATTTTACTTGTTTTCTGGTCAAAATTTCAACTGCTCAGGGACTTTCCTGGTCTTTCCACAGTCCTTCCATCTCACAGAGTTTGAGATCTGCTGCTGCATGTCTTACCTGGATTATTACATACTATTTTCCTATTTGTTGAGATACCCTGTCACTTTGCCATATTTTTTTCAAAGCCAGATCCTTTGCGAGTAATAACTCTGCTCCCTCAGAAATAGTCCTATAGTTGTCAGACTGAATATCTTGTCAGCACACACACCTGAAGCCAGCTTCTCAAATCTCCCTATGCCATTCTGGTAGGTGGTTCCAAGTTAAAGACTAGGACTTCTTTCCTGGATGAGCCTGCCTGATTGTAGGTAACCAAAACTCACTTTGTTCTCAAGACCCTGATTTCTGAGACTGTAAACACCACCTTTGCATTAAGCCTAAACTAAAACTACATTGTACTCTTCAGCCACTCTCGGGAAAGTGCAGCTGGCACTGTCTGCCCAGGCTGAAGTAATGCCTGCTCTTTCTGTGCTATATACAGGGTGATATATACACAGGGTGCTACATAAAACAACATGTTTGTCAGCTAATCATACCTTTCCTCTTGACATCTTTTCTATTATTTCTAATGCTTATTTGAGTCTGAGTTTATTTGGTTTTCTGCATGTCATAACTCATCGATCTCAACAAACTGGGAGATATTCTTCCACATAGGTTAGTATAATTTCTGAAGCCAGGGAGTCATGTTCAGTACTGCTCCTTTCACAGGCTGTAGAATCTCTGGTTCCAGTTTTCAGATTGAAAGTGGTCAAAACAATATGTCTCGCCTCAGAGAGTGAAGATTAACTAAGCATGCATGTTGCTCACGACTGTGCACCTAGAACACTGACCTCATATTTGCACTACAATCAAGAATTGAATGTTGGTTTGTAAGCATTATGGAAGACAGCTTTCCCTTTTATACTATCTATTATGACTGGCATATCCTGAGACCTGAGACCTGAGTCCTACCTGGGAGATGGCTAAGTCAGCGCCCACAGTGGAGACAAGCAAGATGGCCGTCATACTACTGACTAATGACAAAAGCTCAGGAGCATCGTCACTAGACCTGTGCTCTGGGTCCAAGTTGTTGCTTGCTCTTTGCCCAGCTTGTCATTATTACACTGTCACTGATGGTCTTAGAAAACTAAGTTTTAATCTAGGAAAAGAGAGGGAATTTTAGGAATTTCCCTTAAGAGAGATGAATACTTGGTTTGGTCTTTAATGCTATTTTTTTTTTTAAATTTCTTCCCTGTTTTGGGGATGAAATCCAGAACTTACTGTATGAGGCAAATTCTATATCGTGCCCAATACTGGTGCCTTTAGTCCATGCAAACTTCTTTGTTTTCATTGTCTCCATTCCATTTAACATAGACAGGGAGCAAATAGTAGTGTTCTTGTGTGTGCAGCTGTTGAGTCTCATGAGAATGAATGTTTGAAATGATCTTTGAGAAATACATAGTAAATAAGTAAATAAGTACAGCATTTAAGGCTCTGACGTAGTCTAGCTCCCGACATTGTATCCACTAAAATTATGAATATTAATTTATAAGGCAGGATTTGTTTCAAAAGGATTACCATTTTTGATTTTGGGCATACTTAATTCCCACCTCCTTACACCCAGGGTGGGATTATTCATATTTTAAATTATAAGTGAAGATTTAATCCTAACCCTACACCTGGCACTTCATTTTATGTAATTTCATGGAGAGAAATTGTGGGTGCTGAGCATGATCTCACTTTACACAATGTTTTCTAAGCATCTTTGTCTTGAAGTAAAGAGCAATTTGGTCATGGATGGCAGTAAGTCAACAGACTGAGGTAACACATCTGTCTGGAGGATGAAAAAATGTGAAGTTCCTTCAGAGATTGGATTATTTTAATGAGATAAGTTAAGAGTAAGTTTTATTACTTTATTTTCCTTATAAATACATCATTTAAGGACAAATAAAGGCTATGATTCTGTCCATGTATCTCTAGCTAATGAACACAGGACATGGTATTGTGTTTGGTGCTGTCTGCCTCTCAAATAGTAACCTTCTAGATGAGGAAATTCTCAAGGTTTTGTAAGCAGGACTATGATTAACATTGAAATTGCAACAAAAGCCTTCAAAGGAAAGGATTCAGTGAAGCTTCAGGTGATGGAGGGCAGGGAAACAACCCTATGGAGCAATAGTTTCTCCAATAAAAATGTCATAAGTGTTGTGAGGATGGGAGGAGCAATTATTGCCCATACAATGAAGACCTGAGTCTTGGTGGTCCTGAGTCTCTCTAGATTCCCATAGGAGAAGACATGGCTCATGAGGGGTAGAGCTGCAAATGAAGGTTTGGTCGCACATATATGTCTTAGAAAGACCTAATTAATTTAATGGATTCTTCTCATGTCTATAAAAAGGAAAGACAGTAGTCAACATTATAGGAAAAACTGATAAAACTCAATCAAGAAAATTATCGCCCAGTATGAGTTTTGTTTTATTCCTGTTGGTTATGACTATAGCTTAGACATTCTTTCCCTTGGCCCTTTTAGGAAGGGTGAAAATAGTGAACAACTGTATTTGCTGTGTTTCAGTTGCTGCCATTACTCCACCCTAAGCACTGTGCTTAGCACTTGTGTGCACACAGTCCTGTCAAGATATCCTAAGCACCATGGTAACTAGTTAGCATTTACACAGTCCTCTCGGGATACCCTAAGCACCATAACGAGCAGTTTGCATGCACACAGTCCTCTCGGGATACCCTAGGCACCATGACAAGCAGTTTGCATGCACACAGTCCTCTCGGGATACCCTAGGCACCATGGCAAGCAGTTTGCATGCACACAGTCCTCTCGGGATACCCTAGGCACCATGACAAGCAGTTTGCATGCACACAGTCCTCTCGGGATACCCTAGGCACCATGGCAAGCAGTTTGCATGCACACAGTCCTCTCGGGATACCCTAGGCACCATGACAAGCAGTTTGCATGCACACAGTCCTCTCGGGATACCCTAGGCACCATGGCAAGCAGTTTGCATGCAGTTATTATAAGAACGTTACACCATTGGTCTCATTAGTCTCATGCTCATTTTAGAGCTGAACAAACAGTCTTGGACACATGTTACTTTTCTGAGGCAAACAACTTGTAAGTGACAGAGCTGGAACCCAAACACTGGCTTGCTGGGGACCAGAGACCATATTTCAAATACCTGGATTAGTTCATGAACCACAGAACAGAGAAGAATAGAAATGGAGTTCTTAGCACATGTCCCACACTGGCAAGTCATTTCCCATAGCTTTCTTTCCACATGTTAAGTGGTCTCTCTTTGTCCACCAGATTTTGTGGTGCTGTGGCTCTGCTTATGTTCCCTTGTGGCGTCTAAATTGTCCACCCACATATTCTATTAAAGAATCTCCCCTGAAGGTCGAACATTTCTCTTCTTTTATTCTTTTACTCTGACCTCCATTCATTTTCTCACATCAAACTAGACACTTATTTAGAGGCTACATGTGAAAGCATTTTGGAAAGTCAGAAGCAGATCAAACATAAAATATCATGATTATTTCAGAAACAGCCTTCTACATCTGTGTGATGAGAGCATTCTCTTTCTAATCAAGACACTTAGCAAAATTCCTTCTGGAAATTCCAGAGGACAGGAAAGTCAGGAATCAGTCATATGAGCTGCCAAGAAGTCCCAAGTGTCAAGTTGCATTATGTGTGTCAGTAAACCTTAAACCCAGTGAAGGCCAGCTTCCAGGTTCAGGGTCATGGGGAAATTTTAGAGGAGTGCATAGTAAGGTACCACTCCACAGCTATTCCAGGACCAAGAGGTTAAATAGTTCTCTTGCCAAGAAAATGAATGCACTGAGAATGAGAGCAATGAAGACTGGATAAAATTAGGTGAACGAGAAAAGAAAGTGATACAAAGTACAGAAAACAGTCAGGAATTCTGTTTCAATGGAAGTGGTCCACAGTGAAAAATTTAAAGCTTTAGAAAAATTAGTTGTTAAACTAAGGCTTTCTCTTAGTGTGTATAACTGACACCAAGAGTCCTTTGGAAATAATATAGGAGTTATAATGACTGAAGATTAACTAAATGCTTATAGTGAGTGGCTGTGAAATTTCAAATTGGCTGCACTTTCTCATTTATCTTCTTAAAATGTTATGCCCAGATGGGTTCCCTATGAGTCACGCCAAGTAGATCATCATCTAGATATTCTCAGATTTCCACTGTGGCCCAGCCCACGGCCCTGTTGTTACTTCTGGAGTTCAATTGGTTCTGTTCACGGGGTGATTTAACAACTGCACAGCAACAGAGGCCTTCAGATGCTGCTCAGCACTGTGCCTCAGGAGAGACTCTCCTCTGCCAGGCCCAGAAACTCCCAGAGTCCCTGCTTCTTTGTTTCAGCTGTTAAGAGGTCAAGAAGGTCTTGGCCAGTGAAATATTCCAAATGGCGGGGAGCAATTGATTTCATGAGATCTTAAATCGACTTGTGATGAATTTACTTTTGAAAAATGGTTTACAGAAGACTTAGAAAATAGGCACCTAGTTATGAGGAGTGAAGAAACTGAACCTTCTTACTGGTTTGTAAAAGGGAGTCCTGTTCCCGTGTCAAGTAGAACGTGAAGCGGTTGCTATGGATGCTCTGTTCTGCTAGCCCGTCCTTCTAATTCCCTTCCCTCTGTCCCGATGCCCTAGTTTTCCAGAATCCTCATGGTGGATGTAGGAGAACATTAGCAGGCATATGCGTTGGTATCTGCTGGCTGCATTACACAGATGATTAGATCAATTATAACAAATGAGATAATTTAACTTACATAAACCTTGATGAATATGTAACATTCTGTATCATGAAGGAAATTTAAACTAAGGGAAAGCTGGGAACAGTGATGCTTGTACATATGAATGAATCTGAAAATGTGATGGTGAGGACAAGTGCTTGTTTAAGCTAGTCTTGAATCAAATTTCCATTCCTAATTTTGTCTTTGGGTTAGGAGTACCTGAAAATAATCTGAAGAGAAGGATGTTTCAGAAGTGCTAATATTCTGAAAACTTTTTTTAAAAGAAGAGATATGATCCAGAGAGGACAGGCTGCAGAGAACTTGTGGAAAGTGTGTGGCTGCCTTAGCCCAAGGTTCCTAGAGAGCAGAGATGAGGGAACTCTCTCGTGCTTTTGTGGGGGAAGAGTGTGAGGATGTGGCTGCAGAGGGGAAGAGGAAGGAGGCAGAGGATGAGGCTCCCTGAGCAAAGCTGGGTCACTGAAAGAACCTTGCTTGGGAAGTCAGTTTGCTTGGGACAGTCTTGCTGAACAACGTGTGTATTTCCCCTTCCTGCTTACCTGCTGTTCACACTGGCTCACGTTTATTCCAAGGTGTACCAGCTTTATTCCAAGGTGTACCAGCTTTCCTGCCTTGTTACCAGGGAGGCAGAGATAGACCAGGAGATGCTTCCACTAACAAGAGACTGAGGGCCTGGTTGTGGGAAGGGAGTGTGCTCATGTATGGCTACGTATATCTGAGGGACTGTTAGTGACCTCAGACAGTGTCTGTTGGTGCTAACTACCCCAGGTAGAATGGTGCTGGTGGCAGGGGAAGAGCAAAACTGTAGAAACAACGTTTAAGTGACCCAAACACAGAACAGGTGGGGACGTGAAAGCAAATTGGGGAGCCACGGACAGCTCTTTAGGAAGGCTGGGTGCTGGATGCCCAGAGAGAAGAGAGGAACATGCTGGGGCGCCCAGTTGTGGCTGCTTTCTAGATTCAACAGTCAGAGGTGCTATGTGCCTTGGCTGGAGACTAAGGTGGTTCTGGACAGGTCTAGTTCTTTGCAGTTCTGCAACCTCAGACATTTAGTGGACAGTCAGTGTATCTCTTAGTTTAAAAACAAGTCTCACCTTGGCAAATGACTATAAAGGCTTTGCTTGTCAGTGCCTGGACTTTTTAGAGAATGAAACCTTCCTTTAAACAGTCAAGAAACCATGTTTCTTGGAAGACGGGATAGTGTAAGAGTTAGAATCAGACTTGGATTTGGATCCTGGATCTGTCACTCCCTTCCAAAGTCATTGGGTATGCCAAGAATTCCCGTCTGTGGGGCTATTGCTTTAGGGTAGGTTGTCATACTGTAGAAAGACAATCGCTTAGCTTCATTACCTGAGATTGCATGCTCTTCATCCCATGGACACCACCGAAAGGATGGCTTATGCCTTGCCTGGTAAATAGTTAAAGGTGTATTAATATTTATATACTTCTCCAAAAGAGAGGGAGGCTGTAAAAAGCACTGGGCTGGTAAGCCCTGGGAAATTACTTTTAAAGCTGTTTCAAGTTTCAGTGTTACATGAAATAAGAAATTCTAATGAGTTAAGTGGTTTCTTTTTAGGAGATTGTTAGCTGTTCTTATGACTTACTAGGTTAAATCAAAAGGAGACAATTGTATGAATGTGAGCATTAATTTGAAAATTTCCCTGTTTTGTATGTTTCCTTTATCACTGTCTTTCATTAACAAGCACAAACACACTGACCATAAGTGGTTACTCTCTAAATCATGGCCTTCTGGCTTTTATGGTCATCTCTTCAAAACACACATGGTGAGAGTTTGTGTTTGGTTTTGGTTTGTTTTTCCTACCAGTAGCTCTTTTCGCTGTAACTTCATGGGGAAAGAATGTCACACAGTGACTTTGGAAACCCACGTGGGAGTGCCAGCCTCTGCACAAGCCACAGAGTGCAGCGGGGTCTCAGCCTCGGCCGGCACTCATCTGAAGCAGAAATGTAGACATACTGTACTAATTTGCTCTACTCTTCACAGTTACTCTTGAGGCAAATTATTATTTTTGATTTAGTTAAGATTGGTGCCCTCACAGAGATGAGGCCACAGAGCAATTCTTCCTCGATCTGGCTTCTGATTGCAAAGCAGAAATCTGTGGAAAGTGAAAATCTGAGAGGAGAAAGAAAACAGAAGTGTGCATAGCAACTTCAGTGCATCGATGTGTTTGCAATCGAGGCGCTGGCTCTTCCTTAAAATCAATAAAGCTTTAGTTCTTGAAATGAAGTTAAAAACAGTCAGAGGTTACAAATGTGTGCTCCATCGAGTAGTATAGTTTAATGAGTTCCAACTGGCTCCTGGGTTTACCAGCTGTGGAAATGGGCTAGTTAGCAAATTTTTACCAATAACAAGAAAAAGTAGAAAGACCAATAATCATTTGTTTGTCCTGCTTTCCTTTCTGTTGATGTGACCAGACACCTGGAGCAAAAGGAATTTAGTGGAGAAAAGGGTTTACGTGGCTCCCAATTCCAGGATACAGTTCATAATTGCAGAGAAGTCAGTGAAACCAGAGAACAGGAGACAGCCAATCTTATCATATGTATAGCCAAGAATAGAGAGACTCGATGAACTCAGCTGCCTGCTGCTGCTCCTACTCAGCTTGCTTTCTTTATTCTTCTGTAGGTCAGGCTTCAACTGTAAAACGGGCAACCCACGTTTAGGGTGGGTCTCCCCAGCTCAATTAACAGTCAAGACATTCCCCTGCTCACACGCCTACAGGCCAACCTGAGATAGATAATTCCTCATTAAGATTCTTTTCCTAGGTCAACTTAGGTTGTGTCAAGTTATTCTGAGATTTTGGAATATTGAACAAAACGTACAGAATGGAGTGTATTGGAAAATAAGAATTTAGAAAGTATAAGCTATACACTGTGTTCTTGCCTGTAAAGAATATTGTTATTATATAAAACACACTATGTAAGAAAGACCCCTGTCTTCTGTGTGTTTATTTGCCAAGACAACTGTGTGTATTTTATCAAGCATAGAATTCAGTATTAATTGCATTTTGATTGAAGGATCATGGAATGATCTAGGTATCCCTCACCCTGACACTCTCATTTATTATCCTAAATATTGCCTGGGGACTTACATCTGCTGTAAATTTTTAGGAAAAATGTAACACTAAGAGAAATTTTCTTCAGACTGTTGAGCACAGGGTACAGCCAGGGAAATTAATGTAAAAAGATTATGCAACTGGGATTTTCTTTTTTGTTGATTAGTAATTTGTACTTTGCAGTGAGTTAAAGAGAAAGTGATCTAGTTTAAGGCCTCAGCTCTGGGGATTTGGTAGTAGAGAAAAATTCTCAGCTCCATTATGTTGCTGACCTTCTGAAATTAAGAAATAAAGAAGTTATGGGATTTGAAATACATAGCAGAGATTGCATTACAATAACTTGATAAATAACTATGAAAAGTTTATTAACTCACTTATTAAAAAATGAGCCCCTCTCCCATGTACACCACAGTAGTGGTAAAATGGACAGTATCAGAGTCCTGTTTTACTCGCTTGAATAAACTGCTCCTTGACTTGTGAAGGCGAGAAGTCACCTCTACTGCAGCCTTTACACACTACTGTCATTTCATATTTCTCAGGCATTGGAAATTCTAATCACAAGTTTTATGTGTCACAATGTCTAATTAAAGAAACATAAAACTATCTCTTGACTGGTGCAGATGTACTTAAAATGGATGCATTTAGTACAGGAAAAATACACTTCACATTCCTCAGCAATTTATTTGTGCAAACAGTTTCTGATGGAAGGGAAACTATCCAATCATTGGCTTACAGAAGAGGAGAAATCAAGTTATTGGCTACAAACGGGAGCAGCCCAAGACCATCCCTGTGCACCGCTTTTCACTGTGGTGCCATTGGCAGAACTGATCAACCCTTCTCCAAACTGACCCCAGCATTACCATAGTCTGATGTTTCCAAACCCTAACCAGGTGATTACATCAATGGACTCCTTTCAGTCCTTGGAAATCACTGTCCAATCAGTGATCTCTTTCTTGTATTAGGATGGAAATTTTTGGAAAATCTGTAATCACGATGTGATTTAATAAAATCATGGATATTTGCTTGGGAAACATGTAGCATTCTTGTTGCCTGGAAATGAGAGAGAGAGAGAGAGAGAGAGAGAGAGAGAGAGAGAGAGAGAGAGAGAGAGAGAGAGAGAGAGAGAGAGAGAAGAGAGAGAGATTGGGCTGGAGAGATGGCTCAGCAGTTAAGAGCACTGAATGCTCTTCTAGAGGTCCTGAGTTTAATTCCCAGCAACCACTTGGTGACTCACAACCATCTCTAGTCAGATCTGATGCCCTCTTCTGGCATAAAGGTGTATGTGCAACTAGAGCATCCATATACATAAAATTAACAAATCTTTTTAAAAAAGCTAAAATGTTCTTTACATCAATATGTTCCTTCCTTGAAAATTCAGAGTAAGGGTATGTGATCAAATTATTGTTGATGCTTTATCATCAAGCTGGCTAGTATTCCCAAGGTAAGTTTTGGAACCATGAGCATGCGCTGGGAAATGTTTTGATGTTACATGTTTTTTAGACTGGTATCCTAGAAAATAGAGCTCTTGGATAAAAGTGTATGTGGAAAATTTGGGTGGTTTCCACAGCCACACTAATTGGCAACTCCTGAACACCACCCAGCAGGGCTTGAGGGATCTTATAATAGCAAAATCCACCACATGCAAAACTCAAATAAAAATGAACATTACTGTCATCTTTGGTTTATTTTTTTGAGCCAGCCCTCAATGTTCAGAATATGGGAAGCAGTGAAGGGATGTATGAGTCACTATTGTTGACTTGGTGGCAAGCAACCAAAACTGTTAGCACAGTTCTGTGGAAATTGTAACCATTCTAAATATGGCATATATACACTTTTGATATAACCTTATGTTTTTCCACCACAAATATATATGTTGAAAGATAGTATAAGAACACAGAGTAACGTTTGTAAGAATATCGAAATAGAAATTTCTCTAACTGTTGGGATTGGACTACTTCCCTGTTGAATTGTCTTGAGCTTAGAGATATTTAAAGACCAAACACCATAGAGCAGTTCTTGCATTTCCATGCCAAGGAGCAAGATTGTGAAAAATCTAGGATCCTATGGCATGATCCTGGGTCCCTTAGTTTGTGTCCTACGATTA